>NC_133508.1:9875000-11125000 GCF_049354715.1 Callithrix jacchus
CTGCAGCCCTCAGATGGAACCTCCTCCAGACTCCAGAGGTTGGAGGAGTAGCCCCACTCCGCAAAGGGTTCAGTATACCCGTTCTGTGGTTTCTGCTTCGAAACAACTAGCAGGAGGGAGCAATGAGCACAATTTCGTGTAGTAATGGCAGCCAGACTTCACTGATTGCATATCCCGTGTGGTAAATTATTTGCAGACATAAATATTTACCATTACAACAGCTCTAGGAATATTTTCACCTGCATTTCATGGATGAGAAAACTGAGAGTGGAGTTTAGAGAAATAAAGCCCAAATACCTGTTTACATCTGGATGTGAGGCTCAGGTGATGTTATTCTTATGAAAAATGATAAGCCATTATTTAAATTTTCAAACAACTTCTTTAATTAGACACCTATTTATTTACTTCCCTTTGCTTATTTTTTTTTTTTTTCCGTGTGGATCTGAATACCTTCCTTACTGGTCCAGACTGGGGCCGTGGGCAATCTCAGCAGGGAAGATCTTTCTCCTGGCCTGAGTTCCACAGGCAGGCTGGGGTGGGGGTGTGGTGGAGGCTTTCCTTCTTGTGCCTGGAGAAGGCTTCCTAAAGCCACTCCTGCTATCAGGACAACAAGTCAGGAGACAGAAGCCACGGAAATGCCGTGATGGTCTTCTCTCTGACTGTCTGTCTCTCTTTTTCTTCCTCCCTCCCACCCTCACCTTCAAATATATATTTAAAAAAATCAGTGAAAACTGCTAGAATATTTCTGTATGGAATAATGCAATAAAGTATTATGTTTTTAAGTATTAAAGGTTCATACCCTTTGGACCAAAACTTCTATTTCATTTTAAGAAAATCATAAGACAAAGCAGGCAAAGATACACATTCAAGACTTCATCATAACATTGCTTGTAAGAACACTTACCGTGAATGCAACATACATGCCCAGTAATCAGGATACTGTGAAATCATTGCCTCGCATGCATGCATTGGTAAATTATGCAACCATTAAAATAGTTCTAAGAGTAGTGTCTGCCGTTGTGGGAAAATATTAGATTAGATTAGAAAGTGGACATTTTTGGGATCTTCATTTTGCATACCAGACAGATGTTGCCTGTCAGCAAGTGAGCTTACTTTTCTTGTGCTATTGATAGTTGGAATGCATTCTACTATGTGAATTGATCATTTCTATTTCACATGCTTTTCTTCTGGCTTTTAAATACTTTCCTAATTAGTCTTAAATTGATCGTGTTAAATCCTTTTTCTCTTCTAGCAATTCTAATAATTTAGTAGTTACGCTTAAAATTTAAATTTATTTCCTTGTTTTTCTTCTAGAAGTGTCTAAAGTTGGTTTCTCTCTCCCATCCACAAGACTATATAGCACACTGTAACTTCTTCAAGTCTCACTCTTCCCATCTCTGTCATTATTGTCTAACTTAAAGATTTTTAAACAAAAATGATGTCATTATTTGTCATTGACGATGACATAGATCAAACAATGCTTATTCATAACTTTTCTGTTCACTATTGCTTCTTGCATTATATTTTTATCCTTAATAGATTTTTTTATTCTTACTGAAGGATATATATGCATATTTTCCCCATGAGAGACTGTGGATAATAAGCTATTTTTTACCTCAGATGTCTCAAAATATTTTATTTTGCTATGGAATTTCAGGTTTTCAGGCTGGGAGTGGTGGCTCATGCCTGTAATCCCAGCACTTTGGGAGGTCGAGGCAGGTGGATCACCTGAAGTCAGGAGTTCTAGACCAGCCTGGCCAACATTGTGAAACCTTGTCTCTACTAAAAATACAAAAATCAGCTGGGCAGGGTGGCGGGAACCTATAATCCCAGCTACTTGGGAAGCTGAGGCAGGAGAATTGCTTGAACTTGGGAGGTGGAGCTTGCAGCAAACTGAGATCATGCCACTGCACTCCAGCCTGGGCAACAAGAGCAAAACTTCATTAAAAAAAAAAAAAAAGAATTCCAGGTTTCCAGGTAATTTAACTTGGCATTTGGAAAATTATCTTTTTTGGCTTCTGCAGCCTTTATTGGTGATAAGAAATCAGGGGTCAAAATTACAGCAATTTTGTAGTAAATAATATATTTCATATTCTAAACTATAATCCTTTTATCTTTGGTACGTCATAGTTTTGACGATAATGAATGTGATATGGATTTTCTGTGGTGTTTGTTTGTGGAGTTTGTTTTAATAGTTAGGATCTTGCTTTGTTGCCCAGCCTGGCCTGAAGCCGTCCCCTCACCTTGACCTCCTAAGTATGTGGGACTACGGATGCCACCGCGCCCGACTCAGATTTTATGGTTTCATACGTGCTCAACAGTGGATGAGCTTTCTGTATTTGAATAGACGGACAGCTTGATTTTAGCTCAGTGAGACCCTTGATGGGCCTCTGGCCTCCAGAACTGTAAGCTTTGTGCTATTTTGAGTCCCATATTAGTTTCTCTAATACCTCAATTTTTGACTTATTATCAATTTAAGTGTAATAACAGCCCCTCCCAATTTATTCAGTTTTCCTCAATGAAAAGTCTCTCAAATCTATCTTGAGCACCCTTTGACACCGCTGTGAATATTCTGTCTGCTCGTTTCTCTGGCCTGAGTTCTCCCACACCCTCAGTTGTGTCCAGTGGACTATTCTTCACACCGATGGACTTTTTTTTTTTTTTTTGAGGCAGAATTTCACTCTTGTTGCCCAGGCTGGAGTCTAATGGCTTGATCTAAGCTCACTGCAACCTCCGCCTCCTGGGTTCAAGCAATTCTCCTGCCTCAGCCTCCCCAGTAGCTGGGATTACAGGCACCTGCCATCACGGCCAGCTAATTTTTGCATTTTCAGTAGAGAAGGGGTTTCACCATGTTGGCCAGGCTGGTCTCAAACTCCTGACCTCAGGTGATCCATGCACCTCAACCTTCAAGGTTCTGGTATTACAGGCGTGAGCCACCACGCCCAACCACACCTATTGACTTTTTAAAAACAACATTATTCACGAATGTTCACTGCAGCACTGTTTACAATAGCAAAGACCTGGAATCAACCCAAATGCCCATTGATAATAGACTGGATTGGAAAAATGTGGCACATATACACCATGGAATATTATGCAGCAATCAGAAATGATGAGTTCGTGTCGTTTGTAGGGACATGGATTAATCTGGAGAACATCATCCTCAGCAAACTGACACAAGAACAGAAAATGAAACACCGCATATTCTCACTCATAGGTGGGTGATGAAAAATGAGAACACATGGACACAGAAAGGGGAGTACTAAACACTGGGGTCTATTGGGGGGAAAAGGGGAGGGCCAGTGGGAGGGGGAGGTGGGGAGGGATAGCCTGGGGAGAAATGCCAAATGTGGGTGAAGGGGAGAAGAAAAGCAAAGCACACTGCCATGTGTGTACCTACGCATCTGTCTTGCATGCTCTGCTCATGTACCCCAAAACCTATAATCCAATAAAAAATTTAAAAAAAAAATAAAATAAAATAAATAAAGTAGGAAAAAAAAAAACCATTATTGTATTTTTAATTCACAGCATTTTTGGTGGATTCTTTCTCACTGTTGCTTCTTCTGGCCGTTGTTTAATGGATGCCCCGTGTCCCTGGAGTAGTTCCACCATAATTGCTTGGACGTCTTGTTCACGTTTCTCAGTTGTCTCGTTTCTCCGGTTTTGATGTTTCTATTAATGTCCAGGTCCCTGCCCATGGCTGTGAAATGCCCTGTCCGCATGGCCCCTCTTGGTAGGTACCACTTTGGATGAATATTTTCTCTTACATTAGTGAGCCTCCTTCTTAGAGGTTCATGATTTTTTCCAACCTCCCTGGGAATATGGTCCTAACTCGGTTCTGGCAGCAGCTGGGGTTTCCTAGTTTCCAGTATCCACGCTCATAGATAAATGTAGCTGCTTTCTCATTTCTCCAAAAGCTCATTTTTTTGTTTGTTTCTCTTCTGCAACCTCAGAAAACTAGGCAGAGACAGTTCAGCTTCTGTCGCTGGCAAGGATGGAGGTCCTGACCGGCAGCTATATCTCACAAATTTAATTCCAGCTCCTTTCCAGACCTGTGCATTGTGCAGAAGAGCTGCATTCCTGAGCCCGACTGCCCTGATGGGTTCCAGGTCACCCTGAGCCCTCAGCTGCAGTCTGCCTCTTCTGCTCCAACGGCACCATCCTCTCGTTTTGAGGGCAGCTGTGTTCTTAGAAGGATTGTCTCTCACCATTGCATATATATTCTATATATAGTGTGTATATTCTACAATTACCAAAACAGTATCAAAATATTAAAGTGCGTTCAATGAACATTAAGTTAAAACCAAAGAAAGTACAAAGCAATATGTTATTATGATAATAAACTCTAAAATGCACCAAGCAATTATTGTGTCAAGTCATCTTCCAAGCACTTTCTATGAATGAAGTCATGTAATTCTCTTGAGGATCCCATGGGTTATGTGCTAATATTATCACCATCTTGCAAGTGAGAGAATGGAGGTGCAGAGAACTACAGCAAGCCGCTCAGGGCTGCACAGTAAGACAGCGGACACTCCGTCTCCCAGCCACTGCATTGCGCTGTCCCCTCTACTCATATGTGCAGGGAGGATCAAGATCAGCATCTCACGAGATTCACTCTGGGAAGTGGGAATACAGGTTTCTAAATTTCCTACAGTGAACCCTGAACACTTTTGTAATAATAAAAAATAGTAAGAAAATACGTTTCCTATGCCTCCAAAATGCAAGCAAGACCTTCTTTTAGTAACATTCATTGTCAGATAACACTAGCCAACATAAAGTCAGCAAAGGGCCATATTGCCTGCAATGCACAGAAGAACCGACAATGGAGTAGAGAGAAGGGAAGACGATAAGACACGATACGTGAACTGGAGACACGGACGACTTCCCTCGCTCTAACGACAGGCTGAAATCCTCCCAGAGCCGTCTAGCCTGCACTCCTTCTCTTGTACAGTGTCTCCGATTTATAGTTAAGGAATCACCTTTCTGTGTATTTTAGCTCCAAAGAGTTCAGTTTCTATGGCAATGGATGCTATTTGAAATGTCGAGAAAGGCCACTCTGTATTCTCGGTAGTTGCCATATTTCTAATTCTTATGATACTTTGCTCATTAAAATACATGTGAAATACCATATTCTCATGCCTTCAGTGTGCTGTGAGAGGAAGAGAGAAAGGTTATATGAACACAGAACGTGTGGGATGAACAAGCCACGAGGGAATGCAGGGAAAGGATGGGGAAATGAGTTCTTGGGAGAAGGCTGGGGTGTCGAAGATGCAAAACCCATCTGAGAGCCTGTGTCCGCTTCTGGCAGTGTCAGGCAGGGCAGCCACGAGTCCTGCACTCTGCAATCTGCCCCGACCCCAGGGCCACCCAGAGATCCCTGCACCAGTGCAGCTAGAGCCAACTATAGAGACTCAGCCATGATCGACCAGCACAACCTTGAATGAAATCCCACCTGAGATTCACATCATACAGAATGTTATCATGAGACATGTTTTATAGGTGTGAAAAATCACAACTGACATTCAACTGGTCTCCCTCTACAGTCCTCGCGTGGCCATCTCTCCCTTTGTACTCTCTGTCCCTTTTCACTGGCCCCTGTGAGAATTTTTAGCCAAGATTTTACAGCACAGGTTAAACCTTCTGCTCTTCCAAAACTGACAACATAATCCTTTAGCCTCAGAAGTTAAAGTAACTCAGAAGTAATCATGCGAAGGGCCCCCTTCTCTAAAACCCAGCTCATTAGAGAGAAAGCAAGCATATCTCCCCCAAGACTTGCAAAGAAGGGCAGAACTTATCAATTTTTCTTATTTCTTCCTAGTTTTAACATTTTTAATTATATTATTTTAGAGACAGGGTCTTGCTATGTTGCCCTGGCTCACCTCAAACTCCTGGGCTCAAGTGATACTCCTGCCTCGACGTCCCAAAGTGCTGGGATCATAGGCAGGAGCCGCCACACTTGACCTCTGATTTGCTTTTTTTAACTATGATTTTCTTATTCAAAACATACAAACTTTCAATGTCATGATCTTGATTTTCATCAAGCAGACACAGAGGTGGACATTTGGATGGCAGAACCTTGTGGATCCCATGGAGAAGTGTGTAAAAGAAGAGACATTTCTGTTCAAAGCAACAGGTGCCAGCGATTTTCAAAGACTACCTGTAGGTCTGGGCAGAGAAGTGAGAAAATATGTTTAGAAGAGTCACAGATTGGTAAGTCGTGATATTAGTGACTCCCAAAGATGATCCACTCAAATCACACCCACAACACGGACCGCCGGCAAGACAAGCACACGGCATTTCAAGTCCTCATCTTTCCCAGGTTCCTCTTATGGTTTCCAGAGAGGCTTTCCAATCTGTCAGATTTATCTAAGACAACTCAGAAGTTGATTTTCATGTTGCTATAAATGATTTTTACAGTTGTCATAAACTCAGGACGTAAGATGCTGCATAGAGCACTGTGCAGGTTCTAATTAAGGTGTCCACAGAGTGATTTTAAGTAAATGCCAGTTTCTATAGCACTGCTTTCTTTCTTTGATTTCTTTTCCCTAAGAAAAAAAAGAGGTACATGTGACAAGGTGCTCATGTGTATTTTCAAAGATCAAGAGAAAAATACGGCTTCTCTGGATTTGACATAGACCGACTAAATAAATTCAGAGCCAATTAAAAGGAATGTCAACGTTCCTTATAAAATGACGTGAACAGGAAATATGCAGGGAGCCATACAGAGGCATTTGAGTCGCTATTTCAGTATCTATAATTTTTTGGCATCAGCCCCGGAGATTTGCTAGACCATCATTTGCAATGATAAACGGTGAGCCTATCTTAGACTCTCCAGAAGGCATTTTATATTCTGAAATGTGATAGGGCCTTTGCTTTTTTTTTTAAAGGAGTTCATAGCCAGCCCTGTGAAGGCTCAGAGTCTGAGGATGTCAGCATCATCCACGTCTCCAGAAATTGTGTGTTTTTTCCTCCCTTCAGAGTATCCCAGTAGGTGGCTCATTGGCCATGGCATAAATAATTGTG
Source organism: Callithrix jacchus (assembly GCF_049354715.1). Classification (NCBI taxonomy): domain Eukaryota; kingdom Metazoa; phylum Chordata; class Mammalia; order Primates; family Cebidae; genus Callithrix; species Callithrix jacchus. Next base: position 9,882,024 of record NC_133508.1, read on the forward strand.
GTGATCTGGGATTTAGAAGAGCACGATTCCTTAAGAAATGTTCACATCTGTATTAACTCAAGTACTTTTGCCTTTTCGTAGTGCTGACAAATGGGTCTAAGGGAGTTATTAGGGGGAACACACATCAACGCAGCCTGACTCCTCACATGTCTTAGCTCATGGCTCAGGAGAAATGCTCCCATGGCATTGTGGAGCCCAACACATACTCCTACATTAGAATAAGAAATGAGGCCAGGCACAGTGGCTGACGCCTGTCATCCCAGCACTTTGGGAGGCCAAGGTGGGTGGTCACCTGAGGTCAGGAGTTCGAGACTAGCCTGGCCAACATGGTGAAATCCCATCTCTACTAAAAACACAAAAAACTAGCTGGGTGTGGTGGTGGGCCCCTGTGATCCCAGCTCCTCAGGAGGCTGAGGCAGGAGAATCACTTGAACTCAGGAGGTGGAGGTTGCAGTGACCTAAGATTGTGCCCACTGCACTGCAGCCTGGGCAATGGAGCAAGGCTCTGTCTCAAAAAATAAAAATAAAAGAATACGGAAACGAAGGTGGCCACAGAGTGTGCAGTTGCACCTTACGCTCTGGCTGCAAACCTGCTTCTTACAGTCAAGGAGGATGGCAGACCCTGCTGCGGCATCACCGTGGGCAGTGGCCTTGGCCTTTTGGACCTGGCCAGCTCTCCAGGGGGCTCTTCCTATCTGCGGGCCTCGCCAGCGCCTTCCTCTCCTGCGGCGTGCTCTCTGCTTGGTGCCAGCAAAGCCCGTGGGCTGCCAGTTGCTCTCCTGGCCTCACTGCTCTGTGTGGACGGTTTCACTTCAGTGACATTCTGCAGAGCGGGATGTCGGCATGATCCTTAGCTCAGAGATCTTCCAAGGAAAGAAAATACATTCACATAAAAATGAGTGCAACATTCTTTATTTTATCTCTCCCTGCTGGAAGATGAAGATCTCACCACACGTGTCATAATGTGACTTTGTCCTCCATCCTTGGTTTGAAAGCATTTGTAAGACAAATGGGGTGCGCCGCTACCAATACTCATTTTGTGAGATGGATGCGTACACTGGAAGAAGGAATCTGCCATACAAGTAGCCACTGGTCTGGGAACCAGAAAAACTAGGTTCTTCTCATAACCCACAAGCTACTGTCTTTCTGAATGACCCCAGGCAGGTCTCAGAATTCCCAAGTCTGAATTTTCTTGTTGATGAAATTACAAGGGTTGGATTAAATGATGGCTGTCTTTCTTTTCCACGGTCACGCTTCTCGATTCCACTCTTTTCTCGGGCTTATCTGGTGTGGAACATCCTGCCAGATGATATATGGTCATTAAAAGCGAAGGAAACTTACCATTTAATTGTGCAACTTACCATTTAATTGAAGAAAAGACATATGCACAAATCAAAAATACAACAGTGGAGTGCTGAGTCCACCACAGACGAGACTTCGAGAAGAGCTTTTGGAGTTAGACCTCGGTAGGGTGCTCTGGCTGTGCAGAAATGGGTGGCGAGCCTGAGACCCCTTCTTAGTAGACAGGGGTTGGAGGGGAGAAATGCTCCTGGGAGTCTTGTGTTTTGAAACTGCTTCTCTCAAGAAAGCATGCAGCCCATTCTCTTTCGTGAAGTGAATCACATAGGACTCAGCTAAAAACCTAACTAAAAATACAAACATACATACTGAAACATAAACATTAATATTTATATATATACACACACACACATATATATAAAGATATATACATATATATATATATTTTTTTTTTTTTTGAGATGGAGTCTCTTGTCGCCTAGGCTGGAGTGCAGTTGGGCGATCTCAGCTTACTGCAATCTCTGTCACCTGGGTTCAAGTGATTCTCTTGCCTCAGCCTCCCAGGTAGATGAGGAGAACACAGGCGCCCACCAACACACTCAGTGAATGTTTGTGTTTTTAATAGAAACGGGGTTTTACCATATTGGTCAGGCTGATCTCAAATTCCCGACCTTGGATGATCCGTGTGCCTCAGCCTCCCAAAAAGCTGTGACAGGCGTGAATAGGAACAGAAATGCTTACGCATGTGTTCTACTGCTGTGTGTCATTCTTGGGACAGTCTTGGGCCATACAGGAGGACAGAAAGTGCAGGTGTGTCTGTGCCCTCAGGATAGGCTGTGGGACTGAAAACGTCTGTTGAGGAACATTGCGTGTAGACATGGATGCTTATGGAGATTAACTCATACAAACAGAGTGGAGACCCAAGGGACCGGCAGGAAGTGGCAGGAGCGCAGAGGACCCGTGAGGGGTGCAAGCCCTGGTGTTTCACCTGGAAGAAATAATGGCTTCACCAAAGCCCCGCAGTCTCTTCAGTGGCCTTAGTGTGGAGCAGCCCTAGTTATAAACCACTGAATCTGGAAACTCATCTCTCCAGGACAGAGCTACTAACACAACCCTAAACAGATGCAGTGCTAGCCTGCGTGGGGTCCATAGCAACAGCATGCACAGAGTGAATGCCTGATGGTCAACAGGTGATTCCACCAGAGTTGGGACCTTCCCACCCAGAGAACAAGGAACCCACGGGTCTGGTGCCATGTGGCCAGCACTCCTCTGTTGTAGAAAGCCACTGGTTAAAGGGAATATTGAGACTGACACTCAGCCCAGCTTTGTCTTTGTGTCAATGAAGATGAAAAGAAATGGGAGATGGAGTTTTGGGCTGTAAGTACCTTTCAAGTTAATTGAGGAGATGTGAAATACATAATATAAAAGATAATGAAAGAGTTGGTGAGTGAGCAGTGATGTGTTCAGGCCAGTTCATGTTAAGAAGGCCCTGGTGCTGACCATGCTGTCCAGGGCTGTGATGGAAGCTGCATGGAGGAAAAGAGACTGCACATGGTCTTTGGAGATTAGGCAGGAATTGGGTAAACTGACGGGACAGGAAATTAAGAAAAGCAGGTCACTCCAGGGTTGACTGAGCAATCCAGGGGCTCACATAGGGTCATCTGGAGTGTACCGTGCTTCACAGAGACCCGGTTATCAAGGGCTAAACCACGAGGAATGAGCCAAGAATTTGGAATCTCCCATTAGCAGTGGAGAGCTCTGGGAAATCGCTCTCCAAAATTGCAGGAGGACTATTTCCTATGTACTGAGTTGTCTGGCAACCTCACTTCTGATCATTCCTTGTCAGAAATTGGTCATCTGGGGAAACAAGGTAGAAGTGCTGTTTAAGAAAAAGCGAATCTGGTCTATTCCAAAGACTGGATGTGCGAGGAGAAAAAAACGATGTGTGGAGCCAGTTAGCTCCAGACGGACACCACTGAGTTCTGAGCCCCGCGCTGGGGGACTGAAAACGTCTGTTGGAAAACACTGTGTGTCTACATGAATATTGACAGAGATAGACTCATACCAGAGTGGGGACCTGGCTGTCCGTTATGAGTCTCTCTCTGTAAATATTCCTGTGTACATTTGATCGCTGATTGTCCAGTGATTCATATGAGCAGTAGGGACCTCGTCATCTCCATTCTGGTTGCTATGAGTATGTCTCATTTGTTTGGAAACTGAGCAGTTTCCAAATTCAGTGATCTGCAAGTGGCACAGAACAGAACTTGTAGGAAGTTCTGTTTAGTCGGGCTTGGGGACTAAAGAGCCATAGAGAATAAAAGGGAAAGAAACAAATAGACTCTGAGTTTTCTTCTCAGAGGAATAACTTATTTTGGATGCAAAGAGGATGAGAAAAGAATCTTCCAGCCAACATGTCTATCTTCTCTTATAATCTAGTCCAACAAGGTTTCATAGGAATATATTTCTATTTACGATGATATTCAGCAATACAATATACAATTTTAAATATTCTGGTTACCACATTAAAATAATTTAAAAGATAGACTTTTTATTTTAATAATATTTTATTTAACCCTATACATATAAATGATAATATGTAAATATTATCATTTTAACCTGCAGTCAACATAAAAACTTATTTATGGGATACTTTCAATGCTTTTTACCCATAGTAGGTCTTTGAGATCCAGCATGTATTTGAAGTTAACTGGGAGCTGAATTGTCCTAGAGAATGGAAGTTATTTTTTCTACTCTCAGGAAAATTATTTGCAGAACTTTCAACAGAGTTGCTCATTGGTGAATTCATCAGATTTTTAAGACTGTAGCCTGAAGGACTGACTGCACTTCTCCTTTCTTACCAGCCACGTGTCAAGGGCTCCATGACCCCACATGGCGGTGGCTGCCATATTGGAAGGAGCAGCTCTAGGCTTGGAATGAACAATATCAGAAAGAGGTAGGACCTCTACCTAGCATGTTCTTAGCATACCCATCTCAAAGACCCAACTATACAAATTACATGTGCCTGCAAATGAGGGCTTTGATGCACATTGTGCGGGTAAGGGTGTGTGTGTGTGTGTGTGTGTGTGTGTGTGGACGTGGTGTGCATACCTGTAGTTTACACAAGTGCATGAGTGCATCACTCAAACCTGCCACACGTGTGCCCTTGATTCATGAGAAGCCCTGAGTTCAAGAGCTCTCAGAAGGCATTTCAACAACATTCTTCAGAAGAGTGCTTTACTCTCATTTCCCAAATTTATCCCTGCTATCTGCTTGTCAGAATCATTTTTTTGAGAAGACAAGTCTGAATGGGGATTTTTCTCAGAACTAATTCCTTTGCCCAGTTGGAGAACATCCTCCGAAATGCTTTGATCCAAATGCAGCTGATAGACTGTGGCTTCAGAAGACTTGGACAGCATGGTGTTTGAAACAAAAGCAGAATCCCAGCCACGGTGGACTGGGTGTTTATGCAGAGTTGGGTCCTCCAAATTTCATTGCTTTCTTCCAGCATCTCCTCCTGCTTCCAGGACGAGCCTGCCGTTGACAGCATTTCTGCCACTTCTGCTCTAGGTATTCAGAGTGTATGCCTGATCAAAGCCAGACTTGCAAGGACAGAAAGCCTGCCGCAACACTTATTCACTGGCCGACTGGCTTTTGTGGAGTTGGCTTCTGCCTTAGAACTCTCAACCCAGATGATTACATCCGAAGAGTGGACGTGATCATCAGGGTTGAGGGTTGTTGGTGACATTTAACACACGACACCCTGCAGCTGAGGCAGAGACTTTTCTTTTGTCTGGATGCTAGAATAGCTGAGCTTCTTCAGGGCACAAAATTAGGAAATGAAGAATCATTTCCTCTTCTATTTACAGCTTGCAAAGTCTGCCAGAAAACTGACAGCTAAATTTTATCCCATTTCTAGCGATGCACATGTACGTTACTAATGCAGTTGTTTTCTGATAGACTCACTCTTCACTATACTTCTCTAGGCTCACTGCTCTATAGGAATTTCCTTAGATACCTTTAAATTTTATTTTGTTGTACTATTTCTATTTGAGGTAAAGATTCTAGCTATCTATTTAACTTTCTGTGATCTATCTCTATTTACCTATCATCTATCTGTTAGGTATCTATCTATCTAACATTCATCTATCACTATCTATCTATCTATCTATCTACCTACCTACCTACCTCTCATCTCTCTATCTCTCATCAATCCCTGTTTGCCTATTATCTAGCTAACTAGCTATCATCTATCACCATTTCACATCTATCTATGTATTTATCTAACTAATCTATCATTATCTATTTCTATTTACCTATTATCAATTACCTATTACCTATTAATCATACATTTCTGTTTACCTGTTCTCCATCTATGTGTTTATTTCCATTTACCTATCTTTATATCATCTATTAATCATCTATCACTATTTATTATCTAATCTACCTCTATTTACCTATTATCTATCATCTATCTCTACTTATCTGTCTATTGATATCTATCTAACATCTATCTCTATTTACCTATTATTTATGTCTATCTATCTATCTGTCATCTATAGCAATCTCTATTTATCTATTATCTATCTATCTAGGTATCTATCATCTATCACATTTATCTATCATCTATCTATGTATTTAGTTAGTCTATCACTATCATCTATCTTTATTTACCTGCTATCTAGATATCTTTCTATGAATCTATTTCCATTTACTATATTATCTATCTGTATCTATCTATCCATCTATCAATTATCTATCACTATTTATTATCTCTCTCTATTTACCTGTTATCTATCCATCTAATATCAATCTATCTCCCTACCTACCTGTCTGTCCATCACCCCTCCCTCCCTGTCTCTTTCTCTCTTTCCATATACCCAAATTTCTTCAGGATACCTCAGCTCCCCAATCTGAGTTGTACGCCTCTAAGGCAGCTGCCATATTCTTGATTTACCTGGTGCTGAGCTACAGTTGCTTGGCTCAAGGCAGGCCCAGTATGTCTTTTTCCAAAAGGTTTTTCACTTTGGATTCAGAACTAATGTCTCACTAGGAGTTGAGCTGTAATAGTAACACATATATAATATTACTAGTAAAATAACAGTCCTAGTGATCCTAGCCCTAGACTAGTAATGCAGGACAGCAATCCTGATGGTAACACTGGATAGTAACACACACACAGTGACAGTGGTGGTGAGATAAGAAGTGGGAGGGGCAACAGGACACTCAAGCACTGTCAGGAACCCTGCCTCCCACCACTCAAGAAGCTGCTCTGGCCAAGGGATGAGTCCAAGTCATTGCTGGGGTGGCAGCGAGAGATGGGAGCTGGAGGGAAATGCTGGTCTTGTGTCTGAGGCTGAGCTCAGTACCGGCCTTTGCTGAAGGCTGGCTATTGGGTTCCATTTTGGACTCCGTGAGACACCTGCTTCCTTGTCTACCAGAGGCCTTTCGCGTGAAGTTAGTGATTGGTGGAAAGGTCTCTGGTACAACTAAAGAGTTACTACCAATACATTAGTGTACACATAACAGAAGTAAGACAAGTTAGGCAATGAATAGGTTCATAAATGTAACTTGTCTGGAAAGTTTATCTATTGATAGGGAGGCAAGACCGCGTATCTGTCATTTTTTTTGAACTAATGCATGCTACGGATGAGTCCTGCCAATTGTATAAACTGACAGATACGATCAGTTCTGAAATATTAAGAATAGTACATAAGTGAAGTTCCATTTGTTTGTGAAACAGATTCACTGGCATGAGACCCCATTTCAAATGGTCACAGTTTGTCTAGAATTGTCCTACCTTCTTATTTTTATACTTCTTATTTCTCTGGTCTCAGGCCAGCAAAAAAAAAAAAAAAAAAAAAAAAATTGTGCATAGGAATTCCTTGGGAAGGCACCATACTGGAACTGACTTATGACCAGTCACGTAATAATCCCACCATGGCCTGTCATCCTATCAACATTTGAACAGACCAAGCGTTCTCTCATTAACCAAGCACCACCAGGTGAAACAAATGGCTTGCACTTAGAGGACAGTGCCATGCAAAACAAGAACGTATTTTTACACACGCAGCATGCAATAGTTATAGTGAGATTCTTTTGCTAGGAGAAGTGCATAAGAATTGAAGTGGGTGAAAGTTAGAGATAAACTAGAAACTGCCTGATGCCCACACTCAGGATAAAACTGCCCTGCGTGGAATGCTCAAAAGAATTGGTCACATTGACTGATCTGTACAAATTGTCCTCTCACGCTCTTGTGTAAAGTTAAGTTGACATGAGCTGAAAGAACTTATACAATCCCGTTATGCAACTTTACCGTAAAACAATTACCGACGCATTTAATAAGATTAAACCTTATGTTTTTTTATATTCTTGTTAATATATTACTGCATTATGCCCACAGCATAGGCTATTAATACAATTTAGAAGTGAACTTAATGCCACAATTTGATGAGGTTTTCATGCACTGCTTTTTCAGTCCTGCGGCAATAGAGAAAATAAAACACCAGGAGATGTCAAAACAGTGAATGTCCATCCGTTTAGAAAAGGAAAGACTCAAACTTCCAGAGGAAAAAAATCTATAAAACTACACTTCATTCTCATGAATTTTCTGATGTGCCTGAGTTTCAATTTCCAATTATATTCCCAAAGGCTTCTCTTTCATATGTTTGATAAAATACAAGGTTTCAAAAAAAAAATTCCTGGGATTCTTTTCCCTCATGAATTTAATACTTTTTGATATTATATATACACAACAAACAATAATTGAACAAAAACTTTCATTATTCTTTTTTTACAGTATGCCAAATAACAGATTTCACAAACTCCCAAAATACACTGATGATGTGACCCAGACTTTGACTGTTTAACCTGTCTCCCTTTGCTATGTGTAAACAAAATCTTAGAAGACACTGGCAATACATTGAGGTTAATTCTGTTTAGACATACTTCCCCTGGGTTGCTGCCTGAAACCACACACTTTCCAGCTTTCCATCACTCTTCATGTACGTGCTACCATACCCCAAAAACAAAGACTTTGTATTCAAATGTTCCCTTTTTAATATTACCAGCTTACCGCAGAATTACTTTTTCCTCAACAAAACTTCTACACCAGTTAAGCGTAACTGGTTGAAAAAAAAAATATTCACAGAGTTAGAATCTGAAGTGGGCTCCTATCTTTTCACATTTTAATTTGTGTCCTTCTGAATAAAAATTAACAGTCCTTATCTTCTAGTTCAAGAATTGCAGACATTCTTACAGATTTCCTGTCTTCAATAAGCAGGTTAAAATAACATCTTAACACACACAAAGCATCCTTTATAATTTATTCCTAAGCTTCTCAAGAAATAATAGTTGTGCACTTTAATTTCAACAACTATCTGCCAACCACTCACCATAGGTGGGGACCCCTTATTGGAGCTAGGGCCATGGAGGACACTGATAAACCCATATTCCCTGCCTGTGCCCACCAACAATCACATCCTAATAGTTTTGTAGAAAATATACCTTCTGAAACACTTTACTTATTATCCTTTAATGTTATTTCTCTCTCCCCTACTAGAATGAGCCTGGTGAGGTTAAAAACCACCTTACACCCAACCCCATTTCTGTCATTTAGTAGAGATCAGCAAATGATTGATGGATGAAAGGATGAATGAATGGATCTTTAAACGAATATATTTTCTTACTATACAGCCTAGAAGATCTAAACCTCCTGTAAACTTATCATTGCACAGCTAACATGCCTTGTAGTCAAGCCCTTTGAAATCTCTTTCTTTTTTTTTTTTTTTGAGACAGAGTTTCGCTCCTTACCCAGGCTGGAGTGCAATGGCGCAATCTCGGCTCACCGCAACCTCCGCCTCCTGGGTTCAGGCAGGTTCTTTTTGAACACTATTGCATTTATTTTATTGAGTCTGGTTTTGTTTCCTTGAAAGCTCAGCTGAGAATGGAAATGATGCATAGAGGAGAAGAGGCTACAGCCTGGTTAGTTATTGGAAATTGAGTTCTCATTTGGGTATTAGGATTTGGTTGAATAGGAAATCATAGACAAACTAGGAAGGAACCATGTGAATTTGGATGCACTGATTCATTTCTGTATCTGTAACTATGTATGTTTCTACTTCAGATATTGAGTTTGGAGCAGCCGAGTGTTATTTGAGGGCTCCCCTATTGTGGGGAATATAATAATTAACTATCTCAAAAATATGTGAGAAGCTACTTCGGGAGCGTTAGTTTTTTCAAGTCACTGATGAATACCAACCTGTGCTTCATTTGTGAACAATTATTTAGATGAGTCACTTTCACTCACCTTTTTAGTTTGAATGATTCTAAGTTTCACAGTTCATAAAGGACTTTCAAATTGATTATTTCATCTTGTATCCTCAAAAGCTTGGAGATGAGAGGTGAGAAAGACAGGAATTCATGCCCTATTTTGCAGAGGAGAAGGTTGGGAGATATTCAGTGGCTGCTAGAAAGTTGATATTCAGAAGTCCACCCAAGAATCCTGAACACCAGGCTCACACACTCTCTCCAGAAGGTAACTTCGCCCTAGCTGAGACCTCAGTCACAGGGCAATCAACGTCGTAAGAGAAAAAAGCCAAAGTCAACTAGATGTCCGAAGACTTAGGTCTGAGTGTGCACTCATTTCTCTGAAACTTTCGCCTGGGTTTCCCTCCCAGGCCTGGAGATAGAGGAAGCAGAAAGAACACTATTCTTAGAATCGTTAAGTGCTCTCTAGCAGATATGGTAGAGATCACGACTTGAAATGCCCGGGATAGTTCTCTTAGCTGACAGACTAGATATAAACACATTGCTCACTGCAGATGGCACCCACTACGGAGCTTCAGAAAAATGTCAATTCGAAGTTGCAATCTCTAGTGTAATACTGTAACTTGGAAGCCCACATACCTGGTATTTAGGGGGAATATGCTGCTAATATGACCACGTCTTTAAAGCAGGGCTGCGAGAAAAGACTAACTAAAAGTTGAAGAGTCTCAGCTCCATTTATGTGAAATTGCCTAACACCAACCCAAAAGCTAGGTTTATTGAGGAGAAATAGAAACACTGTTAGGTAAATGAAAAAATGGTTTTTATAATGGATTATCTTTGATAACAAATGAAAAGTTTTGCAGGGCTGCGCATAAGTGTGCAATCTAAAGCAAGGACGTGAGTCACGTTTCTCTTCACAGAATCTGCTTTGACCTTCAAACAAAACCACTCGCCTTTGTATTCTCTGCAGTACACCAGTCCTCCTCTGCAGAGTGGGTGCTTAGTCAATGTTTTCTAGTTTAATTCAAGTTTCTAGTTAAAACTCATGTCTTTATTTATTTATTTATTTATTTACTTATTTATTTTGAGACCGAGTTTCACTCTTGTTACCCAGGCTGGAGTGCAATGGCGCGATCTCGGCTCACTGCAACCTCCGCCTCCTGGGTTCAGGCAATTCTCCTGCCTCAGCCTCCTGAGTAGCTGGGATTACAGGCACGCGCCACCATGCCCAGCTAATTTTTGGTATTTTTAGTAGAGACGGGGTTTCACCATGTTGACCAGGATGGTCTCGATATCTTGACCTCGTGATCCACCCGCCTCGGCCTCCCAAAGTGCTGGGATTACAGGCTTGAGCCACCGCGCCCGGCCAAAACTCACGTCTTAAACTATTTTGTTATAAGCTAGAGGAGAAGTTTATTGTACACATAGTGCCAACCACAGGGAGTGGTGCATTTTCAAACCCAGTGGCTGCTTATTGGCAGACAAGTGCAGAATCTGAAAAGGATGGAAATAGAGGAAAATAGGCCCCCTCTGTTTAGAATATGAAGAGAAATGTTTGTGAGGAGTCCATCGATGATCGCTATTTTTAATACTTTATGAATTACCTGGTGGTGTTAAGAGAATGATTTTGGAGCTCGAATCCTGTAATGTTGTAAACTCCAACATTTTGTGTAAACTCAGTGAAGAACAGTAACCTCACCGGGCTTCGATGTCATCATTTCGGAATGAGAATCTGCAGGCTGTGGGCTGAGCCACCCCCAGCACATGAGGACCCTGAGTTCAAAAGCAGCCTGACACCCGGTCTCCAGGAACTCCAAGCCCATCAAATCTCCAGCAATTACAGAAAGGCCCCTGCCCCTCCGCTCATTTCGGAAACCTATTTTTAGACACTGCTCCCCCCACAACTCACCCTGTGTCCTCGAGGGACTGTGAGCTCTGATTTGGGAACAGGGATTTGAGCTTTAGCCAAAGGGGTGTCAATGGCAGGTGTTGAAATACGTCTGAATATATCTCACCCCTGAGTCCTCCTGAGGATAGAAAAAGACGCTACTCGGTAACAAAGAATATTTTACTAAGGGTGTGGTGATGATGCTGAGTATTTGTTCCCTGATTTTTATGCAAATCACATAGGCTGTCGGTGAGAGATCAAGAAAGACTTTATGAAACAAAGTGAAACCTCCATGAAGCGTCGGGGTGCACGTAGCTTTGATTTGGAACCCTTTGAAAGGTTTGGAATGCGAAGGGGAAAGTGTTTTTTCCCCACCATTTTTGTCAGAGTTTAACTTGGCATTGCCATATCCCTAGTGTCTTGTAGGGCAGCAACATGGGCTTGAGGGAGAAGATCCCTTGGTTTAAGGAAGGAGACCTCTGTTGAGGCTCACAGATGTCTGAGCTGCTGACATCCTGGGTGAACAGGTAGGAATAAGAGCCTGTGGAATTTAGGTTATTGCTGCTCGGGTCTATGCGGGAATCCTGACTCAGATAAAATACATGTTCCATATTAACATTTATTCCCATCTTTTCACCTTAGCTCTTAGAGTCTGGTTCCTTGCATACAGGAGATGTTCAGTGGTTCTTGAAAATCATATAATGTTTCTTCTAACTCTGTGACTGTGAATGCATTTGTCTTTTAATTGGAAGGTTAAAATACCGTGAGCTATTATGGTCTACTAGGAACTAATTTTACTTGCAAGAATGGGTAGAAAAAATGGCCCCTATCTTTAATGTGGGGAAGGTAGGAGGATGTTTTGGAAAATGTAATCCAAATTTTGGTCTTTAAAAGATATGAGCCATGGACTTGGATTATGCACTGTCAGAATCAGCCTAACTTCCTGCTACTTCAGGAAAAGAAGTTATCCGTTCTTAGAATGATCAAACCTGGTGGCTCAAGCCTGTAATCCAGCACTTTGGGAGGCCGAGGCAGGTGGATCACGAGGTCAAGAGATCGAGACCATCCTGGTCAACATGGTGAAACCCCGTCTCTACTAAAAATACAAAAAATTAGCTGGGCAAGGGGGCACGTACCTATAATCCCAGCTACTCAGGAGGCTGAGGCAGGAGAATTGCCTGAACCCAGGAGGCGGAGGTTGCAGTGAGCGGAGATCGCGCCATTGCACTCCAGCCTGGGTAACAAGAGCGAAACTCCGTCTCAAAAAAAAAAAAATATATATATATATAAACAAAATATTTTCCTGCTCTTCAAAAGCTATGTTGTGGCTGTGTAAGGGAAACTGCATATGTCCTCTCTCCCCCTGATTTTATAGACAGACAGACACATTCTTACAATATGAAAAGAACAGGGGACCAAATGTTAGGAGGAGGCGCCTGGAATGTCTTCTGTGTAAGAACTGCCTGAAAAAATTAGAGTTCTTTTGTCTGAAAGAAGATGAAGGCCGAGGTGAAGGAGTGATCAAAGTTTGCAAATTCATGAAAGGCACTGCTAACATATCACGGGCCTGTGAGCCAAATCCCGGAATATTTAAACGGTGGCGTCAGTCTTTGAAGTTTGAAGAGGGTAGTTTTAGGACAGATGAAAGGAAGTCCTTTCATATGGCAGAAAGGAAATTTATGGAAGTTTTCAGAAGTTACAGGCAGAAAATACTGCCTAGACACTTTTAGGGGATAGGATCGACCCGTATGAGGCCCTTGTGAGGAAGATTGTGTTACATGCAAGCCTTTTAAGGGAATAGAAAGAAACCATGTTCCTTATGAGACTCTCTTAGTTACAGTCTCTAGGTCATAATACATATGGAGGAAGAATTACTTGTTTTGTTCTAAAATGTTCATGATTAATGAATTTTCATGTATGGAGTTAGGGTAAAAATATGAACACGACACCTCTCAATGCCTACTCAGGCTGTGGTTTCTAAGGTTTCACTTTTTAGAAGAGATCGGTGTTCTCCAACTGGGGTCACAGGAACGCCTCTCTTTCTATTTTTTTTTTTTTTTGAGACGGAGTTTCGCTCTCGTTACCCAGGCTGGAGTGCAATGGCACGATCTCAGCTCACCGCAACCTCCGCCTCCCGGGTTCAGGCAATTCTCCTGCCTCAGCCTCCTGAGTAGCTGGGATTACAGGCACGCACCACCATGCCCAGCTAATTTTTTGTATTTTTAATAGAGACGGGTTTCACCATGTTGACCAGGATGGTCTCCATCTCTTGACCTCGTGATCCACCCGCCTCGGCCACCCAAAGTGCTGGGTTTACAGGCGTGGAATGCCTCTCTTTCATAGGAGATCTGACCTCCATTTTCCTTCTTCAGGCACAGGCTTTGGACGTTGACATCATGAAACTTCCTCCTTCGCCTTGGAGGGGGCAAACAAAATCCGTATTTCAACTCCATTTTCTCACTGAGAGAAGAGCGGGCAGGTAAAACCCATATTTCCACTTCATTTGCTTTATATAGTTTGATCCCATTGTCTCTAAATAATGACTTGTTAGCAACACATTCTTTTCACACACGGGTTCTGCATCTTGATTTAGATGATTCCCACGGAAATACCTTTCCTTCCTTCCTGGCCATCTGTTTAAGGGGGACCATCATCCACCAGGAGCTGTCAGAGCTGGGCACACACGCTTCTGATCACTCTTTCTAACCCCCATCTGCCCTGCGTGCTTGCCCTAACACTGCGCAAGAACACAGGGCCACCTGGGCGGGTGCCGGCCCAAGCTGAGTGGGGCCCTGTGCTGGGTTCTTCAATGCGCTCTTGTCACTGCCTTGAAATTCTTAAGGACGTTCGTCCAGGGGACCCTCCATGCTCATTTTGCACTGGGTCTTGCAGATTCTGTAGGGGGTCCTGGAGAAATGTCCTTTCATCCCCATCAAACAAACAAAGAAAGGAATTGTAGCTGGATTTGCAGCTTGGGCTCCAGGCTCAGGTTCTTGGCTTCCCTTCCTTGAAGAATCAAGCAGAGAGTCTTAGCCCCACAGTGAATGTTCCAGCTTCAAACAAGTGTTCGCAGACCGAGAGAGTGAGCAGCAATGCAGTTCACTGAGCAAGCGAAAGTCAAAGCTTCCACCGCATGGAAGGGCGGAAGGGGACCCTAGAGCGTTGCCGTCAACCGTCAGGGCTGCCTGGGTCTATATCCCCAGGTAATTCTGAGTTGCTGAGTGTTTGTCCCCTAGTCCTGTGTGGGGAGGGGCTTGTGACCATGAGTCACCTAACCTCTCCTTCTGGTGGTTGTTTCCTAGTTTCTATTGAACTTCGCAAGCTGTATTGCAATGTGTTTGAACAGCTAACTGATGCTTGAACACAGCCTTCTGATACGGTTGAAGTACCCGTGTTGACCCTTTCCCGTGCTGGGATTTCCAGACGGTTCCCCATTGACCCAAAAGGTTTTATTCCCTCAGAATGATGGGAACCAGCGCACCGCTCATCTAGCAGAGGGACTCACCAAGGGAGGGGCTGAGGGAGTTGTCACCCTGGCAGAGAGGCCCTGCAGCCAGCACGTCTTCCACAGTGGGAGGCCACTTCAGCACGTCCTCAAGGAGAAAACAGCCTTGGCCCCGATGCCACTGCCACAGGGAGGGCAGGTGTCCCAGATGCCAGGAAGCTCAGCCACTTTGTGTATTTCAGCAAGGACTCATTTCTTCCCGTTGAGCTTGGATGGCCCTGCTTGATAGGAGGTGGGGACTGGCATCGGGGGCAAGCATGGCTCAAGCATGCTTTCAGATACAATGTGCAGCCTTATGAAGCCTGCCCTTTTGGCTCGGACCCCACATTCCCTGCAAATGAGTGTTCTGTAATGAAGGACAACTTCCTCCTACTGGGGCCTCCTACTGGGGCCTTTCCTGTGGCCCCTTAGCCCCTGCCTCTGTCCCCAAGGCCGCCCAGGGTGCTCCAGGGACTGTGGGGCTGTGACCCCACTGTGATATCACTGCTTAGGAACAGAACAATGGTGCCATTTTCCTCACTGAAAGGTCTTTTTTTCAAAGCAAAATAAAAAGCCCAAGGCTCCAGGTCCTTTGTTTATTGGCTGAAATGTCTCCATCCTCCCAGCCGGCTCCTGTTTTGTGACAATTCCTGCAGAAAGGTGTTTGACATGCTTGGCTCCCCAGTGACCACTCCCAGGGATGAGCCTGCTGCCCCCGCCCCCCGCCCCCCGCCCCCCGCTAAAATGAGAGGAGCCGCCCAAGACTCCCGTCTGCTCAGGGCTTTGCTGTTAGACGTGTCCATTGCTTGCCATCCTTTATCTACCCACAGCTGGTGCCTGGGCGAATGAAAGGTTTTATGCCTTGCTTCTCTTTTTTTTAGCTATTGTTCAGCTAATGGCAGCAGCTGAGTAGCCAGACGGAAAGACAAGGGTTAATGCAGTGACCGAAAGGCCTTTACAGTCAAGGCTGCTGAAAGAACACAAAAGAGAAGTTGTTTTGCCCAAGAAGAGGAAGGGGTGCTTGCTTTGAAACTTCCTTTGCTGCACTATCGAGTTAGCACCAGGGGCCAGGATGAAGGTGGGCAGCTTTGCACAGCTGGCGTGAAGCCATCTCTGCTGTCAGCTGTATCCATGGTACTTGTTTGGGAATGGGAGGCCTCTCCCAGGCGGTGCTGGCTGCAGGGAATGGGACACGGACTTGGTTTAGTGCTCTGCTCTCCGGGGCCTGGCCATCTGCATGATTTCTTCACAAGCAAAACCCCGTTTTCATTTTGCTTTCAGTCCCATAGATTTTTGTCGCTGGTCCTGCCTGTCAGTGTTTTCTACCAATGCTAAGGCCAAGCACGGACAGCCCCAAATTCCTTTTCTTTACACTATGAAATCACTGCATTTTTTACCTAGAATTAGATGTTATGTGCATGTGCACTATTGTGCGTGTAGGTCTGAGTTTTTTTTAACTTTCCAAGCCTTTTCTTATTGATATATAGTAAATGTGTGTATTTGGGGGTACATGTAATAATTTAATACAGCCATGTAATCAAACAGGGTAACTGGGATAGCCATCAAGTTAAATATTTATCTTTTATTTTTACTGCATCTGTTTTTAAAGAGGTGCTCACAAATCAGAGAAAAGAATGCCCACAGATATATTTTTAATTAGAGTGATAAATACAGTAGAAAACCTTCCAAGTGAATTTCACATCCATTTGCAGTCATTTTGATCCATCTGTTCCAATGTATTGTACTGTTTCTCACCTTCACCTGGAAGGTGATGTTCTTGGATCCGGTTTCAGTTTATTCGCTCAGCACGTGGTACAACGGGTGGCCTGCTCCTCACAGGCACACACTGCAATGCGGATGCCTGGGCCATGGTACCCACATCAGAGCTCCAACCTCTAGCACCAGGAAGAAAAAGGCTCACTTTCTTTTAAGCTGTAAATTTTGATAACTTTTTCACTTTTTTTTTGAGACGGAGTTTCGCTCTTATTACCCAGTCTGGAGTGCAATGGCGCGATCTCGGCTCACCGCAACCTCTTCCTCCTGGTTCAGGCAATTCTCCTGCCTCAGCTTCCTGAGTAGCTGGGATTACAGGCACGCACCACCGTGCCCAGCTAATTTTTTTTATATTTTTAGTAGAGATGGAGTTTCACCATGTTGACCAGGATGGTCTCGATCTCTTGACTTCGTGATCCACCCGCCTCGGCCTCCCAAAGTGCTGGGATTACAGGCGTGAGCCACCACGCCCAGCCTCACTTTTTTAAAATTGTAAATGTTGGTAAGTTTTCTTTAAAGGGATTCTGTATGGAGCCAGTGACCATCCAGTCTAAGTGGTGGGCATGCTTGCCTTGCCAAGTGGCTTTGAATTGTAAGGGACACTAGATTTTAGAACACATGCAGGCAGTGGAATGGTCACATGTGTAAAAGGAAGAAGGCAGGAGAAAGAGCCAGTGTTGGCTCCAATAGTGGAGAAGGTTCTAGGCTGGACTCAGGGGCTCATGCCTGTAATCCCAGCACTTTGGGAGTCCAAGATGGGCAGATAGCTTGAGGTCAGGAGTTTGAGACCAACTTGGCCAACATGGCAAAACCCCATCTCTACCAAAAAAAAAAAAAAAACTCAGCCGGGCATGGTGGTGGTGGTGGTGGTGGTGTAGCCTATAATCCCAGCTACTCAGGAGGCTGAGGCAGGAGAATTGCTTGAGCCTGGGAGGTGGAAGTTGCAGTGAGTCCAGATTGCACCACTGCACTCCAACCTGGGTGGGCAAGACTCCGTCTCAAAAAAAAAGAAAGAAAAGGATCTCACATTCTCATACATGGATCTATCAGAACTTGTGCAAGTTAATTTTCAGGGCAGGTCTTCAGAAGTGAGGCATCTGGATCAAAGTTTTACATGCATTTCAAAATCGGAATACGCTTCCAGATTCCTCTTACAAAAAGTTTGTACTGATTTTCAGTCCCACTGCCAGTATATGCCAATTCTGATTTCTCCACACCCTCAAAACACTAGATATTTTTCGTTATCCAAATGAAATGTTTGTGTAAGAAGCACTTAAGTGCCTCAAAAAATTCTTAGTTGGAATAGTCTAATCTTGCTCTGATTTTATATACTTAACAAGTGTGCTCTCCCTTAAAACAGTAAACAACATTTTCAAAGAGGATTACGTCTGTTAAGATATTAATACATTTATTTTGAATTATTCAGATGATTCCAAGTTTATTATTGTAGTATTGTCTATGTATTAATAGAAATCAAAATACATCACTGTATCTGGATGCACACACGTATATATACACATAACTATATATAACTGAAATGTGTCTGTTTGCATGAAGTTATATATACAAAGCAAACTAACTTAAGAAGTTTATTTTTTCCTACAGTGAGATCACTTTCCAGCTAACATAAAAAATATATTAATACATTATATGGCTAATATGCTCCAATGAAGAGCATCTGAGCTCAGTGAGATATTTCTGCTAAGCCCACTGTGACTTCCACGTTGAAATATATTCTTTAGTGCTTTATCTGTGCTTCTCTTAAGATGTCATGTGATACATAAGATCTCCATTTTCTAAATTTGTGGATATTGAAAAATAATATTAAGGCTGGGCATAGTGGCTTATGCCTATAATCCCAGCACTTTAGGAGGCCAAGGCAGGTGGATTGCTTGAGGCCAGGAGTTTGAGATCAGCCTGGCCAACATGGCAAAATCCTGTCTCTACTAAAAATACAAAAATTAGTTGGGTATGGTGGTGCATGACTGTAATCCCAGTTACATCAGGAGGCTGAGGCAGGAGAGTCACTTGAACCCAGGAGGCAGAGGTTGTAGTGAGCAGAGATCACCTCACTGCACTTCCAGCCCAGGTGACAGAGTGAGACTCTGTTTGAAAAAAAACAAAATAAAAAGTAATCATGGCAAAGGTCCATGGTCTAACAAATTTGAAAGATCTTGGGTTAAGCAAATTAAACAGTTATTTTTCTGCAGGGTTTCTACCTGCCCTAATAGGCAAATTGTAGTTTAAATCTCCAAACCAAGAGAATAACTGGGAGCTTCTCCAATTGATAAATAGATCTCTTTTTATCATGGGACTACATCTATTTAGGGACTCTATATTAAAATTCCTAGTGCCAGAGTGTTTGAATGCAAGTGTCATCTAGTTCATCCCACTGGGGCAACAGCGTATTGCTTTCCCGTGCATAGACAGAGCACCTCAGTGTAGTCACCTCCGAAATCCAGGGGGCTCACAGTTAATGGCATCAGGTGTCCTGTGTGATGCAAACATTCTCCACCTGCCTGACTGCCGAATAAGCAAATGGATTCTCTCCATTTAAGTGGAATTCAGACAACTGACATTCTCTCCCAACTTCATTCCGAGTCTCGACTTGTTCGATGTGCACGGTACCTAGAAACAACTTCACATTCACATATGTATTCTTTATTTTAAAGTCCCCTTCGATGGAGCAGTTATTATTTAAATCTCATTTTAGCATCTTCTATTTTGGTTGAGTCCCCAGTTTTAAAATGTTATCCTTTCTCAAGAGTTTAAGCAGCTTCTTGCTGTCTCCTCCATGAGGTTTGGGCTAGAGATGAAGATGAATGGTCATTTTCACAATGTGTCCTGCGTGCTCATGTCACGAGGTTGTGTCTTTACCTGTTGCCAGCGCTCTCTTTGATTGGCATGCACTTTCCCATCATGGTCACCTGTCAATCAAGTGCTTATCTTTGGAACTGTGGCTTCCTGAGCCCCCTCCCCCTGGAGAGGGGCAGTGTCCCTGGCCCTCTGTAAATCCCTCTAGCCTGTGACAGCTCAGTCATTAGTTACTTGGCATCTAAGGGCTCAGATGGGTTTTCTAGCACATGGTATTAATAACATCTCAATTTAATGCTTATTGGACGAATAATGGAATGATTATGTTACTGAAAGTTCTGCTTACTAGATGTAAATTTCTCTTCAGTAAAGCTTGATGTTTCTAAAAATGCAGTTCTGCAGTTCAACTAAAGCTAGAAATGAATTTTCTTGTCCAGTATTTCTCCGACTTAAGTCAGACATGCATGCCTTTTCAAGAAAAGTACAAGGTCCCATGGACTCGCAGTGTTAATTTAAACAGCTCATAATATAGTATTAATATTAATATATACAATGTTATATACACATAACAGTACAAACTTTTAAATATATACTATATTATATACGGTATATTAAAATTGTAATATAGATAAGCTTTAGGTGAGGTATAAATACATTATGCTTATTAGCTCAGCAAAACAAAAGCTAATATAGACTAGTACATGAATACAAGATTTAAAACCAATAAAATTCAAAATGCCATTACTTAATTTAAATATGGCATAGTGGGCTTTGCTCCTAAGGAGCTGCCATTCAAGATGCAGCATGGCAGGGTGAGGCATGGAGCCCCGGTTTCAGCAGGACTCTCCCGCAGGTGCTACGTGTTGACCAGGTCACCCTCTGCTCTCCTCTAGCCACGCTTCTCCAACAACCTCCTCCCCGGTTATTGTAGCACCGCCCTGTCATTTTGAGTTCACTAAGTGGAAACATTTTTCTCATTAATTGTATCTCTGTCTTTTCAGCATTGGGCCACAACAATGACATGAGTAATGTTTTATACCAATTTCGTTATAAATGTCCATAAAAATAGATGCTCCAAAACCCAAAGGCAGTATTCAGTACTGAGACAGTTTAGATGACCACATCAATACATGGTAACATCACTGATGAAATGAAATCATAACAAGACCCTTGACTGAGAACATGTCCTCGTTTGAAAATCACTGCTGAAGGCAGAGGTCTAGGCATTCTTCCCAAGCCTTGGTTTGCCAGTGCACATTTTAGAACATAAAGTTATTAACTCGAAGCAAAATGAACAATTCAGTTAATCAGAGCACATTCCTCTTCAGCCATAATGATTAACGAAGGCGTTGCTCTGGGTGTTTCAGTCCACAAGCAACACTCAAGGTGTCCCTCAATGACAGTGGCCCGGCCACTTAGTCTCACAGCGCTTCTCTCTAAGGGGTGTTGTTAAACAGAAGGTTTTTAAACAGCAGTTTTGGTTTTGCATCTACCGAAAAAGGGGGGACGATCCTGAAACCTTCTCAAGATGCTGTGCGTCTTGTAAGAATTCTAGGAGGTCATGGATGATGAGCCTTCTGCTCAGGTGCTCCGTGGAGCTGGCTCTCTCCACCTCTGCCCATGCAGCATGGCCACTCCCCGGACTTCTGCACACTTCTCCCTGCTTGCTCATTCCCCACACAGCCCTGTGGCTTTGCTTGTCTTGTGCCGCTGCCTTCGTCCTGTAAACTCATGGCATGTTAACAGGATCTTTTCTAAGAGGATCTCCCATTATTAAAAGGAGCAGAGGGACCCCTGGCTCGGGAAACTTGGATGTGATCTCGGCTCTGAAGAGTGAGTCCCTGAAAAGGTCAACCTGTGTGTCCACTAAACTCACACACCTGTCTCTTAGGGATTTCAAGGATGAAATGTTGTTATGAATGTAGTTCAGAACTTGAAAGGGGCTGAAGCTAAGAGGCTGTACATGAGTACCAAGCACTGCTCCTCATGTATCCTGGAGTCTCCTTATCTCAATTCTCGCCTCATGGCAGAAAGAAAAGGAAAAAAAAACTAGAATGGCCCTGAAACAGGTTGGGAGATAAATTTATGAGTCAGGCCAACCTTGTTTAGACAACTTATTGGGTCAAAGATAGAATTGTAGCCTGAGAGGTAAGTCTCAAGAATGTCAGAGTCCGCGGTCTAAGTCAACCTCTTCATTAATGGGAAGCTTCTCTGCCAACATCAGAAACAAGACAAGCCACCTGCTAAAACTGGAAGATAAACCAAACACTTAACATAAAAAAATATTACAGTGGAAAGAATAAACGGGTGAGGGGTAAGAAAGTCAGGATTCCCTGATTTGTCTTGTTTTATAGATTTGATTGTGGGACTATATATATTTTTATATGAAACAAAATTAAACTAAAATTTATGAAGTAATTTCCAACTATTAAAAATGAAAAGAAGAGAATTGGCTGTAGCTCTGTATCAAGGTGGTAGCTAAGCCACAGGCAAAGCACTATGCCCTGTAACTTAAACATCATAACTGAACAACACTAATGGGATATCTGTTGTGGACAAAACCAATACAGGGATATTGTAAACTATTTCAGTGATCGTAATATTAGTGATAATAGTCATATTGTTATTTTTAAAGTTTATATGTTTCTAGTAGAATCAATAATTAGGGTCATGTCTTCCGAAACCAGAAATTTTAGCGCAAGAAAAGGAGTGACATAAAAAATTTTAAAAATATTTTTAAAACTATGATTATAAATTTGAATTCTACATATCAATATGTTTTATAGCATATTTTTTCAGGCAAAAAAAAGTATTTCTTAGCTCTATGTACTGAAAAAGCCCAGAAATAACATCTCACCCAGAAACAGAGAGCATCACTAGGCGCTCATACTGTGATCTGTAAACACCATTTCCCATCACCGGGTGCCAGTGCTCCTTACAGTCAGAAAATGCTGATTCCAGCTCGAGGAAGAAAGTGATCCTGGAGCAGCCTCTTGCTCCAGAAGGCGAGAAAGCCTCCTGGTCTACCGGCCATGACAAGGAATCAGAAGCCGACTAAAAGTGTATATATCCAGGGGTCAGATGGAGACAATTTTAGCATCGAACAAGGAATAACTACCATTGATGGCAACACATGGGGCCCGTTAGATCATAATGACACTGAGAATAAAGGCAGAAGAGAAACATAAAGTTTTTTTTTAAGTTTCACCCTTTTTAAAGAATAAACGATAATTCTGAAAGCTAGTAAAGATAAGGCATAAAACGAGCATTTACTCATTTTACCTGTGTAAATCTTTCCACCAGTCCGCAGGAACACGCGCTGGACCAAGAAGGGGAAGAAGCTATCACAGATGTGCAGTCACTCAGTTCAGAGTGTGGAAAATGCTACCACATAAGGAATCTGGTTAATTGTAATTAAAAAATAACAGAGATAACCTGTATATAAAAGAGATTTAAGAGACTTGTCCTACCGAATGTAATGTTTGGAATGTGATAGATTCTGATTTAAACAAACCCAACATGTCTATACATATATGTACACACAGACACATAAATACAAATATATGCATATATATGCATTCACAATCAATTTGAACACTCTTCAAGTACATACTTAATAGAATTTGTTATTGCTAACTTTTTAGCTGTATTGTGGATATAATTTAAGAGAGAGAGGGAATATTTTGTAGAAACACAGACTGAATTATTAGCAAATGAAATGAGTTCAGGTCTGAGATTTCCTCCATAATAATCCTAGGGAGAGGAAAACAGGTTACGTGGGATTTCAGATGAGACAAGTTGCCCTGGGTTCATAATTTCTCCTGATACATGACCTGACCAACAGCCAAACCCAGATCCAGGGTGGAGCAAAGTGGGCACCTTGTGAATTGTGGGCACGTTCTCTTCTCATCATGGCAGTGGTATCTGCCAATGCCAGAGCTCCTGACAGCCCCAGAGCTGCCCTCCTCACACGTTCGTGCATCATCCTCAGTGTGCATTATTTGTTAGGAACCTGGGATCCTTTCAAATGAGAATGGAACGTGCGGGGGGCATTCCTGCATTGCAATGTCTGCTACGCTCTCTTAACAAACACTAGATAAAACAGGTTTATAATACTCAGTGCCCTTGCTAGGTGGTCTGCTAGAGAGTCGTGAAACAAACACCAAGAGGTAAACTGATGAGCAGACTCAGGGGAAGCCAGCGGCCTGCCTCTCTGGTCTGGGGATGAAGCTGCTCTGTTTACTTGTGGGCCTCATCGCTGAGGCCCGACTCCTGTGTGGTGTTTACAGGCACCGCACACCTGCTCCCTGTTTAGGCTCCACAGAGATTTGCAACATGGTATATTGTACACGTTTTTCCCCGCCAGTAAAATTTTCTGAACGAAGTCAAAGCTTCCCATACAACAAAGTCGTAAATAAAAATAATTTTAATATGTGGAGAAGTAGGTGAATTCTTCCAGTTTAGAAAAACCACGCTCATGCACCATTGATACACACCAGAGGAGAAAGACGCCTTTAAGAGAACCGTCTTAGGAGCTGTGCTTAGAAAAACATGTTAAACTGAGTTAATATTTTTTTTGTTGTTGTTAATATCATTTTCTAAGGCCTCACAGTTAAAAATTCGACTTGGCATTATAAGTAAAATACAAGTTTATCTTACTCATGTGATAGAAATTGCCACTGTTCCCAGTCAGGAAGTTAGTCCACCTGGGGATAAATTTGGAGGCACCGTGAATGCCACCTGTGCAGCTTCTTTGTGGAATTGCCACCTTGTTGAAGCTGTGTACTCGGGAACACTCAGGATTCCTGCAGCACCCAGATGGCCAGAAGTCCCCAGCATAATGACCATAACTGAAAGATGGCAGCTCGTTGCCCTGTCCAGCATAAACACAGACAAACATAGCTCCCGTGGGCTCAGGGGCCTAAGGAATAAATGCGGAAACTAAGGAAGGATAAAAGTCAGTAGTGATTTATATCCAGCCCAGACAAGCTTATTTTAGACATATGACTCTCCACTTACTCGCTGTACCTTTTTCTATGGCTTGGGTGGGCTAAGTGAGCCCTGAATCCCCCGGTGCCCTCAGATTGCCACTAAAATGACATGGTTTCTCTTATTGCCCACTGATTATTAACACAATCAGCATTAGAAGGATTTTACAGAGTTTATAAAATTCTCACACACACAATTATATTTAATCCTCATAAAGCTCTGGGAGGTAAGAGGACATTATTATTTCACATTCGTTAGATGAGGGAAGACGTGATTCTGACAGGTTACGGAGTTGCTTTCACAGCTAGCCAGCTGCGGTGGTTGGAAACCTGAAGCCAGAACTTGAAACCAGGATTTTAAGACCTAAATTCTACAGGGGACTGAGGCAGGAGAACCACTTGAACCCAGGAGGTGGAGGTGGCAGTGAGCTGACACTGTGCCACTGCACTCCAACCTGGGCAACACAGGGAGACTCCATCTCAAAAAAAAAAAAATCTAAATTCTAGGCTCTTTCTAGCATTCCAGCTCTGGGTAGACACACAATCGGGCAGAGATGATGTGAGCAGAAGACTCGGGAGCCAAGGGTTACTTGCTCATGCCCAGGTTTAGAATACCTGTCATTGCTCACGTTAGTGACAAATTCAATCATTCATCCATTCATTCTTGCTGGTCAAGGTAGCCAGTCACAAGTGATGGTTTCTATTTTAAGAAATCACTTATTGGGGGGATTGGGAAGATATTGATTAAAGGATACAGAATTTCAGTTAGGAGAAATTTAAGAGATTTCTTGTACAGCCTGGTGACTACAGTTAATAAATATGTATGACATACTTGAAAACTGCTAACAGAGTAGTTCTTAAGAGCTCTCACCACAAAAAAATGACAGGTATGTGAGGTAATGCATGTATTAATTAGCTTGATTTAGCCTTCCCACAATGTACACATCAATCAAATTATGATCATGTTGTATGCCATACATATATGCTTTTAGTTTTCAATTAGGAATAAATAAATAAGAGAAGGAAATTACTCATTCTGGATGTCTGCCTCACAAACTGATTTTCTCCTGGACCTAGGCTAAGAAGAGACCTCCAGCCTGGCCGTAGGAGGCCGGGAGGATACTGAGCACACAGAGGTCACTCAATTTATAACAGCAAGATGCTTTTTCTCGTATCAGGAGCAAACCAATGCCCAGGATGCCCACCTTTACTCTTTCCTTTGCCCCAATTACTTTTCTTCCCATTCCCCCAGTTTCCACCACCTTCACCCAGCCACCTTCTCCTCATGGTTATTCTGCCTGGGATGTCCCTTCTTGCTTGTGGTAACTGTGAGCGTTTCCCTCTGGGTCTGGCAGGCAGAACTCACCTCTGGCCCTCTGACCGCATGAGGGAAGGATTTGCCCCCTGCAAACACTTCAGCCACACTCAGGAGCTCCCAATTCATTCAGTGCTGCGTTTCATTTGTCCCCATTTTCCCCATAAAGAGCTTCTCTCATAGAGGCGTGGGGAAGGTCCCATGTTAACAGATGAAAAATGGTGCCAACTTGCCTTTTCGTCAAAAGCTTAAGAGGCTTACAACAGCGACATCTCCTAAACAAAGCTGCCTTGAGTCACAAAAGGCATGGAAAGCAACTTCCAGTACACCCCTATACAGAAATGTCTTTTTCTTCTCTTTTACTGGAAAATATTTCAAGGGGAACTAAGCGTAAATGATTCTGGGCATTGGGTTGCTCCTGATACTAGGAAAAGCATCTTGCTGTTATAAATTGAGTAAACTGCGCGTGCTCAGCTCAGCATCCTCCTGGCCTCCCGTGGCCAGGCTGGAGGTCTCTTCTAAGCCTATGTCCAACCCTGGTCCAGCAGGTATGACCAGTTCATGAGCCATTTTTGCTCAGGTCCACCAACATCCAATGCAGAGATAAGCACGTGGTGAAGTTTTTCTCCCTGGATGATCTCAAAGCAGAACGGAAAGGGAAAGGAGAGCTGATGGTGTATGTGCCATCAGCCAACAGCCATCACCCAATGCGGGTTCTGGGCTGGAGGGCTTCAGACTGATCTCTACATATGTCGGCCCTTCAAGTGGTTGAGTAACTGCAATGAGGAGTGGCTAATTGTTTTCTGCTTCCCATTTGTAGCTGGGGTATTTGCACAGACTTTTCAGTTTGGGTGCTCTGAGAAAGATCTTATGTTTTCAGATTTCCTATCTTCTAAATTTAATATATTGGTTACCATACAATCTGAAGATTCTGATAAGGACAATGATGATAAACAGTAAGGATCATGAAACTCCGTGAACTCGAGCATATCAGTTCACAAGCTGCTTTCCTTGCAGGCTCTCTCACTTTTCATCATGTTCTAGGAGGCTCTAGCCTTTGTTCCATTCCACATTCCAGGACAACATCCAAACTAAACATGGCATTTTCTGAGAATCTTGCATTTCTCATCCCATGGCCCAAATAAGGATGCTGACATTTTAAAAATACGTTTAGCCCCAAACTGATTTAGTTTCAGGATAAATGAAAATGTGGAGGGCAGAGTTTTTAAAAATTGGAAGTTTTGCAGCTACAGGCAAAGGGTGGCAAACCCAGTGGAAAGTGGCGTCTCCCGCAGCAGATTTACTCTCTCCAGATGCACCTTAGGGATGGGGCTTTGGGTTACTTGGTTGTTTCTGGCCAGGCAGAATGGATGAACACACCCACTGAGTCCTGTGTCCACGGGGACTTGGGTGACTTCCTGCCTGAACCAGAGCTGTCAATCAGGCTCCCTCTGCTCCTTCAACATATCCTACAAACGCACAGGCAGCAGCGCCTTCCCTTGGGGTACCCCACCCTGTGCAGGCTCTGTACATTCACATCCAGGTTGGAGTTTATGTGATTATCTGTTCAAGACCAATGGGAAAAAAAGCCAATTCCCAATGAACCCTAGGCCTTCATGAAATTCGTGATTTGGACATATCTTTTTTATTTTAATTGAAATACTTTTATTGACTTCAAACTTAAGAAATTTGAAGTTAAGCCAAACCACCTTATTCTCAAAAGAGTTGAAGGTAACCTTAAAAATTAAGAATTTATAAATAAATTGATTTCCCCTTAAATTATAAATCAGACCACTTTAAAATTTTGTCAACGTATTTCAGTTACATAAAACAGTTGTTACTTAAGTATCAGTTGTTTCGTTTTTGCCAGAAATAAGCTGCTCTTCTTACATGGAACACATCTATTTTCTAAATGTGGTTGACAGTCAATATTTGTGAACGTTCTGTTTATCATACATGGTCCTTTATGTGTTTATATAATACCTAGACGCAAACTTTATATATAGAATCTGCCTTCTCACTGTGGCGATTTGTTTTCATACAGACTCTGAAGAGTCCAGAATATGAAAGTAAAAGTAACTTGTACAGTTGGAAACTCCGGAATTTAGAATCCAAATGCCTGGATTCAAGTGCTGAGGGTTCTCCTTTACTGCCAGACTTTTCTGAGAGGTCACTTGACACCTCTTGTGATGGTTAATACTGCGTGTCAACTTGATTGAACTGAAGGATGCAAAGTATTATTCCTGGGTGTGTCTGTGAGGGCCCAGTCCCCCATGCCACCCCACAGACCAGTGGCTCCAGAAAGCTCCCTCCACCTGCGGCTTCGGCCCAGGTGCACCTCGAAGCCCAGGGCTGCAGCCTCTTCCCAAAACAATCTTCATTTTTCACCAGCTCCTCCTCGCTGTCACTGGGTCTGAATTCTTCTCATCCCTGGTCAGATGACAGGGCTACAGTCTCATAAATGATTGAATGACTCATGGGGAAACACAAGTTTCCAAGGAGAAATGTTTTAAAAAGAAAAAAATTACGAGTGAGTAATGAGGGAGAGGTAGCCCCGCTAGATCTACAGGAATTAACATTCTGTGATATTGGCAGAAGAATAAAGAGCTTAATCATTGGAAAAGATTCGTTTTCCCAGAAGCAAATGCTAATAGAGAAAAACTTAGTGAGTAACAAGAAAAGGACAATTAATTCAATACATGATGTTGAAAAATTTGTAAATTCCACTGGGGGATCAATTAAGATCCTTAATTCATACCAGATACAAAGATAAACCAAAGGATGAGATAGGAAGTGTAGAAGGGTAACACATTAAACAAAACCATTTTTTTAGAAAGTGGAACATTTAACGGATGTCAAGAAGTAAAAAAGCTTTGTAAGCAGATAATTAATGGGAAATTATGAAACAAAACAGACATTTGGTTCCTATTCAGGATCAGCAACAATATCACAGAAGCACTGGCTTTGTGCTGTTGCACGTCTTTTTAGTGCTGGTCCTGGCCTCTCCTGCAATCAGTAGCCACGGAGCCGGGCTGCAGGGGTAGGCAGGAGAAAGCCCCGTGCCTCCCGAGATTCCGCACCGTGGAGTAAGGGGAGAGGGCTCCAGTCCAAAACCGTTATTGTCAAATAACTAGAAGGTATTATACATAAGAAACTGGGAAACTACGTGCCACAAAGATTACAGGCAAACTGCTTCCGGTGGAAAGGCAATGATTACTCACAGAAAATGAGACACAAATTCCTCAGCCTCACCAGTAAGGAAAAGAAACTCAAATGCTTACAACATTGAGATTTTTTTTTCCCCCACAAAAGGTACAACCCTTTTTTCTTTGTTTCTCTCTGTGGCTTTTGTTTGTTTTTTAATCTCGTCATTGCTGCTAGAATTTTTGGTAGATGAACTATTTCATTCGCTCCTGGTAGGAGTCTGACTTAGTACAGAATTTCCAGAAAGTGATGTTCTAATCTGTAACAATAGATCTGAAATAATCCATGCCCCCTCATTGGGTCATCCCATTTCTAGCAATATATCCTAATAAATAATAGGACTAACTATGAAGATTTGTGTGCAGTGATGTTTGTTCTGGCTACACAGACCTCTTCATATCAGAAGCAGTCAACACTAAGAGAATGACTGAATAGTTTGGGCATGTTGTTAAGATAAAATATTATGCAGTCACTACAAATTAAGGTTTTGAATTATTTTTAATTACTTGGAAGGCGAGGTGAACAAAAGGCAAGCTATCACAGTGAGTGGGCAGCCTGTTCACCCCTTGTAGATATAATTGAATGCTGACTTTTCAAACACAGGGAATGGCTACTCACGTTCCCACAGCAATGAGGGCTGGGGGTACCTCCCACCCCCAAATAGCTGAGCGGTTGTTACTAAGTTTACCTAACACATGTATTTTTATTTCCTCTATTATATTTTGTCTGCATTTTCTTATTTTTCTCAAAGGCCATTTATCATTTACACCAAGAAGTGAATAAATGGGGTTTTATAAATAGGTATCTGTGATGAGGTGACTCTCAAGCCTATACACGGCCTTCTTCCTCCTCCGTCTTATTTCTGTCCTTCTCTAAAGGGTCCCAGGGGACCCTCCAGCTGGGGCATCTCATTTTGTGGATGTGGGAGGTGTCTGTGCAGAAGACCTTCAGAGATGAAGGCCCTGTGTGTGTGTTTGTGGGGGTGGGGGTGTCTGTCTAAATGGCAGCACAAGATGGTGTATGGCCTAGAAGTATTTTCCCAAACTCTTCAACTGAATAAAGTTTTTTGAAGATTTAGTAAGAAAATGAACATGTGCCTTCACACACACACACACACACACACACACTTGAGGAATAAGTTGTATTCCCCAATTTTCAGGTGTTGAAGTCTGAGCCCCCCTGGGAAGGTGGCCATTGTGGTGATGGGGGTATTTCTAGAGTCAACTGAGTTAAAACAAGGTCACTAGCAAGGGCTAGTGACTGGCATCCTTGTAAGAAGAGGCGATTGAGACACAGAGGCTGATCGTGTGAGGATGCCAGGGGAAGATGGTGTCTACCAGACAAGAAGAGAAATCTCAAAAGGAACCAACACCTTGATGAGGACATCTAGCCCCAGGAACCGTGAGAACCTGCGTTCCCACCGTTGAGGCCACCTGGTCTGCGGTGCGTGGCTGTGGCAGCCTCAGGAGATGCATGAACCAAGCTTCAATAGCAGTTCATCCCTCAGCACCTCTGCAAGACGGGGCCTAATGTAAACTGCTGAGGGCGGCTGCAGGTGCATGAGCTCCATCCCGTCCTTCTTGGAACAGCACAGCCCTGAGCCTGGGGTCTAACCATTCACACAATGTGCGTGGCCTTCCTGTGAGCGTGAAAAGTGTGTTATCTCGGCGTGGCATAGATTTGCCACATCCAGAGCCAAAGAACTGGGCATTAAAGCCCAGTTTCAGACTCCACACCAAGGATTTTAGGGAGCAAAGGCGCAGTTAGAGTAACTCAGCCTCCACAGGCTGC
The DNA here is from genome assembly GCF_049354715.1 of Callithrix jacchus. NCBI lineage: Eukaryota > Metazoa > Chordata > Mammalia > Primates > Cebidae > Callithrix > Callithrix jacchus. The sequence continues at coordinate 9,912,845 of NC_133508.1, forward strand.
TGTGTCCTGGGTGAGCAACCGACTCTCACCACCGTGGTCTGGGCTGTGAAGACAATGCTGACCCTAGATGCCCAAACGAGACCGGGAGGTGGGTGCTGAGGGCCTATGTGTCTCCGGCTTGATTTTCAGAATGCTGTGTCGGGGGAGACAGCAGAGAACACACTGTTTTCCTTAAAATCTCAAAGGACCGGTGGTGCCAGACACTCTGAAGCTACCGGGAGGCTTCACGCACACACATCTCCATGAGTGTGACATGTTTTCACTCCATATTTACATGCTCCAGCGGACCCATGAAGCCAGGAGCCCGCTGCTGCTGCCTCCAGGGCTACCTGGCAATGTGCGGCTGGAGAAAGTGAACTGCACCTGGCCTGTGCCTGCTTGGAGATTTCTGAGCATAGATGATGGTGTCAGAGGAGTCCACTGGGCTGAGCTCTGGTCACTCAGGCACCAGCATCTCATTTCACCTACGGTCAATTCCAGGAAGCACGTGGGCACCACCAGGCCTGTGCCTCCTGCCAAAATCTCCCCTTGAATCAGCAAGTGTGACTCATGGCTTCCAGCCCTGACACAAAGCCTCTAATGAATGCCAGTTAACGAGAAGCAGAGCGATGGCTTTCTTTAAGTGTATTCCAGAAAGTTCTGGCAAGTTTGGAAAAATTGTGACGCCACTAAGTCGTCGGCTGTGCGCCAGAAAACAAGTGAGTGAAGAGAGGCAGTGGTCGCATGGCTGCCGTGGCAGTGGACCACACGCTGGTTTCCAGAGGCGGCTGCCCAGCACGGTGACAAGTCATGTGCTGCTTTCCACCACGACGGTCCACCAGGCAGACCTGGGCCCTGATCTAACCTTCTGATTGACTGGGAACACAGTGCCTGAATTCCCCTTCTGCAAAACCCATGGTCCACAGCTGGCACTCTTGACAGGTGCGGAGTGGGGGTGCTCCGGGAGCCTGGAATGGAAAGACGTTGTATGTGGTGGGCGAGAGGAACTCCTCCTGTGTTTGCACCGACTGATAGTGCCTTGAGGGTTTTGCACTTCAAGCATGATTTGCTTGGTAAAAAAGAAAACATCCGTTTTATTCTGCTCACCACCCAAATTCAAATATTTGTCTTCTTTTCTAAAGCGAAACTAATGCTGAAAAAATGATGCCATTTCTCTTACAATACAGTGCTATTTAATCAGGATCCTCTTCGGTGAAGTTCCAATGATATAACCAACAAATGTTTACTTAAGGAGCAAACGAACAGACATGCACAATGCCGTATGTTTGATGTGTCCTAATAATAAAAGTGAAAAGCAATGTCTTCGCTCTGGAGTTACTGGAAGATGAAACAACATTGTTACAGTTTGCAGATATGGCCAGTCTGCCCACTCCGCAGGATTTGTTTTTGCCTCTGGAGTGAGATCGTGGGATTGAGATGCAGACGGCTCTGAAGTTGGATTAGAGCAGCTTAGGAACATGATGAAGCTTCTGATAGAGCTCAGGGCCTCCATGGCATGAATGTTGCATCCCACGAGACACACCCATGGCAGTGATGGACAGGCTGGACCCCTAATAAATAGCACACATGCAAAACCAATGCCGCCCGTGCAGAGGCTGCTGCTGCTGCCCTTTGGGGTTTGTGGTCCCCAGTTCTGTCATCTGCTCTGCCACACCCCAGCTGAGTGGTTGGGGAAACTGGCAGCCTCGCCCATGCCTCAGTTTCCTCATCTGTCGTAGGTGGGAACGATCCTACCTCTCAGGTGTTTGAGTCAACATATGTGTAAAGGGCTAAATGGTGCCTGGCATTTAGGAAGGCCTCAATTAGCTACAGAGGGAACGTGCAGAAACAGATTTAAGGCTTCCTTGAAGTCAAATGCTGAAGGATGGGGGTTGTGATGGAGACCACCTGGCCAGGTGTGGAGTGTGTGGAAACAGGTCATTCAGTCAGTGGTGGGGGCATGTGTCTGCTGCTCCTGGAAACCAAATAAGTGTCTGGTCCGTTCCGTGCCCAGCACGGTGCCAGGCTCTGGGAGAACACCAGAGCTTTGGGACAATGCTTCCCTTACAACAGCCCAAGGCTGAAGTCAGGAGGACCAGATCTATTTTAAGTAATGTCCTGCAAATACAATAGCAATGCAGGAGAGGGCTTCTGGCAGAGATCAAATTTTAATGAGGCATTAAGATATAGATAAACTATTGTGAAGGGAAGTAATTTGAATAGGTATAAGATCAGAAATTAGAATAATGGATCTCCACGGGAAATTAAATTACAGAAATGCCTAAGAGGTGTCAATCCCCAAAATTGAGGCTCAAGTTAGATAATTTGGTCTTGGGAAAGTATAAAGTTCAAAATAATTCTACTAAACTTACACGAAAGCAGAATTTTTCATAGTATCTTAATTTCTTTTTTCGATTTCTATTTTGTCTCTAAATATATAACTGACACAAATGGGATGCTTCTCTTTTTGACTAAGAGTGGAATATTTTTAAGCCAAGATAATTCAGTTTTGAAGTTTCAAAGTGTAAATTTGAAATTATCTTGGTAGTAACTCCAAAAAGCACATTAAATTATACAGAGGCAACTAGAGGCAGATTAAGGGTAGGCATTTCAGACTCAAAATATTGCTATTGTTTTTGCTGTTATGGCTTCATTGTTAAGGTACTATACATGTCATATATTTTATTTTCTTTATGGGAATGTTTTCGGTTCAAAGGATTTCTGTGTTTTCAACAGAAGTCATTTCGTTTATTCTTACAGCTATCTCTGGAGGGTCTTGAAGAAGAAATTCTGTATTATCCTAACAGATGGTTATGAGGATCTGCTTTCAACTTTCCATGTTACGTGCTCTGAATCAAGTCATCTTCACTCTACCATTTACCCATTATCTCCAAGAGATTTTGAAATGCACAGAAAAAGGGAAGCCCTCCATATGGAAAAGCGTAAGGATTGTAGTGGTGAGATGCGTGTTCTGGAGTCTCTGGATTCAGATCCCAGCTCTGCTGGGAGTAGGTGACTAAATTGCATTCACTTTCTCGTTGGTAAAATCGGGACAATAACAGGTCCTTTCTCCCAGGGCTGCTATGAGGATTAGAAGTAGCACACGAAAGGCATTTGGAACTAGACCCTGCTTATGTCAAGAAGGCTATACATACAAGTGATTTGGGTGCAGGGAAGTTGGGAGAGAATAGGGCAAGACTTGCTGATAACGCTATTTTCATTCTGCAAACATTTAATGAGTGATTACATAGCAGGAACTACGTTAAAAGCCCAGAATTTTAAAAGAATTAAAAAAAATAAATAGATGAAGCCCTAAAAACTTCATTGTGTATTTGAGTAAAATGATATAAACAGTTCATTACAAGGTAAGGTACAGTGCAATTAATCTAGTATCTTCAAAGCACTCTTGCAGCAAGGAGAAGGAATCCATGTTCAATTCACATAAAAGTAAACTTATGTTCCTACAGAGAGGTGAATGTTTGATCCTGTTCTGTAGTCCAAATCCAGTATTGGAAACATCCAGATGAAAAGGTACAAAATGGGCCTCAAGGGGTGGCCTCCAGGCAGTGGTGAGTTTCTGCAGCAGGAATAAGATGAACAGGCTCCTGGCAATGGAGGGGAGCACGACCTGGCTGGCAGGGGTTCACTCATAATCGGGTGAAGCTTCTACGGCAGCACACGAGCAGGTGTCTGTAAGGCCCACCTGAAGTCCCGCAGTCTTTCAGCAATTAAGCATGGTATTCCCAGGCCTGTTTTCTGTAGGATTTCAGCTCTGCTCTTGCCTTGGTGTGAGCTCTGAGGTCAGGGGGACGGGGGAGGTGCCACTCTTGGGGACGGAACCTGAGACCTGGGGAAGCAGGGGGCCACAGAGAAGCTGTTGTTGGATGAGAAGGAAAGTCAACTGGAAAACTAGCCCATTAAACTCTCTAGTGCAAAGATAGAAACAAACTCACCTGAGACCAAACACGGGGCAGCCTATGGAACCATTTAGAGGGCTCAGGGCCTCTACACACAGAGGCCACCCTGGGGCCTCTGCTCTGGGCCCGTGCAGGCTGCTGAGGAGCTCGGGCCCCTCTAAGGGCTGTGTGGAGCTGACACATCAAGTGATCTGCACTCTTCCTGGGCACTCCAGCTCAGAGCTAAGTCCAGCTTCAGGGTGCTTACCTGCAGCCATTTAATCATTATCCATGTGCAAGCTTTTAGGGTTAAGCTGTCATACTTTCACATTCTAAGCATGTTTTCTGATTTTTTTTTTTCATCAAAGCAGATATAGGAAATGTTAATATTTATACCACCCATGGGATAGTGGGGTGTGGCTGCTCCTAGCAGGAGGTCACCAGCCAGAGGAGGTTCAGCATGCAGGCTCCGTCCAGCTGCCCAGTGGCTGGGGCTTAGCACCTCCACTGCTGGTAACCCACTCATGGCACCCAGCACCTGGGCACTGTGCCTGGGAGGCCCTGACCTTTGCAGCAGACCTCTTGGACACAGTTCCACTTCTTAGTCTCTGTTAAGTGATGCTGCCCTGTTTTATTGTAAGCATTTTCACGAGGTTAAGACTACAAAAAGTAAAAATAAAATGAATAGCCCCAAACTAAAACTCACTTTATCAACATAAAAAGAGATGTGCGTGTCCAGAGAACACGGGGTTTTTTCTCTCCAGCTTTCCCATTTTTGAGACCTCAGTGATGTGAAAAAGAAATATGTCTGTGGATTATGTTTGGACCCCTCTTTTTTCATGAATGAAGAAATATACACAGAGCACAGCCATTGTCTGTCTAGGACACGATAACCAGAACCACTGAAGCAGCGCTGGAGTTAATGAACCTCGGAAGGCGGACGAGCTGGTGGTCAGGGTGTGTGAGCGCCGTGTCTGTCTTGCTGGTGTTAGAGAACTGGGTTGTGAGCAATGGATCGCAGTATCCATAAGGAAGAATCCCTGGGAGCGTCTGCGACTCTGTGACCACGAGGCCTGCTGCCCAGGCAGGAGTGATGATGGCATCCCTTTCTCTTCTCCGTTTTGCTGTGGAGCAGGTCACAGGGGGCCACTGTTGTCCCAACTACAGGCTGTTTACATTTCAGGCACTTCAGTGAGCTAAATATTGTTAGGTGGAGCTAACAGCGTCTCTGTTAGTTGAGAATCACTCACACTCTGAGAATCCCAAACCTCTCTAGAACCTTAAACAGTTAAGATTCCTATCACAGCCTTCTCGAAAGGTCAGGTTTTCTTTCTAATATTTGAAACAACACTCTCCTGGCTTATGATCTTAGGAATTCTACTCCACTTTGGGGTGAGGGAGAGGTGGTTATTTTTTAAAGCTTGAGATCTTTTTACTTTTGGAGTACAAATCTAGGAGCTTATTTTCCTTGATTTGTGCTTTTTTTTCTTTGACTATACAAGGCAAATAAAACTTGGTAAAAAGTCAAATATTAACCTAAGTAAATGGGAGTTTTAGGGGTCTTAATTACTCATTCTGTGAGTAGTTAGAGTTGTTAATTTTATGGGACACCTAGTGGGGACCAGGCCAATGACAGGTAAGGGAATGAAGGCAAGAATAAAATGGGTTAGGGATATGTTAGGAGAATTCACAGATTCCTCAGGAGTGCCCAGCCCAATAGTTAGAATTTTTTTCAGTGAGTTGTCTGGTTAGAGTACTGCAGTGATACATTAGTCAAAATTGTTAGCATCTCACAAACTTAGTTTTCTTTCTTTTTTTTTTTTTTTTTGCTTTTTGTTTTTTTGTTTTTTGAGACCGAGTTTCAATCTTATTACCCAGGCTGGAGTGCAATGGCGTGATCTCGGCTCACCACAACCTCCGCCTCCTGGGTTCAGGCAATTCTCCTGCCTCAGCCTCCTGAGTAGCTGGGATTACAGGCATGCACCACCATGCCCAGCTAATTTTTTGTATTTTTAGTAGAGATGGGGTTTCACCATGTTGACCAGGATGGTGTCGATCTCTTGACCTAGTGATCCACCCTCCTCGGCCTCCCAAAATGCTGGGATTACAGGCATGAGCCACCGCGCCCGGCCCTCTTTCATTTTTTAAAACGTACATCCATGTGTGAAGCTCTGGGTGAAGCATAACAGAGGAAGGTGTGGGAGGGTGGGGTGTGGACCCCGAGAAGAGGATCAGCGAGGGAGGGAGGAGGCAGCTGAACACGTGCACCCACACGTGGGGCGGAGACCAGCACCTGGATGACCACGCGGCATGCTCAGAAGCAGAGACAACATGAAGCTCTCATTTTCAACTATGTAATTAATGAATCTTCAAACACAAAAAAATATATATGTATTCTGCAACTTTAAATAGTCATAAGACTAGCAATGAGGGTCCCAAGACATTCTATCACAATGAGAATGACTCTTGGTGTAGGTAACTATGACTCAGATGTTTACTTTCGTCCAAACATGTGCAAAAGGAAGTCAGGCTCCACTGAGTAGGAAGCACGTCCAGCCCGACAGGGCCCAGGTGTGGAGAAAGCGCCCGTGAACACATCCTGAGAGCTCCTTGGCATGACTTTCAGTGCGCTCCCCTTCCCTCCAATCACACACACATTCCTTTATGGAATCCCATGTCCTCCCGCCTTGAGCATGAAACTAACATCGGTGACCTTTCCCTGCCACCTGCCCATGGCTAGCACTGGCCACACCATTGGGAGAACTTCTCGTGTCCCCCCAGTGCCTGGGCCTTTTGGATCAAAAGCTGTTGTTTTTCACTCTGTCACGTAATTACCCGGGAACGGGTTTCCCTTCTCTGCCTCCCTCAGTTATGGAGACTGTTTCTAGTGCCTGATGGCTTTCCTCTCTGAACCTGACTTCAGGAATGAGACACACATCAAGAGAGTGAGGAGGATCAGAGGCCGGACCAGGTCATCCAAGGAGCCCAGATCCTTGTAAATGCATTCCTCTCAGCAGCATCCCCAGGAAGACCAGCAAGAACAAGACAGGACACAAATGAAATCATGGCTTGCAGCCTGCTCCCAGCAACAGGAGCCTTGCATGAGTCTCTTGCCGAAAATGTGGGTGATGAGAGAGAGTCAGCTGCAGAAGCTCAGCTGGGCAGCCCATCCCCTACACACTGTGGCCGCTGTGCCAGCCACAGAGCCCTGGAGAGAATGGTGAGTGATTACTGTACACGACCTGAAAGGGACCAGAGACATAAGGCAGGTGCCATCCCAGCCAGGGTGGGGAGGGGAAGGTGGGGAGTCGCCCTCAGGGTCCCACTGTGTCTACATTGTGGGTGCCCTGGAATACAGTCAAATCTCAAAACAGGGAGATAATAGATACAGAAGGGTATTATTGTGTAGTATATCGTGTAGTGTAATAATATAGTGTATAGTATAGTAATCGTAGTATATCATATATGTAGATTAGCATATAGCATCATAAATATAATTCAAAAGATGTGTATCCATTCATCCCAGTAGTAATTCCAAGATTCACTTAGATCTTCCTGAGATCAATTGTGCAACCTTTCCAAAGGCGTGAATATTGTCTCCAGTCCATACAACAACTGCAAGATTAGAGCAGCGCACCAGCGTACATCAAAGATTTATCTACCCTTACGCTTCTACAAAAGAAAACCTTATTTTTTCTCACAGCGGTACATGCTGCCCATGCCTAAGCAATCAAAGTTAAACCGAGAAAAGATGGCCACACGTGGAGCTGCTACTGATTGGGAAAGGATTTGGTTATTTTATTGTTTCATAATCCTGAGCTGTGATGGACCTGAAGACATCTAAGAAAAAAAATTGCCCAAATGAGAAAATGAATAGCTTTAGGATAAATGCCTCGGTTGTGCACATCCAAATGTGCACGCGCACACATGTGCACCACATACATGCACAACATGAATGCACACGCATGCACGTACAAAGAAATGCACCATACCATGCACACATGCATTCACGCAAATGCACATGCATGGACACACATGCAAATACATCCATGCACACACATGCACAGCATACATGTACATGAGTGCACACAAGCACACAGATGCACGCAGATGTGCATGGATCCACATTCACACACACGTGCACATAGTATTCCTATCTCTGGAAGGCAGATTCCTCCTTCACTATAAAGATATTATTAAGTGTTGGTGGCAGCTCTCTGGGTGCAGCAATGTGTAATTTATACAGCAGGAGGAACAACTGCCTTCTCTTCCATATGAGTTCAAGCACAGGGAGAGGGCTGTAGTAAGATTTTTTTTTTAAATGAGAGTTATGTTGCCTGAAACAAGAGTCAATGCTGTGACTAGGTCATCGGAAAAAACAGAAGTCTGTAGCTGTTTTCTCCCACTTGACGATTTCGGATCACTATGTTTGAGTCAGGTCCTGAAAGGTAATGCATGAGTGTAAACTTGTTATGTGCAGAAATTTCTTCTCAGTTGCATGAAGCCTGTGTATCCCGGTGTCCAGTCACGACTCTCAGGAATGGAATAACCCACCTCTTCTTGGGAAGCAGCCACAGCATGAAGGGTCTAGAAACTTCTCCATACAACTAACAAGAGAGGGCAGGAGGATGCCCCAGATGAGAATGAACAGGCTTAGAGGGAATTTAGTCATTCCTTTCAAATATTTTAAGGAATGCCAGATGGGAGAGGAGGCAGACTGATGCTTTAAATCACCAAAGGGAAGCTCTAGGAGCCACGGATGGAAGCTCCTTGGAAGCGGATCATCACTCAGTAGAAGGAAGAATGTGTTAACCCCTGAAGAGCCCCTGAAGGCTTTAGAAGCAGTGAGCTTCATGTCCCTGTGTAATGCCTTTGCAGACCACATCCCCAGGCAATAAAATGTACTGGCAAGCTGACCAAATTAGGGCCCTGAACATTAACTGAATCCAAATGGACTATATCGCTAATCCATAATATCAGATGATTAAGGAAGTACTGATGGATCTTTTGAGTTACACCTTGAAAACCTGCGCTCATCGTGGGATTCATGAGCCCAGCCTCCTTCTCTCTCCGGCTGTGTCGTCCACACCCCACACACTAACTGGCTGATGGTGAAGCTGACGCTGTGCTGTGAAGGGGCCTGTGCCGACTGCCAGGATGGAGCTCAGATCCACCGTCTTGCTTTTCTGTAAGGGCATGAGGTCAGTGTGAATCCTGGGGTAACAGCAGCATGTCGGCTGACATGCCCATCTTGATGAGAATTCTCTGCATAAAGTCAGCAAACAAGTGTGTAGCAAGTCAGGTGTCTGATGCAAGAGAAGCTTATTACCATTATCTCTGTAGATGAAACCAGAACCTTCATTCTCAATGCTACTTGGAAATATAGTACCCTAAAACATCATCACAACTGAAAGCCAAGGAACTCTTGAACAAGTGCTGACTTTCCCAAATGCCTGCTTCGTCAGCTTTCTTGAGGGAGAAGCTAAGAAGTGGAAACTGGGCTACACATGATTGATGGCAATGAAGCTAAGGAAACCCTCACTTTCTAACACAGACTCCATGCCGAATTTACGTGGCCCGGGAATCCAGCTACATCAGATGCAAATACAAAATCGATAGTGATGGAGTCTGCTATGCTATCTGCATTCTGAATTCCGCAGCATTTGAATGCATTCTTTGGGCCTCTGCTGAGAGTTTTCTCATCTGACTGAGGGGATGCCAGCCTAACCAGGGAGAAAATGAGGGAGAGAATCCCCAGGCGATGTCCCGTGGGTTGGAGCTTTAGGTGAGAGGCTGAGAGAGCAAGGCCAGCCAGAGAGACAGGAGGAGCAAGAAGGACGCCCCAGGCACTCTAAACTCTGCCTCCTGCTCTGCTGGGGCCAGAGAGTAAATACAGGTCTATATTAACTTCCATGAGTAACTTGGACCCGGATCTGGGAAGAGCTCGTTTGTGATGATGGTGTTTTTAATCACTCTCACTGTAACAGTTGGTTATTTTTAAAATAGAGCTTCCTGCTGTTAATCTTGGAATCTGCAGGAGAAGCAAGTTAGAAAACCTCTAAGAGACGATACAATGTTTCAGAAGGAAAATTAGCAAAGACCAACAGTCAAGCAAGGGGTTCCCATAGGTCTTGTCTTACCTTGTCCTCTGGGCATGAGGACCTTTCTGCTATTCTGTCTGTTTTTCTTATGAGGACACTGAACTGACATCCATGTGTACTGCAGTGCAGAAGGGATATTTGTATAAGAAATGGAGACCTCGTCCAAAGCAATCACTTAGTGATTGATTCCAGGACTCTCGTCAGCTCCAGTGCTGTGGTTGCTCTGACCCCAAGTGGGTCCAAGAAGCCACTGACATCAATATGATCAATACCCCATGGAAAGTTCCTTTCTCCCTGGAAGGAGAGAGACGTCCTGGCATGTGGAAGGAAGCTGGGCCACCCCCACTGGACGCTGCTGCAGCCTGGGAGTTACCTGGGAGGGAATGTCCCCAAGAGTCTCATCAGCATGAGGACAGAATTTTATCACAATGATAAAGCATGATATGATCATCTGTCCTTGGGCACTGCTCGGAAATTGTCACTGTCTGAGACTTCTGTGACTTGAGTTCTATAATCATTGTGTAAATGATTAGTGATGCCAGTCACTGGCATTCCTGGCTTGTGTTTGGCCAAAATGTGCTGTTGGCTCTGGTTCTCTTTTGGGAGAAATCTCTATCTCACCTGTGTCATCATCCCGATCTTTCCCTTCAGCTGTCTATAAACAGAATATCCTAATCCCATAGACCAGCCGGGTCACATGATGTAGTGAAGAAATCATTTGTAGTCAGAAGAAAAGAAATATTGTATGCAAAAATTAAAACAAAACGTACATGTTTCCGCCTGTCCTGATGATACACTTGCAAATTCAGAAAATCGGCACACCTAAGGAAAAAGAAAGAAGAAGAGCACAGAGTGATTCAGGGACACGATTTTCAAGTGGAGAAGCAAGAGAAAACCAGCTTTAAATCTGTGGTGGCACTTGGACTCAAAAGAGCACAGAATATTGGAAAGAGCCAGATCTAACTTATTTTTAAAGATGGGAAAATGAAACCCCAGTAAACCCAGATCCTTAACACTTCTAAAAGGAAAAACCATCTGGGACCCCAAAGGAATGGACACCCCCCAGGGCCGCTCACATGTACAAATCCTGCCGTAAAGATTTTCCTGGAACCTGTTTATTGACTATTTCTCCCTTTAGTTAACTTGGGTGTATGGAATGGAGGATGAAGTTATAATGTCATAGTGAGAGGGCTAAGCCAACAGCCCTGGGTAGCCACTGAGTTTTTTACAGTTAAAGTCTCTTTAGTTTATCTTGCATTCATTGGTAACCCTATCTTACTGCAAAAATACTGGGAGAAGGGGTAATACAATCTTTTTTTTTTTTCATTTGTTTTCATTCATAATTAATGCTCCCAGCTGCCTCTAAAATGGGTTTGAGGTCCCACTGGTCCTGGTTAGTCAACCAGCTGGGAACTAAATTATTAAATAATCCTTTGAAAATTAAAAGAACTTCGTTTCATTTCTCCTTGTACTAGGACTCCTCAGGACTTTCCATGGCATTTCAGATTTTGATCTAAACAGCAGCATAACTATCTTCAGATTCCCCAAATATTATAAATCCAAAGTTATTTCAGCCAGACATGCTGGATACAGATGATGCCTTACGTGGAACATTTAACAGGCGACTGTCCTCCTGGGGAGGGGAGCATCTGCACTCAGCCCTCACAGGCAGCAAGCAACACTTAGAAGTGAAAGAAGGAAATCAGTAATAATGATAAATTTAAGTACGACAGACTTATTTTGAAAAAATCATATACTGTCCTTGGTGGGATATGAAGAAATGGAAATAACAGAAGTTAGAAGCGTTTTAAAATTATAAGTATGAGGTTAGTGGTTTACCCTGATACTCAAAGTTTGCATCAGTTAAAAAAGCTGGGATAGAGATAGAAAAAAAAAGAGAAGATATTTGAAACCGGATAGAGCAAAGTTTGATCTCAAAAGCAAAAAGCCACGTTTGAAAAAGATGTAGAAGTTGCTCCGGAGTAAAAATCCTTCTTCTTCGACTTTGAAGCCTTCATTTTACTCCAGGGAAATTAGAAATGTCTTAGAAATGACCTCTGTTGGAGCAGCACCATGGAAAAATATCTTCACCACAAATAAGTCCATTCGAGAAACAACTCCGTTTCTCCAGGATGCAGAGCCATTGATGTAAAATGCATTTGACTCATCATTGCAAGATAAGCTTTTTTTTTTTTTTTTTTTTTTTGAGACGGAGTTTTGCTCTTGTTACCCAGGCTGGAGTGCAATGGCGCGATCTCGGCTCACCATAACCTCTGCCTCCTGGGATCAGGCAATTCTCCTGCCTCAGCCTCCTGAGTAGCTGGGATTATAGGCACGCGCCACCATGCCCAACTAATTTTTTGTATTTTTAGTAGAGACGGGGTTTCACCATGTTGACCAGAATGGTCTCGATCTCTTGACCTCGTGATCCACCCGCCTCGGCCTCCCAAAGTGCTGGGATTACAGGCGTGAGCCACCGCGCCCGGCCCCGAGAAGCTATATTGACTGGTGGAGCTGGTAGGATATTTTTAGAAATAGCGAAGTTCATAGAATTTTTACTGTGTTGAATGTCTTTAGAAGATAACGTTTTTAGGGGATGTGCAGAAGTGACTGTTTCCCATCTGGCCTGGAAGCCTTAATTCCTGTTCCATTGTCACTAGATCCCTTGCAAGCCAGACCTTGAGACATGCCTGCAAATTGTCTCGGGCTGGACACAGGCTGAGACTGAAGCCCATCCTTGGGGTAGTCTGGGGCTGGGTGTGTAAAATCCAAGTCCACCGCAGACTTCTTTCAAGAGCCTCCAGGAACACTTAGTTCCTTGGAGAAGAAACTGTCTGAATTTCAGAGTCGGAAGGACATCGACAGTCCACAGCCATGGGCACCTGTCTCAACTTGAACTCGAGGACACCGAGGCACATCTCAACTTGAACTCAAGGACACCGAGTCACAGAGGCCCAATGACCTCAGGGCAGGCAGCCCAGAGCACTGATGGGCCCACAGGCACACTCCTCACAGCAGGCTGCTCTTGTTTCTCACCAGACGAAGTGATGGAACCAGGGTGCTGCGGAGGACAGGGGAAGCCCTCGCCACATACAAGAGTCATGCATTCTTGGCTGAAGCAGGGCTGTGGCTCCTGAGGCCTGTGCTGTCTGGTCAGCTTGTGTCTTTCCACTCAGAGTTGCACAATTTTCCATGGGACAGATTTTTTTTAAATCCCCCTTCTGAGGAAGATGAGGCAGACACCCCCAGCTCTACACTTCCGGGAACTCTTCTGTCCACCCTGACTTTCCCCTCCCACGAAGCATCCCTTGCTCTCCGCTGTTTATGACTCAGGATCCCAGTTGCAGATGTGCTCTTCCTGGTAAGTCTCTCCATGTGACAAGCCACTATCCATATTCTCCTGAGGCCAGCCATAGCCACCAGTGTGCATGCAGGACAGAACCAAAGCACAGCCACATGCAGAATCCACCTTTCTCTCCTTTAAGAAGAAAGTCCTTATTTCTTTTTTCTATTTCGGTAGCTTTAGATGTGGAAGTGGTTTTTGGTTACATGGATGACTCGTATAATGACGTCTGGGATTTTATTGCACCCATTACCAGATCAGTGTAAATTGTCCCCAGTATGTCACGTTTTTACCCCTTACCCTCAGCCACCCTCCGCACTTCTGAGTCTCCAGTGTCCATTATGCCACTCGGATGCCCTCGCATACCCATTGCTCAGCTTCTACTTAAAAGTGAGAACGTACAGTGCATGGTTTTCCATTCCTGAGTTACTTCACTTAGAATAATGGCTTCCAGTTCCATCCACGCTTCTGTAAAAAGCATTATCCCTTGTTATGGCTGTGTAGTATTCCATCACGTGCATATATCACACTTCCTTATCCACCCATTGGTTGATGGGCACTTAGCTTGGTTCCATGTCTTTGCAATGGTGGATTTTGCTGTGATAAACACACATGTGCAGGTCTCCTTTTCATATAATGGCTTCCTTTATGTAGACACTCGGCAATGGATTGCTGGATGAAATGGGAGATCTGCTTTTAGCTCTTTAAGGAATCCCCACAGTATTTTTCATAGATGTTGTACTAACTTCCATTTCCCACCAGAAGTGTGTAAGTGTTCCTTTTGCACCACAGCTCAACCAACAGCTGTTGTTTTTTGTCCTTTTAATTATGGCCATTCTGGCTGGGGTAAGGTGGGATCTCATTCTGCTTTTAATTTGCACTTCCCTGATGATTAGTGATGTTGAGCATTTTTTCATATGTTTGATGGCTGTTTGTACATCTTTTGACAAATGTCTATCCATGTCATCTGCCCACTTTTTGATGGAATTATTTTTCTTCTGCTGATTTGTTTGAGTTACTTTTAGATTCTAAATACAAGTTTTTGGTTGAATGAATAGTTTGCAAATATTTTCTCCCATTCTGTGGGTTGTCTGTTTACTCTGCTGCTTATTTATTTTGCTTTGCAGAAGCTTTTTAGTTTCATTGGTCCCATTGATTTATTTTTGGCTTGGTTGCATTTGCTTTTGGGGTCTTAGTCATAAATTCTTTGCCTAGGCCAATGTCTTGAAGAGTTTTTCTTAGGTTTTGCTCTGGACGTTTTATGTTTCAGATCTTAGATTTAAGCCTTTAATCCATCTTGAGTTGATTTTTGTTCATGGTGAGAAATAGGAATCCAGTTTCATTCTTCTCCCTGTGGCCATCTAGGGAAACCCTCACTTCACTCTAATTCAACAAGAACTTACAAAGCCAGAAAGTAACAATGAATTTAAATATTTGATTCCTCTTATCAACATTTCACTCGCTGCAAATTGACCTTTACAAAGGTAGTTCTTTTAAGGTACATAAAAAAACAGTACAAACTAATGTGCCACCAAATTACCCTGGAGATGTATTCTAAAGCCATCTCTAGGCCAAAAGGCTTGCACTTGTTATTCCGGATTTTTTTTTTTTTTTTTTTTAATCACAAAGTTTTGCTCTGTCTCCCAGGCTGGAGTGCAGTATTGCAATCTTGGCTCACTAACTATAACCTCTGCCTTCTGTGTTCGAGCAATTCTCATACCTCAGCTTCCTGAGTAGCTGGGATTGCATGTGTATGCCACCATGCCTGGCTAATTTTTGGTATTTTTACAAAGACAGGGTTTCACCATGTTGGCCAGGCTGGTCTCAAACTCCTGACCTCACATGATCTGCCCACCATGGCTTCCCAAAGTGCTGTGATTACAGGCACGAGCCACCGCGTTCAGCCTTTGGACTGTTTTATCTTATTTGTTTCCCATTCCACTGTAATCATTTACACACTTTAAGATTTTCTTAAAGTTGTTTAAGTTGTTTGTTTTCAGAACTAAGGAGCATATCACTGTATTTTAGATCTGATTAATTATCTGAAATGTAAATAAAGGCCTTGATTATTAGGACTTGGTAAGGAATGTCTGAAGATTCATAGAACGTGCTTCATCATGACAGCTACAAAACAAGAAATGTGGAATTGCAAACATACAGCGCATCCACGGGCATGACCCATCCAGGCCAGATTCCTAACTCCAAGTGGGATTTGCAGCTGCTGCTGCCCACATCTGAGTTCCGATCAAATGCACAGTAAGAGCTGGCCACCCATCTGCAGGTGCCCGGGTTCTACAGACATGTACCGGGCACAGTGTTGGAAATCCTGGCATAGCTCAGGCTCTTGAAAGTTCAGGCAGTTAAACAACATATATTTCAGCTTTGTTTCTGAAAATTGATTCGGGAAAATAAAAATCACTTCCAACCACTACCACGACAAAATCTACCATGCTCTGTTTCCTACCCTGCCGCAGTAGTGAGACCGTCGTGGTTGTGTGTGACGGGTGGTTTTGGTTTCTCATCCTGCAGGTGGAGCCACTTTATGACACAGAGGACTCCGCCTTGTGAATAGGCATCGAATCTAGAGGATCCACTTTCACAGGTGCCCAGACCCCACCCTCCAGGAGGTCTCTTCAACAAGTCACTAAGAATCCCTGGGAAATGTGGGGATTGGCTAGTGCTGCCCACGGTCCTGAGAGGTTATCTAAATGGACGTGTGCCAAAGAGTGGGCCTGCGATTCTCACTGCATTCAACTTCAAGTCATGATAAGCAGGAGAGAATGCAGGTGCCTTTCGAGTGGCAGGCTTAGGACATGAGGCCCTCTTCTCATTTGTCATGAAGCCCCCTCCCTGGGTGATGGGATCTAATCTTATGGCTTAAAATCCTCTGTCAAACCTACATGTCTCTTTCAGACCTCTCTCCCCCATTCCAGATCACACATCAGACCACTGATTTCACACTCCCATGTGGGCAGTCCACCGGCATCTCGGAATCAGTACAGCCAGCCCTGAGCTAATGACGGTCCACTGCCACACTGCTCACCTTCCAGCCGTCCCCACTTGTACCAATTGCAAGTCCATCCTCGCAGGTGCTCAGGACAGAGACATGGAGTCGCCGATGGCACCATCTCCAGCACCTACATCCCAGGCATGAGCAGATCCCACACACACCCAGATCCCAGCGTGCCTTCCTGTCGCCACCTGAGTTACTGAACAGTCTCCTAGTTGGTCTTTCTGCTTCTTCCCCATGGCTGATCAGTCCCTTCTAGACGCAGAAGTCAGAACGGTTCTTTAAATTTTAAAATCAAGTCAGCCAGGTGTGGTGGCTCATGCTCATAATCCCAACACTTTGGGAGGCTGAGGTAGGAGGATCATTTGAGCCCAGGAGCTTGAAACCAGCCTGGGCAACTTAGTGAGACCACATCTCTCCAAAAAATATTAAAGTTTGTGGTACTTTGGGAGGCTGAGGTGGGCAGATCACTTGAGCTCAGGAATTCGAGACCCGCCTGGGCAACATAGTGAAACTCTGTCTCTACAGAAAATACAAAAATTAGCCAGGTACAGTGGCATGTGCCTGTAGTCCCAGCTACTCAAAAGGCTAAGGTGAGAGAATCATCTGAACTCCTGTGATCATGCCACTGTACTCCAGCTTGGGTGACAGAGTAAGACCCTGTATATATACATACATGTATATACACACACACAATTCTCTCTCCCAAGTAGCTGGGACTATAGATGTGCATCACAATGCATATATATGGAGAGAGAGAGAGAGAATTACTTAAACCCAGGAGGTAAAGGATACAGTGAGCTGTGATCACTCCACTGCACTCCAGCCTGGGTGACATGAGCAAGACCTTGTCTGTCTCACACTCTCTTTCTCTTTCTGTATAGTGAATGACTGATGAGACCCCTCATTTCATGGCCATCTCCCACCCAGAATGCCAGTGCTGCAGGAGGGACACCTTGGTTTCTTTTGTTCACGGATGTACTTTAAGTGCCTGGAACAGGCAGCAGGTGCACACTTAAGGTTTGTGGGATGGATGCATGTTTCTGTATGATCACAAAGGCTCTGAAAGATGTAAGGATTTTATCTCCACTCTGGTTTTTGTAAAGGTGTTTGCCATAGAAAGAGAATCTGCAGATCTCCCTCCTTTTTGTGCCAGAAACTGATGCTAAAACAGCCCTGCTTTGTGCCGTTCTCCATGGATAACGGTTTTCCTCAAAGACTTTCAAAAACTCGAGAAAGTAGAAGACATTGTCAGCGACATGTGAGCAGGAAGTCAGGAGAGCGGCAGAGAGGGTAGTGCTGCAGCCTGGGATCTGGAGTCACGCTGCTGGGTGCAGAGGCTGCTCTGCCGTTGTCTGCCTTACTGAGCAAGTTAATGCTTTCCTCATCTGTGAAATGGGCATAACAGAGCACAGTTGTGGGGATTAAATGGGAAAACGGAGCCCTTAGCCGACTTCCCCAAAGTGCTCAGTCACATGAGCTACTTTTCTTCTCTTCCAAGGTTAAAAGACACTATTTTTACTGCCAAAGCAGCCTCTAAGCTGAGTGTTGGAGTTGAAGCAGTGTGAAGTGGCTCTTCTGCAGGAGGGATACTTGAGTAGTTTCTACGGAGGCGTGCACCCCTCCCAGGGGCCCTCTGGCCTTCCTGTCTCCCACTGGGCCTGTGATTGAATGTCTTCACAGTCACTGTCCTGTCTGCCCATCCATCCAGGACTTGTCTCCCCTCCTAAATTCTCGACAGCTCTCCAGATTTTCATTCCATATCACCTCTCTAGGCCTAAATATAGCAAAAGCTTTAGATGAAGACTTTTCCTGATGACTAGGAATTTCTCCTGAAGCCCAGAAGCCAAGGTCAGAGGCACTGAGTATCCCCACATTCTGGCGAGTGTTCTGGAACATTCCCGAGAGAACACTACAGAGCAGCCAGAGCCGTACCCTCCCCAGACCCCGCCAGCCTGTCTTGAGCTGTGGCTCGCCTCACTCTGAAGCCCTTCCAGTCCCAAAACATGAAGCCTGGGGCTTGAATTCATGCACCTCAGTTGAGGATTTTGCTTGTGTTCCTGACCCCTTGGGGTTGTTGTAGCCAGTGGGTGCTCCATGACCCCAACCTAAAGGCCTGGGGGCCCCAGAGGAACTCCTCTGAGGTCAGGGTGCCTGGCACCCCATGCCCTGGCTCGAGCTGGCTGAGCGCTTGCGGAACAGCAGAAGGTTAGAAACCTTCCCTGTGTGGCCGTGAAGTTGGAGCACACAGAAGAGGTTCTGCGAAGTCCACACAGACACAGGTGCCTGCGTCTTTGCTGAAATGGGAAACTGGCAGAGCACAAGGAGCAGGTAGCCATGGGCTGCTGTGTCTCCCACACCAGTGTGTGGGGTGGAGGTGGGCATGGCAGAACAGGACTCCGAGGGTGGCACTGAGTGATTGCCTGTCTCCCCTGGTAATTCTCCTTGCAGAGGGTAGAATTCTTTAAAGGTAGGAGATGGGCAGATGGCCAGCCATGTTTTCATAACCCACACGCAAATACTCCCAGCATTTGATAGGGTTCTTCTCAACTTCGTTGACTAAAAATATATCACACAAAAGAGGGAAAGCGCCTCTGAAGATGAAAGCTCCCCAGCCAATGGACGCATGAGAAATTGCCATTTGCAGGTAACAGGGCAGCACCCTTTCTTTTCATCCATTTCCCTGCCGCGCTGGTGTGGGATTTCCGCAGCGCAGTGTCATCTCCATGATACAGTATTTCACAGAAAGGATGCTTCAACGCTGATCAATCTCCACACTTGCCACTGTGTAAGTACAATGTCCAGAAGTTTTATGTTTGAAGAAATGGGTCTTCTGCAATAAAGCAGTATTTATAGGACACCTTATCATGCAGGCATCCAAAGTGTCTAACATAAACACCAAAGAAAAATAAACAGCTCAGTCACCAGGAAAATCACACACAATGAAGTCCAATTTATTTAGAAGATTAGTAACAGCAAGGGTAACATATTCTCTTTATTTATAAAATTTTATAGATAAAATGGTATGCCCAGAATAGTTCCAGATGCCCAACAGAATAAGAGAATATCTATTCCAGAGACATATTTAGTAAAATGAAGGAGTAAATCCTTTTTAAAATAGCAACATTGTTTGATGGACCTGACGGAATTATTGAAAGCAAGCTCATTTTAATTGCTTAAAATAATTCTTTTAACCCACCACTTCACCGTCTTATATAGTCTAATATAGACTCAGTTTTTAATTTTGCTTCTCTGCTTGAAGTCAACTTTTCAAGCAGAAAGAAAACTTGGCAATCACTTGGCTCTACCCATTTTTCGGTTGGCCCAGATTTGACATGATCTCAAGTTTACAGAGCCCAGAGTGCTGGAGGATCTCACTGTTACTGCTGCTCCCCAAGGCCCTGGGTGTTCTGTGACACTCATTAGTAACCTGCCCTGTCATTGGGTGTTCTATGACACTCATTAGCATCCGGCCCTGTCATTGGGTGTTCTGTGACACTCATTAGTATCTGGCCCTGTCATTGGGTGTTCTATGACACTCATTAGTATTTGGCCCTGTCATTGGCTCTATGTGTGGCCTTGGGCTTTCTAATGGGTTGGATGAGTCAATTACAAAATCTCTGAGGCCTCCAACTCTAGAGTTGAGATTTGTAGAGTCTCAGACTCACAAAGACCCTTTAATAAGCAAACTTGCCCTAGCTTAATGGCAGGACCTGATTCAACCAAACTGTTAAGAATTAATCACGGCATGTATTTCTTCTTTTGTTCTTCTTATCTGTCAGTTATTCAGCAATATTTCTTGCATTATTATCAGTGAACCCACATTAATTATTTTTTATCTTCCATCCATCCAAATGCACCCCTGGAGCGATGTGATGTGTGCCGTCTACGTGGTCCTGCGTCCTTACTGGCTCAGCTCTTGGAAATTTTAGAGGCCCTCTTTGTCTGCTTACAGCACATCCGTTCATTTCTTTTATAACATCAGCGTACTGCAATGGTTCTTTGGCATTCGATGCAACAATTAATCCCCTGTGAGGCTGACATTGATCACGTGTCGTTACTTGAATTGTGTTTTTGGGTGCTGCCCTGCGTTTTAGTGGAGACCTTGAGGTGGGGCGTGGCCTTATTTACCACGGGGCACCTACCCCAACACAAAGGAAAGTCAAGCGTTAGTCAAGTGGGTGGTAGCGTGGCACACACAGATGCCTGGAAGGAGGGTGAGCAGAAGGTGCAGCCTGCCCAACACGAGGCATTCTGTGGAAGAGGCCTCGAGTGTGGCATCCCCTGGCAATTTTTCTACAATTCATATCTGGTTTTCAGCCATTTCACCTGGAAATTTATCAAGAATGATGATAAGACACAGGAGAGATTTCTAGCTCTGAATATCTCATGAAGAAAGGCACAGTTTGATAACTTAGATATGAGTAACTACAAGTTACAGCTACTGTTACTGGGAGCCAGGCAGTATGCCAAGGTTTCACATAATGCTTTCTGCAAATAAGTCTGATGTTGGAAAACATGGAAGAGGAGAGCTCTGATAGGGCTAGATCTCTAGCACCAAAGCTCAGGCACTCTCTCCATTTTGCCACAGTGGGTCTTCCACCAAAACTACCAGCAGAAAACCCACACCGTCCTAAGGAAGGTAGAATAGTATTTGTGAGTGTGTTGTGTGGGTGAGAAAATTTCATGTGCATTATCTAATTCAATTCTCTTAGGAAGCTAGCATCTTCTCCCTTTTAGAAATGGAAGAACCTTCTCAAAATTACATCGTTAGCATGTGAGTTAATACAGATGCATGAAGGCAGGCTTTCCTGAGTTCTGGGCATAGTCAAAGTGAGCCATGCAAAGGTCATAACAGAACTCATGCAGTAATACATCAACTTAAAATGCAAGAGACAGCCTGGGAGTCATCTATTAATATCCTTAAAGAAAACTCGGGCTGGGCATGATGGCTCATGCCTGTAATCCCAGCACTTTGGGAGGCCGAGGCAGGCAGATCATGTAAGGTAGGGAGTTTGAGACCAGCCTGGCCAACATGGTAAAATCCCAACTCTACTAAAAAATTCAATAGCTGGGTGTGGTGGTATGTGCCTATAATCCCAACTACTTGGGAGGCTGAGGCAGGAGAATAGTTGAACCCAGGCAGTGGAGGTTGCAGTGATCCAAGACCACACCATTGTACTCCAGCATGGGCAACAAGAGTGAAACTCCATCTCAAAAAAAGAAAGAAAAAAGAAAATTCATGCTGCGCAGGAGATTAGAGCAGTTACTCAGGAAGAAAGCCTAAAACAGGGCCTGGAAGACGTGTTGCTGTTCTGCTCTGCAGATGCAATATCACTGGGATGACTTGAATCAGTCCCCTTCACTTTGTGCCCAGCCGGGAATGTGATTCTCAGCCTTTCACTGGGCCTGGCTGGGAAACATGGAAACTGCCATGGGGACTACCCCAAGTCCATGTTTATGGACTTGGACGGGACAAGCTACACCAGAAAAACTTGATTTCTTCTCCCAATAGAATTGTAAGATTGGTAGAAATGGGACAGTACATGACCTATATGTTTTAGTAAAAAAACAAATAAAAAACATTATTTTCATGACATTTTCCTTTATAGAGAAATTCAAAGTGGTTTGAGAACAGTCACCATCCCTTGTGTTTGAAAGTAGCTACTTTGTGGTGAACAAAAAGAAAGAATGAAAAGGCCAGTGGGATGATGCCTGTCCCGGACAGTGAAACACAATGAGCAGGAAGAGGAAAACGCACAGGATGCAACAATGATTTCAAACAGAATGAAGAGCAGATACAATCAAGAAAGGAAGCTGCCGGGAGCGGTGGCTCACTCCTATAATCCCAGCACTTTGGGAGGCCAAGGCGGGCAGATCACGAGGTCAAGAGATTGAGACCATCTGGCCAATGTGGTGAAACCCCATCTCTACTAAAAAAAAAAAAAAAAAATATATATATATATATATATATATATATATAAATTAGCTGGGCATGGTGGCAGGTGCCTGTAGGCCCAGCTGCTCGGGAGGCTGAGGCAGGAGAATGGCTTGAAGCTGAGAGGCGGAGGTTGTGGTGAGCCAAGATGGTGCCACTGCACTCTGGCCAGACAACACAGCAAGACCATCTCAAAAAAAAAAAAAGGAAGCTTAAGAGACTGAATCGTAGATCATTCCCTAAATGAGCGCAAATGTAAAGGTTCCTGGAGACACCGGCCAGGTTAAAGTCATGTGAGAAATGCAGGAATACAGCATATTTCTCCTATTTTCTGTTTTCCTAGCAGTGAGCCCTGATGCCTCTTGCTCAGCCAGTATCCGAGGCAAGCATCCTCGTCGAGTCACGGGCGGGGCGGTCACTTGCCTGGGACACCTGGAGCTTCCATGACCCAGGCTCTTGTCACCCTCTCGCCATGCCACTGTAAACACTGAGTTTCATTTTTTCATTTCTGCCATTAGTTTTATTTCTTCCTGTTGATTCAGTGCTAATTTTCTACCAGAAAAGATGGAAGACTCCTATTCTCTCATTTAAAAAATAAAAATAAGTGCCCTTTGTCTTCACCCATTCTTGGGAATTAAAATGGATGAAACGCCAACAAAGGTAACCTCATCTTTAAAAAAATAAAAAATGAGATGGATTTTTTTAAGGCAAAAGTGATTTATTTATAAACATCCCTACCTTTTTGAATTTTGAATATGCTGCTTGACACCTCAGTCCTGATTCTTTGAAATGTACTGCAAAAGATTTAACACCAAGAGACTCCACAGCTTTCTCTTCCCAAATATATGAAATTAGAAGGTCATTATACAAATTTAAATCGGAAAGACTTCTCAGAGATGAGAAGCCAAGTGATAAAACTATCTCAAATGGGTCAAATCCAGGAACTTGGCTGTCTTCGATCTTATGTGACCAGTATGTTAGCAGGAGCCTTGGCTAAGCAGACACACAGGCTCCCAGGAGAGAGAAGTTCACGTCCCCCTCCCATAGCAGTCCAGAGGCAGCCCAGGGTGTGCAGGGGCTCCTCCCAGAGGTCACCCTGGAACCTCAGCCATACCCTCTGGTTGCCCCACCTCCCGAAGGATGTCTTTTCTGCTTTGTGGTGTCAAATCTGCCCCTGACACCAAGCCCATGACCCAGTCTGCAGCCAGAGGAAGACATAGAGGTACGGGGAGCCTGCCTGAGCTCTGACCTTGCTCCTTCATCCAGGATGCAGCTGTATTAATCCATTTTCACACTGCTGATAGAGACATAGCTGGGACTGGGAACAAAAAGAGGTTTAATTGGACTTACAGTTCCACGTGGCTTGGGAGGCCGCAGAATCATGGCGGGAGGCGAAAGGCACTTCTTACATGGCAGTGGCAAGAGAAAATGAGGAAGAAGCAAAAGCAGAAAACCCCGATAAGCCCTTCAGATCTCTGAGACATTCGCTACCACGAGAACGGTATGGGGAAAACCACCTCTCTAATTCAAATTACCTCCTACCAGGTTCCTCCCAGAGCATGTGGGAATTATGGGAGTACAAGATGAAATCTGGGTAGAGACACAGCCAAACCATATCAGCAGCCATGAGCTCCTACTCAGAGCTACCTGCCAGCACCCAGCACAGTGGAGTGGAGCGGGTGGCGGTGAGACGACAGGTTCTGTTACTAAGAGAAAAACAGAGGGACACTCTGGGGTGACAATTACCCCTCCAGCTGTAAAAGCATAATATCTTCAGATCAAGATGATGCAGGCAGAACCACTCAGAAATGAGGGACATGGCCACTTGAAATAAGCTTGCGTTTCATTTTCTAATAAATACAGGAAGCTTACTAAAACTAGGAGGTGGCAGAAGAGTGGGCATTCATGCCCCAGATTTTTCTTTATTAATGTTGCTGAAATGCACTGGTTGATCTCCAGCTTGAAGACACTGCCGGTCACTTCTCGAACCCGCTAAGCGAATGCTGGATGCAGTAGCCACGGACAGTCCTCTGCCCTTTGGTGTCTCCCACGTCGAAAGGTAGGGACGGCTTCCCTTCCCAGAGCCTTCCCCAAGCTGTGTGCAGCTTCAGGGCCTGAGGGTCCCTGCCAAGTCCCAGAACCCCTGCCCTGCTGGGGGTCCTCCCCATCCTGGCCCCTGCACCGGCTAAGCACGGGATCTCCCTTCGTGCCTACTCAGACTGCAGGTGACACGTGTCTGTGCATGCCTTTGAAAGCTGAGGTCCCTGCATCTTTCAATCCTTTGTTAAAAATGCTTTTCCTTTTTAATTCCTCTATCCTTTGTGTGTACGTTTGAAGTCCTCTTCCTGTTAATGACCTCACACTGGATGTTTCCCTTAATTGAAGACAGAACAAGGAAGCCGCACACACTGCCAGCCCGCATCTCATGCCCCTGAGTTTCTTATTAAAGTCTCATGCGATGCATAAACAGCTGTTTTCAGGGCGCTTTTTACTTTAGCTCCTGACACAAAGCAAGTATAATGGCAAATTGCTATTAAGCACCTCAGCAGGGAGAACTACTTTCAGAAATAATCACTCCTGATGGGGTTCCAAATAATACATACGTATATTTAGGGGGGAAAATCCACCAGGAACCTTCCTTTTTGACCAGTTGGTGAGACGGACCTAGCATAATGGCTTTCACCCCAGGCACAGCTCCATGTGACTTTGTACTCCATCAGCTACTGCACCAGCCCAGGCGGGAAAACAAATGCTCCTTTCAGAAGGCCGGGTCGGAGGGCAGAAGGTGGATTGGTAATTGGGAGCCTCCCCAGGCAGAGGCTTCTGGGGAGCTGGCCGTGGGGTAGCTGGGGCCGGCTGATGCTGCAGACAAGCACAGGTTTGTCCTGCAAGGATCCTCTCCCCGTGCTGTGAAGTGGAACCCTGCACACTCAGCAGTCAAGGTGCATCTTTGATCTTCTCTCTCTCTCACTTCAAAGGGCGTTTTGTTTCTCCTCTCCTGAAATCTTAGTAATATTTCTTAGGAAAGACCCAGGATGGAGGCACATTTTACTTCTGGTCAATCAAGTCCATCTCCCACCTGGACGACAGCCTTTTTCCTGAAGCCCCACCTGCCCTTTGTGGAGCAGAGGCTCTGGGTCCAGGTCTACAAAACCGTGGCCACCTGTGAATTGGGAGCAAGGTATTGTAATAGGTAGTAATGGGAGTAATAAAAGAGTGTTGTTGTGTTACTTCAAAAGTGACATCATCATCTAGAGCACAGCTAGAATAACATTAAAATAACCAGCGAGGCAAATCCAGGCAGGTATGATGTTCAGAGCAGTAAAAACACACCACGAGTAGAGATTAAGACAAGGTTGAACCACGGGAGTCACATGCACTGTGGGTGCTGGGAAACGGCCTTTCCTCTCCTGGGAGGAGCTTCATGAAGGAGGGAAAACTCCAATTTCATTCTGCAAGTGCTCGTGGAGGTGCGTGAAAGGGGCTGAATTGAATGGAGAAAGCTGTGAGGAGGTCCCGGTCTCCACAGGAGCCTCCTGCTCCTCTGCTGGATGCCAGCAGGGCAAGTGGACCCACAGAGCAATTCGTTTCCAGCTTGTTGGTGTGTGTGTGGTGGGGGGGCGGGGGGGTGCTCAGCTACTGAAAAGCATGACAACAAATAGCGCCTTGAAGTGATGCTGAAAATCCCATTTGTGGACTTGCCATCCCTTTGTGCACAAGGATAGCAGAATTCCCAGCGGCCAAGATAGGAAACCTTTCATTTTAGCTTTTACCTTTGTTTTTTCTGGAGTAGTTCAGGATACAGAACACTAGAAAACCATGCATTGTGTTCCTTGTCTTTTTTTAAAGCTCACCAATAACAGAAGCATTTAATCCATTTAAAACACGGGGTCTAAGCCCCTTCCCGGCTAAGCAAAGCCACCTGTAAAGCTTGTTAACTTTGCATAATTATCTTGCTGCTCCCGTGGCCTGCAGGGATGGCCCACTCTTCCTGGCCGTGCCCCCGCCGTCACGTGGGCCAGGCTTTCTCATCCTGGAAGAGCCTCTGCAGCCCCCAGCTCTGGGAGGTCCTGCCCCTTCCCCTTCCCTCTGGCCTCCCTGCTGGGAGCTCCCTTAAACACAACACCCTGCACCTAACACATCCTATCTTGTCTGCACCAAGAGGCTGTCTTCTTTATCTTTCTGTTCTTCACACCTGGCACGCCTGTGCTGGAGACACACGCTAGGCACCCAGGTAAATACGACGTGGACAGGGCACCTCATGCTGAAACTTCATGCAAACTCCAGAATCTGTGGCTAACACTCTGGGAAGCACCGATCAGGACGCGTCTAGGAAAGCATGGGAAGTCATAAAAAGAGTATCGTTGCCTTATTGTATTAGACAAAGGTGATGTCATAGCCTACAGCACGTCTAGAATAACATTAAAATAATCAGCAAGGCAGAGGCAGGCAGGTATGATTTTAAGAGAGATTGAGAAAAAGTTAAACCATGGGAGAGTTAGATCCATCATGGGTGCCAGGAAATTGCCTGTCCTCTCCCTGAAAGAGCTTCATGAAGGAGGTTTAAAAAAATATGGAGCTTGAGCAGATACTTCATGGAGGCTAAAGATGCCCCACTTCTGCCTGAAAACACCAGCACAGAATTTGGAGATAGTGTTGGTCTGTGTCAGACTCCACTTTTGATTTTGTCTCCTGCTCAAAGTTGACTTTTCAAGCAGAAAGGAAACTTGGCAATCACGTAGCTCAAATCACTTTTCAGTTGGCCCAGAGGTTACCTTGTGTATTAGTGCATTTTCATACTGCTGTGGAGACATACCCAAGACTGTGTAACTTATAAGGAGAAACAGGTTTAATGGACTTATGGTTTCACGTACCTGGGAAGGCCTCACAATCATGGTGAAAGGCGAAAGGCACGTCTTACACAGCAGCAGACAAGAGAGAATGAGAGCCAAGGGAGAGAGGAAACCCCTCATAAAGCCATCAGGTCTCATGAGACTTACTCACTGTCATGAGAACAGCATGGGAAAGGCCCGCCCCCATGATTAAATTACCTCCCACCTGGTCCCTCCCATGACACGTGGAGATTATGGGAGCTACAATTTAAGATGAGATTAGGGTGGGGACACAGCCAAACCATATCAGATTTTCCTCTGTTATTTAGTAAGGAAAGTGGCCTTTTTTTTTTTTTTTTTGACAGAGATTTAGCTTTCGTTGCCTAAGCTGGAGTGCAATGGCACAATCTCAGCTTACTTCAGCCTCCATCTCCTGGGCTCAAGCAATTCTCTGCCTCAGCCTCCTGAATAGCTGGGACTACAGGCGTGTGCCACCACACCTGGCTAATTTTTGTTTTTTTGATAGAGACGAGGTTTCCCCATGTTGGCCAGTCTGGTCATGAACTCCTAACCTCAGGTGATCTGCCCGCTTCGGCCTCCCAAAGTGCTGGCGTTACAGGCATGAGCCACCTCACCTGGCCAGGAAACTGGCTTTCTAAATATGCATCTGGGGTCACTGCAGAACCGTAAAAGCTGCCATAGAGCTCAGACTGGAAGCTCATGTGCAGAAGGACTCATAGCTCACTCATGGTTGCTAAGGACTTCCTATAGGCTGGGAGGGTGCTTGATGTACTATCTTATGTAACTTTTCCAACAACCCTATGGAACGGGTGTTGTTATTCTACCCATTTTATATATGTGGAAACTGCAACTCAGAGGGGCTGAGCGACTTAACTTCTAACAGTAGGACTAGAGCTTCAGTGGGTGTTTATCCTTCTTAGTACTCCACCAGCCTCTATAGGGGGAACCACATGGTCCTGTGAGGACGTCCACCATCGCACCCGGGTGCACCTAAGGGCACTTGGTGGATCTCTCATCAATGTCGTCACACCAGGCAGCAACTTCAAAACACACCTAAGTCAGAGCAGAGAGGCTGCAGCATTTTCCGTTTCAGCACCTCTAGGAATCAGTATCCTCAGTGCAGTCAGGGAAGGTGGCTGGGGCAGAAGACAGACGGTCCCCATCAGAGCCTGCCTCGGCCATAGCATGGGAGGTAACCCTGGAGCTGTCACTGAGTCCTGCTTCCAAAACATGAGAACAGTTGAGAAGTATCTGCATGGGCCCTTTAAGAGCTCGCATCTTATTATTATTTTTTTTTATTCTTTTATTTTTGGCTTCCTGAGCATTGAGAAAAATGATTAAATTGGCTCTATTTTTTAATCTTGATTTTGAAAAAACAAAAAGCTAAACAGAGCCCAGAGCTGTCTGTGCCGAGTATTTACGGAAGGGGTCCCCAGGTGTGCGCTGCATGTGTCACATATGTGTGTGTCATGGAAAATACACTGTGCATCGTGTGAGGTGCACCATCCTCGGAAGGTCCAAGGACAGAAGAACGCAGGGTCCCCTGGGCTCCTCACTGACACCTGGGCTAGGAGGACGACCTTGAGGCGCTCACCATTTTGGGCCATTTTCCAGAAACATGCCCCAAAACTCCACAGCAGATGCTTTCTCGATTCCTCTTCTCGACAGCTCCCACTAACGCAGCAATCCCCGTCTGCGATCTTTCCATCATCAAACGAAAACATATGGCCGCCACTCTACCTGCTGCACTTCTGTGTAAAGGCCTCGTTTGCTGATGGCCGCGTTCGGATCTCCAGTTCTCAGCCCCACATGGTTTTTAAACATCGTAGCTACAGTATTTGTGCCTACATCATTTTCCTTGCTTGCCTTCTGTAATGTAATCCCACAGAGGTATTCTGCCCCTTCACAAACAAGAATGTAGCAGGAACATTTAGCTTTCTATTGATTGTGTGTCAGGCTGAGAAAATTAGAAGACACCCTCTCATTCTAAGAACAATTTTGTATATATAGGCAAGTATTTCAGGCAAGTCTATCTTTGGACCTGGTCCATGTCCGGGTTTGTTCCACTGCAGAATCTTAGTTGCAATCCATTTTCTCCATTCAGTTTGCAAGGAGATGACTCTGAAGTGATGCTGTTATTTCCCATGGCTTCTTGCATGGATTAATTTGTCTTCAGTCACTCACGTCAGTCCTCTCTGGCATTCACCTCTTCACTGCCCAGTTCTCAAAGCCTGGAAGCCCTCAGGCTTAGGCTGAGATAGAAGTGGCTTCCTGCCCTCTGTCTTCCGGCCCGTATAAAACTCACTGCCCCTGGCTGCCTCTGACCTATTCAAAATCCCTTCCAGTACTTTGGCTGGTCAAAAACCTGCTCATTAAGAGGAACTGCTTCTCACATTTAAAACTTGGCACTCAGTAGACCTGTTGTACGGAAGAACAGGGGCAACCCGGGCATCCGTATGCCCAACCAGCACCAGAGGTCACGAGCAACCTGCTGCCACAGCCCTGCACTTGCTTCCCATTGTAATGTAACCAAGACAGAACGGGCTCCAGCAACAGTTATCATCCTACGGTTCTGGGAGTCAGAGGCATGGAGTGGGTCTCATGGGCTGAAATGAGGATGCCAGCAAGGTGCATTTCCTCAGAAGTCTCCAGGGAGAATCTGTTTTTCACCTTTTCCAGTTTCTGGGCGCTGCCTTCCTTGGCTTATGACTCTGAAGAGGAGAAAAATTATACAGTTGATTTTCTCAACCCTCATAAGGTCTCAGTTGGAACACCTCTGTAGTAAAAGGCAGGTTAACAGGGAAAAAGAGGCGCAGGCATCTATTAAAGTGCACGCGGAGATGAGAGTAGAAAACACAAAGGACGGCCCAGAGGGCTGAAGCCTTGACACCAGCCTGAAGTTACAGGAAGCAGCCAGGCTTGGGGTGAGGTGAAACAGGCTATGGGAGGGCGGGAGGAGGAGAGGTGCGGCCAGCAAAGGTCGTAGGTGATGCAGACAGAACCTAGCAGGAAGCAGCAGCTCTTGGGAGGAACAGATGGTGTCCTGGGGTAGCGGTTCCTCTGTCAAACTGGTCAAGAATGTTAGACTTCCGCTCTCCTTTCCTGTGCGTTAATCCTTCCTAGATCTGGGGAAGGGGTGCCCCAGAGAGAGCCTGTGTCCATTCGGTGTCGGTCTCCGATGTAGGCAAAATACTTTCCCTACAGCTGCAGATCTCCCCACACAAGACAGTTTGTCAGAGCTGCTTTTGTTTCAGGCAGCCCTTCTGAATGGCTGTATCAAAATCTGCCCAAGAAGTCTAGTTTAGGGCAGAACATTCCGGGTTTCCCTTCACCCCATCCTTCCATCTGCAGAGCTAACAGCAATGCCCAGCCAGTCCCTCCTTTGCCGGCTTCTCTGTTTCTCTTTCACCTTCCTGCTACCATTTAAAGGACCGCTGTGATTACTTAGGGCTCGTTGGGGAAATCCAAGATAATCTCCCCATCTCAAGATCTTTAATTTAAACACAGCTGCAAGGTCTTTTTTGTCATAAAGCAACATATTAATAGGTTCCAGGGATTAGGGCATGTACAACTAAGGGGGGTGATTATTCAGCCAACCATAGTCTGTCCTCTGGTACCCGAAGAGTCAAAATGCATTCACCCACCTCAAGGTCCCCAAGTGTTTCCACCCAATACAGTGTCTACTCAAGTACAAAATCTCATCTGAGTCTCGTCAGTTCAAAAACCCCACCTCTCGTCATCTACACCAGGTGTGGGTGAGACACTGGGCATGACCCATCGCAGGTCAGAATGTCTCTCATCTGGAAGCCCGTGAGAGTCAAGGAACAAGTTGCATTGCCTTTCTCCCAGAATGCACTGATAAGACTAGCCTAGGTCTTCCCACTCAAAGAAAAAGCAGATGAGAAAGAATCAAAGGAGTCCTCACCCGTCCTAAGCAACTTCCCAGTCCAACCAGGCAAACTCCATTAGGCTTAAAGGCCTGAGAATAACGAGCCGTGGCTTGAGTCTCTGCCTCCGCCCAGCCCTCGGCTGTGCCCTCACAGGTGTCCTTCCTGTTTCCCGAAGGGCAGTGCGTGTGTGCAGCTGAGTAATTTCATCCACCTGTTTGCAGCCTGTGGCGTTTGGGGAGTCTGACAGTTTCCTTCACTTCATCCCTCTCTGTTCTGCTCATTTCAAGCTGGCAGTGTTTCTGCTGATAGAACATTCTCAAAAACCTTGTGGATCTCTTGCAAAGGCCACAGCCATTCACATCGGTAGGCCGTGAGGGCTCCACAGGTCTATCCCAGGTGACCCCATCTCTATTCCTGGGCTCTGCTGCAATGGCCGAGCACATTCGTGAGTCACATGTTCCATTTACCCAAAGAGCCCTCGGTACGAGCAAACACTTGGACCTTCGGATCTTTCCAGGGCAGTAACAAAAGGCTGTCCAGCCATACCGTGCCCTTGACTTTCTCTCCAGCACATGCTTTCCTGACAGTGAGTCTCCTAATCTTAGCAGGTTTTGGAATCTGGACATGCTGAAATTTTCCCAAGTCATCAAGCTTCCTTTTTGCTTAACAGTTATTCCCTGAGTATATTGTTCCTCTCACATTTTGCTAGAACCATTCAGAGGAGTACACACCTTTAACTCTGCTTGGAAATCTCTCAGCTGCCGATCCGAGTTCACCACTCACAGGTCCTGCTTTCCACAAAGCTGTAGGACACGATTCCTGAGCTTCCCGCTGCTGCGTAACGATCAACCTCTTTCCTCCAGTTTTTATTAACTTCTCATTTCCTTCTGAGATGTCACCGGTAGCATCTCCACCAACAGCTGACTCAGGATGACGCAGGCGTCCTGATGATGACACAGCCTCCTCCACGCTGCTCACTTCCCTCTGACCCCCGTGGGCAGGGCCTTTGACGTCTGGATTTCTACTTAGAGTCTCTTTGGGGCCATCTTGCCTTTTTGCCATGCTCCCAAAATTCTTCAGCCTTTGCACATTACCCAGTTCCAAAGCCACTCCCAAGTTTTTGTCTGTTTGTTACAACAGCTCCCCACTTCCAGGGGCCAAAAGCTGTATAGGTTTCCTAAAAGCTGCTGTGCTAAATCACCGAAATTATAGCTTAATACAAGATAAATTCACCCTTTTACTGTTTGGAAGGTAGAAAGCCTAGAATGCAGTTTACTGGGCTGGAATCAAGTGTTCTCAGGGCCACCTTCTTCCTGGAAACCTAGAGGGAATTCAGTTCTCTCACTTCTTCACCTTCCAGAAGCCACCTGCACTCCATGGCTCCTAGACCTTTCCTCCCACTTCCAGGTCTATTGCTCCAACCTCTGCTTCCCTCATCAGATCTCCTCTCTCTGACCCTGATCCTTCCACCTCCCTCTTAAATAAAAGGAAATGTTGCAGTTAAATTGGGCAGATCAGATAACCCAGAACAATCTCCACAACGCAAGAACCTGAATCACATCTGGAAGACCATCATGGCACGTGAGGCAACACGTTTGCAGGTTCTGGGATTAGGACATGGGCATCTTTAAGGGGCCATTCTTGCTTTTATTTTTTATTTGTATTTTTTATTTCAATAGATTTTTGGGTAGCTGGTGGTGTTGAGTTACACGAAGGAGTTCGTCAGTGGTGATTTGTGAGATTTTGGTTCACCCAGTGTGTAATCTCTTATCTCTTACCCGCTTCCCACCCTTTCTCCCAAGTCCCCGAAGTCCATTGTATCATTCTTACGTCTTTGCATCCTCATGGCTCAGCTTCCACTTATGAGTGAGAACACACAACGTTCGGTTTCCCATTCCTGAGTTACTTCACTTAGAATAATGGTCTCAGGTCTACCCAGGTTGCCGTGAATGCCATTATTTAATTCGTGTCTATGGCTGAGTAGTATTCCATGGGGTGTGTGTGTGTGTGTGTGTGTGTGTGTGTGTCACATTTTCTTTACCCACTTGTTAATTGATGGATAGCTGGGCTGGTTCCACATTTTTTGCAACAGCAAATTGTGCTGCTATAAACATGCGTGTGCAAGTATCTTTTTCGTAGAGTGACTTCTTTTCCTCTGGGTAGATGCCCGGTAGTGGGCTTGCTGGATCACATGGTAGTTCTGCTTTTAGTTCTTTAAGGAATTTCCACGCTGTTTTCTGCAGCAGCTGTACTAGTTTACATTCCCACCAGCAGTGTAGACGTGCTCCATGGGCCAGTCTTCTACTGACCACAATACTGTGCGCTATTGTCCCGATATCTCTATAGACAATAATGATAGGAGAGTGGAGCAACGAAGACTTTCAGATAATTAAAGTATGCTAAAGTCCTTGTGCTATTCCAGACAAGAAAAAAGAGACCAAGTTTGTACTCTGTTAGAAACAACATCTTGTTATAGAAAGATAAGCACTAACATTTAAAGATAGCTACTAAAAGATGGGAGATACCAAGTCAGTGGAGAAAAAGACAAGAATTTCTTTATGGAATAAAGGAAACTCTACCAAAATAACAAAGGGCAAGGAAAGAGGGAAAGAAAAGGCAAGATCACGAAGGATGTATGCAGTGGAACAGTAGAGAAAATTCTAAACCCATCAGGCACCAAGAAACATACACGTCTTAAACTCATGCAAGAAGAGCGGATGTCAGTTGGCTTCTCTTGCTGGTTGTGATGGTGCCAGTGGCCACGTGGTGGGATACTCTGTGGAGAGGCCCATGAGGCAAGGGGCTCAGGGTGTCCAACAGCTGAAGCTCCCATTAGCCCAGCAGGGTGAGTCCTGACAAGAAGCTCAGCGTGGGCCCTCCTGGGAGGACCTTGGGATGATCAGAGCTCTGCACGGGACGGAGGGTCCAAAGC
Source organism: Callithrix jacchus (assembly GCF_049354715.1). NCBI lineage: Eukaryota > Metazoa > Chordata > Mammalia > Primates > Cebidae > Callithrix > Callithrix jacchus. Next base: position 9,946,787 of record NC_133508.1, read on the forward strand.
TCCGGCCACACTGTGCACGGCTGCCTTACCCAAAACTGCTAGATTACAAATGTTGTCTGCTAAGTTTTAACTTCTTATTCTCAGGAAGGCTGCTCCTGAGAATTGTGAAAACATGTTTCTAACTCCACCTCCCTGCTCTGCAGAGCATGAAATTATACATCTTGTAGGACCCAGAAAGGCAGGACGCCTTTCAGCTGCCACCTCTCCGTTAGGGTCCAGCTCTTTGAGAGGAAGTTCTTTATGGTAACCTCCAAAGCCACACACAAATGTTTTAGGGTTTTTCCTAAGAAATGATGAATCAACTTTGGGAGGCCGAGGTGGGTGGATCACGAGGTCAAGAGATCGAGACCATCCTGGTCAACATGGTGAAACCCCGTCTCTACTAAAAATACAAAAAGTTAGCTGGGCATGGTGGTGCATGCCTGCAATCCCAGCTACTCAGGAGGCTGAGGCAGGAGAATTGCCTGAACTCAGGAGGTGGAGGTTGCAGTGAGCCGAGATCGCGCCATTGCATTCCAGCCTGGGTAACAAAAGCAAAACTCCATCTCAAAAAAAAAAAAAAAAGAAATGATAAATCAAAACCAAAGTACAGTGTGGTTTTATCACAGCTGCCCTGTGGAAATCGTCCCACCTCCTCCTTCCTCACCGGTCAAGTCAGTATTACCTGAGTCCTAATCAGGGACACTCAGAAACAGGCAAACCCCAGGGATAGAGTGCAGAGGATTTCCCTGAAGCTCACGGAGGCTAGAAAGCCTGAGAAAGCCTTTCTGCTCTGAGGTCAAGTTCCATCTCTCAAGATCTGAAGGCTGGTAAGGTGAAGCCTTCTGCAAAATAAAGACAGACAAGCATGTGCAGAGAACCCTTGATTTTAAAATTGCCCTTCTGGAGACCTGACACCATCCTAAAAGTGAACGCGTGCATTTCCAGACTTCAAGGAAAATGCTTATGAAACAGAAAATTAAGTGCCTACCTGTTCTAAATGAATGGTTTATTCAAACAAATTATATTGCATACTTTAGGTGAATTTGAAAGTTAGACCTCACATACGTCATATAATAATATTATATCTCTGTTCATATCTGAGGAAACAGATACAGAAACAGAAGTCTATTCATTAAAGCCAAACTGGAAATTCAGTTTTTTTTTTGAGACGGTGTCTTGCTCTGTCACGCAGGCTAGGGTGCAGTGGCATGATCTCTGCTCACTGCAACCTCCACCTCCTGGGTTCAGGTGATTCTCCTGCCTCAGTGTCCCAAGTAGCTGGACTGTAGGAGTCTGCCACTACACCTGGCTAACTTTTGTATTTTTAGTAGAGACAGGGTTTCACCATGTTGATCGCACTGGTTTTAAACTCCTGAATTCAAGCAATTCACCCTCCTTGGCCTCCCAAAGTGCTGGGATTGCAGGCATGAGCCACCATGCCCGACCCTGAAAATTCAATTTATAATTTAACCCATTATGGTAGTTAACAGAAATAAATTTTATTTGTGTCCAGAGAACCCGAAAAATTGCAAAGGATTTTCATATTTAGGGAAGGAGGCTATAAATGCAAGAAGAATTTGAGTTTGTCTATGCTACTGTTTGTTTATTTATTGATAGAGTCTTGCTCTGTCACCAGGCTGGAGTGCAGTGGTCCAGTCTCAGCTCACTGCACCTCCACCTCCCAGGTTCAAGTGATTCTTTTGCCTGAGCCTCCTGAGTAGTTGAGATTACAGGCATGCGCCACTACGCCTGGCTAATTTTTATATTTTTAGTAGAGATGGAGTTTAACTATGTTTGGCCAGGCTGGCCTGGAACTCCTGACCCCAGGTAATCCAACTGCCTCAGCCTCCCAAAAGGCTGGGATTACAGGCATGAGCTGCCACACCCGGTGATGCTACTGTATAGAAGAACCTACTTCTCCTCTTTGTAAGTCTTTACACGAATACTAGAATATACCCCGGCTAGCCTTCAGTCAGCTTCTGATGCAGGGCAAATGTGGGGAAAAGTCACAGCACAGGTTAGACTCCATCACACCCACAACAAGGTAAACTCGAACAGTGAAAACATGGGTGTACTAAAATAACCTTAGTGGACAGTCTCAGCCCTTGCAGGTAAACTGGAACAGATAAAGCGTGGGCGTACTAAAACAATCTTACAAATCATAGTGGACATTCTCAGCTCTAGCATACATGCCGAGAATTTTTTTTTGGAACACAAAATATTAGCAGAGGTAATTTTAAAGATTATGTGGTCTAATCCATTAATTTCAGATGAGAACTGAGACTTAGAAAGATTTAAAAGGTGTGTCTAAGTTACATCATGGCACGGTGAGAACTAGAGTTCAGTCCTCATTCCTCCCTGTACACTGTTTCTTTACCTAAGTGTACATACAGAAAGAAATATAGCTTCTAATAACTTGTTAGACTACAGGATTTTTCCAATGGTGCAGTCATCCAAGTTTAATGAATTGATATTGTCATATTTTTAAAACTCCTAAAAATATATGCACACACATAAACACATCTTGATAATTCCTATGCATTGTGTACCCAGTGCTTACACAGAGAAGGTGCATTCTCTGGAGTTCACCCTGGGTCAGAGCCTTCTCACCTCCCAGCACGGCCAGAAGCTTAAGCCTCAGTCTCCCAGCTTGAGTGCACAGGGCAGGAGATGGGGTTCCCAGGACCACTCAGCAGTGGGGTTCCGTCAGCTCTCAGGACAGCTGAGTCCAGGCTGCAGGTTCTTCAGCACAGGCCAACTGCAGAGTGACACACACATTCTCTACACATGCCATGACTGAGTATGTCTGTTCTGAATTAGAGAAAATTATTACAATTAGAGAAAAAGGCATTTTCACCATGTTGATCAGGCTGGTCTTAGACGCCTGACCTCAAGCAATCCACTCTCCTTGGCCTCCCAAAGTGCTGGGATTACAGGAATTTTCTCTAATTTTAATAATTTTAAGGAAATAATTTTCCTTTAAAAAAGATAAGTAAATAGACTAGTTTCAGACGAAAACAACTTCAAAGGCTATCAGAAAATTCATGGAATTTTAAAGAGAGACTCTCACTCAAAAACATTCTCTAAAGTTGCCTGAACTTAAAAGCATTATTTTTCTGGAAACATGTTGTGTTATGAAAATATTTGGGAGTAAACTTATGGTTTGTACCTACTGCATCATGGGCGTGAGCTCACTGACTCCTTCCAGCCATCTACAAGGGAGTCACCACTACTGGTAGCTTACTAGGCTTGAAGAGGGGAAGTGACTTGCTCAGAATAGCACAGTTAAAAATGGCTGAACCCAGATGCAACAGGAAGAATGTGGAAAGAAAGCAGCAAAGCTTCTCTAACATGTCTGCCCAGGGTTGGGATAAAATCAGATTGACTGATACTCCACGGAGCAAAACACAGCCCACCAGAGGTTACTGCCCCTGTAAGAATATGTGTTTTAACCGACTCTTCCTAAAACACTGGTGGCCAAAGAGCACTAAATAATAATTTGCCTATCATTACTCGGTCTCTCTAGGATTCAAAGAGGGGTGTAAAGTGAAATGACCTATAAGACACCTGAGCCTAAAACAGAATCTAATAGACTCAGCTTTGAAGCACTCGTCGGGAGGACGAGCAATGATGGGCCGCCGCCATGCAAAGCATGGTTCCTCTACCATCTGCGGTCCACTTGCACAAATACCCTCGGTGAAATGCTCATTTCTCTCCACCCACTTTTGAGTAGGATGAAATGGCACATTCCATTTTCAAAGTGGGCAGCTTGCACATACCAGCAGTTCCAGGAATTTGGAAAACTATAACATGGACCCACTATAACCTGCTAGCTGAATTTACTCGCCCGGGTAACCCAGCTTGATAAGGGCTTGAGAGCCACAGGAATTTTAAATGCCACTTCAAAGCCAATGAGGAGCAGAATCAGCACTGACTTCTGCTTATGATAATGGCATTTGAAAGTCTAAAAATTACAAGGTTGTTTACAGAGATGGACTTATAAAATAATTGTATCTAATGTCCCGTAAACATAAAAGAAAGTTGTTTTGTAGTAGATGATTGAAAGAAAAAATTTCCTTAAAAAGAAGTAAATAGACTAGTTTCAGATAAAAACGGCTTCAAAGGCTATCAGAAAATGCATGGAATTTTAAAGAGGGACTCTCACTCAAAAAAAAAATCTCTAAAATTGCCTAAACTTAAAAGCACTATTTTTCTTGAGACATCTAATTTAGATTGCATGCCAAACCCTGTAATAAACCTCCTGCAAAGAAATAATGATAGACCATAGGCATTATATATGTTCAGTGTTCACTGCATGTGAATACAATGATTGACCTTCCATCAACAGGCAAGAGGCATAACTCCATGGCAACCATGAAATAAAGGTCACAATAATATTTTCCAAGGCAATTTTTGGCCCTCAGCGGGGATTCACTATTATACTTGGAGGCCATGCCACCTCAGAGTCAATGGGTAATGATCAAATTTCACCTTGAGCAGGTTCTTTGTTTGCTCTCTAGTCAAAAGCAGCTTGCCCGTAAGTGGTGGCTCCCATTCTTGCAAGATGCGTTTTTTCATCTTGTAATCAACCATTCCCTGTAGTGAAGGTGTGGATGGAGTGTGAGAGGCTCCTGCTGGTCTTGAAGGTGTTTGACTTGCATTAACCCTAGAGGTAGTATTTAGAGAGATTCTTAAAAGCTTTGTTTCTGTGACCAGCAAAACCTGGGTTTGACACTAAGGTCGCCTGTTTCAGCCAGAGACTTAACCTGTCTTTTTGCCCCAACAAATTGGGAAGGACAGCACCGGCTCTTACAGTTGCCGTGAGCATGAAAGGTGATGATTGGATAGCACCCAGCCCAGTGCCTGAAACTCTACAAGCACCCAACAAGCATACCTCGTCCCTTGCTGCTGCACATCTACCTCATCTCAGCAGTGTGCCCGTGTCACTTTTTTGGTAAGAGTGAATAGACGATAGAAACCATTTTCAAATATGAAATACGAATGTATTATTCAAACAATTTCCCCTGGCTCATATAGCTTGAAACAGAAATTATTTCATAGGTTGTGAAGTTGAATGAGACTTATTTCTAAGTTTCTATGTAAAATAGGAATCAAAATTATTATTATATCACTGGTACATATACACAAAATATACAGGTGCATAAATGTTAATGTGTGCATATATGTTTATATATAAATCCAGTCATTTTAAAGATCTTGGGTAAATGACATTAACAAGCAAATACACTGAATAATAAATATATTACAGAAGCAAAACTGCAGTATCAAAAGATAGCACTCTCGCAAGTATGGAGTTTGCAATAAAAGGCTTTTTTGTAGGCTAACGTCGAGACATTCACAGGAGTTTAACTGAAGAATCTGCAAAATTTAGCAGTCATTCCAATCCCTTCTATGTTAAGGATTACCCTTAAATCAATATCTCATTTTCTCTCTAAAACTTATTGGAAAAGAAAAAAAAAAAGTCACAACAGAACCAGGATTGTTCCTCTAGCTAATGGTGTCACATGTAAAACGCTCAATCACAGAGTGACTTGAAAAGGCTCAAAGCAGAACTTCCAAATTTGGGCAGCCACTGCTTTCCCTGGAAACCGAAGGAAAGAGGCCCATCTCTAGTTGACAGTAAGTCTGAATTTTTATAAAACATTTTCTCTTTTAAAAATTCATAATATATTTTTCTTTTCTTTTTTCTTTTTGAGATAGAATTTCGCTCCTGTTGCCCAGGCTGGAGAGCATGACACGATCTCAGCTCACTGCAACCTCTACCTCTCGGGTTCAAGCAATTCTCCTCCTTCAGCCTCCTAGCCAGGATTACAGGTGCCAACCATCATTCCCGTCTAATTTTTGTATTTTTAGTAGAGACGGGGTTTCACCATGTTGGCCAGGCTGGTCTTGAATTCCTGACCTCGGGTGATCTGTCCACCTTGGTCTCGCAAAATGCTTCAATTTTGCATGAGTCACCGTGCCCGGCCAAAAATCCATAATGTATTTCAATCATGTCTTCTTTACCGTGAATCCTCCAAGACAAAACAACCGTATATATCATAAAATTTAGGTGATTTAGGTCTTTATTAAACAATCCTTCACTCTCTTCTCCCCTGAACAAGATGAGCCTCCTAAGGAATAAAGTCAGGACATTTTAAGAGTTTGGGCAAATTAATCATTTCACCTTCAATTTCGGAAAATAGGTGTTACGAAAGCAAAAGGAAATCTGATTTTCCAAGTGGTATGACACATCGGGAGAAACACAGCCTTCTAGGAAATACACACACTTGAAAGATGGATCACTCACCATTCTTAGGCACACAACAAGACACCGTGCGTGAACGCATGTGCGGGGCTGCTTTCTGTTGGTGGAGGCAGGTTGCTGTCCTTGCGAGCTAGCCAACAGCACTTGCATGCTAGCCTTCAAGGCCTAACCCTGGTTTCTGACATCACTTGGCAGGGTTGCTATGGGAACAGTGACTTTGTGTGTCCCTGAGGGAACAAAGGGAGGTTGCCGTTAGCGGACTTCAGAGCGGGCTTGGTGCCCTGTTGGTACAGGATGGCAGAACAGCATATTCAGTTATTGGCAAGGCAGAATTCCACTCATGCTTCAAGTATCTGCTTCCAGCAACATGCCGTTGAGTACACGGTATTGCCACAGCCTTGGGACAGGGGCCAGAGCAACATGGAGACTTTTCATGGCTGGGCCAGGATCGCCCGTCAAGACCAAGGGACAGGGTTTTAAACTGTGCCTTTTGTCTTCTGAATCCCAAGGGACAGCTGTTTCCAGGAAATTTCAGTTTCTGTTGTCATTTTTCTTTTTAATCTTGGGGTACATGTAAGAGTAATTTTAAAGTACAGATAGTCATCTGACTTTCTCAATTTAGCCTGAAACTAAAATTAGCTGAATTCAGGCGCATGGCTAATGGATACAAACCACCTTAGTGAAAAATCAGGGACAATGTGAGAAGCCTACTTAATAGATTTAATAATGACATATTACTTAATAATATTTAATAATAAGTTACAGCTATTACACCCAACAAGCTCCCTCATACAACTATATAACTGTTCATAGACAGAATATCTTCATTAGGACATTCCCTTTATCAATTTGACCTGAAAATATTTTGGCTTTATTATGCATAACTTTCATACTGTAAAGATACAAATCATAAGTATATTATTAATTTGGAAAAAAATAGCACACATAAAAATATTTAGATCAAGTAATAGAGCATCATTACCATTCCAGAACCTTCCTTTACACCCTTGCAATCATAGTCCTTCAAAAGGTAACCAGGCAAGGTACAGTGACTCATACCTATGATCCCAGCACTTCTGGACGCTGAGGTAGGAGGATTGCTTGAACCCAGGAGTTCACGACCCAGCCTGGGCAATGTGGCAAAACTCAACATCTACGAAAAAGTAATAACAATAAACAAACACAAAAATTAACTTGACATGGTGGTTTGCACCTCTAGTCCCAGCCACTGGGTAAGCTGATGTAGGAGGATCACTTGAGCCAGGGAGGCTGCAGTGAGCCAAGATTGAAGATGGTGCCACTGCACTCCAACCTGGGTAACAGAGTGAGACCCTACCTCAAAACAAAACAAAACAAAACAACATAATAGGTAGCCACTCTTCTGATGTCTGTCATTAAAACTTATTTTACTGTTTTTTTTTTTTTTACTTTATATAAATAGAACATGCGTAACAAAGAGTGTATACTGACTCGGCAATCTGTCTGAGGGGTGTGCATGTGTAGTTATTTCTCACTGCTGTCTCTATCCATTGGTATGAATATAAACATGATATAGCGTGATGCTATTCATGAACATTTGAGCTGTTTCCAGCTTGGGGCTATTTATGGGAAAAGCTACTCTAAACATTTTCAGCAATATCTTTCCTCTTGGTACTAGGCACTCTTCTCATGAGTACCTAATGTTTGTTCACCGGGTAAGCCTATATTCCTTTTAGTAGATACTGCAAATAGTTTCACAAAATACCCTTTCCAGGTAGATTAGGCTCCCACCAGAGTTAATGAGAGGTCATCTTTGTCAACACTTTGAATTGTCAGATTTTTTTTGAGCCATTTTGGCAGGTGTGCTATCTCATTTTCATTCATTCGCTGTCATTTAAATTTGTACTCAGACGATTCATGGTGCCCACCATTCAGAGACCTTATTTGGAAGATACGTACATAGTAACTTTTGAAGTGTTCAGCCCATTTTGCCTTCCATTGAATGTTCATTTTTTATTAGTTCACAGGAGTTCTTTATATATATTCTGTGTGTTACCCATTGTTGAATAGAGATGCCACAACTACTTCCTACACTGTGGTTTGCCTTTTCGTTCTCTTAATGGTATATTCTGTAACACAGAGTTCTAGTTTCAAGCATTAGTTTTCAGTCTTTTTTTTTTTTTCCTCTATGGTAAGTGCTCTGTGTCTGTGTTTACTGTTTTAGAAATCTTTGATCTCTCCAAGGCCTTCATGGTATTTTTTTTCAAAACAGCTTTTAGAAAAGTTTTTTTTTGTTGTTGATTTTTCTCATTTCAATCCAAAACACCTGGAATGATTTTTGTTTATTGTGTGAGGTAGGGATCAAAGGCTTTTTTAAAATATGGATATACAAGACAAACAATCCATACTTACAAGAAAGATCGTTTTCTGTCATTGCATAGCGAAGAGTTTGTGTCTTCTTCTTCTTCTTCTTTCTTTCCCCACAAATCATGTGAACATGTAAGGGTGGGTTTTCTTCTGCACGCTCTGTTCTGTGACACTGACCTATTTGTCTGTTCTACACCAGTGAGCACGACGCCATGTTCATTGCTACAGTAAAAGACCTCCAATCGTGTTTTATATTCTCAATTTGCCTTCATTATTTTTTATCCTTTTCATTTTTATATACATTTTAGGATCAGCTTTTCAATTTGTAAAATAGAATGGCTGAGATTATGAGGAGTGACACTGAATTTTTAAATCAATTTAGTAGAATAAACTTAATTACAATATTAATTCTGAGAATCCTTCAGTAAGGTATACTGTTTATTTTCTTAAGACTTTCTTAATATCTCTTGGTAATGTTTACAGTTTTCTGTGTAAAAGACCCTTGCATATATTATGTTTATTCCTACAAATTTTATTTTATCTGCTACTATAAATGTTTTCATTTCAAATAGAATTTTTAAGCAGTTCATTAAAGTATGTGGAAACACAATTGATTTGTCACTTTAGCCTTTCATTGGTAACGCTGTTAAATTCAATGACTTATTCTAAGAGTCGATCTCTATATCTGAATACATTTTCTATCTGCACTGTCATGCTCTCTATGCAAAATGACAGTTTCATTTTGTCTTTCCAATTCTCATGCCTTTTCCTTTGTTTGCCTTGTTCCAGTGAAGAGACCGTCCTGTATCCTGTTGTGTACCAATTGTAGTAGACACTGTGGTCTTTCCATCAACAAAGTAAGTTTTTGAAGTTTTATTGTCAAGTGCGATCACCTCTGTGGGGTTTTCTTGGGATATCCTTTATTAGATAAATGAAACCTCCCTCTGTAGTTTGCTACCAATTTTATTTTGAATGCGCGTTGAAAATAAGTGCTCATTTTGTATCTACCGAGATGCTCCTGTGACTTTTAATGGTAATATAATAAATCACATTGAATTTTAAATCTTAGCACACATTTCTAGAATAAGCCCAATGGGGTTGTTGTGTATAATTCTTTTTATATGCCACAGATTTATCTAATATTTTTGCCTGAGAATTTTGTATCTCTGCTTATGAGAATACTCTGCCTGTAGTTTTCCTATCTTACAATGTCTTTGTTAAGCTTTGTTATTCAGATGGCGCTGGCCTCAGGCAGAGAGTCTAGAGCGTTCCTGCTTTTGCCATTTTCTGGTTGAGTTCGTGTACGGTTAGTGACAGTTCCTCTTCAGTGTTTTTAGTGATTGAATGATGCAGTCCTCTGGATTTTTCCTGTTGAGAATGTTTTAAATTACAGGTTCAATTCCATTGCTAAAAGTGGAATTATAAAGATTTTGTACGTCTTGTTTTCGTTGTGGAAAATGGTATTTCTGAGGAATCTGCTCATGTCATCTAGGATTTCAGGTTTTTACTTGCAGAACATTGGTCATAATACTCTCTGCTTCCTAACCAGTGAACACGCAAATACGTTCCTTTAGCTGGAGAATGGAGTCTGGCAGAGGTGACTGAATTGAAGGTCCAGTCATGCTAATATCTCATATGTTCCTTTAGCTGGAGAATGGAGTCTGGCAGAGGTAACTGAATTGGAGATCCAGTCGTGCTAATATCTCATACGTTCCTTTAGCTGGAGAATGGAGTCTGGCATAGATGACTGAATTGGAGGTCCAGTCATGCTAATATCTCACAGGTAAACATCTCCGTTCCAACCCTCTGCCCCGAGCTTGAGACGCTCAACACCCGGGCACAGCGGGGCTCAGTAGGGGTCTCACAATCGTGCATGTTCCTCAGGGAGGAAACAACCCTTGGAGCCTCTGTGTATCTCTCTCCTCTTCTTTTCCTGGCCTCCTGTATCTCAATCAGATCATCATCTACTCAAGTACTTAAGCCACACTTAAATGTTAAATAAATAACTAAAATAAACTTGGGTTTAGTTATTTAACATTTAGTGGCTTCACATTATTGCTGCAAAGAAAGAAAGAAAGAAAGAAAGAAAGAAAGAAAGAAAGAAAGAAAGAAAGAAAGAAAGAAAGAAAGAAAGAAAGAAAGAAAGAAAAGTGAATTTCTTACCTAGGTATGCAAAAACTTCTAAGACCTGACCTGTAGCCACCCACACCTAGAAGCTCTGGCCTTGACTCTCCCCAGTTCACCCAGGAAGCACTGGACACAGGTCTGTGTCCCCAGTTCACCCAGGAAGCCCTGGACACAGGGCTGTGTTGGGACTGGGATGCCAGTGGCTTCCTCTGCCTGGAAATCTCCTTTCTCTCTCACCACTTCTGAGGCTCCACTTAGGTGCTGTTTTACTGAAAACCCTCCAGGCTGTTCTCTTTGGAAATGCCCCTCTTCTGCCCTTTACCTTCCATCTGAATCAAAGGATGTCTTCTTTCTAACACTCAGTGCAGATCTTCATTTCGTTTGTCCTGCGTTGTGTCTGCAGGCCCCACAGGGCTTGAGTGCTCCAAGGAGGCATCAGTCACATCCCTGACTTCCCCCAGGATATGGAAACCGGGTTCGGAATGCGCTTTCCCAAGGTGGGAGACAACATGAAGAGGGTTAGTTCTGGGTTATGAAATAAAGGGTAATTTTTTTTTTTGTTTTCTTTATTAGCCGTTACTAAATAAACCTGCTTGATATAAATCATGCGGCGTTTATGATCAGAAAAACAAAATTGACAGTAAAAATACATAAAAGCAGCATTTATTATGTAAAGTATTATCATTAAAAATGTGTTGTTTTTAAATGATGGTGCTTAGAGGGTATTGCCTTTGTCTTCTAAGTGGAAAGCCTCCGCTGTCCAGAATAATGATTTGCCCAAACACTCCATTGGAGTTTTACCGTCTGTGTTTTGTAGCAATAAGATTATTGCTTCTATAGCCTACACATGTGCAGCGAGAGGAAGGAAGCGTGTGTACTTCTAACTTCTTTCTAGTCTTGGGTCCGAGTCAAGGGATTTTATTTCTGATGCTTAGTCTTTACAGTTTTTCTTTTTTCTCATTTATCCTTGATTTTCCGAAAGGGAAAAGGGGAACTTTCGGGGTTTTTAGCATTATTCCCAAAAGACTTCAAATTAACTTCCAGGCCTCTGGGTTGAACACAGTTGCCTTTCTGGCCTGAGGGTGTAAACCTTTTCTTAGGTAGCTTCCCTGCTGACTTCCCAAAATAGCACATAGTAAATGTGATTCTACATGCTTGGAGTCTAAACAGACGAATTTATGAGGATTTGTAAGTGAGTCTCATCTATATTGTTGTTTTACTCTAGAGTAATTGGGCTGGGTGGGATGGCTTACACCTGTAATCCCAGCATTTGGAGACGCCAAGGCGGGAGGATCACCCGAGATCAGGAGGTTGAGATCAGCCTGGCCAACATGCTGAAACTCCTACTTTACTTAAAAAAGAATACAAAAACACAAAAATTAGCTGGGCGTGGTGACACGTGCCTGTAGCCCCAGTTCCTCGGGAGGCTGAGGCAGGAGAATTGCTGGAATCCTGGAGATGGAGGTTGTAGTGAGCTGAGATCATGCTACTGCACTCCAGCCTGAGTGACAAAGTGAGACTCCATCTCAATAAATAAATAAATAAAAATAATAGAAAATGGAAATAAATAAGTAATTGGCAGATCATTAAAGAGACTTCTCCTAACAGGCATGCTGACTGCGAAAGCCCTGACACGAGTGAGCAGCGCCCGCTGGATGTGAGCTTAGTGCTGAGGACCAGGATGCCTTTGCGTCCTTATCCCCCTTGCACAGGGGAGGCCCCCGAGGCTCCCAGAGCTGACGCCTTGGCCGGGGTCTCAGGCTCAGGCCGCCTGGAGGTCTCTGCTCTCCTGTCTCATGACTGCCATGGCACACGCTCTCTCTGTATGTTTCCCGTCCTTCCCACCTTCCCCCAAGAGTTGCCCTCGAGCTTCAGCTCCTAAAGTAGAAAAGAAATAAAAATAAAGCCAAACCAGTAGGATGACTCACTGGTGAGCCAAGTATAATTTTCCTTTAATACCGCACAGCATATAAGGCTAAGTTTGAGACAGCTCACTTTCCCCCGTGGGAAAAGATAAAGTCACTTTTTTGATATAGCCAGATAAAGTCACTTTTTGAGGAAATACAGCTGCTTTTAAAGAGAATTGACTTTCTCCTGTGATCACCCGCTAGGAATGTCCCAAGGCTGCATTCAGAGCAGCCAGCGCCAGTACCCCCTTCACCACTTCCTCCACCTGGGAGGACTGCCTGGGTTGGAATCCCAAGCGTGGTTCATCCACAGCCTGCTTTCTCATGGCCTGAAACGTGCTTTTACTGGAAAACACTGTCATACATCCTGAAGTTAAATGCAGCTTAGAATATACTGTGATTGGCCAGACGTGGTGGCTCATGCCTGTAATCCCCACACTTTGGGAGGCCGGGGCGGGTAGATCACAAGGTCAGGAGTTCAAGACCAGCCTGGCCAAGATGGTGAAACCCCATCTCTACTAAAAATACAAAAATCGGCTGCGTGCAGTGGTGTGTTCCTGTAGTCCCAGCTACTCGGGAGGCTGAAGTAGGAGAGTCGCTTGAACCTGGTGGGGGCAGAGGTTGCAGTGAACCAAGATTGCGCCACTGCACTCCAGCCTGGGCAACAGAGTGAGACTCTGTCTCATACATAAATAAATAGAATATACTGTGATTTAACAAAGCAGAACATGGTGGAAATCATCCTCTTAAAGCCGAGTGAGGGCAAGCATTCCGAAGCCAGGTGGTGCACGGCTTGCCAGACGATCATGCACTTTTAACAAGAAACCAGATAGCTCACTCTCAACACCGTTACTTAAGTAAGGTCGATGGAACAGCAGAGAGGAAAAAGCACAAGAACTGAGGAAGACACAGAGCCGTGGGCTCCCCACCAAACACCTTTGTTGATTGCAGTGCGGAAGGCAACATGTGAAATCTGCTCTTTGTTCCTTGAAAATAGGATATGACCAAGTTTTCCATGTCAACAGGAACACAGACATCCACATATTATTTTATCATCTATGCTTTGGGTCATGAGTAACATTCTTGAAAATTCTGAGTTTCGGCCAAATTATTTTATGAGGCAGAGAATTCACATTAAAGCCTTATATAATTATTTGTTCTGTGATGAAAATATTCAAAGAAATAATCTCTTCCTAGGTACAAAAGTGGACATTAGGATTGACCAGGAAGATTAGCCCTCTTTATATTCAAAAACAGGTTTTGAGAGAGGATTGTCAAAAAGGAGAAGACGCAGCATCAGAGAGAGAGAGAACATTCTCAGATGAGTCACTCAACTCCACTAAACTTCAACTTATCCCAGTGAAAATGAGGAAAATGATACCTGTTCTTATGATGTCAGGCAGGCATCACTGTTATGACACAAATGAGATGCTTCATCTGAAAGCACTAACCAACATTGAGACAGCATTTAATCCCATGGCAGACACAGCCTTGAGACAGCATTTAATCCCACTGCAGACACAACCTTGAGACAGCATTTAATCCCACTGCAGACACAACATTGAGACAGCATTTAATCCCACGGCAGACACAACCTTGACACAGCATTTAATCCCACGGCAGACACAACCTTGAGACAGCATTTAATCCCACTGCAGACGCAACCTTGACACAGCATTTAATCCCACAGCAGACACAACATTGACACAGCATTTAATCCCACGGCAGACACAACCTTGAGACAGCATTTAATCCCACGGCAGACACAACCTTGAGACAGCATTTAATCCCACTGCAGACGCAACCTTGAGACAGCATTTAATCCCACAGCAGACACAACATTGAGACAACATTTAATCCCACTGCAGACACAACATTGAGACAGCATTTAATCCCACGGCAGACACAACCTTGACACAGCATTTAATCCCACGGCAGACACAACCTTGAGACAGCATTTAATCCCACTGCAGACGCAACCTTGACACAGCATTTAATCCCACAGCAGACACAACATTGACACAGCATTTAATCCCACTGCAGACACAACATTGAGACAGCATTTAATCCCACGGCAGACACAACCTTGACACAGCATTTAATCCCACGGCAGACACAACCTTGAGACAGCATTTAATCCCACGGCAGACACAACCTTGAGACAGCATTTAATCCCACTGCAGACGCAACCTTGAGACAGCATTTAATCCCACAGCAGACACAACATTGAGACAACATTTAATCCCACTGCAGACACAACATTGAGACAGCATTTAATCCCACTGCAGACGCAACCTTGAGACAGCATTTAATCCCACAGCAGACGCAACATTGAGACAGCATTTAATCCCACTGCAGACACAACATTGAGACAGCATTTAATCCCACTGCAGACGCAACCTTGAGACAGCATTTAATCCCACAGCAGACGCAACATTGAGACAGCATTTAATCCCACTGCAGACGCAACCTTGAGACAGCATTTAATCCCACTGCAGACGCAACCTTGAGACAGCATTTAATCCCACTGCAGACGCAACCTTGAGACAGCATTTAATCCCACTGCAGACACAACATTGACACAGCATTTAATCCCACTGCACACGCAACATTGACACAGCATTTAATCCCACTGCAGACACAACCTTGAGACAGCATTTAATCCCACGGCAGACACAACCTTGAGACAGCATTTAATCCCACTGCAGACGCAACCTTGAGACAGCATTTAATCCCACTGCAGACGCAACCTTGAGACAGCATTTAATCCCACAGCAGACACAACATTGAGACAACATTTAATCCCACTGCAGACACAACATTGAGACAGCATTTAATCCCACTGCAGACGCAACCTTGAGACAGCATTTAATCCCACAGCAGACGCAACATTGAGACAGCATTTAATCCCACTGCAGATGCAACCTTGAGACAGCATTTAATCCCACTGCAGATGCAACCTTGAGACAGCATTTAATCCCACTGCAGACGCAACCTTGAGACAGCATTTAATCCCACTGCAGACGCAACCTTGAGACAGCATTTAATCCCACTGCAGACACAACATTGACACAGCATTTAATCCCACTGCACACGCAACATTGACACAGCATTTAATCCCACTGCACACGCAACATTGAGACAGCATTTAATCCCATGGCAGACACTTCTGTTCATGAGCTCTGGTGCAGAAACTAGTTTTCAGAAACAAATCAGAAAAAAAGGACTTAAAATTTATTTATATAGAATTTGTTTTCATTATGTTCCTAGAAAGAATGGTTTTCAAAAGAGCATAGATACTCTCTGTTTGACTGTAACATGATAATTGTGTTTCCAAGAATGCTTATGCTGTTAGAGATTATTTTATAAGCAATTGTTTCAGTGGGACAAGTTTTGGAAGGAAAGTTGGATGATTTCAGATTTATAACTGAAATGTTATTTTGCAGACAGGCATTTTAGTAGGTAGGTGACTGTCATCTCAGATGTATAAAGGTAAGCCTACACATCACGGCACAATGCTTTCATTCCATCCCATGGATGTGTCCCACATAGAGTTGCCTTTCCCTCCACCCACCACCAGCATGGTCATTTTACAGGCATCTCACAAATTCTAGATAATTTTCTCACTTGCTGTTACAATGTTGAATGCGCAGGGCTACTCAAAGTGTCTGCATTGCCTGGACAATAACACTGGGTAACAACCAATTACTGGCTTCTAGGGCAAAATCTGTTCCCAGAATAATCTACCTCTTTAGAGCCATTTAAAATAATATAACCTCTTGCTGTAGAATTAATGTCTATATTGACTCTCATTTCAATTTTTTAAAACAAATTAAACTTCCCCCAGATTAGACTGAATAGCAACAGCGGTGATAATAATAGTCATAAAATGGTTCTTATTGAGTGCTTACTCTAATGCTCAGTGACATTTCAGTGTCACTGGTGAAGGTCATTTGGTGTTGCAGTATTTTATGGTGAACAAGCGCATCAGACAACCACTTCTCCATGGTTCCCCGGGCTATTAAATTGTAGTCACAAACCAGGGATCAAAATCATAGCACGAACAACTGTAATCTTTGAGTGTGTAATCGAGGTGAAACTTGCTACAGGCTTTGTATATAGATTATCTTATTTAACCTGAACAATGAAAGCTAAGGGACAGGTACTGTTATGCTCATTTTATAGGTTAAAAACACCAAGCTTCAGAAAGTTGAGTATCTCCTCTACAATTTTTAACTTGTATTTTAACTTGTATTACAGCTAGGAATGTGTCAAATCACAATTTTAACCTTGGGAAGGGTGACTTCAAGGTTTGAACTTTAAACCACGGCTTCATTTGAGGTGAACAAAAGAATTATTATAAATAATATTATGTATCTCAACAGAGCAGACTTTTTAAACTTCTATTAAACATAGACTACCTTACAAAGTAAGGTATAAATTATCAAACAAGCAACTCCATTAGACCCACACTCAGTGTGTCCACATCGTAAGCCATAATCTGCCCCCATGGAGCATCTGTGAATTGGCAGAGCTGGCCTTGCTGTCTGAACTCAGCACAAGCTGTAGAGACTTAAGTTTATAAAGAACTTGCATATGTATTTATAGACACACACATATGTATATACATGTGTATATACATCCACATATAGACACATATTCAGAGGAAAAGTTAGGGCAGCAGGAACACTGTCCAGACAGATTTTGGGTCATGGAAAGAAAACTGTTTTCTGGCCTCCATTGATTTTTAATATGTATATTTTCTGTTAACTTGTATTTTAGCTTCAAGGGGGAACATGTACAGGTTGGTTTTACAGGTAAATTTCATGTTGGAGGGGTTTGGTGTACAGATTACTTCATCACCCAGGTAATGAATACCCAATCCGTGGTTTTTCTATACTCCCTCTCCTCCCACCTCCACTCAAGTGGACCCTGATGTCTGCTGTGCCCTTCTTTGCCTTTCTATGCACTCCGTGTTTAGCTCCCACTTATAACTGAGAACATGTGATATTTGGTTTTCTGTTCCTGTGTTAGTTTGCTTAGGATGATGGCCTCCAGCTCCACCCACGTTGCTGCAAAGGACATGGTCTTGTTCTTTGTTTATGGCTGCATAGTATTCCATGGTGTATATGAAACATTTAATGCCTGTCTGGATTCAAAAAGAGTTTTGAATAAACTAAAGCTGTCCCCAACCCCTCACCAATCATACCTCCTCAACTGAGAATAGAGACATAAATCTCTTCTTTCTCCAGCTGCCAGAAAAGAATAGTAATCTAAAACCAATATTGAATTTGTCTGTATCTAATAACACTGTGAAGAAAATCAATTCATTTGCCTAATTAGGAGTACGTCTTGTAACTTATTTATCTTCATGAAAGATTCACTGGAAAACTACACAGCTTAAAAGTTGATCATGGTGGAGATTATTTTGATGTGTGTTAGTGCCGTCATGAGCGGTTGCTATGGGCAATTTTAAGATGTTCCGGATGAAATCATCAGAGCCATACTCCTGTAACAGTATTTATGAATCATAAACGATGTGCCCGGATTTACCACAGTACTAATTTCTTTACATATGCTATCTCATTTGGATCTCACAGCACCTCTAACTATAGAGGTACTAATATCATTCTCAGTTAATTGATGAGGCATTTGAGGCTGATGTAGGTAACTTGCCTGGAAATAAACAAAACTACATGCTTAATCAACTGATTACACTTCAGCACTCTATTTTTATGGTCAATAATGTAGGACTTAAGGCTTAAATGATCCAATTATTGGCACGGGGGCTATAGTGATCAATACTTGCCTTCTGTTAAACAGTGGGAGGTCTATGCAAACCTGCCCCCAACGTCCAAGGAGGCTGAGAGGCCAAAGAAAGAAGCTGGTAAATTCAGTCTCTTAAAAAGAAACATTTACCAGCGTCTTACAAACAGAAGCTGTGTCTGTGTCCTGGGGGGCTAGACAAGAGAGTGGATCCCTACCATTAGCTGCAGACCCACGGCTCATATACCAGGGAAAGGGTGGTTCAGAAGAACCTTGCAGGACAGCTGAAGTATGAGAGCATCCCAGTCGTTTGACCTATGGGCAGGATTTACACTAAGTGCCTGCTCTAACACAAGGAAAATCGATAAACTGGAAATCTTGGAGGCCTTCCTGGAACTGGGATTTATCAAAGCCAATGCAGCAAATCAGCTTCCAAGCTGGAGTCTCTGGGCATTACTGGTGCTGCCTTCAGCATTTCATATTGGAGTCTTGGAGGGATCCATGCATTTCACATGGAATATCAGTCACAGCAGGCTGATATGCTTACACAACATTACTGAGAACATAACCTCACAGTCCTTGTTCTTCCGATGTATCTCAAGGCCTGATTCTGAGAAATCATACTGCTGGGGATTGCAGCTCCCAGAATGATATGCAGCTCATTCTAGTCTACACTGCAAGAAAGAGACAAACTGTGAACTTGGACTTTATCTAGCCCTGGATGGAGGAGCTTGTACTGACTTTCATTAGTTGGGCTCCTGGCTTACATGGAGGGATGCATTTGGGCATGCTGCAGGAAGCTTTCCCAGGATGGGTAGTCAGAGAAGGCTCATCATCTGCTCATCACCCAGTATCTTCCTTATTTAATACTCAAGAGGAGATTTTTGTCTGAATACTTCATAGCTGGTGGTGGGGGTTGGGGAAGCAGGAACAACAGAAAAAAAGTTTCATTCAAAAATTCAACCTTTTTTTTTTTTTTTTTTTTTTGAGACGGAGTTTCACTGTTGTTACCCAGACTGGAGTATGATCTCGGCCACCACAACCTCCGCCTTCTGGGTTCAAGCAATTCTCCTGTCTCAGCCTCCCGAGTAGCTGGGATTACAGGCATGTACCACCATGCCCAGCTAATTTTTGTATTTTTAGTAGAGATGGGGTTTCACCTTGTTGACTAGGATGGTCTCGATCTCTTGACCTCATGATCCACCCTCCTCGGCCTCCCAAAGTGCTGGGATTATAGGCGTGAGCCACCGCGCCCGGCTCAACCTGTATTTTTCAACATTTTCTTTCTTTTTACTGATACATAATGATGGTACATATTTATGGGGAAGCTATGATATTTCAATATACACATACAATGTGTAATGTCCAAATAGGGTAATTAGGATATCCATCGCTGCAAACATTTGTCACATCTGTTGAGTGCACGTCTGTAGTAGTCTGTTTTCATGTTGCTGATAAAGACATACCTGAGACTGGGTAATTTATAAAGAAAAAGAGGTTTAATAAACTCACAGTTTCACATGGTTGAGGAGGCCTCACAATCATGGCAGAAGGTGAAAGGCATGTCTTACATGGTGGCAGACAAGAAAGAATTGAAAACTAAGTGAAAGGGTTTCCCTCTCATGAGATTTGTTCACTACCATGAGAACAGAGTGGGGGAACCACCCCCATGATTCAATTATCTCTCACTGGGTCCCTCCCACAACACAGGAGAATTATGGAAGCTATAATTCCAGATAAGATGTGGGTGGGGACAAAGCCAACCCATATCAACTTCAAAAATTCTTTTCTCGGCGTTTTGAAATATACAATGAATTACTGCTAACTACAATCACCTTACTGTGCTGTCAAACACTTGAACCTATTTCTTTTTTTTTTTAGACAGAGTTTCGCTCTTGTTACCCAGGCTGGAGTGCAATGGCGCGATCTCGGCTCACTGCAACCTCCGCCTCCCAGGTTCAGGCAATTCTCCTGCCTCAGCCTCCTGAGTAGCTGGAATTACAGGCACGTGCCACCATGCCCAGCTAATTTTTTGTATCTTTAGTAGAGACGGGGTTTCACCATGTTGACCAGTATGGTCTTTATCTCTTGACCTCGTGATCCACCTGCTTCGGCCTCCCAAAGTGCTGGGATTACAGGCGTGAGCCACCACGCCCAGCCTGAACCTATTTCTTTTAACTGAATGTGCCCATTGACCAACCTCTCCTTTTCTCTCCACCCTTCCCAGCCTTTGGTTACCATCATCAGTTCTCTGCCTTCCTGAGATCAACTTCTTTAGATTCCACATATGAGTGAGAACATTCATGACTTGTCTTTCTGATCCTGGCTTATTTCACTTAACATATGTCCTTCAGTTTCATCCTCATTACTGCACTGATAAGATTCCCTTCTTTTTGTGGCTGAATAGTATTCCACTGTGGATAAGTACCGTATTTTCTTTATTCATTTATCTCTTGATGGACACTTGGGTTGATTCCATATCTTGGCGATTGTGAACAGTGCTGTGATAAAATAAACATTTCTCAGGAGACATACACATGGCCAATAACAGCATATTAAAAATGCTCCACATCACTAATCATCAAAAACAAATCAAAACCGCAATGAGATATCATCTCATCCCAGTTAAAACAGCTATTATCAAAAAGACAAAAAAATCAATGCTGGCAAAGGTGCCAAGAAAAGAAAACGCTTGCACACTGTTGATAGAAATGTAAGACGGAAGAACCGCTGTGAAAAACAGCATGGAGCTTCCTCAAAAACTAAAAGCAGAACTTGGACCCTGCAATCCCACTTCTGAGTATGCACCCAAAGGAAAGGAAATCAGTGTGTCAAAGAGACACCTGCACCCACGTTGATTGCAGCACTCATCACAGTCGCCAAGATGTGGAATCAACACGTGCTTCTGTGAATAATTGAATTATCTAAATGCTGCATGGTTCCTTTTCTTCCAGCCACCTGCCAGCAACTTCCGTTGATCAGTGATGGAGAATACCTGGCATTCATCTCTGCATGAGTGCCCTCTCCTTCTGCCTTGATCTTTTAGTTTTTCTACATAGAGTTGACTGCAGAGTTCCCTGATTGACTCAAAGTACATCTTCTATATGACTTCAAGTAGTGTTGGTCATGAACATGATTCAGTCCTAGGAACTGATTTAGCCATTGGAACTGACTGACTGCAAATTTCCGACGCCCCTTCTCTCAGCCCAGGGCAGACGGATGTGCTCTGTGGGGCCCATCCGGAGCTGATGGGGCAAAAAGTCAACCTCCCTTCCGGGGTCTGCAGCCTACACCACGGCAGAGAGCAAGTTTCTCTTAGGGCCTGCTCTCCGGTAGCAAGCTGGCCGGCAGGGCAGCTCAGCAGCAGGTGAAGGCATTGGAGGGGGACCTCCCAGCCCCTTTCCTAGCTTCACCAGCACCAGCCATAAGGCACTCAGATCATGCACAGAGACAAACCCTGTGCCTCCGTCTCTGCATCTTTAAAATGGGGCTAATAAGAGCACTTTTCTCATTGACTGATAAGGAGAATTAATAAGAAAAATTGCAAAATGGTGCTTGGCTGAGAATGTGCACTCCATTAATGTCAGCTTTCACCAGTTAAGAAGGGTGCATACCCTCCAGCCACAGACACACCAGCGTCCATTGTCTCACCCTGGGCCCATGACACCCTCCTTAAGTCACCATTGAGAATACAAGCAAGTCACGCTGACATCTGCCAGAATAAAAGTCCACCTTCACAGAGCAAGGCTGTTTACATCTGGACCCACAGTTTTTCAGTCATATACAGGATTGAGGAGGGAAGAGGGCCCCACCATGGGCTTCCTGTAGCCAGCGTGGGAGCCGTGTCTGAGTCCCCTGTGGTGCTGTCACCTTAGACTCACAGCACAGTCACTTCTCACAGTGCTAGGGGTCAGAAGACCCAGCTCAAGGTGCTGGCAAATATGGTGTCTAGTGAGTATCTGCTTCCTGGGTCGGAGATGGCGGCTTCTTGCTGTGTCCTCACCGTGGAAAGATTCAGGGAGCTCTCCACAGTCTCTTTCAAAAGGGCACAAATCCCCTTCATGGTGGGGGGTGGGGGAGGGTCCACCCTCATGACTTCATCATCTCCTAAAGCCCCTACCTCCTAACACCATCACCCTGGGTGTGAGAATTGAAGTGTGTGAATTAGGGAGAGACTCAAATACTGACACCACAAACGGGAAAAGAGCCTGCAGCTGCTGGCCATTCCAGGGTGTCTCCCTCCTGACAGATCTCTACAGCCTGCAGCTGCTGGGATGGGACCCAGGAGGTCCACCTAGGAGAAGAGCTGAGGCGTCTCCCTCCTGACAGACCTCTTCTACAGCCTGCAGCTGCTGGGATGGGACCCAGGAGGTCCACCTGGAGAAGAGCTGATTGGTTAGTAGGGGAGCTGGAAAAGCAAGACACCTCCCTTAGCCCCTTCCCTGGGGTCCGGCTCCTGTGTGGACACCCCCCACCTCATTCTGTTTATCTCCGTCTGCACTGTCAGGCCACAGCAAAGGTAACACTCTGGGACAGCAAAGCCCCATCTCCCTCCTTTCCAGCTCCTCAGACTTCACCCCTGGTAACACATCTGTTTAAAAGATACATTCTTCCCACCTTATGATGGACCTAGGATACACGGGCTCAGCCCAGCGGTTTGGGTATGCCAAAGGAACTGCTCTCGGAGGTAAAATAAGACGCCATGCCTGTCTTCAGCACAAATAGAGTTGGAACAAAATAAAAGGCAGTGATCTTCACCTGCCAATCTCCAGGTGGATCTCAGGAATCCAGTGTGAGGTGTGACATCACCTGGGAAAGCCCCACTGTTGCCATGGAGATGCTCATCCCGGGCCTCGGGAAGCTGCCCCACCTCTCTGCCACCTTCTTCCAGACTGGTCATGCCAGGCTGGCTCTGATCTGGGTCCCAGACAGCTGGGAACTGATTTGTCTTTTTCCTTTTTTTTTTTTTGTAAACTGCAGGGATCGTGTGTGTGTGTGTGTGTGTGTGTGTGTGTGTGTGTGGAGAGAGAGAGAGAGAGAGTGCCCCACGATGCAAGGTGCCCACCTGGACAAATAAGCTGTGGGCAGACAATAAGCCCTTCTGAGGTTCTGGAGTGGCAGCAGCCACGCCCTCCCACCCTCCTGGCTGGCTGGAGCCTCCTCCTCGCAGGTGGGGTAGGGTTGAAACCTCAGAAATGCTGAGAAATGTCCCATGTAGCCTGATTACAGAGACACCTGTGATCAACGATGGCTGTTCCACTGCTGAGAACAAGAAAAAGGCCCCGAGTGCCTCATCTGCTGTGGTTTCTCTCCCATTTACCTAAGTAAAATGGGAAACTTTTTAAAAAGAAAGCACAATCATTTAATGAATGCAGCCTCTCTTTTCTGGTTTTTTTGGAAAGGGGCATTTTCACCCACATTAGTCTGCCTTAAACCCTTTCAACATTCTGCATGCTCGTTGTCATTCCAGAGAGGCAGAATTTTTATTTCCTTCAATAGCAGATACCTACAGTGGAATTTACGTCTCAATTAACACCTTGGCCAGGGGTTTACAAGTGGTCCAATGGAGCGAAAATGAATTCGGGCTGGGTGTAGTGACTCATGCCTGTAATCCAAACACTTTGGAGGCCAAGGAGGGCGGATCACCTGAGGTCGGGAGTTCAAGACCAGCCTGACCAACATGGCAAGACCCCATCTTAAAATAAATAAATAAATAAAATTTTAAAAAATGAAGAATTCAAAGGGATGCAAAGAGAGAAAGCGAACCGTTTATAGACACATGCTCTATACAAACAGTCAAGTCCTTCCCTTTGTCTTAAGGGGTCTCATGCTACCTGTTCCTTTGCTGGTTCCTGGGACAGAAATACACACATTTCAGACAAGACTGAAATACAGTCTTTGCACACACAGTCTCTGGTTTCCTGTCGGTGCCAGCATTTTCCATCTCGTCCTGAGTGTGGCTCACTGACCTACAGCAGCTTCCTCATTTGCACTTGACGCCTTCCCAAACAGCGTTTAAGGGACGGAGCACAGCCCAGAAGGCAGAAGTGGAGACTGCCAACCCGCAAGTGGGAGCAGGATCTGGGAAGGAAGACACTTGTGGTAAAGGTAAAACCAAAGAAACCACACGCCTAGGAAATAGCAGATTCTTCTGCATAAAATAGACTTGTGAGAAACTAATTGCTACAGATTTTATCTCGCCCAAAATAAACCACAGGGAGGATATCATGAGCATACTGTAACGCATGAAATCCTGACACTTGTGATAAAATACTCAAAATATACCCTGGAAGGTTGGAGCTAGTCTTCAGTGTCGGGTTCTGTAAGTTATTTCAAACAGCTCGCTGTATTTGTGGTATCACATCGAACTGGGTGTGAGGGGCATGGAAGAAACACAAGTAGACACGGCTCTTCCTTGGAGACGTTTCTCCCAGAAGGCAGTTCTGAAGAGCTTAAGGAGAAACGAAAGCTACATTTCAGAGATGCAGGCGTGTTGACCAGGGCCGCGGAGGGAGCCAGCCAAAGGACCCCCTTCTCCGAGGCCAGGGCTCCGCATCTCTGCCCACAGCCTCAGGGAGAGTGGAGGCTGCTCT
Organism: Callithrix jacchus; assembly: GCF_049354715.1. Lineage (NCBI taxonomy): Eukaryota > Metazoa > Chordata > Mammalia > Primates > Cebidae > Callithrix > Callithrix jacchus. The sequence goes on from NC_133508.1 coordinate 9,971,776, forward strand.
CCCGCAATGATCACAAATGATTGTTTATCACTCCCAGTTCCGAGAAGGCCTGGAAAGATTACATTCCAAAGACTTGATCGCTGAAAATGCCCTGGTGGAAGCTGTAATTATGGCTTTCTCAGAGCCTACGGCGTCTCCCCTGGGATTATTTGTGTAAAGCCATTGCCCTTGGTCATTCCTGAGCACCACAGTCCCCTCGCTGTCATCCTCCGGCCTTGGAGAGGGCTGCCGAGCTGGTGCTTTAGCATGAATTCGTGCTCGGCATCCTCCGTGAGGCCATCTCTTTATAAAAATAAACACGTGGTGGTGTTTCTCTGTCCTCCATCAAGCCCTGCAGTTAATTATACACTACCCTGAGTAGTCAAGCGTTCCCATGGAGGATGGAGGGAGGCAGCTTCGGAGCCAGCAGGTTTCCATCAGGTGACAGCAGTGACAGTGGAGGCCAAACCGGACTGGCACTCCCCTTACTAGAAACCAGAGGGAGAGAAAACCAGAGCCAACACAGGGTGAATTGCAGACATCACAGGGCTGGAGCCGGAATTGGAACCCCAGCTCCACGTCATCGGTTCCAAGTGAAATGACAGGCTGCTGTTAGTGAGCAACACTCTATCGGGATAAAGCTTATGAAACCGCCGAAGCTTCAGCAACAGGGCACGGAGGAAAAACAGAAAAATAAGGCCAAAAGGGCCCGGAGGGAATGCATTGCTCAGTGGGCCCAGCAGAGAAAGTGGAACCACATTAGACCTTTCCGTAAAGCTCCATCTGCGGGCTCAACCCTGCCGCAGAAGTCACAGAGGCTACCCTTGAAGAGGCTCTGAACATCAGACAGCAGCCTGCGGAGAAACGGGCAAGCGACTGGGAAAGAGCTGGATGTGGGGACAATGTCCGCTTCTACTCACAGCGGTGTGGGTAGGGAGGAGAGGCCTGCCGTGAGATGCTGATAGGCAGAGGCCATGCGTCCTGGTGCCTTCCTGAGGAGGACGTGTGCAGGAGTGTCCTCTCACTTCTCTGAACAATCCCATGCCCGTCGTGCTGCTGCTCCCAGTTTCAAACCACATGCATGTGCGTACCTATACACACGTATGTGTACACATGCAGATGCACACATATGGACAGGTACACATGTGTGCACATGTTCACACACATTTAGACAGGCACATGTGCACACACATACAGACATGCACACACACATATAGGCATGCATGCACACAAATGCACACACATACAGGCATGCACATATGCATACATATAGGTGTGCACATACATGCACATATTGTACGCATGTGTACACATATGCATACAGAGGTTTGCACACATATGTACACTCTTGCAGGCATAAAGACGTGCATGTGTGTGTACATGCATGCACACATATGCAAACATGGGTACCTGTACCCTACTGGCATGCACACACATCTGCATGCACACACCATCCAGGCAGATGGACAGACACACAGAGAACATTCACACTGACCTTGTTTTAAGACAGGATCTTGCTCTGTCACTCAGACTGCAGTACAGTGGCCTGATCATGCCTCACAGCATCTCCACCTTCCAGGTTCAAGCAATCCTCCACCTCAGCGTCTGAGTAGCTGGGACCACAGGCAGCCATCACCACACCTGCCTAATGTTTTCAAATGTTAGTAGAGACGAGGTCTTGATATAGGTCTAGACATAGGTCTAACTATGATGCCTGGGATGGTCTTGAACTCCTGTGTTCCTGTGATCCTCCCGCCTTGGCCTCCTAAAGTACTGTGATTATACAGATTTGCTTAAAAGTCACTCTGCCCCTAATTTTCAGTCTTATAAGCAAGGATGACCTAACAGCCACCCTGAGTGAGTGAAGATTTTGAGTGAAATGGCCTAACACCCACCATGAGTGAGTGAAAACTTTGAGCTTCTAGGTTCACCGTGACTTTTATCTTCAGCCACTTTGTCATGGGAGCCTGTTAGATGACCCTACAGGATCTTAAACAAATGCTTCCCAGGAATGCACTCCTATTAAGTACAGAAGGCCACTGTTTCCCAGGCAAGGGCTAACGCCGGCGTGTGTCCAGCCGAGCACAGGAAAATAGCAAGGCAATCTTCCGCACCTTCACTTGTGATAGTGCATGATTTCCTTAAAAGCAAATTCCTAAAACATTCAGCTTTAGCCTCCAAGGGAGCATCAGCTAGGAAAGATCTTCCCTCTCCTGACTATGGCACAGAATGAAGACTCTCCAGCGTGCACGGGAACACTTTAACAAGATTTCCATGACGTCACTCCTTCTTCCCGTGCCTGATGGGTCATGGCAGGTTTTTCAGGTCTCTTTGGCACAATGGTCCAATTACAAACTTTATGCAAACACAGTGGCAGGTTACAACAGGTTGCAGAAGCACAAGGGCAAGACATGAGCACATTTTTTCTGACTGATGTTTCGTGGCGACTAAGAAGCAGCTGCCGTGAGTGTGACATTCTCCGCACGTCTCAGGGCCAGGGGGTGCCTCGGCCACTCTCCCACCAGCGTCCATCACCCATGCCACCTTTCTACGTGGGCTTTGCAAGGCAAGTGGCCGCACCCGCTGGCTCCCCTATACCACGTACCACTGCTCTCCTCTGCACACTGGGAGATGACAGATCACTTTTCCATGTTTGTGAGATAAGCAAGTTTTCCTTGATTTTGTCTTCTGTCAGATTCTAAGGAATGGGTTGACGCACGTCTTCCAGGAAAGACAGGATCAAGAATCAGGGCAGCTCACGCAGACCACCACTGGATTTGTAGCATTTCTACCCCAAACCTACTCTTTTGGGAACCTAACAAGCACCTCAAATGAATCTTCACATTTTCCAATTCCATTGTTACAAATATTTTCATCTGTTCATTCTATATTTTTATGCCTTGAGCACTGTTCTAAACAAAACTTTGCCTCCCTCACACATTCATATGTTGAGGCCCTGACCCCCACTCCCTCAGAGTGTGACTGCATTTGCAGTCAGGGCATTTTAAAAGGTGGTTAGGTTAAAATGGGCATTTTAGGATGAACCCTAATCCAATGTGACTGGTGTCCTCAGAAGAAGAGGACATTTGGACATGCAGAGACACACAGAGGGATGAGCCTGTGAGGGAACGCTGAAAGATCACATCTGTAAGCCATGAGAGAGGTCTTGGGAGAAACCGACCCTGCCCACGCCTTGATCTGGACTTCCAGTCTCCAGAGCTGTGAGAAAATGGATTTCTGGGGTTTCAGCTGCCCAGTGTGTAGTATGTGTTACAGCAGCCTGGAGAGAGTAATGCAAGCGCTCCAGGTGTACCCAGCGTTGTTGCAGGTGAGGGACATATGCTGATGAAGAAACGCCATGCAACGCCCTCTTGGTCTTATGTTCTAGTGGAAAATCCACATACAATTTGCTGACGACCGTAGCTGAACGAGTGAGCGTGTAAATGAATTGATGAATAGATAAACTCTTTCTCCCGAGTTCCCAAAAATTTAAACTTGAAGCGAGAGTATGTAGGTGGTTTGTTTTCTAATTTCATATATACCAAAGGATAAAAAAATGATGAAAGTATTTTGCTCCTCTCTTCTACATATTTCTTTTTCAACCCACAATATTCATGACTGAGATCTTGAAAGTGAAGCCACAGCTTCCACAGTTGAGGAATTTCAGGGCTTCCCATCAACAATGACTTGTAAGAGGCAATGACCCTGTAGACCTCATCAGAGGCAGCACGGCCCAAGGGTTACTTTTGACGTGGCCATAATTCCCCATGTCTGCTGGTGAGACTGTGGACTAGCACAGAGGTTCTCAACCTTGGTTCCACATAGAAAGCACCCAGGGAGGTGTGAAATGCTGATGCCTGGGCTCTGCCCCCAGAGAGTCTGATGTGATATATCTGGAGTGAGGCCTGGGCATCAGAGATGTTTAAACCTCCCTCACTCCACCCCAGGTAATTCCAAGGCTCAGTCAAGGCCAAGAGCTTCTGCTTTGGAACGTGCTGAGTTTCCAGCATTCCCAGCCCACTCCAGCTTCTCGGGAGGACTCAGAACCACCTGCGTTGCCCATCATCTTGAATGCCTGAGATCTGCTGAGAGTCAGGCTGCTGGGTGTAGATAGCAATCTGCTGCCATCCAACAAGCCATTGCTAAGAGCCAGTGATGATGGACAGTTCACGCAGGAACACTTATGTATAAGGTATCCCCCCAGACTCAAGGTATTTACAGTTCTCTGGGGAGTAGAGGAGGTTCAGGGGCAAGTCCAGGGGGTTGAAGCAAATAGGAAGAGAAGACATACCCATCAAGCACGAGACAGTTTGGATCATGTCTTCTGAATGAGAACTGACGTAGGGAACCGCTGTGAGTCAGCAGGTTCACCTGAAGCCATCCGCTTCCTACCATAGTGCTGCGCTGTTACTGCATTGTCGCCACCCTATGGACTAGTAAACGAAGGCCATGCCACTTTCCCAGAGTCGCATGGCCAGTGAGGGCAGAGCTGCCCTTGACCTTGGGTCTGAGTGGCCTCAAAGCCTCACTCTCAATCATAAGACTTGGTAAATTATAGCAAGTTCCAGAAGACTTCAAAGAACAACATCAAAGGCAAAGCATGCATGCAAGCACATGGGCTTGTTTTCTGTGGCCCGTGCTTTCTAACGATTTCCCCACAAGGCTGCTTGAAAAGCCTCAGCTCAGAGCTGAGCCCCAACAGGCTGGAGGCAGAGGTCATCTCCGGCCTTCTGACATGTGCCTGGATCCTAAGGGTCCTGTTAAAGTGCCCAGGCGCCTCCCCAACATGACACTCCAGGTTCTGCTCAAGGTGACTTCATCTCTTGTCCTGCAGGCAGCTTTGGGTGCTGCACTCAATCCTGTTTAAGTTGACTCTCAAATCCAGTTCTTCATATGGAAGCCTGTGATGGACGCATTCAAGACCTTGCCCCCACAGTCTGCGGACTACACTAGCCCCCCTCCTTCCCCGCCAGCCCCTCTCAGTCAGACAATAGCCTCATCCACAACGCCCACAAATGTGACTGTGATGCCCCCTCAGATGTTGTGGTTTTTTTGTTTGTTTTTTTTTTTAGATGGAGTCTTGCTCTGTCACCCAGGCTGGAGTGCAGTGGCACAATCTCGGCTCACCGCAACCTCTGCCTCCTGGGTTTAAGTGATTCTCCTGCCTCAGACTCCCAAATAGCTGAGACTATAGGTGTCCACCACCATACTTAGTTAATTTTTGTACTTTTAGTAGAGACAGGGTTTTGCCATATTGGCCAGGCTGATCTCAAACTCCTGACCTTGTGATCTGCCTGCCTCAGCCTCCCAAAGTGCTGGGATTACAGGCGTGAGCCACCGCGCCAAGCCTCAGCTGGTCTTTTGATAGCATTTCATTATAGTCTTCATAAAGTCCCAAGTACCCAACAACTTACCTCTGTCCCCACAATGACACAAATCTTAACCTTCCCTCCAGGGTCTTAGTTCTATAGGTTCTTATTCCTCTTCACTCTGGGGAACTGCCTCAGCTTCAGCTTTGACTAGATGTCATCACTCTTTCCTATCTCTGGAGCTTCACAGTTTTGGTCATTGGGTCCAACACTTTATTGACTCAAATAATTCCTAAAAGCTCATTTCTCAGGGAGAGCCTTCTTGGATATGTGAGAAAAAAACACAGTGCCTTACACACACACACACACATTTACACACACACATTTACGCACACTCTCTTACACACACACTTGCGCACACACTCTTGCACACACGCTCTTACACACACAAACACTCCCATGTGATCCCAGCTCTCTCTCCTACGGGGAGCTGGTCGCAGCAGGCTGCGGACGCTGTGTGATGGATTCTGCATACGCACTTTCGTTTCTGCATTCACTGGTCCACGTGAGCTGTACATCAGCATGGCCTTGCCTGAGAGTTTAATATTTAGAGCATGAGTTCATCCCCTCACTCCTCACCAAGATTCACATTCTTGGTGTAGAGCTGGATTATCAGGGGGAGGCCTGGCAGGCAGCAGAATTGCACTCTGTTTATTCAGCGGAGAGACACTGAAGGAAAGATTATTTATGGACTTTGAGGCAGAGCTAAGGGTCCCAGAAGGGGTGCTGGGGTCACCTGAGCCCAGCAATAGCAAGAAGGCTGGAGCTAGCAAGGAAGGAAATGGAGCTGCCAGCACTCGGTGGGCCACGGGGCCACGGAGAAGCAGCCACCCAGCAGTGGCCACTAACACCCTGGATGGACACGGGCTGCCCCCGCGCTGATGCTCCGAGAACAAAGAGAAAATACCACATCCTCCCTCTTCTCTGTCTTCCTGTCTCCGGCCAGTGACTCTCACAGGCCAACCCCCCCGCCCCCCAAAGGCAGCCAGCCAGCCAGGTAGCCGGTTAGTACCGTCCTTTAGGGCCAGCCTCCCAGGACACTGATCATGGAGAATGGGTGAGAGGCAGGGGAAAGTGGAAAACCCAACGCCCGTTGATTCTCAGTACAACCAGCTGGCAGAAGCTCGGGCCGTGGGGAAAGGAATCCTCAGACGTTGAGTGCTCAGCTGAGACCTTGACTTATGGAACGCTCCCTTTGGAATGTCAGCTCCGGGGAGACTGGCTGCCGTCGTGTTACTCGAGGATGTACCCGCATCAATTCCAGCGATGCCTGGCACAGCTTAGGGGCTTCATTAGAGAATTAATTAACTAAACATTTAACGTGTCTTTGCATGAGAAGCGTCGGGTGTTTTGTGAGGGCTTCTGATAGAACAGTAGTTTGTCCATGTTTTCCCACCTCCGTGGGGGCGGAAGTCACCGATGAGTGGGATCTGTAGAGGACACGCCTCCAAATGCGTGAGGACCATGAGCCTGTAAGGCCGCCTCTGAGCCGGGGAGCTAAATCCTCTTCTCACTTCCACATCCTCTTTCCCAGAAGTAGATATTATGATGCTCACCGAACCTCCCAGCCTCCTCCAAATTTAGAATTTTAGAATCATTTAAGAAATATTTTTCGAGGTGAGCAAATTCACTTCATCAATACACCTTGGATTTAACCTTCAGAAGCAGTCACAGCGTTTCTGATTAAACCTCAAACCTCCCTCCTACACCAAGCCTTTGAAATATTATTTTACAAAGTAGTTGCTGTTGGGCATAAATAGAATTTCTTTCATGCCCTGTTTGGTATGGCTTACTCATAAATCATGTTTACCGTGTATCTTCTGTGTCCATCACCACCACTTCCTCATTCTAGCTGATGAAATCTATGCCATGGCAAGACAGGCATTTTTGGCTCCTTTGTTGAATAGTGTAACTCAAAGAACTAGAACAGCAGCTGACTCATGTAAGTGAGCAATAAAAATGTGTTACACAAGTGAAAGATTCCAGTGTTGACGCCACCTGAGGCATTGCCCCAAATGCAGTGGGTGTCACTGTGAGAAACCATAGCCTCAACCTTTGAAATACTTGTCGTCCAGCCTAGCAGAGGAGACCAGGGGCTTCATTCTGAATTATCCTCTAGCTCCTACAAGAAAAGAGAGGCAAGGAGAAAAATCAGAAGAAGAGAGAAAATGAATTACAGAGAGTTACCTTATTTTCCTGTATGTAGTGGACATTTGCACTCTCTTCCTGTGAAATATATAACTGTTATTTTGTAATATTTCCACATTCATTTATAAAAGTAAAGATTTCCATTATATTTACATATCACTCTGTTCCATATATTGTATGTTTTCTTCTAATTTATCATGGATCACATCCTGTGTTTTCCATATAAATTGCCATATATGTGTATTAATGAACTCATAAATAATCATATCTGTCAACATTGTTTTAAAAAGAGAGAAAATATAAACAGAGAAATGTGCCCCTGGTGGGGGAAAAAAATAGAAAAGGAGAAAGAAAAGAAGGCTCTGTAGGTGTCTGTGTGTGGTGCTTCGGAAGCCTGGCAAACCGAGCTGCTCACCAGCCGTCCTCAGTGCCTGTCCTGGGTGCCTGTGGTCACCAGAGAATCCATGGGGGTAAATCCTACTGTGAACCTGGGCTCACTCTTGCTGCAGCTCCTATCAACCCTCTTCCATTCGTGTCTCTGCTTCTGCTATTGCTGTTTTCTATGTGTGAATCCTCTTCTCTCCCATCTCCTGTTCCTGGCAAACTCCTACTCATTCTTCAATGCCCACTCAGCCATCCTTTTTGCTGTGAGAGCCTCCAGGCTCACTGATGTTGTAAGATCTTTCTACTACTATGGTTGATAAGAACAACAGCTTACACCTTCGGAGGACTTGCTACGTGCCACTATGTGGAATGTATGAATGTCTTTATGCATTTCTCTACACTAACTCCTCGGAGGACAGAAACCAGAGCCCAGAGAAGCAAAGTGCCCAATTTGGCCCAGGGACACAGTCATTTCTCCCTTGTATCCTTTTACCCATTAACTTTCAAGGGAGAGAACTGCATTGCTCACTTCCTTGTGTCTTCAGGTCCCTGTACAAGCTGAACACCTACCGGATATGTAATAAATATTCCTTGAAGAGCTGGGTAATTACTCTCTTGAACTCCTGGGTATCTCATCCCAACTACTCCCCCATCTCCAAGGTACCTGTTAAATTATTTTATGCCAAGGTTAAAATAGTAAAGGTTTTGGCATTTGAAAAGAGAGCTGAATACAAAATGTAATGCTTAGCCTGAGATAAGTGGCAGAATTTTAGGTCAGCACCACCCTGGGGGCTGCTTTCTGGAATCCTTCAATTTACCCAGTTGAGTAGATTCTTTAAAGGTGCTGAGGTTCAGAGGCTTGAGAGAGGAGTGGTGCCCTCCTGCTGGGGGATCTGCTTCCTTCTGCCTTTGCGCCCACAGCGTCAGAGACTGTGTTCATCAAGGCAGGCAACACGCAGCTTCCAGTACAGCTGCTGCGGGAATGGAAAGCGACAGGATTCCAAGTGTGGAAGGAGAATGAATGCGGAGAAACATGGCAACCACGTGGGAGGGTCTTCTGGTCCTCACTGCAGACACCATGCGTGATACACAAAGGAATCTGACTTGTAATAGAACAGTAAAGACAACAGCAGCAGCAGCAACAAAAACAGCAATAATAAAAGTCAACACACACAATAGCCACTTTTGCAAGGTGTTACTCTCAGTTTTAACGTGTCAATTCAGTGAGCCTCCAGTAGCCTTATGTGGTAGATACTCTTCCTTGTTTTATCGAGGAAGAAACTGAGAAAGAGAAAGCCTGAGTAACTTGCTGAATGTCATACATTTAGCAGCAGCAAAAAGTGTAAAAAGGATCCCTGCCAGACATACCCTACATACACGAATAAAATACTGGAGATAAAAGGACTAACTTAAGCACATAAGATTGAAATTTACACATAATATAGAAATGGAATACAGAGTAATATATTTTTAGATATTGGCATTTATCAGAGGTAGTGAGTTTGGAAGCATAAATAGGGTAGGGGCAATAATCTCATCTTGAGTTAAGATTTTAACATCTTACTCACGGTGGATGTTTCTGCACACACTAAGATATTATTGGTGGATACTGTCTGGATTACTGACTCTTTTGGCAACCCTTCAAGTGTTATGTTTAAGGCAAATGTGCCCAGCCTATGCCCAGGAGAGCCAGGTGGATGTGAAAGCCTCCAGACCCCAGAGTACGAGGAACCTCGTTCCCACGTGGGAAGCAGGTTCACAGAACACAGAACAGATGCCTGAAGAAGAAAGGACAGAATCTTCCAGAAAGGGCTGGAGTCGCAGGCAAAAATCACTTGGGTTCCTGCCTCAACTGCTTACATAGGTCAGAAATTAAACATAAAAAAAATGTTGGCCGGGTGCGGTGGTTCAAGCCTGTAATCCCAGCACTTTGGGAGGCCGAGGCGGGTGGATTATGAAGACAAGAGATCGAGACCATCCTGGTCAACAAGGTGAAACCCCGTCTCTACTAAAAATACAAAAAATTAGCTGGGCACGGTGGCACGTGCCTGTAATCCCAGCTACTCAGGAGGCTGAGGCAGGAGAATTGCCTGAACCCAGGAGGTGGAGGTTGTGGTGAGCCGAGATCGAGCCATTGCACTCCAGCCTGGGTAACAAGAGCGAAACTCCGTCTCAAAAAAAAAAAAAAAAAAAAAAAAAAAAAAAAAAATGTTGTCCAAGAGAAAGAATTTAAAATGGTGATTTTGTAAGATTGAGTTTTAGTGTTAAGAATTATTCCAATTGGCCGCCAGCACTAGATTAAAATTCTCTTTTTTTTCTTACAAGTTGGTCCTTAGATCAGGTGAAACTTTCAGTTTGATAAACTAAAGTTTGCAGAGGAGGCGCCTCTCTGTATTTTAGGTATTTTAGGTGTGGTGTGCACACACACTCATGTAGACACCTCTAACAGGATCTTAATACTTACCCGGATGACTCCTACTCAAGTGCTTAAAAACTAAATGGCTTAGGAACCCACGCTGTGCTTCTCCTAAAATTTTGTCTTAGAATTATAATTGTTTTGTCATCAATGCTCATTGTATTTAATAATAAAGGTAACGCATGCTTCCTAAACAAAATTTCTAGAAAGCAGAAAAGGTGGGTGATGTTTGTTTTTTTATTGTGTCTGTTCTGTGGTCGGTTAATACAAACTGTTACAGTAGCGATTAGTTTTCTTACTTGAAAAAGAAAGGACTAAATGAATATTTCTAAGTTACCAGAGAGTGCTAAAACACTTCAGTCTAAATTAAAATAGTTACACTATGCTGTCTATAGGTTAAAAATACTGGGACTTCCGTTTCTCACACATACAATCACATTTTATTTATACCAGGCAATCTCCGGTTATCACCAAATCTTCCTGATTCAACAAAACAAGAGTCAATCTAGCTCACGGTGGAATAAAATATTTACTTTCAGAAGATAACCCACAGCAAGGTGAAGGGAACTGTGTGCTGGGGACAGGGGTCAGCGCTCAGTGAGGAAAGAGGATTGCTGGATGAAGCCTTGGGAGGGGCAGACTGCGGGGGACCTTCACCCCCAGGGACCACCTTCAGTAGCCAGGGAGGGAAATAAAGAAATACTCTGCTTTTCTGTTTTTTTCTTGAGGTGGAGTCTTGTTCTGTCACCCAGGCTGGAGTACAGTGACCTGATCTCATAGCTTACTGCAATCTCTGCCTCCTGGGCTCAAGTGATCCTCTCACCTCAGCCTCCCAAGTATCTGGGGTTTCACCATGTTGGCCAGGCTGGTCTTGAACTCCAGACCTCAAGTGATCGGCCTGCCTCTGCCTCCCAAAGTGCTGGGATTACAGGCATGAGTCACCATTGCTTTTTTTTTTTTCCAAAGAAGATGTATAAAGTGTATAAATTAAAGGTATTTGGAGATTTTCCATTCTGGTTAGATATAAAATATCATAGAGAGAGACATACACATTCTAACAGTGAGGAATAATCAGATCACCTCTAATATTGGAGGCTCAGCCTGTGGGAACGCTGAGGACCCAGAAGAACCTAAATGAGCCAGAGACTAGGAGTTAAGGAGCCTTCCGCAAAAAAGGACATGCAAGATGCTTCCACGCCTGGCGGGGTGAGCAGGAGATGTTGGGGTGAGGAGCCCCAGCAGGATTTCTGAGGAGCCCTGGTAGCTGGTGGACCTGCTTGACAGACTTGAATCCCAGGGGAGCCCAGCATATCCACCAGCCATGGTTTCACCACCAGCCAGGTTATCTTGCAGAGGAACGGGCACACTCCATGCACACAATGGGCTGGGGACCCTCAAGACATCGTGCCGTGCAGAAGAAAGTTGATGTAAAGAATGCCGGCCGGGCGCGGTAGCTCAAGCCTGTAATCCCAGCACTTTGGGAGGCCGAGACGGGTGGATCACGAGGTCGAGAGATCGAGACCATCCTGGTCAACATGGTGAAACCCCATCTCTACTAAAAATACACACACACACAAAAAAAAATTAGCTGGGCATGGTAGTGCATGCCTGTAATCCCAGCTATTCGGGAGGCTGAGGCAGGAGAATTGCCTGAACCCAGGAGGCGGAGGTTGTGGTGAGCCGAGATTGCGCCATTGCACTCCAGCCTGGGTAACAAGAGCGAAACTCCGTCTCGGAAAAAAAAAAAAACGCCAAGAGTGGCTGCTTTGAGAGCAATTGACTGCAAAGGGGCTGGGAGAACACTGTGGCCCGGTTTGCAGGGATGCCCACACCCAGGAGACCACACTGTGTCTCGTTGAGTATAAGGTACACCTCAGCAAGAACAAAGCATTTGGGGTTCCCGCCCGAAGGAAGCTGATCGTCTATGAGTGCACGCATATACTTCAACTTCTCTAAAAATAATTCATTAGCCTGCTTTTGAAATCGTTATTATTTTATAACTTTTACATTCTTGTTTGCTAGTAGTAGAGAAAAAGATGATAGAGGCTTTAATTTACAGAAATTCCTCTTTTTCTCCAAAACTTGCCTAACAGCTAAGGTTCTGATGGGGAATCTGTGTTTTCCAGGTGTGCTGTTAAGACTTCACTTTCTATTGAGGTCTCTATTTCACCTTCCAGCACAGGTTTCTAAATGCGTTGTTGTCTTGCCCTTTCATTTCATCTCATTTCCTCGGCAGCCTACACCTAAACTCGGAGTCAGCCTCCTCCCATCGACAAGAGCCTGGTGAAGAGGAGAGCTAAGAATCACAGGATTGTCAGATAAGTCATCCATTAAGAAATCCAAGTGTGTTTGTATTCAAACTTGAGCTTCATAACTTTGAGTCACTAAGAAATTCAGTGATTTAATGAGAAGCAAGCCAGTGAAGGGAGCAAGCTGTTAAAGGGGGTTGGGTAAACGTCTTGAGCAATGTGGCAGAGAATGAGAACACGGAGGTGCCTAAGCCCTAAGACTCTCGATTTGAATTTCATGTGGGAAGGGCTTTGTCAGAGAGATTTTTAAAATTCAGGATGTCGTCTCAATTAAATTACAACTCTGAATTAGATAGAAATCAAACCAGTCGGGTTTGGTTTCATTTTTAGCACAAAGAAACCATCATCTCTTGCATTTCGCTCAAAGCTAATTAAATATGCATTTATGGCTCCTGGTACCTCGAATACGGGAGGACCTCTCAAATCTGCCGGCCCTGTGGGAAGGGACCTCTTTTGTGCATAACAACAGAATGTCAGGCGTTTGCCACAGCACCCTGCTTCGAGGAGCTAGATGTATTTTCTAGATGTGTAAACAAGCCTCATAAAACTCTCATTGTTTTCCATGCCTAGTAACAGCGTAAATTCACCACAGACTGAAACTCTCTGTTTGCCGCCAACAGGATTCCAGCACAACCGCTCCTGTCCTCACTTGCCAGGCCTTCCTTTCTTGGCATTTCTGCCCTACCAAGTGTAAGCACAGTGAGCACACATGCTATTTCCTTATTCTGACCATCTTTTCCCCTCTCTGTCCCCAGCAAAAAGGTGCTGTTGAAAATTTTCAGTGACGGTGACGGTTAGTAAATCTACCTGGGCCAAGGGTATGGATGGTCTTGAAAACCCAAACGCCGACTGGGTCTTGGCACCACTGCCACGTCCCTCTGGAGGGACCCACTGCCCTTAGCTAGGGATTTCACACTTGCAGGTTGCAGAGAAGAAACACCCCAAATACAGATGCCCAGGGGCACCTCCACATCAAAAGTAAGCCACATCGTCATGCAGAAAAATGTTCCCTGGGAGTGGTGGGTCCAAGGATACAAGAAAATGCTATTTTTCAATAACAAATGGATATTAAATGCAATAAACTATAGTGGCACAAAGCTGTTGGTGTGTCTCTTGGGAGGGACACGGCAGCTTTGGCACCCACAGAAGGATGGTCTGTGCAGAAGTAGGCAGGGGTGGCTCCTGACCTCCTCACACCTCACCACAGTTTTGAGAGACTGCAGGGAGCCTTGCCGCTAAAATACTTCTAGATTTTAAGAGAAAGGCAGTAATCAGAAAAATTTTGATAAGCAAAGAGAAACTTTGTCGAAAATCCATTTGAAGAGGGGCAGTCACAGCATGGGGCGTCCAATGTAGCATGAATAACAGAGAGAATAGAGGAGGAAGTGCTGGGGAGAGATCTGGACTCTTCCCAAGAACAGGCTTCTATAGAGGGGGCCCTGCCTCTCCCCGTGGGAGGCCTCTCGGAAGAGTGTCAGGGTGTTTTGAACTTGGTCCGAAGAGACGAGATTGTCAAAAAGGCATGTGTCAATTGTTTTGTGGTTTTGACTATGCACACACAAGCAAACACACACACACACGCGTGCACACAGACACACATGCACACACACATGCACGCACGCGCGCACACACACACGCACACATGCACGCACGCACACACACAGACATACACATGCACTCCAAAAATATTTTATGGTGTTTTTTAGTAAGAAATAAATAAAAATTCCTTTTCTTGAGACAGAGTCTCCCTGTTGCCCAAGCTGGAGCGCAGTGGCATGATCTCAGCTTACTGCAACCTCCACTTCCCAGGTTCAACTGATTCTCCTGCCTCAGCTTCCCAAGTAGCTAAGATTACAGGTGCCCAGCAAATTTCCGTATTTTTAGTAGAGACAGTGTTTCTCCATGTTGGCCAGGCTGGTCTCAAACTCCTGACTTTAGGCGATCCACCCGCCTTAGCCTCCCAAAGTGCTCGGGTTACAGAAGTGGGGCACCAGGCCCAGCCAAAAGTTCGCTTTGAAACTGAGTGCATAGCTTGTACCAGAAAAGAAAAATTAATACTAGGTTCCAGTCCCTGCTGCCTGTGAGATGCTGAAGTCTTCTTGTGGGGCTGAGGTTGGAGGCCTCTCTCTCTCTCACCCTTCGCTCCCAGGAGGCATGAGCTCATCCAGGGAAAACTCCCCGTGAGTGATTGGACCCAGTGCGGTGGTAGGAATGGCTGCTGTTGCTTTCCAACACCATCTGGCTATGTCTCCCGATTCTCTCTCCCTGGATAGAGCGGTGACAGGTAGCGCACCAGGTCTTTACCATCCGTTTCTCAGGACGGTGATATGGTTAAGTCTGTGGGATACTTGACTATGGAAGCTGGAGTTTCAGTGTTCTTGATTTCGAAGCTAAAAGCAGTCACCCTTGGAAGGGATTGTTCCCGTGTCTTTGTTGACATAATAGCAAATAGGAAAACACAAGTATCTTGTAACACCGGGTCAGCGACACACAGCCCGCTGCCCATATCCAACCAACAGCAGATGGAACAAACTAGTAAATAATACGGCCCAGTGTGATGGCTCACTTCTGTAACCCCAGCACTTTGGGAGACAAAGGCAGGCGGATCACTTGAGGTCAGGAGTTCGAGACCAGCCTGGCCAACATGGTAAAACACTATGTCTACTAAAAATATGAAAATTAGCCTGGCATGGTTGTGCACATCTGTAGTTCCAGCTACAGGGGAGGCTGAGGCACAAGAATGTCTTGAAAATGGGAGGCGGAAGCTGCAGTGAGCTGAGATCGCACCACTGCACTTCAGCCTGGGTGACAGAGTGAGACTCTATCTCAAGAAGAATAAAAAAGAAAAATAGCAAGACAACAACAAACAAAAAAATACAGTATCACAACTATTTCAATGGCATTTACATCATATTAGGTATTACAAGGAGTCTAGAGATGATTGAAAGCACGCAGGAGGACGTGCGTAGGTTATATGCAAACATTACACCATTTTGTGGATTTTGGTAGTCACTGATGTTGGCAGGAGGGCATACTGAAGCCAATTCCCAGGAACACCGAAGATAGCTGTATTCAAGCTGAAACCTGGGCCACATTTGGGAAAATGTCCAGTTTTCAAGGTGGTACCTTCGGCCGTTTTACAGGAAAGATGAACTTAGCCTTTTTCTTTGAGAGCCAGACACAGAGCAGTGCCTTCCTTCAGGTTCGCTGCTACCAAAAACCTGCATGCCTTTCCCTCAAGAATCGAGGTGTTGCTGTTCCTTCTCCTTCTCTGCCCACATTCTGCTCTGATCCAAATTCCTCAAATAAGAGTGCGATAGCACAGACTGGGAAAACCCCAATCCTCTGGAGAGTCCAGGCCCTGGCAGGGTCTGTGGCGGGCATGTCCAAGCCTCTCCCTGGTGGAGTTGATTCTGTTCAAGACAGGGAACAGCTGATGCTTTTGGGAACTGAACTGGGGACCCCCCCCCAACATCTCTATGCCCACCCACTCTCGGACCCGAATGGGAACAGCTGTCTCAGCAAGACTCTGAAATATTAGACTTAGCTGCGGTTCAGTCCTGCCCTAGACTCTGCAGAACTTTTTTTGGCGGTTTGCAAGGGCGTAATGAGTCATGCATTTCACAAGCATTTTCTAAAAAGGGGAAACACCTCCCTATTTGAAATAAGATTCTCCTATGAAAAGAAACTGTGTCAAAAACACCAAAGGACTAATCCATGCACTGTGTAACTTTCATTCTCCCTGATTGAGTCTCTGTTGAAGACCGGTTTTAACTGTTAGAAGCCTGAAACCCAATGCTGTTATAAATCAAGAAGGCAAATTCCCTTTGGGCTTACACTGGGAGCAAACAAATCAGCACCTCCTTTAATACCAAGGATTAGGTCACAGGCCAAAGGAAACCTAACCTGCTTTGTGGGTTTAGAGCAGAAAGTGCTATACCTGAGCTTTAAAAAAAAAAGAAAGAAGGAAAGAAAAAAAGAAAAAAACCTCTTGGCATCACCCCTGACCAAATGTGATACACATGTCATGGGTGAATGGAATGTGGTTCTGCTTCCTGAAATCATCATTTTTAGCAGCAGATGCATAACACAGTCACTTTTCCACAATGGCATCTCCATGTTATTTTGACCCTTAATAACCATCCCAGGCACCAAAAGCAAGCATCAGGTTATATCACGAGCACTTTCCTGATATCTTAAAAGTTTTCGGAGTCTTGGACTCATGATTTCTCTTTATGTCCCTGCAAACCCCAAATCAATCTCTACCCGCCCCCACCCCATGCTTTCATCTAATTCAGGCTGAGAACTTTCTCCCCAAAGAAAGAAAAGCAGGGCGTTGAGAGTCACATGTGCTGTGGACTGTTTCTGGTTAGATGACTCAGCCCATTTTTGTGGATTTCCCAAGATGCTTTCTGAAAATCTGTTGAAAAATATCTTGTGTGATCTGGTAACAAATCAAACAAAAGACAAACCACCAAGTGCTTGCCTGTTTGAATAGGCCAACCACAAAACGCTCTGATTCATGGTGACCTACCGTGGGGGACACGCAGCCCTGGATCATCAGTTAAATTCTAGCTTCCACAACCCTGGCTCCCTGGATTCCTTTCTGAGGCTTAATGAAAAATAGAAGGTGGAGCGGAGGTGGGGGTGCCGCATTTCCAGTCGCTCTAAGGCTCATGACACCAAGATACTTTTTAAGGTTTCAGAAAACATGCCGTCCTCAGCTGACTGTGCCAAGATGCATTGGTGGCTTTGGTTTGCATTATTTTGCCATCCTCAGTTTTAAAAGTATTGAGAGGCAGAGGCTGCTTGTTTTCATTTTGTTTTAATTACGGAAGCTAAGTAAATCACTTAATACATATCTTCTCTGACAATTAACAAAAGTGATTCATACATTTTGTGGAAGTCCATGTTCTTTCCAATGGCACACGCCCACATTTCTTTGGTGACTTACTCACGGAGCAGAACAACAAGCACCGAATCTGTTTTTCACCAACCAGGATTCCTCGCCAGGCTTTTCCCAGCACACTTCATGCAGATGGAATTTCTGGCACGCCCACTCCTCGGCCTGTGGTGGCTGTGTTTGTTGAGGTTGTTGTTGGGTGTTTTCCTCTGAACTGAAAAAAGGATAGATCCCTTGTTGTGCTCTCGCTGATCTCTCGGGAAGCTGACAAAACAAAGCAGCGTACACTTCCAGCACACACAGCCCTGCCCGACCCTGCGGTGTAGATTCTCCTGCCTGTACACACCGTCCACACAGTGCGCTCATTCACAAACAGGCAGCTTCCTTTCCTGGACAACAGCGCCTCCCGCCACCACTGGGGAGGGTATTCCCCAGCCGTCTGGGAGATGTCCTGCCCCGCGGCACGGCTTTCAATTTGCAGTTTTCCAGGAGCCACGAAGATAATGTGACTTGCTTGCTCTTGGTAAAGTTGTTCTGTTGTTGCTGTTGATACTATGTTTTTTTCTGGAACTGAAACGTTGGCCTTTGGAGAATTCCTGCGCTATAAGAAGCACACAGACTTGGGGAAACTTAGCACACCAAGGGAAGGAGTGGAGCTATGTGTTTTGCCAAAAACCATCTGAAATTTCCTGTTTTCCAAGTCTGGGATGTAACTTTAACTTTTAGGGTCAAAGTTGCTCTCTCCCTGGGAAGCTGCAGCGTTTTATTCCTGATTTCTTTAAGGGCTTGTGAAAGATCCCCAATGTGCTTATGAAAAATACACAAATGCCTTTTTAAGGAAATCCTCTGTGAGCTGCGCTCATCGGATGTGAAACCATATGCATTCGGTTTGCCGTAATGTGTTCATTATCTCATCCCAAAAGCAAAACAACAACAACAACAAAAAACAAACTCAAGCAAGCGTACAAAGAATTTTATTTTTCCCTTGAACATATAAAACAATATCAGACATTGAATAGTCTGTAAACAACTAGAAAGTTATATTAAACATTTAATATTTAAAATGATTTAAGTCAGTAAGAATCTAAATGTCAGAATTTTCATTCTATATAGACTTTATTAATGAATGTTAGAACATATACATATATATACACATACATATATACATATATACACACATTATATAGAATATATATATACATACACATATATTGTAACATTCATTAATAGATGAAGTCTATATCTATTAATGGCATTATATATATTAAAATCATATATATGCCTACATATTTATATATAGTTATATATTATATATTTTATAATACATAAAATTATTTTATATAATTATAATTTAAAATATAATTATAATTATATTTTATAATTATTTATACTAGTATATATAAAAACATATATGCCTATATATTTTATATATGTAAAATGATACTTTTTTCCCCAAAAGGGTAAACTGCAAAAAAATAGATACTTTCACATTTTTAAGAACAAAGTCTAATGGTTCCTAAAAGATGAAAACCTCTTTACTGTTGGTTGTTTCTGAATAGAGAAGCATAAACACAACCAGTCAATGAGATGAAATTAGAATCTATAGGAACTTCCTAAGAAGCCAGTCTCCCATCTATAATCTCCTACTCCTTACTTCGGATCTTCAACCAACTTAATACTGATTTTAGCTGAAATGTGGTCGTATGCATAACATGATTTACTCTAAAAATTTCCTCCATGAAACTTAAAGTTGAAAATAGAAGCGCTGCCCACGTTCCCTGAAAAATCACCCTATAATTATCCTGAAAACGCTCAGACGCGTCGTACGTCGTTCAAGCAGAGAGGAGCTCTGAAGGCTGGTGACCTGGCTGCCTCCAGCATGTGCCAAGTGCGTGAGAACAGGAGGGAGCCAGGTGCTCTGTGATGGTGCCATGGCTGGGGCCTGAGCCGCCCTGTCCCTATCCGGTCACCCCCACCTCCCATGCGGGTTTCTGACGGTAACCTGTGAGCAGTGGTTCCAGGCACCCCTATTTATGTTCACCCATGTTCCTGCAGGTGAGCGTTCATTCCTGAAGTTCGTGGGATGCTGAAGTCACAGTTTTACAAGCAACATCAAAAACAGCTTCCTGTTGTAACTTTCAGGAAGAGGAATTGCTGTTTTAAGCCGGGCTCTAGGGGCCAGTGGCTGTATGTTTGCTTCCACAGAGCCTGGTCCCAGCTGCAGCCTGCCAATGTCACATTGCCTGTGTCCTCACAGCCAGAGAAACGTTTGTCGGGAGGAGATCACTTTAAGAAACGCTGGTCAGGTTGACAGTTATAAGACGATAGATAATGTGAGAATGTCAGCCTGCTGATGAGAAAGACTCAGAGAATGAGAAATGTACAGCTTCGGTAACTTTTGAACGGGTCCCATACTTGTCATAAACACAGACTGACCCGAGTAAATGCCAGACTTCAACTGTGGCACGTTCTTCAGGCTGCATAGAAAAAGGCAGCGCAGTTAAGCTAATCTCAGGCCAGCACAGAGAGGTTGGGAAGAGTGTTCACCACACTCAGGCAGAAGTCAGACGCAGAAAGGGAAGGGTAGTTACCGGCTGAGTATCTTCGGTACAGCTTTTTCTCCAGCCAGGTGCAGAAATCCTTTTGTAACCTGTTTTTTTTTTTTCCTTCAACCACTTAAATTTCTATGTGTCACTCTTTCCTTCTTGATAAAATTTTTATAATCACTTGCCCTAACGAAGTCCAGAGAGTTGTTGAAAGAAACACATGAGATTATGGTTAAGAAAGCTCTTTTGGTCGGCTGGGCACGGTGGCTCAAGCCTGTAATCCCAACACTATGGGAGGCCCAGGTGGGTGGATCATGAGGTCAGGAGATCAAGACCATCCTGGTCAACATGGTGAAACCCCATCCCTACTAAAAATACAAAAAATTTATCTGGGCACGGTGGCGCGTGCCTGTAATCCCTGCTACCCAGGAGGCTGAGACAGGAGAATTGCCTGAACCCAGGAAGCGGAGGCTGCGGTGGGCCGAGATCGTGCCATTGCACTCCAGCCTGGGTACAAGAGCTAAATTCCGTCTCAAAAAAAAAAAAAAAAAAAAAAAGCACTTTTGAAAATGTAAGCACAACGCTGTCACCATTAACTTGTGAAATTGTGGACAGGAACAACTGCCTTACACACACCTGTGAATTACCAGACTGATTTCATCTGAAAGGAAGTCTTCATTCCAAAGCTACTGATAACTTCTGATCATTAAACAACTGTAGACATACACGGTTAAAAAATAATTTTTAGAAAAAGGAAAAATTATCATTCTTATATGCATATAAATAAATAGGTGTTTTAAGAATATATTTAACTTGGAGGATGTGAGGGAATTCAACAGATGTTATAACCGAATCAAAGGGAAAATCAAAAGGACACACTACATGCAGCAAAGGACTGTTGAGATCAACTGCAAATGAGCATGAAGCTGGAGGGAGAGGAGGTCAAGGAAATCACTACCAGCAAGTACAGAGTTTGCATGTCTGTCCTATATACTCTGCAGGTTGCCTGTAGCTTACACATAATTGCATAGGAATGCAAACTTAATGCACAGAGTTGAATTCTGATAACCCTGAAGGCTGTGCTCTCGATCATGCAGTTTTCTAGTGAAACACAAGACTCCTTAGATTCATAATTGGTAATGTTTTATGGGAAGACAGCCATGACCCTGTCTCGGTGGCCGCTTCAGTCTACACAGGACCCTTGAGCAGTTACCAGGAGATCACCTGGCCTCCGGAGCATTTGCTCTTTGGCTCCTTATAGATAAAGTTTGCCAACCTCTATTTGTGTCAATAGACAGCACTGTAAACCATATTTAGTGAGTTACACATTTATTTTCTGATTAATGAGTGCCCAGTGGGAGCACTGGCATCCTCACCTTAGTGGAATTCTTCTTAGCCATGGACATTGGTAAGCTAAGACGTAGCATCATCACTAAACATAAAATGTTGCACAAAGCAAGCAACTAACAACTTTTTAAATTATTATTTTGAGTTTTTAAAATGTTTTCTTTTTAATAAACTAGGAAACAAAGATAGTGCTGTCTGGACTATGAAGATGTCCCTCCAACTGTGGAATCTAGACCCTGAATACTGAGAAGACTTTCCCTGACCTGACATTGGTCGACCTCCCTCAGCTGTCCTTCAAGGTCTGTCCTTGGGCCTTTTTCTTGAGAACAAGAATCTTGTGTACGTCAGTTTAATGACAATCCTCTACCCTTGATTCCAACCACTCTCCACAGTGATTGGAATTATTCCTCACTCCTCACCATCCCTCAGGTGACATCTGACCATCTTGACCTGTCTTCAACTAGATTCCTGTCCACTCCCTGCATCCAGATTTGCTTTTTGCCCCAATGGTCCCTCTTAGTAATTTTCCATTCACTGCCCCCTGCCCTGCTCCAAGGCTGTAAATGCTCACATTCCGTCATACTGTATTTAAGGCTGAGCCCAGTCTGTCTTTCCTACTCATTGCAGTGGTCTCCTGTCAATAAGATCTTCCCTGCCATCCTAAACAAATGTCAGAATAACCTTCTCTTAAACAATAGGCATATTTAGGCAAGTCATCAATCTTAGGAGGGTGTAAATTATGTATCCCCAAGCATATGGAAAGTATTTGAGCAACTTAGCATTTCTGTTCTCTTTACCCTGTTGCTGCTTTCCATTCTGCTGTAAAAGAAAAACAAAGACTCTGAAATCTCTGATAAAAGACATTACCTAGATTACGGTGGTCTAAATGAAGACACTGGGTGGCTGGGAGACTGGGCCCTGTGCCTCTAGGATCACTCCCACCTAGTGCGTCTCAGATGTGAAAGTTAAGGCAGGCTGGTTGCTACAATGAGTAGACCCAAAAATGTACGACAGCTTAAATATGATAAAGTAACACAACAGATCAGGTAAGTGAATAAATTACTGGATAATCAGTATCTACACAAAGATCCCGCAATCTTCCCCACTTAGCTTCTAAGTTTACGCTACAATCTTCTAAAGAGTATGGAGGAGGAACTCATGTCAAGTCCTGATGGACCCAGTTTGGAAGTAACTCACTTCCCTTCTGCTTCCATTCATTACCAAAACTCACAGGTGTGGATGCTTCTGACAGCAAGACAGGCTAGAAAATATGGTCTCCATCCGCAGCAATTCCTAATATGGGAAGCATAAGACAGACGAGTCCTCCTGGCCTCCAAATTCAGTATTAACTTATTCACTAAAGCTTAAGATTTCTGCAACAGCAACTCAAACTCTCTTCTACAAACTAGTATCGATTTTAAAATACAAACATGCCTGAAGACAGAGATGGTAGGAAACTCATCCTCATTATGGCACAGTTTAGCTTATTGTAGCTAAAGTTGTGATGTGGTACAGGGTTGGGAGATCGTTGTTCATGGGTCTCTTGGGTTTCTGCCTGTCCTGTGAGCAGAGGTACAGGTTACCTTCGATTTGGACAACGTTTTCAAGGAAGTTAGTGGAGTGAACAACTTGGGGACAGTGATCATGTCTCCTTCAGAGAAGAGGACCAATCTTCGTGCAGCCTGGGCCGATGGATCGTGCCTCCCTCTAGAGGATCACACCGTGAAAGATCTGGGACCCACCATCTTTGGGCTCCACACTTGTGATGTACCCCAGTGTGCATGCCAGTATCACTTGGCCTTTTGGGCTGCTTTGTGGGAACTGAGCTTTGGGAACAGCATATGGGAACGATGATATTTAGACAACTGTAATTGTTGTGATGATAAGTTGTCCTTTACCTGCAACCTGGGATCCTCACGCCCCTTACCAGAAACCATGAAATGGCATCAGGCTCACAGGTTAGTGTACCAGCGGAGCGAAGTCTCAGATCCTTCACAGCTCTTGACAAAAAGAAACGGTCATAAAATTTTAAAAAATAACAGATGAGGTGTGTGTTTTCATCTTCACCTAGAGCCAGACTTGTCATGCACCATCTGTAGAATCAAGGCACCCATGTCCCAAGTCTTAACTAGATCCATAAGCGCACAGAAGCAAAAGATGTCGTGAGCGTGTTTCTTGCTATATATTCTTGCTTTGGAGGCAGCCAATTGTAGAATACTCATTTAGACAAATGCTATTATTTTCATCTTTATGTTCCCCTGTTATACTGTTCATATACATATTATTCCAGATGACTCTTTAGAAGTTAATAACACTGTCCTAACCATGTCATTAAGAGAATAGATGTATTTAAGGTTATATAAAAATACAAAGGATCCCCTCACTCCAGAAAGAAGCAAATAATAGACCAGAATATGTCGTCACACACCATGAATGTTCAGCCTTCTCTGAGGTGTGGGAACAAGATTTTAAACCGGGTTCTCAAATGTTTATGAGATTACACCACAACAAGGATCCTGCTACGAATATTTAAAGTGAAAATATGTAAGCTTAGAGTTTAAAAAAAAATCAAAAAGCAAATGTTGCCAGTTTGGGTACAACAAATAGTATCACAAGGTGACTTATGAAAACTTGGGCTTCTGGTGATGAAATCGGTAGGTTTAGAGTCATAAAAGTGAGTCATGGTGTCTGCATGTCTTGAGGGTTCAGTTAGTTCAATGGAATCCCCACTGGGCTGGCTTCCCTGAGAATCTACTTGGTACATGTAGGGACAGGAAAGGTCATTTTTCCATAAGCAATTTCATTGTTTTGACTTTAATCTGAAGCAAATTATCCTTCTTCAATAAAAGTGAAGTGGTATAATCATGCAGGGTACCTTCAAAGTCAGAAATATAATATTATGCCAGAATATTAAAATCACATTCAACTCATGTCTCTGGGTGCATTTGATTATAACAGGGCCCTTTCCAGTGTATGTAATCGCTGGATGAAACAACAGTGAACTTATTATCAGCTAAGTAAGCAGAGCCAGGCCTGAGTGTTTGTGAATCTGGAGCCATTAGCTGTGAAGAACCAAGACCTCACCATACTCTCTTTCATTGGACCATTCTTCGCTGTCTCCAGAAATAAGGAGTATGCACCATAACAGATTTCTATCAGTGTCAGATGGAATGGGAAATTAGAACTGGAAGAGAGATGTGGAAGTTTTTCTAAGTCTCCTGCCTAATTTTTGTTAAACCTAATGCAGTATCTCCACTTGATCAGATAGCCTACCACCATGAAGTAGAAGGTTCTCAACACCTCTGTGAAACAAATACTACAATTACCCTGTGTGACAAAGGGTGACTGGGAAACTGAAGGATTTTTAAATGTCAGGAATGAGATACACATCCAAGTGTTTCTGCCTCCTGAGTCAACCTGGGATCAGGCAGGGAGGAGGAGGAGACAGCCCTAGGGAAATGAGAACGCACCATCTGATAAGACGCCAGAAGAGTTGACAAGAGCACAGGAAAATGTTTTCCCACTTTTTATGTGTCAGGAATTTAAACACTCATTTGTGCATGTGGTGTGTTTCCGTGTGTGTGTGTATCCGTGTGTGTGTTTCCGTGTGTGTGTGTGCGTGTTTCCGTGTGTGTGTTTCCGTGTGTGTTTCCATGTGTTTCCGTGTGTGTGTGTGTGTGTGTATCCTGAGCCTGCTGAAACTCTTAAAGCAGACAGGATAGGGTGCCAGTTTCTTGAACCAAAGCTGAAAAGTACATTTCTCATCTAGAGTGGAAATGAGAAGGCAATTTGAAAAACATGAGCATTTTGTTAAATTAATCCAGGTAGAATGAGGTCATAAGCTGTAATTTAATGAAAAACCAATCGTAAATTAACTACCAATAAATAATTTGTACCCTGATGCTCTGAAATTTACCAGAAGGCTGCTTGGTGCTCAGCACAGCTGCTCTAAAGCTTGAGCGGGACCCGCAGGAAGGAAGGGGCGAAGGGGAAGGAAGAGCAGGAGCTGTGGCAGCACGGCTTCCTCGCGTCAGGGAAAGCCTGGTGTTTGCTGGTGCAGAGAAATGTGCCTACAGGAAAAAGCATACATCTGTCTAGAGTCGTGGTGTCTCAGTGTTAGGTCAGAACTCAAAGGTAACACAAATGCATGTGCAGGCAATTGCTGAGGGGCGTGGTGAGCAGGGACTTGTGCCTTTCCCTGTTGGGGTTTTCAAATCTCAGAGTAAGCAGTGACCTGGGGAATGTCGGTGTGGAATCCTTGCCATCCCACCGGAACGCATTTCCCAGTAACAGGATAGATTCCATCCATTCGACCTTGCACCAGCTCCAGGTCTCCAAAAACCCACATACGAAGGGGACATTTCCCAGCACGAGGCCTGCCTCAGCCACCAGCGGTCACTTAGAAGATGCCGTGAAATCAGGAAGGGATCCTCGGACTTTGCAGGGTCTTTGTTAATGCTACTTTCTTGGTTTCCGAGCATCCGTTGTTTTTTTCTTTTAATTTAAAGAAGTCCAGTTTAGATGTAAATTGTTTAATTTATTCTAAGACTATTTTGGAAACATACACCTTCAGCCTTCCAGCTACACCTAGATTTTCCCTGGACAACAGCCCCTCTGAGTTCCCTGAATCATAAACTCCATTCTCAAACCAATAATTGAAGAAGAGCATATAAGCTCTGCCTGAGAAATGTGATTTTTTTTTTCTGCAAGGAGACAGAAAGGAGGAAAGACACTTGAATTTGTTCAGCTTTTACTTTGTTATTTTTATTTTGAATGAGTGGAGTGTTTTAAAAGCTTCATCTACAAAATTAGGGGGTAAAAATCACAGCTACAAAAAGCTAAAAGTATCCATCCAATGGCATCAAATATTCATGGGTGTAAACTTTGAATGAAAGATCTCAAGTCACTTTGAAATGTTTTAAGTGAATAATTAAATTTTAAAACAACCACTGGGCCGGGTGCAGTTGCTCATGCCTGTAATCTAGGACTCTGGGAGGCCCAGGCGGGCAAATTGCCTGAGCTCAGGAATTTGAGACCAGCCTGAGCAACATGACCCAACCTCATCTCTTCTAAAAAACCAGCCCGGCATGGTGGCACACACCTGTAATCCCAGCTACTCGAGGGGCTGAGGCACTAGAATAGCTTTAACCTGGTGGAAGGCGGAGGTTGCCGTGAGCCAAAATAGTGCCACTGCACCTCAGCCTGGGCAACAAAGCTAGACTCTGTCTTTAAAAATATAAAAATAAAATTTTAAAAAGCAACCACTAGAAGGCCTGGTGCTGTGAGCGGCACTGTTGTTGGGAGGAGTGGGGGAGACACTTGTCCCTGTTTCTGCCACTTGGTCATGAGACAGAACGGAATCCAGTGGGAATGTCATGGAAAAGGACAACATGGCTAAGCAGAGGAAGAGGTTTCAAATCACCTTGACTGGGCAGTGATAGGCCACCAGTGAAAGAGAACATCAGATCAGCCGAATGGATGGCTGTCTAAGAGCAGAAAGAGTTTTTCCTCATTGAGGAGGAAGTTAAATCACAATAACTTAAAGATTACGTTTGGTTCTGATATTCTGATGCATGTTTTATAAAATATTGTATTATATGGTGAGAGGTATTACTGTCTACATTTTTCTTGGGAGGTATTATATCATGGTCCACGGTTTCCGAAGAAAAACCCTTGAGAAGATATAGGTTTCAGAGTTCTTCGTTTCTTTTTAATCTTCAAAATACAGTATATTCACCATATTTTTCCATAGGACCTTATTCAGGGCTAGAGCAGTCACCTATTTTTAAAATACATCAATATTTCTGTGCTAATCGTATACATATTCAGAACAAAGGATTTAGAAAGATTGTTACTAACATTATATAAATATGGTCAATTTTTGCTGCCAAATGTATTTTGGTGTCAATTCTATGACTATGACTGTGTTTTCAGACATTTTCTGATTTTAGAATTTGCACATGAGAAACCATATCTCAGATTTTAGAATCAGCCATTACCGGGGTTTAACTCTGGCCCCATCTGCCAAAAGACGTGTCCTTGAGCAAACTATCTCATGAGTTTCTCTTTAGGATGTTAAGGTGGGGGTCAGAAAAGGCTAAGCAGCATGTCCCTATGTAATAGTACATTCTAAACCTATGACTAGAAATAAAAAGCATTGTATTTTCACTGAGGTCCGAAAAAAAGAACCATCACAGCTCACTAGAAGAGGCCTGCACTCCTTCCTAGGGTAAGAGCTCTTTGAAGTAGCATTTGTATGTTTTCGTGTTTGCTGCCAGTACTCTATACTCTAATTTTCTAAAATTAAATTGAATTACAGTGAAGAAAGAGCAACTCGGTGAAGAGATGAAAAGACTCTTAAGTCATTCTGAAGGCTTCTCTGGAAGGAAGCCCTAGAATCCACTTTTGCAGCACTTTCAGAAGAGGGTGGAATCAGCCCCTTCCAGCCTCAGTTGTCCGGCCCAGCAGAAGGCCTTGGAGACAATATCCCTGACCCCCTTCTTTTCCTGCATTCTTAAGAATTCGCAGTTCTGCTTTTTGAAGAGGAAGATGGCAAATTAACAGTAATAATGATGATAATATAATCAGAATAATCATAAAACAAAGACCTACCTTACAGAATTGAGTTGTCAATTAAACAGTACCAATATATATCTCAGATGGTTTGTGTTTGACAAGATGATTCACTCTGCACCAGATTTGATGATATCCTGTTGTACTTGTTTGCAGATTCTTTTCTGAAACAGGATGTTTTCATTGTCTTGTAATTGCTGCTACAGAGAAGGAAGCCCTGATTTCAAATAGTCTGGTATCCCCTACTGGAAGAAAACTGTAGTCCCTGTGACAAAGCCTTTCCTCAGAAGGGAAGTCATGTTGCTTTTGGGATGAATTCCAGGAGCTGACGGCCTACTGTAGCTCCGTGTAAAGCAGACTTCCTGGCTAGATTAAGCACTCAACAATGCTGAACAGACCCCAAATGTTATTGCAAGCAAAATCCTATTTTAATCTGCCCTCCCGACTCTCGGAATGTTAAATTCAACTGCAACTTGGAAAGTTCCATCTCTTTCATCTCCTGTCGAAGTGGGCTTATTTTTTGAAGGAAAAGCAGCTTACTTTGGGATTTGATGTCTCTAAAAGTAATTTTTTAAGTCAAGTATGTTAGGCATGCTCTCTGATAAGTGAAAAGGCAGTTTTTCTTTCCCTTGGGATGCTGTATTTATATGAAGGCATGGGAGGCAGGGAAGAATGATGTGGAATGTGTGAGTTTATAGGGAGATGTCCACATTCCCAAATAAGTGGGATCTGCAGCTTTATGGGTAGTGGGGGGGGGGTAGGTGTCTGGTGCAATTGCCCTCCTTGCTAGAAACTCACAGATCATTAGCACTGACAGTGACTCTGTTTACAACCCACTTCAAAACAGCAGTGAGAACAAAGCAGTGCGGGTGAAATACGAAATCCATCGTTTATGGCGCTTTGCCTAGTGAAGACTCTGTACGTGCTGGCATCTTTGCCGCGATCGCAGACAAGCCCACTTCTCTTTGGGCGTCAGGATAGTTCTGACCTAGAAATGACCACCTAGAAACAGGCAGAACCAGGACACAGCATTTAGAGGAAAGAGGAGGAGGCAGGAGGACGTAGCTTGGCAATGACCCACGGGTATTCAAAGGGTGTCCTACACAGCGCTGTGTGGCACCCTCGGCTGGACTGCAGGTGCCTTCAAGCTGAAGGCTTTACCGAGATGGACAGGTTCTTCAGGCCCAGTGGGGCTTTGTGGGGAAGGGCAGGGAGCAGGAGAAGTTCTGAGACCCTGCTGCAACCCACCCACAACTCTTTATTCCTGCAGATCACGGGTAGTTCAGGTATGTGACCCTGCCCTTCATTCAACCTTGTGAGGTTAAGTTCTTTCTCTACAATGTGACTCAGCTCGTAAGTGTGTGGCCTTCTGTGGAAATGAGTTTACTTCAGCAGTGATTACTGTAATGACCTCTTGCTCCTCCACAGTGGCTTTCATCTGAGAAGCTCCAAGCACCTTCTAAACAATAATTAGCCACACCACTATGTGGCCTTTGCAATTGAATAAATTAGGCACAATCAACCTTGAACTAGCTGAATCTTAATGACTTACATGGGGCCACATAATCGCTAGCGGCATACCACAAAGAACCTGAAAATCTCAATGTCTACTCCCTGTCCTAGCCTGTGTTAAACGGTGTTATTTTAAGTCTATTTTTGAAACGATATTCTACTAACATACTTAGAAAAAGATGATTCATTGAGTTGCGCCCATCTCAAATGAGGAAAGAGAGAAACAAGGAAAAACTGAAGGGAAAGTAACTTGAAGGTGGGAGAAAAGAGAAGCAGGACATATCCTTGGCGAGATTTGGAAAGAACTTGGATTCTGCACACTTCATTTTATGACATATGTATGTTCCTAGGAAGCGAGGGCTCAAAGCAGCCTAATTCTAGGCCCCTGCTCTGAGTTAAGACTCTGGGTGTGCCCACTCCTCCAATCCTGCAGTCCTGTGTTCTTTTTAGCTTGCACTGCTAATATTAGATGGCATACTAGGACAGAATTTAAAGTCATTCGCCCTAAGTTTGAGAGTAACTCAAAATTAGCCACCACGCCCAGCTAATTTTTTATTTTTATTTTTTTATTTTTTGAGATGGAGTTTTGCTCTTGTAACCCAGGCTGGAGTACAATGGCGCGATCTCGGCTCACCGCAACCTCTGCCTCCTGGGTTCAGGCAATTCTCCTGCCTCAGCCTCCTGAGTAGCTGGGATTACAGGCACGCGCCACCATGCCCAGCTAATTTTTTTTTTTTTTTTTTTTGTATTTTTAGTAGAGACAAGGGTTCACCATGTTGGCCAGGCTGGTCTCGAACTCCTGACCTCAGGTGATCCACCTGCCTTGACCTCCTAAAGGGCTGGGATTACAGGTGTGAGCCACCGCGCCCGGCCATCAATTTAATTCTTAAACTAGCAACAGGACTTAGAATGGTAAGAGGAAGCAATGTTTACTCCCCTAAAATCCCAAACTGCCCACATCTGGAGCCCCATTAGCCCAGGATCTCTGCAGACAGGGGAACCGGTCTCTCTGCATTGATCTCCCTCCTCTACCTTCCCACCTGCTGCTTTAGTTTAAGCATTAATGCAAGGTTTCCTATCAAACTCACAGGAGAAATACAGTCAGTGGCTTAAGAAATGGATTCACTGAAGCACCTGCACAGTTGATTAGCGACTCATTTAATATATTTTAACTCACTCCCTTTCTCCAGCTCCTAGAGGATGGGAAGCTGATGCCCCCTTTCACACAGGAACATCATTTGACCCCGAGACCACAGCTTTTCCCAGCATGCACCCCGAAGATATTTTACCCCAGATATTAACAATTGAGCTGCAGAATGCTCAGCCCATTATGGGTTCCACCACAGTTCCTGCCTGAACTTAAACACAAATCTACAGGCAAACATTTTCCATCAAATGCCCTCTATTAGCCTACTTCATTAGAGTCCATTTTTTAAATAATTTTAATAATGCCATTATGAACAATGGTCAGTTACACAGGGGCTATTTACAATGTTTGTGAAATGTTCAAAGCCTCGCCTCGCAGTGCATTAGCAGTTCACCAGCTGGCTTCCTGTTGACAGCCACCAAGCAATGGGATACCTGGGGTAAACTGCAGATGATGCCTCTCATGGCGTGGACGGGAATGGCCACCATGAAAAATGCTACCTGTGCAAACTTAAAATCGGCATGTTGCATTTGACACACGGGGAACATCTTGGGTTTGAGGAGCTTTATGTTTATTTATTGATAGAACAAAACCGGCCTCATGGAGTTTGGCTCCTTAAAAAGAATCACCACTTCCACTTACCCTGGTAAAGACGGTGGTGGGGAAATCTGAGCTTAAAGGCACTCACTTCACCTCCTAGAGAGCTGCCGTCCGGTTCTTCATTTCTCTCGTCCTGTGTAGCCAAGCGGCCATGTCCTCTCCTCTCCTTAAAAGCCCAGGAGGGCTAGAACTTGCTCTCCTTAAAAGAGGAAGAAGTGAGAGGCCCCAAAGGCAACCTGGGTTGCATCAGAGTTTTCAGAGAGCAGATGTTGTCTGTAAATAACGGCAAAGCCTCTGAAACCACCCCGTGCTTCTGGGTCTGTGTGGAATCCAGAGGCTCCCAACCCTCTGCTCAGCTCACCCATCCCCAGAAAAGGTCTTCCTCTAGAATGAATGGGCATCTCTGTGGGAATCCGCAGTGCCAACATCCTGACATTGCATTAGCAAGTCCGTGGCAGATTTTTAGTGCTAAAACTCCCAAAGGATTAAGGACGTCTGTTATCTTCACCCTTTACTTCCCCCAATTCGAATCCACTGGTGCATTTCAGGGAGCTGTATAACAGACTCTTCTGAAGTGATTTTTATGTTCTATTTCAGCATATTTAAGAATTTAAAAATATATTGTAGGGAGAGCACTGGGTTAGGGTTGAAGACACGTGGGCTTTAAATCTGGCTCTTTCTGACCTCTGCAAGCCTCACTTTTCTGAGCTGTGGAATGGGAACAATAATAATACCTTCCTAGTTAACCTTTCAGGATAGTTGTGAAGAGAAAATGCAAAAATGTACACATGAATGCTTTGAAAAATCAAAAGCATTAATAAATGTAATATGTTGTGTATGCTCTTCCAATACTTCCTCTCAGAAGTCTCAAAATTTTTATTAAACCAACCTGTAGTTTCTTCACATAAAGAGGTATCCCTGCCTTCCAATGCTACCTAGAAACTGTAGGAAGTTAAAATGGGAACAGGTGCATATGGGTGAAGACCGGAAGCTGGTCCCCAAAATCCTATGACGCATCACTAACTTGATGAATCCATAACTGGGGTTATTCTTCCACCAGTGGGGTCCAGTACCTGACTGGTCAGAAGGGAGCTCTTTTGAGGGGCAGACGCACATCAACAAACTCACTGGGGTTGTGAAAAAAAACCCTCAGGAACCCCAAATCGCTGAGCCAAAGGGAACAGTCAAGGAGGGAACTGCATAAAGCAAATCTGTCTCCCTTTTTATTCCTACATGAAATTGCTACAGATATTTTTTCAAGCTGCCCATCCCCCTCATAATTTACCCACAGAGAAATTCCTTTAGGTCTCAAGATCTTTACCCTAAAACAGTTCTGTTGAATTTCAACCTGGAAATGTAAGTTGATAGCTTATCTTCACAAGTGTGGGACAAAGGACAGACAGCACTCAAAGTCATCCCACTGTGCACCTGAGACAAAAGTACATCCGATGGCTGCCTCTTCCCTATTGTTTATGTAAAAATCCAGATTCACAGACTAAGGCATCAGTGACTATTCCTCTATGTCACTCTCACGTGTAAAGTGTGTGTTCACTGAAAGGTTGATCAAAGACCCAAAAGAATGCAACCTTTTATCTCTTAACTACCTGTGACCTGAAAGAGCCCACTTTGAGTTGCCCCACTTTTCTGAGCCAAGCCAATGTACATCTCACACATATTGATTGATGTCTCAGGTCTCTCTAAAATGTATAAAACCAAATGGTGCATGACCACCTGAGCACAGGCCATCAGGAACTCCTGAGGCTGTCACCAGCACGTCCCTAACCTCGGCAAATAACACTTCTACATTGACTGAAACCTGTCTCAGATACTTTTGGGTCCGCAAGGTGGGTCCTTGTCTTATTTCCATGAATCTCTTTGGAACCACACGTGAGGTCCTGTTAACCTGGAGCGTGGGGACAGATGCTGCTCCACAGTTGTTTAGTGAACAATTTGAGCAAGAAATGGGAGTTGCTGACTAAACAGTAACTAGGTTCAGCTGGGGGTAACCTCAGGCTAGGGGGATGGTGGAAACACACCTTCCACCAGAACTGTGCCCTCTGCCCTAAAGGTGATGGCCGGCTTCCCGACTGTGACTTCCCTTTCCTTAAATACAACCAACGTGGACCCACCAAACTTCCTACTGTTATGCCATTCCTAGGCCACACTTACGGGCGACAGTATTTAAAAATCCGCTCTGTGGCTTTGAGGTGATTCATCAGTTAGGGGTTCATTTCCAAACCTTACCTCTCAGAGAACAAATCATGAATTGCTTGTTTCCAAGTCTTAGAAAAAGAATCCAGAATAAAAAAAGAGACCACTCACCGATTATAAAATTCCAAGCTCTCAGATATTACCAAAAAGTACAAGAGAGGATGGCTGTGCACCTGTTAATACAGCCAAATTCCAGAACGCTGGCAATGGCACATGCGGCCGGGGAGGTGCAGCCACAGGAACGCGGGAGGACAAAATAGCACAGCCGCGATGGAAGCCAGTGGGCCAGCTTTTCATAAAACCAAACATACTCTCCCTCTATGATCCACCTACCGCACTTACTGGTATTTATCCAAAGGAATTGAAAACTTGTGCCCACACAAAAGCCTGCACATGGCTGTTTACAGCAGCCTTATTCATAATTGCCAAAATGTGGAGAAAACCAAGATGTCCTTCAGTGGGTGAGTGAATAAATAAACTGCGGAACATCCAGACAATGGAATATGATGGAAAGAAATGAGCTGCGAAGCCATGAAAAAGGCATGGAGGGACTGGGCGTGGTGGCTCATGTCTGTAATCCCAGCACTTTGGGAGGTTGAGGTAGGAAGATCACGAGTTCAGGAGTTCAAGACCAGCCTGATCAACATGGTGAAAACCCCATCTCTACTAAAAATACAAAAAATTAATCAGTCATTGTACCCCACTCCTGTAGTCCCAGCTACTCAGGTGGTTGGGTGAGTGGATCACTTGAATCTGGGAGGTGGAGGCTACAGTGAGCCAAGATCAAGCCACTGCACTCAAGCCTGAGTGACAGAGTGAGACCCCGTCTTAAAAAAGAAGAAGAAAGAAAGAAGAAAGAAAGAGGAAGGAAGGAAGGAAGGAAGAAGGAAGGAAGGAAGGAAGGAAGGAAGGAAGGAAGGAAGGAAGGAAGGAAGGAAGGAAAGGAGGGAGGAGAAAGAAAGAAAAAAGGGAAAAACAGGACAAGAAAGGAAAACTCTAACATATTCTGAAAATTCCGACTTCACACTGACTTTGTAAGGCATCTTAATTTTTTATTTTCTGCGTCTCTCTTGATGGGATCTTAGGCCTGTCTTTCAGGGAACACACATCCTGCTCAGGCTTCAGGCCACCAAGATCTCCTGCCCCTGGAAGCATCTCAGGTTCACCTTGCTTTATCTTACCTGGGAGAAAAATAAGTAGAGAAGGGTTTCAGACTCACGTCCTGCACAACACACAAGACCTAGAAATGAGTTTTTACTTGTCTTTTGTCTCGCCCTGATGGGGCTGAACTGGGAGGAATCTTGGCACTTCTACTCAGTTAAATATATTTTCTGACAAACTCATACTGTATCCAGAAAATTAGGTGGTTAGACTAGATCATCTCTAAGGGATTTGCCAGCTCTAAAGTGGTGCAATTCCATGATTTTATGATGTGGTTTTGCTCAATACCAATACGGATTATCTAGCATCCATGTGACCTGACACAAGAAAGGAGCATTCTGTAGTATCCAAGCCAAGCTCCGCATTCAGCTTCATTCACTCCATGGCCAATTTACCCAATATTTCATTCAGCCAGGTAACTTTCCGCAAAACCTAAGTTAAGAAAACAGCTCGGTAGAACTCAAAATCATTAGGAATGCCCAAAGTCAGTCTCGGTGTTGGATTTTGTGCGTTTCCACTTGAAAATAGAGAAATCTTATTTGGAACTTATTTTGATGTCAGGACAACAGCAAAATATTCTCATATAGATATATTTTATATATATATATATATATATATATATACACACACACATTCTACTATATATACTTTATATATAATATACATACACACACAAACATATACACATGTATATCTAAAATTAGCATATAGCACATTACAATGGCATTGTAAGCATCCGACATTGTATTTATCTGTCCTGAGGATCTAGTTAAAAAGATGGAATGTTCCAATGCTGACGTCTTTTCTAACAGCCACAGTCTAGTAACAGCATTAAACATAAGCGGTCACATTTTACGGTAGCATATTTCTATCTAATTTTTGTTCTCAATGCTTTTTTATCGTCTCTGTACATTTCAGCACAGCCTGAGAGGCCCCCTCCAAGACTGCCCTGGGGTCAGCAGGGAAGAAACGGGGAGGTGGGAGCTCCTGGTCCCCAGGAGGGCAGAGAAGCAAACCCTGTAGCCATCCAAAGGGCCTCTTGAAGGAAACAGAATGTAGGACTAAAAGAAAGCTCACTCTGCCAGATGTAGATGATGGAGAGGAAGGCAGCAAATCACACTGCCATGTGTGCACCTATGCAACAATCTTGCAAGTTATTCACATGTACCCCAAAACCTAAAATGCAATAAAAAAGGAAGCTGTTTGACCAGAAAAGCATTCAGAGTCTCTTTTGTTGAAACTTTAACGTTCTTTCTCTAATATTGGTATGCAGTGTTGGATAAATGAAACAGTCCTGCCAATGAAAGACTCCCCCTGCACAATAGAGGAGGGAGGGAGAGAGAGCGAGAGGGACGAGAAGGGGAGAACAATTTATCATCAAATTTACATGCATAGAAGGTAGCACAAGAGTGATGAGAACTAAGTCGGGGCAGAATTGCATTCAACTTTATACAGTAATGTGAAAGAAAGAACAATTACATTTCTCTAATCTTGAGGGGCAGAGGGGTGGGCCTGGTGGTCTCCTCTGAGAATCCCTAAGCTCCTCCCAGAGGTACCTGCTTACAGCCCCGGGGAGGGAGACCTGGCATTGAAAATGCAGAAGGCGGGGTCTCCTAGCCACCTATTAGTAGTCAAGGACACAGGCTCATAGGGGCGGGGTGGCTGTCATTTATGCCCATGGTGCTACTGTTTTCTCATGAAAATGCTGGGCGCGGTGGCTCACGCCTGTAATCCCAGCACTGTGAGAGGCCGAGGAGGGTGGATCACGAGGTCAAGAGACCGAGACCATCCTGGTCAGCATGGTGAAACCCCATCTCTACTAAAAATACAAAAAATTAGCTGGGCATGGTGGCGCGTGCCTGTAATCCCAGCTACTCAGGAGGCTGAGGCAGGAGAATTGCCTGAACCCAGGAGGCGGAGGTTGCGGTGAGCCGAGATCGCGCCATTGCACTCCAGCCTGGGTAACAAGAGCGAAACTCCGTCTCAAAAAATAAATTAATTAATTAATTAAATTAAATAAAGAAAATGCTCCTTACTCATTACTGATCACTGTGTCACCCAGCTTCAGTGAATCCGATGCTTGATCTAAATAAACAATAGAACTTAGAGTGTGAAATGCCACTAATATCCTTA
The DNA here is from genome assembly GCF_049354715.1 of Callithrix jacchus. Classification (NCBI taxonomy): domain Eukaryota; kingdom Metazoa; phylum Chordata; class Mammalia; order Primates; family Cebidae; genus Callithrix; species Callithrix jacchus. The sequence goes on from NC_133508.1 coordinate 10,008,514, forward strand.
AATTTCTCATCAGTTTTGAAATAACTATGCTCTGAGAAGGATTTCCTTGGCAATTCTCCTGTAACCAAGTCTATATTCCTCTTGAGAAGAGCTTTACAATGACCTCTGCTTAATAGTAGCCTGAGTTCAATTTTAATTAGGCTGTAAGTGGTAAATATTTGCTAATAGACTTTGGGGTGAATAATCAGTAAAAGACTGCTATATGCTGACAATTTATGTGAACTAACTAGTGCATCTGATTCAATAAAGGCTTGGTGTAAGCATTCCTTTCTAACCTCATTGTGGAAAATTTAAGATCTCTACACAACTGTTACTTTAAAAAATTGTACGATTTTACTCTAAATATGTATTTCCATTTCAATGGCTTGCATAAAGAACTATATTGCTGTCTTAGTTCAAACAACTATACTGTCAAAACAAGTAAATTAAGACTACAGAGATTCTGTATTTTATCCTTTTGTGGTGCTTGAGCATGTTTCTGCTAGAAAACAATGTAAAAGAAGCTACGTTCAACTTGATTCTTCCAGTAGATAATGATGAATGCCCTGGAAATCTAATGATTTTCCCCAACAGCTTTATGGAGGCCTCGTTTACATACTGTAAAACTCCCCCATTTTAATTGCACAATTCAATGACTTTTAGTAAATTTACAAAGTTGTGAAGCCATTACCACAATCCAATTTTACAATCACAAAAAAATCCCAAGTGTGTGGTCATTTCTCATTCCCACCACAAGCCCTAGCAACCAGTTCTCTATTTTCTGTCTGCTTAGATTTGCCTGTTCTTGAATATTTCACACAAAGGAACTCATATACGATGTGGTTTTGTGACCGGCTACCTTCACTTAGCTTCATGTTTTCAAGTTTCCTCCCTGTCGTAGCTATTGTAGTCCTATCGGTGTTGACTTTTGCACTGCTGATCACCTTCCATTGTACAGACCTGGCGCATTCCATCTTTCCAATCACCAGTTGATGAATATTTGAATTGTTTCTACCTTTTTGCTATTATGAGGAAAACTGCTATAAGAATTTGCATGTAAGTCTTTGTGAGAGCAGATTCCTTGCTTTAACGTGTGGATTTTCCAGTCAGTTTATGTTTAACATTTTATGAACAATTTACATACTGCTGGAAAGGTACATTGTCCTGCCACACTGTTTTCCAAAGCGGCAGCGCGACTTATATTCCCGTCGGTGACTCGAAGGGCTTCGGTTTCTCGGCATCCGCACCGGCGTGTTTGCTATTGCCTGCCTTTTTATTATAGCCATTCTGGGTATGCAGTGGCTCCTATGGTGTTACTTTTGATTTCCGTGAATGATAATGCTGAGAACCTCCACATATGCTTATCAGCCGTCCGTATGTCTTCTTCGGTGAAATGTGCGCTCGATGATATTTCTATAGTATTAGATAAGCATTACTTTGACTTCATCTCATATAGAACAGATTTTGAAAGTGCATTTGATTATACCTGAATGAACGTTGGCTACACACAATGTGCTTGGCTGTTCTTTATAGCGTCAAATGTGCACCTTCGATGTGCAATGGATTGAACTAGTTGCTTTGTTCTTTTATAACGTCAAATGTGCACCTTCTTTATAACGTCAAATGTGCACCTTCGATGCGCAATGGATTGAACTAGTTGCTTTGTTACAAACCCCGAAAAATTAAAAAACGTCTGGAAGCCCTTGCAGACTTTACAGAAGTAACCACATTATAATGTAGATCATTCATTCATGTTGACTGTTGTCGCAGATAATTATACAGTGTTTTACCAGTTCAAAGGAAGAAAACGATCCTTTCTCTTGATGGGAGGGAGGTATCCAGAAAGGCGAATGGAAGAGGCGGGGTCGGAATTTATTTGCAGAGAGGTTAGCCACAGGGAAAGAGACATGAAGAGAAAGTGCATCTCAGTTGAAAAGTGACAAAGGGAGAAGCCACTGCATGTGGAAGGAACAGCGCATGACCCAGGTGAGCAAAAGAGTGCAGTCGTTAGAAAGGTGGACAGAATGGGAGCAGAGTGCTTCGAAATGCGGATGGAGGAGTAGCTATTTTACCGTCAAGAAAGGAGAGCCAGTCAAAGACCCTCAGTCATTGCAGGTCATCGTTAATTTGTGGGTTTTTTTTTTTTTTTTTTTTGAGACGGAGTTTCACTCTTGTTACCCAGGCTGGAGTGCAGTGGCGCGATCTTGGCTCACTGCAACCTCCGCCTCCTGGGTTCAGGCAATCCTCCTGCCTCAGCCTCCTTTGTGTGTGTGTGTGTGTGTGTTTTTTTTTAACTAATTTTCTGGAATTTATGGATAAGTAAGACTGAGGAAGGAGGAGAGAGGAAGGCACGGCCTCTGAGAGCAGGAATGAAGGCACAAACAGGCTGGAGGCCGAGGCTGTGGAAGCATCAGGACTCAGTGATTATTTCTCTTGTGGAGACAGGTGATGGAAAGCCAGAAGGCCCGGGCGTTGAGGGGTCGATGAGAAACAGAGGGTGTCTTGTGTTTATCCAGGAAGGTGCCAGTGGCAGGGATTTGAAAAAGCAAGAGGAGAGGGCAAGGGTACCGGGAGCTCTCACACTTCAGGCACGAGTGGATGTCGCTAAGTCGGTTTCGAGAGGGGAGAAACCGGGGCCTGGCGTTCCATAAGCCCTCAGGGCGGAGACACCGTGCAGAGGAAGCTTTTGAGGCCTTGAGATCAGGACAAGCATGTAGTGTAGAGCAGGCACTGGACCTGTCTTCATCCGAAATCCAAAACCCCATTTATGCCAGACACACTCAGTACTTTCTTCGGGGATCCTGAACTCTCAGGAAGTTTTCATAATAAGGCTGGGCGCCATGGCTCACCCCTGTATTCCCAGCACTTTGGGAGGCCGAGGCAGGAGGATCACCTGAGGTCAGGAGTTCAAGACCAGCCTGGCCAACATGGCGAAACCCCGTCTCTACTTAAAACACAGAAAGTAGCCAGGCTTGGTGATAGGTGCCTACAGCTGGTCAGGAGGCTGAGGCGTGGGAATCGCTTGGCCCCAGCAGGCAGAAGTTGCAGTGAGCCAAGATCATGTCACCGCATTCCAGCCTCGGGGACAGAGTGAGACTCTGTCACCAAAAAAATAAAAGTTTTCATAATGAATTAAACACCACATTAGGATGTTTCCTCTATTTCTTCCCTTGTCTCATTCTCGAGGGACTGAAGAGAATGTTTGAAATCTCATTGGCAACTCTTGCCGCTCCCTTTCCCAGCGTTTCCATGACCTCGTCCACTCTAACAGCCACTGTTTCCTGCCTGCTTCTGCTACCTGCTGAACACAGCACTTCAGCATCGCTGCCCTGCGTACTCCATGCTCTTCGTGATGGCCCTTCTGGAACACGTCACCTCCCATCGGCTGGGACTGAGGCATCGCTGCCCTGCGTACTCCATGCTCTTCGTGATGGCCCTTCTGGAACACGGTCACCTCCCATCGGCTGGGACTGAGGCATCGCTGCCCTGCGTACTCCATGCTCTTCGTGATGGCCCTTCTGGAACACGTCACCTCCCATCGGCTGGGACTGAGGCATCGCTGCCCTGCGTACTCCATGCTCTTTGTGATGGCCCTTCTGGAACACGGTCACCTCCCATCGGCTGGGACTGAGGCATCGCTGCCCTGCGTACTCCATGCTCTTCGTGATGGCCCTTCTGGAACACAGTCACCTCCCATCGGCTGGGACTGAGGCATCGCTGCCCTGCGTACTCCATGCTCTTCGTGATGGCCCTTCTGGAACACGGTCACCTCCCATCGGCTGGGACTGAGGCATCGCTGCCCTGCGTACTCCATGCTCTTCGTGATGGCCCTTCTGGAACACGTCACCTCCCATCGACTGGGACTGAGGCATCGCTGCCCTGCGTACTCCATGCTCTTCGTGATGGCCCTTCTGGAACACGGTCACCTCCCATCGGCTGGGACTGAGGCATCGCTGCCCTGCGTACTCCATGCTCTTCGTGATGGCCCTTCTGGAACACGTCACCTCCCATCGGCTGGGACTGAGGCATCGCTGCCCTGCGTACTCCATGCTCTTCGTGATGGCCCTTCTGGAACACGTCACCTCCCATCGGCTGGGTCTGAGGCATCGCTGCCCCGCGTACCCCATTCCATCCGTGACAGCTCTTCTGGAGCAGTCTCCTACTATTGGCTGGGTCTGAGTGACTAACGCAAAATTCTCCCTGGTCTGTCAGTATTTGAAATATAGTTGTTTGTCTTGAAACATTTATTGTCACTTGTTCTTTGTATAAGATGAGCATTTGAAATGCACACACACACACACGCACATATACATGTGTATCTAAGGGTTTACTATGTGCCAAGAACGGTGCTAGAATCCTTCCATAAATACGGCCTCCATCATTCCTGAGAACAATCCTATTAAGATGCGATGTGAATGCATTTCTCATTCATTAAATGTGTGTGTGTGTGTGTGTGTGTGTGTGTGTGTATGTGTGTGTGTCAGAGAGAGAGAGAGAGACAGGACGACATTCACCCGATAATGGAGAACTCATCTCAGTGTCCCCACCTGGGTACTGCTTATAGAAATTGATTCTAGATTTTGAGATAGAATATGACGCAAGATAACCCTAGGGGAACTCTGACAAATTAGGGGGAATTCCCTCAGGGAGACACCAGGCTGGGTCCCCACAGAGTCCAGGTCAGCTGGGATGCTGCTCTGAGAACATGCAGATGAATGTCTTATTTGTGTTGAGTTTCTTAGGCTTTAATCCATTCCAGGAACCTCTTTAGAGTTTACTATGCAGCCAAGTGCAAAATGCATCTGATTTTTAGGAAATTTGCTAAAAGAAGCTATACAACTCATGCCAAAACCTCTCCACAGCAGCTAAAAGTTCCATTAAAGTATGTCATTAAACACATGTTCCAAAAAGGTTTTGTATCTCATTTTGTTCTCTGGGGTATATATTTTGAAGTAAAACATCTTCACTAACTTGGGCATTTGATGTTAAAATACTAAAAATAACAGCAAAATCATGACAAGGAGAAGGCAAGGCTTGGACTGGCCACCATGAATAAAAATTCAATCTATTTTCCAAACCCACTGCCATGCTGACTGTCATGCGTCTGCTCCTCTCAGTGATTCCATGAGCGATGGTCCCAGGGTCCCTGAGCAACGGTCCCAGGGTCCCTGAGTGGCAGCAGCATGGCACCGTCTCAGGGCCAACCTCTGAGGAAACAACATTTTGGTGCCTTTACTCACACCAGAGCTGAGCAAGGGATTTTCTGTTGCAAGTGACAGACCACCCAATGCAAGCTAAAGTTAAAAAGAGGGACTTAGGAGCTCTCATAAACAACTCGCTAGATAGGCCCAGGTTTAGAAAAGCCATCAGAACCCAAGTTTATCAGCTTCTGTGGTGGCAGCTGCTCTCCAGCATCCTCCCGGCCTGTTCGGGAGCCCCATTCCATAGGATCTCCTGTGCTGTCCCCACTAGCCATTCCCACAGATGAGAGGGAGGTCTCTCTCCAGAGAATCCAAAATTCCCCTCACAATTCTCTGAGGACTAAGCATGATACATTCTCATCCACGGATCAATTCCTGCGGCTGCTGTGCGGCTTTGTTAACTGACTGACTGTTGACTCTGGTCAGGGCCCCCAAATTCTACAGGGAAACATGGGATGTCTCTGCTCTCTGCAGGTCACACATCAGTGCCATTCCCAGGAGCACAGGCAAAGAGAGGTGGGCAGCAATCTTATCAGACAGTAAGTTTATCTGCATTTTGTACAAAGAAGACTACCTAGAGAGAAGTTAACTTGACTCAACCTGCATAGCTGGGAGGCACAGGAAGGAAGAAAAAGCAGGTTCACCAGTTTCCAGCTTGTGCATTGGGCAGGCTGATGATGCATGCAGAAGGGAACTCAGGACAGGCGGTGAAGGCACGAGGACTTTGGGTGTCGAGAGCTAGTGGGTGCTGGGTCACGTTAAGTGATGTCCTGAGCAGATGTGTGACTGAGAACAGCCACTTTGATTGCAATATGGATGCGAGATTATTTGACAGCAAGTCTAGAGACAAGAAGACCATGAAGACCTTCAAGCTTTAATCATTAGACTTTGCACAACTCATTTAAGACCCAAAACCTTAAAATAATCTTCTAAAATACAAATACCAACCTATACACTCTGTAGAACCCTTATTTTCATAACTCAACATTAGAAACCTTGCTATTTCCTGAAATGTTTTGGGAAACAATAGCATGTCTTTCCCAGGATGAAAGCTTCCAGCTCTGAGCTTCATTTCAGATTTAGCATTTCAGAGCTATATGATTGTATTTTGAATGAACGTACTTGTTTATTCCTTCTTCCTTTCCCACCAAATTAAGGATGAAACAAGAAAACAACATCACCTCTTCATTTTCGTAGGGTTTTGTCTAATCCTGAGACCTCACTCAGCTCAACGCCTTCTTAACAGTTGATTCTGAGCCTTAAAAAGTATTTCTGTCAGCTGCTTAGACTTCACTGTCCTCCTCCTAACAAATCCCAGATATAAACAGAACAAAAAAATAAAATAAAAGCCAGAAGAGATGCTGAAATTCAAGTCAAGCTCTGTGAATACCTGCCAAGCAGAAGGAAAATGACGGCCACTCTTTCGCCCGGCCCGCCCCTCCTGTGTCTTATCGTAACAGTAATGGGCTCACTGCAAGCCCAGCACGCACCACACAGGAAGTCCATATGCCAAGACACCAACTTGCAGCAGAGAAAGAGGTTTTTGTCTCTGGGATGCAGGCAAGGAGACGGGAGGAACCAAAAACCTGTCTCCCAGAGGAGTTTAGGGTTAGGTTTGTTCTGTTTGTTTGGTTGGTTTTAAGACAGAGACTCACATTATCACCCAGGCTGGAGTGCAGTGACACAATCTCTGCTTGCTGCAACCTCCACCTTCCTGGCTTAAGGGATTCTCATGCCTCAGCCTCCCAAATAGCTCTGATTACAGGTGCCTGCCACCATGCCCAGATAATATTTGTATTTTTAGCACAGAGGGGGTTTCACCATATCGGCCAGGCTGCTCTCAAACTCCTGACCTCAAATGATCCACCTGCCTCGGCCCCACAAAGTTCCGAGATTACAAGCGTGAGTCACCCCACCTGGCTGAGGTTAGGGTTGTTAAGGGTTTTGGAGTGGGCTGAGGTGTGGAGATCATTGGTTGAAGAGTGCCGGCTGTCATAATGGAACAGGGAGAGGAAGAAGCTGTATTCTCAGACTGATGCCATCACTCTTTGAGGTCATCGAACAGTTGGGCTCAGCTATTTTTCTGGAATTTGAGATCTGAAAAACATCTGAAGCAATTCTTTTTTTTTTTTTTTTTGAGACAGAGTTTCGCTCTTGTTACCCAGGCTGGAGTGCGATGGCGAGATCTTGGCTCACCGCAACCTCTGCCTCCTGGGTTCAGGCAATTCTCCTGCCTCAGCCTCCTGAGTAGCTGGGACTACAGGCGCGCACCACCATGCCCAGCTAATTTTTTTGTATTTTTAGTAGAGACGGGGTTTCACCAAGTTGACCAGGGTGGTCTCAAACTCTTGACCTTGTGATCCACCCGCCTCGGCCTCCCAAAGTGCTGGGATTACAGGCTTGAGCCACCGCACCTGGCCCAAACCTTGTTCTTTTTCTAAGGACACCAGCCATAGGGAATCGGGACCCACTTGAATGACCTCATTTTAAATTAATTACCTCTATAATGATCCTATCTCATATAAGGTCACACTCTCAGGGACTGGGGTCTAAGATGTCAACACACAAATTTTAGTGGGGAGCCGATTTAACACACGACATTAGCGTTCAAAATTGTCCATACAGGTTTGCCTGTGTGTCAGTACATGTAGTGTGTGTGTATTAGTGTGTACAGTACAGGAGCCAGCCTAGCATTTAAATCTATTGCCATGTAACAGAAGATTGCTTTAAGGTAAAAATCTTGGTCATGAATACACTAGCTGGTGAAATGTGTGCGTTTCACAGGAATAAGACTTATGAAACCACGGAATGCATAGCTGCTAAAATAGATAGAATAAAGCAAAGTCATCTAATAAAAATGTGTGCTTGGCTGTGAAGTGTGAGCCAACTGTAGGGATGCTTCACAGATGTCCTGTGATTCTTTGTAACTGCTGTAGGTGGCCAAAAGGATCCTAATATATTTAACCAAAGGCATATTGATGCCCTATTTATGTCTCTCTTATTACTTGTCTAAAGGGGGAACGCAGATTCCTAACATTTTCAACTTAACACACTTTTAAAAAAGGTAACATTATTATTCCGGTGAAAGCATTATTCCACCCAAAGATAATGTGCACATCATCTCTACAGGAGTGTGGATTGTGTGCCCATCTCTGAAATGCTTGACCTGGGTCACAAAGGGGGCCTTTTATTAGAAAGCAGAAACTTAATGCTAAGCGCATGCCTGCAACCAATTCTTTTGTCAAAAAATGTTCATGAAACAGAACTGAGTTAAGTACAAGACAACATGGCACAGAAAGTCAGGCGCTTGCTAAGGTCAGGATAAATATCAGAATAGCCAAAAAGTTTTTACCTGGATGTAATAAAAAATGGTGGTCACTGATGAAAAGGAAATTGAGGCTGAGGGTCGGGAGAGGCATCTCTCAGCTGAGGTAATTCCATCTGGGACCGTTCTAAATCCTACCTTCCAGTGTACTGAAAAGGCACCTTCTCATCCTGAAATAAGTTAAACAAAATCCCCAAATGCTTCATAGTATTTGTAAATTTCTTTTGTTTTTTTTTTTTGAGATGGAGTTTCGCTCGTTACCCAGGCTGGAGTGCAATGGCGCGATCTCGGCTCACCGCAATCTCCGCCTCCTGGGTTCAGGCAATTCTCCTGCCTCAGCCTCCTGAGTAGCTGGGATTACAGGCACGCGCCACCATGCCCAGCTAATTTTTTGTATTTTTAGTAGAGACGGGGTTTCACCATGTTGACCAGGATGGTCTCGATCTCTTGACCTTGTGATCCACCCGCCTCGGCCTCCCAAAGTGCTGGGATTACAGGCTTGAGCCAGTATTTGTAAATTTCATAGTCCAGTCATTCATTACCCAGACAAATGTTGACAAGCAGTAGGAAAAATGTAAGCGTTGCTTCTCTACAAGTCTTTGCAGAATCCCTGTTCTGGCCCATTGCCTCCCAGAAATGCCTTCTTCATGGCCTCTGGGGACTGAAGTACAGGCCACCTTAGCTTCCCCGGCTCCCAAAATATTACAGGAACTGCTGGGGAGGCAGCTGAACCAATTTTGCAAAACCTAATGTGGGTCAGGGATCAGCCATTTGAGGCTGAGGTTCAAACCTTTCAGTAACACCCACCCTCGCAACCGGAAAAAAGATACATAGATACATTTCCAGTGGAATGTGTAAACATGTTTTTCCCTGAGATTGCTGGACTTCCTGTATTCAGTCAGGCCAGAAACACCACAAGTTCATCCTTTCTCACAGTACTTTTCCACTTCCCTGGGACTCAGCCAGAATCTCAAAGTGCAGAGATGAGCAATAATCATAAAAACTGGGCCCCTTCCAGGAAACGTGTCAAATGAATTCAAATTATTCTCATTAGCATCACTAACAGGAATGGAATAATGGCTTTCATTGCCAGTGTCCTATGAACCAGGGTGGCTGGGAAAAGTGATTGCAAGTTAAAAAAAACAATGCGCATCTTCTGCTTGCTCCAGAAACTGCACGCTTGGCATCAGGGGCTTTGCGGGTGGCGGAGTCCACATCACTCATCCTGAGAAAACAGAGGCCCAGAGTTGTTGACTCAAGATGGTAGCCAAGCCAGGAAGAGGCCAGAGCTCCTGGCTCAGAGCCCAGGCCGTTTTCTACAGCTGCATTTAGCACCCAGCTCAGACCCTGCCAGGGGCCCAGGAGTGAGGACCAGAGGTAGCTGCGCTCCAGCGGCTTCCCCCTCTCTGCATAGCCCCTTCCCTTTACCGTATCTCGTAGAAATTCAGTGCCCAGCAGCAACAATGTTTCCCTGTGATATCCCTCTTATCTGTAGATGTGAAAATAATGGACCCTACTTTACACAGGCTGCCTGTCCTACCACAGTGCCTGGTCTCAACACCATCATTATTTTCCCATGCAAAGCATCATCTGATAAATTATGAGTAATCTGTCAAGAATGCAAGCTCAATGTGCATAATCACTATGTGTGCGGGAAGAGCCTGTGGTCTTGGATTCATTGCAGGCAATGGGTGGGGCATTGGTAGGTGGGCTTGGCAAGGCTCACGTCACTTTCACCAACGACTCAATGTTGAACATTGCCGGAGAATCTAGAATTACTGTAGTCCATACGACTTCAACAGAAATCTCTTCTTAGGTGTATACTTCTGGATTTCTGATATTTAAAAGAGAATGATCATAAAATGGGTTGCATATGAGCCAGTCTTTTGAACACATTCGAGTGCTCAAGGAAAAAATAACACTCACTCCTTGTGATCTTAACAGTAGAAAGGTAGATATTTTCAAATGCAAACAAAATAAAATAAGAAACTGTGAATTTACTGAGTGTATTTGAGGGAGCCCTATTACTGCCTAGATTTTTTAAAATACCTTCTTGGAACAGAAGAAAAGCCACCTGCCTCTGAACATCATCTATAGGCGCTATGCTGAAGCAGTCACGTATTCTCTCTCTCATAAAAAACAAAAACAGACGATTAATAAACCCAATGACTGAGTTAGATTAATTAATTTAGCTAATTTGAAATAATCTGGCATGTTGGCAGCATAATTTAGTCTCAGCCCAGCAATAAAAAAATGGGCTTCAAGAGATTCTTCCCCAATCATTTTAATTTCATGTTGCCTGATTAGCAATTCCAATCACAGGGGAAAGGAGGAAAAAAAAATACATTTCCTCAGTTCATGGTCAATAACTTTGTACCCATGTGGACGTTAAGTTCTCTCCGGCTTCTCACCAGGGGCTGGAAGGCTTCCATCTGATAATGGACGGTAATGGATAGATGGCGGATTTGCACAGCATGCGGTCCCCAGGGGAGATGGCGGCCAATGATTCAGAGGATGGGAGGCTGGCCTGGCAGCACAGCCCTCTCCAGCTCCAGGAGCGTTTTCTCCTGAAAACAGGAAGCGACTCCAGTTCGTAAATGCCCGGAAGGGAGAATTTCAGCTTTGTACATTTCACCTCTGTGATTGTGCAAAGAACCAGGCAGAGATCCTGGAAGCTCCTGAGAGTGGGAAGCGAGTCACGGGGGTCATGCCTCCTCCCAGCTGCGTGGGTCTCAGCAGCACGTGTGGGCCCTTCTCCCCAAGGCTCACTCCAGGTCTCCCGGGAAAAGCAGCTTGGGCGAAACTGGGGATGGCGGGGATTGTAGGAATCCTGTAGGAAGGAAAATGGCTGTAGCTGTGAGTCTATATGGGTGATAGCTACAAGTGTGGGGGGAAGGGGTGGCGCACGTGGACCACAGGCACCCACGGGAATGATGGGGCCCCAGTTTCAGAGCCATCTTGGTCCTGCTCTCCCAGAAAGCCTGCGGGTCCAGCACCAGGATTCCGTGTGTTGGGGCAGCTTTTGGAGGTGCTTCCTTCCTCTGCTAATTTTCTTTCACCTTCCTACATTTTGTTTGAAGTCAGAGAAAATTGCCCATTGGGGACAATAATGAAGCATTCATCACTCTAAGGAGTTAAACCATCTGGAGTACCCTCAGTCGAACTCTGCTATTTGTACCTAAGAACCAAGAGACCACAGTGGATAAAGGGCCCTAAGGTAGCTCATCTAATTTGTGATGGGGCCCATGGTTGTAACACAGCCTCTTCAGGACATTCTTCAGGGCCATGAGCCCTGAGACGGCTGGTTTCCCGTGGTGTAAGCTTGGGATGGGAGTTCACTGGGAAAGCCAAGCAAAATTTAAAACAAGAACAGCAGCATGGCAGTCAGGGCCAGAACCGAGAATGCAAAAGGGTGGGAGGTTCCAGGCTCAATAGTCGCTCAAAAATGAAGCCACAGCCAGGCGCAGTGGCTCATGCCTGCAATCCCAGCACTTTGGGAGGCCGTGGGTGGTGGATCACAAGGTCAAGAGATCAAGACCATCCTGGCCAACATGGTGAGACCCTGTCTCTACTAAAAGTACAAAACTTAGCTGAGCGTTTTGGTGTGCACCTGTAGTCCTAGCTAGTAGGGAGTCTGTGACAAGAGAATCGATTGAACCCAGGAGGTGGGTTCAACCTGGTGACAGAGTGAGACTCCCTCTAAATTAAAAAAAAAGGAAGCCACACACAAAGCTGACACACAGTGAGCCACCAGCACTGAGGTCACGGCACACAGTGAACCACACCTGGCCAGGACAGGAACTCATAGGACACTCCCCCGCTGCCTCCCGGTCCCTCGCCTTCCCCTGGAGCCTCCTCCTTTCCCCATCCCCTGCACTCCCTGGTCCACCCAAGTCCCTGCTCATTCACACTTCCTCCCAAAGCCACGCTTCTCTCAGAATCGCTGGGATCAGCCTCCCTTCTGCAGCTCTGCAGAGCTGGGGGCTTTGCCACCACTCACGGAATGCTTTCAAGGCCACCTCTTGGCGTGCACATCCAACTTTCATCTCCTGTGGAGGGGCTGCGTCCACACCTTGTGTGGCCTCAGTGGTCAGCTCCTGGCTTCCTCACCTGGCCACGGTGAGCTTTCCTTACACAAACGTGGACTGAGCTCCTGGGTCAATTCTCAACCCATGCATCAAAGCGGGGAGGTGCCTGCGTCGGCCTGAATTTATCATGCTGTTCATTTCCCCAAAGTATTAATTACAATTAGGCCCTGAGATCAACACTTTAAATGTATAAACACTTTAAATAATTCAGATGTAATACATTATAAATGCAACTATGACCTTAGGTAAATATTCAAACAAACAAACAACAAAAACTCAGGGACTGTGGTGTTGGCAGTGAACCGAGGGCACCATATTTCTTAGGCGAGTCCCTTTATAGAGGGGATATAATTAAAATAAGACTCAGAAGGCTCTGGAGTGTGTGTAAAGGCATGACTGAAAGCCAGCAGCTATAATCCCTGAAACAGTGCTAATGCTTAGCGGCTGGGGGTCTTGGGAGCCCTGCTTCTTCAGGGACATGGGGCCATGCTAACCGCAAGGAAGGCAAATGCAGGAAACCCACCCCCCAGGAGCAGAGCATCCACCCACCACACTCCTCGCCAGTGGCTGGGGCGCTCTGCTGAAACAGTACCCAGCTCAGCCCCTTCCAAGGGCAAGGCCTGCGTACTCCAGCCTCGCTGGGATTAAAATCTGTATTTACATTTTCATTTTTGTATTACCATTTTTCTCTTCCCTCTTCTCTAAAACTTAAAATCCTGACTCAACTGAAATTAGTGCCTTTTATAGCACAAAACATTTATCCTAATCTTCCTTCTGTCAATTTTGAGGATGATATTAATGCAACAATCAGATAAGAATGGCCCTTATAGCAGCGAAGCCATCCATTTACTTTCCATTTTAAAGGAGGATAATAACCTGACTCATGGCAGGACTGAGAACCAAGTCACTCCTCTTCGTGCCTTTCTGTTGTGGATAATAACTGCCCCACAAGCTTCTGGGCAGGACGCTGAACAAGAGGAAGAGAGAAGGACTGGCTTCAGAGCGACTAAGGGGCCACCAGCAGCTGCTGCCCTTCTGCACTGCCACAGGGGACAGCAGCGGCCACATCCACAGCCTAGACCTGGGCCCCTAGTGCGCAGGTGTCATGCCTGGGAGCAGGAGGCTGCCTCTGGGTTTTCCGCACTTCGGGGCAAAGTCAGGCCCAGTCCCTGGAGTCTGCTGGGCTGGCAAGATGGCAGAGGGTGAGGGCAGTGTGTGGCCTCCCTCCATGCCAAGGTGTCCTGATTATACCAAGAGGAGGAAGTGCTGTGCTAGCCATGCAGCTCAGAGCCCAGGGCCCAGGCTGGCCCCTCTCTGGGGGCTGGGCATGGCGATGCGGCTCCCTGCTGCTGCAGGCCATGGCCAGGGGTGCTGCGAGGGTGCCAGGTGCCATGCACTGTTGACTGCTGTGCCAGTGTTTTCCTCCCTCTTGCTTTCGCTATCTCTTTCTCTCTAACATTAGAAAGGAAAGGGAAGGAAAGGAACCTAACTGGGTGAGGTTAGGAACTAGATCTCATTCAATCTTTCCATGACCATCAAGGCAGGAATTCTTGTTGCACAGATACATTGCTTACAAGGAGAGACGCGGGCTCAGAGAGATTGAGGATGGGTGGAGAGTTCAGTGAAGGAGTCGGCCTTTGGCTCAGGGCTCAGTCTCTTCGACATCCACGTGGATTCACTCACAGGTGTGCCTGTCCCCGGAGCATGCCCTGCAGGACTGCACCTTCCTAGCCTCACAGGCCAGCTGGCACAGGACGCGATGGGATTTTCCAGGCAGCATCTCTGGTCCTTACAGGGCCACAGCCCTGAGCTAAGCACACATGGATATTCACGGTCTTCATCTGAACGTGGCCTTCCCCCTGAGACCATTGTATTCTGCACTGCAGGCACAGCACTGAAGTCTAGTGCTATAGACACAGCTGAGTGCACACACTGGCACTCAACATCTACCTGCATCCCACCTGCATGACACCCGTGTCCCACCTGGATTCCATTTGCATCCTATCTGTGTCCCACTACATCCTGCCTGTGGCTCTGTGCTGGGCTGCAGGACGCCATCTTTGCACAGCAGGGTGTGGCCCTCCCCCACCCCCATGGTTCTTTCCTAGAATGCACAGCAGGGTGCCAGTCACATTGAACCTGCCAATCACACCAATCACACTGACTGCCTGCACACGCCTCTTCCTGGCTCATGCCTGGTAAGAGCTAATTCAAGAGCAAAATTCTGCGGTACCTAGAGACCAGAGTGCCCACTCGAGAGATGCTCCTGTAGTCCTGGCCCACACCGCTGTCCCGAGGATGGTGCTGAGGAGCTGGGTGCTCTGTCTTGCTTCGGAGCTCTGAGGAGGCCATGTCTTCTGCAGCAGCCACAGCATGATGCCTGGAGATTTTGTCCCCTCCTGTGCCAGGCAAGGTGGTGCCCATTCGGGACCAGGGTCCTGGCATCCAGCTCCTTGGAGTGTTGGCTGCTGAGGCAGATGGCAAGTGCCTCCATTGCTGTGGGTGGGGCTGGCCCTGCAGGAGAGCCCTGCCCAGCTACCACTGGATCTGCGGGCACAAGCCCACTCCTCTGCTTCAGTGAGGGCCCTTCTGGTCCTGAGCCTCAGTGAAAGCTGTCGGGAACCCCCGTGGGCACTATCTCCCTCCAGGAGAGGCTCCCCAGAACCTCCACCTCGGTCTTTTTCCAGGAAATCCACTGCAAGAGTTCCCATCAAACCTCACTTGTGTGGTTAACCTCTCAGCCCTTCTGTCCCTTCCTGTTCCTCCCTCAGCCAGAATAACCAGAGTGAGTGAAAAGGAGAGGAGAGGATGGCAGAGAGGCAGGGAGAGTGGCTGCAGCATGGAGATCCTGTCACCTGCATGGGAACCGCCCAGGTCATCAGCTCCCCCTAGCCCCCACAGTGAGAAATGACTCAGCACAGATGTGTCGCCGTGGCCACACCCACAGCCCAGGTGGACAGGCTAAAATGTAGACGGGAATAAGGAAATCAAGTATCCCTGATTAGTTACCATCCACTTATCTTTATTTATCTATCATCTATCTATAGCTATCTACTATCTTTCCAAATCTATCATTTATCTATCTATCATCTATCCACACCTATTATCTATATATTTGTTATCTATCTAAATGATCTATGGTCAATTTAGCCATCATTTACCTAACCTACAACTATTTCATCTGTCATCTGTGTGTCATCTATTTATATCTATTGTCTGTTGTCTGGTTATCTATCATCTATCCCCTGTCTACACATACACATACATTTACAGCATTTTGCATTTATGTAATAGCTATGTTACAAAAATAGAACTATACAAAATATAGTATCGGTTTTGGATTTGATCACAACTTAAGGTCACTAGAACCAACTAAGAATTCTTGGCAAAATCTTTGCAAACATAATATCTCACTTGCTGTTTTTGAAAATGATATGGTTGAGGTGATATATACTGTGGATTTCACATAAGAAATGTGGAATTAAACACATGGTGCTGCCGCCTCTGAGTGATAGAGACGAGACTCAAACCCAGGCCTGCCGGCTCCAAACGCAGCTCTTCTTCCACCAAATAAGCGCTTGCCTTAGCTACACTCCAATGGACTGGATTGAATTAACAGGCCGTGCCCAGTTGGGTGGCGTACAGAATTGAGGAGCTGCCTTGCCAGGTTTCCCATCCAGTTACCCCTTGATGTGGGTTGTGGGGACACGGAAGTAGCCCTACCTCAGCAGTTGATTCAGCTTTGCAGGGTTCCCGGCCCCCAGGTGCCCCTGGGCACTGCAACCCAAAGTGTTGTCCATGGACCAGCAGCAAGGGCGGCATCCACTAGCTCATTACAGATGCAAACCTCAGGCCTCACTCCTGACCCACCAGCTTAGGTTCTGCCTCTTAACAAGACATGGCTCAGGCCGAAAATAGTTTCAGATCCATTCCTGAAAAAAATGCCAAAAAAATAGACAAAGTATCATAATGATAGTACCAGTTTTGGTGGGCATCATTTTGAAGAAAACTGTTTAGGGCAAAAAAAAAGAAAGAAAAAAAGGCAGAAAAAGCAAATTACACAGTTTTTCTGAATTGACGTGAAACTCTGTTTGACTCTGATCTGTGTGCCAGTCATCCTGACCTGCCGTAAGTCTTGCTTGGCTGGGATGGTGTTCTTGGAGGAGGAGAGACTACGGAGGTAAATTATGGGCTTTTTAAGTTCTAGAGAACAAGAGAGAAAAGATGAGACGGAATGAATACCTATTGCCATCATGCCTGAACTATCCATCAAGTCTTATCTTGCTTTTTTTTTTTTTTAACTCTTATCTTGGTTTTTACTCTTAAAGCAAGGAAAATTTTCACCAGCTTTATAAGCTACTGAAATGGACTGCATAGATGTCATTAGACATGAAGACCCTAAGAACAACTGGGATTTCAGAAGAAATTCCTTTGCTCAGCTACTCAGAATCTACATAGAGGTTTTCACAAGCCTGTTACGTGTACACTGGACATTGGCCTGGGGGGGAAGAGGAGAGGACAGCAGCTGTGTTTTCACAAGCCTGTTACGTGTACACTGGACATTGGCCTGGGGGGGGAGAGGAGAGGACAGCGGCTGTGTTTTCACAAGCCTGTTACGTGTACACTGGACATTGGCCTGGGGGGGGAGAGGAGAGGACAGCGGCTGTTTTCACAAGCCTGTTACGTGTACACTGGACATTGGCCTGGGGGGGGAGAGGAGAGGACAGCGGCTGTGTTTTCACAAGCCTGTTACATGTACACTGGACATTGGCCTGGGGGGGGAGAGGAGAGGACAGCGGCTGTTTTCACAAGCCTGTTACGTGTACACTGGACATTGGCCTGGGGGGGGAGAGGAGAGGACAGCGGCTGTGTTTTCACAAGCCTGTTACATGTACACTGGACATTGGCCTGGGAGGGGAGAGGAGAGGACAGCGGCTGTTTTCACAAGCCTGTTACATGTACACTGGACATTGGCCTGGGAGGGGAGAGGAGAGGACAGCAGCTGTGTTTTCACAAGCCTGTTACATGTACACTGGACATTGGCCTGTGGGGGGAGAGGAGAGGACAGCGGCTGTTTTCACAAGCCTGTTACATGTACACTGGACATTGGCCTGGGGGGGAAGAGGAGAGGACAGCGGCTGTTTTCACAAGCCTGTTACATGTACACTGGACATTGGCCTGGGGGGGGAAGAGGAGAGGACAGCAGCTGTTTTCACAAGCCTGTTACATGTACACTGGACATTGGCCTGGGGGGGGAGAGGAGAGGACAGCGGCTGTGTTTTCACAAGCCTGTTACGTGTACACTGGACATTGGCCTAGGTGGGAAGAGGAGAGGACAGCGGCTGTGTTTTCACAAGCCTGTTACGTGTACACTGGACATTGGCCTGGGGGGGAGAGGAGAGGACAGCGGCTGTTTTCACAAGCCTGTTACGTGTACACTGCACATTGCCCTGGGGGGGAAGAGGAGAGGACAGCGGCTGTTTTCACAAGCCTGTTACGTGTACACTGGACATTGGCCTGGGGGGGAGAGGAGAGGACAGCAGCTGTCTGGCAATTTTACTCGCATTGCGACATCTTCACTCTGGCCGTCCATTCTCAGAAACGAACTGAATGATGCTCTTGGAAACAGTGGGCTTATCGTGACACAATCCATTCCCCGGGGCCCCGCGAGCTCAAACCCTAGACACCGGAGTCATTCCAAGTTCCCTATTTTTCTTCCTCACCCGCAGTAGCACAAAGCCATTTGTCTCCACCTCCGAAATCTCCCTTCAACCCATCCCTTTCCCTCCTGACTCATGGGCTCCCATTTCTCCATAGACTGCCTTATTTAGTGATTCTCTTAATAAATATAAGAGACCTATTTCACAGCCCCGCGTACACACGTGTCTTCTAACATTACTTTTTACAACTGTTTTGAAAGTCATGAGAGAAATTTGATTAGCTACTCCTTTACAAAGCACGAAGAAAATGTTTAATAATTTAAGTAATTATTAAATATGTATATCACTAAATATGTAATTATTTTCATTAACTTGATAATAAATAATTTATAAATATTTACCATTTATAAATAACAAATAATAATTTATTATTTAAAAGTAATTTATAATAATTAATTAAAAATTTAAATTATTATTTAGATTAACTGGTTACAGTTAATTTCTCTTCTATGCTAATACTAACACATAGAAGGAATTAATCACTCAGATAATAATATAACTATTAATGTGTAATAATATAATATTAATATCAATGTAATATCAATATATGACGATAATAGTATGATCTGAGTCATGAAGCAATTCCTTGTGTTAGGATTTGCATATAAGACACACCTGTCCCTTTAAGGAGTCTGCCATCATGCTACAGGGAAATGACTTACTCTAATGAAGCCAAACAGATTCTAATGTAAGACACTGAGAAACGAGTGTCGGGGGCCACAGAGGTTAGAGAGCAGTGTCTCAGCAGGTCTATGAGAACTTCTCACTCCAGCGCTAGCCTCGAGCGTGATGGCGATTTTGGAGCCCCTGGCTTCCTGCGGCTTTGAGGGAGCTGCATAGCACGAAAGGTGAAGACCTCGCCCCTGAAGGGTCTGGATTCGAGGTTCAGAGGCAGCCTCTGTTTCTTGAGTTTGTATGTTCTGAGGAATCAGTCGTCCACCTTCCAAAAGGTCCTGGGCTAGAACACGAGACCATCTGAATGGGTCTCTGATATTTCTTCATAGGAATCCTGGGGGTGGCTGCCTGCTGGCGTCACTTGGTGTTACTGTCTGTGCTTCCCGAGAGCAGGGAGCTTGTGCCCCCACCTCTGTGCCCTGCACCCCCTTCCCTAATCCCTCATCCCATAAAGAGAGGTGGGGAACTGACCTGCAAAGTGCATCCGACAGCCGCAGGGAGTCGTGTTTCGTTTAACTTTGCAATATTCCCAGGGCTGCAAGGACCTTGGTATTGCTTTTCCCACCTTCTTTGGATCCACTTCGGCCCCATTTGTCTTTCTTATCAAGAAAATACCTTTGTATGATCCAGAGGATAATGTATTTCTCAGAAAAGCAGCCCTGTCCTTTAGGAGAGGGTTTGATTACAATTATAAAACGGATTCTTCCCTGTTTCCTCTCCCCTCTTACCGTCACTTGGTAGAATCGGAAAAGTCATGAAAGGTGTGTTATTTGCTCTGCATCAGGAACTGGCCAATTCAACCCCAAGCAGCCCAGCGTGAGCTGTTGAAATGGGAAGATCTTCGAGACCGTGTCAATGTTCTTATTTGCGCAAACTCGTTTCGCTGTGGGCCAGGATACCATCTCCCGGCATGTGATTCGGCTTCTACACCAGTGGAACGCATCCTCTGTGGCTCCCAATTCCCATGGCCAGGTTCTGTTCCCGCTGTGGTTCAGGAGAACATTCCAAAAGCACAGCCCACGTGGGCATCCACCACCCAGTAAAGTGAAACAAGACTGGCTGTAGAGTCAGGTCTTCTTAAACGCCTGCTCTTCCTGACTTGGGCTTCAGAAGATAGAAAATGGCTTTGCAGCAGCCACTCAGAGTCACAGGGCCGAGCAGTGTGGAGCCTTCTTCTCTGGTTAAAGGAGTAAAAGAGACGCCTTTGCTCTGGCCAGGCAGGTGGGAAAGGGTTTGCTGATGCCCTGGCGTTTCTCGGAGCGATGCACCCCGGGGGTCTCAGCCCCACAGAGAAGCCATCTCCATTGGGCCATGGCCTCAGCATGGGTGGGCCCTGGAGACGCCGCCCCCATCCGCAGGGGATCTGTGATGTGAAGCTCCAGGTGAGGCCGATGGAGAGGCAGAGCCTCCGTCCATCTCGGGAGTTTTCAGACCTTCATGATGAATCCAGCCTTTTTTTCAAATGTGATTTCATCCCAAACGCCGATGTGCAAAAGCAGATAAACACAGAGAGACATTGTAAAAGTTGAGAAAAGGAGGGGGGCTGTTGGAGGCTGATCGTCCCCTCCAAATTCACATGTGGCAGCCCTGACCCTTGGTTCCCAGAATGTGACCGCATCTAAAGAGGTAATTAAGGTGAAAGGAGACCAACAGGGTGGGCTGTAATCCAGTCTTCCAGGAGTCTGTACGAAGAGGAATTCAGGACACAGCCGCAGACCGAGGGACGGCCCTGTGAGGGCACCGGGAGAGGACACCGTCTGCAAGCCACAGGGAGGAGCCTCGGGAGAAACCCCCCTGTGGACAGCTGGATGCCCACTCCCAGCCTCCAGGACCCTGAGACTGTAGTGCCCGCTGTTTACGCCACAGCCGTGGGTGCTCTGTTACACAAGCTTGATGACGGGAGGCCCACCTGTTCTCCCCACAGCCCTGTTCTCCCTATGGCCCCTGCTCCCCCCACCACCCCTTCTCTCCCCACGGGCCCCAGCTCCTCTCCCCAGACTCCACCCAGGCGCCTGACACTCCTTGGAATGCCACTGTTTGAAACCCACTGATCTAACTCCATCCTCTCATTGTGGAATCGCACTATGGACCCTGAGTCCATTAGGCCTCCCAGGCCAGGGCAGAGAGGACGAGGGTTGTGACAGCCACACTGGCTTCCTGTCCTTCCCCCACAGTGCAGCAGGGATGGCCCAGCTGGGTCCTGCACGCTCATCCCTGCCAGCTCCCCTGGAGCCTCTGGTCGCTCTCCCCTCGCTCCACCCGTATCAGACATGCTCCTGGGAAGGTGTGTCTGAAACTCAGTTTCCAGTTCATTCTGTACCACCTTTGTTACGTGATGCTTAAATCGCTTTATTTTTCTAACTCACAATTAAGCTCGGGTGCTTATCTCACCAGATGATTCTAATGACCAATCTCAAACACATGGAGTGATCTCAATTTTTCTTTTCTCAGACAAGCAGAGAGGACAGAGAACGTGGTCTGGTGTGAAAAGCACGGCCGCTCTCTGCCTTGGCTGACACAGGCTGCAGGAAAAGCCTGTTCAGAAGGGAGGACACACAGAGGGACAGTTTGACCTTGGCCAGCTGGCTGCTCCATCGTGACTGCTAATGGAAACGCCATCAGGAATTTTGCAAGAGAGATAAAGGAGCCACAAACTTCCTGCGGCCACAAAGGCAGGTTTTAACAATGACGCCGGGGTCTCCATGCTGGGAAGAAAAGGAAGGAGAAACAGAAATAGAGATGTTGCCTGCCCATCTGTGGCCTTCGGAAGCTGGAATTCTGAATCCAGCCCTGCCGTTTATGTGGAAATCACCCACAAGGAAGGCACTCAGCCTTCACGCCCACCCGTAGCGTCTCATCCACTCAGCCTCCATAACAAAGGCGGAGGACACACAGCCTAAGCAACAGACATGATCCTCTCCCTTGTCAGGGGGTTGGGGACTGGAAGTCCGAGACCCAGCTGTGAGGAGGGCTGGTTCCTCCAGACACCTCCCTTCCAGGCTTGTGGGTGACGTCTTCTCCCCTGTCCTCATACGGCCGTCCCTCTGCATGCCTGTGTCCTCACCTCCTCTTCTCATAGGATGCCCGTCACATCAAATTAGGGCCACCCCACTGGCCTCGTTTCAACTCGGTTGCTTCTCTAATGACTCTGTCTCCAAGCACGGCTCCAGCGTGGGGTGTGGGAGTTAGGACTTCAGCACACAAGCCTCAGAAAACCCACCTCAGTGCATGACACCAAGCCCCTGATGCGGTGCCCACCCTCATGCGTTCCTCCCGCAGCCCCTGTTTCACCAGCACTCACACTGCAGGCCCCCAGCTGGAGGAGACGCTCTCTCAATGGCCGTGACCACTGTGCTGCCAGTCCCTCCTTCCTGAGCCGGCTGCCCTTGCCCGGAGCAGAGCCTGCCACCAGCCTGGCATGAAGCAGTGACTGATTCCCTCAGATCCACCTGAGACCCTCGGTAGGTCCAGCCCACTAATGCCTGCTGGATCTGCACGCTGAGCACAAACCTTACTGATTTATTTGTTTATTTCTTTTTGAGACAGGGTCTTGCTCTGTCGCCCAGGCTGGAGTGCAGTGGAGGGATGACAGCTCATAGTAACCTTCAACCCTTAGGCTCAAGCGACCCTCTCACCTCAACCTCCCGAGTAGCTGGGACTTCAGGCATGTGCCACCATGCCTGGCTAATTTTGGTATTTTTCGTAGAGATGGGGTCTCACTATGCTTCCAAGATTGGTCTTGGACTCCTGGCCTCAGTTGTTCCTCCCGCCTCAGCCTCCAAAGTGTTGGGATTATGGGCATGAGCCACTGCACCTGGCCCCCCAGCTCTGGTTTGTAAATCTTGCACTGAAGGGTTAAGAAGGCTGGAAACACACCGTGTCTGTGGAGTCCTCCAGGAGTCGGACACTGAGATGGAATCAGACTTGCAGGAGATGGGTGGGGACATGCCCGCTGTGGGTAAAGATGAGATGGAGCCAGAGGCCGGAGGGCTTCAGGCCGCGGTGCAGGCCAGACACCTGTGGATGGAGAAAAGGGAGCAGAGAAACGGCAGGAAGAGCCAAGGACAGATGGAGGCAGCAGCTCTGAGGCCCCGAAGCGCAGCTGATGAGGAGCCCCAGAGGAGAGACTGTCTGTTAGGGGAGCCCAGGCTGCAGGCACGGGCCAGGTGTCCACATCCGTGCTGTGTGGCCCTGGTCAGGGTGTGGCCTGCAGAGAGTGGGCCCAGGAGTGGAAGATGCATCCAATCCCAAGGGTGGGGCAACCGAATGCTGTCCTATCAGAAGCTGCTCTCTGGGGGGCTCTCAGCGGGCACCCCCACAGCAGCCACACCACCTCGGCAGACAGAAATCACCAGGAGGACCAGCAGAGTTCCCCCAGCTGGGCCCCACGGGGCTGGGAACTCCAGCACGTGGGGCCGTGAGTGTGAATTCTGAGTGGGAAAGTGAGACCGTGCAGGGAAAACCCACTGTTCTGGTCCCCACTGGGGAAAAGGGAGCAGAGAGGCAGGGAGTAGGGAAGCCCATTAGAGTGAGCGAGCTGGGCCCCTTGAGCAGACAGTTCCGACAAGGGTCTCAGGACAGGCCCACTGACCAGCCAGGAAGCGGGGAGGTTTTGCCCACCTGTCCCTGCCTCCCTTGGTGGAGGGCTGCTGGCACTTGATGAGCAAATCGTCCAGGCACAGGCAGAGGTGCGCGTGCTCCTCGGACGGGCCCGGGTGCAGTGGAGCCGCCCAAACCCACTCACATCTCATCAGCCTGCTCTGCCATGTTGCTGCCCCTTCAAGGAAGTGGCCTCTGGTAATCACCCGAAGACAATACAAGACAGCAGGAGACGGAGCGGGCGGGGCCGTGGCTGCTGATGCCGCTGCTCTGAGGGTAGGGTGACGCAGCAAATAGCATTCCCCCACCTCCCTACTCCCCCTGACATTGCGGGGTGCATTCGGCGACCGATTCTGTGCCACCAAGACAAAGGGAGGCTGGCAGGTGCCTGGGGTGGGCCCCTTGTACCTCCATCTCGATAAAGTGGTCCTCGTCCCTGTGGGTGAGTCACACACAGTGTGAGCCCTCAGAAAATGATGTGCACCAGATTCTGGCCTGAGAAGGAATGCCATCCTCGACAGGTGTCAACACGGGAGGAAGCGGCCCTCCCCTCTCCTGTTCCCAGACCACATCACTGAGCCTCGCCAGGCCCTGGGAGTCCAAACACGTCCTTGCCTCCAGCCGCAGAGCTGACAACTGCGTGTCCTGGGGGGAGCGTAGCCACGGTGCAAGATGCGTCTCTGGATGCTGCCTTCCTGGGCTTCTCTGACAGGCGGAATAAAACAGAGGTGGAGGGCAGCGCATGGTTGTCTTGGGTAAAAGTGCCAGAAACTCTTTCCTTAAAGATGCCACACTAGGCAGCTGTGATTGAACCTCACTTGGTTGAGTTTGAGGCAGCCCGACGTTGTCTGCAGTCATTCGCCGGGACCTGAGGGGCTGGGCCAGTGACTGCGTCTGCTTGAGTCTTTCAAGGCAGCAGTGATCACTCCTGCCGGGATCTACAGTGGTGTGGTCCGACACACGCGGGGCGGATCAACACCAAGATGCTGCCAGATTTTCAAGCGATGCCAGCGACACTGAGTAACGCCCGAGCAGGTAACTTCCCTTCACTTTTCGTAGCAGCATCAGTTAATGGTGTCTTGGAAGGACCTTTTGTCTGTCATTGCAATCCAGCTCTTTTTGCCTCATTTGGGATTCAACTGTTCTGCTTCATTTAAGGAGGGAGCTCAGGCTGGGAAGAAGCATGAAGCTCTGGCAATGCAGCCATCCAGCATGGCACGGAGCTCTAGCCCTGCACGACTCACTGAGCTTCTCTGCACCTAGAGGAAGGAACGCAAGGTCACAGACAGTAAGGGCAGGCCTCAGAATTAAATTTCTAGCCTGGTACACGCGATCGCAGGGCTGCCCATTCCTGGCACCACCGGCCTTTGCAACACCAAGGGGCCACTTGATATCAGGCTAATCAAACAGGCTCAGCCTGTGTCTGGGAGCCTCCCACATGGGCTGGGCTCCCTCCAATGCATTCACCCAAAAATGAGGAAGTGGGGTTAACCATTCACTTAGATATTGCCTGGGAGATCGGCTGATACAACACGTTCACAATTATCCCAGTGAACTCTGAGAGCAAACTTGCCTCCTCTCCTCTTCCTCTTCCTCCTCCTTCTCCTCCTCCTCCCCTTCCTCCTTCTCCTCCTCCTCCTCTTCCTCTTCCTCTCCCTCCTTCTCCTCCTCCTCTTCCTCCTTCTTCTCCTTCTTCTCCTCATCCTCCTCCTCTTTCTCCTTCTTCTCCTCCTTTGCCGGCATGTGGCTGGGGGGAGTGGCCTCATCACAGTGATTACCTCGTCGCCACCTGAAATGCAGGTTTGACCTCTGAGAAGCTCAGGGCTTGGCTGTAGGTGGAGAGATTAAGGGGGCTTGAACCCACTCCCCCCTTTCTTCTGTGGGGGAGAGTGTCCCAGCCTGTGATGGGGATTTCAGGGTAAAGTACTACCAATAGATGCCCAAGAAGCCTCAGGGAGAGCCAAGGGGCCTCAGAGACCCCATAAGACCCCTTGCAAGGCCCAGGCTCCCCAGCCAGGCCCCCACACCCCTGCGTCCTCTTCTCCTTACCTGAGGGCCCACCAGCAACAGATGGTTGATGATGGTAGCAGTCTGTTCCCCTCTTACCTCCTCCTGCTCCAGGACAGGGCATTTGTCCCAGACATGACCATTCACAAGACCTTTTCCAACTCAGGATCCCCAGAGAAGAAATACCAGAAACAAACCAACTCTGGGGACCAGGAAGCGTGGAGGGCCTGCTCCCTTGCGCGGAGCACTCACACCTGCTTTTCTGTGTTTGTTCCCGTCTTCATCTTCCCCAGGAGCTGCTGAGTGGACCACACTCTGCGGGATCTGTTGTCTCCCTGGCCCCTCACCCACCCCTGTGCCAAGAACAGGGATCCTCCCTGATTTCTTACAGGAGTCTCGGAATTGCTGGTGCTGGTGCAAGTGTGGACCGACACAATCAACAAAAGCACACCATGGGGAAATCAGAGTCCAGGTCAACGTGAGAAGCACCTTCTAAGCATTTCATAGATAAACAGTTGATTCCTCGGTGAGAAATATGAAAAGCCACCACAATTCATCTTAAAGCAGATGGACATGCAATAGCTTGATATTGCTGGGATTCACAATGAAATTTCCTATGAAAGCTACAATCTTTCTTCTTCTATGTACAACAGCAACGCTGGCTTTAGTGGTTCTGGAAAGAAGCCTCTTTGCTTGGAGGCACCCCAGCTGGTGAGTTGCACTGCTCATTCTGATGGCTTTCGTTTCCGCCCCAGTGAGGAGGACATGTGGAATGTCGTCCACTCACAGGTCAGCCTGAGAGGGCGGCCAGCTGGTCCTCGGGAAGGCCAGTGTGCTCAGAACAGAGGTGACCATTCCCCACATTGCTCCCACAAGGCTCTGTGAGACCAGGTGCATCCTGATGACAGCTCATGCTGTCAGATGCCTCCTCTTTGGAGTCCCAAATGGAAATCCCTTCTATCCCTGGAAGCTCTGTAGGTCTCGCCAATGATCCATGCACAGGTGCAGGGTTACAGGGTTACCTGGATCTGAATGGGTGTTGGACGACCCACGCACAGGTGCAGGGTTACCTGGATCTGAGCGGGTGTTGGACGATCCACGCGCAGGTGCAGGGTTACCTGGATCTGAACGGGTGTTGGACGATCCACGCGCAGATGCAGGGTTACCTGGATCTGAGCGGGTGTTGGACGATCCACGCGCAGGTGCAGGGTTACCTGGATCTGAGCGGGTGTTGGACGATCCACGCGCAGGTGCAGGGTTACCTGGATCTGAGCGGGTGTTGGACGATCCACGCGCAGGTGCAGGGTTACCTGGATCTGAGCGGGTGTTGGACGATCCACGCGCAGGTGCAGGGTTACCTGGATCTGAGCGGGTGTTGGACGATCCACGCGCGGGTGCAGGGTTACCTGGATCTGAGCGGGTGTTCAAGGATTTGTGCGCGGGTGCAGGATTACCTGGATCTGAGCGGGTGTTGGACGATCCACGCGCAGGTGCAGGGTTACCTGGATCTGAGTGGGTGTTGGACGATCCACGCGCAGGTGCAGGGTTACCTGGATCTGAGCGGGTGTTGGACGATCCACGCACGGGTGCAGGGTTACCTGGATCTGAGCGGGTGTTCGAGGATCCGTGCGCGGGTGCAGGATTACCTGGATCTGAGCAGGTGTTGGACGATCCACGCGCAGATGCAGGGTTACCTGGATCTGAGCGGGTGTTGGACGATCCACGCGCAGGTGCAGGGTTACCTGGATCTGAGCGGGTGTTGGACGATCCACGCGCAGGTGCAGGGTTACCTGGATCTGAGCGGGTGTTGGACGATCCACGCGCAGGTGCAGGGTTACCTGGATATGATTCAGGAGAAACGGGCACCAGGGAAACTACTCCTGCTGGGTGCAGTGAACCTACTCCATGCTTGGGTGCGAGGAGGACTCCAGCTCAAACACTGTGATCCCCCATGCAGTGAAATCCCTAAAGATACAGCTACAGACCTCCCATGTGGTTAGGTTTCCCATAACGCGTGTTCCGTGTGCAAACCCTGGCAAAGCCACACCGTCAGCACCTTGCAGAATGAACGTTTATTATTTCTGTGCACCTGTGGAACCCTGGGTGCCTGGAAACCACTGGCCGACCACATGTGGTAACTTCCAGTTGTTGAAGTGCCAGAGACACAGCTGATGCTGTGCCAGCCTCACAATGCAAGACCCCGTGTTCCAGCTGACGATAAAGAAAGTGTCCTCGGAAGGGAAGAAGAGTCCAAGAGATCCAGACAAGAATTCCAGCTCCCTCGGTCACAGGCTTCCTGACCCTGGGCACGCTGATTCTGCTCGGCCTCCGTATCTTTATTTATAGAACAGCAATTCTAACACCACTTCCTAGCCAGGGTGCCAGTAAACATGCACATACATGGCGTAATGTGCACAAAATGTTTAGCATGTGCTTGATGAGTGATAGCGGAGGGGAAGAATAAGTAGTATGCTTTCCTCACCCATCCCTGGGTTCCTGGTTGCGATTCTACAACAAAACATGGATTAATGGCTGGGCGTGGTGGCTCACACCTATAATCCCAGCACTTTGGAAAGCTGAGGCAGATGGATCACAAGGTCAGATGTTCAAGGCCAGCCTGGCCAAGCCTGTGAAACCCCGTCTCTACTAAAATTAGCTGGTGTAGTGGCAGGTGCCTGTAATCCCAGCTACTCAGGTGGCTGAGGCAGAAGAATCGCTCGAACTGTGTGAGGGATGGTGCGGAGGTTGCAGTGAGCGAAGATTGCGTAGCTGCACTCCAGTCTGGGCAACAAAGGGAGACTCTGTCTCACAAAAAAAAAAAAAAAAACAAAAAACAGGGCTTAACAAAGGAAAACCATAATGAATTTATTTAATAGAAGCTTTATTTTACATGAGAAGCTGCAGAAATGAAGATCCAAAGACGTAGAGAAAACTGTATTTTTATGGGACTTGTGCAGAAGCATGATGGGAGGGAAAGGGCGTGATCTGAAAGTGAAATGAACGAGGCCTGTCAGCTCAGACCCTTCCTGGTTTCTCTGTGCCACCCTCGCCAGGTTTCAGAGGCGTGCCGGGTTTTCAGGAAAAGTAGGTCAGAAAACTCTTTCATGGCCAGCTCACAGAGGAGAAAGGTAGAAATAGGCCAGAGAGGAACCTTCCAGCTTTTAAATTTTTCTCATTTCCCAAGGTGCCCTATTTTGGGGTGGCATTTCCTGCACCCCAGCAGTAGAATCCAAAGCACAAACAACTCAGAAATTCAACTGTCATCTAGTGTCATAGAATGGTCTATTAAACCACGTGTATTATCATAACCCATCATTTGTTTTTGTCTCCAGTTACAGGCTCTTACAAGCAGAAGCACTGTCTCAAAGTTAAAACAGAAACATCCCATCATCCTTAAATTACAGGCCAGCTAGCTCAGCCCCCTTCCTAATATTTTAATCTACTTTAAACAAGAACCAAGGTTATGTCCGACATCAATTCATCTCAACAACTTCATTGTCTGCATTTATAATTTTGAAATCAGTTGTTCCAAAAAATTTTCAGAAAAACGCAGGAGATAAATGCACACATCCCTACGTCCATGTCTGTGTGCACACACATGTATTCACTGCCTGATATTCATAGATGTCCACTTTACTCTAACTTCTGTTTAGAAGAGTAGTCACAATGAAAGTTAGCAAATTGTCATGGTTGGAAGGATCGTCTCCGCTGTGCTAGTTTTCTGAACCAGGAGTCAATGCTAGAATGAAAAGGGGACCAGCTGCAGAGTGTGGCTGCTCAGACCTTGGTCCCACGCTGCCTCCACTCTGTGGTTGGCTCTTTAACATCAGTTGACTTCCCTGAGTCTAAGTTTCTTCATCTCAGACATGGGAAGCATAAAACTCCCCTTTCTAAACCATAATGGCGTTGTTAGAGCGAAACACAATACTATACACCAAAGTATGTTGAAATGTAAAAATGATGCAAATATAAGGTGTTTTTAAGCATATTTGTATACCGCAGGTATAAAGTATGGAGATAAAATATATTTTTACTACTGTAAGTAATAAGCAAGACCAGGACTTGAATTTCTTGGCACTCTCTCTCTTGTTACCGTATTACAAATGGCGTTAATTCAAGAACTAACTTTCCTGAGGAAGCACTATACATGGCTATTACTTTAATACGTTTTCCTCTAGAGGATCATAAACCTCCACCTTCAGAAATGCCTAAAACATATCTACCCCATTGCTTCAGTCTGATGTAGCCTGAGGTGACTTGTAAAGCATTCCATCTCAAAATCTCCCTCATTAAAATAATTCGCAATGTATTCAACATGTCTAATGTATTCAACATGCCTCGAGTGCTTCCTTCTCTGTTTGCTGAGGGAAATGGGGGAGGGAAGTAGCATTGATTAAGTATCACTTAGTCCCAGATGCCGTTCTGTGCATGTTACATGCGTGCCATGAGTGTGTAGATCATGCTGTTCACTTTAGCCTAACGCTGCCTCCTGACACATTTTAAGTTTGGCCTAAAGGTTGCTTCATACACAGTGAAGTGTGACTTACGGGGATGTGTCCACAGGCCGCTACCTGCTCCTGGAACACGTAGCCCAGTCCCAGCCAATCCCAGCAGCTGTCTCTCAACTGCTCACAGTGGCCACTCTTCAAACTGTTGAAAAAGGCAAATGCCAGGCTGGGTGCGGTGGCTCACCCCTGTAATAATCCCAGCACTTTGGGAGGCCAAGGCAGGTGGGTCATCTGAGGTCAGCAGTTCGAGACCAGCCTGCCCAACATGATGAAACCCTGTCTCTACTAAAAGTTAGCCAGGCATGGTGGCAGGTGCCTGTAATCCCAGCCTCTCAGGGGGCTGAGGTAGGAGAATTGCTTGAATCCGGGAGGCAGAGGTTGCAGTGAGCCGAGATTGTGCCATTGCACTCCAGCCTGGATGACAGAGCAAGACTCCATCTCAAGAAAAAAAGAGGCAAACGCCGAGCTGGAACCAATCCCGCTGTTTCTGTGTGTCACTTCCATTTCCATTCGTCCTGTTGACACGTTTCTCTCCAAACCTGTAGCAGCCCCAGAGTCACACCTCAGAACCTATTCTGGTTCTGGGAGCTGCCTGATTCATGACCTGTTCTTTGCTCAGTTAAATTCTGTTATACTTAATTTGTCTGAAGTTTTTTTCTGAACATTGCAATGAGGAAGTCAAGGCTTACAGAGCTCCTCTCTCCCCGCCTCCTAACCTGGCAGGTGGTGGAGTGCAGACTGGAAGCCAAGGTCGCACTTCTTCAAGCACACTGACTCCCAACACAAGAAACAGGGAGGTACTTAAAATAGCACCTATTCATACAATGCCGTAGCGTTTGTATTATTCAGTGTGATTTTCAGTTACCTTTATTCCCCTCTAGGATTCTTTTATATATGGGGCCACCCCCCAAATAGTCCTAAATCTAAACGTTTTGCTTATTGTCCAAATAAATAAAAAATAACCCAGAAATCCTTTTTTTTTTAAAATTGAGCATTTCTTACCTGAACTGCTTTATACAGGAAATATCACAAAGATTCCTTGTCACTCTATCTTCCAGATTTTGGTTAATGAAAATGGAATGATTTTCCATTTTCCAGTCAGTGTGAGAATTATAAGCCTCAAAGTTTGCCCCATTCCTGCCCATTTTCCCCACTCCTCAGGCAGCAGAGCACTTCAGCGTTCCCTGTGTGTTGGTAACTGGCTGACTGGAGGCCATGGACCCTGGGCAGCTGGGGGGCTGGGGTGACAGCGATTGGATGAGAAGTCAGGCTCCCCATGAGACCCCTAGTCCCCAGGCTCCCCATAAGACCCCCAGCCCCCAGAGGCCCAGATAAAGCCACCAGAGAGGCGTCAGGCTTTCCACCACAACCAACTTGCTCCCTACATCGAAGAGAGGTAGCTGTCTTCTCCTAGCTGGAGGGATCGTGTTTCCTGGTTCTGATCTTGGAAGTTAAACACTGAGGCCACCGTTTTTATTTTACCATATGCAGAGCCTACCAAAAAGGTTCTTCTAGGTTGAAAAACAACAAGGCTTTAGCTGATGTTATTGACACTAGCAACATGCCATCTTTTGAACTTAAGTTAAAACTTGGATACCTTTTTACGAAAAAGCTTCCACGTAAAACATAATTACTGTAATGAAGATGCATTGCTTCTCACTGAGGATTTATGACAACAG
Organism: Callithrix jacchus; assembly: GCF_049354715.1. Classification (NCBI taxonomy): domain Eukaryota; kingdom Metazoa; phylum Chordata; class Mammalia; order Primates; family Cebidae; genus Callithrix; species Callithrix jacchus. Next base: position 10,040,295 of record NC_133508.1, read on the forward strand.
TTTTTTCCATTTGCTGAGGAATGTCAGGATGAAATGACAGGGTGACCCCTGAAAAGAAACTACCAAAGATAATTCTTAAGAAGAGCTGATGAAACACAGTAGGATGGAAGGTGATCATTATTGCAGCTAAGTATCCTGAGAGAGGAGCACGATGCTGTCAGTCCACTGAACTGGACGTCTGTAAAGAGATCATTGTACTGTCTGTCCTATTAACGGTGTCTCACAATAAAATAATAATCTGCATTTTTATTGAGCTTTTCATCTCACAGGATTTTATAGATACTAAATTATTTAGCTTTATAACAACTCGGAGAGGTGAATTTCTTGATGTGCTAACCTGAGGCACTGATAAACTCAGTGACCTCCCCAAGGGCACAGCTCTGAGCAGATCCTGAAGAGCAGCTCAATCCCGTCTCCCGGGGGCATTTCTGCTGCCTCATATTTTATGGTTAAACTCATCTGAGCACTTTTCTCACCCAAACAGATGTTTCTTTTTAAACTCCCATCAAAATCACCCCATCATTATGTGATAAGCCAAATAAATCCCTTAGAACATAGCTTAGTCTCTGTGCCTTTTTTTTTTTTTCATTATTAGTGACCAGATTGTCTGACAAAGGTTGGAGAACTGGCAGAGAATCCGGGATCTTTTAGAGGGACACCATTCCACGTGCTGCACGAATACGCCACCTTTTTTGCGTGGTGCATAGCCACACTTCATTCTGAGAGTACTTGAGGATTTTGTGCTTAAATTTTATAGTCTCTATATCGATAAGAGAATAATAATGGCAGACATAATTTTGTTTTCAGCCTTCCTGATTTAGATCACCCCAGTTGAGCCTGGAGGTAGAATCTGTGAAGCCAGGCAGAAAAAGAGATTAGGATTGGGAAGCAGGGTAATAAATCATTTCCCGGGCTAGAGAGGCTGAAGAAGAAATAACACTGAGTGAGCATAAGAATATAAAACTGAGGACTGAAGGCCTCTTCCTGTGCATGAGCCATGTCACATGTTAAAATAACGGTTTGGCCATTGGGCTGAGGCATTCCAGGGCCCTGGGTTCCTACATAGGCAAGCAAAACCCAACTCCGTCTAAATAGTAACATGAAACTTCAGCTCAACTAATCAGAAACCACCAAATCCCCACCAAGTGAAGACTCAGCCAATCAGAAACCGCTAAGGAATGTCTGTAGCTGGGGACTTTCCACTTTGACCAATCACATGTTTTCTTTGTCCTGCTTCCAGAGACACCTCGTAAACTCTTCCCTCCTGCCCTCTTGTGGAGCTCTTAGAAGCCTGGGTTTGTTGCTGCCTGATTCATGAATTGCTGTCAGCTCAAATAAACTTGTCAAATTTTTCATGTGCCTAAATTTATCTTTTAACATCCCCCAAATATGTAAGCCTTGTTTGCATTAAGGATGAGAAACAGATTTCTATTTGCTAATCTAAACTTTTCTCCATGAAACATTCTAGAATGTCTTCCAAAAATGATTTCCACTTAGATAATATTTCTGAAAAACAAACATAGACTCTTAATTGGTACATATCAAATCCCAGTTTTTTACAATGATTTTTTGGTTGTGAATGGGATTGGGTTGGGAGGGATTGGAATTTGGAAGGAGATATTACAACGCTCACTGTTTCTTTAGTAGTCTGCCAAGGTGCTGTTAGCTAAGTAACCGTGGTAACCAGAAAGACAGAGGTCACCCCATCATAACCTAAAAGAGAGTGGTAACCCTAGAGAGAGCAGACACCAGAAATGCTGACCTGTGTTGAGGCAAAGGCTGACACGTAGTCCCAGGGTCCTGTGGGGTCCTGCAGCCAATATCCTCAGGGCACAGGAGAGTGGCAGGTGCACTGAGCCAGTACTGACCACTGCAGGAAACAGCATTCACTTGGGTGTGGTTGCTGTTGTGCAGAATGATGTTCTTTTCTTTCTTTTTTTTGACAGAGTCTTGCTCTGTTGCCCAGGCTGGAGTGCAGTGGCTCTATCTCAGCTTACTGCAAACTCCACCTCTCGGGTTCAAGCGATTCTCCTGCCTCAGCCTTCCAAGTAGCAGAGATTACAGGCTTCTGCCACCATGTCAGCTAATTTTTGTATTTTTGGTAGAGACAGGGTTTCAGAAGGAAGACATTCATTTTTCTGCCCCACGGGAGCAGCAACAGTGAAGGAAAGTGGGCCAGGCTAGTCTCGAACTCCTGACCTGAGGTGATCCACCTGCCTCGGCCTCCCAAAGTGCTGGGATTACAGGCGTGAGCCACTGTGCTTGGCCAGAACATTTTCTTTACTGCTTTCAAAACATTATACTTATCTCAAAACGCTCAATACAGAAAAAAAGAAAAAAGAAGGGGGGAGCATCCCAAAGCATCTGGCCCTCCCTCTTCATCCTTCCTCCTTGCAGCTCTTTTGATCGAATTGACCGGACACCTACCAGGGTCACTGGGTCTACACAGTTCTTCGCAGTCGTAACAGGAAATCACTTTGTTTAGAACAAAGCTTGTGGTCCCATCGCTTTGCTTGCTGGACAAAAATGCTTTTAAAGATGATGTCATTAAATGTTTTTAAAGAAACTCTTCACATGGTGAGAACTATTTTTAAGTGAAAATAGTCTCGTTTTAACTGATCTCTCATTGCTCTGTGCACACTTTTGGAACTCTTACATACTCAGTATTTCTATAGCAATTGAACCCTGCTACCTAGCAGGATAGAATTGGTCTGGCGATATCTCCTGAAATGTAATTTCATACGGGAGGAGATGCTGCTTCTTTCCAATACCGTTACCGTCAGAGAATACACGGTAAAAATTGTTTTTGCACCATTTTCAGATTTTCTTTTTTTTGCTTGGGGTTAGGGCTTCAGCATGTGAATTTTGGGAGGACACATACATTCAGCCTGTAGCAGGTAGTATGAGGCGAGTTCACTGCTCTATGTCAGGACCAGTCTAGCTTATCTAGGGCTCAATAATCCAAACAACTCTACTATGATTTGAGGAAAATCTGAATGACTTAAAAAGAACACTGAGGCAAATGGGGTGATTTATTTGTCCTCTGTCTATAATATCAATTGAGGTTAGAAACCCTGTACTTGGTTCTGGGCATCCATACAGACCTTTAATATGTCCACGCTTCCAAGCTGAGGTAGAATGTAGAGGGAGAGATTTGGGAGGGGGTCAGTGCTGAAGCTCACGGGCAGAGGAGACGGACAGGGCATGGCCCTTTCACAGTGTGGGAGGGGGTCAGTGCTGCAGCTTACAGGCAGAGGAGACGGACAGGGCATGGCCCTTTCACAGTGTGGGAGGGGGTCAGTGCTGCAGCTCAGAGGCAGAGGAGACGGACAGGGCATGGCCCTTTCACAGTGTGGGAGGGGGTCAGTGCTACAGCTCACAGGCAGAGGAGACAGACAGGGCATGGCCCTTTCACCATCACTGTGGTATCTGTGAGTGGCAAGTGAGTGACCAAAAATCAGCATAAGTGACAGACTCGTATCTGAAACAGACAACCTCAAATTAAATCCCACCTCCATCTCTGGGGAGACTTTGAGAAGTTTCCCTAACCTAGAAAACCTCTGCCCCCATATTTACAGAATGGGGGAGGGCCCAGTGTCATGAGGTTGCCTTTAGAATTAACTGGAGTAGCACACGCAAGCTCTCGGCTCTGGGGCTGCTCTGCCGTGTGCCTCCCAGCACTTTCCAGTCACCTGTCTGTGGCACAGCTCCCACTCACTCTCTTGTCCTGAGCCAGTCACAGTGGCGCTCTGGGGTGGACATTCCCTGCAGAGTCTTCAGCCAGCAGCAGCTGGAATGGGCCGCATCAGTGAGACAGGATCCAAGGGGAGAGCTTGCATTGCCCACCCTGACAGCTAAAAAGCAGAGGATGGCAGAGTCCCGGAGACCTGTAGGCAGGGACCTGCCAGCTCTTTCCTTCCTGGGCTGTGGGCTTTCTATTTATGACAATCTAAGAGAATAATATTGGGTTTCCCGCAAGTGACAGATTTTCTATGAAGGCAAACCCACCAGATTAACATCTAACACATGCATTCAATCATCTGGCAACCAGGCCAGACCCGAGCAGAGGTTTTGTCCCTACAATTTCAGGGCAGCTTTTTATGGTCAGAGTCTTGCAGAGGGGATGAATTGCCGTGTGCACTTAGAATTTCCAAATCAAGAAATCCTAATTGTTTCAGGGTCAGTGAGGCCTTTTCTCACCTGAACAGGGATCAGATTAGCAGCAGCAACAATGAAGGAGTGATGGAGATGGCACTGGCACCCACGGTGCACACAGAACAGTTACGTGTCTCTCCCATCCCCTGTGCCCGCTTACTCACATGGGGCACAGCAGTTCCCAAGCCAGCCTGGTGAGTGGCAGAGCCCAGAGGCTGCAGACCCGCCCTGTAACTGGGGACATCCCAGCACTGAGATTTGTTCTCCTCACACCACCTGGTTTAGCCATCTGAGGTTGAAATGTGCTACGCAAAATGTGCTACGCCTCCAGGCGTCTCCTCTGCAAAGTGCTCTGGCATGGCCAGGAAGGAGGGCTCACCTGGGAGCGTGACATTACACTCAGAGGCACATTGCTTCCACCAGTGACCAGACAAACCCATTCCCCATGTTATTTTTCTGGCCAGGGAGAGCATGGAAAACAATAGCTCATCAGGATTTAAGTGTGCAGGGACCTCATGTGACATTACAGTCACATTTGTCCCTTCCCATACAGAACTTGTCCCCTGATAAGCACATGGGACAATCTTCCAAGTAGAATGAAACCAGATGGGAGAAGCCACCGCACATCCCCTTCAGAAACAGCAACCCTCTCCCACACCTGACTGACTTCCCAGGAACTCCTCTGAGTGGAGCAACTCTGTTGACAGATTATCTCCATAAAGTCCAGGTGAAGGGGAAAATAACAATCTCACCATTTACTGATGGTCAGTTTCCTGTCCAATAAGAAACAACAAGACTTCAGGAAGGCAGGGCAGGCAACAGTAAAGTCGGAGTCTGCTTTGCAGCTGAAATCCACCAAGGAATGGAGGAGCTCAATCCCCCAACCCTGGAGCAATGCAGTCCTGCCAGTATGCTTGTAGCGGTGCTCAGAAGCAGACCCTTCCCCAGCTGGGCCTTCAGAGGAGCCCTCACCCTTGGCCAGTACCTGAGTGTGGACCTGTGAGTGAGCCAAGCTAGCTAAGCCACACAAAGATTCCTGATCCACAAAAACTGGGAGATGATAAATGTGCATTGCTTCAAGCTGCCAAGTTTGGGGACAACTTGTTACACAGCAGAAGATAACTATTACACCACCACCATGACCTGTTTTTTGGCCTTTGAATGTATTTCATTTATTCTTTTTTTAAATTCTGTTTTCTTCCCAAGATTGCCACCCACTTGGCTTGGTGTCTACCCAATTCCTCACCCCACAAGTCAGCTTCTACTTTCCCTCTGAGCCCTTCTCATTATTTTGACACATGATGTTTTTTCTCTTCCACAAGACACAGAATTTAACTGTCCTGTTCCAAAGCCAAGGTTTCTTTATAGATTCCCCCAGCCTTGGAATAGAACAGCTCAAAACAGGGTACAAAGGGGATTTATTTTCATTTCTTCATTTTCTGTGCTTCTTATAACTGTATTACATCCCCTTTCATTCTTTTTTTTCTTTTCTTTTTGAAAATATAATAGTTGTTATCAACCAGAGTCACGATGCTGTGCAATAATCTCTTGAATTTATTTCTTTTTTCTAATTGAAATTTTGTATCCTTTGATCAAATTTTGTATCCCCAACCTCCAATTCCCCCGCCCCCAGCTCTTGGTGACCACTGTTCTTCCCTCTGCTTCAGTGAGTTCAACGTTTTTAAATTCTCCACAGATGACTGACGTCATGTGGTATTTGTCTTTCTGGGCCTGGCTTATTTCAGTTAATATGATGTCTTCCAGGTTCACCCACGTTGTTGCAAATGACAGGATTTTCCTCCTTTTCAAAGCTGGACAGTATTCTGTTGTGCATATGTGCCCCACTATCTTTATTCATTCATGCCTTGATGGACACTGAGGTTGATTCCATGTCTTGGCTATTACGGGCCAAGCTGCAGTGAACGTGAGAGGGCCAAGAAGTCTTTTGATGTGCTGGTTCCACATCCTGTAAATATAAAGCAAGCTGTGGAATGAATAGACCCAGGTGGGACTGAACACCAGACAGACGGGTCATCAACACCAGCAGGATTTGCATTGCTCTAGAAGCAAAGCTGAAGATTGGAGGTTAGGAATTGGATTAGCGTTGGTTGCCCAAATAAAGCAAGCATGAGCATGAGAGTCTGTTTAAATGGAGGAGCAGCCACTGGGAAGGGTCCATGAGAGGGAAGAAAGTGTGAGTGAGGGCTGTAGACTAATGGGGGTGGGAGGTGGAGGGCGGGGTGCTGAGAGAGTGTGTGTGTGTGTGTGTGTGTGTGTGTGTGTGTGTGTAACTTACCCTCTAAATCTCTAAGTTACCCATGGCTCCCCAAGAACTTGAGAACCTAGTGCAATGCAATACTTTGAAATCCACTCGGTAAATATTCACTGAACCAGTGTATGAAAATAGAGTCCCTGTTTATCCCTTTCTTTCTTTTTTTGCAATTTTTAAAAGCAAAAAGACACTATTATCAACAGTTCATTTATAGAGCCAATTCTGTTTCTAAAGAGATAGAGCACATTTTAAATGTGTTACACTTTTCTTTAATGTTTATTTCTGTGCCTATTTAGGCTTAGTTTATATTCCATTTAACGGGGAAAAACAATGAATTCAGTAGCAAGACAAAGGCAATAACAAGACACTATTTTCACTTGGGCCGTATTAAAACTAGATTTAGAGGAACCATGCAAATTCACACTTAATAACACATATATTTATGTGTATATTAATTTCCCATTTGTAAACACAAAAGGCTTTCTAGATAAGGTGTTTACTGCCTGATATAAGACATAGTTCTAATTATATACAGGTTTAGCAAAATCAGGCTTAGTCAAGTTGTGTCTACATATTCAAATGGCTTTAACTAAATTGACTGTAATAGACTAGAACTGTGTTAAAATTAATATTTGGGGTTTTTATTGCAGCTGCTGTAATTTTAAATGCCGGGGAACTGTTTTGACTAAAGCTCTCACTGCTTTGGTTACAGCCAAACTATACGGGTGAAATGTTCATTTTAACTGTTAGTTGTTACAAGCTAATGGCTCATGATGTCCTTAAAAAAAATTCGACCCAGATGTTTTAGAGAAAAGCATACCATTTTTTCAGACTATATCCACATTAGAAGAGAAACAGCAATTTAGTAATAGTCAGAATTACTTTACCAATGCAGGCAATCAGTTTGGAGCATTTTCTCCCACCAGAGTCCTTCAGAGATTAAATCATCACTTCTGCAACCAAGACAACTACGTTTGATCATCTTTATCGTCTGCTATACTCTCTGCTTGCAATTCTTTTCTAAATTAATTAGCCAAAATCTCAGGAAAAACATTGAGCCTGAATGTAATCCTCTGTTTTCACATAATGTGAAAGATAGAGAAATAGCCCAAGACAGAAAAAATAAACACAGAGCAAAACACTTTCTCTTCTACGTGGAAAGTTAAGCTAAGAATGTTTGGGGAAATTGGCAGACCTCAAGTCTTGGATTTTCTGGGACCTTCCCTCTTATTCTTTCCACTTTGAGCTAGCATCTTCCATGCTCTGGTATGCAGCTGGATAGGGTTTGAACTACACATGTTGTGCTTATTATAAATGCCTAATCCTTAGTTGAAACTATTTGTCACAATAATATCCTGTAGTGAAGACTTTTACAAGATAATTACATGGTGAGTAAACAACACAGTGTTGTCTTTTATCTGTTCTAAATGGGATGTCTTCTAATTTTATCACCTGCCTTTTGTTCGTATATTATTGGGCAGGGTAAATAAGAATCACTGAACAGCCTTTCTAAATTATTTGTTATTATACACGCTACTATTTCTCTAAACTAATGAGCAATATTCAGTGCTTATGATCTTCCCACTTTATAAACATCAGCTTTCATTGTGTCTACATTAGGTGGAGGAAATATTGAGCCCAGCTTTCCCTTTGAATGCTTACAAGGTTGCTTGCGAAATATTCTTCTGATGATGGACCGAAGGGAACCATGTCTTCAGCCCATCGTGTCTCACCCAGGGATGCTCGCTGCTAGCTGAGGGCGACCCACAGTGGAGGCCAGAAATGAATTTCTTCTCGACTCTCCTTTCCTTTTATCCTTCCCTTCCCTTCCTTTCTTTTTCTTTTCTTTTCTTTATTTCTCCCTTCCTCCCTTCTAACGGCATGGAAACATTACCATGACCAAAGTGGACACTCTTGTTAATTCCATCTTAAACATGAGGAAAATGTTTAGGATGCTGAGCAGCTCACCTGGTGTTACACATCTGAGCGGTAGGAAAGCCGTATTGAGGCCAGGATCATCCAACCCCAGGAGCTTTGCTCAAGTGCCCAGCAGTCCCAGGACTCCCAGACACGCAAGCCCACCCTTCAGTGAGGCACCCAGCCAGGTAAAGCTCCTATCCCTGGAAGGGGGATTTTGCCCCATTGCTGCTGGAGTTCATCACGGTAGTTTATTAGGATGGAGCATGGACAAACTACAAATGGGCACTGGGTGTATGTAGCACTGTGTGTGAATACCATTCATTATTTTAAAGTGTATCATTCAAATAAATGTTCTTTAATAACAGAAAGCATAAATATTGTTAAAAGCACCAGAACTGTGTGTTATAATATTGCATGTCCAATGAGATAAAGATGACTGCCCTATTTGGTGTGTAAACACTTTAAAATCGTGAGTGTGAAAAACAAGAAATGCGAAGCCACACAGTAACTACAATGCAGAAAAGTTGCACCAAAGGGCAAGAGGCAACAGTCAAAACAGTTTTTCGAGATTTTATAGCATTTCTTTAAGTACTGCGAAACCCCGGAACTCCCCACCTTGGCTGCCAGGACCCCTGGCAGGGTAGAGGTTGTGGTGCTGGGGGCGTTGGTTCGATCACACCTCCAGGGTAGCAGTGGCTGTTTGCTATTTATTGGGGCAGAGATGGTGACCAAGCCAGTCTGCCTTTGAAAGTCTTGCAAAAGTATTTTTTTTTGTACCATAAAGTTAAAATTAAGCCAAGTGATGTTTTTGATATAAAAGCATGGGTTTCTCAGCAAAAGAGTTTCCTAAAACTGTCACTGGCAAATTTTCCCATGGACCAGCACTCCAGAGGTTTAGAACAGTTATCCTTCAACAACTGTCTTTCAAGAGATCAGCATGTGTGTGTGTGTGTGTGTGGCCAGCACGGGGTGGTGGGGGGGGTGGTGAGTATGTGTGTACACAGATGTGTGTGTCACAAGGGGATTTTTTTTAAACAAGTGATTTGCAGTTTCTATTCCCCTTGAGAAACATGGCTTTCTAGCAAACTGCAATATGAGAAACTGACTAGAATTTCTCTAAGATAAGTTTAGTTCATTAAATGATTATCTTGTTGTAACTAAAACCCAGACACTATGCTAAACATCGCAGATTTATGTAGAGAAAGACATGGTACCTGCTATCAACTGAGGGGTTATGTTCTTTCAAACTGCGTGTGTTGATAGCCTTATTTCCAGTGTGATGGTATTTGGAGATGGGGTCTCTGGGAGGTGACTTTTTTATGAGAGTGAAGCTCTTATGAATGGGAGGAGGGTTCTTTCCTTTTCTCTCTGTGCTCTCTGACATCGTGTGAGGTCACAGCAGGAAGGTGACCACCTGCAAACCTCCAGTCCTCCCTGATGCCAGAACTGCTGACACTTTAAGCTTGGACTTCCGGCCTCCAGAACTGTGAGAAATCCACGTCTTCTGTTTAGGCCACCAGTGTGTGAGATTTTGCTGTGGCTGCTTGAGCAGACTAAGACAATACCTGGCAGCAGTTCCGAATAGAAGATGCCTTCCATACTCTCAAAAATACATACTTCATGAAGGTTTAGTGCAATTTCCTCTACCTCAATGTTCATTGGGACCTGCAGGTCCCCTTAGGAATGATTTGCACCATGCCCCTCATCCCCCACCCACCCCAGACTCTGTGTCCACACAGACACTTCCAAATGAGGGCAGGGAGTGCGTGCAGAAGCAGGAGGCCAGCTCCTTCCTCTCATTGTTGATGTACTTCAGAGAAGCATTCTTCAGATGCTACTTCGTCAATACTTTGGCTAAAAGCTTTGTCATTTATCCTAAGATTTGTGTCAACCATTCCTCCATACATTCCTTCCTTTATTGATGCATTGATTCAACCAATCCTGAGGGCTCTCTGTGTCCTGTGGTATAGGAGCTAGCTTAATTTTAATCTCCGTATGCCATTTGAAAAGACTGAAGTTCAGAGAGGTTGTGAAGCTCACCTCATACCCAACCGTCAGTCCTGGAGGAGTCAGGACCTGAACTAAGGTGATTCTGATGCCAAGGTCTGTCTGTATCCGTATCAGAAAAATGACTTCCACAATATCTCAACCTAACAAGCAGAAGTACCTCTGATTACCCACCAGACATTATTTGCTATTTTAAAGAACATTTTATGATAAAACATTTTAAATGTACATATATTAGAGAAAACAAATTTAGTAAATGTTCACGCACTCATAATCTATCTTCACTAATTTCCAATGTGTTTCTTTCTTCTTTCATCAATTCCTATCAACCTTTCTTTAAGCTTTAAAACTTTAAAGCAAATCTCAAACAAGTCACTTTTCCACAAATGTTTGATTATATTCCTAAAGACGTTTTTATATTTAACCGCAAGGCCATTATCACTCTCAAGAAAATTGGCAACCATTTTTTAATAATATCAAATGCCAGTCTTGTGTTCAATGTTCACTGATTGTATCCAAATAAATGTCTTTTCCCCGTTGGTGTGTTTATATCAAAATCCCTGTGTGGACCACATTGCATTTGTGGATTTCTTTTTTTTTTTTTTATTTTTTATTGGATTTTAGGTTTTGGGGTACATGAGCAGAGCATGCAAGACAGTTGCATAGGTACACACATGGCAGTGTGCTTTGCTTCCCTTCTCCCCTTCACCCACATTTGGCATTTCTCCCCAGGCTATCCCTCCCCACCTCCCCCTCCCACTGGCCCTCCCCTTTTCCCCCCAATAGACCCCAGTGTTTAGTACTCCCCTTTCTGTGTCTATGTGTTCTCATTTTTCATCACCCGCCTATGAGTGAGAATATGCGGTGTTTCATTTTCTGTTCTTGTGTCAGTTTGCTAAGGATGATGTTCTCCTGATTCATCCATGTCCCTACAAACGACACAAACTCATCATTTCTGATTGCTGCATAATATTCCATGGTGTATATGTGCCACATTTTTCCAATCCAGTCTATTATCAATGGGCATTTGGGTTGATTCCAGGTCTTTGCTATTGTAAACAGTGCTGCAATGAACATTCGTGTACATGTGTCCTTATAGTAGAACGATTTATAGTCTTTTGGATATATACCCAGTAATGGGATTGCTGGGTCAAATGGAATTTCTATTTCTAAGGCCTTGAGGAATCGCCACACTGTCTTCCACAATGGTTGAACTAATTTACACTCCCACCAACAGTGTAAAAGTGTTCCTTTTTCTCCACATCCTCTCCAGCATCTGTTGTCTCCAGATTTTTAATGATCGCCATTCTAACTGGCGTGAGATGGTATCTTAATGTGGTTTTGATTTGCATCTCTCTGATGACCAGTGACGATGAGCATTTTTTCATATGATTGTTGGCCTCATATATGTCTTCTTTCGTAAAGTGTCTGTTCATATCCTTTGCCCACTTTTGAATGGGCTTGTTTGTTTTTTTCCTGTAAATCTGTTTGAGTTCTTTGTAAATTCTGGATATCAGCCCTTTGTCAGATGGGTAAACTGCAAAAATTTTTTCCCATTCTGTTGGTTGCCGATTCACTCTAGTGACTGTTTCTTTTGCCGTGCAGAAGCTGTGGAGTTTGATTAGGTCCCATTTGTCTATTTTGGCTTTTGTTGCCAATGCTTTTGGTGTTTTGTTCATGAAGTCCTTGCCTACTCCTATGTCCTGGATAGGTTTGCCTAGATTTCCTTCTAGGGTTTTTATCGTGCCAGGTCTTATGTTTAAGTCTTTAATCCATCTGGAGTTAATTGCATTTGTGGCTTTCTTATTTCCTTTAGTCTACAACAGCTTCCATTCCTTAGCTCCACCTTTCTTTTTTTCATAGCATTTGTTTCCTGGGTCTTTGGAAGAAATGAAGAAACGGAGTCATTTGTCCTGTGGAATCTCTCACATTCTGGATTTGGCTGTATCCTTGTGTTTTCCTGTCTTCAGTGGTGGTCTGTGAGATTTGGGCATGCCCATCACTGAACGGTGTCCACTCTACCCAGTGGGTAGCCTTTGGCCCCTCACCCGCTCCCACCCTCTCTCCTGAGTCCCCGAAGTCCACTGTTTCATTCTCACGTCTTTGTGTCCTCATAGCTTAGCTCTCAGCTATGCATGAGAACATACACCACAACCTGTATGGACTTGGAGACCACTACTCTAAGGGAAGTAATGCAGGAATGGAAAACTATGTAGTTTTCAAAAACCCAAGTTCCAAGAACAAATAATTGACACGGCGGTCTGAATCAAGACAGGCTGACACCACATTTCCGAGATCAGCAGAGAACGTCATAGATGGGGCCCTTGTTCCGGCACCCTCAGCTCTTCCCTCCAACGTAGGAGTTAGATTTCTTCACAGCCTAGCACATAATGCCTTCATTTCCAAACAGGTGCACACGACTCCGGGATCAAGCTCCCATCTGTCTCAAGGACTCTCCAGAATCTTGGGTGGACCACTCAGGAAATCCATCTATAAGTGAAAGTGAATCCTAGATGGCAGGGAATGTCTTTTGCAGCGGTAATGCCCCATTACCCATTAAAAATAACACCACTATTCCTTACGTGTGGTTAACACCAAAGGTGAAGCCAGTTTTTATCTGTTCAGTGTCTATTTTATCTGTAGTCTTCCGATCCTGTTCTGTTTGTGGCCTGTCATTTGCAGATGGCATGGCAACTTTGAACCTACCTCTGTCTGGCCCCTGAGGGAAATGTAACTGACTGGAGTCCCAGCCACTGTGCCCTGAGACCCATCTCCACGTGTCTGTGGTAAGGCCTGTGTCCCCCGGCCAAGGACAAAGCATGCAGGGGACCTAAGACACGTCCATCCCAGAGACAGAGACCTCTCTGTTGGTCGCTTTGGATGGGGGAATCCCCACCATCTTCACAAACTCTCAGTGTCTCCGCCACCTCCTTCTCTCCCTCCCTCACCTGATATCATTCCACTTCCTTCCCCTCAGCAACCACTAATCTGCTTTCTGTTCTATAGATTTGCCTCTTTTAGGTATTTCATATCATTGAGGTTTATATAACATCTGGGCTTATGTGTCTGGCTTCTTTTGCAAAGCATAACATTTTTAAAGTTCATCTATGTCACAGCGTGTGTCAACATTTCATTCCTCTTTATTGACAAACAGTATTTTATTATATAAATGTACCACATTTTATTTACTCACTCATGAGTTGAAGGACATTTTTGTTGTTTCTGGGTTGGGCTATTATAAATAATGCACACACAAAAAACTCCTGCGCAAGCTTTGCTGTGGACGTGCATTCTCGTTTCTTTCGGGTAGATATCTCAGAGCAGAATTGCTGAATCATAACTCCATGCTGTGATGGGCATTTTCAGAAAATGAAAGCTGTTTTCTAAAGCAACTGCACCATTTTATATTCCAACAGAAATGCATGAGTCCCGTAATTTTTCCATGCCCTTAAACGTGTACCCTGCAAACTTGATTTAATAACATCTAAACTTAATCAGTCTGTCTACTTTTCTAGAAAACAATACGAGAAACATAAAATAAATCACCTAAAGTGGAATAGTCCTGCCTTTCTCACATGTTCTGGATGGGTTGTATCTTGCTTCCAGAACCCCCAAAATCAGAACTTACTGTTATTTATCACAGTCGAAGGGGGTTTCCATTTTATTCATTTTTTTCCCTTTCATTCTTATCTTGTTTTCTAGAGTTACTTTTTTTCCCCCCTTGTGGTTCTTTCAGCAATGCTCTGTGAGTGATAACATCTCTATTTTCTTTTGTCCTTCTTTTTATCCTCTCCTTTCCTTTCCTTCCTTCCTTCCTGTCTGTCTTCCCTCCCTCTTTCCTTCCTTCCTTCCTTCCTGTCTGTCTTCCCTCCCTCTTTCCTTCCTTCCTTCCTTCCTCCCTTCCTTCCTCTCCTCTTTATTGACAAACAGTATTTTATTATATAAATGTGGCACATTTTATTTACTCACTCATGAGTTGATGGACATCTGGTTTGTTTCCACTTTGAGCTATTATAAATAATGCACACAAAAAATTCTTGTGTATGCAAAACTCCCTCCCTCCCTCCCTCTCTCCCTCACTTCCTTCCTTCCTTCCTTTTATTTTTCTCTTCTTGTCCTAAAATATTTCTATCATACCCTTGTATTAGTCCATTTTGTGCTGCTATAACAAAATACCACAGACTGGGCACTTTATAATAAACAGATATTTATGTCTCATGGTTCTGGAGCCTAGAAGTCTAAGGTGGGGGTACTGACATCTTGGGGGGCCTCTTTGCAGAATCAGAGTATGGTAACAGGCATCACATAGATGAGACAGGGCAAGAGATGAATGAACTCATTCTTCTATAGGGAACCCACTCCCATGCTCGTGGCATGAATTACTTAATGGAGGCTGAGCCCTTGTGACCTAAGCACCTCTTAAAGTTCCCACCACTCAAGATTGTTGCATTGGTGGTTACATTTTTAACACTTGCTTTTGAGGGGACGCATCGAAACCCTAGCAACAATAATATAAGAAAACGCAGTGTCCAGGTTCACAGCTGTTTCTTTCTGTTTTGTTCTCTCTTCTCCTCCCAGGGTTCCATCTGCATTTGGTAGACACCCTGTCTGTGTTTCCTGCGACTCCTGCTTACCTTTTAAACATTCACCGTCTCTTCTCTCACAGGTATCTTTTCCCAATCTCTTCTCAGATTGGGAAGAGCTCTTTGGAAACAAGGAAAGCCCTGGTTTCTCGTCCAGGCAGCTCTCCAGGCTTACGCCATTCTTCATAGTTCTCTCGACACGCAACTTTTTTCATCTCTGAACCTCCTGTGCTTATCTGCTTTTTAAAGCTGATTTCAGGTTGTCTCATCCCACAATCTTGTGGACCCAAGGCCACTTCTGTGCCCAGTGCCCTACAGCAGCTGTGAGTCATGGTGGGCGTTCTGTTTCAGGTCCGCACCTAGGGAATGGGGTCAGATATTCACTCAGGACAGCCCAAAACCTTGAGAGTTGGAAATAGAGAATTGGCCACTTGATCTCTGGGAGAATGTATAACCTTGAGTCTGTTTGTCAGACTTCACCGCTGCAGAAGTTTTATAGCATAAATGATTCTTCATGAGGCAGTGAATCAGTGGCATTTACAGGGACTTTTCTTTAAAATCCTACATTTTATATAACGTTTGTCTCTCTGGTGGGAATTTAGGTCTTTCCCCAGGACAGTTATAGAGCTGAAGCTAACCAACAAGACTTTATCACTTTTGAAAAGAGAGACTCATTTACCATAATCCCTTCTAAGCTTAAAGTTGGCATCCTAGTTAGTGCTTTATTTAAACAATGATAACAAGGTTCTGAGAAAGAGGAGTTGGAGAATGGCAATGCCTAGAATATTCTGTTAAAAAAAAAAGACGTTTTCCCTTTAGAAAATGATGGTTCTGCTTGGCACCCACAGCCACAACCCAATCTGTCAGACAAACATAATTTAAAGGTTTGATTCTTTTTCTCTTCCTAACAAAATTTCAGCTAAATAAATATTGTTTACTTGTTCTACTGAAAAGAAGAGCCTCCTGTTCACTCAAAAAACTGTTACTTAAATCTTAGTAAGTACAATAAGTTATTTAAATTCCTGTTCTTTTATTTTCATATTTAAAGTATGGTCCAGTTTATCTCTTTTCTTCTGAAATGTTCCTATTGTTTTAAAAAAGTATGCTTTTTGGTAAGTTAAAAAATGTCATAGAAAGCTTGAGCATCTGCTCTGTTAGGATTTGGTGTCGGGCCATAGAGCTTGCTCAGGTGAAACACATGAGTGAGAAGGGGGCAGGGACTCTCTCCCTGTTTTCTGCAGAAGAATAGAAACTCCTCTTATTTCCTGAGGAAAAGACCTCATCCTTCCCGCCGGAAATCAGGCCCAAGCCACCCCACTGTTCTTTGCCTCTTTACCCTGCTCCTGCTGTTACCGGGACACGAACACTCCCTCTCAGCGGCAGCTTCCTCCGGCCACAAGCAGGTGTGCGGCGGTGACATTCCCTGGCACTCCACTCAGTGTTTCTGACGCCCCGGGCAGCACCATGGACAGCAAACGACAGCGCCTGCCACTGCCTGGGGCATCAGGTTGGGGTCCATCCACACCACCACTGCAGAAGGTAGACTGAGACAGACCCTTCCGTTTCGCTGGAATTCCTTTAACTGCTGCAGAATGGCTGTATGTCAGGAAACTACTAGCAAACACAGCAGTTTAAAACCACAGGTTGTGCTGGTTTCTCATTATTCCGTATCTGTGCTCCGTGATGCCGTCCACTTAGCTACGCTGGAGGGTCAGGGATGGATGAACACCTGCAGGTCTCCGGGAGCAGGGTTGGTGGCCGGAGCTCCACCCTGCAGGAGATCTGGGCTTCTCTGCACTGTGGAGGAAGTTTCCAGAAGAGCGGGGACAGCAGGCAAGCCTCTGCTTGGGCCTCTCTTTTCCTAATTCTTTTCGTAACTGTTTAATAACCCCAACCAACTGGGACTGGGAAAGCTCAGTAACTAACATGCAATACAGATTCAAAGTGGAGGCATTCCTCCAACAAAGCCGAAGACTTCGGGGTCTGGCATTGGAGTTGGGAGTGCAGTGCTTGTGTTTTGGGTGGATTGCTGGGTGTGTGGCATGTAATTTCTGAAAGGATGCCAGGTGGGTCAAGCTCCTTGCTGGGCTCCTTCTCAGCATGGACCACAGTGTCCTTCTCAAGGTTCCGTTTCTCCAAATCCTGAGGAGCGAGTCCCAGTGTCTCTCCTGACCTGTCCGCATTGTCAATCATGACCTTTCAGGCCAACAGCAAACGTCTCCTGGGGAAGGGCTGGAGCCAGTGGCCCTGACGGCGGGTGCTGCCAGCGTGCCCCTGTTTAATATCCTGCTGGCCAGAGCAGCTCCAGCCCACTTCAGGTCTCTGCAAACATCCATCACAGCTACACTATGGGCTGTACAGAGCATGGGCAAGGGTGTGTGAAGGATTAGGGCTGTTCGATGAAATCTACAGCATGAAGGAATAAGACTGAGATTCTCACACTCCTTGCTCCAAGTGTTTCCAAGGAGAGGCACCCAAAGAGGAGACAGCCTCTCTTCTCTCCTCACTGGCCTCTTCTAGAGCCCAGGGTCATGCCTCAAATCTCCTTCTCATTCCCTCATGAAACAGCATCTCTGCGGCCAGGCTGAAGTCACCAGGAATTTCCATCACACCCGCTGGGACCCCCAGGGTGAGCGAAACCAAGGCTCTGGGGCCTGAAGGGGAGACTGGAAACCACCTATCAGATTTCCCCTTTTATATTCTCTGCATTTTACAAAGAAATCAGGCTGTATGCTTTAATCGGTGAGCAGGTAAATCAATGTAGGTCTGGCTACAGAGTCAATGTGGTGCCCGTGCAAAATCAAATGCATGGCCCCTTTTCAAACATTAGGATTTTAAGGCAGACACAGCAGAGCTCAGGCCGGTTTCTCTCCATGTGTTATGTGTGCAGGTGGCCAGAAGCTGTGGGCAGCACAGGTGCACACGCATGTGGGAGGGGGGAGTGTGTCCCTGTGTGTGTGTGTAAACATGTGCATAAGTGGACCTCCGCATGTGTACACATCTGTCTGCATGTCACGGGGAGCTCGCCATAATCTCAAAAGACACAATACTAAACCCTGCAATTCTGAATGCTGAGATCCTTAAAGATCAAAATCTGAAAAATATTATTCCAGAAGAAAATAATTGAAAATTATTTAAAAGGTATATTGATTTACATGTTTAAAAGGGGTATTCATTTGATAAACATAGACAGCATAACAACACTTATAGGTACTTTACCCAAGAAGATAGACAGCAGCAGCATTCATATTTTCACAAGCAGGTGCACAAACGTGGTCACAAGGGCCCACCAGTTCCAAGCAAAACAGAGGGGCCATCTTCATTAAGAAAGCGGCCCAGAAGCTCACTCCCTAAGCATGTATCACTGCAGTGGGCAATTGCGCACACAGCTGTATAACCGCCATCTTCTGCTGCACTGCAATGGACATTCCAAGTCTTTTGATGAGATGGATTAAAAACCATGGCGGGTCAGTGCTGCATATGCAGTGCCCGAAGAGGCACACTCTGGAGAAATCTTCTCGGTCACAATGCCATGTGGGCAAAGGACAGCTCTTCGTTTACTGAGGAAGTCACCCACATACAATGGAAACATAGCGAGAATGGGTTCTACAGAGTTGCATTTGCAGAAATGCACTGAACAGATTAGAACTTTCTCAAGGTCTCTACACAATGTAAACCTCCAGTACTGAAAATGACGTAAAGGTGAACTACACCGCAGAGAAAATTGGAAAAAAAATGCTGCAATTTAAAATAGTTAAAAACAACTAAAACCAGAAAAAGAGACTAAACTAAATTAAAATAAAAATTGGACAAATGAAAAAGTGTCTTACAAGGATAGACTGTGGACAGCTGTGGGAAGTAGGTCGTAAGGGTCGGCTGTTCATAAATGGTGACTATGTTGAAGTCTTTCGTCAAAATCAATAGCTGCTTTTTTTTTCTTTTAGGACATGTTTCTTCTTGGGGAATACATTCATGTGCATTTTCTTTGTGGTGCTGCTCTGATTAAAATTTTTTTTCTTTTTCTTTTTTGAGATGGAGTCTCACTCTGTTGCCCAGGCTAGAGTGCAGTGGTGCGATCTCAGCTCACTGCAACCTCCACCTCCTGGATACAAGCAATTCTCCTGCCTCTGCCTCTAGAGTAACTGGGACTACAGGCGTGTGCCACCATGCCCAGCTAATTTTTGTATTTTTAGTAGAGACAAGTTTTCACCATATCAACCAGGCTGGTCTCGAACTCCTGACCTTGTAATCCACCTTCCTCAGCCTCCCAAAGTGATGGGATTACAGGCGTGAGCCACCGTCCCTGGCTGGAATTCCTCTATGAGTTGACACCGGCGGCCATGGGCATTTCCTATTAAGTTTTCCTGTCTTCTGTGCTGCACTTCTGTGTAGTTTTGGGCATGCAGAAACCCACTCTGTATGCATTCATGTGCAGACCACAGATCTGTAAAGTTAGCCTGAACAGCCACACTGCTGCCTGGGTGTCTTCCTATCCTACCTCACACGTAATTATTTTCCAGCAGTCAAGAGCTTCGTGGGCTCCTTCAGGCAAAGGCAGCTTTAATTCATTAAGGTCCCTGGAAAGTCGTCAGCTGGAGGGACTACCACTGCAGGCAAATGCCACATTTTAAATTGAACTCTTCCTTGTCATATCTCAAGGCCAATCTACTCATCTGAATTTTTCACCTAATGCATTGGGATGTCTGAAAACGAAATAAATTTTATTAGAAATAACTTGAAATTCACTTTTAGATATGTTGATTGCACCAAATTTCAAGTCTGTCGTGGTGTTTTGGAGACTCCATTGGAATTCATAGCACTCTGAATAAAGGAAAATAACAAGGTGTAATTGCTCCTAACGCCACGCAACTATCCTATGATTGTGATTTCAGGGATTTCAGGCTTTGGGGATTTCAATCTCCTAGGATTGCCTTTAGGGGTTATGATCCAAACCTGGACATGCACCCATCTGTCCATTCCATCAGGGTGGCTTCACGGGAGATCACAGGAGACGGTGAGGACCACGCCACGTCTGTCCCTCCCTGTGAGGCCGGCACAGGCACATCCCCCATCCGTGTGCGTGGGGTTCTGCAGGGGAAGTCACCGAAGCCCATGAGCTCAGGGTCACTTCACTCTCTCCTCTGCATCGTTGAAGAAACGCCCTCAGGTCAGGCAGCGTTCGGTGTCAGGTGCAGTGACACAGCCCTGAGGCCCTGAGTTCCTGTGAGGTGTTCCTAATAGTTTTCTAAGGAAAATCACAGGGAAGCAGCACAGAGCTTATCGAGGAGGGTGTTAACAGGGGCAGTGTTGGTGGCTAAACACTGGAACATGAGCCAGTCTGGAAGGTCGGGGGAGCAATTCCTAAAGGACTGGAGAAAGAGGAGAAGAGAGAAGGAGAGAGAGGGAAGGACTAAGAAAGAAGGAGCGAGAGAGAGAAGGAGACAGAGAGGGAGGACCAAAGAACAGCAGCAGGACAGGCAGGTCCCACCCTTCTGGAGCCAGAGCCCCTCGCAGCTGCCTGCGTGGATGCCCAGGTCTGCGCTTTGGCTGGGAGCTGCCCACCTGGAGCCAGAGCCCCTCACAGCCACCTGTGTGGATGCCCAGGCAGGCGGCCAGTGAGTGAGGTCAGCAGTGACCTAAAGTAACAGCCCCGATTGTCATCTGAAGGTTTTAGGAATGTCTTCTCATCATCATGTATGCAAGTGGGGAACGTTCGTACCAGGCAGGAAACTATTTCCTAGTTTTAGAGTAAACATTGGAGATATAAAAGGAATGATATTTATCCCACATATAAGCAGCAAGTATTGTCCTGCACTTCCCTCCTGAGGAGTTTCTGCTGCCAAGATCTCTCTGTGGGCCCTCAAATGCGCCCTCTCAGAAGCTCTCAGCCTCCATCCGGCCTGAGCTGATGTGTGCCCAGCTCTCTGCCCCCTCGCTCCGGCACATGCTGGGCTCCGCTGAGTGCACGTCCAGTGTTATTTGACAGCAGCCAACACCTTTAGTTTCATCCCTCTTTTTGGCCTCATGAAGGGAATAATTTGCCTCTCCAGGGAATGTGGTTTAAGAGTCCTGAGGCCGAAATTACTCCTATCTGGTGAAGATACAATCTAAAGAACAGCCTGCACGCCCGGGACCAATGGTGTATGACTTATTAGCTACCAGGACTCCCACTGTGTTACAATTCTGGTTCTACCCAGTGGAAGACGTTGGTATTCACTTGAATAATGACATCTTCAGGAAAAATCAGCCATGCTAATTTTATGAAATATTATCTGCTGGTAGCTGATGCTGGTTGCACGAACAGTTTTTGCCCTCTTCTATTCAAGAATGGGATATGATCAACACATTGAATGATTTTCTCTTTAACACGGAGTCATCTATCTGCTCCCATATAAACTGCATTCCATTTTTCTTGGCATAATGGCTTCCTCTTTTGATGAAATGAGCCTTTTGCATTTATGAGAAATGTGTGCAATGTTGGCTGCTGGCTGAGATAACGTAACAACTTTCTGAATTCAAATATTGGTAGAGTGCATGTATAACAGCAGTAGTAATTAAGGGGGTATTGATTGGTTCAGGCTGGTCTAATCACAGACTGTATAATAAATCATAAGGTGTTTTGCAATTAGGGATATCCATACTAAATAACAAAGCACTGTTATCTTAGCAGCCTTAGTAAGTATGGAGTAATTGCTACAACAGCATGTACCTGTTTAGAGTCACTGTCCACTCATCACACGCAACACACCTCTTGCTTTCATGGAAACTGCTGTTCCGGTTAAGGCACTGGTGAAATACTCCACTAATATCCCCCAAATGCTTGTTTCTCCTCCAGCAATTTTCCATATCTTCAAATGCTGGGAGAGCCTTCTCCCTCTATCCCCACACAGGTAGTGATTAAAGGCTCCATTATTTCAGCAGTACCCACTAGTACCACAACATTTATAGTGCTTTCAGCATTTCCATTACAGACCTCTAATAAACGAGCAGCTATAAAGCAAAATTGAACCAGCTGGGAACAAAGTCGGCATACAAAGATTTCAGCCTGAGAGTAGGTATTCTTTTTTATGAAGATTTTTCCATTTATTTTTTAAATATATAGACGACTTTTACTTACATTTGCCATCTATTTCACAGAAAAAAAAATACGAAAGAGAATTGTGTTACCTTTTAAATTCTAGCTTATATTGCTTCTAAAAAAAGACACTGTAAACAACTTTTATCTGGATTGCTGTTTAGTTAATGGAGTCCTTTTTTCTTCCATGACATGCTTCAATGTAGAGCCACGAAAAGTTAAAAGGCTACAAACTTTGTGTTTATCATTATTTGACTGAATAGTGTTTTGAAAAGACTGCGTAACTTAGAGCCGTAAGGATCATGAGACTGTTTAATCCCACAGTCATTTGCGAGAGAAGGAGCCGAGGACACATGGAACTTCCCGAGGTCACAGGCCATGTGAATTATAGAGTTGAGATTCTAATGCAAGACCCAGGAGCTAAACCCCCACGCCCAGATCTGCATCCAAAGGGCAGCTGCCATCGAGCATAATCCCCAGTCCCAGACAGCAGGTCCCACAGCGGGGCTGAGATCTCCCAGTTCTAAACTCTCTCAACCCTTCACTGCTCTGCACTTAGTGGAGCCTTCACGCTCACTCAGTTGTGAGGAGACCTGAAGTCAGATGTGTTCTATGGGACTTCCAAAGGCATCCGGCAGCCCCAACAGCTGGTCAGCCCTGCCATCCCCATTGCCCTCATTACTAACCAATGCCGTTGGAGTAGTGCCACTGCGGATGACCCCTGCAGACACTGTGTGTGCATTATTTACCCTCGTGGCATTAGGAGGGTGGGTGCTCTGATTGATGTAAACCACAGACCTGAGAAGGAACCTGGATGACCGTCCAGCTAGCAGTTGGTCAAGCAGTGGGCCTTGTCAGGGAATCCAGCCTGTGGCTCAACCCCTAGACACACTACATCAACCCAGGTGAAAGCATTTTGCTTTAAGAATTATGCATTTTTTTAATGGTAAAGAGTTTGTTTACATTAAATCATACAGTCCTCTTAGTGACCTATAGGCTCCATTTTTTTCAGAAATGTGTTCCTTTTGTGATTCTGATTTGTTATGAATGGAGCCACCTTTGCAAGATGTTGGCCGTGAGAACTACCTGGCATGGCCAACTCCATCTTGACTAGCCTCACGGGCTGGCTGTGTTCCCTCATCCCTGGGCATAGGCCAAGCTAACCATGAGAGGAATTTACAGTTTAACTATGAAGCAAGAATGGTAAGTTCCTCCCTAAAACTGGTTCCTTCCTTGTTTGGGGGGCGAAGGCTGCGTTTGTAAGACTAGGGCAAGGCCACGAGATTAGGATTATGAGATAGGCCTTGATTCTGCTGTAATATAGGCCTACTTTCTATAGTCTCTCATTGCTCAGGAGTCAAGTGGCCAGAGAGCACAAGATTTGTGACTTTTGCAATTGCTCCTATAGGTAACATGACTATTGTAGAACCTAAGATTGGTCTTTTGAGATGTTTTTCAAACTGTTGGATGGAAGCGACTCACTGACTCTACCCAGACTTGTGACTGGTGACTCAACCAGTCCCCTGGACCACACCAAGAGATAAATTCAGTGCATGAGAACTGCGCTCCACCCCCCTGTGATTGCATCCATTCCCTAGCCAGCAGCATCCATTCCCTAGCCCTCTGCCTACCAAACTACCCTTGAAAATCCCTAACCTCCAAGCCTTTAGGGAGACTGACTTGAGTAACAACTGTCTCCCTATATGGGGCTGACCACATGAAGAGACTGTAATGCAAGGCCCAGGAGCTAAATCCCCACACCCAGATCTGCATCGAAAGGGCAGCTGCCATCAAGTGTAATCCCCAGTCCCAGACACCAGGTGCCACAGCTGGTCTGAGATCTCCCAATTCTAAACTCTTACGACTCTTCACGTGAAGGGTCCATGTGGCCAGCCCCACATTTGTTAAACTCTTTCTTTACTGCAATCCCACGGTCTCTGTCAACTGGTTTTGTCTGTGCAGCAGACAGGAAGAACGCATCAGGCAACGACATGTAGACCCAGACTGTGACACTGAAGCCAGCGGAAGAGCAGGAAGCCCACGTTGTTTGTTTATTCACGATACACGAATGTATTCTTCCAACTGCAGCACACAATGTAGTAATTGATTTAAGCCCAGCTATTAAAAATTCCGTACAACATGGGGACTGTAGTTAATAATAACGTATTGTCTAAAAACTAAACCCTTCCTATATGATTAGAAGATATTAATAATAATAATGTACTGTATACTTGAAAAATCACTGGGAGATTTTCAGTGTTCTTACCACACACACAAAAATAAGTACATGAGGCAATGCACACGTTAATTAGATCAAGTTAGCCATTTTACAATGTAAACATACTTCAGAACACCATGTTGCAGGCCATAAATAGATATAATTTTTATTTGCCAATTAAAAATAAAAGAGTACAAAAAGTACTCACAAAAAGTGAGAAAATGCTATATCTAAGAGGAATCTAAGGAAATTAGACAACTGAGTATAACAGAATCTCCTGGATGGATTCCTGAAACAGAAAGAGGGCATTATGTAAACATTAAGGAAATGTGAAGAAAGTATGGGCTTCACTCAACAGCAACACATAATATTGGTTAGTCGATTGTCAGAAATGCACTTTACTAATAGAAGATATTAATAATAGGGGAATCGACTGCAGGTTGTAAAGGAACTCTTAGTAGTACTATCCCAACTTCTCTATGAATCTAAAACTATTCTCAAGTAAAAATCTTGTTAAAAAACAAAAACACGGTGCTAAATGGAAGAAGCCAGTCGCAAAAGGCCACGTCATATGATACCATTTCTTTGAAATGTCTGTAACAGGGAAATCTAAGAGACGCAGAATAGATTGGTGCTTCCTGATGACTGGCGGGGGTAGGGTGGCCCCAGGTAACAGGCACGGACCTCCTTAGATAATGAGAATACTCGTGTTCTAAAAGTTGATTGGTGATGGTTGCACATATCTGTGATTATATTAAAAACCATTACATTGTACACTTTCATTGGGCAAATTGTATGGCATGAGAATTGTATGTCAATAAAGCCTGCTAATTTAAAAGATGCTATAAACTAAGAAGTTATAGAGAGCTGTTGAAATTTACGGGGTCAGTAATGAGCCCTTTTCGGTTGAGTTCTTTCAAAGGGCCAATAAAATAAACACTAAATGTGAGTCTTTATTAGATATCAATATTCAAAGACATAAATTTTATTAAAAATATGGTCTCTCAGATCTTTCTGTTGAATTAAAATCTGTGCAAATTTAGAAATCTGATAAAAAGCAAACCTATCTTTATATATATATATATATATATATATACACACACATATATTTTAAAGTTTAAATGGCTGAATTAAAACACTTATTGTGAGGGTTTACAGAAAAATACAGTGCACATAAAAACATACATTACTTATTAAACTAAAGAATAGACCCTCTGACTGTCAAAAACTTTGTTTCATAACATGGAGGGTTTAGCAATAATTGTATTCACAAAGTGCAAAGGTTTAACAGTCAGCAGATTTGGTCTGTGAACCACGGCTACTGAGCCAGTCATTTCTAAAGGCAGGAGACTTGAGAAGGGACAGAGGCTCTCTGAGTGATTCCCCACAAACAAGCTTCCGACTCTGCACCTCAGCTAACCCCAGAGCTGATGCTTCCCTAGCATTCTAGAGGTTGTGCTGGTTTGCCTCCTGGCTTTTCCCCTCCACTTAGGGAGGCTTCCTCCCCTCCCCTGCCTCTCCAGGCACCCTTGTCTTCTTCTTCCCTTCTTTGTCTCTATTCACTTCCTTTTCCAGCCTCCCAAATTTCTGCTTCTCTTTCCACCAGCCACTTCCCTGACTCTGGCAAGGTTGTGAAGCTACAGGGCATTATGGAGCCCTGTGTTTATATTTAGCACATATTGTATTTGTTGGTTCAAATGTGTTCCCCAACCCAGGAGTTAAAAACAACTGAGTTGAAAGTCTCCTGTTTGTTTCTACAAGACAGTGGTTCCTAATGAGGGGCGTGGGCTGGCATCGCAGGAGAACTTGTGAAAAATGCAAATTTTCAGGCCCTGCAATCCCCCCAGGCGTACGTCTCTAGAAGCTCTGAGATGGGACCCAGAAGCTGGGCCTTAAGCCCTCCCAGTGGTTCCAATGCATGTTCGGGTTTGGAAACCACAGGTCTGAAAAAACAAAGCCCATTCGAGGACATTTGGGTTCTGCTGTTGCCTCCTCTCTCATTCCCTACCCTCGCTGTCTGCTTTGTGGACACTGAAATAAAAACAGCACTGCACTGCAAAATGCTTCCTAAGGTGGTGGAGGGTAAGAGGCCAGATAGTTCCACCACCTCAAACAGAGTGTTCAAACTTGACGTTGCATCAGAACTACCTGTAGAACTTGCTGAAAAACCCCAATTTGGTGCATCTGAAGTGGGCTCAGGGTCTGCAATTCTGCTAAGCTCCCATGGGAAGGACTCAGGGTCCCTATTTCTACCAAGCTCCTGTGGGATGAACCCAGGGTCTGCATTTCTGCCAAGTCCCTATGGCTGGACCCAGGGTCTATATTTCTACCAAACTCCTGTGGGAACAATCCAGGATCTGCATTTCTACCAAGCTTCCATGGGATGGACCCAGGACTGTGTTTCTACCAAGCTCCCATGGGAAGGACTCAGGGTCTGCACTTCTCCCAAGCGCCTACGGATGGACCTACGTTCTGTATTTCTCCCAAGCTCCCATGGGAAGGACTCAGGGTCTGCACTTCTCCCAAGCTCCCATGGGAAGGACTCAGGGTCTGTATTTCTCCCAGGCTCCCATGGGAAGGACTCAGGGTCTGTATTTCTCCCAAGCTCCCATGGGAAGGACTCAGGGTCTGTATTTCTCCCAAGCTCTCATGGAAAGGACTCAGGGTCTGTATTTCTCCCAGGCTCCCATGGGAAGGACTCAGGGTCTGTATTTCTCCCAAGCTCTCATGGAAAGGACTCAGGGTCTGTATTTCTCCCAAGCTCCCATGGGAAGGACTCAGGGTCTGTATTTCTCCCAAGCTCCCATGGGAAGGACTCAGGGTCTGTATTTCTCCCAAGCTCCCATGGGAAGGACTCAGGGTCTGTACTTCTCCAAAGCTCCCATGGGAAAGGACTCAGGGTCTGTATTTCTCCCAGGCTCCCATGGGAAGGATTCAGGGTCTGCACTTCTCCCAAGCTCTCATGGGAAGGACTCAGGGTCTGTATTTCTCCCAGGCTCCCATGGGAAGGACTCAGGGTCTGTATTTCTCTTAGGCTCCCATGGGAAGGACTCAGGGTCTACACTTCTCCCAAGCTCCCGTGGGACAGACTCAGGGTCTGCACTTCTCCCAAGCTCCCATGGGAAGGATTCAGGGTCTGCACTTCTCCCAAGCTCCCATGGGAAGGACTCAGGGTCTACACTTCTCCCAAGCTCCCGTGGGACAGACTCAGGGTCTGCACTTCTCCCAAGCTCCCATGGGAAGGACTCAGGGTCTGTATTTCTCCCAGGCTCCCATGGGAAGGACTCAGAGTCTGTATTTCTCCCAAGCTTGCATGGGAAGGAATCAGGGTCTGCACTTCTGCCAAGCTCCCGTGGGACAGACTCAGGGTCTGTACTTCTCCCAAGCTTGCATGGGAAGGACTCAGGGTCTGTATTTCTCTTAGGCTCCCATGGGAAGGACTCAGGGTCTGCACTTCTCCCAAGCTTGCATGGGAAGGACTCAGGGTCTGTATTTCTCTTAGGCTCCCATGGGAAGGACTCAGGGTCTGCACTTCTCCCAAGCTTGCATGGGAAGGACTCAGGGTCTGTATTTCTCTTAGGCTCCCATGGGAAGGACTCAGGGTCTGCACTTCTCCCAAGCTCCCGTGGGACAGACTCAGGGTCTGCACTTCTCCCAAGCTCCCATGGGAAGGACTCAGGGTCTGTATTTCTCCCAAGCTCCCATGGGAAGGACTCAGGTTCTGTATTTCTCCCAGGCTCCCATGGGAAGGACTCAGGGTCTGCACTTCTCCCAAGCTCCCGTGGGACAGACTCAGGGTCTGCACTTCTCCCAAGCTCCCATGGGAAGGACTCAGGGTCTGTATTTCTCTTAGGCTCCCATGGGAAGGACTCAGGGTCTGCACTTCTCCCAAGCTCCCGTGGGACAGACTCAGGGTCTGCACTTCTCCCAAGCTCCCATGGGAAGGACTCAGGGTCTGTATTTCTCCCAAGCTCCCATGGGAAGGACTCAGGTTCTGTATTTCTCCCAGGCTCCCATGGGAAGGACTCAGGGTCTGCACTTCTCCCAAGCTCCCGTGGGACAGACTCAGGGTCTGCACTTCTCCCAAGCTCCCATGGGAAGGACTCAGGGTCTGTATTTCTCCCAAGCTCCCATGGGAAGGACTCAGGGTCTGTATTTCTCCCAAGCTCCCATGGGAAGGACTCAGGTTCTGTATTTCTCCCAGGCTCCCATGGGAAGGACTCAGGGTCTACACTTCTCCCAAGCTCCCGTGGGACAGACTCAGGGTCTGCACTTCTCCCAAGCTCCCATGGGAAGGACTCAGGGTCTGTATTTCTCCCAAGCTCCCATGGGAAGGACTCAGGGTCTGTATTTCTCCCAAGCTCCCATGGGAAGGACTCAGGTTCTGTATTTCTCCCAGGCTCCCATGGGAAGGACTCAGGGTCTACACTTCTCCCAAGCTCCCATGGGAAGGACTCAGGGTCTGTATTTCTCCCAGGCTCCCATGGGAAGGACTCAGGGCCTACACTTCTCCCAAGCTCCCATGGGAAGGACTCAGGTTCTGTATTTCTCCCAGGCTCCCATGGGAAGGACTCAGGGTCTGCACTTCTCCCAAGCTCCCATGGGAAGGACTCAGGGTCTGTATTTCTCCCAGGCTCCCATGGGAAGGACTCAGGGTCTGCACTTCTCCCAAGCTCCCATGAGGAACTGATATGAGTAATCCAAGAACCACACTGCTGTCAAAGAACACATTGATTTTCTCCTTGGTTCATCTAGTTAATTGCTCTAAGGAAGAAGAGTCCCAAATGACACATGCTGGAGCCGTTGTGACCGTAACTAATGAGTAAGAATAATGTTCCCTGCAAGTTCATGCTGGAGTCGTTCCATGGCGCTTATCTCTAATAACCAGAAGGGAGAAGACGTCCAGCCTGAGAGATGCTTTTCCTTCCCAGCAAGCTGACCACGGCTGCTGTCCTCGCAGCTTCCCCAGTCTTCCTTTGCCTCTTCTCATTTAACAGAAATGTTGATAAGGCCAACCCTCGAATTACCTGTAGTCGATTCTACATTTTTCCCACCTTGCAGCACTTTTAGAACTTTTCGGAAAGTCACCTCTTATTTATGTAGCACAATGGAAAAATAAGCCAAGCCTATCAACTTGGAAAGCTGATTGATCAAGAAGTTTTCCAGGTAACATTATTAGCTTGTCACTATTGTGTTAATGAGAATGCAACAATGTAACTCCAAATGACATCCTGCGAGATTCAGTGTTGTTTTCTTGGTTGAGTGAGATGATACGTGTAAAGGCATTTAATAAAGTGCTGGATCTGTCTTCTTATATGACTCCTATAACTTACCCTGTGTCATCTCACAGTGGTCTTCATTATCTTCACAGTAGAGATTGATTTGCTTTGTTTCCTATATTGCTGTGCTGATGTGGCATGTTATTATTTAGTGAACAAATATTTGCAAAGTGTGTTTGTTTATGGAAGACAATCTAGGAAAACTATATGACTGTCACTTTCAAACTCTGGATAAGATTTTGCTATGTCAGATTTACTTCCTGTAATACAATCAGCAGTATAACAGTAACTCTTTATAAAAATAATGACTTTTCAGCTGGACATAGTGGCTCGCACCTATAATCACAGATCTTTGGGAGGCCGAGGCATGCGGATCACCTGAGGTCAGGAGTTTGAGACCAGCCTGGCCAACATGGTGAAACCCTGTCTCTACTAAAATTACAAAAAATTGGTAGAACATGGTAGCAGGTGTCTGTAGTCCCAGCTAGCTACTCAGGAGGTTGAGGCAGCAGAATTGCTTGAGCCCGGGAGGCAGAGGTTGCAGTGAGCCGAGATGGCATCACTGCACTCCAGCCTGGGCAACAGAGTGAGACTCAGTCTCAAATAATAATATTTACAAAACCATGTGGTCTACATTGAATTTTTGAAAACAGTTTCACTCCTATTATTTCATCTTCAGGATACCTCCTGAGATAAGTATGTTCATCTCAATAATAATAACTATTATTATTGGATACTAGGGTAGCTATTATTATTGGATACTAGGGAATGAAGGAGGAGATAACAATAGAACCCAATAATAATAAATATGTAATATAAATATATAATATATAATCGATATTATTATTGGGTTCCATTGTCTCTTCCAATAGAACTAATAATAAATTGTAACTTATTTATTAAATAAATAAATAATGTATTATTTATAATTATCTGTATTATTATAATAAATTATATTATTATAATTTAAATATAAATTTATGAAAATATAACAATACTATAATGTTATTATAATTTATCATAATAATAAATTACAATCAAGAGAATTTGAGATAACACAAATACTTGGTGGGAGAACTAGACCTAAAACCTGCTTTCCTGACTCGCTGTTCCTTATTCTTCTATAAGAACATCATCGTTTCTTTTTCCTGAGACCAGAGACCCCACTTACCACCACCACTTGGAAACTCATACATGGACAACTTGCGTTTTTTCTAATGAAAAATATTAGCAAACTTGGTAGATTCTAAATTTAAACATGTTAAATTTGCTACTCAGAAATGAAATAGCAAATCTAAAAACAGAATCAAACAAAAACCAAGTAATCATTTTCCCAGCACTCATTTTCGTAAGCAGGTATCTTGCTAAATCTTACAATCTGCTTCCTACTGTGCTAGACACTGTTGAGGCCACAGGAGAGACCAGGACAGGGTTTCTCACTGGAGATGCTATGGTCCGGGTGAATGGCATGAGGACAGGGAAGACGGAACCAAGCCTACTGTCAAGCTGTGAATCTACACGCATTCATGGACACCTCTACAAGCTGCATTATTCATTTAGTTAAGTATGAACACGGTTTACTCTTTTCTCACAGGTTAAAAAACTTCAAGTTAAATAGTATTGCTGGTGTGCTAGAGGGAGTCAGTATTACAGTTTTATCTCTCTACTCTGGGGTCTATTATTCCCTCACACAGTACACATGGCTCCATTTAATGGTAATGGAAGTCACATTTGGGTATTGGAAAGATAATTTTTCCCTCTAGAATTTGCACAAGATAATCCCTAAGGAATAATAATTTTTACAACCCAGTCATTGCCCTATCTGGACCCAAGAAGTAACTCTGCACAGTAATTAAATAAGCACAACAGGCAAATTCAAATTTCAAGAGTCTGAGTTTTATGGTTACAGATGTTCTTCCTAACATAGTCTATTCAGCAGTTCCTTGAGTCATAAATGTTTAATTTTTAATCTATTTTTTATCGGTTTTGTGCAAGGCAGGCTGCTAGTATACCAAAAGGATTTTCACTAGTGCATTTTACATGCAGGAAGTTTGCAGTAATAAAAGTTTTAACAAAATAAAATCAGGTCTATTCCCTTAAGGGCGTGAATATTGCTTTAGCGGAAAATGCAGGTCAGTGTCCTTGCTCTAGAACAAGGACTATAGAGATCTCACTTACACTATTGTTTGTGAGTGGCAGTCCATTTACAGACTTAATAACACCCAGGGAATCACACGACTTAACTTGCAGATGGATTATTGAAAACACGTAGAGTGACATCATCTATTTGCACTGTGTATGTCCTTTGAAATGATTCACAGACTAGAAACAATAGTCATCTCAGGATATATTTATCTTTTATGACTCAAACACCTGCCCCACTTTTCAGGGGACCTTGTGGCATAGACAATAGGTGCAAATGAAAGGTAAATTCTTGTTAAAATACCACAAAAAGGGGCTAACAAAATCACAGCTGACATCACATGTTTGCATATTTATTGACAGCTATCAACACACAGTTCCACCTGGCTGGGGAGGCCTCAAAATCATGGCGGAATGTGAATGAAGAGCAAAGTCACATCTTACATGGTGGCAGGCAAGAGAGCGTGTGCAGGGGAACTGCCCTTTGTAAAACCATCAGATCTTGTCAGACTTATTCACTATCATGAGGATGGCATGGAAGAAATTCACCCTCATGATTCAATTACCTCCCACTGGGTCCCTCCCAAAGCATGTGGGGATTACGGGAGTTACCATTCAAGATGAGATTTTGGTGGGGACAAGCCAAACCATACCAACCCCTAAAACAAACCTGTGGTAAATAGAAATGTGCACTTCTGTGTGGCCAGCAAACTCTAGGCTCACTCATTTAAACACCTCTAGCAGCATTTCAGTATAAAGTTTTCTAAAAGCATTTTGTAAAGACAAAGGAAAGAAGCTAATTTAAGCAGCAACCTTTGAAATAATACATATTCATTAAACCACAAGTGGAAAGAGGGACTATGAGCTTGGAGGCATTCTCATATTAAACTCCTCACCCCAAAAAGGAACTGCATCTGAGTTAAGAAAAGATATGGAGTCTAAGCTCCTTCTGAATAGATGCATGAGTAAAACTGGAAAATATTAAAACACGGCGAACCCAGAGAAGTCCATACAAGACTCAGGCCTTTAGGAGCAGGGCTTTAGCCGAAGCCTGAATTTGGAAAAGCTTTTGGAAATAAGCTCTCCTAGCACCACTTTCTGGGCCAGGGACCTCACCAAAGTGGTCTTCATGACACAGCCACCAGCCCCTGAGTCCAGCCTACTACACTACAGCACACAGGGGCTGCTACTCTGGGATCAAACCCCCTAATGAGTGGGTGTTTTCCTCGAGTAATTCACACATTGGCAGCCTGTAGTGTGTCCTGTTGTTTAAAGGATGACTGGGGATTTTTAAATTAGATCATCAAAGCCTTGGACTGATAGACTATCGCCAGTCCCAATTCTGTTCCCTCTCATCTCCTCTTTTTCCTCTTTTTTTTTTTTTTGGTAGAAACAGGTTTTTCCATGTTGCCCAAGCTTGTCTAAAACTCTTGGGCTCCAACAACTGTGTTGCCTCTGCCTCCCAAAATGCTGGGATTATAGGTATGGGCATCCTCTTTTTTTATTGGTCTGGTAAACATTTTATAAGAAAAATGTACCCTGATCAGTCTATCCCCAGCAATCTGTCATCATCTAACTAGTTTTTGAGGTCCCAATAATTGTCAAAACTAATGGCTTCCCTGATTACCTTCATCCAAAAATCAGGCAGCATTTAGATTAAAAATACACATGATTTGGTACTTCATCACATTTTTGTATTATTTCTATAATTTCATGTGTTTTAGCTTTGCCTTTCTAACCTGGATACAAGATCTGTGAAACTTTGATCATTCTCCTGCATCTCCCAAAGAACCTAGAACAGAACAGAGCACAGGATCCATTGACTGGTGGGCTTATTTATTGATGTAGTATTAATTATTATTAATATAATTATTAAAATTTATTTATAGAAATAATTTAATAATTTATTGATATATTGATGCAATATTAATTATTGATATAATTATATATTTGTGGTGAGGTCAGCCAATAATATTGATGTAATATTAATTGTTATTAATATAATAATTATTTATTTTTTAACAGAAAACCTGAGTTGTGGTGAGGCGAGCCACCTGGGAGTCAACTGTCATGTGAAGGGTGGTTTGTTACTCACAGACCCCAAGAGGAAGAGGTGGGGCACAGCCCCAGGGCCACGCAGGAAAGTCCAAGGCCAGGAGGGAGAGGGAGGGGAAAGCAGGCAAGAGCCTTTACTATGGCTTCCATAGCAAGGCAGGCTTAGCAGACTTAGGTTTGGCTAGTTTGAGTAATTTCTGGAGGCTCGAGGGCATAGGGACTGGCCTCAGTTGTCTGGGATCTGGCTGTGGGGTGATTAGGGCAGATTAACAGAATAGAGGTCTGGAGTGTGAGGACATGATTAAAAGGTGGTTGAAGTGTGGCCCCGGATTGGTCCTAGTGGAAAGCATGCCTCACAGGACTTCTTCCAAGAAGAGGAGACAGGGAGCAAGAGGACGGAACCACTGCAAGGTGATTCAGGCACATGACAGGTTGTCCAGAAGAGGATGCATCCAGCAAACCCATGCAGAGCAGATGTCAAAGCATCAGGTCTGCAGCGCTAGAAATGTGATTAATACAGTCTCATGGACACAACAACTAAGTAACAAGGGAACATAACCTATGAATTTATTTCACCTTGAACAGGGTGCTATGGTTTCTGTGTCCCCACCCAAATCTCACATGGAATTGTAATCTTCAGTGTTGGAGGCAGGGCCTGGTGAGAGGTGATAGGATCATGGGGGCGGATTTCTCCCTTGCTGTTCTCGTGATAGTGAGTGAGTTCTCACGAGATCTGGTTGTTGAAGACTTTGTAGCCCCTAACCTTCCAGCCTCTCGCTCCTTCTCTAGCAATGTGGGGCATGCCGGCTTCCCCTTTGCCTTCCCTGATTGTAAACTTCCTGAGGCATCCTCAGCCATGCTTCCTGCACAGCCTGAAGAACCGCAAGCCAGTTAAACCTTCTTGCTTTGTAAATTACCCAGCGTCAGGTAGTTTTTTATAACAATGCAAAAGTGAACTAATACAATACGTCTGAGAATCAGGTCACTAGTCAGATAGCAGAAACCTTCCTACTGTTGAAACATGAAATCAAGCCTACTGCCCGTGCCCTGGTCTCTTCTAGCTTTGCCCCAGATAAAGAAGCAAATTTACAAACAAGATAGAGAAAGCTAACAAGTGACCAAAATCGATTTTGATTGTAAGTGAAATAAGCTTAACTACAACACTGAGCCCATAACCTTGGTAGTAAAATAAAATGAAGTGGAAGAGGCTACGCTGTAATAGCAACTTAATATTCACCAGATTGTAAAGCAAATCTAGGAGGAATCATCGCGCATGCAAGAAGAAAATTACCACCCAATATAACCTGTGCTGAGACATATTCATGGCTACCCAGAGAGCCCCAAAATCTAAATGGTGATTTTCTTTAAAATGATGGCTGGGCGCTGCTGGTGCTTAATTAATTTCTTCATGTCCTCCAGAGTAGAATGAGCCGTACCGGCTTCAAACGCACCTGAGGATGAGGCTATACCACGGGAACTACCTGGATTGCAGGAGGGAAGGGAGTGGGTGGCCTTCACCAACGACCACTGAGTGATTGCATATTGGAAAGGCACTGGTCTAAAACTCAGAAGACCTCAGTTCTCACCAGAGTCCTGCCCATAGGCAGTTTGATCCTGAGCAAGGAACTTAGCTCTCTTTTCATCTCTTGAAATACAGGAGTTTTTCTATGTTTCAGAGAAGTGGGTAGACCATTACCCTTCTTTTGTGTTTATTGGCCAGAAATGCCTCAGACGCTTCATCGTACCTTATAACTTATTTAAAACATTCACAAGCAACTCTTTAGGGACACCCTTACCATACGGGGAGGTATATAAAGAAAGGCTATTACCAACAGGAAAATCTTAGCATTGAATCACCATGAACACATGATTTCATGTTTCAACTGTAGGAAGCTGTAGCCCTCACTCTGTCACTCACAGGCTGTAGGACCTTAGACATATATCGTGCCCATCTGTAAAATCAGGGCTTGGCCTTGCCCGGCAGTTTCCAGCAGCATTTCCTGAAGGAGACCTGGAGCCCACCCTAGAGGCAGAGGAAGCCGGAGGAAGGTGCAGCCAGCCTCCCCTCACCCCAGGCCCAGCAGCCCACCCACTACTGTGCTGCTTCTGCAAAAGTCTCATAAGGTTGAAAAGGGCTGTATTAGTCTGTTCTCACAGTGCTATGAAGAAATACCAAAGACTGGGTAATTTATAAAGGAAAGAGGTTTAACTGACTCACTGTTCTTCAGGGGTAAGGAGGTCTCAGCAAACTTAAAATCATAGTGGAAGGGGAAGCAAATACGTCCTTCTTCACAGGGTGGCATAAAGGAGAAGTGCAGAGTGAAGAGGGGAAAAGCCCCTTATAAAACCATCAGATCTCATGAGAACTCACTCACTACCAAGAGAAGTATGGAGGTAACCACCCCTACAGTTCAGTTACAACAACTGGGTCCCTCCCACAGCACATGGGGATTATGGGAGCTACAGCTGAAGATGAGATTTGGTGGGGACACAGCCAAACCTCATTAGCTGATCTAGGTGACCCCTCAAGTTTCAGCCTCCCAGTATGAACGTTCCTGTTTACTGCCACATCTCCTGCTGCAGCAATAGCCATCGAAACCAAAGCAGACACAGAGTTAAAAGCCCAGATGCATGAAAACATGTTCAGCCTCAATAGTCAACAGAAAAATGCAAATCAAAGCCACAATAAGATACCACTTCACACCCACTAGGAGGACTGCTATAAAGACAAAAAGCAGGAAGTAAAATTTTGTAGGACATAGGGAAATTGGAATTCTTGTGCACTGCTGATGGGAATGTGAAATGCTACAGCCACTGCGTAAAAATAGCACAGCAGTTTCTCAACAAATTAAACATGGAATTACCTTACGATCCAGCAATTCCACTTCTGGGAATATACCCAAAAGAACTGAAAGCAGGAACTCAGATACCTGCACATGCATGCTGATGGCAACACGATTCACAATAGTCAAAATGTGGGTGCCTCCCCAGTGTCCATCAGCAGACAAATCAGCAAAACATTGTATATCCATTTATGATGGAGTATTACTCAGCTTGAGAAGGAAGCTCAGACACCTGCCAGAACATGGATGAAGCTTGCAGATAGCATGCTACGCTAAACAAGCCACATACCGAAAAACAAATACTGTATGATTCCACTCATAGGCCATCCCGAGAGTCATAAAATTCATGGAGACAAAAAGTGGAAGGAGAGTGGCCAGAGGGTGAGGAAGGGTTACTGGGGTGTCAGTGTTTTTGATGGGGACAGAGTTTCAATTTGGGAAAGATGCACACTTTCCAGAGACAGATGGCAGCAACAGCTGCCCAACAATGTGAATGCACCTGATGCCCCTGTGCTGCACACCCAGCAACAGCTAAACTGGTACACTTCCTGTTATGACTGACTCACCACACTAGAAAACCCTCAGGATCCGGGTTCCAGGGCAGGGTCACCTGTAGAGAGCAACGAGAAAGCACATTCTGGAACAACAGCTGGGACTGTCTAGCTGGAGGTATTTACTGACCAGACTTGGGCACGCTTCCTCTTTGGCAGCAGAGCCCCGGCACCGCGGTGGCCAGGCTGTGGAGAATAAAAATAGAGCCTGCTTTTAGCAGTGTC
Organism: Callithrix jacchus; assembly: GCF_049354715.1. Taxonomy (NCBI): domain Eukaryota; kingdom Metazoa; phylum Chordata; class Mammalia; order Primates; family Cebidae; genus Callithrix; species Callithrix jacchus. The sequence goes on from NC_133508.1 coordinate 10,077,620, forward strand.
TTTCCTAAGCTAGAAGCGCTGACACTTTTATACAATAAGCAATGCTTTCATCTTGTTCCCTCTGAAAGGGAGTCACCCCATAAAAAATGGCTGTTGACACATCAGACGACGTCCCTAGTTAGTAGCACTGGGTTCCTACAGCTTCCCTAGAACCTACAAATATTTCCTCTCCAACATGCATTTTAACTACGAAGCTGCCCCAGGAGCAAACTCGGTGAATCTGGCACTGCCCGCCCACCTGCCTGCATGCATGCAGCTTCAGTGACTTTTCCGATGCTGGCGGGAGCGTCTCCTTTCCAGCTGGATTGAGGATTCAACAGGGTTACCTGGATGCCAACCTACTTTTGCTTTTTAGGTGCAAACATGATTTGCTGGTGTTCTAGAAGTATACCCTATTCATGACAAAAACTGCACGTATGCAATGTTTTGTGAGTCTATTCAGCCAATCGCACGGCCCAGCTGCACGCCTTCAGATAGAAGTTCCATGAGGGTAGGCCCCTCATCAGCGTTTTTCAGCTCTGTGCCTCCAGCAGGGGATTCACAGAGGAGCTGAAGGAATCAGCACAAGGACATAACGTCCATGGCCCCAGGCACATTTTCTTAGGGCTGGGGGGTGGGGCGGTTTGTCTACATAAACAATAAAAGGTGTATTTTTAAATGAGTTGATATAAACATGAATATAATCCAAGTGAAATTCATCATGACTATATTCATTTTTCTCTTCTTATTTTAAAACAAATGAGAGTTGAATGATTTCCATGGGTTCCTGGCAGTACTGTGGCCTGGGACCTGTGCCTCCAGTAGTCCGGGGAGGAGCTGCCCTGCACACAGCTGGACAGGGGGAGAGAGCAACACCCCTCCCTCCCACCCCCTCCTTGGTGGTTTTGAACCTCGAAGAGACAGCCAGCAGCAAATGGCGACTGGCAGAAACCTCGCAGGTGCACGACCCATTTCCACAAATTTTTTATGGGTAAGAAGCCTTAAGGCCACAGTGGTCAGACTTCTCCAAGGTCACACAACTGGTTAGCAGAAGAGTAAGGACCAGAACAACACGTCAGCCCTTCCCAGCCCTGGAATCACGTCTTGTGCTCCTGAGGTGAGCTTCAGAGTCTCCTGCCTTCAGTCTGCTTTTGGAAACTGTTTCCCACCTCTCTGAAAAGGTGGGAAAGCCACATTTTCTCTCTGAAAGCCACATTTCCCACCTTTTCGAGATACACCCCTGCACACAGCACCAAATGCTCACACAGTGACTGCTCCAGCCAGGCCCTGAGATGAGGAGGCGAAGATGAAAACATGCAAAACACAGACTCGATTTTAAGGGGCTCACAGCTCACAGCCCTCCATGCCTTTGCTCCTGTCCAGTATTTATGGCCGCTCAGAAGTTTCTGGAATGTTCCTCAAGACTGTTTCCACCTTTTATATCCTAGTCTTTCCAAAGTGACTCAGATTATGTCTTTTTTATGAAGCTTTTTCTGAGGCAGACATAATTAGTCTTTCTCTTCTGTCAGCTCCCGGATTATTTATGATAGGGTGGCTGTTCTGTTTTATACAAGAGAAAATTGGAAAGAGTTTATATTCCCTTTTATATTGCATATTCCTTGAGACAAAGTCTAAATTTAGTTAATTAATTAGAGTACCTCAACATGGGCCTGGCATTCATTCATTTATCTATTTACCCATTCATTCACTTTTTTCTCTAACGATAAATTTATTAAGGGTCTACAGTATTTTGGGTGCATAAGAAACAGAAAAAAAAAATGTAATTAAGTTTTCAACTTCCATGTCTGACTGTTGTTCACAGAGCAGTAGCTGAAACTAGAGAGAAGTTGCAGTCATTCTTCAGATTTCTCATGTGGGCACTAAAGTGTGCATAATATAAATACAAACCGTGCAGAAGAGAGGAGAGACGGTGTTTGGACTGGAGTTGTCTAAGATGTCAAGAAGACATCATGATTTGCCCAGGCTGCAGGCTGAATGGGATGCAGGATGGAGGAGCGTGTCCCGGGGAAACGGCTGATCAAATGCACGCCGCAGCAGCTCGCCGGTTGCAAGGAGAGGAAGCAGAAACCAGGAAGACAGGAGCGGTGGCCCCGTTGGCAAGGGGCACAAAATGAATTAGCATAGGAAGAACCGGGACCAGACGGAGGACTTGGAAAGAGGCAGACATGTTGCCTTTCAAAAAGGAGAAACCCCAAGCTGAGGTACTGACTCCCTGAAGGTGGACACTCAGGCCATGGCTTGGTCAGCTCACTCCTCTCTGCCCTGGGAGTTAAGACCTGGTGCCAGGGATATCCCTGCTGCCCTCACATCCTTGGCACATGCCTGAGCTCAGCATGTGGGTTCGGCGTGGAAACTGGATTGAGGGATCCAACAGGCAAAGAGAAGGAAATCTCAGTTGTTTAGTCATTCTATTTCCTCCTTCCTTTCCCAAGCCAGCAAGACCTAAGAAAGAATGTTCTTACCCCTGAGTCTCTTCCTCTCCTTAGAGAGCCACACGGCCACCAGGAGGCGCCTTCGCCCTCCTGGCCTCACCTGGGAGCAGCGAGTCACATGCCACGTCAGGCACTTGAGGCAGGTGGGGAACAGAAGGAGGAAGGAAGTGCAGTGCCCAGGCTCCCCTGCTAGAGATGCAGCTCAAGTCCAAGGGGCTTGACCGCTCCAGCTCCCTGAAGCCACATGTCCTGAGTGTGCCTCTCTCCCCGTTGCCTGTGCAAAGTCCCTTTGCCTTCGCAGCTGCTGTTTCTTTCAGAGCATGTCAGAAGCGTTGGACTAAAAGGTCTCTAAAGTCACTACTCGCCACATGTTTCCTTTTTTCTTTCTTCATTGTTATTCGAAAGTACCAGGCATGCTACTACGAGGAGGGATCAGTGTGGATTTCTTTTTTTACCTTTTTTGAGATAAGAGTCTCACTCTGTCACCCAGGCTGGAGTTCTGTGACGCGATCTCAGCTCACTGAAGCCTCCACCTCCAGGGTTCAAATGATTCTGCTGCCTCAGCCTCCCAAGTAGCTGAAATGACAGGCACATGCCTGGCTAATTTTTTGTGTTTTTAGTAGAGACAGAGTTTTGCCACGTTGACCAGGCTGATCTCAAACTCCTGAGCTCAGGAAATTCGCCTACCTCAGCCTCCCAAAGTGCTGGCTCACAGGTGTGAGCCGCCATGCATGGCCCGGAGCGTGGATTTGGAACAAAAATGGTTAAGGCCAATGAACGCTGGCAGAAGGGAAAGTTGTGTGGATTTTTTCTCAGATCGTTGAAGATAATAAAAGCAGGTAAGAGTCATGGAATTCAAGGAGCACTGCTTTCCTTTTTCTTCCAAACAGTTCACTTAGAATGTAAATTCTGAGCTTCAGCCCTTAGAGAATAAAGTTACAAGACATAAGGTTTAAAATGCCTGCTCCTTATAGTATAACATAGATATTTTTAAAATAATCATAACATTTTCTTTCTGGTTAAAAGAACCCACTAATTTATTCTAGTAATCCAGAATCCTTGTGGGTGGTGATATGAAATTCTATTATTGTTCAGTTAATCTACTACAGTCATTTCCATAATTTAGGAAATTAAATTTCCGTGAAACTTACTCTAAAGAATTTTCATAAAGCAACAGTGTGATTCTTTTGCCATAGATATGAAGAATATATTTATACATTTTTTCACGTAGATTATTTTTTGCTTTGGTTTTCTGTGACAATTTTCTTGCCTGGCACTGTCTTGAGAAAGCAATTCTCTTCTATTGCTTAAGGAAAAAAAACTGTTACAGGCAGTGCATAATTATATTTATTTAGCTTCTTTACCTAAATCCTATTTTAAAATTTGAATGACTAAAGCAGAACCTACCAGCAAAATGGAAAGCAAAGACCATAATACTACATCTATAGAATGTATTTCTAATTTAAGGAGCATTCTTCTGTGTTCTGAAATCTTAATGTAGATTATTTTATATTTCATTGGGTTCCCCTATTAAGAGTACACTCCCAATACGATATGAAGCTGCGTTCCCCAGCTTTAAATAGCAAGTAATCTCCTATAGAATAGGCATCACCTGGGACACTTTGGAGCAGTGGTGCTTCAGAAAGAGTGTGTCGCTGTGAGTGCAGCGTGAGGAAAGGTTAACCCGGATTTGCAGGGGGCCCGTGTTCGCCGCGGCTCTGACCGGGCCTGATTTTATCTCACAGCTTCCTTTGTCTATTTCCACGTTGCCCGTTAATTGCAGGGTTTCCACTTAATGAGGCTGAACTTCAGTAGCAGGCCTCCGTTTATGTACCTCCAGGAACGTGTAACGTCGTAAAATGAGCATCCAGCCACATCAGTCAAGATCGTGTATCTTTGTTAATATTCATTCATAGGAACATCAATATCTGTTCTCAGTATATACAGCGGACAGGTTTTTTCTTTTTCAATTGCAGGATTCACATCTGAACCTCCCAACAGAATGATCTGAAGACAGGTAAACTTAGACAGCGGGGATACTCACCACCTACTAACGAGGAAGACCTGAGGAAGGCAGGTAAACTGAGAAGCCCATAACCGATCACGCAGTTTTAAGAAGCAGTGAAAGTCAAAACCGTGTAGGGGCAGGGAAGGGGTGCAGACACATCTGAAGATTAGGAATGAATATTTTGTTGTGGGCGTGGGAAATTTTTAAAATGGATTAGTCGGCTAACATCAGGTACAAGGTTGGCACCAGATTTAATGAACGTTGCTTATGTGGAATATACCAGCATCCACTGGATTAGCCAAATCTCCACTAATTGGAAGCACCTGGGAACTCTCCTGTCCATATGTTTTCAGGTAAGGGCCAATTTGCTCCAGAAGAGCTCAAACAAAAGTCCTAAAACATAACTGCCACAATGTCACATTTAAGCAACCGGCATATACTTCAGCAGTATGTAGACATTTCAAATGACATGTGTAAGTCCTCTGTGAACAGTGTCAGCTGTTGACAAATGCCGCTATTCAGTCTGGGCAGAAAGCAAGTGCAGAGGCCACCCTGGCTGCGTCTGGGTTCATGGAGGGAGAAAATGCCCCGCACTCAGTTGCTCAGAGCAACAAGAGCCACAGAAAAGCACCTTGTTCAAATGGCAATAGTGTTCTGGGCACCAAAGCTGCTCACATCTGATTCCTCATCTGCAAAGAAGTCATCATACGGAGGGAGGATGGCTCCTAGCTGCTTGTAACTTTATCCCTCTTGCCTCTTAGGTGCCCAGATGAGAGGAGGGGCTTTGCAGTGTCACTGCTGGCACTCTACCAGCAGCTCACGGCCCCTCTGGTCTAAAGAACGCTGGCAACAATGGCTGCATTGTGGCAGTCCCGTGCTTACAGTGTGGGGCAGCCTTCACACTTCAAATGAGGATCAACATGAGCATAACTAATGGAGCCATCAAAGACATGGGTTTGACGCCCCAATCTGAAAACACCCACCCATTGCAAATTCCTCCTCAGGGCTTTTCCCAGGGGAAAAAAAGGCCTGGAAAGGCGAATGGGACACAGCCAAGATGGTGGTGGCCTGCTCTGTGCCAGGTCGCCCTCTCCGAACCTTCATCTCACTGTGCTGTCCCAGCGGGTCCTGGAGATTCCCAGGAGAGGGAAGGAGGCTGCAGCATGTCCCACTGCGCACTGTGACAGGGAACATCCCTGGGCGCTGCGCCCGGCAAGAACGGGCTGAGAGACTCACAACCGCATCCCCGCGGTGCCAGGACGGGGCCGTGGGGTAGAATGGGCCATACAGGGGGAAAATGTGGTCAAGATGAAAAGCATCTTGCATTCAAAAGAGGAAGCCACATGCACTCCAGGCTTGGGGCCACTTTCCCACCCCATGCAAATGAAAGAAGGCGTAACCATGGTGTTCACAGGAACTTTAAAAATCTGGGCCAAGAAGCCCAGGTCTGGAGAGAGTTCTAGAAAGCGTGGAGGTACATGTATCCAGTGGCATTCGCAGAGTCCCTTGTGAGCCCATGCAAGGGACAGGAACCGTGAAATCCAATTTTAACAAGAACCCATGGGGCAGAATGGATCAAGACACATCTGTCACTTACAGACACATTGGAATGACATTAAAAGACAGACATGATGGTTTTATGACATTTTTGCAGCTTCTTAAAAAAAACAACCCGGGAATTTCGATAACAGATCAAATCATTAACAAACTGTAGAATTCCTTAGGGATACCCTGCTTGACTGCAAACCTCCTCCACGGAATTAAATTAAATGAATTTAGCAGATTTTCTGCATGAGGTGCAAGTCAGGGATGTCGTGTGTTTCACTAGCTGGAAATCCAGATAATTCCACTGTGCTGTGATGTCTTATTTGTGGTTTCTCTACACAAATGTGTACTTTTCTTTCTTTCTTTCTTTCTTTCTTTCTTTCTTTCTTTCTTTCTTTCTTTCTTTCTTTCTTTTTTTGAGTCAGAATTTTGTTCCTCTTGCCCAGGCTGGAGTGCAATGGCACAATTTTTTTTTTTAAAGGTAAAAATTCAATTTTTGTTTTCTATTGAAATAGAGTTGTAACTTGTAAGCTGGCAAAATTGGGAACATTATTGATAGGTGTCCATGATCCAGTTTTGCGGGGGGAGAGTGAAAACTCGTGAAGTATGGCTCAGCGTGATCTTTCGCCTCATCCTGTTTGCCCATTGACTCACTGCAACCTCTGCCTCCCAGACATAACCAATTCTCCTACCTCAGCCTTCCGAGTAGCTGGGATGACAGGCTCTGACACCACGCCCAGCTAATTTTTTTGTATTTTTAGTAGAGATGGGCTTTCACCATGTTGGCCAGGCTGGTCTCGAACTCCTGACCGCAAGTGCTCCACCCGCCTTGGCCTCCCAAAGCGCTGGGATTACCCAGCTGTGTGCACTTTTAAAATACTAACTGAGAAAGTTGCATTCTCTGCTTTTCCTCCTCCTACACTTCCACTTTCTTTGCCATTCTTCGAAGAGCTGGGTCATAAGGGAGGGAGCAGTGGTCAAGACACTCTCTCGTTCCTCCTGAGAGAGAAAGGCAGCCATGACCTCCAGGACCTAGGCTGGACCATCAGGTGAGCCCTGATGCTGTCCCCATGGACACAAACAGCTTTATACAACATTAACCTCAGGCACGATCACTCTGAGACCAGGATACATCCAGACAAAGACAAAACCTTTCTGTAATGATTTGTAAACACAAACAAAATATGCACATAGTATGACCCATGAAAATGACCCACCATCCCATTATCTTGGCCAGTGGAAGGAAGATTTCTTTACTAATTATAGCCTGGCCTTGCTATAGTCTGTGTGACTTTTGAGATAAGAGAGATGAAGACGCCCAGTCCAGCAATAAGCCCTGCTTCTTGACAGCATGCAGTCCACAATGGCCCCACCTTCTTTAGTCACTCCCAAAACTACCTAAGGCAAGCCCAGTTTCCACTGTCCAGCCTAACACCCTCCTTTTGTGATGCTTCACACTCCCAGGGCGTGGATTCTCCCTGGCTGTGACTTCTTCCACCCCAGGTGGTCTCTGAAGACGTGGACACCCTCCCTCACCACAGGCACACTGGATCACGGCCTCGTCTCTGTGAAGACAGTTTGCCAATCTTTACCTCCAGCACTAACCTCTCATTTGGATTAAACGCCAATTTCCAAATGCCTGCTGAATATTCCCGGATGCCATGCTGCTGGAAACTCAAATTCAATTTGCCCCAAATGAAGCTCATCATCTTTCTCCCACGAAAATCTTCTCTACTTCCCTGCAGTTCCCATTCACAGAATGGCACTGACGAATTTTTAATCTTTCAGGCTCTAAACAGGAAAGAGAACGTACAGAAAGTCAAAGGTTGCTAGGTAATGTATTAGGATCTCCCGTGATTCTTAACCAGGTGTGAAGTGGTACTGGAGTCATGTCGAAGAAACAATTATTCTGACCCTCAGTTGAAGACAGGAAGGAAGGCAATTGGAGGAGGGACTGCTCAGTAGGGTTTTGCTGTAGGGAGGGAGAGACGGGAATCAGCAACAAGTAAATCAAGGACACATGGAGATTTACAGCCACGGAGCAGGGTGGGATGGGGGCGGATTCTTCATCTCTGAAAGCGGGATTCTTACTAGACCGTCTCAGCAGGAGTCATGCTGCAGGCAGGCCAGCATGGTAAATATCCAGGAGTGATGAGAAATCTCATCAGCTATCAAGAGTCGAGAATTTTTGCTAAACTGATCCAGCAGGATTCTTTCAAAAACTGGACTAACCCGGCCAGGGACAGAGCCCAGGGTCAGAGCCTGGTCCAGAAGAAAGTGCAGAGACCGCCTCGGGCTTGGTCAGGAAGAGGGGCTCTGTCTGTATCTCTAGCTTGATTTACTCTTGACTTTATTTTCTTAAGACGTCCAACAAGAATAACAAAACAGCCAATGTTAAAAGTTTAAAAATATAACATCGTAAAATGATGATGTCCCTTATATGTGAAGATTTGGGGGGAAAATGTTGGTCAAAGTAGCTGTTTTCTTCCAGTCTGGCTCTTTTCAAAGTCTGGGGAAGTCCTAGCTTTGTATAACTTACGGTCCCCACTACTGGCATTACCCCTACACCAACGTAAATGGAAGAAGGATGCAATTTGCTAAAACATGAGTCAAAATGCTGGCATGAATATTTCCTGGCTGCAGCTGGGGTCCTCTGACCCATGGGGTCTGCACACTGGCATGGGATAGGGTCTGTCCTCCCACACTGTCCGCGGCTAGCAGGTGGGTAACAGCCGTGTGTGCTGATGGGCCTTGTGATCCAAACCAGTAGCTTCTGAAACGATTTTCAGCAGACTCCCTTGTCGCGTTTCCTTCTCCTTCATTTAATTTTTTCTTCCTCAGTTTCTATTTCCAGCTCCTCGGTGACTGTTGTGTGCTCCAGCCCCATGATTCTTCTTCAGAGGATTCTGGGCGTGAGGAGCAGGTTCGTCTATGAAAAACACCAAACAGAACAGAAAGCTCTTACAGGGGCTGCTGGGATCCGCAAGACTCAGAAGTTACTCACTAACCAAAATTACTTATGGCCTGGAAATTGCAGTAGGGTCGACACAATACATTCTACCTTATTATTCCTTAAAATATTAAAGTCAAATATTACTTTTTATATAAGAAGTTGAAGACTAAATAAAGCAATAAATGTTTATGGAGATGCTCCTGCCTCTGCCTCCTGAGTAGCTGGGATTACAGGTATGCACCCCCATGCCTGGGCTAAGTTTTTATTTATTTATTTTGTAGAGGTCTTGCTCTATTGTCTAGGCTGGTCTAGAACTCCTGGCTTCAAGCAAATCCTCCCACATTGACCTCCCAACATGCTGAGATTACAAGACAGGAGCCACTGTGCTTGTCCTAAAAACCAACAATTTACAGGTGTGCGCCCCATACATGTTATACAATAAAGTTCATAATATTGAACAAAGTTTCTTTTAAAATTATTTTTTCTGAATGAATCCTTTAAAAGCCCCTTCCAAATCCTGTTTCTGTTGGTGTCATGGCAGCCCTTATGAGTAGTATTTGGGGTTTGGGTTTGTGTGTGCGTGTATGATTTCGCTTTTTTTAGATGGATTAACTCTGGGTACATCTGTTCTGTTTTCCTCGTGGCAGCTGGCTTGCTTCCTCTTTCACTTCCTATGTTTCAGTAGCCAATTAGAAAGGTGGAATTTACTTTCACCAGATTGTAAGGTCCTTAAGGGCAAAATCGCACCCATCCATTTTATTACTACAACCCAGCTGCGTTTAATAGTCCACAACGTTTGTGTTGATGGCTTGTTAAGTGGATGCATAATAAATGAATGGGCACATTTACATTCCAGGAAGTGGGTCTGAGCTTCATGTCAGGACCTCAGGCCTTGATTGTCTCCTAACCAGAATGAAGTCCTTTGCCTTTTCAGAAGTAAGAAGATGTACCTAGCCCCCTAATAAGAAGCAGGGCTTAGTGACACAACTATAATTGGAAAAGCTCAATGATAACGCTCCATAAATATGAGGTCACATATCACTAAGTATTGGGACACTGGGAACAGGTGTCTGGCCAGCTTGGAAAAGGCCCTGTAATGTAGAAAAATGTCAGTCACTGAAAACCTGGATTCTAGACACATGTATGTCAGTAATTTAATTGTGTAAATGTTTACTCTGCCTTTCAATTGTATGGGCCTCAGTTTCTCCATGTGCAAAACGCCGTAGGGAGTAGGTTACACCAGCTTTAGCATCCTTAGCAATCCAGGAAGGCTTTGTTATTAGAAAATGTAAATCAAATGGCAGACATGATAACATAAGCCAGTTATTTTTCGTAACAGGAAAAAATGATCACCTATTGATTTGACATAAAATGTATTTCTTTTTCTTCTGTCACCCCTGTGTTTCTCTGCTTTTTTCAGCATCTTACAAATGCTCCTTCTACATGAAATGCACTGGCCATGTGACCCTGTGCTAATCTATTCCTAGGATTATTTTGGTTTCTGGACTCTAGATGGGAAGATCAGGCCCCGCACAGCGTTTATTTCTGGACCTCCTGCCTACTGTGATAGCTGCCACGTGACAGGAGCTCAGGACGGTCTTTACGACCAGAAGAATGAATGGATCCACATACGAATGAAGAAAGAGACTACTACTGAGAAAACACCAAGAAGCTTTCCACTACTCGGTATTTTGAAACCTGAAAAAACTTAATTGTACTTTACGTTGTTGTTAACTTGTGGCAAAACATACACGACATAAAAGTTACAGCTTAAGCACTGTCAGATGTACAGTTAAGTGGCATGAAGCGTATTCACACTGCTGTGTGAACGCCACCTCCATCCAGCTCCAGAACTGTTGCATCATCCCAAATGGAAACTCAGTCCCCACTAAACACTGACCCCCATTTCCACCACCGCCACCCCGGACAACCACAGGACCTTGAGCTGGTTCCAGCTTTTGGCTGTTGCGAATAACGCTGCTAGGAACATAGGTGGACAGAAGTCCGTTCCTGACCCCGCTTTCTGTGCTTTTGAGCATAAAACCAGAAGTGAGGTGACTGGATCATACAGTCATTCTACGTTTAATGGTTTAAACTGCCAGTCTTTGACACAGAGGCTGCACCATTTTACATTCTCACCAGGAATGTTCCCATTTCCCAGCATGGTTCCAGTGTCTCAGAATCCTCACCAGCACCTGCTGTTTTGATAGTTTTTTTTTTTTCAATAGTAGCCAACGTAGTACTATCACCTAATAGGTGAGAAGCGTATCTGTCTCCAGGAGCTTCCACGTGTACGCTTCTGATGCTGAACGATCTTGAAGACCTTTCCATGTGGTCACTGGCTATTTGTAAGATTTTCGATGAGGCCCTTGTGGCCGTCAGCCTACAGGCACTCCGACTTCATGTTCATACCATTCAGGGTCTGCATTGCTGCTTGCCCTGGTTTGCAACCGGCATGCATTTGCCTGGTTGACCAGTTGTCAGCCTAGCGCTAGTGGTTTGCATCTATCTCACTGGATTCTTGCCAAATGGAGAGTAGACCTGCAGGTGTCCCCATTGAAGAGACGAGGCTGAGACACGCTAATGGACTTCAGCCAGACGGCACCGCTAGTTACTAGCCCACTTGTAGTTCAGCCCTGGGTGTCTAACGTTCACATCTTCTCTCAGCGTGAATGTGTGTTCACTGTGCTGATACACCACACAGGCACTGACCCTGAAGAAAAAGCAAAACACCTAAGTAACTGCAATATTCTTTAATATTTAGACTCATCTTAAGAAGGAATCCTGAAAATGACACTGCCCTATTTATTGGGTAAATGGTAAGCCTCTCTTCTCAGAGCAATCTGAACACTGTTTATAGACTGTACACTTTATTATTTATTTATTTGTTTATGTATTTTTTAATTTATTTTTTTATTTTTCTATATATTTAATTTTTTTGAGACGGAGTCTTGCTCCATTGCTGGAGTAAAATGACGCAATCCTGGGTCACCGCAACGTCCACCTCCCCTGTTCAAGCAATTCTCCTGCCTCAGCCTCCCAAGTAGCTGGGATTACAGGCATGCGCCACCACACCAGTCAAATTTTTTGTATTTTTTAGTAGAGATGGGGTTTCACCGTGTTGGCCAGGCTGGTCTCCAACTCCTGACATCAGGTGATCTGCACACCCCAGCCTCCCAAAGTGCTGAGACTACAGGCGTGAGTCACCATGCCCGGCCCCCTCAACACCTTACCTTATGCATACACACAGCCCCAAAAAGTTATTAAAGTTTTAATACAGATGATCCTTCAGTTTGATTTATGCTATTAAGTAAAAGCCTGTTATGCATAAAGGGGAAAAAAATAAAAGAACTAGTTAAGCACTTTTTTATTAGCCTTCAGGCATGCTCATTAACCATGCTGAGACTGTTTTGCGGAATTTACGCATTATGTGCATGTACATAGAGTGCCATATAAAATAGATCATTTACCCAATAAATAGGGCATCCCTCCCACTCAACCGAGGAATCTATCAGAGTTTCCCTTATAAATCCAGGCTGCATTCGCTGTGCATGGGAGCGGCCTTCCATTAAGACGCATACATCTGGGTTTGGAAAAGGTCGAAGTGCCTTTTTAAGCAGAAAATTACTGAATCGGGATCGTTAGTGACTCTGAGTAATCTTATTACTCAGCATTCCCCTCCCGGCCCCACCTCACCGCCTTAGAAACCGCGTCAGGACTGAAACCAATTTCCTCTGTGGCTTCATTTCTCACGTCCTCTGGGGGCGCAGCCTCCCAGCGTTCAGTCTACCTCTAGGACCTCAGACCATTTCCAGAGAGGCCCATCGCAAGCACTTTGCTTCCGACACTCAGCAGCCAGCTCCCAGAGAGGCTGCATTTATTCCTGCTGCGGGCCCCTACCTGATTTTTGTGAGTGAGACTGAGTTCCGTTCAGACGAGAGGCCACTGTGTTTCCAGTGTCCTGTGACTTTCGAACTGGAGAGGGAGTTGAGGGTGCCTATCTCCCCACCTCCTCCGCCCAGAGGCCTTGGCTCCAACAAGACCATGCAGCTGGCAGGCCTCGCAGCCAGAGAAGCTGCAGCTCTATGTGCTCCTCACGAGCATCCTCTTATGGGCTTGGTCATTGCTGTCCGTGAAAAATAGATAAAATATTAACTATCATGAGAACAGAGACATGTTCATCCCGTGTAGTTGGTGCTCATACAGCAAGGAGCTGGGGTGGGCAGGGAGCTTGTCCCCAAGCCCCTGGGATGACTGGAGGAGGCTGGGCATTACCGAGTTTCTTAGCAAAGCAGCTGATGTTTAAAGAGCAAAAGGGCTACACAGGAGGACGTCGGGCAGACTGCAGGATCAGTGTCTACCTCGTACATGGACCTGACACTCAGTGACCCTCCCAAAAACAGGCTGCTCAGTATCCTCAGGTCTGGGGAGATGAGGCTTCACCGGAGGTTCCAAATCAAAAAGGGTTTTGTGCTGTGAATGGGAGAGCTTTCTAAAGCCAGACACATCTGTGACATGGAGGAAGTGAAGGGCATTGAACAGATTTCTTCAAGAAAACGTGTCCCGCCCCACACGTAACGCAGCCGCATGCAGCCACGGAGCCAGGGTGTCTTGTGAATCGTACGGGTCTGAATTAAGATGTTCGTAAGTCCCGGGGCAGAGGCTCCTGCCTGTGATTCCAGCACTTTGGGTGGCTGAGGCCAGCCTGGGCAAGAGTGAGAACTCATCTCTATGAAAAATTGTTTTTAAAAAAGATGCTCATTAAATGCAGGCACCAGATTTCTCGGTCTTGACGTGAAAAACAGAGTTAAAAATGCCTCATTGATGTGTTCCTACTAATTACATAGTAAAGTGATAAGATTTTGAATGCACTGGGTTAAATACACCCGTTAAATTTAATTTCATCTATTCCCTTTTTACTTTTATCAGCGTCGTTATGAGGAAATTGCAGTGGGACTTGTGATTTACCTTGTGTTTCTACTGGCTGGTACTCATACAGGACTTCTCAAAATCTTTAATATGCTCAATTGCCTTGTGTATCCCTAAGAGACTATGTAGCAGCCAGCATTTTCCAAACTACTTGACCCTACACGCTATCTTAAAGAACACGTGTGACTCTCCCTGACACACCAACTTTCCACAGTAAATAGTTTCTGAAATCTGTCACAGTGACACGTGCGTCTGTAGCTGGGTCCAGTTCAGACTCAGCTACCCGCCACTGTCAGTCTTCTGACAAATCCACAACAATTTTCTATGTATTTGCCTTCTTTGTTAACTGAAATTATCCAGATACAGCCAAGAGGGGGACGTTACTGGTGATCCCTTTTTTAATGCTGAATGCATTCATCCTGTAATCTGTTAGCAATAATTTTTTCAATATTAAACATTAATATCTCTAAATATTTACACATTTTTACAGATACTTAAGCTCTCAGTACAAATTTGTCCCATTCGACTCTCTAAAACATTATTTAAATCCACTGTTATATCTGTCCATTAGACACAATTATTTTAAATGTTTCAATCATCTTTAAAAGTGTACAGAAAAAGGCTGGATGCAGTGGCTCATACCTGTAATCCCAGCACTTTGGGAGGCCGAAACAGGTGGATCATATGAGGTCAGGGGTTTGAGACCAGCCTGGCCAACATGGCGAGACTCTGTCTTAACTAACAATACACAAATCAGCTGTGGTGGTGGCAGGCGCCTGTGATTCCAGCTACTCAGGAGGCTGAGGCAGGAGACTCACTTGAACCCAGGAAGCAGAGGTTGCAGTGAGCCCAGATAGGGCCACTGTACTCCAGCCTGGGCTCCATCCTGGGTGACAGAGGCTCTGTCTTTCCCCATCGCCCACCCTGCCAAAAAAAAGGTACAGAAAAAACATTCAAATATCAAGTGAATTACAAGAGTCATAGTTAGAAACAGGCCCCTCAACTGGTTTGAAAAGTAATCATATTTCAACTCAAGCTCAGTTAGGAGGTGTAATTTTGCATATGTTGGACAGTTAACCACTGAGTTTTCTTGGACTTGGAAAGTGGAATGAGCAAAGACACAAAAGGAAAGAAAAGCCGCAGCCACTCTGAGGAAGCCCAGCCACAGGTGGAGGACTGGGGAATGCCGGGCTCTCTCGTACGGCAGGAGACGCGGGCAGGTGTCCGGCCTGCAAGGCCACCTGGAGACCTGGGGCCGTCCGAGCAGCAGCGCTGTGGGCTCACCCCTGGCAACGCTTCAGCAGAAAGACGCAAAGGAAAATGTGTATATAGTTCCCTAAGAAAATTGTTTTTAATGGCACCATAAAGTTAATTTTTCTTTAATGTGTGTGTATGTTTTTAGTAAAAAACCTCTAAACCAAGCTTGTCCAACCCACAGCCTGCAGGCTGCTTGTGAGCCAGGATGGTTTTGAATAACGCCGAACAGAAATGGGTACACTTTCTTAAAACATCGTAAGATTCTTTGTGATTTTTTTCAGTGTATCAACTATTATGAATGTCAGAATATTTTACACGTGGCCCAAGGCAATTCTTTTGCTTTCAGTGTGGCCTAGGGAGGCCGACAGACTGGACACCCCTGCCCTAATATCTATTTGGACATCCACAGACACGCTAACAAATTGATGGGTTAACTTCAATGACTCTGGAATTGATTCATTTAAAATGAATTACCTTTCATTTTAAATATACACAGTTCTCAGCCTCTGAAGAGAAAAGGCAAACCAAATGCCCTGTTTGAATTTTCCTGAAATATTTGGAAAGGCATTTCCTTCCACTTTCTGCTACATTCGGTAATCCCCACCTAAGCTCTCTGAGTAAATCATTCTGAGAATGACTCCTCCTCCTGTACATGGATGCGCTTTCTTCTAAAACACAAGAACGTCCTCGCAAAGCCACGGGAGCAATGACAACCGAAAGATGGCGTCCATCTCTGTAGCTCTCTGTGGATGGTGACGTGGCCCTCGCGGAGGCGGCTGCAGGGCTGGCGGGGCTGCTGCTTCTGGGTCAGCTTTCACCCAACTCCAGCATCTTCGCAAAGTCCTGAAGTCCCTTAACAGCCACTGAGATGAAAAGCTGATAAGCATTCCTTTTCATTATTCATTAGCATTTACTGCCTTTTCTTACCAAAAAGGGGTGGTACACTTAAGAATGCCGACAGGTTTCCCCTGAAGCAAATCAGTGGCCCTGACTTTCCAATCTCTTCCTGCATTTTAGCTGACTGTGACTTCCAGTTACTAGGGGTGGCAGGGGACTTACCCCCGCCCCCGGGAGGACACTGGAGGTCAACCTGGGACCTGGCGCATCTTCCCAAACTTCACATCTATGAGGAGATTTAGGTTGGGCATGGCAGCTCAGTTGTAATGAGACACGCCCCTGTCATAAAATCAAACAAAAACAGGGACTCTACAGCCTTGTTGGCAAAAGTCTCCCTGTTCCAATGGCCAAATAAATTAAAGTGGGGCCAGTTTGATGTTTATTAAGTAACAAGATCCTTTTAGAAAAGGAAGAATTGAGGAAGGGGAGGGAAAAAGAAAAGGAAGAATTAGAACTTACTAAGCCCAATTAGGTTTATTTAAGTTGACAGAGCAACTGGCTGATTTTGCCGTAACCTATTATTTGCGTAGGAAGGGCATTTTGACTACACAGTTCTGTGGCAAAGAAGCAATTTTGGTAAACAGAGACCGTTTCTGATCAGTGCCAGGGTCTATGCTTTATCCCGAGAGCCATGTATACCCACCCTCTTCCTCGCATAATCATCTAGGTGGTAAGTCTTGTCCTTATCACACTGCCACAGATTACATCTCCACCAGAGCTAGTGGGCTTTAGTGAACAAGGCACGGTGCATCCCCGTCAGCGACAGAATCCCAGGACTGCTGTGCAGCCCTTCTCATAGACATGCCGTGTGCCTTTTCTCTACTGACCAAAGTGAGCGTCTGTGTTTTTTATTTTTATCTCCAGACTGTCAGCTAACAATGTAGTTTCTCCAATTATAGGCACTACCTGAAGCTATAACCATATGGTCGAATGTCTCGTTCCAGACGGCCAAGTCATGAACCTATGGGTTTAGTGGCTGAATTTTACTCACTTATTAGATTTATATCACATCTTTTCTTATGTGTGTTGAAAGATTACCCTGTTATTTTGACAAGAGCTCTATAAAGGAAGAAGTTAGAAGAGAGAAGGGAGGCTGGGCACGGTGGCTCACACCTGTAATTCCAGCACTTTGGGAGGCCAAGGTGGGCAGATCACCTGAGGTCAGGAGTTTGAGGCCAGCCTGGCCAACATGGTGAAACCCCATCTCTACTAAAAATACAAAAATTAGCCAGATGTGGTAGCTTTCACCTGTAATCCCAGCCACTCAGGGGGCTGAGGCAACAGAATCACTTGAACCGGGAGGCAGAGGTTGCAGTGAGCTGAGATCGCACCACTGCATTCCAGCTTTGGAGACAGAGTAAAACTCCATCTCAAAAAAATAAATAAAATAAAAAAGAGGGGAAATCATGACCAAGAATGAAATGACGCTGCCTGGGGCTGCTTTTTCCTGGAGTTTGCTCACTGTCAACTTAGGAACTAACTTCCAGATTTCAGGAAATAAACAGAGGCCAAAACTAAAATAGACTAGGACCTGTTAGGGAAGGAGGGAGACCACGGGAAGGTGTGGAGCCAGAGCCTCTTGTGTCTACGGAGAAGTGGATGAAGCCACCTGACTGCAGCTCCCAGGCAGGCAGGGAGAGACGAGTGTGGGAGTCAGACAGACAGGCCGGCCGCCCAGCTGGCAGGGTGTAAACAGTGGCTGGGGCTCAGGGAACCAAGCCCAGACCCAGTGCTTTGATGTGTGGGCCTGCAGGAGTGGCATGGGGGTCTCCCTCCCCTCCCGCCAGCCTCTGCCTCTCGAGCCTCTGTCTCTCCCTATGTACAGGACGAGGCCATTCTCTGAAGCTTCCTTATCTCCCTAGATACCAGGTCCCCAGAGAGGAACAGGATCACCTTCAGTCCTTCCCAGAAATGTAATTAACCAGAGAAGATTAACTCTCATGTCACAGAGGAAGAGTCTGAAAATTACACACCACACCTGGAGCTCAGCTCAACTTTCCACCAAATCATGGTGCATCATCTGGTCCCATCCAGTCTCCAAAGAGAATGGCACCAGTGTCTGAGCACTGGGTCCAGCCATTCCTTCTAGAAATTACTACCCCTCAAAAATGATCAGTTTCCCCATCTTCTCTTCCCCTACACTGTATCCCAAGAGTATAGAAGTGTCTGGACCTCACTGGTTATGGGGTAATTGTTCTCTGTGCTTATGCACATTAAGTAAAGGTGTATGTCTCTTCCTCCTGTTAATCTGCCTGTTGTTAGTTCATTTTCAGCAAACCTTCCGAGCTCTCAGAAGGGGAGCTTTCCTCTGAGCCCTACAAAACCAGCAGGACTTTTCCCCCATTTATGCATAGGAACAAAAACAGTCCCCTCTCTTAGAGCCTGGCTGCAAACATTAAATGGTAGATGGTGTGGAGAGCACACTGGGGGCCTCTCTGCACGGAGAAAGTGCTGAGTAGAGTCTAGCATCTCCCCTTGGCCTCCTCTACCACCTCCCTTCGTCTTAAGCACCATGGCTGGTGGGTGCTGCGTTTCCAATATTCCAGAAGAAACTCTCTCCAGTTGATTGACAGAAATGAATGTCTCTTTTAGATGTAAAGTCATAGGAAGAATTTTAAAGAACACACCTTTGCCTTCTTTCCTGCAGGAAGACCGTTGACTCCAGGTCTGAGGCAGGATGGAGGCGTCGTGAGCAGGAGGCTTCACCATGCAGCTAAGTACAGAAGAATAAGGTGAGCATGAAATAGTTTTAGGAACAGTCTCTAAAGCCAGTGTCACTCGGAAAGAGAAAAACAGTGAGTGAGAGTGTTTATTGTGCATTGCCGAATTCACAGGGACAAACGGGGCATGAACGATGACGCATGCTGGAACGTAGAGGTGACGTCTCCAGGAAGAAGGAACGTGAGGGGACTGTGGTCACCTGGGAAGGGCTTCCCTTGGCACAGCTGCCAGATGGAGGCCACTGGATAATGTTTGTTTATGTCTTGCTGCCCAGCTGTGTTAAGATTGCAGGACCTACCTGTGCACAGAAGAACTGAGACCAGAAAACAGAACCATGGGATGGAGGAGCTGGGTTAGGATGCAAAAAGAAGGTCAACACCGACTCCATAAAGGGCCTGACCTGGGGAAAACCAGTGAGCTGACACTGAAGGGTCAGGAGAGGCTACTGGGTGCCTGAGAGGGAGACCTGCTGCTTCCCACTGAATTCTCGGACCTGCTCTCACACAGGCCGTTCATTGTCCAACAATTCTGTTTCCCAAGAAAGATCAAGCAAGAGGAAAGCTCAGCGCTGCCTGTCAACTCCCTCTTATGTCAGGAAAAACTCAAAAACGTGGGAAGAGGGACATCACACCCCATACAGAAGTGCAAAAAAAAATTCACTTGAAATAGAATGATGATAGTATTTATCAAAATGAAAATACTTTTTTTTTTTTTTTTTGCAAGTACCAGCTAAAGGTCCAGTTTGGGTTAGGCCTCCAATGGGACCTGCCCTGAGTGTGGTGTGGGGTGCAGGGGGCTTCTCCCAGAACTTCTGACCCTGGAGTGCCACGTCCGCTCCTGACAGTCGTGCTGTGCGCTGTCATTATTCTCATCTTCACCCTCAGTGCCCTCTCCAGCCACGATGCCCGTCTCAGCCCTGGTGACGCCAACCTTGCTCTGCAATTGTAGGTGTCATTCGGCTGCATCCACCGGGGGTATGGCAGTTTCCATAGCAACTAATGTATTTCAACAAGGGGGAAATGGAAGGTTCTCAGCTATAAATAGAGTGAAAATTGAGGAAAATGAGGAGCAAAGCCAGAAGCAGGTGACGGGTGGTGCCTGTGGGAGAGAGAGGTTTCGTATTTAGCACAAGGGCTACTGTTGAGGGCAGCAGGCAGGGCTCCTCCTGGTGTGCTTGTCAAATCCAGGTCAGCCTCACGCAGCCCTATCCCCGCTCCTCAGGTGCACGCAAGTGCTCAGCTGCGCCGGGAGAACCGCCTTCTCTCCAGATACAGAGATATATTATTTTTAACTAGATTAAGACAATAACTACAAAGGACTGAGGCATTTTAATACAGGCATATGCAAATTACCAGGGATAATACAACTTAGGGCTGAAATAAATGTCCTGCTAAATGGCCCAGTGTTGCTCAGGGGAAAAGGAAAAAGGCACAAGACAGGCTCCATGATCAGTAGGTAGGAGGCTGGCGTGCCGTCGCATAGGATGGAACCTGAAGCAAAGTCGCTTAAGCACATGCGACTGACCTTACGGCAGAGGCAAGAGGCAAGCAGAAACACCCCGGCATTGCCACCACTCACGGGGCGTCTGCGGCACAGATTTCTTCTTCTCTTTTTCAATTGTACTTTAAGCTCTGGGGTTCATGTGCACATCCGGGGGGTTGTTGCATAAGTACACGTGCCCTAGTGGTTTGTAGTCTCCATCCCCCGTAGCCTCCATCAGGCATTTCTGACAGTGTTTTCCCTCCCCAGCTCCCCGCCCCCTGCTATCCCTCCCCTTGCCCCCCACCCCTCAACCTGTCCCAGGGTGTGATGTTCCCCTTCCTGTGTCCAAGTGTTCTCGTTGTTCAACACCCGCCTGTGAGCGAGAACATACGGTGTTTGGTTTTCTCTTCTTGTGTCAGTTTGTTGAGAATGAGTTTCTAGATTCATCCACGTCCCTACAAAGGACAGGAAGTTGTTGTTTTTTATGGCTGCGTCGTATTTCATGGTGTATATGTGCCACATTTACTTTGTCCAGTCTATCATTGTTGAGCATTTGGGTTGGTTCCAGGTCTTTGCTATTGTAAACAGTGCCCCAGTGAACATACGTGTGCATGTGTCTTTATAGTAGAACGATGCATAATCCTTTGGGTACATACCCAGTAATGGGATTGCTGGGTCAAATGGAATTTCTATTTCTAAAGCCTTTAGGAATCGCCACACTGTCTTCTGTGATGGTTGAACTAATTTCTTTACAACTGCCTTTATGTATACTGTCTGCTCTGGAGCCAGGATAACCACAATTTACATCATCGATTATTCAGACAAATCATAGAATTGCAGATTTGGTGAAAACCTTGAAAGCACACCCAGTTCTCTCTCCCACTCCAGGCAGAACTCTATTAGAATATCCAAGACAGACTTGTTTCTGTCATAATGCAGTGACCATCCTAACAGACACTTCCCAAGCTTCCTCCGAAGCTGTTGAGAACACTCTCACTTTTAAGGATTCTAATCCAGATGCCTGTGCTTCGAACGTAACCCCCAGCCTCCTCAGTGAATGCTTTGCCAAAATCTCGTGATCACCTTTTTCACATTTCTGAGAATCAAATAACAAGAGTTGAGTTAAAACAGCTCCTGTTATTTTATTCTCAGAAACGTGGATAATGCGTGCTCATTGCTTCTTGCCCATCACTTCATGTATTTGCGGCTTTCACTGAATCTCCCAGGGTTCACATAAGCATGATTTTATGACAAAGAAAAACATTCACAACAGGAAGTTCACTGAAAAATATGAGCTCATATTTCTGGGGGAAAACGGCAGTAAAGGAGAAAACAAGGCAGTTAAATAATTATATCCTGGCATAGAAAGAGAAGACCGGAAGGTTTTACACTCACACATGAATAGTTGCTATCTCTGAGTGCTTGAGGGAAAGGTTCAGGGTAATCTATGGTTTTTTCTTTCCCCATGTTTTAAAATCTCTCAACGTATTTTGGAATAATAGTAACATTGTCATCATAATAGGAAGTAGCTTAACAAAAAGGAAGAGTGAGACGTATTACAATCAAAGCCCATCAGAATCTGGTTTCAAACACAGGTGGACTGATCCCAAATCGCAGGGTTCCCAGCAATTTGGGGACCATGTGGGGCCCACGTGTTCCAGCCTGGGAAGCCGGCAAGAGAGGGTGGCTGAACTTCTCTCCCCAAACAAGGGAATCTTCCAGTGAGCCTTTCTCCATTGCCAGACTCCCTGCTGGAATAAAAACGTTCAGCCTGAACTACCACATAGCTCAACATAGGTTGATACACAAAGATCTCATTTCAGCCAACAGGATCACATCTGGCCATCTGCAGGGCTATGGTTAAGGTTGTATTCGAAGAGGAAGAGGATGGGTAATCATGGCTACAGCTTTACTAGAAACCTGTTGGTCCTTCTTCAAATTCTAATTGTTTTTTTTTTTCTTTTTGATTGTTGTTGTTTTTCTTTTTTGACAAATGCCACTTGCAATGCAAATATAATGTAAATACAAGAAATCCCCACTTAATAATGACTAAATGCTAGGCAGACTGTTTGACTTAAATCAATCCGGCATGTGAATCACTAACGATTTTCCACCAAAGGGATATGTCTCTTACAGCCCTTGTTACTTGCGTGGTCGGTTTGGGTTTGGGTTTTTTTTTTCCCCCCCTCTTTTGCACTCCAAGCAACATTCTTATTCTGATAGATGGATAGATACATCATTCAATGCTAGATAAAAAAGCAAATGCGATGACCAGAAAGACCGTGTCGACGACGGGAACACCAGCTCCAGAAACAACCAGGGCACAGGCACAAGGGATTGTTCTTATTTATCCTTTGCTAAGTTTTTTACATTGATACATAATAGGTGTATATATTTTCGGGGCACATACATTCATATAACATGAAAAGATCAAATCAGTGTAGTTAATATCCAACACCTTAAATATTTGTCTTTTATTTATGCTAGAAGCCTTTAAATGATTCTCTTCTACAATTTTGAAATGTACTATAGATGATTGTAAAGTATAGTCACCCTACTGATCTATGGAGCGCTAGGTCTTATCCCTCCCTTCTAGCTGTGTCTATTTACACCCATGAATCAACCTCTCTTCACTCCTCACCACGGGCTCACTCTTCTACTTCATAGGAGAGCCGTGTTTTAAATATAATCAAGGGTATGTTGGTGGGTGTTTAACAAGCCCCTCCAAAGACAGAGAGAGAAGGGTGAGGAAGAAAGGGAGGGAGGGAGGGAAGAAGAGAGGGAGGGGAGAGGAAAGGCAGTGTGGAAGGAAGGAAGACAGACCTGCTCCATGGAATCCATCCACTTGTATGGTGGGCTTTGACATTTGTCCATCATTTGTCCACTCTTGCCAGTTTCCCCTACCAAGGTGCCATCACTGAACTCAGTGCAGGCAGAGATGTGCACAGTTGGCCCTCGTGAGTCAGTGTGAGCTGCCATCCGCACATCACTGGACACAGTTTCTTTTCTTTCTTTTTTTTTTGGCTCTTGTTGAGGATTTCCTGAGTTTCAGCCTATGTTTACAAAAACGAACAGACAAAAGACTGTGTATAATCTTAGAAAGAGTGTTATCATAAGTCAAAGAATATCTAAATGAATTTAAAAACCCAAGCTGTGTTCAAGGATTGGAAGGTTTAACTTGGGAAAGATGCCATTCTTCCCACATTGATCCCCCCAATTCTTATAAAAATCCCAGCACAAAGCTTGGTAGACAATGACAAGTTTACACTAAAGTTTACATAGAAAGATTAAGAAACAATTCAAACAACTTATGGAAACACATGGAAGGATGCACTTTGCTTGGCTTCAAGACCTATTACACAGTGGCAATAATCAAGGCTATGGTATGGGTGGAGGACAGACACACAGCCTGGGGAACCGAGCAGAAACCCCAAAATAGAAAAACGTAAACATACCAAATGGATTTTTGTCAAAGAGCAAAAGCAATTTAGTGGAGGGAGGATAGCTTTTGAAAAACAAGTGACACCAGCCATTTGGATGGCTTTCCCCTCTTGGCTGCCATGGATGATACTCCCATGAACACAGGTGTACACATACCTCTTCACGGTCCTGCTTTCAGTTTTTTTGCATAAACAAAATGTGGCCTACACACACAAGGAAATATTATTCAGCCTTAAAAGTGAGATAAGTTCTGACACACTATACACCATGTTTGAATCTTGAGGACATTAGGCTAACTGAAATAAACCGGTCACAAAGGAACACTATGACATGATTCTCTTCATGTGAAGTCTCTAGATTTGTCAAATTCATAGCAACAGAAAGTAGAAATGTGGTCACCAAAGAATTGGGGGGATAGGAAATTGGGAATTATAATTTAATGAGTACCAAGTTTCAGTTTGGAAAGATGAGAAAGTTCTGGAGATGGAGGGTGGTGATGTCTGCAGCACAGTGTGAATGTAATTAATGCCCCTGAACTGTACACTTGAATACAGTCAACATGGTAAGTTTTATAGTATGTGTCTTTTTTTTTTTTTTTTTTAAGATGGAGTCTCACTCTGTTGCCAGGCCGGAGTGCAACGGCACAATCTTGGCTCACTGCAACCTCTGCTTCGCGGGTGCAAGTGATTCTCCTGCCTCCGCCTCTGAGTAGCCGTGATTACAGGTGTGTGCCACTGTGTCCAGCTAATTTTTGTATTTTTAGTAGAGACAGCGTTTCACCATGTTGGCTGGAGTGGTCTCTATCTCTTGACTTCATGATCCACCTGCCTCAGCCTCCCAAAGTGCTGGGATTACAGGGGTGAGCCACTGCACCCGGCCATATGTGTCTTTTAATACACATTTTTAAAATGGTGCTGATGCTATTACATATATAATATAAGAGCCAGCAAAAACTCTTGGCCTGAAAATTATACTGTACAAAAATTAATTAACAATAGATTATAAACATACATATAAAATAAAAACTGTAAAACTTTTAGAAGAAAAGATGGAAGGCAATCTTCAGAAACTGAGTCCCGGCAAAGACTTCAGAGACATGACCCCAAACACGTGAACCAAAAGAAAAAAAATAGTGGATTTCATCAAAATTAAAAATTCTGTGCTTTAAAATTCTCTGTTAGGAGGGCGAAAAGAGAAGCTGCAGACTGGAAGACAGCATTTGCAGACTCTATCTAGAATATAAAAAGAGCTCACAAATCTCAACAGTGAAGAAACAAGCAATCCACTTAGGAAACATTTCACTGAAAGGGAGACACAGATGGTAAATAGCCACATGGAAAGATGTCCAACAGCATTACCCACTGGGGCTGTGCAGATAAAAAGCACAAGGGAGTACCATTACACTCCTATCAGGACGTCTAAAATAAAAGATTGTCAGAACACCCGGTGCTGGTGAGGATGTGGAGAAATGAAATCACTCACACGTGGCTGCTGGGAATGAAAATGGCGCCGCTATTCTGGAAAACAGGTTGGCAGTTCTTGTAACCCCAGGCACGTGCCTGCCGTGTAACCCAGCAAAGCTATTCCAGGGGATTGAAAACTAACCCCCCAGAAAAGCTGTGCATGAATACTTAAGGCAGTTTTCTTTGTAACAGCAAAAAAAAAAAAAAAAAAAAAAAAAAAAGGGAACAACATAAATTTCCTGCAGTGAGTGAAAGATCTTACAAACCATGGTTCATCCACAGAGCAAACTGCTATTTTAGCAATAAAGAGAAACAGACTCGTGACCCACGCCGCAACCCAGATGGATCTCCAGGGCATCGGGCTTGGTGAAAAATGTCAACCTCAAAAGGTTCCATATTGTGTGATGCCATTTATGAAGCATTCTCAAAATGACAGTAGAGATGGAGGAGAGATTCGCAGTTGCCCAGGGACAGGGACTGGGGCTTGGGATGCAGACGAAAAAGGCCAGCTTGAGGGGCTCCTGGTGGGTGTGGAACTGCTCTGCATTTTGATTGTGATGGTGGGTCCATAAATCCAGCACGGGATAAATCTCTACCAGACAACGCGCGCGCACACGCACACACACACACACACACACACACACACAGAGTCCAATGCATGTAAAATCTGGTAAGTGCTGAATTAGGTCGGTGTGATCCAGCTCACATTGATGTACCAGTGTCCACATCCTGGCTTTGACCTTGTACTTTGACCCTGTGACAGAAAATGAGATCTTGGGGGAGGTGGCTGAAGGGGCTCTACAAATTATTTTTACAGCTTCCTGTTACTGCGTAATGATTCGAAAATACAAAGTACTTTTTCCTTTCTTTTTAGTTGACATATAATAAGGATGCGTGTCAATGGGTTGCAGGGCAATATACAATGATCAAAGCAGGGTAATTAGCAGATGTGTCACCTAGAACGTTTACCATTTCTTTGTGATAACATTCAAAATCCTCTCTTCTCGTTTCTGATAAATATACAGTATTGCTGACTGTGTTCACCCTGCAGTGTTACAGAACACTGGAACTTATGCCTCCCATGTGGCCACAGTTTCCAAACACGAAGTACGCTTTTTTTTTTTTTTTTTTTTTTTTTTTTTTGAGACGGAGTTTCGCTCTTGTTACCCAGGCTGGAGTGCAATGGCGCAATCTCGGCTCACCGCAACCTCCGCCTCCTGGGTTCAGGCAATTCTCCTGCCTCAGCCTCCTGAGTAGCTGGGATTACAGGCACGCGCCACCATGCCCAGCTGATTTTTTGTCTTTTTAGTAGAGACGGGGTTTCACCATGTTGACCTGGATGGTCTCAATCTCTTGACCTTGTGATCCACCCGCCTCGGCCTCCCAAAGTGCTGGGATTACAACGAAGTACGCTTTTAACCACATTAGAAAGAAGTAGATGCAAACAGCCAGGTGAACGATGGTGACAGCATCCATGACACTTAATTAGACCAAAGACAATTGTCCCTCTTCTTTCCCAACCCCTCTCCTTTTGCAAACTTAAAGTTTTTAATGATTAAAAATGTTAACAAACAAATCCATTTATTTAAAACGCATATATAGGGTCCAGGCAAGGTGGCTTATGCCTATTATGCCAGCACTTTGAGAAGTTGAGGCAGGAGTATCTCTTGAGCCCGGGAGTTGAAGACCAAGCTGGGTAACATAGAGAGACTCCATCTCCTTTAAAAAAAAAAAAAAAAGGTGGGTGTGGTGGCGCATGCTCAGAGTCCCAGGTACCCTAGAGGCTGAGGTGGTAGGATCCTTTGAGCCCGGGAGGCCAAGGCTTCAGCGAGCCGTGATTGTACCACTACACTTCAGCCTGGGTGACAGAGTGAGACCCTGTCTCAAAAAAATCAAAATAAAAGTTCATAAATAAATAAATGTGTGTGTGTGTAAATGTAGGGTTTTAGAGCATGTGCAGAGACCCCAAAGCCCACTTGAAGATTTAGCTGGATCCCAGGAGCAGGAGATGAGATGAGATTCTCCAGGGAGCAGCTGGTGAGGTGCACACCCCTCCTTTCTATTTGCAGGTCATTCCCTCTTTCCAGCCCCTTCTTTGGGTCTCTTAGAGGCGGTGGTGCTGCCTTCTCTGCTGCAGGGCTGTAACAGCACCTCCCACCCTCCCTCCCTCTGTCCCTGCCATATGATGACCTCTGGCAGCACGGCCCCATCCTGCTGGCAGCCCGGAGCTACAACATCGGATGAATAAATAACCTTCTGATTCAGAGCTGTGACTCTCTTGCAAGAAGCAAGTGACACATTCTTCACTAAGTGTTAAAATATGGTCAGCACTACAGATATTTCTGAGTGGAGACAGGTTGCAGAAAAGGCATTCAAATGACACCAAGAGACCCTCTTGTGAAGTGTATTCTGCTAGCCAACTCTCGTCCATTTGTGTTTACATGCGGCTTTTGGATGAATAATATTGTCATGATTGCAAGTCACCTGCAGAGTAGCCAGGAGGATGTCCCACCTCAGTAAACCTGCACGGAGAGGCCAGGGGGTCAAAATGGGAACGGAAGCACCTACTCCTGTGGAGACGCTCTAATTGTGGAAGGAAGCGGGGATACAGGCGCAGTGCCTTAGGTCTCCATGTTTATCTTCCAAGCCGTGGCTTTCAGAAGCTATGCATCTAAAATCTTTCAATGGATAGCAAGATAGATTTCCTCTGACCCACCGGGAAGCTCCACCACCAGCAGCTCACACAGATTCTCCACCCAGCGCTTCCCTGAGCGATGTGCAGTGATAGAAGTACCTTCTGTGCAAGCCAGTCCTCGGAAATGCATTTGGCGCTGGGCACAGAGCGCCACTAGACAACCACACGGCCCTCCCTCTCACACTGAGATATTTTTATTCAGAAATCTCAGCACAGCCTTCAGTTTTTGGCTGCTGGACTCCTGAATCTGTCTTGCAGGGCCTCCTGCCCATGGTGAATCTTTGGAGCTGCCTTTGGATAAGGGAAAATGATTCATAATGGAACCAAAGAGATTCCTTTAATGAACTTGCCCCAGGGGATACCAAGCTCTCTTTATGATCAAATCTAATGAATCATAATGAATTCCATCATATGAAAATGATGCCTCTGCGCCATAGAGGAGCCACAAAACTCACCGGCCAGACTCAAGTGGGAAGAACAACAGGGAGACTGTTTGTAAGGAACGCAGAGGGGCACAAAATAAAATCGTTTGGAAGGAACTTAAATATTACTAATGAGGTGTATGAACTCTCTAAACTTTGGTTTTTAGAGAAAAGAATTTCTTCCCTTTAAGAGGTGATTCAAATGCCTACTGCCTGACAAAGCCTTCTCCAGCTCCCCCTCTGAGTCCTCGAATATCTGGGCTTCTACAGCCCTGACCCCCAGATCGGCAGGAGCCCCATCCCCAGATCTGCAGGAGCCCCCATCCCCAGATCTGCAGGAGCCCCCATCCCCAGATCCGCAGGAGCCCCATCCCCAGATCTGCAGGAGCCCCCATCCCCAGATCCGCAGGAGCCCCCATCCCCAGATCCACAGGAGCCCCCATCCCCAGATCCGCAGGAGCCCCCATCCCCAGATCTGCAGGAGCCCCATCCCCAGATCTGCAGGAGCTCCCATCCCCAGATCTGCAGGAGCCCCCATCCCCAGATCCGCAGGAGCCCCCATCCCCAGATCTGCAGGAGCCCCCATCCCCAGATCCGCAGGAGCCCCCATCCCCAGATCCGCAGGAGCCCCCATCCCCAGATCTGCAGGAGCCCCATCCCCAGATCTGCAGGAGCCCCCATCCCCAGATCTGCAGGAGCCCCCATCCCCAGATCTGCAGGAGCCCCCATCCCCAGATCTGCAGGAGCTCCCATCCCCAGATCTGCAGGAGCTCCCATCCCCAGATCTGCAGGAGCCCTGAGCCCAGTGTACCTGTCTCTTGCCATCAGAGCCGGTCTCGAGTCTCCACACTCAGGACATGAGAACTGTAGTGAGAGTGTGGCGGGGTCTTCCTCCTGGCCCCTGCAGCGTCGGCCCTGGTGCTTCCTGGTTCTGTGGGTTACCCAGCCCCGTCCGCACGGGGATGCAGTGTGGTGGTGAAACATCCCTTAAACACACAATGTTGGTGGGCACCTGTTCTGCCAGGTGGGCACGACACAAGAACAACTCATTCAAGACACATCAGGGAAGTGGGCGAGTCAGGCAGCAGAAAGAGCTCAAGGAGAGAGAGCTCAGCTCTGGCTACTTCTTTTTTTTCTTTTTCTTTTTCTTTTTTTTTTGACAGAGTGTCGCTCTGTCACCCAGGCTGGAGTACAATTACGGTTCAATTTCAGCTCACTACAACCTGTAACCTTTGCTACCCAGGTTCAAGCAATTCCCCTCCTGCCTCAACCTCCCAAGTACCTGGGATTGCAGGTGTGAGCCACCACGTCTGGCTAATTTTGTTATTTTTAGTAAAGATGGGGTTTCACAGGTTGGTCAGGCTGGTCTTGAACTCCTTACCTCAAGCAATCCACCTGCCTCAGCCTCCCAAAGTGCTGGGATTACAGGCATGAGCCACCACACCTGGCTGAGTCTTGCTACTTCTGAGGTTCAAGTGATTCCACCTGACCCAGACACAGAGCAAAATGGAGGAGGGAAGAGGCGTGACGAGTGGAGAGAAAAGGACCAGTGAGATGCATGTGGGCCCGCTTTTTGGGTACTCAGACGCCGGGCTGAAGAACTGGAGCTCGCCCCAGCACAAGGCATGGACTGCAGGGGGCACCAGGGGCAGGTGCTCCCAGCAACAACCTTGGGGAAAAGCTGGAGTTATGAGGAGGACATTTCGGGTCTGTGCTGTTTCACCACTTACAGAAATTAAGAAGTGGGTACTGTGCAGCAGCTCGGAGGCTCACAGTGTCCTGAGTGGAAAACTGGATTCAGGAACCTCAGCTGACGCACTCTGCCGGTGCAGACCTGTACTGCTGTTGCTGTGGCGTACTCACAATGCCCTATTCTGCTTGTTCAGCACAACTTCAGGCCACAGTAGCGATGCACCTGGTTTTAAAACAGAAGAAACCAGGAAAAGGTGGCACAGTCTGCTGGGTTTGTGAAGCTGCAAAATGAGGACAATTCTATACAGGAGACGAGCTGGGTAATATTCATTGCATGTAGTGTATCCTGTACTTTATACAGAAGAGGTAATAATATTCCTTTAAAACAACAGTTTCTTACTCTCCTCATTAAATAAATATTGAGCAAATTTCAAAGAAAAATAGACTTAAGGGGTTGCCAAACTACAGGCTTACGGTGGGGGGGAGGGGGGCATTTGTACATCTCAAGTATGTGCTGCTGAAAGAAAAAGGACTTTTTTTATTTTTTATTTTTTTGAGACGAAATCTCGCTCTGTCACTCAGGCTGGAGTGCAACGGCACTATCTCGGCTCACTGCAACCTCCACCTCTTTGGCTCAAGCAGTTCTTGTGTCTCAGCGTCCCAAGTAGCTGGGATTACAGGCGAGTGCCACCATGCCCAGCTAATTTTTGTGTTTGTGTTTTTTGAGGGTTTTTTTTTTTAGTAGACATGGAGTCTTGCCATGTTGGCCAGGCTGACCTCAAACTCCTGACCTCAGGTGATCCACCTGCCTCGACGTCCCAAGGTGCTGGGATTACAGGCAAGGGACACTGAGTCAAGCCTACTTCTAATATCTTTAAACTCTGTAGTGAGATCCAAGCACATCAGTTCCCCACTCACTTCCTGTTTCTGCTGCTCTCTTACGGAAGTGTCTCCTGTGGTTTTAAACAAGTAGGATTCCACCCCCGGGGCTCACTCCTGTCACTGTGTAGTTGATTCTGTATGTGTGTTGTGACTCCTGTCGCTCTGCCCCTACTCCATGCCCAGTTATTCCTGGGGCATGTGAGAGCTCCTTCCAAAGGCCATCTCCAACTCTCACTCAAATTTACCATGCATCACCCTTCAATCCTTGACCTTGGAAATAAACTTGGAATTAACTTGGGTCTCATTTCCACCTACATGAAAATAGGCCGGGTGCAGTGGCTCATGCCTGTAATTCCAGCACTTTGGGAGACTGAGGCAGGAGGAATATTTGAGACCAGGAGCTTGAACCAGGCTGGACAACATGGTGAAACCCCATCTCTACAAAAAATAACAATCGAAAAGATTAGCCAGCCATGGTGGCACGCACCTCTAGTCCCAGCTACTTGAGATGGTGAGGTGAGAGGATCACCCTAGCCCAGGAAGTCGAAGCTGCAGCCAGGTATGTTCACACCACTGCACTCCAGGCAGGGCAACAGAGCAAGACCCTGTTTCAAAAAAAAAACAAAAAAATTAAAATATGCCAAATCTTTTGCCATGAAATCCCAGCCGTAAACTTATTCTAAAAAATACATTGGAAGCCAAGCATGGTGTTTCACGCCTGTAATCCCAGCACTAGGTAGGCGGGAGGATCACAAGATCAGGAGTCCGAAATCAGCCTGGCTAACATGGCAAAACCCCGTCTTTACTAAAAGTACAAAAATTAGCCGGGTGTGGTGGCGGGCATCTATAATCCCAGCAACTTGGGAGGCTAAGGCAGGAGAATTGCTTGAACCTGGAAGGTGGAGGTTGTAGTGAGCTGAGATCACACCACTATACTCCAGCCTGGGCCACAAGAGCAAGACTTCATAAAAAAAAATATAGAAAAAAATTAATTAAATGCAAATGAGATTATTATTATATTTTAAAATATAAAACCCATAAAGGGAAGACATTGATGACCAGGTCAAGCCTCCATAAAATAATCAAAAATCAACGATGTTTCCTATGTCACAGAAAAACCTCTCTTAAAAGTTAGTAACGGAAAGTTGAGTACATGCAGGGTTATGCCAGTGTGGTTGGTTTCCAGAACTGCCCTAACAACAAACACAGAAAAAGGAATCTTACACAGCCATTAGGAAAAGCTTGAAGTACAATGTAGTCACAAGTAAGCCACATTAAGTCTGTATTTGCATAAGTCAGACTGATAAGAAAATTGAATTATTTGGAAATTTTCATGTGTAAAAACAGAGCCAGTCAGAAAAAAAAAAGCAGATTGGGGTTTGTATCACCTGGCTGGTCACCTGTATGGACTGTACTAATGGAATATTTCATTTTACTTCACTTGAGTAGATAAACCCTAGATGAACTTAATAAACCAAGTGAAAGAAAAAAGAATGATGTATTGGATATAGAGCTTCAACAGAAACTGTAGTTTAAAATTATTTAAATGTCCCTTTCTTCTACCTAAGTTTTTGTATCTCTTTTGGCAAATATACCCACATAATTAACTGCATGTTTTGGTTTTCATTTAGACACAGAAATAAGGAGATAGAAGAAATTAATTTTTCTTTTTTATGTATATAATGCTTTATATATTTTTCTCATTTAATCTTTACAATAATCTTTAATAAAATTACTTTATTTTATGAATGTGGCATTCTCATTTAGAAGTTAAAAAACTTGCTCAAATTTCCATCACAAAGAATCACTGTAATAAGAATTCAAATCCAACCATCTCTGACACCTGGCTGGGGTCTTTCAGGTACCCCAGCAAATCATAAACTAGACTTTATTAAATATAGACATTCTCTGAGGGCACACAGCAGTTCTACTACTGTTTGCTTCTAAATCATTTCTGAAACTTTTCACTTTGAAATAATTTTAGCTACATGGAAGAGTTAAAAGTAAGAAAACAGAGCTGGCTATGCTGTTACCCCAGGACTCCCTGATACTAACACTGATGTAACCCAGGTCCCTTTATCAAACCTGCGAAACTGATGTAACCAGGGTCCCTTTATCACACCAGAGATGGACGTGTCAGTATGCGCAAACTGCAGACACTAGGATTGTATCAGCTTTCTCAATAATGTCCTTATGTCTCAGAGACCCATCAAGGATCCCTCAACCAAATCTGCCATTCCATCTCTTTTGTCCCCTTCCATCTGTGAAGCTTGTTGCCAGATCCCCTTGTGACCGCTGTGAGGAGTACTGGTCATGGTTTTTGAAAAATGTCCCAAAACTCAGGCTGCTTTATTGACAGGCCAGGTTCTGCTTTGGGGAAGACTGCCATGGGGTGAAGACCCCCTCTTAACCCTTCATTCCAGAGGAGTCGCTGCTGACAATACCACCTCCGCCTGCCTGGAAAGATGGAGCCGCCACCTCTCCACTGTGAAGTCATCCTCCCCTGCCCTCACTCTGCAAAGTCACCATTCTCTTCAGTCACTCTGCGAAGTCATCAGACCCCTTGCCTCACTCTGCTGAGTCCCAGTTCTGCTTCTTTCACTTTGGGAAGTTGCTGTCCACAGAGTCACCAAGTTCAGCTCACACTCAGGACTCAGCATGGGGAGACAGAGCTCCACATTCTGAAGGAAGGCGCAGCAGGGGTGTGGGGTCCTGTGGAAACCATCGCGTACTCTGAGCATTTGGGGGAGATGCTCAGGGCTATGCAAGCTCCTCCTTAGAGCTTTGCCTGGATGTATCATTCTTGAGAGTTTCTGGCCTGCAGCGCCATTACTGTGCAGATCTGAAGGTTTTTTCCCATTTCCCTCATTCCTTCCACGTTTGTTATTTGAAATCCTTATTTGGAAGAAATTGGAATTGTTATTTGGAAAGAAGGTTTGTCTACTCTCTTCATTTATTTGTTTATTCAATCACTTATATATTTATAAGATATTTTAGCTTCTGAATGGTAAGCTGACACACAGACTCAGCTGAGCTGAGTTCACAATGCCGGACTGTATCATGTCCTGTGTTCACACACTGGGCAATGCTGGACTGTGTCATGTCCTGTGTTCACACACTGGGCAATGCTGGACTGTATCATGTCCTGTGTTCACACACTGGGCAATGCTGGACTGTATCATGCCCTGTGTTCACACACTGGGCAATGCTGGACTGTATCATGCCCTGTGTTCACACACTGGGCAATGCTGGACTGTATCATGCCCTGTGTTCACACACTGGGCAATGCTGGACTGTATCATGTCCTGTGTTCACACACTGGGCAATGCTGGACTGTATCATGTCCTGTGTTCACACACTGGGCAATGCCGGACTGTATCATGTCCTGTGTTCACACACTGGGGAATGCTGAGTGCACTGCTGTTTTCATATCACAATATTAATGTATTTTTGGTTGAACTACAGACATGAGTGTTTTCCTCCCACCTCTGTCTCCACTCTGAACTCTTGGGACAGAGCACTGATTGGGAAGTTTGCAGCTCTTCTCTGGGGTACGTGGATGTGTGTGCTGTGAGCTGACTTAAGCTGAGAGGCCACCATGATAGCGTATACAAGTAACTACTTACCTCTGTGAACCAGGACTGCAAACAGAATGCACTGCAGACAAAATCTGGAGGTTGATGTAAGACTACGTTCATCTCCCATGAGTCCTATTATCAGTAGATGACAAATAACAAGGTAATGTTGGAAGCCTGAGTATATAAAATACCTTATTCTAGAAGAAAAAAAAGGGGGGAAGGAAAGAAGAAGTAAGGACAGACCAAGCAAAGAAAAAATGGAAAGAAGAAAGGAAGGGAAGGAAAGGGAGATGAAGCCGGGGAGAGAGGAAGGAGGGAGGGAGAAATGAAACAATTCCTCATTGCGTTTATGCTCCACGTGTCAAAACACCAAATCAGAGCCTGCGGAAGGAAAGGGATCCACGGCAAACCCATCCCTGAGTGCCGGGAGCGACACCTTCCAATCTCCCAACGGACCTTTGTTCAATTATTTTTGCATCTCCTTGTTGAGGTGCCAACATTTCATTATACTTTAGTTGCTTCTCAGTATGTTATGCTTCAGAACAATCCTTCTCAAAGTTTCTTGAATCTCTATGGTTATGCTTAAACCAACCAATTCCCAAGCTTTGCCGACCTCTTTAGTTTACCGACCTGAGCGTTTCGGAGGAAGATAATTGAGACTCCTCTTCAGCGAAGGTGCTGGCTTTAAGTGAGCAGCCTCTGGGTTTGCACCTGGTGCTGTCCCTCTGCGCTGCTGAAAAAGGTCATCCTGTTTTCAAGGGTGTTTTCCAGAGGCTCCAATACATTGTAAAGCAAACAACCTAGGCGATTTTTAACAATTTACAAGAGCTAAGCTTAGGTATAAATTGTTTCTTTGAAAAATACAAAATGTAGACATTGTCCAAACAAACTTTACTTTCAGGTAGTTTATTAGAAAGTGCATTTGGTAGGAGCCTTTCAGACGATGCAATAATGACTAAAAATAAATCTACAATAAACTATGCAAGGATCTAATTACTTAATTTCCATAAAGGCTGAACCATTTTTTAAAAGTCTAAAACCAGTGAATTATTTATGGATCCCTAAATACGGTTTGAATATTTCTTTGGCTTAATTCGTGAAAACGGGACTTCATGTTTCCTTTGTTTGTTGCAGAGAATGGGTAATATTCTGAAGAGCAGGCTGACTATTTCAGTGACTGAAGGAACCTCTGATTTAGAGGATATCTTTTTTAAAAAAGCTTTGAATCTGAAATTGAAACATCAGAATTCTAGCAGTAATAGAATTAAAAACTCATCACAGGCTATGGATTTTTATTAGCTATCAAAACTTGCTTCTTTTTTACATATTTAAACTCAATAAATTAGACATATTCAAACAAATGAAAGTGTCCTAATGTAACTAGCTTCAAACTCACTTTTTGAAAATACGAAGATAAGAGTTTAATTCTAAAGTCTACCTTGTTTGGGGCAAGCACTTTCATGATCTCACATTCTGTTTCCTAATCTGCACAGCAGAGTTCACAGAAACCATCCCACAGAGTTGCTGTGAAAATTAAAACCTATTAAAATCTACACAATTATATTTAAATGTATATATTCTAACAAATATATATTCAACAACATTTAAATGTCTGCCACTGGTAACCCTGAAATAATATTTTGTAACTCTGTAAGTGGATCAAATGTATCGTTTACTCATTCAGCAGATGTATTTATGTCATTGTATAACAGCATAGTTTTCCTGTCACTGTAGACACAGATGCATTCATTCTCTCATTCATTTACTCAACAGGTGTTTACTGGGGCCTGCACTGTTCCAGGCACTGTTCTAGGTGCGTGAGACACACCAATAAGCAGGAGAGGGAAGAGCTCCTGTGTCACGGAGCTTGCATTCAGGTGGGGGAGACGGTCAAGCAGTGATAGATACAGCTAGTAAATCATGTCCTGTGGTCTGAAGTGGTACATAACACAGAGAAGACTGGAGAAATGAGCCTGGTGCTGGAGCACATGTGGAACTTTAAACACTAGACAAGGTGACCTTTAAACAGTCTGAAGGAGCAGAGAGAGGGAATCATAACGACATCCAGGGAAAGGACATTTCCAGCAGAAGAATCCGCTCCAGCACGGCTCTCAGGCTGGAGGGAAAGAGTGGAAGATCACAAGGTGATGGGGACCAAATGACCAGGAGCATTGGAGGACACGCACCTGCCATGCCAAGCTCCAGTCTCTGCAGAGTCCCAGAGTTTTACGACACAGTCCTTGAGCTAAAAATAATGAAAATACAAATGAGAGGAGCTTGCAATCATGTGTATGTGATTTCCTCAAATACGCTACACCCTCCTTGAAGACAAAAACGAAGGCTTCTCTGTAGAATGGAGTTCCTTCTTAAAGCTCCTCAGGGCCAACAGAGTGAGAGGCATTTAGAAAGACTCTTGCTGTCTTCTCAGGTAAAGAGGAGCAATTTCTCAGCCACTTGCTGGAGGGAAGTTCTCATTCAAAGCATCCCCAGCTCACGGCAGATGGAAAGGGATATTTTTGCAGAAGGTGGGATTCTTCAGATCCTGACTGTTAATGATTGTTGGCTTCATGTCTCCCGAGGGCTTTACCTAAGCAGCTGCGACACAAGCCGGTGAAGCTGCTTTAAGATTTCCCCCAAAATCAGCACAAGCTACTTTCCAGGGGAAAAGCCCTAGAGAAAGAAGAGAGCAGTCATTTTGAAAGGCTTGGTGCTTTTCCTCTGCCCCCTCCTCAGACAGTGAGGAGAAAGCCTTCGATTGAGTGTCTCACAGGCAGCCCCACAGAGCTCCAGCTATCTGTGCATCTTGCAAAAATAGAACAGCATCTTGTGGCTCAGGGATTTATTTCCAGAGTCTGCCTATTCCTTTCTGGAGGTATAAATTGGGTTCTTTTCAGTCATGTTAAGAGGAACTTAATTGCTTAATTTATTCCATGCAGACTTTCCTACCTTTAACAATTCTGGCCTTGTTGAAAGCAAAAGCCAATCTTACCATGATTGAGTTAATATAGTTTTTGTGCCAACGCAACCCCCTTATCAGAGAAGAGCAAAGTCATTATTCCTAATACACCTTCACAGTGACCTGCAAAGTAGGTGGGTGGGGAGTATTATTTTTCATAACAGGTGGGAAAGGCACATCACAGTGCAGCTGAGAGTGGAGCCAATTATTCTGACTGCTCAATAATTATTTTTTCCCTTTCCTCTCCTAATTGCTCTTCTTCCCTCCTTCTTTTCACCTTGCTATTTATAGAACAGAATTAGTGCAACCAATGAGTATGTAACTTGACAGGTAACTGGCGGGCACCGGGCACTCAACATGAACATAACCTAAGAATCCAGGCTTTCCTCCTCCTTCTTGGAGGCCCTGTGGCATTACAAAACAACTCAACTATCCATTACGATTCTGAAAATAATTGTCTTGGAGACGCTGCAATACTAAACCTCATGCCTTGTATTGGCCAGATCGACCATCACAGCAAAGCAGCATCAGGGGCTGAACAACAGACATAAACAGTGATTTCAATCACATATATGTATTTTCTCAAAGCCACGGAGCCCGTAAGTCCAACATCAATGTTCTCACCAATTTGGTTAAAGTTCTCTGGTGTCCCTTCTTTTAAAGGCACTAATTCCATCATGGGAGCCCCAGCCTCATGGCCTCGTGTAAACCTAATTCTCTCCCAAAGGACCCAGGAAGCAGAAACACACCATGCACTAGTGTCTAGTCCTGGGAGGGCCTCCCTGTGCAGCAGTTACTGATCCCCCGGGAGAATGCGAAACACCTGTCCAATTTCTGCTACGGCTTCTAGAACCAGCAGGGCTCTAAACACCTTTCATGTCCTCAGATCTGGAAAGAATCCAACTGCCTCCCCAGATGTGGGAGAAGCCTGTGCACTAACCCAGTGCCCAGAGTATGATTCAGGTAAGACAGAACATTCATGCAGCTCATCAGGCAAAGCACATTTATCATTCATGCATAGGCAGCGAGAATAATAGAGGCCTGCAATCCATGGCTACCTGGGCCTCAGGGGGCTCTGCAGGTGGATGCGGTAATGCTCACATAGGACCCACCTGGGCGGCAGCTGAGGGGCGCGGCAGCAGGCGTCTATCTTCCTGTCCTGGGTTTTATACCTTGGGGAATTGGGAGCACTGAGCCAGAGCACTGTAGGCATCCTGTTCTAGAAGAAAGGACAGTGCCCAGATTGTTTCACATAGATCCTTCTCATCTCAGAGGCTCGTTCTCTTCACACTCCGCAGTTGTCCTGAGAACTACAAGCAGGTGCCGGTCCTCCTGCTGACCCATCCCCAGTACTATCCCAGTGGGCGTTAAGGTTGAATTTCAATGTATGAATTTGGGAAACACAATTCAGTCTATAGTACCCACCTACTTACTTTAGGAAGAAAACATGGAGTCGTCGACTTTATTGAGTAGTATCGCACCTAGACATGGCTTCTCTGCCCTCCTGGTAACACTCTGCTCCTCTGGCAGGATGGCACACGGCTCAACGCCCTCCTCCCCACCTCTGTGTCCCTACGGCTCAGTCCCTCCTGTTCATGTGTGGTTGGCCTGGACTTCTCTTTCATAGACACATTCCCTGCTGCAAGTCCAGCCGCAGTTTTGAGTGAGCTGAATTTCCATGCTGATGACGCCTCCGAGAGCTTGACCTCCGTTCCTTGCTCTCTCCAACCCATTTACATTTACTTCCTCTTGAACATGGCTTCATCCAGCGACTTTCATAGTCAAACACCAGACCAACATCCACCTTTGCTGAAATGCCCTGCTCTGCCACACCTACCTGTCCTTCCAGCTTTGCGATGACCACACAGCTATTCATTTTTCCTGGAGATACCAGTCCATTTCCTATCCCCTCCCTTTCTTTTAGGCCTCTTTATCTGAGCTCACTTTCCCAATCTAAGCGGGATTATGTGGCTTTTCAATCAAGGCACTCTTGCTAATATTCTAGATTCCCTTGGCCTCCTGTCTTTTCAGTGTCTTTATTTGGAACATTCCACCCTTCTATGGACCCATCTATCCATCTGCTACATCTACACACAGGCTGCTTGGAGCTGCCAGAGAAATTAACCAAGCCCGACAGGTCAGCACCACCCTACACAAGTGGTCTCCAGCTTCAGCTGTCTTCATTTCCATTCTCATCAGAGCTGCTAATTCCCTGAGACAAAGCCGGTCACTGTATGGACAGTCTCTTACCTTCTGTCCTGCCTTTTGTCAGCCAGACTTTGTACTCAAAATCACTCTAGTCTGTCATCCTATTCATCACATAAATCGTTTTAAACCATTGATATTGGGCCTGGTGCAGTGGCTCATGCCTGTAATCCCAGCGCTTTCGAAGGCCAAGGTGAGTGGATTGCTTGAGTCTTGGAGTTCAAGACCAGCTTGGGCAACATGGCAAAACCCTGTCTCTACAAAAAAGTTGAAAAAAAAGTAGTCAGGTGTAGTGGTCTGTGCCTGTGGTCCCAGCTACTCAGGAGGCTGAATGGGAGGATCACTTAAATCCAGGAGACAGAGTTTGCAGTGAGCTATGATTATTCCACTGCACTCCAGCCTGGGCAAAGGAGTGAGACCATGTCTCAAAAAAAGAAAAAGAAAAATCAACATTACCCACACATCTTTAAATCCATGCTTCATTCTACCCTAAATTTCTGCATTTCACCAAGGTTCCTATTGTGTCGGAAATATAGAACTAGTAGGTAAAATCTGAACAACCCCCCACCACCTATCTATACACATGCACCGTTTCCTCATTTCCCACAGAGTTTAAATAAGCTCCACTTCTCCCACTTCACAATAAATCAAAACTCCTCCTGACCTGGTGCTTCCTGGAGCCACCGCCCAAGCTCACTTCTGCCCATATCCAAAAGCATTCCGAGCATCTTGCAAACTCGCTTTCTCCATTTCTCACCACGTGCTCGCGTGTCCATGCCGACAACATGTGTGTTGTGACTATGGTCTTGACCCCAACATGCTCTCTCCAGAGTCAGCACCGAAGACCTCTCCACGCTAACTCACTGCCTTGGTGCCAGCTTCTACCATTGTGTCTGGTGCTCAGTAAGTGCTACACACTTGCTGAACGAATGCACATACATTGTGGAAGAGGTACAAGAATTAAGGACAGGGTATCTTTCTGTGGGTAAATTCAAATATTTTTCTTTAGAAAAGGATAGATTCATATACTTATTCAGCACGCATGTGGTGAATCACGTATTCAACAACCACAGACTGACTGCGTCCTGCGTGTCAGTCTCTGGTTAGATACTAGAATCATAAAATTCACAAAAACAGCCCCTGCTCACAAAGACAACGTGCTGGGAGAGAGACCCATGGCAGGATAATACAGCACCCGTGAGCTCAGTGCAGCAACGGAGAGATGCAGAGCGTCGTGTGTAACAGGCACACACACAAAGATGCCGGGGATAAAGAGCGTGTAAGTGATGAGAAGGGCTTCTAAAACAGGGAACTTGTAAGGAACGTAGTTTCTTAAGATAGCTCTTCTACCTCCCCACAAAGTATAGACGATTTGGTGGTCCCTGGTAATTTCTCAAATTGCTGGAGGGATTAGAGAACAAGCCCTCACAGACATCACATTCCATCACGCCGTGTGTGTGCTGAACTAGTCAAATCAAATACAATTTTTTAAAATTTATTCTTTGGGTAAAACATGATAAAGGGGCCATTGACATTGGCCATTGAAAATTGGGCATATCCTCAAAGCCAAGCTGCAGAGTGGTGTAGACCCCCACTCTCTGCAGAGCGTTTTACTTCCATCCAGTCAGCCATAATGCAACTGTGCTATATTCTGCAGTGATCTTCTTTTCCTTAAATTAAAAAAAAAAAAAGGCTGTGAAAATAAGAAAAATTCACCAAGGATGCCAACATTCATCATGATTGGGTTTGGCAACCAGCGTGAAGCCTGAAATATATTGGTTTAGCAATTTAATTACCTCTAAATAAGCCATAAGGATTATTTTTGACATCTCAAAGTTTCTTCTCTGCCATTCACACTTTGAATCGGATCTTAATCTCTCTCTCGAGTTTTGTGATGGATCGTAGTATCTGAAATCTCACGGGGGACACAAAAGTTACAGCAATCTTCACACAAATCACTTTAATTTTAATTCTAAAAATAGATGCAACTCTCAGAAAAAAAATAAAGAGGTGTCACAGAATCAATTAGCCCCAGGGCATCCCCACTGTTCCTGGGTGGGCATCTCTGACTTGAGGACAAGGTTCAGCACCCATGTGGGCATCCCTAGCGTGCCTCTGTGTCTAGAACAGAGAACCACCAATCCATGCTCAGCTCTTCTTCAGTCTCAGCTTTCCCTGGAGCGGGCATTAGAGCTTGAGTTGAGGCTGCGTCCCTCGCTGGGAAGCCCGCTGGCACGCTGGTGGGCAGGCGCCCAGAAGCCCAGATACAAGACGGACTGCAGTCTTCAGAGCGTTTTTCCCCAGACAGGCAGCTGTGCCAGGGACCAAGCATTCATTCAGTGCTCAGTGAGGAGGGGCCCAGTGGATGCCAACTGTTTTTTTAGGTGAGCATTAAGTGTGACAATATACATAAAGTATACATATGTTAAACCAAATACTTGTTAGCTATCTTGCTCCATTGATACTTACTAACAATGTATAACTTACAAACACAGGGAAGTAGGAGCCCCCTCTTCATCATGGAATTTGGAGCATCTCTGGTATCCTGGTGGCTGTGGATGTGCAGCTACCCAGTTGTCCATGAGCCCACTGGTGAATAGATGCCCAGAGCGAGGCAGATGTGCCTGGTGGGAAGGAGAAGCCCCGTGAAGAACAAAGCCGGCTAAACACGACAGAGAAGCAACGGATGACAATAAGCAACAGTCCAGGCTGCCGGCAGAACTGGGTTTGGGCCCATATACAATCCAGGCGTGGTCTCACTGGCTCCTGGAGCATCCTTTGAAGGGAGTCGAGTCTGTAGGCGGAAGTGTGAGTCTAGGAGCCAGTGAATTCGCATCCAGAGAGTGAGGAGAACTTGGGAAACATGGACACACCCCCATTTCTACACATTTCAACGTCGTTAATTCAAGATTGAGAGAGTAAGAAGGAAGTGGATCCGATTTTTCCAGTAAAAATCCATCGTAGCATGTCATCTGAAACTGTTGTTATAGAGAGATTAGCAGGATCTCAAAATTAGTTAAAATTGGTGGAGGGTCTCTTTACTGAAGACCACAAAGCCATTTAAATGCATAGTAGTCTAATTGTTCATGACACACGGAAAGGTGATTTGAAACCGGTGTCGGTTGAAGGATGGCTTCCTGCCTAGCAGTTCAAACACAGTCCTATCACCTTGCTCTCTTCTCTCTCTTCCCCAGTCTTCCTCCATTTCTTCTCCCATTTGCTCTGTATTTTTCTTTCTTTCTCACTACTGTGTCTCATAAAATTCTTCCAATACTTTTCCTGGATTATTTAAGAAGTTAATAAAACTCTCTGTCTTCCTTTTATTTATTCAAAGCCTTTTATTAAATCGTTGAAGGAAATAAAAAGAAAAGTGACAATAATAAAAATTGAACATGGTAAAGTTTGCTGTTGGCTAAAAACAAGCGGAAGAATCATATTTCATAACAATTTTTAAGCTCCCTCGGTTACCTGAAGGAAAACAGGGCTGCCTCTTCCAAAATCCTCGTTGCCCAAAGCATCCATGACGCAGAAGCTCTACTCAGTAAAACTCAATGTAGGCAAAAAGTTAATCAATGAACTCAACCTTTGACAAATATTTAAATGGAAAAATATCAAATAGAATAATTTCATTAAAACATGTTTTCTAAAATGGCACACAAAGTTTAGAAAT
Source organism: Callithrix jacchus (assembly GCF_049354715.1). Classification (NCBI taxonomy): domain Eukaryota; kingdom Metazoa; phylum Chordata; class Mammalia; order Primates; family Cebidae; genus Callithrix; species Callithrix jacchus. Next base: position 10,120,848 of record NC_133508.1, read on the forward strand.
GAATTAAAGTGCCTTGATGGAATTCATTTTCTCTATGCAAATTTGTCAATCTTGCCAAAAATTTGACTAAAATGTGTTTACATAGAAGGAATGTTTATTTATGAGTACAGAAAGCCTGAGAAGTTATAGTTGCAGGAATTGCAATACTTTTCTCTTCTTGCACTATACACACACACACACAGACACACACACACAAGTTGTTTTGTTAAAATGGAATTAAATCAGTGAGGGTGACACAACACCTCCTTTGCATTCCAAGTAAGGGACTTCTCCCCACTAATGGCAGACTAGTATTGTAGGCTAAATTGTATCTTCTCAACATTTACTTGTTGAAGCTCTAACTCCCACTCTCTCCAAATGTGACTGTATTTGGAGATAGTGCTTTTAAAGAGATAATTAAGTTAAAATAAGGCTGATGGTGTGGGCACTAATCCAGTTTGACTGGTGTCAAATTTGCACATACAGAGATAGCAGAGCACATGAAATAACGCTGCAAGAACTCAGTGAAAAGGCGACCTGTACAAGCCACAGGGAGGGGCCTCAGAAGATAGCAAACCTGTCAACACCTTGATCCTGTACATCCAGACTCCAGAGCTCTGATAAAATAACTGTCTGCTGTTGAAGCTTCCTAACTGATGGGCTTTTGTTATGGCAGCCTTAGCAAACTCATACGACTAGGTAATGTTTGGCAAGTCTCTCACCCAGACAACTAAACAAAGAGAATGAAATGTATTTGATGTGTTTGGAGTCACTGGAGAAATAACAAGGCAATGAAGACACAGTCCAGCTGAATGTAAAATCCACACTGATAAACCTGACATCTGAGTACATTTTCCTCCAAAGAGTCCCTCTGATTCTCAAAGAAGAGATTGAGAAGCTTACAAGCTGAACAAAGCTTGTGGGGCTGAGCACTAATCACATGGCTTAATTAAAATCACATGTGGCTGGGGGCCGTGGCTCATGCCTGTAATCCCAGCACTTTGGGGAGCCAAGGTAGGTGGTTCACCTGAGGTCAGGAGTTACAACATGGCAAAACCCTATCTCTACCAAAAATACAAGAAATAACCAGACGTGGTGGCAGGCACCTGTAATACCAGCTACTCAGGAGGCTGAGGCAGGAGAATCGCTTGAACCGGGAGGTGGAGGCTGCAGTGAGCCATGATTATACCACTACACTTCAGCCTGGGTGAGAGAGAGAGACTCTGTCTCAAATAAATAAATAAATTAGCTGAGGAGGTGTGAGGGGGGAACAGAGGTGTTTGCTACACACCTCATTCAATAAAGTATTTATTTTAAAAATGAACAAATAAGGCCTTCTAACATCACTTCAGATCTCCGTGTGTGTGGTCACCTCATCACAAAGGTATGGCCTCCATTGCTTTGGATAGCAGATTTCTAACAATCAATAATAACAATAGAGTTATTTTTGCAGTGAGAGTACTGTGCTGGGCACATGTCTCAGCCCTCTCGATAGGACCAGCAAACTTGAGGAAAGTAAGTTTGACTGATTCTCTTCATCATGAGTGGCACTGTCCCTACAGGAGCTAAACACGTCAACCGAGCCGTGCTAATCAGCACCAGAGAATGCCCACTGAGCTGTGGAACACTTTGGAGAACAGATGAAGGCTAAGTCCTTGCCCACCAGGAGCTTATGATCTGAGGCTTAAATCATTCCCATTTGTTTGGCTACTCACTGTTTCTCTGGCTTTTGCCAAATTCATCCACACGTGAAGTGAATTTGAAAAACGGAGTGTCAAGCAATTTCCAAAGAGCTCGGGGAAGAATCCTGAGCGGGGAATGATGCATCAGGTGCCATTGCTGAACCTGCCATAGCAACCTGCTGTGGACGGCAGCACAGCCCAGCCCAGACTCCTGCCCGTCAGAAGGCTGGCAGGTGCTCAGAGCCACCTGTGCTTTTTCTTCTTTCTTCCTTCCTACAATGTAGCCGGCCAAAGTAACTTTAAATGAGTAATAAAATCAAAGGACTTGCAACCAGGCACCTCCTAATAAGGACGTCTCTCCAAGTCTGCCAGTATCATGCACCTGCCCCAAGTTCCACACACCTTACTTTGAAATGCTAGTTCATATGAATGTCACATCCATAAAGAGAAAAATTCAGGAAAGTGAGTTATTTTTGGAGTAAGAGAAAGGTTGTCATATAAAGTCTGCCCTTATCAAAGGCAAGATTCATGTTCAGACTTGGCTCTGCTTTGCGGCTGGTGGTAGTTACGAGGATGTCCTACGTGAAGCCTTTTTTATTTCCTTGCTTCTTGTATGTTGCTTTCAGGCATTTATCTTATTGCGCAGAGTGCCCCAATGCTTTGCTTGTCAGAAATCCATTCTATATTATAAACTATTTCAAGCATCAAAAGAAAAATAGAACAACCTAATAAATGCACAATCTGGTGTTTAAAACATCAATAATGTTTTAAATTCATCAATATTTTGCATCATCACCATTTCTTATTAAAGAAATAAGTCAGTATGGTTACAATTCAAATCTCCCATATGTATCTCTCAATTATTTTCATTTTATTCTTCCTAAAAGATATATATTGTCATGGATTTGGTATTTCATTAGCTCCACTAATGCTCTGAGGTTTTTTTTTTTACCATATATGAAAGTACAAATCTATGAATAGTAACTCAAACTCTACATATGGCATAATACTAAAAATGTAATTTTGTATCTTGTATTTTTCATTCAACATTTACTGTGATTTATCCATATTAATATATTAAACTCACATTTACTCATTGTAACTACTGAAAAAAATCCATCATATAAAAATGCCAAAATGGAAGTGCCCATTCTCCTGCCCAAGGAGCTTGAGCTATTCCCAGCACCTCTCCCTGACAAGGAGGGCTGCAGGGAATATCCTCTGGTGTGTCTCATCGCACACATGCCTGAGAGTTTTTCCAGGGACATACCTAGAAGTGCAATTTTGGGGTTGTGAAGTGTGCACCGTCTGTGTATTAAATATTGCCAAGTTGATCTCCAAAGAAGTGATATGATCTCATGGTGAGTTCTTGATAAATATTTGTTAAGTAGACCCAGTGTATCCAGGGAAAGCAAATAAATCCAACTCCAACCTGGCTAGGTCCTATCTGGGCAGGTAGCAATCAGAACTTCATCACTAATCTTTGCAGCAGACCTCTGCCCATGACAGGAAGACCCTGACATGAAGCTAGAAAATACTTAAGATTTTGTGTGATGAAATGTTTAATCTCAGTTTACCTGATGTGGCAGACAAGTGATTAACTGGCTGATGTATATCAAAAACTAATCTATCTGAAGTCAGCCCACTGTGTTACACAATTGGACTGCATTCCGTAAGGTTTAATTAGATTGTCGCTGGCCAGCCCCTAGAGTCTTATTAATTTAATGACATCGGAATTAGATGACCCTAGTCTTGTGAGACAGTCTCGCTGTCTTTGAGCAGTAGCATCCACGCTCTTGAGTGCTGCCCAGGGAGACCTGCCTTGCCTCCCAGGCCTCCCAGGACAGGAACGCTCATCCCAAGAGGAAGCCACATGGGAAAGATGGCAGAAGCCCAGAGGGAGTGAGGAAGAGACATCATCCTGACACCTTAGGGTCAGGTGCAGAGCCCTGTGGCACCACAGACAGGGGCTACCTTCTGCAGGAAACATAAGCCCCACACTTGCTACTGTCCTCGAAGCCTAGAGCAGCACGTGTCCCCTCTCCTGGGCTCCGTGTCCTCATCTGTAAAACAGGGATAGTGACAATACCTATTTCATGGGCGCATTGTGAGAACCATAGGAGTGGACCCTTATGACAGTGCCTGGCATGTGGCAAGTGCCACCCCAGAGTCTGCTCTGGCCACCCCTTTGTGTTACCAGGAAGGTATACTGTGTGAAAAGTAGCATGTTCTTGCCTCAGGTGGACCTGAGGTCAGATCCCCTCTTTGCTTCATACACAATGAGCCATCTTGCATGCCACACTGTCTGCTGAGTCTCGGTTTTCTCCTCTGTCAATTCAGGCTGCAGCTACTGAACCAATCCTTCTAGAATGCACAGCATGGTGGAGCAGAGTGGCCAGCTCGTGCTCCTTTTTTCCAGGTTGAAGAGTTTGCGTGGACTTATCTCTATTGCATCGTTCGTGGGTCTAACACCAAGAAGCACTAACCACATACACCAAACTCACAGATGTGGAATTAGAAGTGTGTGGAGCAGATCAAAGCAGAGCTTCTCCACACTCTGCTTTACTCATCTAGAGGAAGGACAGGGAACCCCCATTGCCTTCACCCCCAGTCTCGCCAATGGTCAGGCAGAGACATCCACCCACTTGGTTAGGTCCTCCTAGAGCTTCGGGCTCCACAGACCCCTTTCCCTATGACCCATGGCCCCCGACATCTGCCATACCTTTCTTGGTTCCTGGCTAGATAGGAAGTTACACTTACATGAAAGCCCTTTGTTTAATGCTTTGTGCCTGGTCTTTCTCATCTACAATGTTACAGCATTACAGACCATCTCAAATCTTCTTTAGAGGAAGCTGAATATGAACTGTCTGTTGCTTTCTAAACAGTCTTATTTCCCATTTCCACCTCTGCCTTTTGGAAGAATGGCTTTGTTTGTTTTTTTTTGTTTGTTTGTTTGTTTGTTTGTTTTTTTGACTGGGTCTCACTCTGTTGCTCAGGCAGGAGTACAGTGGTGCAATCAGAGCTCACTGCAGCCTCAACCTACCAGGCTCTTTCAGTGCTCCACCTCAGCCTCTCAAACAGATGGGACTGCAGGTGCATGCCACCATGCCTGCCTACTTTCTATTCTCTATTTTTTTTTTTTAGAGATGAGGTCTCGCTATGTTGTCCAGGCTGTTCTTGAACTCCTGGGCTCAAGAGACCCACTGGCCTCCCGAGGTGCTGGGATTACAGGCGTGAACCACTGCCCACGGCCTAGAGGAAGAGCATTTTGGTGGGAGAGTCGGGGTGCCCCTAATAGCTCAAATTACCTCTTTAGCCTTCAGCCTTCCAGCCTGGAGGATGGGTTCAGGAATCTCTCAACAGCTCGCCATGAGCATCCGAGATATTAACAACTGTCGAGACCACACAAGCCTTTTGTGTGGTTGGTGTCCACTGCCCACATAGTATTCTCACTGCCTCCCTGTCCTGTGGGCGTCTTACCTCTCCAAATCCACTTTAGGCAGCAAGATCGCCTGAACAGCCAGCGGACTCTGCCTCCTCTTTGCCACGCTGAAAAGCCGCTGCAGATACAAACGTGTACTCCTCTTTCTCCCTTTCTCTCTCTGTCTTAGTCCATGCTTGCACTGCTATAAATACCTGAGACTGGGTAGTTTTTAAAGGAAGGAGGTTTAATTGGCTCATGGTTCCCCAGGCTATACAGGAAGTGTGACAGCTTCTGCTTTTGGGGAGGCCTCAGGGAGCTTTTACTCCTGACAGAAGGTGACGCTGGGGCACTGGTCTTATCTGGCAGGAGCAGGAACCATAGAGAGCGAGAGGGGACGTGCTGCACACTTTTAAACAGGCAGATTTTGCCATCACTCACCGCTGGGGGAACAGAACCCTGGGGATGGGGCTGAACCATTCGCAAAGGACCCACTCTCGTGATCCAGTCACATCCCCCCAGGCCCTGCCTCCAACACTGAGGATTACAATTGAACATGAGATTTGGATGGGGAGAGAGATCCAGACCCTATCACTCTCCCTCCCTCCCTTTACAGATAAGAAATGCATGTTACTTACTTATTTCTTTTTGTTTTAGATTCAGCTGGTCCACGTGCAGCTTTTTCACGTGAGTATTTGCATGACACTGAGGTTTGGGATCAGGTGAAAGCCTCTTCCAAATAGTGCACATAGTACCACATCGTCTTCAACTCTGTCTTCCTCCCTCTTTTTGAGTTCACAATGTCTGCCATTCCCAACTTTATGCTCATGTGTCTCCAGTGTTTAGCTCCAACTTAGAAGTGAGAACATGCCATATTTGGTTTTCTGTTCCTGCATTCATTTGCTCCGGAGAATGGCCTCCAGCTGTGTCCATGTTGCTGCAAAGAACACGGTTTTGTTCCTTTTAGGACTGTATAATATTCCTTGGTGAGTACCTCCCACGTGTTCTTTATCCAATCCACCATCAATGGGCCCCTACGTGATTTCATGTCTTTGCTATTGGAAATGCACATCATTTAAGAACCAGGCCGGGCACCGTGGCTCATACCTGTAAGCCCAGCATTTTCGGAGCCAAGGCGGGTGGATCACGAGGTCAGGAGATGGAGACCATCCTGGCTAACATGGTGAAACCCTGTCTCTACTAAAACTCCAAAAAAAAAAAAAAAATAGTCTGGTGTGGTGGCACACGCCTGTAGTCCCAACTACTCAGGACGCTGAGGCAGGAGACTCACTTAAACCCAGGAGGCAGAGGTTATGGTGAGCCGAGACTGCACCACCGCACTCCAGCCTGGGTGACAGAGTGAGACTCCGTTTCAAAAAACAAAACAAAACAAAACAGACAAACAAAAAAGAACCAACTTTGACAGCAAGCCTTCACATCAAAGTCAGCGCCTACAGGTCTGCGCCCCACCCCTTCTCCAGAGCCGGTGTGTCCCTCACTACAGCACAACAGTTCTGAATGCCGGGCTCTGGGCCTGGATCTCAGTTGCTCTTTGTGACTATGTCGCGTTACTCTGGATAGGTTTTTGGTTCCACTAGATGAGAATGTGGCCTCTTCCACCCCACTGCCGTGCCTCTCGCTCAGCCGTGCTGTGTTAATAACGATGGCGACCGGCGTGTTCCTCCAAGGAGTGTGCTGGACCTGCACTGCCCATCTTGCATTTAGCTTTGTTCTTCCTGAGGCTGAAAATGGCCTCACTTTTAAAACTGACTTTCCTTTTTATTCACCCGTCCTCCACCTTTCAATATCTTTAGCTTAACTTCTCACGCCTACAAAACATTATCCTTTTTTGATTCCTGGAGACCCTGTCCAGAGAGCTCAACCCGCTCCTCCGAGCCAGGTCCACACCAGCCACCTCCACCGGCTGTTCTGGGACTTCCCTGGCTCCTTGATGCTCCATGCGCACCCCCACTTCCTCCTGCAGCAGATTCATCCTCACCTGGGGCATGTGAGAAATAACACCTACCCCACCTCTGCATAGGTGGCCTCAGAATCTGCACCAGAATGAGATCCCAGGAGAGGCACTTGTGTCTTCGAGTTTGAGAAGTAGTGGCTACAAGCCACCTGCCAGACAGACTGGGACACAACTGTCTCTGCTTCAGAGGCCCATGAGGAGCTCCCCTGGGGGGGAGGCGGGCAGCCTGGGCACCCCTAATGTGTCTCTCTGAGTTGCTGTGCTGAGGCAACTCCATATGCCAGCCTCAGGTCTGACCTCTGCAACTCCATATGCCAGCCTCAGGTCTGACCTCCGCAACATCTGGAAGAATTACGGGCTTGAAGGATACTGGGGGCTCCTGTGGTCCTGTTCTGAACACTAAGGGGGTGTGTGTCTGAGGGGGCCAAGAAGGAGAGGCTCAGGGAACAGCTCTATGGAGTCACTCCATTTAGAAAAAGATCTCCTTTTGTCAGGAATGGCTCATGCCTATAATCTCAGAACTTTAGGAGGTGGAGGTGGGTGGATTGCCTGAGCTCAGGAGTTCAAGACCAGCCTGGGCAACACAGTGAAACCCCATCTCTACTAAAATACAAAAAATTAGCTGGGCTTGGTGGTGTGTGCCTGTGGTCCCAGTTGCTCGGGAGGCTGAAGCAGAATTGCTTGAACCCAGGAGGCAGAGGTTGGGGTGAGCTAAGATCATGCCACTACACTCCAGCCTGGGCAACAGAGGGAGACTCTGTCTCCAAAAAAAGTAAAAAGAAAAAGCCCTCCCTCCACACCACATGCTTCTCAGGGGGCAGCGTGGACAATGGAGACATCACCCTTGGTCTGCAGGGCACACACCCCATGGTCTGCTCCTAAGATGCTCCCACCGCCCTTATGCTGCATTCACCGTTGGGTGGGGGCAATTACACCTCTAACATGGTTGCAGATGTCACCTGCATCTCAAGCACATCCTCACTCCCGGCGTCTCCTTCTGAGTTTAAGTTTCCTCCAGGAAAGTGGAGGAAATTGACTGATTTTCTTGCTTCCTAATTTTCTCAACAGTACACATTACCGCGTGTCACACAGGGGAGTGGTCACAAGTCACGCTCACACAGGGCCTGCGATGGGAGGAACCCTTGTCAGCACCCACCTCATCACTTGCTCTTGGGGATTCCTTTGTGAGCAACTTGATGTAGAAAGAATAGACGTAAATATTCCTGAGGGCTCCGATGCTGTGTACACACTGATCTGTCGTTTCGTTAACGGTACCAGGGTTCGTGATTTACATCCTGTTCTCCCGAGTCACCGCATCCTGGTGCCCAGCTCCAGGACTGTTTAAGGGATGCTAATCTTTCAAATTAGCACCTTGCAAATGAAACAGGAGGCTCATGCTTCTCAGTTGTGCCCGTGAAGTGTGGTCAGCATTCTCCGTTGAAAACAAATGCTGCCTTCTAGACAGATGGCAGCACCCGGGTGTGGGTGCCAGAAGAGGCTCCCTGGCTTTTAAGAATGTCAAGGTGCAGTTCTGAAAAAGTGGACAGTCTGATCCTTACTGAATGGCAAAGCAGTGCTTGCTGGGAGCGGCTTCAGGAAGAGCTTCCATTCCTTTACCCTCATTCATGCAAGGTCTGGAGAGAACCGATTCCTGTGTCAGCAGCCGTCCCCAGTGGAATCAAAAGAACTTGCTGCCATCAGTCACTTGGACACTTCACGAACAGAACACTTAAAACCCAAATAGCACACAGCATGCTTTCATCTTGTTAAGAAACTTTAGAAACCCCTACTTGAAAACTTACAGTCCTGTTCCTATTTCTGGAAAATACGTAAGACTGAACGTCCTGTGGCTGCCCACACAATGATTTTATCTGCTTTGGTTGTTGCTGCTGTTGTTGTTTTTGTTGTTGTTGTTTGAGGTAGAGTCTTGCTCTGTGGCCCAAGCTGGAGTTCAGTGGCAGGAGCTCAGCTTACTGCAACCTCTGCCTCCCTGGGTTCAAGTGATTCTCCCACCTCAGGCTCCCAAGTAGCCAGGACTACAGGCACCTGATACCACACCCAGCTAATTTTTGTATTTTTATTAGAGACAGAGTTTCACCATGTTGTCAGGCTGGTCTTGAACTGCTGACCTCAGGGGATCCTCCCACCTCAGCCTCCCAATGTGCTGGGATTGCAGGCATGAGCCACGCACCCAGTCTGCCTTTGAAAAGCCCCATATCCAGCCTTCTAGTGAAAGAAGGTCAGGACACTGCCCGTGAAATCCGGCCCTCTTGACTTCTTGTTTGACTCCAAGTATCATAAGACCCTCAGCTGCCCGGCAACAACGTCTCTCCTGTGATTGTTCTTTGCAGTTAAGGCCACATCTTTCAGGCTGTTCTTTTATTTTAGTTTTTTTACAAAATTATAAATGAATGTGTCCCCTTTGAGGGACCACGACAGAAATGCCCGACGCTGGGACACGCTGTTCCTATGAGGAATGTCCTGGCCCGTGCAGCTGCTCTGCTTCTGCACGTCCTGGGGTCCCCGGACAGGACAGGGACTGTTCACCGCCTGTGTTTTCAGGGACCTCGGATTACAGCCTCAACGCTGGACACAGGTGCGGCACCTGGCTGTTCCCATCCTCTTTCTTTTCTGGAAACATTTGTGGTCGCTTTTTTTTTTTTTTTTTTTTTGGTGGCAGAAGCCTTAAGAATTCTGAGGCTGTAAAGTGGTTAAGGTGATTAGCACTCTGAGGCCATAAAGCATGAGGAAGGGAGGTCGGTTCAGGACGTAAAGGACGGCGTAGGAGAGTCGGTTGCGGCCGGACATTTTGTAAGTAGGACTTTCTGGGCTCTGTCTTTCAGCAAAAGCCTCTTACTTTCTGTCCTCTCTGACTCAAAGCAGCAAGAAAAATGTTACCCTTAAAATGTCTTCTTTTCTGAATTTTTTTTGTATTACAGTTAAGAGGGCTGCTTTCTTGTCTTATGTACAGAAGGAAAAGTCAGCACAGTAAAATGGCACTGAAACGCTGCCACCTCTCAATTTGTTGCCCTTCCCCTTCATTCTGGGAGGGCTGGAGGCGCTGGAATGTCACCAGATGCCCACTTGTCCTCCTGGGTGCCAGTGGGCCTCCCGCAGTGTGCCAGTAAGCTTCCAAATGCCCGGCCCTGGGGGCCTGGTTTCCTCGTGTCTCAGCCTACGCTGTTGCTGTGTGTGGCCAGTGCCTGCAGCCAGCGGGACCTGCTTCACTCACTCCTGCGCTACGAGCGGGAAGCCGAAGACTCTCCCTGAAGCCACCAAGCCAAGTGTGGGGGATCACAGTGCAGCCACCCAACTTCCCACCTGACTGGCGTGCCTCTCCACTTCCCACTCGAAATTAGACTCCCCTCATAGGGGAGGAGGAGAGGACACACGACTTGGGCCTGCCTCTCCAGTCTCCAGAATCACAGTTCTCTGATGCCAGGACAAACGAGCTTCAGCTCTCTCTCCCATCTTCAGGGACCGTCCGACACAAAAGGGAACTTAGATGGGTTCTTTCTGCTTTCCTGTGAAGCTGAAACACCTTCCAGAATGAATGTGGTCGATCAAGACTCCAAATGAGTTTCTTCTGCAGTATCTTCCTTTTGAATGTATGTGGGTCTTCGTGTGAGTGTGTATCACAGACATCATCGGCAAGAAAAGCTTTGGAAAGCTCATCACAGCTAGTTCTTCTTTTCCCCAGCATACAAAACAGATCACTGAGCCAGCTGTTTACGGGAAATAACTATTACTTCCTGACAGCACCTAGGATTAAAGAGAGAGAATTTTTAAGAAGAAGGCACCCAATTGCAGAAGATTTTGCTGATTAACTTTCTCACCACTTCCGTTCAGTCTGCTTGCTTGCTCCAAAAATGGGTTTCTAAACTGAGGGAAAAAAAAGAGAGAGAGAGAGAATACATAAGAGAGCATGCTTCCCAGGCAGCGTTTTGCACCAGAACAATCGTTTCCAAATGCATCCTCTCCAATTAGAACGGCTTGAACCTCTGCCGCCTGACCCTTTCACTGTGAAAGGGCTTCGGGGCTTCACCCCGTATTTCTAATGGCAAACACAGAGACCAATGTGTGTCAAGGAAAGCACACCGAGAAATGTCCTTTCCCCCAGATTGCAGAGGAGAGAAGCAGTCCCTGTGATTTATGTTGCAATTGTTCAGAGATCGCTCCCTGTTTATAGTTAATTGCATAGAAACAACCCATCATTTACCAGAGAGGCATGCAAAGATGCGTTCATCCAAAGCAGTATTTCCTAAAAATAATCTGTGCCTCTTTTCCCCCCTCCAGCAGAGGGACCTGCACACACACACACACACACACACACACACACACATCCTAACTCAAATACAGTCTTGAATGAGCAGAAATAGTGTCTGCTTCCCATTTTATGTTGCATTTTAATTGGAGATATTCACATTTTCACAGTGAGTTTTCTCAAGCCAAACCTTAAACCGAGCTTGGAATTTCCCAGAACCGTGGAAAGGCACTGGCCTTAAATTATGCTCCACTGATCCTTGTTTAAGACATCTTCCAATCCCAGTTTCCTCACTGCCGAATTGGAACGATGTAATCTGTGTACCTCTCACTTTATGAACTTCTCATGAGGACTAAAGTAGACGATGACTTTAAAGTTTCTTTGATAACTTTTAAGTTGTATTTAAGTATTGGAGGTTTACGGTCATTTTAGAAACATTGAAAGCAGCATCTTCAATTGGACGTATCTTCATTTAAAGTCGGAGTATCTTTTTTTTGACATTCCAAGTACCAAGACATTAAAATAACTTGCATTACAATAATCAATCAAGTGCTGTTTACTCCGTATCTGAAGAGCAATTGCTTCTCTACCAGCTGACCTGAGGCAAGGTGTATACCATAGACAGGATTCTAAGTGTTTTCACAGATTCATCATCTGATCTTCTCAAATCTTATCAATACCATCCACAGATTCATCATCTGATCCTCCCAATAATCGAATACATACCATTCTTCCTCTTTTGCACAAAGCTGGAGAAATCACAACCCAGGGATATGAAACGGGTTGTTCATGTTTGCACAGCTAGGAAGTGACCGAGCCAGGCTCTGACCACAGGCAGTCAAATCCCAGAGTCTGAATTCTTCACCAAACGCTGTGGGCGTCCATCATCCCACTCTCTAGTATCAAAGGAAATCGGAATGACTGAGGGAATTTCTAATTTGCCTTGTAATTACTCAAATTATTACTTGTAACAACTTGTTACAAGTAGTGTTATTCTATTTTAGAAAAAAAACAAAAACCTTCCAAATGAGATCATTCGTCCGAAGTAATCCACTAGCAGCCCTGAGATTAAAACTATGGCCTCCAGTGCTTTGGTTTGTGGACAATGGCCCACCGCAATGGTGAATTATGTGCCACCTTGTCATAAGGGCTAGAACAGGGAATTGGAGTTTCCAGGAAGAGGGAGCTGCTCAGCATTCAGGCCCCAGAGCCTGAGGCCCCCTGCCCCAGGCTAGTGGGTGATCCATGCCAGGCACCTGGGTGGACTCGAGCTCTTCTGTGTTCTGCTAAGACTATACAAATGCATCAGTTGGAATTGACTCAGAGAAACTGGGCTTGTGCAGGGGAAGGGGTGTCATACAGGAAAAAGGCGCTTACCCCGCTGTTGGATGGCCAGCCCTGAGGCCAGAAAGGGGCCTTTCTGATCTGGACATGTGGAGACCACAGAAAGGCTACTTCTCAGGAAAGGATCCAATGTTCTTGGGCAAGCTTCACCTGCCTCATCTGCTGAGACCCCACCTCTGCTGAGACCCCACCCCTGCTGAGACCACACCCCTCCTGAGACCCCACCCCTCCTGAGACCCCACCCCTGCTGAGACCCCACCCCTCCTGAGACCCCACCCCTGCTGAAGCCCCACCCCTGCTGAGGCCCCACCCCTGCTGAAGTCCCACCCCCTACTGAGGCCCCACCCCTGCTGAGGCCCCATCCCTGCTGAGACGGAATCATGTCTGTCAAGGCCCTGTCTCCAGATTCAGATGCATCCTGCAGCCCTGGGGGTCAGGCCTTCAAGGCTGTTCTGGTGTGCTGTTCAGGGAAGCAGGGGAGCGGGGCAGGCAGGGACGTACTGTGTGTGGTCCCTCAGTGGTGGACCGTGGAGACGCCTCAGTGTCAGAGCAGGAGAAGGAGGAAGGCCAGTAGAATGTATGCAGAGCGTGCACCTGCTGAAGAAACCAGGGACTGGTGTGGCCCCCACGCCAAGCAAAGGAATATGGTAATGGAGGGGCCTGAGGTTGTCGGTGGTCGTGGGGGTCTAGGGGACAAGAGCCGGGGACTGTCTCCCGGATCTGGCTCCGATGGTCAGTGAAGGGGCAGCGTCAGCTGGACGGGAGAAGGAGGCCCAGAGGGGCAGAGGGGAGGAAGGCTCAGGCCGCAGCTGCCTTTCCTCCAAACTCCTTGTTCACGGACTCTCAGAAAATCACACCAGAAGGCAAGAGAGAGTGCCATTACTCTACAGCCATTGATTAAATGCACCTAATTGTTCCTTAGTTCCCAAACAGTGACTTTGTGCATTTTCATGATTCGTAGTTAAAGATTACTTGGATACTCCACAACTGGAGAAGTGATGCTGACGGTCTTACCTGCGGGCTGACTGCAGCCGCTCCAACACGCACAGACGTTCTGCAGAGTCCACATTTCCGTCCAGCCTTGCCGCCTGAAGCCACGGGGGGCACAGGAGAGCCCTCACCTCACTCCTCACCTGGCTCACTGCCCCTCCCTGCTGAGCAGCTCTGTCTGCACGCTGCATAAATTTGGCTGCAGGGCAACAAGGAAACTATGCTGGAATCCTTGCGTGACATGTCGCCAGAGCCACCAGCGGGACAGGGAGCAATTAAAGTTGAATTTTAAAAAGCAGATAAATGTATGCATAGGAAAGGAAGGAACCCAGGATAGAAGTGCACCTAGGTACCGTAGCCACAGATTGAGCACATATGTGTGCAAATATGTATCCACACACACATACATACTCACACATAGCTGTCACATGGAAGCCACTGTTTTTTCGGCTCTATTTGTGACTTTCGTAATAACACACTGCCCTCCAGCGCAGCAATGCCAGGTCTTTTATAAATATTGATGGCGACCTTTAGCTCTTCTGAAAGCAGCACCTTCTGCCATGTGAAGCGCTGCTCTGAGAAGTGACAGGGGTCCCCAGGCTTCTCTGTTCACAGGCTGTGGCGCCTCTCCGTAGACCAGCTCCCGTGGGACATGCCCTCTAGTCCACTGCTGGCAGGGCGACGGCCGAAGCGCAGCGTTTAGAAACAAAATCAGCTCTCCTGTGTTTTCTTCTGGGCACTGCGGGAGCGGTAATGATGAGACCGTTTCCCATTGTCCTGCTGTGACTGAGTGGAGTGAGTGTGCCCTGCACTCAGTTACAAAAGGAAACAGTGAAACCAGAACAACACGCAGGAGGAAGCTTGGAGATCGGAACCCTCTGCACATGCTCTGCCATTTTCCTGCAAACCTAAACTTGCTCTGAAAAATAACATCTACTTATTTATTTATTTAATGTTTCTGTAGAGATGGTATTTCATCATGTTGCCCAGGTTGATCTTCTAGGCTCAAGCCATCTGCCGACCTCAGCCTCCCAAAGTGCTGGGATTATAGAACCGAGCCACGTCGCCTAAAACCCATTTTAAAAAGAATATGAGAAATAATTTGCATTTGGGGACTGAAGAAGAATGAAAGCCGCCTCCGAGAAAGCCTCATTTTATTAGATTACAGTTCACCAGGTTTCTGGATGTGGTTTCTGAGTGTGACCCTAAGCCCCTTACCTGGCTTCAGAGGGGCGGTGCCAGGAACTGCTGTGGGGCACAGCAGGCAGTCCTTAAAGTCCTGATGCTTGAGAGATTCACAGAATGTCTGAAGGGAAGACATGTTTGCTTTTGCATTTTCTGTGTTTTCAGGTTCACTAAAATTTTGAATATTCATAACAATATACAGAATGATATAAAAATCGTCAACTATTCAATTTTTTTTTTTTTTTTTTTTTTTTTTTGAGACGAAGTTTCACTCTTGTTGCCCAGGCTGGAGTGCAACGGTGAGATCTTGGCTCACTGCAACTTCTGCCCCCTGGGTTCAAATGATTCTCCTGCTTCAGCCTCCCAAGTAGCTGGGATTACAGGCACACACCAACACACCTCAGCCTCTCACGTAGCTGGGACTGCAGGTGTGTACCACCACACCTGCCTAATTTTTGTATTTTTTTTGTAGCGAAAAGATCTTGCTATGCTGCCCAGACTAGCCTCAAACTCTAGCCTTAAAAAGTCCTCCTGCCTCAGTCTCCCAAAATTCTAGGGTTAGAGATGTAAGCCATCACACCCAGCCACATTTAACAATTTAATGAATGAACGTTAATAGTTTCTCTTTGTTGATGGTTGAATATCTTTGATTATTATTGAGATTAGGTATGTTTCCACTGGGAGGATGATCACTTGCAATTCTTTCACTCATTGCCTGTTGTGGCAATTCTTGACAATGTTTCCATGTGTCTGTTGAAGTTTCAACTTGGCAATAGTCCTTTACACACTATGCTCATTTTCGGCTCTCTTTTCCACTCCAATTTTAATTACCAGTGCACCCTGGTTGTTTATAAATTTGCGAATAAAACTGGAAAAAAAAACTGTTCAAGAACAAAAGCTTGAAGGTCTTCAAATGTTTTCATTTTTATAATTTTTTTTTTTTTTTTTTTTTGAGATGGAGTTTTGCTCTTGTTGCCCAGGCTGGAGTGCAATGGCATGATCTTGGCTCACCACAACCTCCACTGCCCAGACTCGAGCGATTTTCCTGCCTCAGCCTCCCAAGTAGCTGGGATTACAGGCGCCCACCGCCATATCCGGCTAATTTTCGTGGTTTTAGTAGAGACGGGGTTTCACCATGTTGGTCAGCTGTTCGCAAACTCCTGACCTCAGGTGATCCACCTGCCTTGGCCTCCCAAAGTGCTGGGATTACAGGTGTGAGCCGCTGCACCCAGCCCATTTTTAATAAATTTAAACGTTTATTTTAGAGACTTTAAATAATTTCTTCAAATTTTGTCAGCTAAGTAGCAACTAACTGGGACTGGAAGTCACAGCTCCTGGCCACCAGCTCAGCGTTCTTCAGTCAGACTTGAACCCTGAGGACTAGCCCCTTACAGGCACCAGGCTATGCAGCTCACATACACATGGAGGAGAACTGAGGGACCCCTGCAGGGGTCCCAACACACAAGGCCGGCAGAAGGATCACTGCCCACCCACCCACATGTTCGTGAGATTCGATAACTCCTGCTTGTTGAAGTCTTTAAGTTTGGGGATTCCATGTGTGCAAGCAGGGCAAGATGACTGACATCTGTCCACAGAGTCTCGTCAGGTGTTCAGTGAATGACAGTGCCCTTCCTGCCCCCTTCCCTGCCATTCTTAGGACAGACTGGGCCATAGTGAGGGTACGCTGGGCTCTGCCTTGTACCCAGGGACTAGCACGGACCCCGCCATAAGATGTTTGAGGAAAAGCAACTCAAATTTCTCTGTAAGAAGAACTAAGCCTTAAGATCTGTCTCAGCTCATGGTCTGGGCTTCAATCAACTAATGTTTGAGAGGTCATGGTGACACAGCAGACTCGCCCCAACGTAACTGTAAGTACGGCATGTCCATTAACTACATTGCAAATTTAACATTTTATGGACTGCTCACCACAATTGTTTTTTTTCTTTTGTGACAAAGTCTCACTCTGTCACCAAGGCTGGGGTGTGGTGATGCAATCTCTGCTCACTTCAACCTCCGCCTCCTGGGCTCACGCAACTTGGGAGTAGCTGGGATTATGGGCACACACCACCGCACCCAGCTACCACAGATATTTTAATTTGGGGTCCTGTGTGGTGGCTCATGCCTGTGATCCCAATGTTCAGGAGGCTGAGGTGGGAGGATGGCTTGAGGTCAGAAGTGTAAGGCCAGCCTGGGCAACACAGCAAGACCTCAGTCTCTACAAAAAAAAAAAAAAATTAAATAAAAAATTAGCCAGACATGGTGGTGTGTACTGTACCCATGGTCCCAGCTACTCGGAAGGCTGAGGCAGGAGGATCACTTGAGCCCAGGAAATTGAGGCTGCAGTGAGCTATGGTCGTGCCACTGCATTTCAGCTTGGGCAACAAAGTAAGACAGACAGACAGAAAGAAAAGAAGGAAGGAAAGAAAGAAAGAGAGAGAGAAAGAAAGGAAGGAAGGAAGGAAGAAAGGAAGGAAGGAAGGAAGGAAGGAAAAAAGGAAGGAAGGAAGGGAAAGAAAAAAAAGGAAGGAAGGAAGGAAGGAAGGAAGGAAGGAAGGAAGGAAGGAAGGAAGGAAGGAGAAAGAGAGAGAGAGAAAAGCATTTTTTAAAGCTATTCTAAAACAAATCCCAGGCCAATCTTTATATCCATAGTGTCAAATAGACTTCCTGTGTTCCTTTGTCAATTACATCCCAAATGCACGAGTATTGATGAAGGATTAACTCTTTGAGAACGGGGTGTGCATCCTAATTGCTTGATGTCCACCTGCCTGATGTCCACCACAGCACCTCTCTGAGGCCCTGGCATACAGGGGGCTTAATCGATGTGTTGCTGTTCTTAAGAGCCATGAGATTCTGGAGAAATATTTACTGACGATCACAAATTGATGCAGGTTCTTTTGAAACGGAGATGTGTAAAATTGGCCCCAGGCTCACTTTTAAGGAGAGAAGAATATTTTTTATAAGAAAAATAAGCTAAATTTTTTCTTCTGCATCTGCCTCTCTGATGGTATAGTTTATGAACGCATGCCCAACCTTAGGCTGAAATAGGTTGGTTCAGCATTGTCAGCAGTGAAGGGTAGTAACCACGTTGACATTTTTTGATGTCAAAATGTTCCCCCCCTTTTTTTTAACTGTAGCATAAGCCAACAGTCCTTATTATGCCCCATAAATAATAGCAGCAACCACAAAAAAAAAAACTATAAAAATTAAATTGTGAAAGCTAAATTATTTATGTGATTTCATTTGTTAGATGTATTTTGTGCCACTGAGCCTGGCTTCTTCCTAATGTCATAAGACTATTAGGAACTGCAATCATCTTCTGGGGATGTAAGATTTATCAAGTCTTGCAGAATGGGATGGGAGCCAAAGGAGGAGATTAAGGGAAACTGGGGGAATTAATCAAGTTTTGCTCTGTGTACTGGCCAAGAGAACGCAGTAGGTTATTATTCAGCCATTTTACACAGTAGGAACACAATTTGACCACTACCATATGTTGAATTTGAAATTACATGTTAGCCTTTTCCAGAAACAATCCCATAAAAATGTCAATACTTTTGTCAACAAATGGCTTTATCCACTGAAAGGGGAGTACACGTACAGAAAGGAGAAGTGTTCACATTCACTAGCTCGCTGGGAGACATAACATTTTAATCCTTCTGCACAAGCCAGACTGGCCGGTCTACAAACCAACAATGATGGAGAGATGGGGTGAAGAGACTCCAATCCATCACTGTTTTCTTTGTCGTAAAAAAAAAAACCCGTCATCCGTCCCCTTGCGGCATGTGAACGGGCTCCAGTCAGTGGCTTTGAAATATGAGGCTTTCCTCTTCACTTGAGGCAATATTGAAGTTCTTTGGAACAGATAGAAGCCATCATTTCAGCCCTAACACAGAACAAAGGCATCATTGTGGGAGCAATTTTGAAAATGTATGAACTTCATAAAATGTTCCGTTTTCCACACTGTGAGTTTGGCTTGCATGATTGAAACATCAGAGCTCAGGAGAAGTACCTATTAAGGTCTCAACCATTCTGCCTGAGTGTATGACACGAGCAGAGAATCAAGTGTGTGTCCCGTGCAATGGTCATCAATAGTGAGACAGGAAATAAATATGTCTCCTTGCATGTCGTGCAGCCCCCACAGCCAAGGTAGCCAGCAGGTTCCTAGAGGTCTCCATGAAGCTGTTATGCATGTATATCTATTGCTAAACCCACGTTTTTGATTTCCATATGATGAGGTTTTAAAAAGAGTTTCTGTTAGGTCTACGGTAAAAGCAACAGCCTTATCATATTACTAAATAAGATGGAAATATAAATGTGCTGGTTATTTTGTTTTGTTTCCAAAATGAATCAATAGCTCCAATGCACTTCAAAAGAAAATCCCCCAGCACTTTGGGAGGCCGAGGCGGGTGGATCATGAGGTCAAGAGATCGAGACCATCTCGGTCAACATGGCGAAACCCCATCTCTACTAAAAATACAACAAATTAGCTGGGCATGGTGGCACATGCCTGTAATCCCAGCTACTCAGGAGGCTGAGGCAGGAGAATTGCCTGAACCCAGGAGGCGGACGTTGCGGTGAGCTGAGATTGCGCCATTGCACTCCAGCCTGGGTCACAAGAGCAAAAGTCCGTCTCAAAAAAAAAAAAAGAAAGAAAGAAAGAAAGAAAATCCACATCAAAAACGAACTGACACCATAAACTGCTGTGGGGAGCACATGGTGCTAAATCTCTCAGCCTTTCCTCCAGATTTCTAAATACAATAAACGCAGATGGCTTTGAAGGAAAACCAAATTTCACTGAAAGACACTTGACTCACCAAGAACCAGGTGCTTCCTAGCAGAGTTGAAAGGACTCTAGGACTCTAATTATTCTCAAAGACTCAGCTCATTCAGTGATTCTCCATCACATGGGGAAATGGGCTCTGACCCACTGGCCAAGTGTAAAAAGAAAGAAGCAAGTGAAAAGCCATGAAAGGCAATTTTGTGGAGTGTTTTAGAATTGTTTTTCAATTGATGTTCATCATTTCCTCAACTGAACTGTGAATTTTTTGGCTGGAAGAAAGCTCTGTCTGCTTCTACAGAGATAACCACACATCCATACCCAGAACCATCTAAAAACTCAAGTCAGCCTGCAAATGACATAAATGTGGGACGTGTTGTTGTGTGTGTCTCCCACACAGCAGGGATTATGTGACTTGCTTTAACCTGTGGGTACAGGTGGAGGGAGAAGGTAGAAGTGAGATACTTTTGTTTGCTTTTTTGAATTTGTTTTTTTTTTTTTTTTTTTTGAGACGGAGTTTCACTCTTGTTACCCAGGCTGGAGTGCAATGGCGCAATCTTGGCTCACCGCAACCTCCGCCTCCTGGGTTCAAGCAATTCCCCTGCCTCAGCCTCCCGAGTAGCTGGGATTACAGGCACACGCCACCGTGCCTAGCTAGTTTTTTGTATTATTAGTAGAGACGGGGTTTCACCATGTTGACCAGGATGGTCTGGATCCCTTGAGCTCATGATCCACCCGCCTCAGCCTCCCAAAGTGCTGGGATTACAGGCTTGAGCCACTGCGCCCGGCCCTGAATTTGTATTTTTTTAATATTTAGGACTCACAGGAAGTTGAGAAGATACTCCAGAGACACCCTGTGTCTCCTTTATACAGTTTCTCCCAAAGGGCTGAAGAGACTCCAATACATCACTGTTTCCTTTGCCATAAAAAAAAAACTCCTCATCCTGCATGATTACAGCATGACACAAACCCAGGAAGCTGTCCCTGGTTCAAGGTGTGCCTGGTTCCATGTCACCCCCTGTGCACATCTGTGCAGCCACTTCTGTGATGGACATGCGGGACACTTCATCACCCTTAAGATCTCCCTGGAGCTACCTTGTGGAATTGTGTCCCCCCCAAAAAATATGCTGTAGTGAAGTCCTTGCCCCAGTCATGGTGACTGTGACCTTATTTGAAAATAGGGTGTTTGCAGATGTGATCAAGAGAAGATGGATGAGGTCATACTGCACTCAGGCAGGCTCCAAATCCAATGGCTGGTCTCCTTGTGAGAAGCGAGGAAGAGGCACAGACGTTCACTCAGGGGGAGGCCATGGGAAGATGGACACAGAGGCTGGACGCATGCATCTAGGAGCCAAGGACGCCAAGGATGGCCCGCGGTGCCTGGAAGCTGGAAGAGGGGAGAGGGATCCAGATCCCCAGGGCCTTCCACTCTGTGATTCCAGACTCTCAGCTTTCAGAATGATAACAGGATAGACTCCAGATGTTTTAAGCCACCCAGCCTGTGATCATGTGCTGTGGAAACTCTGGAACATGGATACTTACATGTTTAGAGTCACACACTCCTCCCCTCCCCAGCTCCACCATCTCTAACTCATGATAGCCACCAACCTGTTCTTATCACTATAATTCTGTCATTTTGATAATGTTATATGAACTGAATTCTACAGTATGGGACCTTTGGGGATTGGCTTCTTTTTTTTTTTCTCAGCTTAATGCCCTTGAGATCGACCCGTAGTTTGTGGCTTTCTTTGCTGAGTAATATTCCCGGGTATAAATGCACCGCAGCTTGCCTTCCTGTCCACCCAGTGAGGGGCATTTTGGAGATTTCCAGTTTTTTGCTATTACTGGTAATGCTGCCAGGAGCGACCATGTCCTCAGTGAAGACAACGCTGAGGGTGGGAATCGCGAGTCTCCTGTAACTGAATAACCATAGGCAGGTGCAGGTGGAGGCCACCATGCTGACTCCTCACTGTCAGCAGCCTCTTCATGTCGGCATCACTCGACCTCCGTCACTGGCGTCATCGCCTCTTCGCCCACGGCACCTGCTCGTCTTGCCACCCACACCCCATCCTCTTCTCGTCTTCTTGGCTCCTTCCTTCTGGCGCTGCCCTGGACTCATGCTGTGACATCAGCCATCCTCTTGAGGTTTTCATTTCTTTCTCTGTGAATTAGGCTAACAGTGTCCTAAATTATGTTCTGTGAAAAATAAAATAAAATAAATCTAGAGACTCCAAAGTCACTAAGCCAAAGGGAAGTCAAGCTGGCAACTGTGTTGGGCAAACCTGCCTCCCATTTTATTCCTAAGTAAGATTGCTGCAAAGAAGCTACCTGCCTCCCGTCCTTTGCCCATTGTGGACAAAGGACAGTCACTGCTCAAAGTCATCCCACTGCACACCTGAGACAAATTCATACCTGATGGCTTCCTCTGCCTGTTGTTTCACTGAGTCAGACTGAGGCATCAGTGACTGTTGTTCTACCCGCTCCTCACATGTAAACTGTGTGTTCAGTGAAAGGCTCACCTGAGAATAAATATTCAACCTTTTCTCTTATCTACTTCTGACCTGGAAGTACCCCACCCCCGCCTTTGCGTTATCCTGCCTTTCTGGACCAAACCAGTGTACATCTTACACATATCAATGGGTAGCTCACATCTCTCTAACATTTCTAAAACCACCCTGGGCACATGTTGTCAGGCCCTCCTGACGCTGTGTCATGGCACATCGTTAATCTTAGCAAAAATAAACTTTCTAAACTGATTGAGACTTTTGGGTTCACAGTTTGCTGGTCCTGGTAAAATCAAGATAAAACAAGAGCAATAAAAAGATCATTGGCAAACATTAAGCACCTCGGAAACAGCATATTCTAAATATTGTTATTTTTGTCTGTGGGCTAATTTTGTGCTTGGAGATTCGTAAAGCAAGTGAAATAATGTTACAGATTTTGTGGCAATCCGTGGCTCATCCACCTCATTTATTCACTCTGAAATTTTGATCTTTGTGTTCACTGGACATAAAAGGCATGTGATAAGTCCAAGTGTTTTTATTGTAGACTTAACACCATAGTATTCCCCTAAAGTGTATTTCATAACAGACTGATTCAAAGGGGAATTTAGGAGGTAAATTGTATTTTTAAAGAACTGGACAAAGGAAAGAACAATCTTTTGGGAACTTATCTGTAGGAGAGTCGCATCTTCTTTCCTTAAAACTGCAACGTCCTCAGGTGTCAAAGAACCAAGGAAGAGAACCTGGGCCTGCCCAGGAAATACCCAGAGCTGAAAGTGCAGGAAACCCACCGTAGTACACAATAGGGGGAAAGACTTTGTTCAGGTTCTACCACTCCACAAAAGAGGTGGAAATCAGTGGAATACCAGAAGATTCTTATCACAGAGTGAACACCCCCAAAGGCCAACTTGACACGAAAGCTTTCATGGTAGCATTTTGTCAAAGAAAAGCTTCTTTCCATTCTAAATAGCTTCAGTTTAGCCTGGAGTAATGATTGGATTTTCTCAGACTCTAGGATTGTGCGTGTGTGAGCTTGTGCACGTGTGTGCACGTGTGTGAGAAAGAGAGAGAAACCAAAGAGGGAGAGAGAGACAGAAACAAGGAGGAGAAATAGCTCTAGATGATAAAAATGTAAGTAGAGAGCAGGCTTAGGGAATCGTTTCATTTTATAACAATCTCTTAAAATTAGTGTTATTTAAGAGTGTTGTGCCTCTCGTGCCTATTTTTAACAACAGTTCTTTTAAAAGGAATGTATTACAAGCAAATATTTTACTCGTAGCTATTCTTTATATATCATATCTGCATGAGGCTGAGAGCATCCTTTAATAATTCAAAAGACTTCACTTTCATTCCCTCTCATCCTATTGCCTAATTCTTAAGGTGTTAATGTGAAGAGAATAGACATTATACAAATAGTGTGCTTCTGCTAAGACGGTAAAACAACAGAGAAATATGGGCTGTCAGCCCCTTCACCCTCATCACGGGCGATAAAGTAGGAAGAGGCCTCATGGATAACAGTAGGATGATCCATCCAGTGGGTTGTGCCCTCTTATCAATTGTTGGTTCTCTCACCAACTGGTCCTTCCTAGCCTGTCCCTTTCTCTCCCCCTTTCTGTCTGCAGCCTGTCCCTAGATGTTCATAAGCTGTGTGGCTACAGGACAGCAAGGAAGCCTTCTGACAAACACCGTGCTCGGCACAGCCAAGGGCCGCTCCAGGACAGCTCCGTGATAAGGGCCAAGGGTGTTTCCATGCCTGTTCATGATATCATTTGCTGATGACTGAAATCTATGTGTGTTGTAACAGCAAATCACTAGATTAGAGCTATTTTTTTTGTTTGGGAACTCTGTGTGGCCTGATTAAACATTTAAACATGACTTACTGAGTTCACCTCTGAAGGGAAACATCTCATTTTAATGAGGCTCTCCGGAGGTGTGAGGGTCACATCGCCCAACTTTGGATTTTATTTTATCCTTCATGCTAAACTGGCAGCCAGGCTTTGTGGATGGGCTCCTCTCTGAATTCTCCACAGCCGCACAATCATTAGTGGGGAGAACAGTCACCTACACATGAGAGAATTACTGAAGGAAAAAAAAAATCCCTCCACTTAAGCAAAGCGATGCTCTCTTTGGCCAGTCTAAATACCTTGGGGTTTTGCTAGGTCTTCTCCTTCCTCTCTTCTTCGGGTAGATTATGGAACCTTGAAAGCCAGCGTGGGAGAGAATTACATGGCTGGATGAAAACTCCACTGGGTTTACAGTGAGCTGGCTCATTATTCGGTGAAACCTCTACCCTTATTCATCCTTGAATATTTAAATCCATGCAGATCGGAACTGTACTCCGGAGACGGGGAGCACCGTTCAATGCGCTCCAAATCCCTGCTGTAATGCATGAAACACCCCACTTTCACCCCGCCTACCAAACTAATTGGCCTCATTTCTCGGAACACTGCTTGCTGGTTCCCAGCGATGAAGACTTCGGGGTCCTTTCTTTCCCAGGTTGCGCTGAAAGTGGAGAAGGGAAAGGGGAAGCAGCAGCCAAGGAAGGGAAATCAGGGAGCAGGGACGCACCCGCAGCAGCCACGCCACCCACAGGCTCACAGGCCGGGCTACTGAGGAAGAGACGTGGGCTTTGCTCTCACCTAATGACGATTTGTCATTTTTAAAGGGCATCACACCATGATCTCCACGGTTACATTATCTATTTTTAGCACGAAGCATAAAATAAAATCCAAATTTGTGCGATGTGACCTCACGCCTCCAGAAAGCCTCATTAAAATGAGATATTTCCCTTCAGAGGTGAACTCAGTAAGCGATGTTTAAATTTTTTAATCAGGCCACACAGAGTTCCCAAATAAGAAAATAGTTCTGAAAACAAATCCTTCTGTCAGAGCTTAGACCATGGCAGCTAGGGTGGTCTCTGAATGAAAGGCATTTCAAATTTTCAGTGTTCTAATTGAGAAATATAATGGCATCTATTCAGCCAGAACATAACCATTGCGTCAAATTATACAGTCTTTTCAATAAGCCAATATCAGAGTAATAATATTTTTGCATATAATGAAGTTATGTGTACCAATTCTCATTTGGAACCCAGGTTGAATGTTACTGCTTCAAACAGTAAATAAAAGCTGAGATTCTGAGAATAAGGCCAGTTCTAAAGTAGTCAAAACTGTTTTTATTACTGGCAAACAGACAAACGTGTGATAAAACAGCATTCATTTCCCCTGTGCTATTTCAATATCCTATGTAATTTTTCAATGTTGAAAGCGCTCCCAGAGTACCCTCATGAATAATCCCTGAAACACGAAATAAATAAAAACCATTCTCTGATGAATGGCAGTATTCCACTTCCTGCGGTTGAAATGCAAATTATTGTACCTAATTGTGGCTGTGCACGGCTTCTGACCCGATGACCACCCTACAGATTTTCTATGCTGGAATGAGCCTGGGAGCCTCATTCCTCTGCAGACACAGAAGGCACCAGGGCCGAACATTTCACCGCATTACAGGGTTGGGACTTTCAAAGCAAAGTTCAAAGAGGCCAGCAAAAACCTAGAATTGTGCCCAGATATGCAGCTGTGCTCAGATATGCCTTCTGATCTGAATCACCAGCTGCCAAGACATTTTTCTCAGTTTTATTCTACCTCCTAACTCTTTCTGCCAAAAAAACACATCAGTCTGCTTTGCCTAGTACATTGCTTTTTTGAAGAAGAAGAACCCATGTATGTAAAAACACTGGCTTTCTCAGTGATTCAATTTTTCTAAAAAATTGTCTTGGGGGTGGGCACGGTGGCTCAAGCCTATAATTCCAACACTTTGGGAGGCTGAGGCAGGTGGATCACAAGGTCAAGAGATCAAGACCATCCTGGCCAACATGGTAAAATCCTGTCTCTACTAAAAATACGTAAATTAGCCAGGTGTGGTGGCACACCCCTGTAGTTCCGGCTACTCAGGAGGTTGAGGCAGGAGAATTGCTTGAACCCAGGAGATGGAGGTTGCAGTGAGCAGAGATTGTGCCATTGCACTCCAGCCTGGTGACAGAGCAAGACTCCATCTCAAAAAAAAAAAAAAAAAAAACTGTCTTGGATAAGAGCAGTCCCAATAGACCAGGTGATTCATGAAATGACACAATTCAACAGGAAGCTTGACAAATTCTTCATGAGCTGAGCTGATCTTCATGTTGAACTGAGTCTACCAATCCAGCTTGTAAACTGGTGAGCCATTTGACCTACAAGGCCAGTGTTTTTGTGCCTGAGTCAGACTGTTCATGAGGTCTCCAAATGGGCCCGTGTATCAGCAGCAGATTCTCCTCACAGGAATGCTTCAGTTTAACGGTAGCCTCCTTGAGAATAAATGATTTCATAGCGGAACTCACGTGTCCAAGGGTTTCAACACCAACTGAGTTCTAGTCCCAGTGAGCAGTAACTCCAGGAAGGCACCAGTGAGTACTTGAAGATCAGAGTAGACTGGGCCAGCCTAGACTCCACTTAATGATATGTAGGGATCAATCAGCAAGAGATTTGCCAGGCGCAGTGGCTCTTGCCTGTAAACCAGGCACTTTAGGGGGGCCAAGGCAGCTGGATCACCTGAGGTCAGAAGTTTGAGACCAGCCTGGCCAACATAGTGAAACCTTGTCTCTACTAAAAATACAAAAAATTAGCCAGCTGTGGTGGCAGGCACCTGTAGTCCCAGCTACTTGGGAGGCTGAGGCAGGAGAATTGCTCGAACCAGGGAGGCAGAGCTTGCAGTGAACCAAGATTGCGCCACTGCACTCCAGCCTGAGCGACAGAGTGAGAGTCTGTCTTAATTTAAAAAAAAAAAAAAAAGATTTAACAGGCAGTGACCAACCAACAATGGTGTATTTAGTAGGTCATATCTAGGGTAATAATATTTCATGGTCCGTGACATAGATTGAGTATTTGTGTCCCCCTAAATTTCATACAATGAAATCCTAACCCCACTGTGATGGTGTGAGGAGTTGCAGTCTTTGGAAGGCTACAACTAGATTAGGTCTCAAGGGTAGAGCCCTTTAAAGAGATCAACATCCTTATGAAAGAGACCCTAGAGCACTCCCTCTCCCTTTCCACCCTGTGAGGACACAGGCAGAAGGTGCCGTCTAGGAACCAGGAAGTAGGTCCTCACCAGACACTGATCCTGCTGGTCTGCTTGGACTCCCAGCCTCCAGCACCCCGAGATGTGGGTGCCTGTTATTTTCCAGCCAGGCAGACTATGAGACGTTGTTACAGCAGCCACAATGGACACGACTCTGCACCTCTGCCTTCACCTAGGAAGCTTCTGTGTGTATGTTCTGAGATCAGAACACTCGTGTGTTTGTTTTCAGTGCTTTGGAAAGTTAGACTGGGTTAATTCACTCTTTCCACACACACGTTTGCTGCCTGCTATGTGCCAGGCACTGGGCAGAATGCAAGGCATAGGTCTGGACCCATTTCACATCAGAACCTCTCCCACAGCCCCAGGGCTGTGAGAACTAAGTCAGTGCAGATGGAATGGAATTGCCGACTTTGCATCTGCACTTGCTTGTGCTATTCCTCCACTCAGACCTGCTGAATATGGAGCGTAAGGAATCACTGCGGGGTGGTCCTGTCCCAACCTCACAAGAAGCTCAGGTCTGTCTGAAGCCCAGAGTCCCGATCAGGCCCAGATCAGAGGTAACCCCATTATCAAGGTTGTAAAGTGACATGAACTGACTGTTAATTCAGGAATATCGACCTGTCCTGAGAAATAACACCCAGCTCAGGAATTTGGACAGGAAAGTTCTGACCCCACCTTACCAAATTGCCTTTGAGGTACATTGTAATACAACCAAAATGTGTCTACTTCCACAAAATGTCAGGACACAAAGTTTAAGCCCTCACTTTAGCTAAGGGAATGAAAGCCTTCAAGTCACAGGATGTCAAGATCAGCCAGGCGGCCTGTGGGCACAAAGTGTTACTGAGAT
Source organism: Callithrix jacchus (assembly GCF_049354715.1). NCBI lineage: Eukaryota > Metazoa > Chordata > Mammalia > Primates > Cebidae > Callithrix > Callithrix jacchus. The sequence goes on from NC_133508.1 coordinate 10,148,922, forward strand.
GAAAGAGATTTAACGGAAGTAAAGAGATGGGTTACATGAGCGGACCATCCGCCGGGAGAGGGAGGCCAAGGAGGCCGGCGAGGGAGGCCTGAGGGCTGCAGAGGGAAGCAGAGGAGACCAGCTTCTCACAGACTCAGGCTCTCTGTTCATAAACTGTAACTGATCAACTTTTATGAAGATAGGTAAGGCCATCTTTCTCTCCACCCCTCCCTGTGCCACCACAACCAAAAACATTTCCAGTTTGCTCTCCACAAATACATGGTATGAAAAGTCACGTCCATTCACTTTTATAACTTATACATGACCAAAAAGACACATTTTAGAACCTAACTGCTGAGGGCTTCAAGACGTTTTTTACTATTTTTCCTAGAGTAAAAAGTATTTACATATTCATGATACTGGAGATGCATTGATTGAGTGTACATTTTAAGAAGAAACCACATGTAGGCAAGCACTGATTGCTTCCTCGTGTTTATAGAACAGATCTAAATGATATAAGCTTTGGAAATTTAAAAATAATAATATAACTTGGAAAAATCAGGAGACAGAGGAAGAAGAAATAGAGAAATGTGTCCACTTGCCAAGTTCCTCATATCTCATACAAACAGTAGATAAAGTTCATAAATTTCAAAAAGTTATTGTAAGTGAATTATTTAAATTCACAAAATAACCCCTGGATGAATAAAAGAAAAATAAGAGAGTTACTAAAAAGCAAGAGGTCTGCATGTCGTGGTGGCTCAGTCCTGACGTCCTGGAGCATAAGGAGGGGAGGACAGAAGTTCAAGACAAGCCTGAGCAGCATAGGAAGTCTTCATCTGTATAACAACAGAGACACACGAGGCTTGCTTAGCAGCTGGCAGATAAGGCTACTGCATTACTAACTCTTCTAAATGAGCATCATCAGATACCAGGTAAGGCTGGGCAATCGAGAAGCAGACACAGAAATTGTTAAGTGTTTTATCCAGGGTGTGACACTAGGAATCACGGGAGCCTTTACTTTTCATCAGAGAAACTTCCATATGATACAAGTATTTTTTGAAAATTTTTTTTTTTTTTTTGAAACAGAGTCTTGCTCTGTCTCCCAGGCTGGAGTGCAGTGGCACGATCTCAGCTCACTGCAACCTCTGTCTCACAGGTTCAAGTGATTCTCCTGCCTCAGCCTCCTGAGTAGCTAGGATTACAAGTGTGTACCACCACGCCTGGCTAATTTTTGTATTTTTAGTAGAGACAGGGTTTCACCATGTTGGTCAGGCTGGTCTCGAACTCCTGGCCTTGTGATCTGCCCACCTCAGCCTCCGAAAGTGCTGGGATTACAGGCATCAGCCACCATGCCCGGCCTAAGCTTTAGAAACATAAACACAGTCATATAACAGAAAAATCAGGAGATGCAGAGGAGCAAAAGAGCACCAGGTTTAAAAGCTTATCTCAAAGCATGTGTTAGTCCTGTGATACAAAGAAATATAGATATAAATAATTATAGTATGTTAGTGATAATACTTGTGGGCACACGCAGCGGCTCATGTTGGTAATCTCGGCACTTCGGGAGACCAATACAGGCAGATTGCTTGAGTTCAGGAGTTTGTGACCAGCCTGGGCACCTGCACGACCCACTGCCCTCCCCACCCCCATTTCCATCTCTACAAAAAATGCAAACTATTGGCCGGATGTGGCGGCACATGCCTATGGTCCCAGGTACTCGGGAGGCTGAGGCGGGAGGGTCACTTGAGCCCCAGGGGTCGACTGAGGCTGCAGTGAGCTATGGTTCTGCCACTGCACTTCAGCCTTGGAGAGAGAGTGAGACCCTGCCTCAAAAATAAAAGTAAATTAAATTAAATTAAAAGTATGAAGAGAGAAAAGTGTTCAAGACATATTTTATTGATAGTTTTTTACTGTGGTAAAATATATACTCCATGAAATGTACTATGTAAACCATTTCTAAGTGGACGATTCTGAGGTGTGAGGTACATCCACATTGCTGTGTAACCACGACAGCATTCGACCACAGAACTCTTCCTCTTCCTGAGCTGAAACACTGTGTCCACTAAATGAAACTCCCCACTGCTCCCTTCCCTTCCCACCCAGGCTGGAGTGCAATGGCGCGATCTTGGCTCACTGCAACCTCCGCCTCCTGGGTTCAAGCAATTCCCCTGCCTCAGCCTCCTGTGTAGCTGGGATTACAGGCACGAACCACCATACCCAACTAATTTTTTGTATTTTTAGTAGAGACGGGGTTTCACCTTGTTGACCAGGATGGTCTCAATCTCTTGACCTCGTGATCCACCCACCTCTGCCTCCCAAAGTGCTGGGATTACAGGCTTGAGCCACCGCGCCCGGCCCATTCTACTTTCTGTCTCTATGATTCTGACTGCCCTAAGCACCTCCTCTAAATAGAATCACAGGTCAGTGTCCTTCTGAGACTGGCTTGTTTCTCTCAGCAAACTGTCCCCAAGGTCTGCCTGTGTTGTGGCATGTGCCAGAATTTCCTTCCTCTTTAAGGCTGAATAACATTGCATTGTATGGATAGGCCACACTGTGCTCATCCATTCATCTCTGGGTGGACAAGTGCATAGTTACACTCGGATAAACATGCAGAATGCAGTGAGTGTTTCCATGGGGAAACAGCGTCCAACGTCAACTCACAGTGTCCAGTGTCAACTCAGGGCCATCTGGTCTACCTCCTTGGTGGCAGCAGCCCTGATTTTACCATCTAACCCTCACCTGCCATCCCTCCCACATTGCCACCTGTGACGTGTTCATGGATTCGCTGGCCTACCTTCAGTGGCCACGTCCACTGCCACCCTCAGGTGTGAGTCACAGGGGCACCTCTTTGTTCACTGCATCCCCCGTAGCTACAGCAGTTCACAGCAAGCCGTAGGAGTTCAATGAATGCTGTCGAGTACCTGAATGAATATTTGCAATGGTTACACAGGGGCCAAAAAAAAAAAAAATCAGGAAACTGAGTGAAATGGATTCGTTTTCACTTTCAATTCTACGAAGCCTATAGCAAGTATTATAATTTGAAAAGTTTAAGAACAATGACCTGGAAGTAAAGAACCGCTAATACGAAAAGTGAACCTGTAGTTGGTAGGGTCTTTCAGGTACTCTCAGGCTCACCAAGGAGAGAGACGGTGGCTTAAGGCGCCTCCAGCAGTGCCCCCCAATCTCTTCTCAGAAACATGTGTAGCCTGGGCTGCACATGGCCCTGAAGCTAGCCTAAAGCCCTTCTTTCCTCCGCCTTGGGAAGGAGGGACACCTGGGGACAGAAGGGGCTTGCCGTGGCACTTCCAACACATCCCCATAGCCAGCTGACCCCAGCACACTGAGGCTTTCGGGGCTTTGCTGAACATGAGACCATGAGCAGCTGTGAATGAACTTGCAGAGCGGGGATGGAGCCAGCCCCGTGACTGGCGTGCAGCGGGTGATGGTGGCAGGTAGGAGCATCCTTGTGCTCAAGGAATAGCTGCCCGTATCAATGCAGCCAGAAAGAAATAGGCTGTGTCATTGACGTAGATCCGTTTCATGTACATTCCATCTAGAAGACGGACCTTGCCTTGCTGTGGAGAACCAGACTTGATGGCACTGCTGAGAACAGGTTTATAGAGGAAGGGCTGAAATACTAAACAAAGAGAGCTTCTGAGAAGGGCCAGGATGATATCCTGTTGTTGTTCTGTGGTTCCCTAAACAGAAGACTTTGTGAGGGCCCTGATGGAGGCCCAGGGCAGCGGTTCATAACAATACCAGCGGCCAGAGGAAGTCGTGAGATGAGCAGGTCAGGAGGAGGCGGCGCCACCGCCCAGGAGTTGCAAAACAGGAACAAAGAGAAGAAAAAAAGGTTGGCAAGTGGCAAAAGGGAGGCAAAAGTCGCACTCTGCTCCCTGGAAGGCAGCAGGATAAATGGCCAGTGGGACCGAATAACGTCCACATGCTGAAGGAATCAATCCGAAAGACAAGCAGAGACAAATGCTGGCAGGTGGGGAGTTTGGGGAGTCCAAGAATGGTGGGGTGCTCACCAGGAGACAGCCCGACAACCCCCGGGGCCTGATCTTCCTGGACCCAAAGCACATAGCCTGGGCTTGTGGAAGACGCAATATTCAGAGTCAGCAGCTCCCGAGAGTCTGAGTTTCCGACAGGCAGTCAGTGCTGCTGGCCTGGGCACCATTCTTAGAGGCTAAGGCTTGCATCTGCTGCCTCTCCCACCTTCTGCACAGTGGGTCCGCCGGGGGAGCTCTCACAGCTGCCAGCCCTGGGGACCCACCTTCTCTGCCTCTGATCTAACTGGTCTGGAGTCTGGGCTGGGCCTCAGAAGGTTTTGAAAGCTCCCCAGGTGACCCTAATGCTCAGCAGTTTGAGAAGCAAACTGATGTGGATGAAACAATCCTAATAACAAATAACCAGTGGCAGTTTGTAGACTCTCAGCCAAGCAGTTTTATTGGTTGTTGTCCTACCATTCAAAGACGCCTAAAAAGCCTGAGTCCTGGAAAACTTTCCAATCACAGAAACACATCTTTGTGTTGCTTCTCCGTCGGCACAGGTGATAACTGTGCAAATGAAACCAGTTGCCTCCCAAACTGCTCGGGGTCTAAAACAGGACCAAAGAGAAAGAAGTTTGCCAGAAAAAAAGATGACCAGAATGTCAGAGTGAGTTCACCTGGACAGGAAGAGAAACTCACAGTGTCCGCCTCTCCCAGGGCATCCGCCACCAGCTCCGCGTCTTCCTGAAGCCGCCTCCACCTCACCACTCGCGTCAGCTCTCCCGGTTCCTGAGTTCAGCTGAACTATCTAATTTGGGGATCTTGAATATCAGCTAGAATTTTGTTGGGTTGAATCTAACAAACAGAAAAAAACCATGACTTACTGGCGATTGAAGGGTGTCTCCCCCACACAGCTACGGAGCCTGGAGGTGGTGAGTCTGGGCTGGGGTGATGGCCTCCCGGGCATCAGGGTCCCAGACTCTTATGTTTCCTCTCACTCAGCATTCTGCCTCATGGTAAAAAAAAAATCTGCCCACTCACCGGCCAGCACTTCCACACAGCAGTCAGGAAGAAAGAGAAGGGGGCAGCTCTTACTCTACTTTGAAGCAGTCCTGTACCTTGGTCAGAATTTAGTCGTGCCCTTCCCAGCTGTAAGGAGGATTGCAAAGTATTGTACTTGCCAAAACGGAAGTGCCAAACTACAAAGTTGGAGAAAGAATTCATCCTGCAGAGAATCCAGTAGTCTTTGACAAGCCTTCTTTCTCTTACCCTATTTGACTTCCTATATCTCTTCTCTAGTAATTCACGAGCCAAATACTATGTCATGCCCTTCAGGCCCACTGCTGTGTTTAGTCCTCCTGCAACCCCATGAGGGAAAACTGTCAGAATCCAAATGGAGTTACCTGTGTTAAAACCCTGACAGTCTGGGAAGGCAAGAGAGGGAGGGTTCTCATGAGCAAGGCCATCACAACCTTCTACACACAAAAAAAACACTTCTGCTGCGACATCTGTCAGCAACGGCCTGCCCAACCTCAGACCGGCATCACCCTTGTGACTGATCCTTGTAGCCAAGGATAATTATCTCAAAACAGTGCTACACTCCGCATTTTCTTTTTAAAAAAAAAAACAACTTTATCTCTTTTTACCTCCCCGAATAAGCAATTTGTTTACCGTGGCACACACATTCCCATCGCAATGCCTACCATCATCTTTCGTTATTATTATACTTTAAGCTCTGGGGTCCATGTGCAGATCGTGCAGGTTTGTTACATAGGTATACACGTGCCATGGCGGTTTGCTGCATCCATCACCCCATCATCTGCTTTAGGTATTTCTCCTAATGCTATCCCTCCCCCATCCCCCCAGCCTCTGCTGTCCATCCCCTAGCCTCCCCACCAAGCCCCGGCAGGCCCCAGTGTGTAATGTTTCCCTCCCTGTGCCCATGTGTTCTCATCCTTTGACACCCACTTATGAGTGAGAACATGTGATGTCTGATTTTCTGTTCTTGTGTCAGTTTTCTGAGAATGATGGTTTCCAGCTTCATCCATGTCCCTGCAAAGGACATGAATGCATCCTTTTTTATAGCGGCATAGTATTCCATGGTGCATATGTGCCACATTTTTTTTAATCCAGTCTATCATTGATGGGCATTTGGGTTGGTTCCAAGTCTTTGCTATTGTGAATAGTGCTGCAGTAAATATAAATGTGCATGTGTCTTTATAATATAATGATTTATAATCCTTTGGGTATATACCCAGTAATGGGATTGCTGGGTCAAATGATATTTCTATTTCTAGATCCTTGAGGAATCACCACACTGTCTTCCATAATGGTTGAACTAATTTACACTCCCACCAACAGTGTATAAAATCATCTTTTAGGTAGTTTCCTTCTCTATTATTTAGGTTGACAGAGGTCAGCTTAGTTCAGATAACTTGCCAAGGTTACTCAGCTCTGTTTAGGTAAAGTGCCAAGGTTACCCAGCTAGCGGCAGAGGCGATTAAGGTTTGAACTTTGGTATGTCTCACTCCAAAGTTATTAACAACTATGGTGTTTCCGGCATGGGTTTGATAAACAGACCCAGAGCCTCACAACAGAGGCTCCTGAGCCAATTCATTCCTAAGTGCCTGAGCCCTGCCCCTGGAGAAGCCAGATCTGCACATCACAACCGTGGGCCCTACACGGCAAAGACTACCAACTGTACTTCAGTTTTGCTTTGCCTCTTCCTCCTCTTCCTTCTCCTTATTCTGAGAAAATATTCCCAGGAGCTTCCAGAGCTGTGCCAGGCAGCAAAGCGTTGCCTTCTCTCTTCAACTTTGATTTCTTATAAGCTTAATGGAGCCAAGTACTCTAGTCATAGCGTCTTAGCTAAAGAAGCATTACTGATTTGTTCCCATTGGCTTGTGAAGTTATTTATATAAATGTGAGCTTGTTTTCTTATTCCCTATCTCAGTAAACAGAAGCCGGTGAGCCCACTCTGGCGCTCCGTTAATGATTTCGGATGATCCAGTACCTTGGCTTGTATTCCCAATATAAATCCATCAACCTCTAAATTACATGTGGGGTGGGAGTCTACACCATAAACACCAACCTGGCAAAATACACTCGATGTCAGTCCCTAACATGACTGGTTTTCCCTGAATTTGAGCTCTTATTCCTAAATATACAACAAGCAGGCAAAAAGCAGGCTAATGGATCATTCCGACCCATTGAGTCCTGGTTTATTTGAAGAAATGTTCATTTCATCAAGACCCTTAAGGCACACATGAGTTTCACGCTTGCTGAAGGTGGGTTTCTTTCTGTCACTAGTCCTGGGGCTTCCTGTGCAGCCAGTGCAGAGGGGAACATGCAAGGGAGATGCCTCCTTCCAAGTGCTGCTCTTCACTTCAGATGACTGAGATCATCTCTCAATAACCCCCCCAGTGCAGAGTATTCTCATACACATCTTTCTGTTTGCAAACTTTTCTTGGAGCAAAAAAGAAAAAAAAAAAACACCTAAGCCAATCTCCAGGTATTGTGTCTGCAGCTGAGAGCATCTGATAAGGAACAAACTTGAGCTATCACTGTGGGCTCTGCAGTCAGCTCTAAGAAATGACATTTGGAGTGAAGATGAAGGGTCCCCTGAGCAGACATCCAGTGATGGTTATGATGAGGTCCAGGAGCCTCTGTGTGCAGAAGTGTTTATGTAAAATCAGATCAAATAAAAGGTCTCTCCCTGGTCCCTCAGCCAAATCATCTTTCACTTTGTGTAGTTAAACAAATATTGCTCCGGCTATATCGGATTTAACCTTTTTAAATGTGCACTGTGAGTTTATCCATCCTTTGTTTGAAAAGAATAGCACTTTTGAATCAGGCCTCTCTGTGGAGTTTCGCTATCCTGCCAATCTTCAGGAGAGACCTTTGTCCCGTTACTCAGGTTTGGATGGAGAACCAGGACAACAGACATAGGTCACGCTACCAGGTTGCCTGAACAGCACCCACAGCACTGAAATAACCCGCAAAGGGAGACACCAGCGGGGTGGGCTCTAATTTGGAATTGAACCAAAATATGCCAAAAGGGATCTATTGAACCATCTGGCCAAAAACACGGGGTGCGGAAGTGGACTCGGCTTCCAGACGCAGCTTGGCTTCACGCTGAATGGGAGGTCTCCGGCTTTCCAGACCCAGCTTTCTTACAGAAAATAGGGAAATAGGGACAAACAGGGATGCCAAGAGTAACTAAGGGATAGAAAGCCTTTTGCAACATGACATTGATGACAATAAAGTGTCTAAATCACAGAGTGTGACTGGGCTTTCCTCACGGTGAGGACCAAACATTCACTTTACACATGGCTATGTTCCATGTGTAACTATATAGAGAGTAAAAATGATTGACAGTAAGGCGTTTACCATATCCAAAAGGCTCCTGGCCTCACACCCATTCAGCTGTGGACTCCTGTGATCACACATTTGCAGCAAGGAATGTCCTTAAATCTGTAATGTTAAAATAGTTGCTTGAGTAACTTCAGAGGCTCAACTATTCATTCAAGTGCTATGGATCACTCTACAAGTTCCAATAGTTACCCCTGGTACGGACTGGCTCTTAACTGAAAATAGCAATGAACAGACACAAGTCAATTGCTCTTCCTAACTAGATTCCTATGAAAACCATCTAACTAGTAACTAAACAGGACTGCGTAGTTTTAGAAAATTAAATCTAACCAGCAAATGCAAGTAGTTTTACGGACTTAGCAAACCAAGTGCTACTGTGCCTCAGAACGGCTTGGTTTTGTCATTTATATGCTCTGGTTTTAATATTAAATTACTTGATTCTTAAATGTCACAATACTCTCTGGTTTTTCTATGAATAAAAGTCATGAAAGACAAATTTATTAAATTGGATTTCATCTTACAAAACATGTGTATTTCCAAGAAGTTTCAGGTCGAATATGTTCTACTTTAAACAAACTGAGCCAGCTTTATTGTTTCGGGGAATTTGCACCGAATCATTCAAATAACCAGTCATTACCAGCTACGTATTTATTCACTAGGAAACGGTGTTCTTTAAAAAATTCAGAATTGCGAAATCCTGCAAAATTTAACGTTTTGGACTGGAGACCTCTGTTGCTGGGGCTGCGCTGTGAATTGTAGGGCGTTCAGCAGCATCCCTGGGGTCTATCTGGTCACTACCAGTGGCACCCTCCAGTCTTGACAGAAAAAATGTCACCAGACATTGCCAGATGGCTGGGGAATGGGGCAAAGGAGAGGCCCCAGATTCTCCCAGGCTGGGCTAGAACACACTATGAGATAGTTGAGAAAAGGTAAAAATTAAAGTAGCACTCTAGCCGGTATAATGTTTGTTTCCCCAAACTGTCCTAAGGCAGGGAAAGAAGAATTAGAAATACAAAACATTGCCATTGGCCTGGCTGAATGATCAGTTCCCAAAAAAATGCCGTGAAACTGCTGTGTTATATGTCATGCAGGTGAAGAATACAGCCCTGATGTTCATTCCTCTGGAAAAATCGATCTTGAGTGTGTACGATTTTCATAATTGCATTGTATAATCGCATCATAAAATGTGCTATGTTTTCAGAAAAAAAAAAATTCAGAATTGCAATCACAGTCTTATTTCATCCCTTTTTGGTGACATGTTTTCCTCCAGGGCTTTCCTATACAGAGAGAGAAAACGAGTTGAGTTAGAGAATTGTGTAAGAAAACATCAATTCCTCTTGCTGAAGCTTGATTTTTAAACACTGAGTCTGTGGGAAGTGAAAACTCTTTTTATCCGAGCAACTGTGAAAACACAATAATCCTAAACTGAAATTCGGGCTGGAGCGTCTCAGAGGACCACACCTACCTCATCATTTCTTCCAGCACTCCCCTTGGTTTCTGTGAAAATGACCAGATACCCGTGCTGACTGCAGGACAGAAACCACAGCAAAGTGAGCTGAGTCACTGACTCCATTAACCATCCTCCAGATTGCTACTCACTCACAGGGAAAGAAAAAAAAATCAGGGCAAGCAAATCTTTGCAAACTGCCCTAATCCCAGGCTTGTGTCAAGCAAATATCTTGTGAATTGGGTTCTTTCTTAAAATAAGAGTAGATTTACAGCACATGATTGGGATGAAATACTGAAAAAATACAATTTAACCTGGTAAAAGGAAAGCAGTAAAAAGCTGAAAGGTCATCGTTCACCGATGCAGCAGCTCAGAGTCCTGAAACCTAACAGAGGAAATTGAACCTGATATTCACTTTGTCACCTGACTTCCTTCTCTCCTCTGTATTATTCATTTCATCATTTTTAGGATGGAAACGGCACAGGCCTGCGTGTTTCCCAGCTAGGAAAATGCATACTGAATGGAAGCAAATGTTAGCTCTGTTTTACTACTAAAAACATTACTTACATCAAAAATATTTTTTAAATACAGAAAAGGAAGGAAGAAAGAAAGGGAGGGAGAGAGGGAGGAACAGGAGGAAGGAAGAAACATAACTGATGGGAAAAAAATCCTACGTAATATTTTAAAAGGTGACTCAAATAAATATCAATCTCAGTAAGTATTTTTAATTTTCTTTACACAATCTGTGACTCAATTAATTTCTTCCTCTCCTTTTTTTTTTTCTGGAGACAGAGTCTTACTCTGTAGCCCACACTAGAGGGCAGTAGCATGATCTCTGCTCACTGCAACCTTCACCTCTGGGGCTCAAGTGATTCTCCTGCCTCAACCTCCCGAGTAGCTGGGACTACAAGGGCGTGCCACCACATCCAGTTAATTTTTTTGTATTTTTAGTAGAGACGGGGTTTCACCATATTGGCTAGGCTGGTCTCGAACTCCTGAGCTCAGGAGATCCATCCGCCTAGGCCTCCCAAAGTGCTGGGATTACAAGTTTAAGCCACCGCACCCACCTCTTCTTATTTTTACAGGAAAAAAAAAAAAAAATCCAGATATGGGAGCCTCTGTATATGTTGCTCGGAATACCCTGCAGTGCAGTAGTGGCTGTGATACTCTTTAATCGACTTCACGCCCTGATCAAGCCCACACAGACACGGAGACACTCAGGAGCCATGCATCGTTATGTGCATCGCGTTGAAATATTTCCTCTTTCCTTTTCTTCTTCTTCCTCGGTGCTCGCTCATAGAGGCTCAGTAAATGTATTTCATGAACCAAATGGACCCTAACCCAAAATTTGAAAAGCACGGCCCAAGATGACGATGACGCAGCTACAATGGCCTGTAAACCAGCAAGAAGGCCGGGGCCCCGGACGTGGAGCTCTGGTGTGACCTTGAGTGGACCAGGAGTGTTTAGTTCACGTGGGGAAGGACAGGTCATGAGAGCTTTGGTAACGTCGGAAGCTCAATCCGTCGCTGAATTGCTATTGACCAGGAATGGATCTTTACTGAAGTTGTCTGTTGGTCACCAGGCTCCCCGGAAAGGCTCAAGGTAGAAGTGAACTGTTTCACACCAAGCAAGGCTGAAAAATAGGTCTTGAGAATTCAGAAAAGACAGGTCCCAAAGCAGCTGGTGTCTGCATGGCTCTTCCTGGCCCCCACGTCCGCCCTATCGGACACTGGCGGTCCTGTAATTTCACTGCCGCCATGGTCGGTAAATCTTCGCCTTGTTTGCCTTTTATGCAAATCTGTGCTTTGTTTGCATGAAGTTTGGAAGTTAGTCCTTACTTTACTTTGCAAAAGCCACATCAGTAAGGCTCTCACCAGCCTACTGCCAGCGAAGACTGACTGCCGGAGCACGTCTCTGTTCTTGATGGAAAGTCAACAGAGAGGCGGGGAAGGTGAAGCAGGGCTGGAGCCAGGGACCCTGCCTTCAAGGACCAGGAATCTCTTCCAGTGAGGAGTGGGGTCTCCGCTCACACAGGCCAGCTTCCCAAATCGCAGAACTCTGTGGGACACAGACGTGGATGTGACGCTGCTTTTCTAAACTGCTGAGTTCTGTGCCCTCCCCTTTTTTACCAAGGGTCAGAAGAAAAATGATTTGGTACGTTTTGCATCTTCTATGACTGGGCAAAGTGTTTGAAGGTTGACACATACAATGTCACATTTAGGTCCCTGAGAACTGAGACCAGAACAAATAAAGGCTTTTAGGTTTCACGAGAGCCCTACCCGGGGTTGATTTTGGTAACTGCAATCTGAGAAGTAAACTGTCACTTTATAAAAACAGGCTCACACCTGTAATCCCAGCACTTTGGGAGGCCGAGGCGGGTGGATCACGAGGTCAAGAGATCGAGACCATCCTGGTCAACATGGTGAAACCCCGTCTCTACTAAAAATACAAAAAATCAGCTGGGCATTTTGGTGCGTGCCTGTAGTCCCAGCTACTCAGGAGGCTGAGGCAGGGGAATTGGCCTGAACCCAGGAGGCAGAAGTTGCAGTGAGCCGAGATCGCGCCATTGCACTCCAGCCTGGGTAACAAGAGCGAAACTCCGTCTCAAAAAAAAAAAAAAAAAAAGATTGTTCAGCATTTGGTTACCTGGGGCTCATCCAGACCTGAAGGCTTTGGGATGGCCGAAGCCAGAAGCATCCCCCAGTCCTCAGTTGTCGCTGTGGCTATTTTTCATGTAGGAACCGGACTTCTGAACTTTATTTATTGAATTTCCTGGACATCCAGATGAACAATAAAACTCTCTTTTACATTTGAAAGGTCAAATCAAGATTAAGCAAGTTAGAGAAACATTGAAGAATAGCCCTGCATCTACTCACGAAGCACCTGTGTCGTTTGGGGTTTGTTCTCAGTGCATGGAGACTCAGCTGGTCACGCATGAAACCTTGTACATTCTCAAATCAACAAGTCCATCAGTAATAACGAAGCTGTTCTCTATCTACATCACTCTCTGATTATACTTTGCAGCATTACGTTGCCACTTCTGATTTCTCTAGTCTTAAGGCTTTACCACGTGAGCCTCCCCTCTGAGGGTAAAACCTCCCGCCAAGGTGGGAGAAGGCTTTGCTGTCTCTCCACTCCCGCCGTGTACAGCACTGTCCGAGGATCTGCCTCCAGGATGTGTTCAGTAAGCCTACAATTCTTTTCAAAAGAAAGGGTTGCACATTCCTCTTTAACAAACTCTTTGTGGAATCTCTTTATCCGATATCAGGTAAATTTCTGGAGTCTAAATACAACGGATGTTGAAGGAAGTAGTCGCTCTCAGTGCTTGCATTCTGGGGAGCAACAGCTTTTATTAATGAAGGCACACCAAAAACCAAACTCTAGCGCAGAAATGGCCTCTGCAAGCTTCAGACTGTGAGACGCCAGTCCACCAAGGTCGAAATGTTGGCAAACGTTAATGGCAATGCTAGTCTAGCAATGAGAACAGAAGAAAGCCATTCCGCCCAAGTCAGTCCGCCCAAGCCAGTCCATCCGAGCCAGTCCGCCCGAGTCGCTGTGCCATGCCCTGCATTTGCACTCATCACGCTGAGGAGCTGTCAGAGCCGGGGACCAAGAGCCTTGGAGGTCCAGCCACCTTCTCCTCCTGCCCCTAGCGTTTCCCTATAATTCGCTCCCAGGGAGCCAGGGCACATTTACCAGGCTCCTTGGGACACCATAGCAGTCACTCCTGGACTCCAGTTCACGACAAGAAGAAGGGCCCCAGCAAATTAGAAAGATGCTCGCCCATGCTGCACTGGGCTTGGTGATGTCCCAAGGCCCTCTCGAGCCAGGGCTGACTCTCTTACAATTGCCTTCCCTGGGGCCAGGCCCCAGCTTCCCCGATTCAAGCATCCATTCCAGGTCGGTGGAGGACATCCGGCCCCCAGCAGCCCCGGGGCTGCCATCCGTAGTCCTTAACTTCTCCTTGGCTTTGATTATCGCCTTGGCCAGCCTATACTTTAGGTGACCCCATCTGTCTAACACAATGTCAGCCATGCCTTTTGATGTGATCTCAACCTCCTCACATGACTTGGGGCTCCAGGGTTTGGGAGGGGCTGGGCTTTCCACAGGTTTTCACATCACACAGTGGCTGATGGGAAATTCCCTGCTCCAATCTCAAGAATCCCAGTCTCGATGCTCACAGGAGGAGGCAGATACTCACTGCCACTAGTGAGTAAGGCATTTGGGAATAGACAGTACCTTTAAAGACTGAATATTGGGGGTTTGAAGGAGCCAATCAGCCAATCGGAACACCTGTCCCCTGAAACAAGGCAGGGAACCCTTTTGTAAATAGGTTTTCAGCACCCACTCCAGTTGAACATGGAGACACCTGGTACATCTGAGGCTGGCTCTGTAGCACCCAACTCTACCAAAGCTAAATTCCATCTCTTAAAGGAAGCAGGTATAAGAATTAGATCGGCTAATGCAAAAGCTTTGCAAAGCTAGGTGATTGAGAATGGCCACGTTCTGGGCATCAGCACACAAGACAAAAAGGTTTAGAAAACACTCCAGTCTCTGAGTCCTTAGAGGCCAGCGCTCCATCAGGATTCTTGCAGGGAAAGATTTCACCATGGAAGTCGGGGAACACAGCATAGACTCGACAACAGATAAGGCTATTACGAAAATTTGCTAAAATAAACAAAGAACTTGTGCCCTGCAGTCATGGTGAAATTGCCAGTAATCACTAAGTCCAAACCACTGAAGAACAGAACAAAACCAATAATCATCACACTTCCATCAAGTGCCCTGGAGGTAACGACCTACCCAAAACAAAGAGAGGGGGCAGCTTTCATTTATGGACATAAAAGGAAGTCATAAAAAGTATGTGTGAATATAAAACCTTGAAAGATCTTTCTTTCTTTCTTTCTTTTTTTTTTTTTTGAGACGGAGTTTCGCTCTTGTTACCCAGGCTGGAGTGCAATGGCGCGATCTCGGCTCACCGCAACCTCCACCTTCTGGGTTCAGGCAATTCTCCTGCCTCAGCCTCCTGAGTAGCTGGGATTACAGGCACGCGCCACCATGCGCAGCTAATTTTTTGTATTTTTAGTAGAGATGGGGTTTCACCATGTTGATGAGGATGGTCTTGATCTCTTAACCTTGTGATCCACCCGCCTCGGCCTCCCAGAGTGCTGGGATTACAGGCTTGAGCCACCACGCCCAGCCCTAGCCACTGCACCCGGCCCTTCTTTCTTTCTTAAACAAAGAAAGATGGTTAACTCGGGAGCCCTGTCCTGTGTATTATTTGAAAAGGCTTTTGTTAAATCCTCAAGGCAGCTCTGTGACCTCCTGAGAGCAGCACACTTAGGAAATAGGAGACCTCGGTGGTAAAGAGTCGTGTGATCTCCTAGGAATCCCTCCTTTTTGGGCTGGGACCCCCTCATTCACCAATGGGGGTGCCACAGCTTTACAGGCTGAGAGGGGCTTCAGGGCACCCTCTGACTTTTACCTGTGAGAAAGGATATTGTACATTTTCAAAGAACAGAGCTTATCCCACTCCAAAAGCTGTCTCACATGAGAAAGGGTGAAAATTTACACAACCAACAACAAGGCACAGTTCATTTTATCCACACAAGGTGGGTCCACACACAGCCGAAAGCGCCATTCGGCATCAGATCTGGAGCATATTTTGAGGTGGGCCCGCTGCTGGCACCCATTATGCCACGGAAGGGTGAGCCACTGAAGCAAAAGGATTGTGAGTTTGAGTATCAAGATGTTTGGCATTGTGTGCACAAAAGCATCATATCTGGGATGTACATTTCCATTTTCATTCAAAGGATTATCACTGGGCACAGGCGTACTTTATGACCGTAAGAAGTTATTAAATTTTCTAACTCATTTTCATATATTTCCTTCTTAGCTTACCAACTTTACAAGATGCGAGTTCTCTCGGTGAATCACTGTAACCTGCAGGCAACTTAGGTATTTTGTCAGCTTCTCGAGAGGCTGGGGCCACCAGGGATAAAATCATTTACACTTTTATTGATTCACGTTATGGCACTGGGAGGGGAGACAGAACACCTGTGAAGTCACGAAATTATTTAACCTGTGTTCCCAGTATGACTGTATTAAACCCGATAATAATGCATACATATTTTTAAAACCTTAAGGTAATGCTCTCTGCTGTTTGTTTGCTACTTTAAAGCTCATCGCAGTCACTTATTTTTCACTGATGTTTATAGTTAGCGAGAAGGAAGAAAGCTCAGGTGACTTGGCTTCTTCTGGTGAACATCTTCACCGAAGGTTTCCAGGAGACACCTGTCGGTGAGATACCACCTGCTGGGCCCCATCCCAGAACCCCCTGGAGTGCCCAGCGCTGGTGGGAAGGTCACAGGGGTGTGTTTACCAGTGAGATGATAACCTGAGACTGTTAAAGTCGCAGGTACTGGCCCCATTCAGAATGCAGAAACCCCCTCCAGAAGCTCTTTCTGCTCAGGCAAGGCTGAAACTGATGGGCAGACAGCCAGGAAGTGTTCTGAGCTTTGGGTTCAAAAATGAGATTCAGAGCATGTGATGGGGTATGTCATGTAAAGGACCCCCTCCCACACCCCGGGTCACTCCTCCAGCATCACGCTGGCAGCATACCACCTGCCAGCCCCCTCCTCCTCCTCAATCTCCCCGCGTTGGCCTCCCTCTCTCCATCTCATCAACAACACACAAACAACACATACACACACCCCCACACAGACACAGACACACACAGACCCACACACTCACACCACACACATGCTCATGCAGACACAGAGACACACATTCACACACACACCACACACATACACAGAGAGATGCACACATTCATACATACACACCCCACACACACAGACACAGACACACCCACACAGACCCACACACTCACACTGCACACATGCTCATGCAGATGCACACACACACATTCACATATACACAACACACATACACAGACACACACAGTGATGCACACATTCATACATACCCTTACACAGACACATACCACACACTCACCCTCACACATACACATACCACACACATTCCAGCACATACATAGACACACACATGCACACACACACCACATAGGCACACACATTCACACACATACCACACACATATTCACACAGACACAATCACACACACTTCACACACATACACAGACAACACAGATACACCACACATAACATACACTGCATATGCACACACAGACACACGGCACACACCACACACACCACATATGCACACACAGACAACCATTCACACACACACAGAGACATACACACACATACCACCCAGATGCATACACACCATGCACAAACACACAACACATACATATATTACAAAGACACACATTCTCACACAGGCATACACCACACACACAGTACACATGCACATTACACACAGAGACACATAAATACACACCAAACATAAAAACACACAGTGATGACACACACCACATAGGTATACACACACAGTCACGCCACACATCTACACACACACATCCACAGACAGACACATACACTCCGGGTGTTCTTCACACTAAGCCTCCCTCGTGTTCATGGAATGTTAAACGGGAGAAATGAATGGAGCAGGCAGAGGGTCCCTTGCTGAGGCTGGTTTAGGGCTGTGTCCGGCTCTCTCCCTTCCTTTCCTCTTCCAAAGTAACCAGCGTGTGGTTTCACCTCTTTGCCCTGTGCGGCCAGACATGGCTTGCAGAGCAGGGCCTGGTCCATGAACCCTGCCTCTTTCTCACACTGGCCTGTGTGCACGAATCTGCACATGCGTGTGAATGTGTGTCGCAGGTGTGTGTTTGGTGTGCACAAGGGTGCCTGTACGTCTGCATAGGTGTGCGTGCATGCGTGTGTGCCGTGCAGATGCCTGAGGAGAGTGGCTCAGCACGTGGAACTTGGAGCTTTTATGAGTACTTTGAATATGAAAAGACAAATGTGTGCGACAGAGGTGCCTGAGCCCTTCGTGGTTCCCTAACCGTCCTTCATTTCAGCACTGACATTGGTGACTGTGCGGCGCAGGGACAGAATGACAGCCACCGTGCCTCCCGTGCTGTGGCCCTGAAGCACAATCGTGTTCAGTCTTCGGTGTGCGCACACGTGGGCTGCTGGCAACTTTAAAAGAAACCGGAGCTCACGGAGACCTGGCTGCTCCCAGAAGCACTCAGGACACCCTCCCATGACATCACACCGTTGCCGTGGCAACAGGGATACTCACTACCAGAATCACGACTATATTTCACCAATTTAGTGCTCTACTAAACACAAAATAATGCCTCTTTTAATGATGCTTGGCTGTGGTTCTGAGAAACATAGAGCCCCGGAGCCAGAGCCCAGCTGCAGAACAAAAGTGCGAAAGAAGGACCCACTCCTGCTCAGAGGTGCAGCGGCCTCCCGGCATGAGGGTCAGACACGGTGACATGTCAGGGTTCTCCATAACAACTTCTGCAGCCAATGGCACCCACGTGCTTCGGTAGCAACTCTTCCAGCCTGGGACGAGGTACCTATGGCACAGCCTGGGTGTGGGAATGGCAGCCAGTGACTCCCTGGGCCAGTCCTCGTTCCAGGCAGCTCTGAATCCTCATTCTGTACGTGGAGAAGAGCCTTTGCCCCAGCGGGGAAGAGCATGGGGCAGGGTCTGCAGGAAATGAGCAGAGAGCTTCCTGGAGGCCGGGCTGGGGAAGGGCAGGGGAAGCTCGGCCTCCGCTGGTGTTACTCCCTGGAGGGAGGCAAGGCTGGGGAACGCACAGAAAGCCCGGCCTCTGCTGATGTCCCTCCCAGGACCAGGGAGGCAGGGCTGCGGGGTGTCCGTTTCCCCTCACTGCACTGCCGTGTGTCCTAACTCATTTCTATTCTATCTTGATTGGCTCGGGAAACAGCCAATTCAGCCAAGCGTAAATCGTCTCGCTTTCCGTCATCCACGTGGAGTCCCGCCTTCCCAGCCGTGGGCTGCACTGTACAGAGGCTCTGGCTCTGAATTCCTACAGACTGCTCTTCGATTGTCCCTAGAAAAAGGAAACCCTTCCCATGTCTTCCCGTCGTTCCTCTCCACGTCTCTGAGAGGCCAGCTCGGGTGCCTTCTCCGCGCCTTGCAGAGAACACAGGTCTCGGAGCCAGACAAACCTGAATTTGAAGCCCACTCTGAGTGTGAACTTGGCTGTGGAAAAGTGACACGATCGCTCTAAGCCTCTGTTTTCTCATCAGTAAAATACGGAGGCTTCGCTCGTGTGAGCAGTGGCAGCTACGGACCACGTGCGTGTCCGTCACACTCCCAGGGGCCGAGGGTCTGTATTCCATGCGTGGGGATCTTCTTCTGGACCCTTTGGACCCCAGTCTGCTGGGCTCTGCACAGGGGCGAGATATGAACCCCGATCACGTGCAAGAGAGAGAGGAAGCTGGAGGGGGGCAAGGCCAAGTCATCTTCAGGCGCCACCACCCAGCAAGACAGTTGGCTAAATGAGCTTTAAAAAAGAGTTTTTCTTCTGTAGTTTAGAATCATGGTTTCAGCAAATGGTGAAATAATTTTATGCCGTTTCCCCTACTAATTACCATCTCATTATTATTAGAAGGGATGGTTTCCTTGAAGCCTAGAAAATTTTGTTCTGGTCTGTTTCAACCGTGCAGGAGAAATGTGGCTTCCATTTAGAGGAAGATGGTGACACCTAGTGACCATTGCCTGGTGGTGTGACGGCTTCACACCAGCAGGTGGATGCCAGGGTGTGGGGTGCCCCGGCCTGGCAGTCATCTCAGGCACTGCAAGGCAGGGCATGGTGGCAGATTAACACGGGGAGGTCAGGGGACAGATAAAACCCAGGGATCTTTGAAACTTCAACTCCTGTAAGGTATATGGCCCCAGTGAGCCCCATGCTGAATCCAGGAAGAACCCAGAAGCGGTGGTGTTGACGTCCCTAGGTGCCCCGGACAGAACACACTGGGAGTTGCTGTGTCTTTCTCATCCCGAGACCCCCCAACTTTCCCCAGCTCCCTTCGTGGCAGAAGTGGGATTGTGACCAGGACTTAAGTAGATGTGATTTCCCCCCTTCCATCCCAGCTTTCCTCACAGATGTGATTGATTGACTCTCCACGTGCTCGGGCGCTTCAACCTGACACACAAATGCCCTTATCCTTCCCCTTTACCCTGACCCAGAACAAATCACGCAGCTCCTGAGACAAAGAGGACGCTTTTTTTCTAGTTCCCCCTCACTTTCAGAAGCGGGAAAAGATTTGCTCCTTCTCTTCTGGAAATTTTGCTGTAAAAAGAAAATAAATTTTGACTGTGTTTTTGACATATCCCTAAACAAGATGCGGTTTATAGAGTGAGTCCACTTTCCCTTCATCTGAAATTTATTTTTAAAAAGAGAGAGAGAAGTGAAAGACTGAGGATGGGTGTGTGGAGGGTGAGGGGGTGTGGCAGACTCAGTGCTGGAGAGGACCCCGGCATGTTTGGGGTTTGTGGTGAGGGGCCCCGGGCACCTGGTCCAGTCTGAAGCAGCTGGGCGGGGGAGAGAGGGTGGACGATATTTGTTTAAAAGAGAAACAAAAAGCAAGGCAGGGCCACCGAGCAGAGATGCAATGCCCTCTGTGCCCTTCCCGCGCCAGCTTTGGGTTCTAGCAGCAGTGTCTCTCTGCTCTTGGGAAGAAATCCTCGGGGATTACCTGCTCACCCCTTGTCTCCTCCAACTCCTGCAGCTGCAGGGCTAGGCTGCCCAGCTCCAGGTCATCCACTTCAACACATACCTGCATCGTCACAGACACAGAGCACCACGTGTCCTCTGGGGTCACTGTGGTCAGCACCATGTGTGGGACAGCTGTGATGACCTTCCCCTTGTGTCTCAGAGTCACCGTGTGTCCATGTGCTCAGAGACCGGGATGCTCCTGGAAGGACAGACACGAGGACCCAAGTGTGCCGGAGACCCTGCCGCTGGGAGGAGAACATGAGCCAGGAGCCGGTCTGTGACAGGGATTCCTTCTGGCAACACACTTTCTAAGCTCGAGACTCACCTCCAGACCAGAGCAGGCTTCTCTCCTCATCTCCTTCTCTGCAGCAGGGGCTTCTGCCAGGCATGCCAAGCCCAGAGCCATGCACCATCTCCAGATGCCTGCCCCAGCGCCCACACTGCTGCCAGGATGCCAGTGAATCCAGGCAGGGGGAGCAGGGTGCAGCAGGGCACCAGCAGCTGCGGCCGGCTGGTCCATGTCTGGAAATCAGTCTCACTGAACAATCCGGGGAAGAAGCTGACCTTCTAGCTGATCCTAAGGCTGTAGATGTGGAGTGGATTCTTCCTTTTCCCCTTAATTCTCTGATTAAAATGGTAATTATGCAATAGCTATTTTCCATTTTAAAAGCTGAGCATGACTTCCCTACTTGGTGGAAGCCTGTCTTCCCGGAAAAGGTGTTGCTATTTAGTGCTTTTTGAAAAAGCATTATCTGTGTTGTATGCACAGAAGCTGCTTGTTGCCAGAATGCCCCCTCCTAAAAATTATCTCTGGGAAGAGTCGTACATGGCTGGATCTGGCTCTGTCCCCAGCTGGTCCCGGGACCCCTCTGAGGCCTGAAGGGACTGCTCCGCCCTGACACCACCTCTTCTGCGTGGAGGCGCAGCCACCGTTGCACAGAAGTGCACCTGTGCACAGTGGAGTGACAGCAGCCAGGAGGCGGGGTCCAGCGCCCTGGGCCGATCTGTACTGGCTTGTTGTCACCAAAAATAGGCTGGAAATGCAGAGAAAACCCAGACACTACACCAGCAGGAAAATGAAGCCTCCTCAGCCTCCCATCACACAGCCACCCACAGTGCCAGGACAGGCTGGAAGTGTTTTTCCTGCTGCTTTAAAATAGATACAGATAGATGTCAGGCTGTTCCGTATGCAGCCATAGCTCACTACTGAGGCTGGCTATCGAAAACCTGTTTCATTGTGGAGAAATGGGGCAAAAATACAAGTTATACATAGGCATTTTCAAGCACGCATTCTATATATTCTGAAACATCAGTAGGATTTCCACCCGGTTCAGGACACTCGCCTTAAATGTAATTCAGCCTGCAGCCTGGGTAGTGTCATTTTGTAAAAAGGATGATCTGCTATAAATAACTGTCCCTCAGACCTAGAAGTGGGATGGCTCATGAATAACACATGAGCTGCGTACAGCGGCTCTGCCCTTTGAATCAGGGAACATGTGTTTCCCAATCTGAAGAGGGAGAAAGCCCTCTTCCAGCCCCCTTTTAAATTCTTGGCTTGGAATAAGCCCAACTCCTTGGGAAATCCAACCCCAAATCAACACCCACTTTTTGTTGTGTTTTCCTCTCCCCACTTTGAAGAAAGGATGGCCCTAGATTTGAGTACCTGAGTCTCTTCTCTTTGCCAAGGCTCTGCGTAGATGTAGCCCTCACCCCATCCACCTCCAGGTGCCCAAATCCCTATCAACAATTGAAGAACACACAAGTGGCTGGTACCCCAGGAGTGTGCTCCACCTGGGGCTGACGGAGAGCAAACCCAATAACCCCATCTCTGCCGGACTTGCACCTGCTGCCCTCCATCTTAGTCAGGTGACTTCCATGCAGGAGGCCAGCGACAAGCCCAGAGGGTGGCCTTGCAGGGCCAGAACACCAGCACACTCACTCAAGACAGAGCAGCAGGTCAACCTGACCTTGACAAAGGCCTGTGGCTCTCCTGCTCCACCAGCCAAGGCCTAGAAGGGGAGGAAGTAAGAAAGAGAGCCTGAGTGCACTAGCTGGGATGATGCTAGACCAGGGAAGGGGAAGGAGAGCGAGCCTCCAGCTCTGGAAGGGAAGGTGACGGGGCCAGGAAGGAGATGTTCCAGAGCCAGATTCAAACCCGCCAACACCTGGGACGGGTAAGTAATCATTGAACAAATGAATGAATGAATGAGTTGATTGTTCCAATACTTTTTTTATTGCATTTTAGGTTTTGGGGTACATGTGAGGAACATGCAAGATACTTGCATAGGTACACACGTGGTAGTGTGATTTGCTGCCTTTCTCCCCTTCACCTATATCTGGCTTTTCTCCCCATGCTGTCTCTCCCCAACTCCCCACTCCCCGCTGTCCCTCCCCTATTCCCCCCAACAGACCCCAGTGAGTAGTACTCCCCTCCCTGTGTCCATGTGTTCTCATTGTTCAACACCCGCCTGTGAGTGAGCACATGAGATATTTTATTTTCTGTTCTTGTGTCAGTTTGCTGAGAATGTTGTTCTCCAGGTTCATCCATGTTCCTACAAAGGACATAAACTCATCATTTTTGATTGCCACATAATATTCCATGGTGTATATGTGCCACGTTTTCCCTGTCCAGTCTATCATCGATGGGCATTTGGGTTGGTTCCAGGTCTTTGCTATTGTAAATAGTGCTGCAATGAACATTCGTGTGCATGTGTCCTTATAGTAGAACGATTTATAGTCCTTTGGATATATACCCAGTAATGGGATTGCTGGGTCAAATGGAATTTCTATTTCTAGGTCCTTGAGGAATTGCCACATTGTCTTCCACAATGGTTGAACTAATTTACACTCCCACCAGCATTGTAAAAGTGTTCCTATTTCTCCACATCCTCTCCAGCATCTGTTGTCTCCAGATTTTTTAATGATGGCTGTTCTAACTGGTGTGAGATGATATCTCAATGTAGTTTTGATTTGCATTTCTCTAATGACCAGTGATGATGAGCATTTTTTCAGAGTTTGTTGACCTCAGTCTCGGAATGGGGACAGTCCAAAGCTATAGAGTCTCGTGGGATCATTAATTCATTCATTCATCAAACAGTTGTGGAGGACCAGGCTCTGTGCCTCTCCTCTAGTGCTGAAAGTAGAGGAGTTACCACTCACAAATGGGGCATCCCTTAAAGATCTTCTATGGCCCATTAAGGGATCCCCATTCACCACTTAAGCCACAGGACAGGGGTACTGCTATCCTTTTCATTCTGCAATTACTTACTCACCCACCAAGGACTGTGCTGAGCACATCCCGTGCCCATAGGACATCAGGCTCACAGCTAAGGGACGGGGACCTGAAGTCAGGGAAAGAGGAAGGAGATAGACCCACTAGCCATGGGACATGGTGCAGGGTTGTTTAGGAAACAGCAATCTTCCTGAAAATATAGATTGTGTTTTGATGACACACTTCAAAATTAACTGGGGGACAAGTCAAAATTAACTGGGGACAAGTCAAATTAACTGAAGAAATTTCTTTTCTCCTTCCCCAAATTTTTGTTGCTACCATGTAGATACAGAATTAGATAATAAATATCCCCTGTAAAGAGGCCAGGAGACTTCGGCTTTCTGTCTGCCATGCCCCTGGCCCTGGGCTAACGAAACCTCTGACATCTGCATCGACCTCAGACACTACTGCAGCCACCACTGAGAGGTGGAGAAGCGGGAAGAGGTGGGGGAGGCAGGCGGACCCCAAAGACAAGCCCCAGACTATTCACACAGGCGCTTGAGAGTGGGGAGGCCAGCAAGGCGCCTCCCTGGCCACAAAATCTTAGTCATGAAGGTAAAATTGACTACATTTTAATACAATATGTTTTTAAAAACCCAAATTAGTACAAAAACCTATGACAGAAAAATATCACAATTTTAAAAACGGAATGGCTGATACTAAGTTTTTTTTTACTTTAGTCTCTAATATGGCTCAGCGCAGCCCCTGGCCTTTGTGTCTCATTTCGGTGTTTAGTTGGTGTGCTTTTCTCTGCATTCATGCAGACGAGTTAGGAACGCCGCACCACCCTCTGCTTCTGGCTGTCCACCCACTTCCCACTAGATGCCATGGCCCCAGCTGGCATGCGTGGGCCCTCTGAACATGCTCAGTGGCCCCCGAACCTGCTCTAGGAGATGCCCACACTGGCTTGTAACTCCCTACCCAACGTCGGCTTCCACCACTAGACAATAGAACCTGGGCCTCGACCACCACTGAATGGGCATCAGCCCATCGACGAACAGATCCCCAGAGTGTGATCATCCAGACAGAATGCAGAAGATCCTGGTTATGTGCCTCTTGTTTCCCCTCCTGCTCGACACCTTCTGCTTCCTCCTTTCCTTTCCTTTCTCTTTTCTTCTTCTTTTTTTTTTTTTTTTTTTTTTTGAGATGGAGTCTGGTTCTGTTGCCCAGGCTGGAGTGCAGTGGCACAATCTCTGCTCACTGCAACTTCCGTCTCCCAGGTTCCAGCAACTCTCCTGACTCAGCCTCTGTGTAGCTGGGACTACAGGGGCACACCACCACACCCAGCTAATTTTTGCATTTTTCGTAGAAACAGGGTTTTATCATGTTGGCCAGGCTGGTCTCGAACTCCTGACCTTGTGATCCTCCTGCCTTGGCCTCCCAAAGTGCTGAGATTCCAGTCATGAGCCACCGTGCCCGGCCTGCTTCCTCCTTTTCATGCTCCAGCCTCCTGCCTCCTGACCACTCCCCACATACCCCATCCCTAAGCCGGCGAAGCCTACAGGTCTGGGGGTGACCTGCCAGCGAAGAGCAACAGAGCAGAGGCACCTCCTACGGACTGGGGCTCAGAAGACCTGGCTCTGGGTAAGACGTTACTGTAAACACATTTCATGGTTTGTGTTTCTGCTTATATAAAATAGTCATTGAGGGGTTGCCAAGAGCCCAGTTACATTGAATTTTAGGCAAACAAAAAATAATACTTTAGTATAAGTATGTCCCAAATATTGCATGGGACATACTTATGGTAAAAAAAAAATCATGTGTGATTTATCTGAGATTACCATGTAACTGGGTAACCTGTATTTTTATTTGCTAAGTCTGGCAGCCCCATCATTGATGTGCTGTTTTAAATCATCATGACATCACTTTGGCGACAGCATGCTGACCTCATCTCAACCCCCAGCTGTGCCTTCAACTCTCATGTAAAACCACATCTTTTTAAACACCAGGAAGGACCGAGTCTCATGACCTTTTAACATGTAATATTTATCATCTAAATCCATAGCTGTACAGTAGCCACAGAAATGGGAGGAAGAAGAAAAGAGGCTCCTTCAATTCACTCGGCTTGTCCCCAGTAAATGTGTCATTAAAAACAACATGTATATTGGCTGGGCATGGTGGTTCATGCCTGTAATCCCAGCACTTTGGGAGGCCGAGGTGGATGGATCACCTACGGTCAAGAGTTTGAGACCTGCCTGGCCAAGATGCGGGGTTTCCCGTCTGTACTAAAAGTTAAAAAAAAAAGCTGGGCATGGTGGCGGGCACCCGTAATCCTCACTACTCAAGGGGCTGAGGCTGGAGAATCACTTGAACCCGGGAGGTGGAGGTTGCACTCAGCCAAGATTGTGCCACTGCACTCCAGCCTGGGAGACAAGAGAGGACTACGTCTAAAATATATCTATATTTTCTTTTCGGGAAGATTGGGGTTTCCTAAACAATTCTCTGCCATCTCCCATGTCTAATGGATCTGTCTTTTTCCTCTCCCTGGCTTTACTTCCCCGTCCCTTCACTGTGGCCATGACTTCCTATGGGGCACCGGATGTTCTGCATAAGTCACTGAGTAATCAGAGAATGAAAAGAAAGAGATACCCCTGCCCCGTGGTTTAAGTCATGAATGGGAATCTGTTAATGGGCCATATAAGATCATACAGAGATGTCCCATCAACAAAAGTCTTGGAACAATAATAATAAAGTCTTGAAAGATATATTTTGGGGTAGGATATGAAACACAGAAGGAAATGAGCCTGGCAGCAGTCATGCCAGCCTCGGTTCCCAGACCCTCGAGCATACACTTCGGGGGCCCAGGCGCAGGCTCACCTATCTGAGCGACTTTCCAGCCCCGTGCTGGGTGCCTTGTGTGGGTCCATTCTCTGCCTTCTCTTCCTAAGCCTTCCTGCATGTCCTAGACAGACTCAGAGACGGGGCCACGGACTCTGTGAATAAGGACAGGACATATTAGTCAGCAAAGTCCTCAGCTGCCTGACACTGCGGTGAGCCCCTGGAAGCAAAATCAAACCACTGCAGCCCAGCCCAGAGGGACAATCGCCACGGGGCCCCAGAGAGGCACACAGACAGTCATCAGCGGGGCTCCGGGTGCCTGGAGAGGAGAAACAGCAACGCCTCATGCTTAGGGCATTCCCAGCTTAATGAAATACAGGCAATTTTATTTTTATTTATTTTAGTAGATACAGGGTTTCACTATCTTGGCCGGGCTGGTCTTGAACTCCTGACCTCGTGATCCACCTGCCTTGGCCTCCCAAAGTGCTGGGATTACAGGCGTGAGCCACCTCGCCCAGCCCAGGAGATATTTTATTTAGCAAAAGCGTATCACTGTTTGTTGGAGTGAGAGTCCCTCGTCAAGGCTCACAAACTGGAGATTGTTTTATCATGATGATTACAGAGTCCTACCCAGCAAAGTCTGAAAATCGTGATAAAGTATGAACCTGTGTCTGTGAAGGAAAATTGTTATTGCTACTGAACATATAAATTGCAAATGCCATAATACAAAGATCTTTAATGCATTTCTGTCATGTAGAAGGAGAGTGGAAGCTGTTTGCATTGATTTAAATGTTGTTGACAGAAAACTGCTGTCTCTAGAAGCCTAGCCATGGATTAAGAGTAATATACACATATATACATGCAAATTAAAATGTTGAAAAAGAGACGCTTGTCAACATAACCTTCAGAAAACTGAGAGCATATTCATGGGAGAAAAGGGAAATGCATGAACACCTCATCTTACTTCCTCCTGCAGGAGCTGGAGGTGGGAATGTCACCAGGCCACGAGCCGGGATGGCTGCATGAGGATTCCCACATTCCGGCCTGCATGGGCACCTTGGGGACTGGACGTGTGGCTCCAGCTCTCCCAATCTCCTGCAGAGCATCTGAGCTAGACCATCTCTCATATTGCATCAAGCTCCTGTGTCCCATTCTGCTCTTAGTTACCCAATTCTTACACCTGCTAAAAGCCACAGTGAGAAATAAGAATCTATGTCCACACTTTTGTTTCCTAAGAGAAATATCAACATGTGTCTGCCAAATAAATTATTGTAGTCAATGAGTTATTTCCAAAAGTTCCCAGTGACCACCTCAACATGTGTTACAAGGAATCCCTCTATACCAAACCCAGGAGCCCCAAATCCTCTATACCAAACCCAGGAGCCCCGAGTCCTCTATACCAAACCCAGGAGCCCCGAGTCCTCTATACCAAACCCAGGAACCCCGAATCCTCTATACCAAACCCAGGAGCCCCGAGTCCTCTATACCAAACCCAGGAACCCCGAATCCTCTATACTAAACCCAGGAGCCCCGAGTCCTCTATACCAAACCCAGGGGCCCCGAATCCTCTATACCAAACCCAGGAGCCCTGAATATTCTATACCAAACCCAGGAGCCCAGCATGTGACAGGATAGCACCCGACTGGTCATAGAGCTGCCGATGCTCACAACCTGTACAGAAATGCATCCACTTTTCAGGGAGGTGAAGACACAAGGGGGAGGGGGTCAGGAGGCGCCTTCCAGGAAAGGTGCTGTGTCTTTCAACTCAGTGACCAAAAACACGCCTGGTTATAAATCTGCTGTGTCTGTGGAATGGAGTGGGGGAATATAAAAGTTACTGTGAATATTGTCCCTGAATTGTTTTCTGATTTTTTTTTTTTTTTTTTTTTTGGAAATAGATCCATAGATCCTGGATCCTATTGTGCCCTATTTTTTTTTTTTCTCTAACTTGACATGGTATCACCAGATTGTTTTCAGAATATTCTGTAAGTGCTGTGTCGTCCGCAGGGTCTACCACAGGACCTCTGCCCCTGTGCCCCCAGCATCTGCCTCTGCTGCTGCAGGCTCCGGCCAGTGAAGGCTGCAGGTGCCTCAGCTACTCTATCTGCAGAGGAGCAGACAGAGCTCAGAGGCAGCACAGGTGCGAATCTAGATGGTGCTGTCTCTAAGTTGATGCCGGGATCATACGCCCCTTGCAGGCACCTGCTATGTTGGGGCTTCTCTGCATCCCACCCTTTCTCAACGTCATCCCAAAGCATGTCTCCATCAAGTGTGGGCTTTGTGACCCCCGACCGACCATCCCCACAGAAAGGGTCTGCCCCGACCCAGGGTGGGCACTCACCTTCTTCAGTTGTTGGCTGTGGCATAGACGCGTTGCTTATCTTTTCTATGCCCCGAATTCTTCATGGCAAAGCTATGAGGGTGAGGCTGCCCCTGTCTGCGTGGTTGTATTCCCACGACCTCACTTACACGTGTGCCCTGGGTATGATTCCACATACATGTCCAGCTCCACTCAGTCACACTCTGGAGACCAGGAAATGCCTCTGATTCATCTTTCAGTTGCCACAAAGCCTAGCACAGAGCCTTGCCCTGCCAGGGAAATAGAAAGACCCCCTTTACTTAGTTGATGATTTTTCCCAAGCTCTATACTTGGACTGTGGGTGTCCGAAATGCATTTTGAGGAATGTTCTGATACATTAGCAATTTTTCCCCACCTTTCCCCACAACCCTGAGTTTTTGTCTCAACCCCATCAGGAGTAGATGATGCAGGCCACAGCCCAGAGAGACACAATGGCACAAATTCCCAGCCCCAGAGTTCCAAACGCTGAGGCGCAGGCAGAGACAGTGGGTTTCAAAGGATGTTTTTATCTGAGCAAGCCAGTTCCCCGGCCTCTAGACCAGCTGTTTCCCTAGATGGAAGGAAATGGAGAAAGAGCATCCTAAGAGGCAAAGGATACTCGATGCCGGTGGGCTCCTGAGAAAGGACTTGGGCCCCACTCTGCACCCCTGGGGGCTCAAGGAGAAAATGATGGGATCCCTGACAGGTGTGGAAATCTGGGCACAGAGAAGCCAAGGCTGCCATCCCAGGGAAGGCCCTGGGGAAGCCTTGCCTGGCACAGAAGCCACCACATGGGTGGCTGGTCCATCCAGACGCAGTCCCCAGGAGATTCTGCACACCCAGGTAGAGAGGGAAGCTGTGGGTCATTTCCTCAATACCCCAAATAGAGGCTGCAGTGGGAAGAAGTTGAGAGAGAGAGAGATATGGAAAAGCCTTTTGATAAGAACAAGAGATAGTGGTGTGGACCGATGGCCTGGCCAGAGAGGACCTCTACAGAGAAGGTGCTTCCAGGAGAGGCCAGGTGTCAAATGACAGGCTTGGCCCTTCCCACAGCCAAGACACCCTAGAAATGAAGATGATTCCCAGAAAAGAGGGGAGGGGGACCCAGAGTTGCCAGAACATTGGCTGAAGTTTGTCTCTCCCTCAGGCAGATGGCCCGCACACGATAGACCCGGGTCACATGTCAGCGAGGCACCTGTTTCTCTGGCCTGAATTCTAACCAAATATGGCTTTTAAAGTGAGGCTGCTCTCAGCTCAGGTGCGTCCTCCATGATAGGGGCACACTTTGGCTGGGATCCCACATGTGGCAAAGATGGAACTCAGAACAGACAGAACGCCCGTGGTGGAACAACAGGACCTCATCCCCATAGGGCTTCTTAACGCTGTTTCCACATCAACCCCTTCTTCTGCAAGCCAGGGAACCCCCAACACGCGCCTTTCCTCTATACCCGTGGGCTTCAGTTCCGGCCACTAGAACCGAATCCCATGGGAACAGAGGCCCTGCTGGCCTTGTCTACCACTGTGACTGGAACAGTCACTGCTCATGGAACAGTCACTGCTCAGCCACTGCTTGTATAGTCAATAAATAACATGTGAATTCATGGCCTGATGAGTAGAAACCCATTCGCACCCACAGACAGGCATGAAACTCACTGTTGAAAGAATCATGGAGGTGAATACTTCTTAGGGAGACAAACATTCCCTCAGCCTCTAGATGGGCCCCTTAATCAACAGATATTCTTCTTTTATTTTTTTTTAAACAGTCTCACTCTGTCGCCCAGGCTGGAGTGCAGTAGCACGATCTCAGCTCACTGCAACCTCCACCTCCCAGATTCCAGTGATTCTCCTGCCTCAGCCTCCTGAGTAGCTGGGATGACAGGCACGTGCCACCAAACCCAGCTACTTTTTTGTATTTTTAGTAGGGGTGGGGTTTCTTCATATTGGCCAGGCTGATCTCTAACTCGTGACCTCACGTGATCTGCCCGCCTTGGGCTCCCAAAGTGCTGGAATCACATGCATGAGCCGCCGCACCTGGCGTGGCAGGTATTCTCAAACACACACAACAGATGACAGAATTTTGCTTTTTGGAAACAATGTGGTATTTTCAAAACCCCAACACAAGAAACCTTGAGACGATAGCCTCTGAGGTAGATGAGTCCACGCGGCCACGGTGGCTCCTGTGGTCATAGCGAAACAGGGCAGTGCTGTGGGGAAACTCAAAATCAGCCACGCAAATCGCTGGATTGGATGATTCGCTTGTGCGTCCTTGGGGAAGAAAATCTTTCTGGGATTTGCTTTTAAGTAACAACAAAGGAGAGAGGAGGGAGGACTAAGCCAAGTGTGGATGAAGCAAAGTCAGCCGTGAATTGGTCGTTCAGAAGTCAGGGTGATAGGAACACAGGGTCATTAGAATTTGTCTACTTTTGCATATATCTGAAATCTCCCCGCTAAAAAGTTTTTATTTTTTAAATTCACATCTGTCTCTGGGGCTGTGCCAGCAACTCCCACCCTGGCGGTGATGACACCTCCCATCTGCTTCTTTGTGGCTTGTCAGAGAGAATGTTCAGGCTGCTATATTCTGTCTAAATTCCAGAAATAGTTAGGACATTACCACTCCCAAGCCTCATACCTGAGATAATTAGAACAAGAAGTCTGTGTTCATATGTCCAAGATCGTTAAAGAATTCAAGAAGCAAGACAAAGAAAAAAAATTCTTTTACTAAAATTAACTGTAATAATCCCAAATCCATGCTATTTTTGTATGCGAACTTTCTGAAATGCATGATATTTATATCCAGCAAAGGATGTCTTTTCTTAGCCCAAGAAAAACAAGAAGAGTGAAATCAAGCTGGCCAGGAGAGAGTGGAAGGGGTGTGTGTGTTCACACAGGCAGCCTGAGTCAATGAGGCTTCCCTGCTGGAGTGATTTCTGAGCAGTCATCAGTCAGACCTGAGATGAGTGGCCTCACGTTACCATCGTGAAAACGCTAGTAGCTACAGAAGCAGAGCCTGCTCCGGGCTTTGGGGAGAAGCTACTGGAACTGGCTGGCTTGGACTTCCTTCCAGAGCCCAGATGCCTACCAGATTGCTCAGGTCTGCTGAGAAGATCCCTGAATTTTTATAAAAATTAGAAACATGGAATCAATGCCTTTACCTTTGCAGGGATAAAAGTAAATGGTGAGGCAAGAATGAATCTGGGAGGTTTGCCAGGTTAAGGAATAACATTTCCAGATGACAGGGACATGAGGATAACACATTGGAGCAGGGACTGTGTGACTCCTTTTTTTTTTTTGGAGATAGACTCTTGCTCTGTCACCAGACTGGAGTGCAGTGGTGCAATCTTGGCTCACTGCAAACTCCGCCTCCTGGGTTCAAGTGATTTTTCCACCTCAGCCTCCCGAGTAGCTGGGACCACAGGCGCATGCCACCATGCCTGGCTAATGTTTTGTATTTTTAGTAGAGACAGGGTTTCACCATGTTGGCCAGGATGGTCTCGATCTCTTGACCTAGTGATCCACCCACCTCGGCCTCCCAAAGTTCTGGGATTACAGGCATGAGCCACCACACTCAGCCCCTGTGTGACTTCTGACTCGTCTTTTTCCTTGTCTTACATTCCAGTGCTGAATTTAGGCTCCATACATTTTTTTTTGAGACAGAGTCTTCCTCTGTTGCCCATGCTGGAGTGCAGTGGTGCAATCTCGGCTCACTGCAGTCTCCGCCTCCCGGGTTCAAGTGATTCTCCTGCCTCAGCCTCCCAAGTAGCTGGGATTACAGATGTACTCCACCACGTCCAGCTAATTTTTGTATTGTTAGTAGAGATAGAGTTTCACTATGTCGGCCAGGCTGGTTTCAAACTTCTGACCTCAGGTGATCTGCCAGCCTTGGCCTCCCAAAGTGCTGAGATTACAGGTGTGAGCCACTGAACCCAGCCAGGTTCCATCGATTCTTTTTTTTTTTTTTTTTGAGATGGAGTCTCACTCTGTTGCCCAGGCTAGAGTGCTGTGGCGTGATCTTGGCTCATTGCAACCTCCACTTCCCAGATTCAAGTCATCCTCCTGCCTCAGCCTCCTGAGTAGCTGGGATTACAGGCACCTGCCACCATGCCAGACAATTTTTGTACTTTTAGTAGAGGCAGGGTTTGACCATGTTGGCCAGGCTGGTCTCAGACTCCTGACCTCAGGTGATCTGCCCACCTCAGCCTCCCAAAGTGCTGGGATTACAGGCATGAGCCACCGTGCCCAGCTCCATACATTCTTTATTGCCTTATTCTTTTTCTTTGGCAAGAAGGGTTTGAAGAGGATTGTAACAGTATATGGACTTCAGGAAAAAGTAAACGTTGGCTAAGTCAATAGTAAAAAAACAAAAATATAAATTATTGATCTTGAATGTGCTCGTGCAATTTTAATTGCATAAGGACAATACCTGGAAGAGAGCAGGCAAGAATGTAAACAGTGTGCTAGGGTGGTAAAACATGAGTGTTTTACTTTATTAATTAAAATAATTTTATAGGCCGGGCGCGGTGGCTCACGCCTGTAATCCCAGCACTTTGGGAGGCCGAGGCGGGTGGATCACGAGGTCGAGAGATCGAGACCATCCTGGTCAACATGGTGAAACCCCGTCTCTACTAAAATACAAAAAATTAGCTGGGCATGGTGGCGCGTGCCTGTAATCCCAGCTGCTCAGGAGGCTGAGGCAGGAGAATTGCCTGAACCCAGGAGGCGGAGGTTGCGGTGAGCCGAGATCACGCCATTACACTCCAGCCTGGGTAACAAGAGCGAAACTCCGTCTCAAAAATAAATAAATAATAATAAAAATATTTTTATAGTTAAATACAAAAGAAAACTAGGGGCTTAGAGTTACTTGTCATATTCTGCTGAATTCATCACAACAGGCCATCTGTGAAGGAGGAAGACACATTCATCTTTCAAACTGAGAAAAAAATTAAATATCCAAAGCTTCTTCAAGTTCTTATAGCAATTTGGTGTTGAAACTTGAAATATAATATTAAAAGAAATCTACTTCCTAATTTTCAAACCAAAATAGACTGGAATCCTGCTCCCGCCATTTTCACAGAAAGAGCAACTGAAATTCTGATGCTCCTTCTTATTTGTAACATGAGGATAATAATAAAAGCCACCTCACTGTCAAAAAAAAAGAAGTGAAAGATGAAATCAGAACATGAGGAAAGGTAGCGAAAACAAGAAGCAAATGAGAAATACTGCACATTCATTAGAGACGACCCCCGGGTTGGGCTCTGAGCTGCCGACAGATGCTCCGGCCAGGAAAACATACCGGAGACAGGCCAGGAGGCAACATAAGTTGAATCCAGACTCGCTTCTTGGGAGACACATTCCTGGAACAAGATCAGAGAGAAATAACTCTTGGAAGTCTGTTGTGAGAGGGAGTAAGGGGCCATCTTATCTTCTAAGGAGTCTACTTTGCAGTGGGAGAACAGGGCATGAGGTGGAGACAGTTAATGATACAGTGCACAAAATGCAAAGCAGTTTTAAGTTACCATAGCTGGTTAGAGGAATGCTGGCAAACAGTAGCACATAGCACTAAGCCCTGACTCAGTCTTTAGGAAATCAGTATACCGGTCCTCAGCATTCTTCTGGAATATTCCCCTTTTGATATGCTCATGGACACCTGATTTTCTTGTGGGTCCTGCTCTGTAAAATGACCCAAGTACCACCCCATCACCAGCACCATCATCGTGACCATCACCATCACAATCGGAAACACCATCACCACCATCACCATCATCATAAACATCACCAGCACAATCAGAAACACAACATCATCAAAAATACCATTAGAAACTCTATCACCAATATCCAAACCATCACCACAATCATCACTCACACCATCAGAAACACCACCAACACCGTCGCCACGGTGACCAACACCACCATGAACACCCACACTACCATGATCAACACCGTCACCAACACCATCAAAAATGTCAGAAACACCATTACAGCAAAATAATTATTACCATCATCATCATCAACACCAACACTGTCATTATTGTACTAGTCCATTTTCACACTGCTATAAAGAAATACCCAGGACTGGATAACTTATAAAGGAAATAGGGTTAATTAACTCACAGTTCCACATGGCTGGGGAGGCTTCAGAAAACTTACCATCATGGCAGAAGGCAAAGGGAAGCAAGCGTCTCCTTCACAAGGTGGCAGGAGAGAGAAGAGCGAAGGGGGAACTTTCAGACACTTAGAAAACCACCAGATCTCATGAGACTCACTCATTATCATGAGAACAGCATGTGGTGTTTTGTTTTCTGTTCTTGTATCAGTTTGCTGAGAATGAGGGTTTCCAGCTTCATCCATGTCCCTGCAAAGGACATGAATTAATCCTTTTTTATGGCTGCATAGTATTCCATGGTGTATATACCGTTCTCAACATGGGTTGAGAAGGACCAACAGATAGGTGACCACAAGGGCAGAGCCTCCCATGCTTACCCACATGGGTGGACCTGCAGCACAAGTGAGAAGAAACCATGGTCGCCGCTGCTCTCAGCAAAGCCAAGCCTGCCTTACTGACACACAGCTCGCTGCATAGATGACACTTACCACCTCGACTCCACGCCCAGTAAAAACCAGTGTGCTTATCTCTGTGGATCGCTTATAGCTTTAGCACAGTCTCAGAATCTCATCAAAGCAATGGGTGAAAAAGGGGAAAGTTGGTTACTGGCTCATAGAGAAGACAAATTGACGAAATGATTTCAGTTATTTGCTAAATGTGGTTTCTGTCGAAGGCACCAAGTTAAGTCAAACGTCTGAGTTGCTGTGTCAGTGGTCTCTGTATGTGCCCGTCTTATGGAGGTTGTGTCTTAGAATATGACTTTCCCTTCCTCTGCCTTCTTTGGAAGGAGTGGTGTGAGGTCTCACAGTAGCCCGTGCCTATCTCCCTGTACTTGGGACTATCTCAGATTCAGCAACTCTTACGCTTAGGGCTGGAGGGAGCCTTAAGCATCTTTGGGCCCAAAGGAGGCCTGGGGTAAGTTTCTGCTTCCTTTTAACCTCTTTGCCATCAATCTTACTTCAGGTCATTCTGTCGCCCTGTTGCTCAGCCCCTTTGCTCTCCCCCTGTTAAGCCTAAGCAGAGAGAACAGCTTGAGAGCTGCAGGGAGCCCTTGCCTTGACTTTTTTCCTGCCTCATTATTGTTAGGTTCTGTCATTCTAGTTATCACTACAGCCTAAAAATTAAGCATCCCCTCTCTGGAAGGTGTTGCTGTGGTTCTCCTAATCAGGCCAGAGCCCCCGCAAAGGATTCACATCAAGAAGAGGTAGAGCCATGAGTCCACGCTGGGGCCAATATTAGTTATTCTGAAATCACAGCCCAATGACTATGGGGTGCAATAGGATCTTCTTCCTCTAAATACTCTTCTTCCCTTTCCTCCCCCCCCTTTCCATCTTCCTGCACGCACACCCCCAGCTATGCCTCTCTGATGACTCAAGCCATACAAATGGTTCTTCCTGTGCTGACTAGTCTCTGGGCAGTGTAGGTTCTATCTGCTGAAGTCGCATCTGATAGGCTCCCACGACCTCTAGCACTATGATTGACAGGCATCAATCCCTGTGATTGACATGCATCTGATAGGCTCTGTGATTGATACACGACGAACAGCCAACAAAACACATTGTTACCTGAATTTATGAACTGAAATTAATTAGCTAAATTCCTAGTAACTACTTTGCACAGAAAGTGTATTAATTCATAATCAATATCACTTCTGATCATTTGCATTTCATGTGATGTACCATTATTAATGAAAGACTGATTGAATGAGCATAATGTGATTGAAATCTGAATTAATATATTGTCATAGTTTATTATTTTCCTAATTCCAAGTCAGTAGGATCAGTAGAATGAATCTATGTTCTTAGACCAATGACATTCAAAATGAAAAGCCCATTTTATCTTCATATCCACTAAATATTTTGGCAAAAATTTAACTGTCTGACTAAACTAATTTTCCTTGGTGGTGACACATAGGTAAGTTTCTGGGTGTAGTCAAGGAAGCCGTGTTTGTCTAAGTCCAAGCACTTGTCCATGGATATTATGAATGAGCGTCCACTCACTGCAATGGGTGAGTGAAGCCCCAATGCAGTCTTGAAACTCTATTCCCAGTGTGGAGTCTCACATGGTTCACGACAGCAGCAGAATCGTTAACTGAATTATGCTTTCAATCTGTCCACTGCAGCAGCCCTATACATTTCTCCTGTGTAAATAGCATTCGGGTGTAATGTACGGGCTCACCACTGTTTGCTGCTTCTGTACAATGAAACATCCATTTCTTATGAACAGATGGAAGCTACACAAAATGAAATTAGAAAAATAATCCCAAGTGAATCAAGCTCAGTTATAATTTTCCTAATACATTGAGTGTTAGAAAATCCACGTTAATGTGTTGAGTTCCATGGACTGAAGTTTGCACATGGGCGGCTTTTTAAGTTATTTAGTCAAATGCACTTAAAGCTGTAAATTATCTGACTTGAGAACTTTTACAGTCAACAACTAATTTAATTCAACTAAAAAATGAGTTAACTTTGTCTAGTATGAGACAGTGCCGTGGGCATGGTGAAAAATGAAAAATCAAACTGCATCTTCACAAGGAGAAGGCTGGTATAGTTTCTCAAATACATACTTTTGAGATCTTTTCATAACATAAACACGAGTTTATGTTAAAAAATCTGCAACAATTGTTTTAAAACTGAACCATCATTCAATCACTCAGCATGTGAGTTTGGCAACATGATGCGAAATCACAAATCAGACTATTGATGCTTTTTATTGAACGATTTAAATAGATTGGTTTTACCCTTTGACCAAAAGAGTGACTAGAGGTGATGAATACCAGCTTTGTTCTAGTAATCATTTCACAAGGTGTATGTACACCAGAATATCACATTGTACACCTTTAATATACACAATTTGTTTGTCAAGTAAATCTCAATAAAGCTGGGAAGATGATGGGTAGATTAGATAGATAGATAGATAGATAGATAGATGGATAGATAATAGGATGGATAAATGGTTGAAGAGATGGATACATATATAGATGGACAGATGAATAGATGCATGGATGGATGAATGCATGCATGAATGGTTGGATGGATGGATGGATGGATGGATGGATGGATGGATGGATGGATTGATGGATAGCTAGATGGATGGACTGATGGATGGATGGATGGATAGATGGTGGATGGATGGATAAATGGATGAAGAGATGAATGGATGCATGGATGGATGGATGGATGCATGGATGGATGGATGGATTGATAGATGGATAGGTAGATGGATGGACTGATGGATGGATGGATGGGTAGATGGATGGACTGATGGATGGATGGATGGGTAGATGGATGGACTGATGGATGGATGGATGGGTAGATGGATGAACTGATGGATGGATGGATGGATAAATGGATGAAGAGATGGATACATATATAGATGGAGAGATGAATAGATGCATGGATGGATGGATGCATGGATGGATGGATGGATTGATAGATGGATAGGTAGATGGATGGACTGATGGATGGATGGATGAATGGATGGATGGATGGATGGATGGATGGATGGATGGATGGATACGTGGATAGGTAGATGGATGGACTGATGGATGGATGGTGGATGGATGGATGGATGGATGGTGGATGGATGGTGGATGGATGAATGGACGCACGAATGGACAGATGTTTGCTTTAAGTCAACACAAAGACTATAGCGCACCATGTCCACAAGGTGTTCATAGTCACAGAAGTCTGAACTTCAAACCCACAGAGAGCACATGAAACTTGGAAGTATACAAAGAAAAGTCAAAAACATAATAAATGGACTTTAAACTAAGCCATAGCAAAAATAAAGGCGAGTTATTTATTTAATAAAAAAAATAAAGGGCAAGTACTTCCTGTTATGCATTAAGAATGTGTTATTAAGGCCAGGTGTGGTAGCTGACACCTGTAATCCCAGCACTTTGAGAGGTCAAGGTGGGAGATCACTTGAGTTCAGTAGGTCAAGATCATCCTGGGCAAAATATCAAAACCCCGTCTCTACCAAAAATACAAAAAAAAAAAAAAAAAGAGCCAGGTTTCATGGTGCATGCCTATAGTTCCAGCTGCTCAGGGGACTGAGGTGGATCACTTGAGCCTGGGAGGTGAAAGTCGCAGGGTGCCAAGATCGCACCTCTCCACTCCAGAGTTGGTGACAGAGCAAGATTCTGACTCAAAAAAAATAAAAATTAAAGGACTTCATTATTAAGCGACAGTTGTCTATCATAGCAGTAGTCAAAATTCTTGGTAAAAATGTAGATGCCTTGGGATATTCTTATTATTAGCTATATTAATAGAAAGAAACTCTGTAAGAATTCTGTAGTTTGAAAGAATCACTGTCACCTATTGTCTTCAAAGCCAGTGAGAGCCACACTCTGGCATAACGCCTCCTTTGCTCAGGTATGGTGCGCTGCCTCAGGTGCCTTCTCTGGTGGCCACCGTTGCACGCGGGGGTCACGCGGGGCAGCTCGGCTCGCTCCCACGTCTGGGCGGACATTGCAGCTGCGGGCCTTCTGTAAAACGCTGCACCTGTCTTATCCCAGGAACACATGCACCGCAAGGGCATTGCCTTCTCAATCCTATCACTTTGCATTTTGTTTGATAAAATGTTATTTTTGACCCTGTTGATAATGAGGAAGATTTGTAGAGCAAGCATACACCAGATTGTATAATAACAAGTTAACAAAAACGAATCATTTATCAGCTTATGTTAACTATGTAAGAACTAGTCTTTCATAGTTGTTTACTTTTGAATATTTGAATATATACAGAGTACTTGGAATATACACACAGTACACAAGTTTGATATGTTAACACAGGAGTGTCCAACCTTTTGGCTTCCTGGGCCACAATGGAAAAAAGTGGAATTGTCTTGGGCCACACATAAAACACACTAACACTAACGAGAGTGGATGAGCTGGGAAAGGCCCACGCATGAGTTCCGTGATACCCGCCACCAACACATGGGTTCCGTGACACCTGCCACCACAGACAAGCCAAAAAGAACGCATATGCAAAGGGTTGGACATGCCTGTACTGCAGAATCTACGGATTGCATCTCCTCCACTCATGGTTAGCCACTCTGGTGTATCCCACCAGATAACCTGGCTTATCTGCATTTATTTTATTTATTTATTTATTTTGAGACTGAGTCTTGCTCTGTCACCCAGGCTAGAGTGCAGTGGCATGATCTTGGCTCACTACAACCTCCACCTCCCACCCAGGTTCAAACAATTCTCCCTGTCTCAGCCTCTGGAGTAGCTGGGATTACAGGTATGTGCCACCATGCCCAGCTAATTTTTGTATTTTTAGTAGAGGTGGGGTTTCACCATATTGGCCAGACTGGTCTTGAACTCCTGACTTCAAGTGATCCACCTGCCTTGGCCTCCCAAAGTTCTGGGATTACCTTTGTGAGCCACCATGCCTGGCCAATTTTTTTTTTTTTAATTTTTCATTGTGATAAAATACACGTAAAATTTACAATCTCAACCATTTTTAAGTGTGCAGTTCTGAGGCATTCAAAGCACTGTGTACAACCATCACTGCCATCCACCTCCAGAGCTATTTCATCTTCCCAAGCTAACGCTCCATCCCATGAAACACTCACTTCCCATTCCCCTTTTCCCCACCCCCTGGCACTCACCCTTCTGACCGTAGGACATTTACTTTCTCCAGGGACCTCATATTAGCAGACTCATTCAATACTTTTCTTTTTCAGCAGGCTTATTTCACTAAGCACAGTGTCCCAGGATTCACCCGTGCCGTAGCGTGCATCAGAATCTTCGTCCTTTTTAGGGTCAGATAACATTCCATTGTATCGATGGACCACATTTTGTTCATCAGTGGACACACTCAGGTTGCCACCAAGTTTTAGCTGTTGTGATAATGCTGATATGAACACAGGAATTCAAATCTCTCTAGGAAGCCCAGCTTTCAACTCTCTGGGGTCTGTACGCTCAGGCGGAACTGCTGGGGACGGGGTAGTTCTGCCTTAACGTTGGCCTCTGCTTTCATAATGCTGCCGCTTTTCCTTCTTCTTAAATTTGTCTTCATATGGTCTACGAATGTGATCTCTATTTCACGTGATTTTTTTCTTTTATGCTAACTTGAAATTTTTACATTTTGTTTTTAGTTCTTTTACTGAATATTTAAAAACTAATGTCACACAGTAAAGTTAATCCTCTCTTTTTAGACAGTAACTCCAAACTACTGATTATGAGTCATTATGAAATTAATAGATTTCTAACTTCTTATGTCTCTTTTTTTACCTCCAATAATTTTAGTTTATTATTTTATGATTGTGAGTTCTTCTCATACTTTATACTTCTGAGTATGTGTGATTTGCCAGCTTTATACATTATTTCTAACTCCAGACTAGACAAGAAGAGGAACTCCTCCAACCATGCCTCCTCTCCCACCGTTTCCATTTCTGTTATTCCTTAGAATCGTATTTCTAACATTTGTCATTAAGATAGCCTCTCATGTATCGTAATCCGTTGGAGCTTTAGTCTTATTCCCACATTGAATGGCTTCAGTGCTCATGGCTCACTTTCTAGCTGTGTCTCCATCCGTTTTGAGACATTCAAGTTTGTTCTAGAGTCGTCTTCTAGAAATGTCTTTAAGATGAGTTCACCAGCCCTGCATCCCTTGGGTCTCACGTGCTTTAAGAGACTTTGCTTTTATAGTATTTTAAGTAAAGCCCATGCTTTTTTCATTTCTTCTTTCACTATATCAATAAATTGAGTCTTTTCTGGATCAGCTGTTTTACCCAAGGTACAAATTGGGGAAAGGCTAAGTCAGAATTTCCCCAGCTCAAAAGGAAGCTCCTTGTAACCCAGGGCCTGTGTCCATGTGTGTGTAAATGCATGTGTGTGTAAATGCATGTGTGTAGGCATGCATATTCATATCTGTACATGCATGCGTGAATGCAATGTGTGCACATGTGTACACGCATGTGTGTGCGATGTGTGTGTACATGTGTGTCAATGTATATGTGCACATGTGTGTTCATGTGTGTGAATTCATGTGTGTGCACATGTGGGTCTGTGTGAGCATGCGTGTGTGTGCGTGTGTGCATGTGTGTGAATGCATGTATGTGAATGCATGTGTATATACGTTTGTGGATGTGTGTGCATGTATGCATAAGTTTGAGTGCATATATGTACACATGTGTGTGCATGTATGCATGTGTGAGTGCATGTGTGTATGCATGTGTATGGATGTATGTGTGTGCATGTGCTCATGTGTGTGGGTGCATGTATGCATTGTGTGAGTGCATATGTGCATGCATGTGTGTGGATGCATTTGTGTGCATGTATGAATGTGTGAGTGCATGTGTGTGCATGCATGTGTGTGGGTGTATGTGTGTGCATCTATACGTGTGTGAGTGCATGTGTGAATGTGTACATGTGGATGTGTGCATGTATGCATGTGTGAGTGCATATGTGTATGCATGTGTGTGGATGTATGTGTGCATGTATGCATGTGTTAGTGCATGTGTGTGTGCATGTGTAGATGTGTGAGTGCATGTGTATGCATGTGTGGATGTGTGTGTGCATGTATGCATATGTGAGTGCATGTGTGTGCACATGTGTAAGAGTGTGTGGATATGTGTGTGTGCGAGTACATGTGTGTAGCATGTGTGTATGCATGTGTGGGTGCATGTGTGTATGCATTTGTATGTGTGCGTGTATGTGTGTATGTACACATGTGTGTACATGTATGCATTGTGCATGCGTGTGTGTGGATGTATTCATGTGTGTGAATGCATGTGTACACGTGTGTTAATGCATGTGTGTGGATGTGTGTGCATATATGCGTGCATCGTGTATATGATATGTAAATGCATGTGTGTATTCATGTGTGTCTGGATGTATGTGTGTGCATGCATGTGTGTGTGCACATGTATGTTTGTATGCATTATTTGTCATTTCTCCCCAGCTAACAGAACATGAGGCTGTGGCTGCTCGAAATGCGTTCCCTCTCCCACCTTGCTTCCCTGGTAGCCACCTTCTGCGGGAGCAGCTCACTAAAGTAACCTCTCAAGGGCTCTGCACATCACCCAACTCCTGGTAAATGCTCAGGAAGTGCAGTGTTTCCTTCCCTCTGTGCAGTATCTCCTGACTTTCAGTGATACCCTGGGACATTCCTACAGCACTCTCTCATCAGACCCCCCGCTCCAAGCAACACCTGCGGATTCTGCCAAGGCCGCAGCATCACTTCAGGAGTCTTGGTGATCTGGGCGCTGTCTTGGAGCTGCTCTGCTGGAAGACCCCACCCTCCAGGCTGTGCTATGCCCTGCCCCAGCTGGGTCTTCCCTCATTCCACGCCCTTTCACACACACTGTAGAATCCATGGTTAGGCTGCGAGCTCCATGAAAGCTTGAGTTTGCTTTCTGGCTTTTGTTCTTATTCTCTGGGGACAACTTTAGATAGAAGAAGAAATCTAAAGAGATATCTTCACCCTGCTGTCTTAACAAGGAGACAGAGAGCAAAAGGGTTGTAGCCAGGGGCTGAGGGGAGGCAAACAGGAATCAGTGTTCAATGGGACAAAGCTCAGTTTGGGAAGATAAAAAGGCTCTGGAGGAGGATGGTGGCGACAGTTACACAATAGGGTTCCAATGCCACAGAGCCACACACTTTAAAATGGTAAATTTGGGCTGGGTGTGGTGGCTCACACCTGTAATCCCAGCACTTTGGGAAGCTGAGGTGGGTGGAAAACCTGAGATCAGGAGTTTGAGATCAACCTGGCCAACATGGACAAACCCCATCTCTAAAGTACAAAAAATTAGCCAGGCTCGGAAAGGCTGAGCATGACGGTGCACCAGGAGCCCATAAACCTGTCAGGAGACTCGGCCTCAGCCTGCTTTACCATGTGGGAGCTCACGGCGGAGAGCGGGATGAAGCGTGAGCCTAGGAGTCAGTTTTAAAATGACCAAGCTTGTACTCATTTACATCCCTTTTGGCCTAAGCACTTGGCTGTGACACGAGGTTTTATTTCTGCTCCATGAGCCCCTTCTCAAAACGTTTTTCTCTCCAATCACAAATAGATTTTGGAAAAGAAAAAGCATGAAGAGAAGGAGGTTCGGTGTCCCACTCAGTCTGGCCCAGCTTTAGAGGGTCAAGACTCATTGAAAGTGACAATAAATAGTCGATCATCTGGAGAGTGAAGAAAATAAAAACAACAGCACTGGCACTATGACCCCTGGACGCCGACTCCGGCCCGGGCACCACGACCCCTGGACACCGACTCCGGCCCGGGCACCACGACCCCTGGACACCGACTCCGGCCCGGGCACCACGACCCCTGGACACCGACTCCGGCCCGGGCGCTGTGACCCCTGGACGCCGACTCCGGCCCCGGCACTGTGACCCCTGGACGCCGACTCTGGCCCCGGCACTGAGACCCCTGGACACTGACTCCAAACCCATGTGTGAACCCCAGGGAGCCGGGCATGAGCTCCTTTGAGGAACAGAAGAGGCTCCTCATTAGAAAACAACCCGCCTCCACCCTGAGGACATGCCCCCTCCACCACCACCCAGAGCCTGCACTCCTGACACAGAGGGATGGGGCCTGGGTCCACGGCCCCCTCTGCCTCCAACAAACAAAGTGGGCTTGAGGGATCCCCAGATATCACAGCTTCAGTTTGCTCAGGCGTAAAATCGAATCACTCATCGCTGCTCTGTGCCACGCAATCGCACATAAGGGAACCCAGGAAAGTTGTAACTCCCACGTTCTGCAAGGGCCTCAAAGGGCTGTCCAAGCATTGAAGCATTTTTGTCACCTGGGAGGCATGTTCTACTGGAATTCCCCTCCTATGGCATCATGGGGTGAGTGAGGTCACAG
Source organism: Callithrix jacchus (assembly GCF_049354715.1). Classification (NCBI taxonomy): domain Eukaryota; kingdom Metazoa; phylum Chordata; class Mammalia; order Primates; family Cebidae; genus Callithrix; species Callithrix jacchus. The sequence continues at coordinate 10,193,706 of NC_133508.1, forward strand.
CGATGGTGCAGGAGTGTGCAGCCAGGTAGACAGAAGGCTGACCCACTTCCACCCGTTGGAGTCATCCACCGAAACACAAGAGGCCGTGCGGACCAGAAAGTCTGTGTGGCAGCAGCTCCCGGACACCTGCTGCCCTGCCCCGCTTTGGTCCACCTTCGGATTTGGATGTGCAGACCCCTCTTCCCAAATCCTGTCTGTGGACGTCGCAGCCCCACTTCTAAATAAAGATGGAAATGCGTGGCTTGCAAAAGGAACTTGTTTCTATCAGTGCTGAGACAGGGCGCCAGATGAACACTCCTCAGATACCATCTTCTTTCTTTCGTCTTGGCCTGCAGAGGCTCTGGCTGGGTGCAGACTCGACGCGGCCCTGCAGAGCAGGATCAGGGTCTCTGGGTCCACCTGGGTGCATGGAATCGTTCTGGTACCCAGGCTGGGCGTATCCTGCCAGGGGAAAAGGAAGAAAACAGCACCCATCGAGTGACAGCTACAATACAACTTGTCAGCAGAGCAGCCGTAAATTCCGCCCAAAGCCTCAGGAAAAACAATGACCGATGGGAGGCAACGCTGATGGGAGTACATACAACACTGTGACGGGCAGACTGAAAGGGGACCGCGTGGTCAGACGGCTTTCTTCCCAGGCAGCTTCAGAGAGGGGGCTCCCGCGTCTTCCCCTTGATACATAACCCGCAGTGGCCACGAGAGGGCGCACCTGACTCGGTACGCCGTACACCTGCCTGAGAATGCCGAATCCTGATGGACAGGAGATCACGGTCATGCCCTGGAGTCAGTCTTGCTTCTCAGGGCTGACCCCCCAGTACGGCGTTTAAATTGTGAGTCTAAGAGGATAAGATATTTCCACGTGACTTCAGAAAAATCTAACATGATCATAATCGCTGTTACTTTATTTTTATTTTATTTTTAGAGATGGAGTCTTGCTCTGTCACCCAGGCTGGAGTACAATGGTGCGATCTTGGCTCACTGCAACCTCCGCCTCCCGGGCTCAAGTGATTCTTGCCTCAGCCTCCCGATAGCTGGGATTACAGGTGCACGCCACTACTCCTATCTAATTTTTGTATCTTTAGTAGAGACGGGATTTCATCATGTTAGCCAGGCTGGTCTCAAACTTCTAACCCTGTGATCTGCCCATCCCAGCTCCCAAAGTGCTGAGATTACAGGTGTGAGCCACCACAACCGGCCAATAGTAGCTAATATTTATTAAGCATTTGCTATGTGCCTTGCTCTGAGCTACATATTTCATAGGCATTCTTTGGTTAAATGCTCATGATACTTGGATGAGATATATTTTTGCAAATGGGGAAACAGCTGCTTAAGTTCCCATGAATAATAATCAGCTGATCTAAACCCAGGTCTGTCCCAAGTCTGGCTGTCAGCCCTGCCACCTCCTTTCCCAAACAACATCACTGGTTTGAGCCCAAGGCTCCACCTGTATAACAAGACCAGAAATAAGAATTTCACAATTTATACAACGCCAGGCAATTTGGGGGACTGGTGTAAGCAATTCTGCAGACTCTTGGAGACAGTAGTCACTGGGGGCATCGTGCCACAACTAAGCATTTAAAGGTTGAAAATGCTTTCACTCGATTGATAAAGCAATATTCCCCAAACTTGATCTCATACATCCTACGAACACATCTTTATGTCAGTATACCCACACGTCAGTGGCACAGATGGCCAAAGTGTTTTTTCCTGAAGTGCAAACATTGAACGTATTCTTGAGGCCAATGTTGTATATATCTCTTCGTGAGAATAACAGGATTTTTTTTTCTCTTTAGTGCTTGAAGCATGCTTGAAATACAAGTTAATAGGACCCCAAGTATCTCCATTTTATGTTATTAAAGGTAATCTTCTTTAATTAACATAATCAGAGGAAAATAGTATACTTAAGAGACCAAAAAAAAAAAAGTGGCGTATCTTAGATCAAAGGTTTTTCCTGTGATTGTGTTTGATTATCTTTTAAAATCATGCATCATAAGAGTTTCTAGAATGCAGCAGTTGGATTTTTTTTCTTTATTTACTTTATATATTTATAATTCTGACTTTTAAATCATAAGACAATTGGTGTGTCTGTTTATAATGCTGGTAATCTAGAAGGGGAAAACGGTATTTTCTTAATTTCTCATGAACACTTTTATTTCTGGAACTGTAATTACCGTTTTTGAGCAGCTTCGCTAGGAACATAGCATTCCGCTGGCTGGCCCCCAAGTTTCTGGTGGCTTCTCAGCCCCATCTACAAGAAGATAAAATAAAAAGGCCCAGCACCGAGCATATGGTCTCGGTGTACGCGTGCTTTGAAGAACAGCAAAAGGCCAGCAGAAGGAGGACTTAGCATACACATGTGGAAGGTCTGTCCAAGCAGGCTACTCTCTCCACGGGGCAAAGCAAAGCTTTGTGGAAATACAGGATATGCACACAAAGGGCTTGGCATGGCCCAGCCTGCAGGGCACCTGCGAGGGAACAGCGTTTCCGCCAAGATTGCACCTGAACAAAGCCATGCACGTCCACGGCCGTCTCAGCACAGCCACTGGCATCTACAGAGAGCAGAACCTGAAGGAAGACAAGACAGAGGGGCCGGGTGCAGTGGCTCCCAACACTTGGTGAGGCCAAGGCGGGCGGATCACGAGGTCAAGAGATGGAGACCATCCTGGCCAACATGGTGAAACCCCATCTCTACTAAAAATATAAAGCTGGGCGTGGTGGTGCATGCCTGTAGTCCCGGCTACTCGGGACGCTGAGGCAGGAGAATCCATGTTTACGGCAAAATGAAGTTGAATGGCAAAGCAAGTTTACAAAGTGACGGGCATCAGACCTTAGGAGGCAGTGAGTGAAAACTACACAGAACAGGCTGTCACTCCGACAAAGACCCCAGGGAGCTGTCGGGGAATGCCAGGTGCCCCTGCAGGTCCATGTCAGGCAGGCAGAGCGCACTGGTGCCCTGCAGGTCCGTGTCAGGCAGGCAGAGCGCACTGGTGCCCCTGCAGGTCCGTGTCAGGCAGGCAGAGCACACTGGTGACCCTGTAGGTCCATCTCAGGCAGGCAGAGTGCACTGGTGCCCTGCAGGTCCATGTCAGGCAGGCAGAGCGCACTGGTGCCCTGCAGGTCCCTCTCAGGCAGGCAGAGCGCACTGGTGACCCTGCAGGCCCATGTCAGGCAGGAAGAGCACGCTGGCCGGGCCGGGGCCAGGGTAAACTGACCAGGAGGAGGGATGGCTTTCCCAGGCCAGGGACAGGTTAGGACCCAGCCATCGGAAAGATAAACGATGGAAAAGCACTTGAAGGAAGTCTTCAGGTTGACAAAGTGTAGATTGGCAGAGGAGGGAATTTTAGATGTAAAGGGAGTGGTGGGGAAATATCTTTCTATCCCATAGAAACATGGTAAAAATTCATTATTACAGATACAAGCTAAATGTACAGACGTTCTTAAAGCGTTTGTCTAAAATAACGCAAGATTGCTCCATAACAGGCTCTTACGACAATGTTTAGGATTTCAGAAATGCAGGAGAAAGAAAATGTAATCAACACAGACAGTTCCTGATTTATGGTGGTTCAACTTACAGCCACATCAGTAAATGGCTCGACACCGTCAACCCTTGTGATTAAAACAGGCCTGTGTTAGAGGACTGTGCCCAACCATCTGCTCATCTAAGTGTTCTGAGCATGCCTAAGGCGAGCGAGGCTAACCTGTGACGTTCTATAGATCAGGTGTATGGAGTGCATTTTCAACTGACTGTATTTTCAGCCTGCAATGTGTTTATCAGGACATCATCCCATCCTAGCTCAGGGAGCACCTGTTCTGGACTAGACTACCCATCGATTGGTTGCTGTGACACCCCCGGCCCCTAGCATCACAGCAGAAAACAAACTAGCTTAACTGGACATTGTACCTAACGCCACAGTAAGACGCGGCCCGAGTGTTAGAAGGAGAACAATACAGAACTGGCGTAATCCCATCTGCAGCTTCTCGTTCATCCCTGACACATACGTGGCCACTTGGATGTGGATTTATGACCCGCTGGGGATGTATGAAATACGTCTTCTTCCTCTAGAGGATTTTTTCTTCTGGCTGAGCCTCTCTCACGCCTCATTCATCCTTGGCTTGCACATTCCTTTTCTCTCGCAAAGGAGTTCTCATATTTCCTTTGTTGTTTTCATAATACTTTCAGTAGAACATGACCCCAGAGATAAAAGCAGTAAAGAGTCGATCAACAACTGTCTTAGGGAGGAATGACTGGATTTCCCTGGGCTGGAATTTCTGAAGAAGGGGTCCACCTGGAGAACATGCTCATCCTCTCACAGCATGCCTGGGTCACTGGCAGTGCCCTGTGCCTATGGGGCCGCTCTTCAGTGCCTCTCCAACAATCTGCAGGGTTTCCAGGGCAGGGAAGCGGTTCTAACAAACAGCACTGCGAGCCCCTTCCCAGGACGCCAGCAACCCGCAGGTAAAACATCACTGGGGGCTGCCGCTGCTGCCTTTGGCGTCCTGGCCGTGGCTTGCTTGGGATGGGTTGTAGTCCACAATTTCCTTAGGAAGTTGGCTTTTCTCTCGTTGTCTGAAATTCCCACCGAATCCCCTGTCTATTGTTGGCTACGCACTCTAGCGGGTCCGTAGAACCCTGGTTTTGATAGTAAATATGTGATTAAACCTATTGGACCCTCTTCTCAGAAAAAATAAATGTGGATATATACACATGCAAGAAAAATTTGCAGCTCAGCTTAGGAGGTCTAAAAGTCACTGAGGCTTGAATGATTCTCAAGGTTTCCACCCTGGAACAATCTGGGTAAAGACATTGAACCCCCTACAAAAACTTTTGTAAATTTTCTTCTAAGGCATCTGTGTGGGCTAACGATAGATTACAAGCAGCTGATCGCTGCCTATGCATTTATCTTCACTCTCAGCACTGATCCGGAGGTGCCGAACACCTTCTGTTAAGAGTCATGTCTGTGAGCAAAACGCACAACTATTGAAGTACTGACCACGGCTGCTCTGGTTCACACACATCGCTCACAACACTGACTGGACACTGGAATGTGCCGGTGTCCCGGGGAACAGGTCTGTGCCTCCTATGGCTTTGGCTTTCTGCAGTCCAATCTGCCTGGCCATGAAGCTTTCAGTCCTCGATTTATATCCTTAAAATAGTCTCAGGTTGAGAGCCAAAAAGATTGTCGGGGAGAGTTGGGTCCTTAACTAATAGGAGTTTTAGAAACAGTTCTCCCGGCCAGACGCGGTGGCTCACACCTGTAATCCCAGCACTTTGGGAGGCTGAGGCAGTGGATCTCGAGGTCAGGAGTTCAAGACCAGCCTGGCCAACATAGTGAAACTCCATCTCTACTAAAAAATATGAAAAGTAGCCGGGCCTGGTGGCGTGTGCCTGTAGTCCCAGCTACTCAGGAAGCTGAGGCAGGAGAATGACTTGAACCCAGGAGACAGAGGTTGCGGTGAGCTGAGATTGTGCCACTGCACTCCAGCCTGGGCCCTGGGTAACAGAGCAAGACTTTGTCTCAAAAAAGAAAGAACCGAAAACAGTGCTCCCAAACTAAGAAGGTATAATCATAAATAATATTCTAGTATAACGTACGTGCCAGGACCTGACAGAGATTGGGTCTTTGCATGCTTTTAAGTCTGTGGAAGTCTCACTTAATGATATATTTGTTTTTAATAAAACTCAATAAATATATTATCTCAGCATCTCCCGAGGATATTATTTTATAATTTGCTGCATTTGGGTTCCTAACGTCCTTCTTATGGGCCAGAAGGACAAAGAAAAATCTTTTATTAGCAGAGAGAAAATAAGACAGATAATTCCTGCCTTCTCCGAGGTTCTGTAAGTCGGACTGGCCTGCCCCGCGAGACGGTGCTGCTCACTCTGTTTATCTTCTTAATTACTGCTCTGTAATCACAGCTAACTTCTGCTATCAACCCTGCGGTCCCATCTTCTCAGGGTTTGTACTGTGGTCAGAGGTTCCCAGATACTCTATCATTATTAAGAGAGAGAAACATTCTCTTTTTTGAACCTAACGTGGGACATAGAACAATGAAGAGTTTTTAAAAAGAAAGGAATCTGCGGTGGCTTAAGCCTGTAATCCCAGCACTTTGGGAGGCCGAGGCGGGTGGATCACGAGGTCAAAAGATCGAGACCATCCTGGTCAACGTGGTGAAACCCCGTCTCTACTAAAAAATACAAAAAATTAGCTGGGCATGGTGGTGCGTGCCTGTAATCCCAGCTACTTAGGAGGCTGAAGCAGGAGAATTGTCTGAACCCAGGAGGCACGGAGGTTGCAGAGAGCCGAGGTCGCGCCATTGCATTCCAGCCTGGTAACAAGAGCGAAACTCCGTCTCAAAAAAAAAAGAAAGGAATCTAGGAGCTATTTCGTTCTTGCCTCTTTTCACGTTTTAGTGACCATCCTGAGAAATGACATCTACTTAGGTGACAGGAATTCAAGGGAAAAAAATACTGAAAACCGACTAAGAGTCTCTGGGACACAGAGAGGCTGGCCACTGTAGGTCTTCAGTGATGCTTGGGAATGTGCCACACCAGGCCCCCGTCTCCTTCTGGGACCTTTCAGATGTCTCGTAATTACCTGCGAAGATGGAGGTTGTCACTCGGGCTTCTTGCTGGGAATCTTTTGCAGAGCGGAGCATTTTTGCATTTCAGACTTCATGGCAAATATGTTCAAAAGCAATGTGCGAGTTCATCTGTGCTTACATATCAGACATTTGATTCACACATGAGTTGAGAGCTTGTTGTGTACTAGGTAAATACAAATTCCATGAGGGATCTCTTTGGGGCACTGCAGAAGCTTGGCCAGTGGTAACACACTGTGCAGTTCTTGCTCTGCTGCTCTCTAAGGCCACTCCTGACTTTATGCAGAAGAGCGTAGATGTGGCTTTCTATGACACAGCATGAAGATACTGCTGTGGCTGTGTGAATGACAGCCACCAACGCAGCCAGGAGGTTCGTGAGCCAACATGCTTCCAGTAAGAGCTTCCGCTCTGCCTTCTTTTCTCTGCATTCATCAGAACCCTCTCGGAGGTTTCGGAGCACCTGACACACGCACAAATACGGCACCAGTCACACTTGACACGCACACTAATATATACAGCACTAGTCACGGTTCCCAGTGTGTGGCGTGTGGTGCACGCCTGTGGTCCCAGCTACTCGGGAGGCTGAGACAGGAAGATGGACTGAAGCTGGGAGGTCAAGGCCACCATCACCCATGATGGCACCACCGCACTTCAGCCTGGGTGACAGAGCAAGACACTGTCTTAAAAAAAATTCAGTTCAGGGAAACAAAGGGAACAGTTAACGGGTTAACTCTGCAACTGTCCTCTTCCTGACATTTCTATTTGTGCTCCTTGAAGTCTGTCACTCTTCCTCTGACTGGAGGCCCTGGTGGCTCCTGGGCTGGCTGGGGCCCCCTGCACACACAGACCCTTTTGGGAAATGTGGTGGGCACGTGAGTTTGTGTCCCAGAGAGTGGGATGGGAGCAAGGGGCCAGAAGACTCCGAGACCTGCCTTTGTCTCCATGCAGGGCTCTGCCCTCCCCTGCAGGAGGGACCGGGGGTCTCAGGTTCCAGCACTTTCCCATGCTGGCCTCAGGGTGGGAAGCAGCTCCCTCCACCCATCAGGCAGGCTCTAGTGTCCAGGAGAAGGGCCCTGACTGCCTCCCTTCCCTCTTCCCAGGAGGCCCTTCGTCACCATCACCTCTGTTTCTATTCCAGCCTCCTGTGAGGTTTCTCAGTTCCTTGGAATATGGGCCTAGATGTTCAATCTCAGCCCGGCCTCTGTCCTATTCTTCCACTTGCTGGCAGTCTTCCAAGAGTCATCCTAACAAACCCTGGGGCATTTTTGTCGGGTTACAGCCCACCACGGGGACCGAGCCTGGACCTTTGGATCAGAGCTTTATTGGTGAGGCCAGTGGAGAGGCAGGTGAGTCATCGTGGATGGCCAGGGTGGGCTCTGGAGCCAGGGCCCCGGGTGCAAGTTCAGTCCTACTCATTAAGGCTGTAGGACCCGGGCAGGTCCCCTGGTACTCGTGACTCCGTTTCTTCCTCTACAAAATGGCAGTGTCCTGGAAGAGCTCCTGGCTGCAGGTTAATCAAGGTTCATGAGCACATGCAGGGAAAGCACCCAGCACAGCGGGAGCTGGAAATGCTGGCTGCTGTGAGCACAACCCTGTTCCCCGGGGGTGTTCAGAGGAACCGCTTTCCCCGCGGTCCCAGGTACATTCACCCGCAGTGAGTGGGAATTCTGCGGCTCCTCGGTCATTATGTGGCTTCTCCCTCCTGACTGTGAACTGCTGGCCATGCCTGGGAGTATCTCTGTCCGCTCTCTGTTGCTCCTGGCAGCTGTCACTCTGGAGCCTGATTCCACTTGGAACTGAGAAGCAATCCTGCCCACCTGGCCGTGGACACTGGCTGCCCGTTTGGAAGCTGGCCAGCCACCAGCAGCTGCCCTCGGAGCAACTGCCTTCTAGAATGTCCAGTTTGCCAAGGGTCAGTTTGTTAAAATTACAGGTTTATTGTTTCTTTGAAACCAATTTACCCCACATCCATCAGGTCACAGTTGAACACATAATTCCAGGACACTGAGCCTGCCGGTGTTGACCTCGCACTTTCTTTCCTTTATTCTTTGAGATGGAGTCTCACTCTGTCACCAGGCTGGAGTGCAGTGGTGCGTTCTCAGCTCACTGCAACCTCTCTGCCTTCTGGGTTCAAGAGATTCTCCTGCCTCAGCCTCCTGAGTAGCTGGGATTCCAGGCGCATGCCAGCACATCCAACTAATATTTGTATTTTTAATAGACACAGGGTTTCCCTATGTTGTCCAGGCTGGTCTTGAACTCCTGACTTCAGGTGATCCACCCGCCTCGGCCTCCCACTGTGCTGGGATTGCAGTTGTGAGCCACGCACCTGGCTGTCACTTCACTTCCTGAAGCCACATTTTTAAGGTACACAGTCCATGCTTCATGCTGGGCCTGGGAGGGGGTTCCTGGTTGTAAACCTGTCTCTGTGGCCTCCCAGCTGGCTCAGAGATGTCCCCAACCCAGAGTCCCGAGGACACCGATTTTGGGGAGGAAGCTCGCTTGGGGTGCTGGGCGTAAAGCTGGCAAAGCAGCACCCCCTCTCTGGTCTCAGCTGGAAACGAACCTGACAGCTTTGCCCTGCCTGCCAGCCACCGCCTCCTCTCTCCTCTCAGAAACGCGCGTTGATGTCTTCAGATCCTGTGCCCAGTGGGCTGGCCTGGGACCAGGTTTCAGCTGTGGTCCTTCTAAAGAGGCGTGGGGACTGCTCTGTTTCTCTTTCAGCTTTCGCTCACATTCCCTCCATCCTCTTAAGCCTGGTCATGGCCTCTGCCGTGGTCTCCCACGTGCTGGCAGCCTTCCAAGACCCATCCCAGCAAACGGGGGCTCTTTTGTCCAGTTATGTGAATGGCCACCCCTGGGAACATTCTGGCCCCTGTGGGGCTGTGTTCACCCCGGGTATGGAGGGGGTCTGGTCCTGCAGGTGGGTCCTCAGGCCCCGGGCAGGGGCACCCGTGGATGAGCTGTCCTGCTGGGGGGCCCGTGCAGAGCCGCGGAGGGGAGGGAACAGGTAAACCAGGAATGTCCCTCACTTCCTTCCAAGGCTTCGCTCTGGGACCTCTCACCGTGGAGGCTGCTTTTCTTCTGCTTCATTTCATCTGGATTTTACCAAGGAGAAAATGCACTGGGGAAGCAGGAGTTACAAGCCGAGGGCCCAGTGGTTGCTTTAGTCCTGCACACCCCAGAACCCGGCCCGGTCCTTCCCCTGCAGTCCCAGAATGAATTCAGGGGTGCTCTGCCTCCCAGCCTCCTGCAGTGGGACTCTTTCCACTGCTTCCAGCCGAAGGCCACTGGGGGGCAGCAGAGGCCTGGTGACGGGGAGGGCCCTGGGGAGGAGACCCTGGGAACAAGGCCTCCCCATCAGGCTCCCTCCGTCTAGGGTGGTGGCAGGCGGGTGCTGGTCCTTCTCTCAGGAGGGGCGACCGCTGGCCACCGCATGACCACAAGGAGCAGCGAAAGGAGACACCCCCATCAGGTCTTCCAGCAACCGGCTCAGAATTTTCACAGGAATCTTCTCAAAGCCGCCTTCATTTCTGCCCCAGCCTTCTGTTTGTGGATTTCCGAGGGTTGAGTTGTCACCCGAGGCTTATCGGGGACAGGGATCAGAGCTTCAGTGTCACTGGTGAGAAGAAGCTCATCAAACAGCTTTCAGGATCAGCCCCTTCTCCAGTCGCTGTGACTGGCAGAGCACGCTGCCCCAGCACGGCCTGCTGAGTGCCTCACGATGTCACACTCTAAAGCCGGGTGGTGGTAAAGAGACTCCATCCAGTTGTCTTGTACACACGTCCCCAAATGCTACTCAGGAATAGAGTTGCATCGCGTGTGTATGCAGCCAGCATTTCTCGGAAACTGAAAATCTAGCCAACTGGATGCACACAGGGTGCTGGGGCAGTTCAGACTCTGATGTCTTTGTGGATATTGCGTTCTCTTGCTGATTCTTCGGCCTTTAAACACAGTGTGAGGCACAGTTAATTTTCACGATTTGGGATTGGAATCGCCCGTGTTGCAGGCGAATCCTGCTCAGGGCTCGCTTTCCCTGTGCACATCGTTACTCGGGAGCTGCCTGCTTGTCTTAGCCAGCCCGGGGCTGCAGAAACCAGACACCCAGGACGGCGACGGGATTTCTCACGGTGCTGGGGGCTGAGGTTACGGTCAAGGCACCCGCAGACTCATCCCTGATGAGGGCCTCCTGGTGCAAGAGGGGACTTCTCAGCAGCCCTAGAACCTGAGAGACTGAGTGCAGTTCCCAGGGTCCCCACGGCGCCTGGCCAGGGTCAGCCGGGCCTCTGCTGCCCTCCAGTGGCCTTTGGCTGGAAGCAGCGGAGAAGGCAACTTCTCACATGGCACACACAGAGGGAGTCAGAGAGAGAAACAGAGAGAGGGAGGGACAGAGATAGGGAGAGAAAGGGAGAGACAGAGAGAGAGAGAGAGAAAGGGAGAGAGACAGAGACAGGGAGAGAGAGAGAGAAGGAGAGAGGGAGTGAGGGGGGGAGCGAGTGTGAGCCCGGACCTGCCCCCTCCCTCTTCTCTCTAGAGCACTGAGCCCCTCACGAGGCCCCATACCATAGCCTCATCCCGTCCTCGTGGTCTCCCCACGGTCCCGCCTCTAAATACTGTCACATGAGGGGCTTGGGCCTTGACACGATTTCTGGGGGGACACAAACATCCAATCCACACCAGGGACACTGGTGGCCATGAGATGGCGGAATTGTGTGTCCCAGGAACCCTACGTGGAAGCCCCAGCCCGGGACCTCAGATCATGACCCTATTTGGAGATGGGGTCTCTACGAAGGTGACTGATGTAAACCGTGGCCGTCAGGCTGGGCTCTAGTCCACAGGGCTGAGGTCCTGATAGAAGGAGGAGACTGGGATGCAGATGCACACGGAGGACGACTCTGTGAGGACACCGGGAGAAGATGCCATCTGCAAGCCACTGAGAAGCCTTGGGAGGAGTGGCTCTGCCCATGGCATCAGCGCAGACCTGCAGCCTGTAGGACTGTGAGAAACCCCTGCCGGGCCTTCCGCCCTCAGGCTGGGGTGCCTTGTGTTGGCAGCCCTCGGGCAGGGGTACAGCAGGCTGGAGAAGCGTGACTCAGCCTTGAAGCAGCAGCAGAGAGACTGCTAAGGTGGAGGCAGGTGTGGGGTGAGCCTCCAGCCACTGCCCTCAGCTTTTCTGCACCCTCTTAGCTCCTGCCCACCTGGAGGTCTCTCCCAGCCTGAGTTTAGATTTAGTAGAAATCAGGGCACTTTCTCACAGACATGAAGGCGGCGCGTACAGAACAGATGGTCACCTGCACAGATGTCTTGGGGTCAAGTGTGGCACAAACACATACACACACACAGAGAGAGAGACACAGCCTCCCTGCCCAGTGAGTTTCCGGTGATTAGTACCTTTTTACAAAGCGACTCCAGCTCTCCTGCCGGAACAGTGAAGCTCCTCCAGGGAGGAGACTCACTTACTTATCTCTGCATTTTCAGAGCTTAGCACCTGACCTGGCCCCATTCCGTGCCCTAAATAAATGTTTATGGAATGAATTCACACAGAAACGCAAATCCAAATATCACATGTTCTCATTTATCCGTGGAGCTAAACATTGGGTGCACAGGATATGCAGGAGACTCTGGGCACTCCCAGAGAAAGCGGAGAGGGAGGGGCAAGGCGTGAGGGACTCTTACCCTGTACTGTGCTCACGGTGTGCGTGACGGGGTCAGTGGAAAGCCAACCTCAGCATCACAAGTCATACCTATGAAACCAACCTGCGCGGACCTCCTGAATCCAGAATTATTTTTAAAGTAAATAAAATTAAATTTAAAAAAAAAACATATCCTAGGCTGGATGCCATGACTTACGCCTATAATCCCGGCACTTTGGAATCCAAGAGGGAAGAATCATCTGAATCTAGGAGTTTGAGGCCAGCCTGGCCCACATGGCAAAACCCTGTCTCTACTAAAAATAAAAACATTAGCTGGGCGTGGTGTCACACACCTGTAATCCCAGGCTGAGATGAGGATGGCTGGAACCCAGGAGGCAGAGGTTGCAGTGAACCTTGATCACACCGCTGCACTCCAGCCCGGGGGACAGAGGGAGACCTTGTCTCAAAAGATAAACAAATAAGTAAACGAAAAACTAACACATTCTTGAGGCAAGCAGGGAAAGTTCCCAGGAACAAAAGGCTTTCATTAAAAAAAAATCTATTGACCTAATGAACTAATGAATAAATTAATGTAAAATGCCTTACTGTGGTTCAAAGCCGCCTCTGCCGTGTGTCGTCACGTACGTGTGAGAAGTGGGCACGCCCACCAGGGCAGCTCACCACCTCATGCCTCGCTGCAAACCGTGCCACGGATCAGCCTGGCGTTCAGCAGCAGCCCGCCCACCCCTGGGTGCCTCTTCTCACCCACTGCTGCTCTGACTTTCGGTTTTTCATTCATTTGAATGTTTCTGGGGTGCTGTGTCTTCCTCAGGACCCCGCCCTCCCTCCTGCAACCCGACCTTGCCTCCCCCAGTCACTGGGATCCCAGCACAGCTCTGACTTCCAAGTCGTGTTGGAAAATTGCAGTAGAGAACTCAGACTGAACTGTTCCCTAGGGACCTGGGCTTCACGGCCGGCCTAGTGATTCTTGAGTTGCCCATGTGGCTGTAGGGGCTCCAGGTATTTGCCCGACACACAAATCATGAAGGGGACGCCTGACTTTAGACCCGTGCCCTGCCTGCTCCCTGCCTCGCTCCCTCATCACTTCTCAAAGGCAGTCGCCCTCCCCAACCCCTCAGAAAGAAAGTCCCTCTGATAGTGTGAAGGGACCGAAGGTCACAGCAGAGAGAAAATCCCTAAACTTCTTCTGGCTTCCCGAGGCGAACACGCTGCACGTGGTCAGCATGTTGGCGTTCCATCCCGGAACAGCTCATCCTCACTCCGCAACCCCATGGACTTCCCATCCTGCCCAACCCAGGACCCCACGGCCCCAGCACCCACCATGGGTTCCCTCTCTCACCATCAGGAAGTGTGAGCCAAAAGGAAATGCAAAGCCCCTCGAGCCTCATTATGCCCCACTCTTTGGGGGTTCAGGAGCAATTGGCCAGCCTTTTTTTTTTGAGACGGAGTTTCGCTGTTGTTACTCAGACTGGAGTGCAATGGCGTGATCTCAGCTCACCACAACCTCTGCCTTCTGGGTTCAAGCAATTCTCCTGCCTCAGCCTCCCGAGTAGCTGGGACTACAGGCGCGCAGCACCATGCCCAGCTAAGTTTTGTGGTTTTTTTTAGTAGAGACAGGGTTTCACCTTGTTGACCAGCATGGTCTCATCTTTTGACCTTGTGATCCACCCGCCTCCCAGAGTGCTGGGATTATAGGCATGGGCCACCATGCCCAGCGACCAGCCTTTACGTTAGAACAGAGACCACAAGACTGACAGAGAGAACTCTGTGGCAACACGATGCCAAATTATACACAGGACCTAAGGTGTGCCCGGCAAGGGTTGAGTCACGCGCCCCACACCTAAAGAATAACCTGGGTTCTCCCTCTCACAAGGTGTTTATTTTTCTCTGGCAGCTAAATAAGCTCTTGCCTAGAGATAAGCAGGGCTCCAGCGGTTACAGCACCAGCCAGCAGACACTGCCCCCCGAATCCCATTCCACCAGCCACCACTGCAGCTTTGATTAGGCAAGAGACTGATTTCAGCAACTTTCTCCTGATAAAAAGACACCACCCATGCGCTAGTGCAGCGCTTTACAGACGCCGAGCACTTGAGGGCCTCTGTGTCCTGAAAAAGACTTTTGATGTTCGTGGCCCAACTGTAACTCAGTTAAATGTTAGGTTTACACCCCAAGACAAGCTTGGGTCGTATGTCACAGGCATGTCTGTTCATCACGCATGTGCCAGGCCCCTTCATGAATACTCATCGCTCCTCCTAGAATCTGTTAACTATGCATGCTTGGCCAGTCCTTTCAGCATGGGCCCCTGTTCCCCCCAGCCTCTCGGGCTCCGGGCTGGACAGTGCTTCCCAGCCTGTGGGGTTGGCCACCTGGCAGCCTGTAACCCTTTTGAAGGAAGTTTCCTTTCTAAATATATAGGTTGTATGATTTTTTTTTTTCTTGAGACAGAGTCTCGCCCTGTCACCCAGGCTGGAGTGCAGTGGTGTAATCTCAGCTCACTGCAACCTCCACCTCCCATGTTCAAGCAATTCTCCTGCCTCAGCCTCCTGAGTAGCTGTGACTACAGGCACGCGCCATCATGCCCGGCTAATTTTTTGTATTTTTAGTAGAGACGGGGTTTCACCATGTTAGCCAGGATGGTCTCGATCTCTTGACCTGATGATCCGCCCACCTCAGCCTCCCAAAGTGCTGGGATTACAGGCGTGAGCCACCACACCCAGCCTGGTTTTGTGATTTTTAGTTAATAAAGTTCTTGAAATCTCTCTTTCATTCTTTAACAAATATGAGCTGCTCATCTATCCCATGCCAGGCACTAGAAGGAGCGGACAAGAAGAGTTTATCTCAAACTTTCAGGAACTTTCAATCCGGTGAGGGTTAGGAGGCAAAGTTCACAGGCGGTGCTAAGCACCTAACAGGAAAACCCTCCCGAGGTCAGTGATACGGTTCAGCTGTGTCCCCACCCGAATCCCATCTTGAATTATAGCTCCCACGACTCCCATGTGTCACGGAGGGACCCAGTGAGAAGTAATTGAATCATGGGGTGGGTTTTTTCCCGTGCTGTTCTCGTGAGAGTAAGTGGGGCTCACGAGACCTGATACTTCATGAAGGGAGTTCCCCTGCACAGGCTCTCTCTTGCCTGCTGCCATGTAAGACTGCCCTCGCTCTTCCACCATGACGGTGAGGCCTCCCCAGCCACGTGGAACTGTGAGTCAATTGAACCTCTTTCCTTTACAAATTACCCAGTCTCTGGTACGTCTTTATTAGCAGTGGGAGAGCAGACTAATACAGTCAGGGTCCCCAGTAATGAACAGGGCCAGTTGGACGGCGAGGCGGGGCACCACTCCTGGACTGCGGGCCTGGCTCCCTGAAAGGTGGGCTTTATGTCTCGGCTAGCTGCAAGGATCCCCTGCACAGCCAGCTACCTGGGACCCCACCCCACAAAACAATCCCCTCTTCTGGTTGATTAAGGATGTCTCGTTCATGTCTGTGCTTTCCACCCCGAACAGACCAGCCGGCACACAGTAAAGGCTCGGTTTTCATTTGTTTTTTTGTTTTGTTTTGTTTTGTTTTGAGACGGAGTTTCGCTCTTGTTACCCAGGCTGGAGTGCAATGGTGCGATCTCGGCTCACTGCAACCTCCGCCTCCTGGGTTCAGGCAATTCTCCTGCCTCAGCCTCCTGAGTAGCTGGGATTACAGGCATGCACCACCGTGCCCAGCTAATTTTTTGTATTTTTAGTAGAGACAGGGTTTCACCATGTTGACCAGGATGGTCTCCATCTCTTGAGCTCGTGATCCACCCGCCTCGGCCTCCCAAAGTGCTGGGATTACAGGCTTGAGCCACTGCGCCCAGCCTATTTGGATTTTTTAACATTTGCCAGCAACAGTTATGATCAGGTGGGGCAGGGATCCAACCGTTTGCCTCGTGAGCAGGAAGGTGGCCTGGAGCCCAGGGAACGCGCCTGCAGCCATGAGTCCTGCCACCTGGCACCCGCTTGCCGCTGGGTCGGCAGTCTCCGGCGAGCTCTGAGAAGGCTTAAGGCGGCCAGGAGCGGCCAGCGGCCCCTAAGCCAGAGCTAGCACCCCGCACTCAGTGGGTTTCCTGAAGCAGGGTTGAGACCACACGCTCGAGCCTCCCACATCCAGGCCTCAGGTGCCTCTACGCTGCGATCTGCTTCCTCATTCACTTCTGTATCAACTTCAGCTTACCTGCTGGTCCCTGCAGGCTGCCCTCCCCACCTCCCTGCCCGCCTGCTGACACCGCAGCCTGAGTCCTCACTCGGCCCGGCCCGGACACACACACGGGTTTCACCAGGCTTCTCCAGCCTGCTGTACCCCTGCCCGAGGGCTGGCGCAACAAGGCACCCCAGCTTGAGGGCGGAAGGCCCGGCAGGGGTTTCTCACAGTCCTACAGGCTGCAGGTCTGCCCTGATGCCATGGGCAGGGCCACTCCTCCCAAGGCCTCTCCATGGCTTGCAGATGGTGTCTTCTCCCGGTGTCCTCACAGGGTCGTCCTCCGTGTGCACCTGCATCCCAGTCTCCTCCTCCTATCAGGACTAGAACCCAGCCTGACAGCCTTGGTTTACATCAGTCACCTTCATAGAGACCCCATCTTCAAATAGGGTCATGATCTGAGGTCCCGGGCTGGGGCTTCCATGTAGGGTTCCTGGGACACACGATTCCGCCATCGCATGGCCACCAGTGTCCCCTTTGGTGTGGATTGGATGTTTGTGTCCCCACAGAAATCGTGTCAAGGCCCAAGCCCCTCATGTGACAGTATTTAGAGGTGGGACTGTGGGGAGACCAGGAGGGCAGGATGAGGCTACCGTGTGGGGCCTCGAGATGGACTCGGTGCTCTAGAGAGAGGAGGGAGGGGGCACGTCTGGGCTCACCCTCCCTCCCTCCCTCTCTGTCTCTCCCCCTGTCTCTTTCTGTCTCTCCCTGACTCTCTCTCTCCCTGTCTCTGTGTCTCTCCCTGTCTCTCTCTCCCTGTCTCTCTTTGTCTCTCTCTCTCCCTCTCTCTCTCCCTGTCTCTGTCTCTCCCTGTCTCTCTGTGTGTATGTCTCTCTGTCTCTCTCTCTGTCTCTGTCTCTCTCCCTGTTTCTCTCTCCCTCTCTCTCTCTCCCTGTCTCTGTCTCTCCCTGTCTCTCTGTGTGTATGTCTCTCTGTCTCTCTCTCTGTCTCTGTCTCTCTCCCTGTTTCTCTCTCCCTCTCTCTCTCTCCCTGTCTCTGTCTCTCCCTGTCTCTCTGTGTGTATGTCTCTCTGTCTCTCTCTCTGTCTCTGTCTCTCTCCCTGTTTCTCTCTCCCTCTCTCTCTCTCCCTGTCTCTTTCTCTCTCACTTTTTCTCTCCTTGTCTCTGTCTCTCCTTGTCTCTCTCTCTCTGTCTCTCCTTGTCTCTCTCTCTCTGTCTCTCTCTGTCTCTCTCTGTCTCTCTCTGTCTCTCTCTCCCGTCTCTGTCTTTCTCCCTGTCTCTGTCTCTCGCTGTCTCTCTCTCCCCGTCTCTCTCTCCCTGTCTCTGTCTCTCTCTCCCTGTCTCTGTCTTTCTCCCTTTCTCTCTCTCCCTGTCTCTCTCTTCCTGTCTCTCTCTTCCTGTCTCTCTCGCTGTCTCTCTCTCCCTGTCTCTGTCTCTCTCCCTGTCACTCTCTCCCTGTCTCCCTGTCTCTCTCTCCCTGTTTCTCTCTCGCTGTCTCTCTCTCCCTGTCTGTCTCTCTCCCTGTCACTCTCTCCCTGTCTCCCTGTCTCTCTCTCCCTGTCTCTCTCTCCCTGTTTCTCTCTCGCTGTCTCTCTCTCCCTGTCTCCCTGTCTCTCTCTCCCTGTCTCTCTCTCCCTGTTTCTCTCTCGCTGTCTCTCTCTCCCTGTCTCTGTCTCTCTCCCTGTCACTCTCTCCCTGTCTACCTGTCTCTCTCTCCCTGTCTCTCTCTCCCTGTCTGTCTCTCTCTGTCTCTCTCCCTGTCTCTCTCCCCCTGTCTCTCTCTCTCCGTCTCTCTCTCCCCCTGTATCTCTCTCCCTATCTCTCTTTCTCCTTGTCTCTCTCTCCCTATCTCTTTCCCTGTCTCTCTCTCCCTGTCTCTCTCTCCCTGTCCCTCTCCCTGTCTGTGTCTCTCTGTCTCTCTCCCTCCATGTCTCTGTCTTTCCCTGTCTCTCTTCCTGTCTCTCTCTCCCTGTCTCTCTCTCCCTGTCTCTCCCTGTCTCTGTCTCTCCCTGTCTCTCTCTCCCTGTCTCTCTCTCCCTGTCTCTCTCTCCCTGTCTCTCCCTCTCCCTGTCTCTCTCTCCCTCTCCCTGTCTCTCTCTCCCTCTCCCTGTCTCTCTCTCCCTCTCTCTGTTTCTCTCCCTCCCTGTCTCTGTCTCTCCCTGTCTTTCTCCCTGTCTCTCTCTCTCCCTGTCTGTGTCTCTCTCTGTCTCTCTCTCTCTGTCTCTCTCTCTGTCTCTCTCTCTGTCTCTCTTTCCCTGTCTCTCTATCTCTATGTCTTTCTCTCTGTCTCTCTCTCCCTGTCTCTCTATCTCTCTCCCTCCCTGTCTCTGTCTCTCCCTGTCTCTCTCTCTGTCTCTCTCTCCCTGTCTGTGTCTCTCCCTGTCTCCCTGTCTCTCCCTGTCTCTCTCTCTGTCTCTCTCTCCCTGTCTCTCTATCTCTATGTCTCTCTCTCTGTCTCTCTCTCCCTGTCTCTCTATCTCTCTCCCTCCCTGTCTCTGTCTCTCCCTGTCTCTCTCTCTGTCTGTGTCTCTCCCTGTCTCTCTCTCTGTCTCTCTCTCCCTGTCTCTCTATCTCTCTCCCTCCCTGTCTCTGTCTCTCCCTGTCTCTCTCTCTGTCTCTCTCTCCCTGTCTGTGTCTCTCCCTGTCTCCCTGTCTCTCCCTGTCTCTCTCTCTGTCTCTCTCTCCCTGTCTCTCTATCTCTCTCCCTCCCTGTCTCTGTCTCTCCCTGTCTCTCTCTCTGTCTCTCTCTCTCCCTGTCTCTCTATCTCTCTCCCTCCCTGTCTCCCTGTCTCTCCCTGTCTCTCTCTCTGTCTCTCTGCCTCTCCCTGTCTCTCCCTGCCTCTTCCTGTCTCTCCCTCCTTGTCTCTCCCTTTCTCTCCCTGTCTCTGTCTCTCCCTCTCTCTGTCTCTCTCTCTGACTCCCTCTGTGTGTGCCATGTGAGAAGTTGCCTTCTCCGCTGCTTCCAGCCAAAGGCCACTGGAGGGCAGCAGAGGTCTGGCTGAAACGGGCCGGGCATTGCAATAACCCTGGGAACTGAACTGGGTCTCCCTGGTTCTAGGGCTGCTGAGAAGTCCCCTCTTGCACCAGGAGGCCCTCATCAGGGATGAGTCTGCGGGTGCCTTGACCGTAACCTCAGCCCCCAGCACCGTGAGAAATCCCGTCGCCGTCCTGGGTGTCTGGTTTCTGCAGCCCCGGGCTGGCTAAGACAAGCAGGCAGCTCCCGAGTAACGATTTGCACAGGGAAAGCGAGCCCTGAGCAGGATTCGCCTGCAACACGGGCGATTCCAATCCCAAATCGTGAAAATCAACTGTGCCTCACACTGTGTTTAAAGGCCAAAGAATCAGCAAGAGAACGCAATATCCACAAAGACATCAGAGTCTGAACTGCCCCAGCACCCTGCGTGCATCCAGTTGGCTAGATTTTCAGTTTCCGAGAAATGCTGGCTGCATACACACGCGATGCAACTCTATTCCTGAGTAGCATTTGGGGACGCGTGTACAAGACAACTGGATGGAGTCTCTTTACCACCACCCGGCTTTAGAGTGTGACATCGTGAGGCACTCAGCAGGCCGTGCTGGGGCAGCGTGCTCTGCCAGTCACAGCGACTGGAGAAGGGGCTGATCCTGAAAGCTGTTTGATGAGCTTCTTCTCACCAGTGACACTGAAGCTCTGATCCCTGTCCCCGATAAGCCTCGGGTGACAACTCAACCCTCGGAAATCCACAAACAGAAGGCTGTGGCAGAAATGAAGGCGGCTTTGAGAAGATTCCGGTGAAAATTCTGAGCCGGTTGCTGGAAGACCTGATGGGGGTGTCTCCTTTCGCTGCTCCTTGTGGTCATGCGGTGGCCAGCGGTCACCCCTCCTGAGAGAAGGACCAGCACCCGCCTGCCACCACCCTAGACGGAGGGAGCCTGATGGGGAGGCCTTGTTCCCAGGGTCTCCTCCCCAGGGCCCTCCCCGTCACCAGGCCTCTGCTGCCCCCCAGTGGCCTTCGGCTGGAAGCAGTGGAAAGAGTCCCACTGCAGGAGGCTGGGAGGCAGAGCACCCCTGAATTCATTCTGGGACTGCAGGGGGAAGGACCGGGCCGGGTTCTGGGGTGTGCAGGACTAAAGCAACCACTGGGCCCTCGGCTTGTAACTCCTGCTTCCCCAGTGCATTTTCTCCTTGGTAAAATCCAGATGAAATGAAGCAAAAGAAAAGCACCCTCCAAAGTGAGAGGTCCCAGAGCGAAGCCTTGGAAGGAAGTGAGGGACATTCCTGGTTTACCTGTTCCCTCCCCTCCGCGGCTCTGCACGGGCCCCCAGCAGGACAGCTCATCCTGAGGACCCACCTGCAGGACCAGACCCCCTCCATACCCGGGGTGAACGCACCCCCACAGGACCCAGTGGCCAGAATGTTCCCAGGGGTGGCCATTCACATAACTGGACAAAAGAGCCCCTGTTTGCTGGGATGGCTTTTGGAAGGCTACCGGCATGTGGAAGACCATGGCAGAGGCCATGCTGGGACGGGAGTCCACGCACAGGACCCCAAGCGAGCTTCATCCCCAAAGTCAGGTGTCCTCGGGACTCTGGGTTGGGGACATCTCTTAGCCAGCTGCAAGGCCAAAGAGATGGGTTTACAACCAGGAACCCCCTCTCAGGCTCAGCATGAAGCATAGACTGTGTACCTTAAAAATGTGGCTTTAGGAAGTGAAGCATCTGCTGGGTGCGTGGCTCACAACTGCAATCCCAGCACAGTGGGAGGCCAAGGCAGGTGGATCACCTGAAGTTCAAGACGAGCCTGGCCAACATGGTGAAACCCTGTCTCTAATAAAAATACAAAAATTAGCTGGATGTGCTGGCATGCACCTGGAATTCCAGCTACTCAGGAGGCTGAGGCAGGAGAATCTCTTGAACCCAGAAGGCAGAGAGGTTGCAGTGAGCTGAGAACGCACCACTGCACTCCAGCCTGGTGACAGAGTGAGACTCCATCTCAAAGAATAAAGGAAAGAAAGTGCGAGGTCAACACCGGCAGGCTTCGTGTCCTGGAATTATGTGTTCAGCTGTGACCTGATGGATGTGGGGTAAATTGGTTTCAAAGAAACAATAAACCTGTAATTTTAACAAATTGACTCTTGGCAAACTGGACATTCTAGAAGGCAGTTGCTCCGAGGGCAGCTGCTGGTGGCTGGCCAGCTTCCGAACGGGCAGCCAGTGTCCACGGCCAGGTGGGCAGGATTGCTTCTCAGTTCCAAGTGGAATCAGGCTCCAGAGCGACAGCTGCCAGGAGCAACAGAGAGCGGACAGAGATACACCCAGGCATGGCCAGCAGTTCACAGTCAGGAGGGAGAAGCCACATAATGACCGAGGAGCCGCAGAATTCCCACTCACTGCGGGTGAATGTACCTGGGACCGCGGGGAAAGAGGTTCCTCTGAACACCCCCGGGGAACAGGGTTGTGCTCACAGCAGCCAGCATTTCCAGCTCCCGCTGTGCTGGGTGCTTTCCCTGCATGTGCTCATGAACCTTGATTCACCTCCAGCCAGGAGCTCTTCCAGGACACTGCCATTTTGTAGAAGAAGAAACGGAGTCACGAGCCCAGGGGACCTGCCCGGGTCCTACAGCCTTAATGAGTAGGACTGAACTTGCACCCGGGGCCCTGGCTCCAGAGCCCACCCTGGCCATCCACGATGACTCACCTGCCTCTCCACTGGCCTCACCAATAAAGCTCTGATCCAAAGGTCCAGGCTCGGTCCCCGTGGTGGGCTGTAACCCGACAAAAATGCCCCAGGGTTTGTTAGGATGACTCTTGGAAGACTGCCAGCAAGTGGAAGAATAGGACAGAGGCCGGGCTGAGATTGAACATCTAGGCCCATATTCCAAGGAACTGAGAAACCTCACGGGAGGCTGGAATAGAAACAGGAGTGATGGTGACGAAGGGCCTCCTGGGAAGAGGGAAGGGAGGCAGTCAGGGCCCTTCTCCTGGACACTAGAGCCTGCCTGATGGGTGGAGGGAAGCTGCTTCCCACCCTGAGGCCAGCATGGGAAAGTGCTGGAACCTGAGACCCCCGGTCCCTCCTGCAGGGGAGGGCAGAGCCCTGCATGGAGACAAAGGCAGGTCTCGGGGTCTTCTGGCCCCTTGCTCCCATCCCACTCTCTGGGACACAAACTCACGTGTCCACCACATTTCCCAAAAGGGTCTGTGTGTGCAGGGGGCCCCAGCCAGCCCAGGAGCCACCAGGGCCTCCAGTCAGAGGAAGAGTGACAGACTTCAGGGAGCACAAATAGAAATGTCAGGACGAGGACAGTTGCAGAGTTAACCCGTTAACTGTTCCCTTTGTTTCCCTGAACTGAATTTTTTTTAAGACAGTGTCTTACTCTGTCACCCAGGCTGGAGTGCAGTGGTGCCATCATGGCTGATGGCGGCCTTGACCTCCCAGCAGTCCATCTTCCTGTCTCAGCCTCCCGAGTAGCTGGCACCACAGACGTGCACCAACACACCTGGCTACCTTTTTAATTTTTTGTGTTTTTCGTAGAGATGGGGTTTTGCCACGTGTTCCAAGCTAATTTCAAACTCCTGAGCTCAAGCAATCTTCCTGCCTCAGAATTTCAGAGTGCTGGGATTACAGGCATGAGCCGCTGTGCCCAGCCAGATTCTTGAAATTCTCAATGTCATGAATTCTTGGCATTTTGCTTTGAATTTGTGTTAAACTGAACTATAGTTTTTCAGAAGAGAGTTTCTTTTTTCTTTATTTTTAAACTTCTATTTTTTCCTAGTGAGGCTTTATCCCTCAGCACTAAACATTGGCAATGCCCTTTGTGAATAGAAGCAAGATTCCTGCTCTTGGAAATTGGAATGCAGATGGTGGCTTTCCAGTGTCAGCCAACAGCCAGGAGTTAGAGCGAAGGAGACAGGCAGAGGTGACCCCAGCAGCCACGTGTGTTCATGTGTGAAGGACACATTTTCGGCTTCCTACTCCCCCTGCTCTTGCTGCATCTCTGCTGCTGATTCTGGAGTTGGGGGTTTTTATGGTGATGAAAAAGAGCATCGCATAAACCTCTGTCCAATGATGCACCTTTGGGTGGATGTGGGAGGTCACTTAGTTTACTCTGTGGTGCTGATAGACACCGTGTCCATGACGTCCACTAAGAAACCATCATTCAAACCAGCTGCCGTCTCTCGTCTCATATCCAGGACACAGCAGGCACCTGAAAACTACACAGTGAGGGAAGGTGACTGGAGGGGCAGTGCTTCTAGCCACAGAGACATTTGTCCAAAACTATAGCTAGAAAAGAGTCAAGTAAAATGGCTTTTGTCTTTTGACTTTATATTTTCAGGAGCATGTGCTGCACGTGAAAGAAACCAGCTTAAAGCTGTAAAACTGGAAAAGCCAGGAGCAGAGATGGCGTCAGGCAGGGTAAGTGGAGGGTACAGAATGGGGACCATCGTCCTTCCTCTCCCACCCTGCCTGGCTTCCAGAGGCTTCATTTCAGGGAGGCTTAGTCTGTCTCTCAGAAACCCAAGTGAAGAATGAAAGTCACTTTCCTAAGTCCCCAGAATTTCTAGAATGCTCTGATGGGCCAGGCCAGGAGCTAAGAGATGCATCTGGGAGGGGCACTGTGGCTCACGCTTCCAATCCCAGCACTTTGGGAGGCCAAGGTGGGAGGATCACCTGAGGTCAAGAGTTTGAGACCAGCATGACCAACATGGAGAAACCCCTTCTCTACTAAAAATTAGCCAGGCGTGGTAGTGCATGCCTGTAATCCCAGATACTCAGGAGGATGAGGCAGGAGAAAGTCTTGAAATGAGGAGACAGAGGTTGCAGTGAGCCAATACGGCCACTGCACTCCAGCCTGGGCAACAAGAGTGAAACTCCATCTTAAAAAAAAAAAAGAAAGGGCTGGGCGCGGTGGTTCACACCTGTAATCCCAGCACTTTGGGAAGCCAAGGTGGGTGGATCACGAGGTCAACAGATCGAGACCATTCTGGTCAACATGGTGAAACCCCGTCTCTACTAAAATACAAAAAATTGGCTGGGCATGGTGGCGTGTGCCTGTAATCCCAGCTACTCGGGAGGCTGAGGCAGGAGAATTGCCTGAACCCAGGAGGCAGAGGTTGTAGTGAGCCGAGATCGCACCATTGCACTCCAGCCTGGGTAACAAGAGTGAAACTCCATCTCAAAAAGAAAAAAAGAAAAAGAAAGAAAAGAAAAAAAAGAGAGAGAGAAAAAAATGTGTCCATGCCATCCACATGCTATGAATGGAAAGCTCTTTACTGGGGTGGGAAGCAAGGAAGGAGGGTTCCCCCCTGAGTGGAATGATAAGGGGAAATGAGTCAGATGAGGAGAGAAATGAGGGGAATGAATGAGTGGGATAAGGAGGGGAAATGAATAACTGGGATGAGGAGAAGAAATAAGGGGAATGAATGAATGGAATGAGGAGAAAAATGAGAATGAATGAGTGGAATGAGGAGAAAAATGAGAATGAATGAGTGGAATAGGAGAAAAATGAGATGAATGAATGAGTGCGATGAGGAGAGAAATCAGGGGAATGAATGAGTGCAATGAGAAGGGGAAGTGAGGGGAATCAATAAGTGGAATGAGTACAGGAAATGAGAAGAATGAATGAGTGGAATAAGGAGGGAAATTAGGGGAATTAATGAAAGGGATGAGGAGAGGAATGAATGAGTGGAATGAGGAGGGAAATAAGTGGAATGAGTGAGTGGAATGAGGAAGAAAATTAGGGGAATGAATGAGTGGGATAAGGAGGGGAAATGAGGGGAATGAATGAGTGGGATGAGGAGAGGAAATGAGGGGAATGAGTGAGTGGGATAAGAGAAATGGGAAGAATCAATCAGTGGGACGAGGAAGAAAGATGAGAAAATAGAATGAGTGGAATGAGGAGGGAAATAGAGGGGAATAAATGAGTGGAATGAGAAGAAGAAATGAGGGGAATGAATGAGTGGAATGAGGAGAAGATGAAAGGAATAATTGAGTGTGATGAGGAGGGAAATCAGGGGAATGTGAGGGATAATGAGAGGAATGAATGAGTGGGATGAGAAGAGAAATGAGGGGAATGAATGGGAAAATGAAGGGAATGAATGAGTGAGATGAGGAGAAAAAAAGAAAATGAATGAGTGGAATGAGGAGGGGAAATGAGGGGAATGAATGAGTGGAATCAGGAGGGGAATAAGGGGAATGAATGAGTGGAATGAGGAGGAAAATGAAAGGAATAATTGAGTGTGATGAGGAGGGAAATGAGGGGAATGAATGTGTGGGATGAGAGAAAAATGATGGGAATGAATTAGTGGAATGAAGATGAGAAATGAGGGAAATAAATTAGTGAGATGAGGAGAGGAAAAGGGGAATGAATGAGTGGGATGAGGAGGGTTAATGAGGGGAATGAATGAGTGGAATGAGGAGGGAAATGAAAGGAATAATTGAGTGTGATGAGGAGGGCAATGAGGGGAATGAATGTGTGGGATGAGAGAAAAATTATGGGAATGAATTAGTGGAATGAAGATGAGAAATGAGGGAAATAAATTAGTGAGATGAGGAGAGGAAAAGGGGAATGAATGAGTGGGATGAGAAGGGAAAAAGGGGAGTGAATGAGTCAAATGAGGAGGGAAATGAGGGGAATGAATGAGTGGGATGAGAGAAAATGAAAAGAATGAATCAGTGGGATGAGGAGGATAAATGAGGGAAATAATGAGTGGAATGAGGAGGGGAAAAGAGGGGAATGAATGAGTGGGACGAGGACGGGAAATGAGTAGAATGAATGAGTGGAATGAGGATGGGATATGATGGTAATGAATGAGTGGGATGAGGAGGGAAATGAGGGGAAAGAATGAGTGGAATGAGGAGGGGAAAAAGGGGAATGAAGGAGTGGGATAAGGTGAGGAAAAGAGGGGAATGAATGTGAGTGTTAATGAGAGGAATGAATAAGTGGTATGAGAAGGGGGAAAGAGGGAAATGAATGAGTCGAATGAGGAGGAAAATGAGGGGAACGAATGAGTGGGACGAGGACGGGAAATGAGTAGAATGAATGAGTGGAATGAGGATGGGATATGATGGTAATGAATGAGTGGGATGAGGAGGGAAATGACAAAATAAATGAGAGGGATAAAAAGGGAATTATGGGAATGAATGAGTAGAATAAGGAGGGGAAGTGAGGGGACTGAATGAGTGGAATAAGGAGAAACAAAGAGGGAAATGAATGAGTGGGATGAGGAGAGGAAATGAGAAAAATGGATGAGTGGAATGAGGAGAGGAAATGAGAAAAATAAATGAGTAGAATGAGGAGGAAAGTGAGGGGAATAAATGAGTGGGAAGAAATAAAAATGAGGGGAATGAATCAGTGGGATGAGGAGGGGAAATGAGGGAAAAGAATTAGTGGGATGAGAAGGAGAAAATAGGGGAATGAAGGAGTGGAATGAGGAGGTAAATGAGAGAAATGAATGAGTGGAATGAGGAGGGGAATAAAGAAAAATGAGTGAGTGGGATAATGAGGGAAATGAGGGGAATGAATGAGTGGAATGAGGAGAGAAATGAGGGGAATGAAGGAGTGGGATGAGGAGAAATAGTGAGGCGAGTGAATGAGTGGAATGAGGAAGGAAATGAGGGGAATGAATGAGTGGAATGACGGGGAAAATAAGGGGAATGAATGAGGGGAATGAGGAGAAGAATTGAGGGGAATGAATGAGTGGAATGAAAAGGAAAATAAGGGGAATGATTCACTGTGATGAGGAGGGAAATGTGGGGAAGGAATGAGTGAAACAATTAGAGAAATGAATGAGTGGGATCAGAAGGGGAAGAGAAGGGAATGAATGAGTGGGATGAGGAAGAAAAATGAGGGGAATTAATGAGTGGAATGAGGAGGGGAAATCATGAGTGAAATGATGAGGGGAAAAGAGGGAAATTAATGAGTCGAATGAGGAGGGAAATAAGGGGAATGAATGCGTGGGATGAAGATGGAAAAGGAGGGGAATGAAGGAGTAGAATGAGGAGGGAAAATGAGGGGAATGAATGAGTGGGATGACGAGGAGAAATAAGAGGAATAAATGAGTGGGATGCGCAAGGGAAATGAGTGGAATGAATGAGTGGACTGAGGTGGGGAAATCGAGAAATGAAGGAGGAAAATGAGGAGGGAAATGAGGCAAATTAATAAGTGGAATCAGGAGGGAAATGAGGGGAATGAATGCGTAGAATGAGGAGGGAAATGAGCGGAATGAATGCGTGGAATGAGAAGAAAAATGAAGTGAATGAATGAATGGGATAAGGAGGGAAATCAGGGGAATGAATGAGTGCGATGAGGAGGGGAAGTGAGTGGAATCAATAAGTGGAATGAGTACAGGAAATGAGAATGAATGAGTGGAATAAGGAGGGAATTGAGGGGAATGAATGAGTGGAATGAGGAGGGAAATGAGAAGAATAAATGAGTGAAATGAGGATAAAAAGGGAAATGAATGAGTGGAATGAGGAGAGGAAATAAGGGGAGTGAATGAGTAGAATAAGAAAGAAAATAAGGGAAATGAATGAGTGAGATGAGGGGGGAAATGAGGGAAAGGAATGCGTGGAATGAGGAGGGAAAGTGAGCGGAATAAATGAGTGGAATCAGGACAAGAAATGAGGGAAATGAATGAGTGGAATGAGGAAGAAAATGAGTGGAGGGAATGAGTCAGATAAGGAGGGGAAAAGAGGGGAATGAAAAAGTGGGATGAGGACTTAAATGAGGGGAATGAATGAGTGGAATGAGGAGGTAAATGAGGGGAATGAATGAGTGGGATGAGAAGGGAAAAAGAAAAATAAATTAGTGGGGTTAGGAGGGAAATGAGGGGAATGAATGAGTGGAATGAGGAGGGGAAATCAGGGGAATGAGTGAGTGGGATGAGGAGGAAAATGAGAGGAATGAATGAGTGAGATGAGGAGATAAATGAGGGGAATGAATGAGTGGGATGAGGAGGAAAAGCGAGAAGAATGAATGAGTGGAATGAGGAAGGAAATGAGAGAAATGAATGAGTGGAATAAGGAGGAAAATAAGGGGAATGAATGAGTTGAATAAGGAGAAGAAATGAGGGGAATGAATGAGTGGAATGAGGAGGGAAATGAGTGAAATGAATGAGTGAAATGCGGAGGGAAATGAGGAAAATGAGTGAATCGGATAAGGAGAGGAAATAAGGGGAATGAAAGAGTGGGATGAGGAGGGGAAAAGAGGGGAATTAATGAGTGGAATGAGGAGAAGAATTGAGGGGAATAAATGAGTGGAATGAGAAGAAAAGTGAGGGGAAAAAATGAGTTTGATGAGGAGGGAAATGAGGGGAAGGAATGAATGAAATGAGGAGGGGAAATAAGGGGAATGAATGAGTGGAATGAGAAGAAAAATGAAAGGAATAATTGAGTGTGATAAGGAGAAAAATGAGGGGAATGAATGAGTGGGATAATGAGAGGAATGAATGGGTGGGATGAGGTGGGAATTGAGAGAATGAATGAGTGGAATCAGGAGGGAAATGAGGGGAGTAAATGAGTGGGAATAGAGAAAATGAGGGGAATGAATCAGTGGGATGAGGAGGAGAAATGCGGAAAAAGCGTGAGTGGAATGAGGAGGGGAAAAAGGGGAATGAATGAGTGGGATGAGGAGGGGAATGAGAGGAATGAATGAGTGGGATGAGGAGGGGAAATCAGGGGAATGAAGGAGGAAAATGAGGAGGGAAATGAAGGGAATTAATGAGTGGAATGAGGAGAAAATGAGGGGAATGAAAGAGTGGAATGAGGAGGGAAAATTAGGTGAATGAATGAGTGGGATAAGGAGGGAAATCAGGGGAATAAATGAGTGCGATGAGGAGGGGAAGTGAGGGGAATCAGTAAGTGAAATGAGTACAGGAAATGAGTACAATTAATGAGTGGAATCAGGAGGGAAATTAGGGGAATAAATGAGTGGGAATAGAGAAAATGAGGGGAATGAATCAGTGGGATGAGGAGGAGAAATGAGGAAAAAGCATGAGTGGAATGTGGAGGGAAATTAGGGGAATAAATGAGTGGAATGAAGAGAAAAATAAGGGAAATGAATGAGTAGAATGAGGGGGGAATAAGGAAAATGAATGAGTGGAATGAGGAGAAAAATAAGAAGAATGAATGAGTGGAATGAGGAGAAAAATGAGGTGAATGAATGAGTAGGATGAGGAGAAAAATCGGGAATGAATGAGTGCGATGAGAAGGGGAAGTGAGAGGAATCAATAAGTGGAATGAGTACAGAAAATGAGTACAATTAATGAGTGGAATAAGCAGGGAAATGAGGAGAATGAATGAGTAGAATGAGGAGGGAAATTAGGGGAATAAATGAGTGGAATGAGGAGAAAAATGAGGGAAATGAATGAGTGGAATGAGGCAGAAAATGAGGGAAATTAATGAGTGGGATGAGTGGGGAAATGAGGGGAAGAAAGGCGTGGAATGAACAGGGAAAGTGAGTGGAATAAATGAGTGGAATCAGGACAAGAAATGAGGGGGAAAATATGAGTGGAATGAGGAGGGAAATGAGTGGGGGAAATGAGTCGGATAAGGAGGGGAAAAGGGGAATGAAAAAGTGGGATGATGACATAAATGAAGGGAATGAATGAGTGGAATGAGGAGGGAAATGAGGGGAATGAACGAGTGGAATGAGGAGGGAAATGAGGAGAATGAATGAGTGGGATGAAAAGGGAAATGAGGGGAATTAATGAGTGGGATGAGGAGGGAAAGTGAGGGGAATGAATGAGTGGGATGAGGACGGGAAATGAGGGGAATGAATGAGTGGGATGAGGAGGGGAAAAGAGGGGAATGAATGAGTTGAATGAGGAGGGAAATGGGAATGAATGAGTGGAATAAGAATGGGAAAGGAGGGGAATGAATGAGTGGGATAAGAATGGGAAAGGAGGGGAATGAATGAGTGGGATAATGATGGGAAAGAAGGGGAATGAATGAGTGGGATGAGGACGGGAAATGAGAGGAATGAATGAGTGGGATAAGAATGTGAAAGGAGGGGAATGAATGAGTGGGTGAGGATGGGAACTGGGGGGAATGAATGAGTGGGATAAGGATGGGAAATGAGGGGAATGAATGAGTAGGATGAGGAGGGAAAGTGAGGGGAATGAATGAGTGGGATGAGGATGAGAAATGAGGGGAATGAATGAGTGGGATGAAGAGGGGAAAAGAGGGGAATGAATGAGTTGAATGAGGAGGGAAATGGGAATGCATGAGTGGGATAAGGATGGGAAAGGAGGGGAATGAATGAGTGGGATAATGATGGGAAAGGAAGGGAATGAATGAGTGGGATGAGGAGGGAAATGAGAGAAATGAATGAGTGAAATGAGAATGGGAAATGTGAAAAATGAGTGGAATGAGGAGGGAAATTAGGGGAATGAATGAGTGAAATGAGGAAGGAAATGAGGAGAACGAATGAGTGGGATGAGAAGGGAAAGTGAGGGAAATGAATTGGAATGAGGATGGGAAATGAGGGAAATGAATGAGTGAGATGCTGAGGGAAATGAGGGGAATGAATGAGTGAGATGAGGAGGAAAATGAGAGGAATTAATGAGTGGGATGAGGAGGGGAAGTGAGGGGAATGAGTGAATGGAATTAGGAGGGAAAGGAGGGGAATGAATGAGTGGAATGTGGAGGGAAATGAATGAGTGAAATGAGGAGGGGAAATTAGGGGAATGAATGAGTGGAATGAGGAGAGAAATGAGTTGAATGGATAAGTGGAATGAGGAGGGAAATGGGAATAAATTAGTGGAATGAGGAGGGAAATGGGAATAAATGAGTGGAATGAGGAGGGAAATGTGGGAAATGAATGAGTGGAATGAAGAAGGAAATGAGGGGAATAAATTAGTGTGATGAGGAGTGAAAGTGAGGGGAATGAATGCGTGGAATGAGGATTGGAAAAGAGGAATGAATGAGTGGGATGAGGAGGGGAAAAGAGGGGAATGAATGAGTGGGATGAGGAGGGGGAGTGAGGGTAATGAATGAGTGGAATGAGGAGGGGAAATGAGGGGAATGAATGAGTGGAACGAGGATTGGAAAAGAGGGGAATGAATGAGTGGGATGAGGAGGGAAAGTGAGGGGAATGAATGAGTGGGAAAAGGAGGGGAAGTGAGGTGAATGAATGAGTGGGATGAGGAGGGGAAGTGAGGCGAATGAATGAGAGGGATGAGGATGGGAAATGGGAATAAATGAGAGGAATGAGGATGGGAATGAGGATGGGAAATGAGGGGAATGAATGAGAGGGATAAGGAGGAGAAATGAGGGGAATGAATGAGTACAAAGAGGAGGGGGAAAGCGGAAAATGAATGAGTGGGATGAGGAGGGGAAAAGAGGGGAATGAATGAGTGGGATGAGGAGGGGAAATAAGCGGAATGAATGAGTGGAATGAGGAGGGAAATGAGCGGAATGAATGAGTGGGAAGAGAAGGCAAATGAGTGAAATAATGACAAGAATTAGGAGGGAAAATGAGGGGAATTAATGTGTGGAATGAGGATGAAAAATGGGGGAACGAATGAGTGGGATGAGGAGGGGAAATGAGGGGAATGAATGAGTGGAATGAGGAGGGAAATGAGGGGAATGAAGGAGTGGGATGAGGAGGGGAAATAAGGGGAATGAATGAGGGAATGAATGAGTTGAATGAGGAGCCGAAATGAGGGGAATGAATGAGTAGAATGAGGAAGGGAAATGAAGGGAATGAATGAGTTGGATGAGGAGCAGAAATGAGAGGAATGAATGAGTGGGATGAGAAGGTATATGAGGGGAATTAATGAGTGAGATGAGGAACAGAAATGAGGGGAATGAATGAGTGGGATGAGAAGGTAAATGAGGGAAATTAATGAGTGAGATGAGGGGAATGAATGAGTGAGATGAGGAGGGAAATGAAGGGAATGAATGAGTGGAATGAGGAGGGAAATGAATGAGTGGAATGAGGAGGGAAATGAATGAGTGGAATGAGGAGGGGAAATGAGGGGAATGAATGAGTTTCTCAAAAGCAAAAGCAGCACACACCTACTCTCCAGACCCCACTTCCAGAACTCCACTCTCAAACAGGGGTGCCGCCACTCATTTATTTACAAATCATAGGAGATGGGGCAACAGAGCACCGCAGAAGCTCCTCCTCCTTTAAAACTCACCATGGTGTTCCATCACTTTCCAGCAGCAGTTGCTCTGTTTCCCCTATCCTGTTTAAAATGCCACCCTAGCAGTATGAAGTGGTTGTGAGTTTGAATAACTGTCACAAAAGCAATTTTAGTAAAAATAAATAAACCATGTAAAGAACATGTTTACTCAAATGCAGAAGCCTTGCCAAGGAAATTGTCAAAGTTAGAAGAAAGGCCGCCGTCTAGTGGCAGCGTCCTGTCATAGCGCTGCTAAAAATCGCATCAAAGGTTGGGAATTCATCTCTGTGTAGGAGAAATTATTGTATAAGTGAGATGAAATAGAATGCTTTTTAAAAACATATTATTGGCCCCAATTTTGAGACTGGGTCTTGCTCTGTAGCCCAGGCTCTAGTGCAGTGGTACGATCGTGGCTCATTGCCGCCTCTGCCTCCTGGACTCCAGCGATTCTCCCACCTTGGCCTCCAGAGCAGCTGGGACCACATGTGGGCACCATCACACTCAGCTATTTAAAAAATGCTCTGTAGAGGCTGGGCGCGGTGGCTCACGCCTATAATCCCAGCACTTTGGGAGGCTGAGGCGGGTGGATCACAAGGTCAAGAGATCGAGACCATCCTGGTCAACATGGTGAAACCCCATTTCTACTAAAAATACAAAACTTAGCTGGGCATGGTGGTGTGCACCTGTAGTCCCAGCCACTCGGGAGGCTGAGGCAGGAGAATTGCTTGAACCCAGAAGGCGGAGGTTGTGGTGAGCCAAGATCGTGCCATTGCACTCCAGCGTGGGTAACAAGAGCGAAACTCCATCTTAAAAAAAAAAAAAAAAATGTTCTGTAGAGACAGGGGCTCATTGTATGGCCCCTGCTGCTCTTGAACTCCTGAGCTCAAGTGGTCCTCCCACCTCAGCCTCCCAAAGTGCTGGGATTACAGGTGTGAGCCACTGCACCTGCCTTTGTTTGCTCCTTTGGGGAAAAAAAAAAAAGCCAAATTCCATCTAGAAATTCACTTCTAGGATAGTTACACAGAAACTATTTTCGTTTCATTTTATTACGCCTGTTTACGTTCATCCCTGCTCCTGGCTTTTACCACTGAACCTGGGATTTCTAACATACGGTAACATTTTCAACTGCTGTATTTCACTGACTAATGCATGGGGCTTCTGTTCACATTCACATGACCCCGTAACGACACTATCAGTTTGATATCCAGTGATGTGAATTCATCTTGGTAATGTGTTATATATACCATGAAGTGGAGAGAGCAAGTCCCAGAACTTTACCCACCATATGCTCTCATTTTATAAGGTGAAAATCAAGTCAAATAAAAAATACATGTATTTTAAGAATGCATGCACATATAATAAACATATATGAAAAGTCAGCCAAGAGCCAGGTGTGGTGGCTCACGCCTACAATCTCAGCACTTTGGGAAGCCAGATCAAAAGTACCCTGTCTGTACTAAAAATACAAGTTAGCCAGGCATGGTGGGGCATGCCTGTAAATCCAGCTACTCAGGCAGCTGAGACAGGAGAATAGCTTGAACCCAGGAGGCTGAGGTTGCAGTGAGCTGAGATCACCCACTGCACTCCATCCTGGACAATAGAGCAAGACTCCATCTCAGGAAAAAAAGAAGAAAAAAAAAACAAAGAAAAGTAAAGCAAGAAAATAGTTAATTGATTTGAGGGGAGGGGTACAGTTTGGGAGAACTAAATTACTATTTTCAGTATTTCAAAAAATGCAAAATGTACAAATATAAATGTATTCAATATATTTATGTAAGTCCTGTCATTGAAATTGTGTAGTCTACTCAGCAGTCTATCCATCAAATCTATTTCTCAGCAGAAGTTTTGTTTCGTCTGATGTCAAACCAGGTTTCAATGGCTGAAGGGAGACACTGGTAAATAGGGGTTGGGGAGAGGAGAGAGAGGAGAGATGGGGAATTTATTCTCGATAAATGCTTACAAGTTTCTTTTTTTTTTTGAGATGAAGTCTCAGTCTGTCGCCCACACTGGAGTGCAATGGTGCAATCTTGGCTCACTGCCTGGCAATGAGCAGAGCATGGAGTCCCAGCCTCCCAAGTAGCTGGGACTACAGGCATGTGCCACCATGCCGGCCTATTTTTTTTTTTTTTTTTTTTTTTTTTGCACTTTTAGTAGAGACAGAGTTTCACCATGTTAGCCAGGATGATCTCTATCTCCTGACCTCATGATCCACCCACATCAGCCTCCCAAAGTGCTGGGATTGCAGGCATGAGCCACCATGCCTGGCCGAAGGCTTGCAAGTTTCAAAGAAAGACAGTGATACTCGTTTATTAGTGAGGTTGTTTCCTTGTCTCATTACTGTATAGCTAACTCATGGAATAACAGAACCTTAGAACAGAAAAGGAATGTCGAGATCGGCTTAAAGCTCTTGGTTTTGCAGAAAGGGAAAGTGAAGCCCAGAGAGGTCAAGTTTCCAGAGCCCCACAGCCTGGCAGCAGCAGAGCATGGAGTTGAGCTCCCAGCACCCCAGCACGAACTTGTTGAAATGCACTTTGCTGGCCGGGCACAGTGGCTCACGCCTATAATCCCAGCACTTTGGGAGGCCGAGGTGGGTGGATCACAAGGTCAAGAGATGAAGACCATCCTGGTCAACAAGGTGAGGCTGGGCACAGTGGCTCAGGCCTGTAATCCCAGCACTTTGGGAGGCCGAGGTGGGTGGATCACCAGGTCAAGAGATCAAGACCATCCTGGTCAACATGGTGAAACCCCGTCTCTACTAAAAATACAAAAAATTAGCTGGGCATGGTGGCTCGTGCCTGTAATCCCAGCTACTCAGGAGGCTGAGGAAGGAGAATTGCCTGAACCCAGGAGGCGGAGGTTGCAGTGAAGCGAGATCACGCCATTGCACTCCAGCTTGGGTAACAAGAGCGAAATTCTGTCTCCAAAAAAAAAAAAACAAGGTGAAACCCTGTCTCTACTAAAAATACAAAAATTAGCAGGGCATGGTGGTGTGCACCTGTAGTCCCAGCTACTTGAGAGGCTGAGGCAGGAGAATTGCTTAAACCCAGAAGGCAGAGGTTGCAGTGAGCCGAGATCGTGCCATTGCACTCCAGTCTGGGTAACAACAGCGAAACTCCGTCTCAAAAAAAAAAAAAAAGAAAAAAAGAAATGCACTTTGCTGCTGTCTTCCCACTACAAGCCAGGGCTGGAATTGTGACCATACTTTCATATGGGATTACTTTGTTAACACCCAATTAACACATGCAAAATACCTGCCAAAAACCTGGAGAATAGTTTACCGGTGAAATCACAGATGCTGTTGTGGCATAGCCTTAATATTTAAGGAAACCAAGTGAAATTTATGGTGCATGAACGGATTACTTTCCCTTTTCAAATTTCTTATTAAAATATTTCCACTTACAAATCTATCCATGTTAAGATGGCTTATATTTTTATATAAATGAATGTTTATCAATAATGTGATGTGTTTAAATATTCATTATGGAACTATGATAAACACGTCACATTAGAAAAGAGATAAAATCCCCTATTATAGTTAGTATTCAGGAAAAACAAAATAATACAATACCAAGCCTAAGGCACCTTGTAATATGTGAGCACTATTGATGTAGACCTGCCATTTACATTTTTAAAAGCATGCGACTAAACCTTTTCTTTTAAAAGGCATGCAAAGATTTCATAAAGTAGCAAGCATTGGTGATTTGCATTGCCTTTGTTTTGCTAATCCTGCAACCTCTTTATTCAAAATGCAGATGATCTAAGCTCCAGGGTCCATCTGCTGCAGCAGATGGCTTTTTTTTTTTTTATTTTTGGCTTTGATTGTTGGCTCAATTTGCCTACATGGAGAGCAGAGGAGAGAATCGGGTGCGGAGGGGTCCGTTCTTTATTTTCTTTACCCACAAGCAGACAGAGGGTGCATTCTAAACCTATGTGTGAGGTGATGAGGAGGTGGAATCTCAGGATTTTTTTAAGTCACAAGAGGATTGGTTTTTATGGAAGAGAACAGTTTAGTGTATCCAAGACAGCTCTGAGGTATTGCAGGGGGGACCCCAGGACCCCACTGTTCACAGAATTTAGCTACACTATGTTCTGATATACTTTTTCCCACTTCCTATGGCAAGTCTTTCTTTGATTTCCAATTTCAGTTATTGAGAGAGGGCTTCTGATTGGTTCCGCCGATAACTATTGATAATACATCGAGTCAATCATAGCCCTGGCCCCAGAGGACAGACTGCTGGTGGTTTCAGGAGCCCCTTTTTACATCAATGGGAGCCACAGGGTCTGTCCTGCAGCACACAGTGTTGGTGGCCAAGGCTGGAGGTGCCAGCCAGGCATGTGAATAGAAGCTGATTTGGGGGAAGGGGCTGTGGCTCCATCAAGCACCACGATTGATTTATCTAATACATGCACTAACATAAAGAAATACATTCTGCGGATGTGATTTAAATGCAGAAATCAGCCTCGTCAATCTGCATTCAGTACAGGGCATGGCTTTTCTGTTCTTTCCACTCTGAGTACTGGTAGTACAGTTGTCTGGTTCAATCGGGGCTCTGCAGTTTGGAAATGTTTCTATATAATAGCACTTTAAGTCATGTGAGGTAAAGAGCTAAGCTTTGGTCAGGCACAGTAACTGCTGCCTGTGATCCCAACACTTTGGGAGGCCGAGGTGGGAGGATCGAGCCCAGGAGCTTGAGATCAGCCAGGGCAGCACAGCATGACCTCATCTGTACAAAAAGTACAAAAATTAGCTGGGTGTGGTGATGCACACCTGTGGTCCCAGCTCCTCTGGGAAGGGGGATCACATGAGCCTGGGACATGGAGGCAGCGGTGAGCAATTATCACCCCACTGCACTCCAGCCTGGGCAACAGAGAGAGACCCTGTCTGGGAAAAAAAGAAAAAAAACTAACCTTATCCAAGAAGCACTCTGGCCTTTGCCCTCAGCTCCTGGGAGGTCATGTCTAAGGCACAGGGGTGTCTTGTCTGATAAGAGGCTTTTTGTCTAGCTGGGGGGGCCTTAGGCCACATGCATAGCCTAACAGCGTACTTCACGGTTGGGTCTTTGGATCATGCATATTGGGGTGACTTCATGAAGGACTGATGCTATGGTTTGGATGATGATGTCCCCCAAAAATCCGCGCTAAAAGTTACTCTCCAGTGCAACAGTATTGAAAGGTATGGCCTTTGGGAGGTCATCAGGTCCTGAAGGTCCCGCGGTTGTGAGTGGAATCAGTGCCTTATGAAAGGGCTGGAGGATGAAGCCAGCACACTCTTGCCCTTCCATCTCTTCCGTCCTGTGAGGACATGGCATTCATCCCGTCTGGGGATGGAGCACAAGGCAGCATCCAGAAGCAGAGCTCAGCCCTCTCCAGCCCCCGAATCTGCAGGCTCCCTGATCATACACTTCCCAGTCCCAAGAACTTGAGAAATATATTTCTGTTCTTTATGAACTACCCAGTCCAAGGTATATTCGTGAGAGTGGCACAAACAGACTAAGGCATCTGGGGCCTACAGGTCAGCCAGGCGCAGCTGACCATGTCTCTGTTTTTGTAGAGTCGGAGTCTCCCTAAGTTGTCCAGGCTGGTCTTAAACTTCTGGCCTCGAGCAAACAGAAATACCATAAACTGGCAGCTTAGACAGCAGCAGAGCATCGTCTTGTAATGTCGGAGGCTGGAGTTTGAGACGGAGGCATCAGTGGGGCTGGTCCCTTCGGAGGCCTCTCTCCTTGGTGTGAAACTGGCCTCCGTCTCCCCGTGTCCCCGTATGGTCACCCTCTGGGTTTGCCTGTGTCCTAATCTCTTCTTTTTTTTTTTGAGACGGAGTTTCACTGTTGTTACCCAGACTGGAGTGCAATGGCGTGATCTCGGCTCACTGCAACCTCTGCCTTCTGGGTTCAAGCAATTGCCCTGCCTCAGCCTCCCAAGTAGCTGGGACTACAGGCGCACACCACCGTCCCCAGCTAATTTTTGTATTTTTAGTAGAGACAGGGTTTCACCTCGTTGACCAAGATGGTCTCGATCTTTTGACCTCATGATCCTCTCCCTCGGCCTCCCAAAGTGCTGGGATTATAGGCGTGAGCCACCGCGC
This sequence comes from Callithrix jacchus, assembly GCF_049354715.1. Classification (NCBI taxonomy): domain Eukaryota; kingdom Metazoa; phylum Chordata; class Mammalia; order Primates; family Cebidae; genus Callithrix; species Callithrix jacchus. The sequence continues at coordinate 10,232,339 of NC_133508.1, forward strand.
CTGGCTCCTAATCTCTTCTTATAAGGACAACAGCCACTTTGAATCTAGGTCCACCCACATAACCTCATTTTTAACTTAAGTATCTTTGTAAAGACCATATTTCCAAATACAGCCATATTGTGAACTTATCTGTTTAAACCATGTGGACTCAGATGATCTATTCTTACCTTGAAAGCATTGCTAATGTTCACAGAAAATATGCCAAAAATTTTATTTCTCTAGAAATGTATTAGGCAAGAATATAAGTTTAGAAAAGCGGCTCTAGGCTGGGCGCGGTGGTTCACGCCTGTAATCCCAGCACTTTGGGAGGCCGAGGCGGGTGGATCACAAGGTTAAGAGATTGAGACCATCCTGGCCAACATGGTAAAACCTCGTCTCTACTAAAAATACAAAAGTTAGCTGGGCGTGATGGTGCGCAGCTGTAGTCCCAGCTACTCAGCAGGCTGAGGCAGGAGAATTGCTTGAACTCGGGAGGCAGAGGTTGAAGTAGCCAAGATCTCGCCACTGCACTCCAGCCTGGTGACAAAGTGAGACTCTGTCTCAAAAATAATAATAAAAAAAAAAGCAGCTTGAGTCAAAGGCAGAATTGCAGGTGTCTGCTTAACTTCACATATTAAGGCCAGACCTAACCCCGGGCACCATGGCCTTGCCAGACCAGGAGAGCCGGCGAATGGATGCCCAGCAGGGGCTGCAGAAAGCTCTCAGAGCACTGTGCTCATGCCTCACTTGCTTCCCTCTAGTCCCATTCCTGAAACTTGGTTTACCTTCCTTGGAATTGGGATTTGCTATGTAAATGTAGGCCTTCCCGAAGTCCGGGCTCCCCAAGGGCCCTTTGGTTAGAAATAGGAGCCTCCTTCCTCTTTCTCTTTTGCTGCCTCTTTTGCTTACCAATTTATAGCACGTGTATGATATACAAAAAATGACACATATAACTATTTTGGTCCCTGCATAGCATTTAATTATACAAATATGTGACATTTTATTTAAGAAAACTCTTCTTGATAGACATGTATGTTGTTCTATATTCATTTGTAGTAAAAAAAAAACGCTGCAGGGAGCATATCTATTTATTTATTTATTTCTGGGGGAGACAGGGTCTTGCTCTGTCGCCCAGGCTAAAGGCTAGAGAGCAGAGGCACCATCTTGGTCCACTGCAACCTCCACCTGCTGGGGTCCAGCGATTCTCCTGCCTCAGCCAGCTGGGATTACAGATGCATGCCACCACACCCAGTTCATTTTTGCATTTTTTAGTAGAGATGGGGTTTTGTCATGTTGGTCAGGCTGGTCTTGAACTCCTGACCTCAGGTGATCTGCCCACCTCGGCCTCCCAAAGTACAGGGATTACAGATGTGTGCCACCATGCCCAGCCACATTTTTATTTTTATATCATTGTGCCCTTGTGAGAATTGTGGGATAAATTTCATGAAGTGCGGCAGGGTGCGGTGGCTCGAGCCTGTAATCCCAGCACTTTGGGAGGCCAAGGTGGGTGGATCACGAAGTCAAGAGATCGAGACCATCCTGGTCAACATGGTGAAACCCCGTCTCTACTAAAAATACACAAAATTAGCTGGGCATGGTGGCGCATGCCTGTAACCCCAGCTACTTGGGAGGCTGAGGCAGGAGAATTGCCTAAAACCCAGGAGGCAGAGGTTGTGGTGAGCCGAGATTGTGCCATTGCACTCCAGCCTGGGTAACAAGAGCGAAACTCCGCCTCAAAAAAAAAAAAAATTCATAAAGTGAAATTTCTGGTGAAAAAGTGCATGCATTTAAAATTCGTATAGCTAACACTGAAGTGCTTTAAAAAAGAAAAGGCAAAAACATATATAGTGCTACACAGTACCCAGAGGACAAAAATACGTGATTCTCAACACTTCACAGATGTCACTAACCTTTGTTTTATGAAACAGTTTTAACTAATAGATAAAGTAATAAATATCCCATTGTTACTGTGACTTTTCTTTAGTTATGAGTAACCCTAACCTTTTTCCATACATGTGGTTGCTGTCGCAAGTAAGACCTAAGATGATAAAACGATGGGATTTTAGGGTGGAAAGTAAACCTGAAGAAAATCTAGGCTCCTTTTTTTTTTTTTTTTTTTACAGGTGAATCTATGTAAGTTCAACAGAAAGATGAAATGCTTTATTCAAACTCATAAGTAACAAAGGTCAGTGGTCAGCAGATAGGTAACACTAAAATTGTCTATTTGTGAAAAAGAATGAAGGGATGAATGAATGGATGGATGAATGGATGGATGAATGAATGGTTGAATGAATGGATAAATGGTACTAGGATTGGAACCTGGGTTTTCCAGAAAGTAGGAGGCACTTTCTCCTTACACGGTGCCATGAATACTCAGTGTGCTGACATTCCGTACATTTCTGTAATCCTAAATTTAGAGGCACTGAGCTGATTGCTTATTTTTTATTTCCAGCAATCATCACTTTTGGTTTATGATGAATTCTGAAATAGAGGTTTTCTAAATGCATGTATTATGTCCATGACATGCAACCCTGGAAAACACCATATGTGGTTGAATCACTTCATATTTTTCTTTCAGAGGTAAACTTACTTTGAGATCTCTGTATTTGTTTGCCAAGGCCATGGTAATAAAGTACTGCAAACTGGGCAGATTAGAAAAAAAGAAATGCATTATCTCGACATTGTAGAGTATCAGAGGGTTAGTTTCTTCCGAGCTTGAAGGCAGAGTCTATTCCATGTCACATCCTGAGGCTGTGGTGATGGACTGGCAACCCTCAGCATTCCTTGGCTTGTGGAAGTTCCAGTCCCAATATTTCCTTTATTTTCACATGGCATGTTCCCTGTGTGTGTATATCTGTTATACCAGACCGAGCATAGAAAGTCAACACCAAGACAAAAGTATGCCAAATTGTAGGGTTTATTGCCGGCGACCACGGAGGACTCACGTCTCTCCAACCGGTGGCCGAGAAAGAAGGGTGACAAGACCTTTTTATACCCGTAAAACCACCTTGGGAGTGGGGGTGAGGCGGGGGACGGAAATGAAAGGCTTCAGACATTTCAAAGGCTAGTGGATTCCGTAAATCACCTCCCGGGCAGAGAGGAGGGTGGGGGGGGCTCCGGACATTCCAAGGGCCAGGGGACTTTTGTCATTCCGATTGTTACTTAGGTGGTTTACAGAAGTCAAGATGAACATTAGTTTATACATTATCTGGGTAGGGGTACAGATCTTTAGTTACTTATTACAGGTTGCAGGAGCCAGGATGGAATTAACTCGGGCTGCTTATTCTGGTTATTACTGGCTAGCAACTCTGGCAGTCACTGGTAAGAGAAAGTGAGCAGCTTTACTTCTTTGCATTCTGCAAAGTAAACTCGCAGTCTTACTTACAGAAGCCAAGGTCAGTAGTTTTTGTGAGGAGAATGGGCAGCCTTTACAACTTATTTAAAAAACAGTTTTGTATTTTATAAAATGACATTGTTCAGGTTCTAACTCCAGGCCAGCTATATCACATATCCGTCTCTGCATCCAAATTTTCCTTTTTTATAAGGACATGAGCCATACTGGAGTAGGGCCCACCCAATGATGCCATTTTAGCTTAATTATATCTGTAAAGACTTTATATCTCCAAATAAAGTCACAATCTGCAGTATTGGGTGTTAGTACCCCAATATATCTTTTTGGGGAGACACAAACCTTTAAGACTCAATATTTATTTGATTGCCCTTCTAAGTTTCAGTCAAAATCTATTCTGATTTCTTTCTTTTTTTTTGAGATGGAGTTTCCCTCTTGTTACCCAGGCTGGAGTGCAATGGTGCAATCTTGGCTCACCGCAACCTCCGCCTCCTGGGTTCAGGCAATTCTCCTGCCTCAGCCTCCTGAGTAGCTGGGATTACAGGCACGCACCACCATGCCCAGCTAATTTTTTTTTTTTTTTTTTTTTTTTTTTTAGTAGAGACGAGGTTTCACCATGTTGACCAGGATGGTCTCGATCTCTTGATCTCGTGATCCACCTGTCTTGGCCTCCCAAAGTGCTGGGATTATAGGCGTGAGCCACAGCGCCCTGCCTTATTCTGATTTCTTAAAAAAAATCACTGTTGAATTTCACTAAAACAATGAATTTCACTATACATAGGATGTGGTTTTGTAACATAGCAAATTTCATACACAAGTTCGGATTTTTAATATCTGTGTTGCAGTATTTATGTTAATATAAACTGAGACTACTTGTGGGTGTTACAACTAGGTTGACTGCTACTCAGAATAATTATTTGTAAATGTTTGGGCATTTGTTTATCTAGGTTATCCATCAGTGGCATTGCACGCTATGGGAACATACTCTTAAGCAATAATTACTAGACTCACACAGCATCTATCTTCAAAGACGTAAAAACACGATAACCTTCCAGTGTCTCATTTTCCTGGCCACTCACAATAGGGTTAATGATACCCAACTATCTCCCCTAAGATCAGAGATGTTGTGATGACTTATTAATATGTATCACCTGTAGAAGGAAAATAATATCTCGGGAACCCAAATCACCAAGCCAAACGGAAAAGCCAAGCTGGGAACTGTGTCAAACCTGCTTCCCATTTTATTCCTAAGTAAGAGAGCTATCAAGACATTTAAAAGCTAAATACCTTCCTCGCAATTTGTCCACAAGGACATTCCTCATGGACCTAGGACAGACAGAACTCAAGGTCATCTCTTGAGGCTCACTGGGTGAGACAAACACATATCTGATCCCTTCCTCTGCCCTATTGTTTCACTGAGCCAGACTAAGGAATCAGTGACTGTTCCTCTACCTTCAAATGTAAATTGTGTGTTCAGTAACAAAGTCCAATCAGAGACTCAAAACAATGCAAACATTTGCTTCTTATCTACGAAGCCCCCACTTCAATTATACATGTTGGTGGGTATCTCATGTCTCCCTAAAATAAAAGCAAGTTGTGTCTCAACCATGTTGGGCACATGTCCTTGGGACCTTCTGAGGCTGTGTCATGGGCACACCCTTAACCTTGGCAAAATTCGCTTTCTAAATTGATTGAGACCTGACCCAGATATTTTGTGTTCACACATCCAAATTCTTCCTAGAAGAGATGTGATGCGCAGAGCGTGTTTGTGTCTGTCATTTCTGTTATTACCTTTGTTCTGGTTCCTCTGGGCTCATCAATAAGGAGGTGCTTGTTTACCTGCAGCCCAGAACTGGTTGCCCTGTGGAGAGTCTGGGGTAGACACTTGACTCACTGTATTACCTGCCACATTGCTTTCAAAGCCTTAATTTGTTCAAGCACGGCAGCCATCTATTTAGCATTTTTTTTTTCAGAGCCCGTTAGGAGGCAGAGGAGATTTGAGTCTGTTTGTATTCATGATATAAGAGAAAAATAGAGGGAGAAGGTGAAGGGAGGAAGAGAGGCTCTGAGAAACTGGGAAGGTCAGACTTGGTGCAGAATCCTCCAAGGCCTCTCCACTAGGCTCCACCCCATCTTCTTCAAGCCCCGCCCCCAAGGCGCAGCTCACCTGCAGCCCCGCCCACTGGGCTCCACCCCATTACCTGCAAGCCCCGCCCCAAGGCCCAGCTCCCCTACAAGCCCCTCTCCCACTAGGTTTCACTCCTCACCTACAAATAGCCACCCCTCACTAAGCCCCACCCCTCACTTGCACAGCCCCGACCAACATAGCACGCCCCTCTTCTCCTGCTCTGCCCCTCCCTCCACCAGGCCCCACCCAATCTGCATAGACACGTCTCCCGCCACGCCCCACTCTCCTTTCTGCCCACGTCCCCCACCTATCATCGGCCCACATCCTTCTCCTGGCCGCACCCCGTCCCTTTCTACCAATAACCACGCCCCTAGCCTCGGCCACCTTCTTCGTCCCGCTGTCCCCGCCCCTTCCGCCCTCTTCCCTCAGCACCTTCCTCCTTCCCGCTCTCCTTTCCTCCCTGTAACAGGGGAGGCCGCCCTTTTCCCCTGCAGCCTATTGCAGGGGGCGTCGGCGTTCACGCTGACCAATAGGAGTGGTGGCCGGCACCGCGAGCCCCGCCCCGCGCCCTGCGTCGGGTTAAATGGACTCCCTGGCAAGGCCCGTGCTAGTTTGACGCCATGTGGCGCTGCGGCGGGCGGCCAGGCCTGCTTACGCTGAGGCAGCTGAGCGGCGGGTGAGACGCGGCGCGCAGGGACCCGGGAGGGGAAGGTCTAGGGCGAGACGGAGCTCCCGCGTTCGCGGCCCGAGGACCCCCGGAGCTCCTGCCCCCTCCGGGGTCGGTGCCTCGGGCTGGGGCCCGGCCTGCCCGCGGCGCTCCCCGCGGGACCCTTCGTTAGCCTGGGCTGGAACCCGGGTGCTCGCTGATAGCGTTGCCTCCAGGTCCCTTCTGTTGGAGGCCGAGTCCTTCGGAGACCCGAGGCGGCCGCAGCCGGCGCGTTAAAATGAAAGGCCGCTGTGTTCGGAGAACTGGAGCCTCCCGGAATGGAACTGTTTTGTTGTTTTAGTGACTCAGTTTATGGGGGAAAAAAATGACGAAGCGGTTTCGTGTTCGTGGTAACCCACGAGCCCGTGTTTAATAGGTCACAGTTGGGTGCCGCCGGCGCGGGCCTGGAGACACGGGGCGTCCGTGGCGTGGATTCCGCAGCAGGAGGTTTCTGGAAAGTTCGGGGGAGGCCCTGGCCTCGCCGCTCAGGGCTTTCCTATCATGTCCTTGATAAGTTATTTCTTAAAATGTTGCTCAGTCTCGTAATTCTGAAATTTGCGAAATCAGTCAGCAGATGTTGAGTATATATATCTTCATAACGTTGCCAGTGACTGAATAGGTGTTTTCCCCCCTCCCCATACATAGAGTCTTTAAGTATTTAGGTGGGTTATATTAATTTAGAAAATCCCATAAGAGATACAATTTGAGAGGAGAATACTTTTTTCAAGAGAAGGGATCTCGCTGTGTTACCCAGGCTGGCTTTGAACTCCTGGGCTCAAGTGGCCACGCTCCTCAGCCTCTCAAATTGCTGGGATTACAGGTGTGAGTCATCTCATCCAGCTGAGGATAATTGTTAGAAAATACGTAGGTTGGGGGCGGTGGCTCACCCCTGTAATTCCAGCATTTCGGGAGGCCAAGGCGGGTCAGGGTGGGGACTACTTGAAGCCAGGAGTTTGAGACCAGCCTGGCCAACATGGTAAAACCCATCTCTACTAAAAATACAAAACTTAGCAGGGCACGGTGGTGAGTGCTCATATTCCCAGCTATTTGGGTGGCTGAGGCAGGAGAATCTCTTGGATCCAGGAGGTGAAGGTTGCAGTGAGTGGAGGTTGTGCCATTGCACTCCAGCCTGGGCAACAGAGCAAGACTCTGTCTCTAAATAAATAAATATACTTTCCCCATGACCAAGCTGAAGATTGCCCCTAATTGCTCATAACCCTCTCCCTCCCTTTTAATTATCATTGTCTTGACTTACAGAAATATCCTTGCTTTTTCTTTATATTTTACCACCTGTATGTATTCTGACAATACATTGTTACCTGTTTGAATAATACCTCTTTAGGAAAATCCTTTATCGTGTGTATCTTTTGTTTCACGTTCTGTGACCCACATCTTTGTTACATGGAGTTGTAGGCCCTTTATTGGTCCTTAGGGTTTTTGTTTACTGAATGATTAGTCTGCTGTTTATCCATTCTCTGTGGACGTATCTGGGTGAGTTGAGTTTGGGACTATCAGGGTTAGTGCTGACATTCTTGTCCATGTGTGCTGGGCAGTGGTGTAAGGTGTGGAGGTGAATGTTTCCGATCTTCAGCTTTGCTAAAGAATGCCAACTGCTGGCTGGGCGCAGTGGCTCATGCCTATAATCCCAGCACTTTGGAAGGTCAAGACGGGTGAATCATGAGGTCAAGAGATCGAGACCATCCTGGCCCCAACATGGTGAAACCCTATCTCTACTAAAAATACAAAAATTAGCTGGGCGTGGTGGTGCATGACCTTAGGCCCAGCTACTTGGGAGGCTGAGGCAGGAGAATCGCTTGATCCCAGGATGTGTAGGCTGCGGTGAGCTGAGATCTCGCCACTGCACTCCGGCTTGGTGACAGAGTGAGGCTCCATCTCAAAAAAAAAAGCCAAGTGCTTTTCCAAAGTCGTTCCACTTTGTACTCCCTGTAGTAGTGTATTGTAGGGCTGAAGGTCCACAGGGTCATGGGGTGAGCCTTATGCTGTGCTGAGGTGCAGGGTCCGAGAAATAAAGAGACAGGACACAGAAGTACAAGGAAAATGCAGCTGAGCTTGCGGGGCCACGCCACATATGAGCGGAGTCAGGCAAGGCCCCAAATGTCCAGAATCATGAGTATTGTGTATAGGTTAGGGGGCAGGGCAGTCAGGAAATCATCTTTAAGGATAGTGATAGGGTCGTGAGCAATAAAACAAGGGGTCCACCCCCATTAGGTCACCTAGACTAGGAGGTGGACAGTGTGCAGCAAAGGGCCCGTTCCTATCAAGGCAAGGGCTGTGTGCAGTAAGGGGTCCACCCCCATTAGGTCACCGAGGCTAGGTGCACCGTGCGCAGTGAAGAGGGTTTAGTGTGCAATACTTCTGTCTATGGGCAAACTACTTCTAAGATTTATTGGGGGGATGCTTTAAGTCACACAGTAGTGACAGAGCTGTCAGGGTTACTGCCACCTGCTTGCAGCTTCCAATGAGTTCTGTGGGAAGATGCTTTTTGAGCAGCACAATAGCAAGAGCTGATTGATAAAGTTCACAGTTACCAAGGTGGATTGCCGATCTGAAGACAGCCTTCCACAAGAACTGGAGCAAGGTCCTACAACTCCTTTATCAGGAGGAGTGGTTCTCTCCCCAAGCCTGCCATACAGCGGGTATCTTTACGATACTGAACGCTGCCGCCTGGGCCGTGGATTCTTGTCCTGGCATAACTGTTTTCCCTTAAGTCATGCTCTGCACTGTGTCTGCTTTAGGCATTCCTCCGATTAAAAGCTGCTTATTCCTTAGTTCATGCTCTGTACTGTGTCCACTCTAGGCATTCCTCTGATTATGAACTTATATATATATATTTATATATACATATTTATATATATATATTTATATATACATATTTACATATATATTTATATATGGGGTGGGAAATACTCTTTAGGTACTCAGACTATGAATCATTATATGATTATATATAGAGGATTATATAAAGGGATTCTTCAAGCCCTAATTCTATAAACTAATATATGATTATATACAGAATTATATAAAAGGGAATAGCTGAGTAGTAACACTATAAAGTGAGGTATTCTTCAAGCCCTATCTGTGCCAGGGTTCTGCTTAGGTTTCTTTCCTCAGTGCCTATATGGGGGGTTACCCACAGAGTATGAGAGTTCCTGGTAATATTAGACTTTTTAAATTTACACCTATTTGTTAGGCTTGAAATGGAATTTAACTGTAGTGTGAGTTTCCTGCTGTACTGTGAAGGCTTGTGAGGATTCTGTGAGGGAAGGAAGCCCTTTTGTTTAAGAGCTGTTTCTTAAGGGGAATTTAAACCGTAATTGTATTATAGTTATTCGTGAATATGTGTAAAGAAAAGATTTCCAACATTGAAGCTTCGGTTAAGATAAAAGGTCATTAACATGGAAAGGACCTTACCAGAAATTAGTTTTCTGGATTGTGCAAGATTTTGGAAGATGCAGTATTTAATTTTTTTAAATTAATTAATAGTCTTTATCACATGAGAGTATTTTCACTCTTGCTGAATAATGGTAGCCAGATAATTTTCCTGTAACTCGTCTAATGTAGTTGACTCTTCTTCATCTAGACATGCATACCACAAAGCGTGGCGATGGAGCAGTACCCGGGCTTGTGAGAGGGCTCTGCAGTATCAAGTGGGAGATAAAATCCACGGCTTCACCGTAAACCAGGTACGGCTCCTCCTCGGCATCTCCCTTCAAATCCTCATGCACTGCGGGTATGGCTTCTGGCGGACGTACAGAGCCCTTCAAAGCGGAGACTAGCCTTTTCATCCTTGTGTCCAGAGGCCATGGCCCAGCTCATGCTGCATGGTAGCTGCTCAGCTGAATAGAGCTTATGAATGAAATGGCCTGGAGTCCCGCAAAGCCTGGTTCTTGTCAGATTTTAGAAAGTAACACTTCAGCTGGGTCTCTGTAATCAGACACACTAGTGTTTCTGCAGCCAAACCTAATGATTTACCGATTGTGATCGTGAAGACTCAATGTCCTGATCTGCTTGGTCAGGTTTTGCTGTCAAATAGTTTGCTCTAAACTTCTGCAGAGACTTTGTTCTTGGAGCCATTTGGTTATGAGAATTCTAGAGAAGAAATTGTAGACCTGTACTTACTTGGGTTTACATTAAAATGAATTTTTGTTTTGTGATTTTGCTTCAAGCTTTTGCATTGTTTTTATTTAGCATAATAACTAAAAATGACACACTTCACATATTTGGCTAGCTGTTGGCTTTGTTTGATGCTATAGCAAATGTAAAAGACAAACAGCTTACCATCTAGAAAGACTGATGCAGCTGTGACTGGCGACACACGGTGGACGCCGTGCGGCACGCCGAGGACAAGGGTGAAGAGGAGCGGGAGCTGCTGCTGCTGGGGGAGAGGGAAGAGCTCCTGGAGAGGGTGGCGTGAGAGAGCAGCTGTCTCTGGTCAGGGCAGTGACCAGGGAGCTCCAGGCAAGGTCCAGGCATGAAAACAGAGCATTTGTGAAATCCTGCAAAGGCTGACCAAAAACACCTGGATTTATAGTACAGGTTACTGTTAAGAAGGGCCTTTCCCAGAGTGGTTGATTCTTCTTTATTTTTCAGATTTTATAGAAACGTATTTATTTTTGAGACTGGGACTTGCCCTTTCGCCTAGGCTGAAGTGTGGTGGCACGATCTTGACTCACTGCAGCCTTGAACTCCTGAGCTCAAGCGATCCTCTTGCCTCAGTCTCCCAAGTAGCTGGGACAAGGTGCCACCACGCCTGGCTGATTTTGTGTGTGTGTGTGTGTGTGTGTGTGTGTGTGTGTAGATGGAAACTTGCTTTGTTGCTTAGGCTGGTCTCAAATTCCTGGGTTCAAGCAATCCTCTTGTCTTATGTATTAGTTTAGTCTCATATTGCTATGAAGAAATAGCCAAGACTGGGTAATTTATAAAGAAAAGAGGTTGAATTGACTCAGTTCTGCATGGTTGGGCAGGCCTCTGGAAACTTAACAATCGTAGTGGAAGGCACCTCTTAACAGGGCAGCAGGAAAGAGTAAGAATCAAGTGAAGGGGGAAGCCCCTTATGAAACCATCGGATCTCATGAGAACGTACCCACTATCACGAGAATAACATGGGGAACCGCCCTCATGATTCAGTTACCTCCCACCAGGTCCCTCCCACAACATGTAGGGATTATGGGAACTATAGTTCAAGATGAGATTTAGGTGGGGACACAGCCAAACCCTATCACCTTGGTCTTCCAAAGTGTGAGCCACTGTGTCCAGCCATAGAAACTTAGGATAAGTCATGATTCTTGTTTGAGAAATGGCTACCTTGAAAGCTATTATTATCAAGGTTGTATATTATTAGAAAGCAGACATCTCACTGTATCTGCTGATTTTAAACGCATTGGTCGTCTGTTACAAAGTACAGTAAGCTTGGAAACATAAGTAATTTAACAGCTGTAGGTTATGCAGGTCGTAGTGGACCACTTTACGCATGAGTGTTGGATGGCAGGCGCCCTCGATTGGGCTGAGGAGACCCGAGATCTGACCTCTGCCAGTGGCTTGCTGTGCGAGCTTGGACAGGTGACTCTTGTGGCACCTGGAAGAGGGGGTGGTGAGTGGTGTGGTCATCATAGGGTCGTGGTATGTGATTGAGGGAGAAGGCTGGCTGGCACGACTGGAGAGAAGACAGTGTCTTTAATACTGAGGAGTGTGGACGCCACCAGGAGGCTTACCTAAAGTAGATGATCTTCCACCACGCCCCAGGACTGAGGATTCTTTTATTTTTCTTGGGGGCTTTCCTATCCTCGTGGTCCCTCCAGCTGTTCTGGAAGCCCCAGCTTTGTGCTTCTAGCTACCACCAAGAACCCATCCCAAACTAGGAGAAAGGCTGCTCTTGGAGCCTCTCCCTCTGTCACAGGCTAGCTCACTCCCGCATTTGGGTAAATCCTTGCAGGGCCATTCTGAACACTACAAGAGATGAGATGCACAAAAGCAGGGGCCACAGGTCAGGTGGTGGAGGGGCACTGTGTTACTCAGATGCATGCAGCACAGTACCACGGGAAGGGCGGACACCAGGGTGAATCCTGGCTCTGTGATTTGGGCAGCTTATTTCATCATTCGGAGCCTCCGTTTTTTTTCATCTGTAAATGAGGATGGGAATATCTCCCTTACAGGGTTGTATGTGACATGATTAGAAAATGCATAGACAAAAGAATAAAAAATTAAAAAAAAATAGAAAATGTCTAGCCAGTAGTAAGCACACACACTCTCTCACACACTCTCTCTCTATCTATCTATCTATATATAAACACACACACACATTCCTACATTCTCATCTGCCTTTTTTAGGTCTTACTTTCCTCGTTTGTAGGATGAGGGACTTGGATAGGTTGGTTCTGTCCTGTCCAGCTCTGAAATGCTGGCTTCCCGGTGTCACCTGATTACAGGCAGGAAAGCTAGTTTTCTCAGTGTCTCGAAGATAATCGTTTCAAAGGCCATTTTGTCTGAGTTTAGCTGGTTTTGTTTTTCTTGCTAACTCAGGTGACATCTGTTCCTGAGCTGTTCCTGACTGCAGTGAAGCTCAGCCATGATGACACAGGAGCCAGGTATTTGCACCTGGCCAGAGAAGACACAAATAATCTGTTCAGGTAGGTGATGCTGTGTGAGAACATGGTCTTGAAAGTTTTTATTTAAAACAGTGGTGTCCAGTCTTCTGGCTTCCCTGTGCCACATTGGAAGAATAGCAGCAATCTTGGGCCTCATGTAAAATACACTGACACTAAGGATAGCTGATGAGCTTAAAAATAAAAGACCTCAGTGTTAAGAAAGTGCATGAATTTGTATCGGGCCGCATTCCAAGCTGTCCTGATCATATGGGCTGTAGGCTGCAGGTTGGGTAAGCTTGATTTAACGCATTGACTGTCCATTACATGGTTCAAAATAATAACTCACTAGTATTCTTACTGACAGAGCATCTTGAAAAATAAGGAAAAGCTTACCTTATAATCTCATCAAAATATATAGACTGTAAATTATAGTTGGAAAACCTCCTATTGGAGAATTGTGGTGTCAGCATGATGAGTTCTAGTAGCCTGAGGTTGTCATGCGTCCGGGAACTCTGCCCACAGCAGTAGCTGAATCTTTCACATTCCATTCACTGTCCTTCCCTGCGTGCAGTTCTGCTCTACTCCCACGTACAGCTCGGGAGTTCTCACATTTCATGTTCCGTTCACTCTCCTTCCCTAGCCTTCCCTAGTGTGCAGTTCCACTCCACCCCCAGGGACAGCTTGGGAGTTCCTCACATTTCATGTTCTGTTCACTCTCCTTCCCTAGTGTGCAGTTCCGTACCACTCCTATGGACAGCACTGGAGTTCCTCACATCCTTGAGCACACTGTCCTCTGTGGGTCTCAGAAATATCCATGCAGAGACCCTTTCTTCAAAATGTTGAACCGCTCCCTCTCCACGTTCATGAACGCCTTCACAGGTGAGACTGGTGTCCTGAACAGAAACTGCACTTGGCTTTGCGGGCACACTCATTGGAATTCAGTTAGTTTCTGAGAAGGAAAGAGGGTAGTGGGTGACTAATGTACCTAGAATTTTTACCTCTTTCTAGTTGAAAGACATTAGAAATTTAATCCTTTAGGAAAGCCACGTGGGAGTGCGATTATAAAAACTAGCATTTTAAGAAAAGGTGTGTGAACTTTTCCCTGAAAGGTTCAAAACGATTTTCTCTTGGGGATATCACTGCAATGCCAGGCTTCCAAAGTTACCAGTAATGTTGGTATTTGAGTTTTAGTAAGACTGACGATAGTGGATAGGCTGCTGATGTGAACAGTGTGTTCCGTAAGGGAGTGAGATTGGAGAGTGGGTTAAATCCATCCTCTTAGAGAATGAGGTCATCTTTGTAGATGTATGAAAGTCTCTGGAGAAACTCGAAGAATGAGCCCTGGTGCTCATTAAGTCCACATCCTGAGACAGGTCTGGGAAAGTAGCACTTGGCATTTTGAGCTGGGACAGCTGCTGAGGCTGGGGGCCAGAGTGCAGGGCCACTACCTGTGTCCCAAGAATAGCTACACTTACTGTCTGTAGGACAAAGGGAAGTGAGGCTTAAAAGTCAACAATTTTAGTAGGAATCTGTTGTATTTTAAGTTTTCTCTTTTCACTTGTACCCAGCTAGTGATTACACCTTGTATCCATTTTCCACACAAAATCCCAAGGACTTTCAGAATCTCCTCTCGGTGTATTTGGATGCCACTTTTTTCCCATGTTTACGAGAGCTGGATTTCTGGTATGTAATGAAAGATTGATTAGTTGGTACAGACTTGAGTATTTGAGTCACTATCAGCTTATAATTATTTGTCTGTCCTCAGGCAGGAAGGATGGCGGCTGGAACATGAGAATCCGAGCGACCCCCAGACACCCTTGGTCTTTAAAGGAGTCGTCTTTAATGAGATGAAGGGAGTGTTTGTAAGTTTTCTTCCTTTTTTGTGTTGTGTTCAGCTTACCTTACCCATGTAGATTATTGTCATATAGATGCATTTGGAAACCGGTTAACTTTTATTTAATATTCTCATCATAGGTGATACCTTCTTGAATTAGCTGGGGTCAGTTCTGTGAGCAGTCATGGGGGTAGCAGAGCCAGGGTGTTCCTCCCAGGGGTCTCAGACCTCGTCTAGGAATCCCTGTGTATGATCCGCAGGAAGACTGGGAGATAAAAGCTATTTTTATACCTCTACCAAGACGTCGTCTTTTTCACTCATTCTTGCCCAAGTATGCAGTGAACTTTCTAGAGGCCTCATGGCATGGTGTGTGACACACAGCAAGCTGGATACAGAGCAAGTGGGAGAGTCCAGCTTCCCCTCTGAGCCAGACACTACAAAGATTGCAAGAAAGGCAACACAGCACCACTCTGAGTAGTTTTTTACTTTGAGAAATGTTTTTCAAAAATATTTATATTAACATGTAATGATGGCTTACCTTAAGGAATTAAGTATTTTTTAAATGTCTCAGCTTTAATTTAGAATACAGAAAAATTATATAAACAGGCACCTACATAGGCAAAAGAAGCCTACGTAATCAAAAGCTGTTTGGGTTCTCATTAAAACCTATTTATACCTAGTGTTCCATTATTGGAATGCTAAGCTTGTGGGAGTTATTTATATTCCTACGGCTCAAGGTCATTGCCAAGGTCTGAGTTTTTACACAAAAAATTGCAACCTCAGGCATAAATGGGTTAATTTTTCAGAGTGTAAAGGAGATTAAGAGCTGCTTTCCTGGGCCCATGTCTTCATGTCCCCTTGTGACTTTGACAACCCGCCTGTCCTGATGTCCCTGAGCCTTGGGGGTAGCCTGCTCCCTGATTCCCATAGTCTCTCAGCTGGCGAACCATGTCTTTTCATACTCAATTTAGGGGTCTTCCAAGACATCTTTTTAAAAATCTAGTTGGGGTGACAGCTTCTCCCCACCTCCCTCTTAGCTGATAGGCAGCCCTGGTGATCCTCCTGATTTACAACTCTCAGCTATGCATTTGTTCAGCACACATTGAAGAGTCCCTTGTTCTTCTCAATCCTGGGGTCCTGGGCATGGGCGATGAATGTTTGAATGCCATGTGAAACAGTGCCTGCACATGGTCCTTTTTTTTTTTTTAAACCATTTGAATAGTTTTATTTGCAAAGTATTGCAGATGTATGTACCAGAATGTGATTAATTGGCTATATAAGTGATGTAGTGTATATGTGTATTATTTTATATGTACTACTATTTATTTTACATTTCAAGACAGACAATGAGAGGATATTCTCCCAGCACCTTCAGAACAGACTTCTTCCTGATCACACATACTCAGTGGTGTCCGGGGGCGACCCATTGTGCATCCCGGAGCTTACATGGGAGCAACTTAAGCAATTTCATGCCACTCACTATCACCCAAGCAATGCTAGGTAATATTTTGTTGGTAAAGTGTGATGGTGGATTGTTAAAAGTTGACTTGTTTGTGTTCTTACACTTCATGGCATGGCTTTCCTCACATTTAGCAACGCTTAGGAAATCTGTAAGTCTAGGTAAGATTCTTGACCTGATTTTGCCTGTCTTTTCTTTTTTTTTTGATATGGAGTTTCGCTCTTGTTACCCAGGCTGGAGTGCAATGGCGCAATCTTGGCTCACCTCAACCTCCGCCTCCTGGGTTCAGGCAATTCTCCTGCCTCAGCCTCCTGAGTAGCTGGGATTACAGGCACGCGCCACCATGCCCAGCACATTTTTTGTATTTTTAGTAGAGACGGGGTTTCACCATGTTGATCAGGATGGTCTTGGCCTGTTGACCTCGTGATCTACCCGCCTCGGCCTCCCAAAGTGCTGGGATTACAGGCGTGAGCCACCACGCTCGGCTGATTTTGCCTGTCTTATTGGATGTTGTTTTGGATGTTTACATTGAGGGCCCTGAGTGGGCTCAGCATGGTGGTTACAAACATGGCGCTTAGAGCTCCCCAGAGGAGGGTCCTGTCCCTCCCCGCAACCTCTTGCCTCACATCCCAGCTTTGTTGCATGGAAAGTGGGGGTCTGTAGGTGGTGCCCATCCATGCACAGGATGTGTGACACTTCCAGCCCTGCCCTTGGCACTAGAAGTGCTCTTTCAATAGTGGATGAAGTTACTGAACCTTAATTACATCCTCACTTTCTGATACATTGCTTGTTTCTTATGTCGCTTACATAATATAGTTACGTAATATATCTTAAATAAAACACGAATAAACTTACATATAAATGCTAATGTAAAAACACTTTAAGATTATTTTATCTAAAAATTATGAAAACTTTCAAGCATATAGAAAAGTAGACTAGAATAATGAACCCCAAAACACTCATTACATGATAGATAATTATTTGCTGAAGTTTTTGGAAGTAAATTATAGCTGTCATCATCATTTACCCCTAAATATTTGGATTCGTGGCCCTAAAACATGAGGATTTTTTCTAACACAAGCTAATTCCATTTTCAGTTTAATGCACTAAGACATACTTTCTTAAACTGCCTGTTTCTTATTCTGCATTCAGATTTTCTACTTGGCCCCAAAATGTTTGATGCACAGGGTTCCTTAGGTCTCTGCTGGCACCCTTTCAGGGGTGGCAGAGGAGCATGCAGGCCGGGCTTTCTCCAGGTACTCACTTTGCTGCTGGTCCGGCTGCTCCCTTGTGGTAGGTGCCACGTTTCTTCATTTCCTGAGAACTGGAACTTGGTTTGAGTCAGGCTGTGCCTTTTTAAGCAGAGTCCGTTGTAGGGAGTTCTGCATAACCAGCCAAATCCTGCCATTGTACAAGGCCTGCCCGCCTCCACTGGGGTTCTCACGCCAGCCGGGTCCATGCTGAGGGTCGGCCACTCTCTGGGGAAGATCTGCTTTTCCCTCGAGCGGCAGACCAGCTGGTGGGCTTGAGTTTTTGGTGTCCTGTGAATACTGAGTTTCTCATCAACCTATTAATGGTTTTCATATTCACTGAGGATTATTGCCTGAATCAAATACCTTGTGAGAGTCTGCGAACTTTTCTAATTCTGTAGTTTCTTCTTCAGTTGTTTTCTGGACCTCTTCAAAGAAGAGTTCCTCATTCTGTTATGTGCTGTGTTTTGCGCTGCACGAGGGTTCAAAGACCTAAGAGGGAATGTCGGGGGATAAAGACAGACATACAGGCAAACAACACAGAGAGCTGGGCCAGGCGGCCCGAAAAGCTGAGGCTGTCAGTCTCTTCAGCCCTGACCTGCCTCAGTACTTTATCTTATATGTTTACAAAGCACATCGCAGAGGGAGGGTGCAGCTACTTAGAACAGCTTGTGGTTGTAATTCTCACATTTCAGTTCACATACCTCAGCTAACAGCTATTTTATAGCAAAGTCTGTGAGAGCTGGTTGTCTTTTTCTAGGCCTCTCTGCTCTTCTCTGAGATATACACATTCCCCTATTATGGTTTCACTACTCTGGAGTTCACCCAAGTTCACAGCAGCCTTGTTGCTGATTTCCCCCGAGCGGGTGGGCTTCTCTGGCTCTCTGCAATGATCACATCAGCTGGGGCTTTTGGGTTATCTTGAAATACGATTCCAAGGGAAAAGGCAGAGCCAGTTGCTCTCTGTGGGAGTCCAGTTTTAGGAGGAGGGGTGGTGCAGGAACTATTTCTAATGATGACAGAAGAGGCTGTCTTTTTTTTTTTTTTTTTTTTTAAAGACAGGGTCTGGCACTGTCCTCCAGGCATGATCTTGGCTGACTGCAGCCTCAGCTTCCCAGGCCACCTCAGCCTCCTGAGCAGCTGGGACTACAGGCGCTTGCCACCATGCCCAGCTGGTGCTTGTATTTTTTTGTAGCGATGGAGTCTTGCCATGTTTCCAGGCTGGTCTCAAACTCCTGAGTTCAAACAGTCTGACCACCTTGAACTCCCAAAGTGGTGGGATTACAGGTGTGAGCCACTGCGTCCCACCTGGAGAAGAGGCTTCTTTTTTCCGTTATGTTTTTTTCGGTCTCCTTTGTTTTGTTTTTAGTACCACTATGACCTCGCAGAAGTATTTCTGTGTGTATATATATTTGAGGTTATGGAATCAGATGGGATTTATTCACTGTGACCTCGCAGAAGTATTTCTGTGTGTATATATATTTGAGGTTATGGAATCAGATGGGATTTATTCACTGTGACCTCACAGAAGTATTTCTGTGTGTATATATATTTGAGGTTATGGAATCAGATGGGATTTATTCACTGTGACCTCGCAGAAGTATTTCTGTATGTATATATATTTGAGGTTATGGAATCAGATGGGATTTATTCATTTTCATGCCCACATTTGCCCCGACTGTTGGCCCGTTTGGTCTTTGTTAACCTCTTTGGTTTCTATGCTTCCAGCCCCCACCTCCCCAACACACGCACACCCAGGCCCTCCTTGCTCCAGAGATTCAACTGTTTGCTTCCGCAGGGACTTCTGCGGCTTCTCTGCTGATGAGGAAGGGCCTTTAGAGACCAGCATCTGGACACTCGGGGTAGTGATTGCTCCTGGATTCTCTAAACCCGAGAGTGTAAAATTGGTTTGAAATTCTATAGTGAGAAATTGTTGAAGCTTCTTTAAGATACTAGTTCACCAGATCTTAACCATAGCTCAGGCACCATGTAAAGGAAAAGATAAGTTCTGCCATTGTAATGTTGTTCCTCTGGTTGAATAAACATTTATCTTTATAAAGATGTATAACCATAAATTTGTTACCAAAAATTGAGTTTTGTGAAATTGTAGGTTGGATTACTATATTACTGTACCTAGGGCTATAAAGTATTTTAACAAATACCTCATTTGATTTTTGTCACATCCTAAGATCAAGTTTAAAATGAAAGATCAATTTTTGGCTGGTATGGTGGCTCATGCCTGTAAATCCGAGCACTTTGGGAGGCCAAGGCGGGGGGATTGCTTGAGGCCAGGAGTTTGAGACCAATATGGGTAACATAGTGAGAGTCTGCCTCTAAAACAAACCTAAAAATTAGCCAAGTGTGGTGGTATAGTCCTGGCTACTCGGGAGGCTGAGGTGGGTGGATTGCTTGAGCCCAGGAATTTGAAGCTGCAGTGAGCTGTGATGTTGCCACTGCACTCCATCAGATACCTGAAGCCAAGAATAGCACCACGCCCTGTGCATGAAAGTTAAACTTGCAAATTGGGCCCAGTGAGAGGTTAACAACAATAACTAGTAATAAAATAGAACAATTACAACAGTATACTATAACAACAGTTACGTGAATTTTGATCTCAAAGTACAGTGATATTTTTGGACCTTGGTTGAGTAAGGGTAACTGAAACTGAAAGGTGAGACCTCAGATAAGGAGCACTCCTGTGTACCGTATTTCAGTGAAAAAGACAGCACTTGATTTCAGATCTTTTAAACTAAAATAGGCTAATTATGTTCTCTTAAAATTTTAGATTCTTCACGTACGGTAATTTTCCATTAGAACAGCATCTGAAACAAATTCAGGAGGAAGCACTGAGCAAATTTCAGAAAATTGAACCCAGCACCGCGGTGCCAGCCCAGACACCCTGGGACAAGCCAGTGAGTGCTCCGCTGCATTTGTGTCCTGCCTAGTAAAGATGTGAGATGAGGATGTGGCCTGGGTGTTCACAGTGGGATTTCAGAGGCTATCATGGTTGGTACAGAGGATGGGAGAGCTTTTCAAGCCAAAAGAATGGTTATGTGCTTTAAAAGAATGCTAACTTAGTGGAAAGCATGTTTGGGTCCATTTTGTGTATCCAGATAACCTGGAGTAGTTTACAGGCATCAGACTCTATGCCTCCTCACGGCGTCACGTCGTTTTACAGAGGGAATTCCAGATAACATGCGGCCCGGACTCACTTGCTACAGATCCCTCTAAACAAAGAACCGTCAGCGTTAGCTTCCTCTTACCAGAGTAAGTATATGCTGTCAAACTCATACAAAACACACATTAGGAAATGTTCAAATCAGAAGGTTCAGAAGTGAGTTCTGTAATGGCATGTAAATAATAGACGGGATTCAGAAGTTAAGTGGATTCTAGGAATGAAGAACAAAATGTCAAAGTTTTTAATATGTAGAATGGTTTCTGAGAAAAGTCATTTTTGATGGCCCTCTGAAAGAAAAGTAATGGACTTACTCACTCAAAGCTTTGTTTCTATGGCGAAAGGCTGCCTTAGACCAGCAATTGCTCACATGTTGAGGTCACAGGGTGCTTTGGAGTGTGAGAATGGTACTATGAACACTCACCTCAGCAAAAGTTAGTGATTCCAGGGGTTTCATGAGATTAGGTCAGAACCATGCAGGGGGTGTTGAGGGAAGGAAATGTCTGGGCTCAGGGGTGTGCAGGAAGGAAGGCTTGGACTCCGAGGGTGTTCAGGAAGGGAACCTTGGGCTTCCCGGAAAGCTTGACCTTTTCGTGCTCAGCCTGCAGCTCCGTGCCTGTGACCTCTGCTGGTTTGTTTCTTGTCTCCTTAATGGCAGTGCTCTGTGCCTGTCATTTAAATCATGTGTGAAAAGTGCTTGTTAGGCTGCCTCGTGATGAGCATTTCATGTACAGTGAAGTTAATTTTATGGTTTAGGCCCCCCTTTCAAAAAACATCTCTCTCTTGCTCATATCGTTGTTAAAATAAATGTTGAAATGTAAGAATTTCTGGAAAGATATGTAGTGATTTTAAATAAAATGTGCATAAGGCCAAGAATTTTTCCTTCGCTGTGTTTCTCCCCCATTCCCTCCCTTTTTGTTTTCCATGCAGCATCACCGACACGTTTGAAGCCTTCACATTAAGTCTTCTGTCTTCACTCTTGATTTCTGGACCCAATTCTCCCTTTTACAAAGCCTTGATTGAATCTGGCCTTGGCACAGACTTTTCTCCTGATGTTGGGTGAGTTTATGATTTGATTAGATTAGATTAGTGGTTCTCATTGGTTGGGGGCAGTTTTGCTCCTCCACCTCCACACCCTGTCCCCGCCTGGCACTTGACAATGTCTGGAATATTTTTGGGTTTTGAATTGTTAACAGTCGGAGGATGGGGGACCAGGAAACTGCTGAGTGTCTCATGGTGCACAGATTGGCCACCGCAGCAGAGAGCTCTGGATAAATCTGGATCCCTTGGGCGGGGCGCGGTGGCTCACCCCTGTAATCCTAGCACTTGGGATGCTGAGGTGGGGGTCAGGAGTTCAAGACCAGCCTGGCCATCATGGTGAAATCCCATCTTTTAAGAAAAAAGTATTTTTTTTTTTTTAATTTCTTAAAAATTAAAAAAAATAAAAGTAAAAATAAAAAAAAAAAAAAAAAAGATCTGGATCCCATGCCAGCCATTTATGTCCCTTAAGGGGGCGTTTGTCCAAAAGAAGACACCCAGCACAGAGACAGCTTCTCTAGGGCCTCAGAATGCCATGCTGTTCTCTCTTAAAGGTCATGTCATTAAGTATTAGAAACTTTAAAAATTTTATAAAACTCAGCTGTTCTCTGTTTCGAGGTGTATTTTGCCATAACTCAAATATATAAAATGACACGAATGTACACGGAATCAATTACTTGAGAACACTGCTTAATATGCTTTTCAGTGGAGGCTTGGAATTGAAAGCTCTGCGTTCTGATCTTTAAATGAAACGTACTGCAAGGGCATGATGGATGTGGCCGGATTCTAGTGCATCATTTCTGGTTTTGTCTTCTAGATACAATGGCTACACGAGGGAGGCCTACTTCAGCGTCGGCCTCCAGGGGATTGCAGAGAAAGACATTGAGACTGTCAGAAGCCTCGTAGACAGAACGATTGATGAAGTCATTGAGTGAGTGTGTCTTTTTTTTTTTTTTTTTTCAGTCAACCAGTCATCCAGTCTAAAGTGCAGTGGTGCGATCATAGCTCACTGCAGCCTTGACCTCCTTGCATCTCAGCCTCTGGGAGTAGCTGGGACTACAGGTACACACCACCATGCCCAGCTGACTTAAAATTTTTGGTAGAGACAGGGTTTAGATGTCTTACCCAGGATGGTCTCAAACTCCTGTCCTCAAATTGGCCTCCCACCCTGGCCTCCCAAAGTGTTAGGATCACAGGTATGAGCCACTGTGTCCAGCCTCGAACTATTTTAAAGCACTAATATGCTTGCCTATCTGGAGCTTCAGTTTTCTTTTTTTTTTTTTTTTTTTTTTTTTTTTTAGGGAAAAAGAGAAAAAGAAGGGGAAAAAAAGAAAAAGGGGGAAAAAGGAATATTACTTCATTCCTAAAATGGGTTTCAATAATGGCCGATCAATATTTTGAGTGTTTAAAGTGGTTAATGCATATTTTATGTGTTTAAAATGGAGACCTCTATTGTGTTTATTTGTTCTGGCTCTGAGTTCAAATCCTGGATATCGTTATCAATTTGTTGTCTCGTTGAATCTAAATCTATGTGTCTTATGTATCTGGGTGTTAAGATCTCTTATTGTTACATTAATCCTTTTACCCTTGTATCCTTATAGCTTTGAAATCTATTTTGTCAAATGTGAAAATTGCAACTCCTGCTTTTTATTTATTTATTTTTGCTCTCCATTTGGTTGGTACGTTTTTTTTTTTCCAACCCTTTATTTTGAGTCTATGTATATCTTTGGATATACCGTTGGATTTTGTCTGTATCTTTTGATTGGGAGATTTGGTTGATTTAACTTTAGGGTTGCTGCCATTTGATATTAACTGGCTATTTTGTCCTTTTGTTGATAAAAATTCTTCTTTATGTTAACGCTCTTTACTTTTTGGTGTATTTTTAGAAAGGATCATACTGGTTGTTCCTTTCTGTGTATAATGCTTCTTTTAGAAGTTCTTGTAAAGCAGGCCTGGTGGTAATAAAATCTCTGAGTACTTGCTTGTTCCTAAAAGATTTTATTTTTCCTTCAAATGTAAAGCTTAAATTGGCAGGATATGAAATTCTGGGCTGAAAGTTTTGTTCTTTAAGTATATTGAATATTGGCCCCCACTCTCTTCTAGCTTGTAGGGTTTCCGTTGAGAGATCTGCTGTAAGCCTAATAGGCTTACCTTTATGGGTAACTTGATCTTTCTCTCTGGCTGCCCTTAATATTTTCTCCTTCGTTTCGATCTTGGTGAATCTAACGATTATGTGCCTTGGGGTTGGTCTTCTTGAGGAATATCTTTGTGGTGTTCTCTGTATTGCCTGGGGTTGAATAGTGTCCTGCTTTGCTAAATTAGGAAAATTTTCCTGGATAATGTCCTGGAGAGTATTTTCCAGCTTGACTTCATTCTCTCCGTCACATTCAGGTACACCAATCAAGCGTATATTAGGTCTTTTCACATAGTCCCATATTTCTTGGAGACTTTGCTCATTCCTTTTTATCCTTTTTTCTCTATTCTTGTCTTGTCGTTTTGTTTCATTAAGTTGGTCTTCGACCTCTAATACCCTTTCTTCTGCTTGATCCATTCGGCTGTTTAAGCTTGTACATATTTCACTCAGTTCTCGTGTTGTATTTTTCAACTCCATAAGTTCATTTGTATTCCTCTCTATATTGTCTATTCTTTTCAACATTTCATCGAACCTTTTTTCCAAGTTCTTAGTTTCTTTACATTGGGTTAGAACAAGTTCCTTTAACTCCCAGAAGTTTCTTATCATCCACCTTTTAAAGCCTACTTCAGATAATGGAACACAGTCCTTTTCCATCAGGGCTTGTTCCGTTACTGATGAGTCCTTTTCCATCAGGGCTTGTTCGGTTGCTGATGAGTCCTTTTCCATCAGGGCTTGTTCCGTTGCTGATGGGTTCTGATTTTGAGTATACTCGGCCTTCTTAGGCTGTTTTTTTCCCTTCATTGTAGATGAACCCTCTTTCTAATTAGGTTTCTGAGTTGACGTCCGACTTACTGATTCCCAGTGCTGGGATCCGAGCCACCCACTGTGGCAGCCTAAATAGCAGCGATAAGACTGATGGTGCTCTTCTGCCCGGGAATCTCTGGTCTGGCTTCCCTCTTGAGTCCGCAACAAGCGGCTCTGACTTCCCGGAGCTCCAAACTCTGGTCAGTAGGGGAAGCGGTCCCGTTGGCTCTGCGTGAAGAGCTGCTGCGCCGAGACGCCGGCAAAACCGCTGCGGCGGCCACAAGAGTCGCGCTGGCGACCCGTGGGGCTCCTCCACTGGGAGTCGGCTAATCGGTGAGTGACGAAAATTCGTCTAATGATGTGGCGTCGTCTCGTTCTCTGAGCTTTCACTAGGAGCTACAATCCTGAGCTGTTAGTGGTCGGCCATCTTGGATAGATCTCGAGTGAGTGTGTCTTGTTTGTAACAATCTGCTTTCGTTCCTCATTCCTGCCTGCTTTTTGGGAGGAGCTGAGCCTGATCCATTGTTTCGGCCTTCCCTCTCTGTCATGTAGCATGCATTTGTTCATATTTAGTTGTTTAAATATTATCTTTGCTACCTTCTGTTTCTAAAACTTTTATTTCTTTTCAACATCTTAGGTTTTTGTTTTGTTTTGAGACAGGGTCTCACTCTGTCCCGTAGGCTGGTATGCAGTGGTGTGATCTTGGCTCACTAATTTCCTTGCGTACGAGGCTCAGGTGATCTTCCCACCTTAGCCTCCTAACTGGGACTAGGGGTGTACACCACTACACCCAGCTAACTTTTGTATTTTTAGTAGAGAAGCGGTTTCTCTATGTTGCTCAGGCTGGTCTTAAACTCCTAGGCTCAAGCAGTCCTCCTGCCTTGGCCTCCCAAAGTTCTGGGATTATAGGCATGAGCCATTGTGTATGACCCATCTTTGTTCTTCATTGTATTCTTTAGGAAAGGATTTGAAGATGAACGAATTGAAGCTTTACTTCATAAAATTGAAATACAGATGAAACATCAGTCTACCAGCTTTGGACTGACTCTGACATCAGTAAGTCATTTCTCAACCCCTTTTGATTTTGTTTTTTGGCTTTGCTAATTGGTGTTTCTTGATTAGCACTGAAAATATCGATGGATACTGATAACACTTTGCACCTTGAAAGTTATACTTTTTTTGATTGAATATAAACTTTTATAACACTTTTTGTCTTGTTACTAGCTTAGTTGGCTTTTTGATATTTTTTTGTGAAATAGATTACTTTAAATGGGTAAGGATTTATGATAACTGGTAATCTATTATTTCCTAAAAATAATTTCAACCTGTGGTTTTTATTTTATTAGAATAAAATGGGGCTAAAAGAAGTTATTTTTGTTTGTTTCTCCAACCAAAGAATTACATGACTTTTGTTATAAACAATTTGTTTATAAACTTTTGTTATAAACAAGTTATAAACAATTTTTTGTTTATAAAAAATTTGTTCTAAACTTTTGTTATAAAAAGTCTTGGCAATTTTTGGAGGTCATACCATGTTTTTAGTACCAGCTGCATTGTGGATGTGAAATTCTTCCTTTCAGTACATAGCTTCTTGCTGGAACCACGATGGGGATCCTGTGGAGCTCTTGAAGTTGGGAAATCAGTTGGCTAAATTCAGACAGTGCCTGCAGGAAAATCCAAAATTTTTAGAAGAAAAAGTAAAACAGTATTTTAAGGTAAGAAAGTCAGATAGTTCATTTCTTTAATTTTGAAGTTAAGTTTTATACTAATGAAAGGAATTTTAAGAATGTAATCTATACATTTGAGTAATTTCTGTTAATGGGTGACTTGATTTCTAATTAAAAATTTAATTGCTAGGCCGGGCGCGGTGGCTCACGCCTGTAATCCCAGCACTTTGGGAGGCCGAGGCGGGTGGATCACGAGGTCAAGAGATCGAGACCATTCTGGTCAACATGGTGAAACCCCGTCTCTACTAAAAATACCAAAAATTAGCTGGGCATGGTGGCGCGTGCCTGTAATCCCAGCTACTCAGGAGGCTGAGGTAGGAGAATTGCCTGAGCCCAGGAGGCGGAGATTGCGGTGAGCCGAGATTGCGCCATTGCACTCCAGCCTGGGTAACAAGAGCGAAACTCCGTCTCAAAAAAAAAAAAAAAAAAAAAAAAATTTAATTGCTGTCAGGTGCTGTGGCTCATGCCACAGCACTTTGTAATCCCAGCACTTTGGGAGGCCAAGGTGGGCAGATCACCTGAGATTGGGAGTTCGAGACCAGCCTGACCAACATGGAGATATCCCGTCTTTACTAAAATACAAAATTAGCTGGGTGTGGTAACTCATGCCTGTAATCTCAGCTACTTGGGAGGCTGAGACAGGACTTGAACCCGGACGACAGAGGTTGCAATGAGCTGAGATCATGCCATTGCACTCTAGCCTGGGCAATAAGAGCGACACTCCATCTCAAAAATCATAATAAATGTTTACATTAACTTAAAAAAGTTATATTCCAGATTTTAGTGCAAGTTAATAGTTTTTTTAGATGAATGTACATGTGTATTTTTAATATGTGAATATATGTATGTGGGTATGAATAAAACATCTGCATATATTCTCATTAGTAAAAGAATATAAAATATGAGGACAGTCACTCAAATGTAATATTCTGGTTTTCATGAGTGAATTCTTTTGATGCTTGTGTTTGTCTTCTCAGATATTTATTTAGGTAGTTGTGCTTGGATGCATATTCCTTGCTTTGTACTCATTAAGGTGGTGGAACTTTGGTGAGAGAGACTGTTGTCTGCTTTGAAGGGAACTCTCCAGTAGGTCCCATTGTTTTAGACAGGAGACACGATCGTAACTTGACCTGCAGTTTCTCTCAGCTGTTGTGATTTGACATAAACTTCCTGGTGTCTTCTAGTCCTCTCACCTCTGTTTGTAGTATTTCATGTGGGAGCATTTTGTGCATGTGTAGTTTTTTAATTGTTGAAACAAGGGAAAGTGCATGAAAATACCTAACATTTATTTTTATATTACATCAACATCTATTTTGTTCTAATAATTTATAAAGTATTGAATGGGAAATGTAGTTCTAGCCTTTTAGAAGTTAATAGTAGAATGAACACTAGACAAAAATAAATTAGAATTCTATATTATTTTCAGTTTCGACTAAAATCCAAGATCTGTGGTACTTAACAGTGCAAACCTTTTTGCAACTAAAGTGTCATGAAAATGTTCAGTATTGATATGGTTAAGACCTAATGACCATAATAATAAAAATAACCCTAATAGTAGAATAACAGCACATATGAATTCTGTACCTACCACCTAGGCAGGTATGGTGGGAAGCATTTTATATCAGTTTTGTGCTATGTTCTATGATTGCTGTTTTTGAAGTGGTGAGTAGAACCCCAGGACCAAGAGCATACCAGCAGAGGCTCGCTCAGTATGAGCTTCTAGTAAGTTCTTGTTTTCACTTGATTTTGTTGTCGCTGTGATTGCTGCAGAATAATCAGCATAAGCTGACTTTATCAATGAGGCCGGATGACAAGTATCGCGAGAAGCAAGCTCAGGTGGAGGCCACGAAGCTCAAGCAGAAGGTTGAGGCCCTGTCCCCCAGAGACAGGCAGCAGATCTACGAGAAAGGTCAGAGGCTTCGTTCTGAGCCGTACAACTCCCTAACGTGCACTCGGGCCTGGTGGACTTACTAGTGAGTTAATAGTTGGAAGCAAGTATTATTTCAACCAGTAGGTGTCCACTCGGCACTGGCAGAGCTCACATTCAGTGCAGTGGGTTCATATCGTCTCAGAAAATCGTCCTTGTAGTTCAGTAGGGAAGGCAAGAGTAACTGAAAAGAAGTAGCTTGAAAAGATGTATTTATTTTACAGATTTTATAAATACTTTTTATTTATCAGGTGCCGTAATATGCCAGTACCGTTGTCACATGGCAGGGTGTGACGCTTGGCCTGTGAGCAGTGTGGACAGTGAGAACTCTGTGCTGGAAGAGGCCTGTCCCACGCGTAGAGAGCATGGGCCGGTGTGCAGTGTGGACAGTGAGAGCTGTGTGTTGGAAGAGGCCTGTCCCTGGTGTAGATGGCATGGCCTGTGTGCAGTGTGGACAGTGAGAGCTGTGTGTTGGAAGAGGCCTGTCCCTGGTGTAGATGGCATGGCCTGTGTGCAGTGTGGACAGTGAGAGCTGTGTGTTGGAAGAGGCCTGTCCCTGGTGTAGATGGCATGGAAAGTGTGCAGTGTGGACAGTGAGAGCTGTGTGTTGGAAGAGGCCTGTCCCTGGTGTAGATGGCATGGAAAGTGTGCAGTGTGGACAGTGAGAGCTGTGTGTTGGAAGAGGCCTGTCTCTGGTGTAGATGGCATGGCCTGTGTGCAGTGTGGACAGTGAGAGCTGTGTGTTGGAAGAGGCCTGTCCCTGGTGTAGATGGCATGGCCTGTGTGCAGTGTGGACAGTGAGAGCTGTGTGTTGGAAGAGGCCTGTCCCTGGTGTAGATGGCATGGAAAGTGTGCAGTGTGGACAGTGAGAGCTGTGTGTTGGAAGAGGCCTGTCCCTGGTGTAGATGGCATGGCCTGTGTGCAGTGTGGACAGTGAGAGCTGTGTGTTGGAAGAGGCCTGTCCCTGGTGTAGATGGCATGGAAAGTGTGCAGTGTGGACAGTGAGAGCTGTGTGTTGGAAGAGGCCTGTCTCTGGTGTAGATGGCATGGAAAGTGTGCAGTGTGGACAGTGAGAGCTGTGTGTTGGAAGAGGCCTGTCTCTGGTGTAGATGGCATGGAAAGTGTGCAGTGTGGACAGTGAGAGCTGTGTGTTGGAAGAGGCCTGTCCCTGGTGTAGATGGCATGGAAAGTGTGCAGTGTGGACAGTGAGAGCTGTGTGTTGGAAGAGGCCTGTCCCTGGTGTAGATGGCATGGCCTGTGTGCAGTGTGGACAGTGAGAGCTGTGTGTTGGAAGAGGCCTGTCCCTGGTGTAGATGGCATGGAAAGTGTGCAGTGTGGACAGTGAGAGCTGTGTGTTGGAAGAGGCCTGTCCCTGGTGTAGATGGCATGGAAAGTGTGCAGTGTGGACAGTGAGAGCTGTGTGTTGGAAGAGGCCTGTCCCTGGTGTAGATGGCATGGCCTGTGTGCAGTGTGGACAGTGAGAGCTGTGTGTTGGAAGAGGCCTGTCCCTGGTGTAGATGGCATGGCCTGTGTGCAGTGTGGACAGTGAGAGCTGTGTGTTGGAAGAGGCCTGTCCCTGGTGTAGATGGCATGGAAAGTGTGCAGTGTGGACAGTGAGAGCTGTGTGTTGGAAGAGGCCTGTCTCTGGTGTAGATGGCATGGAAAGTGTGCAGTGTGGACAGTGAGAGGTGTGTGTTGGAAGAGGCCTGTCCCTGGTGTAGATGGCATGGCCTGTGTGCAGTGTGGACAGTGAGAGCTGTGTGTTGGAAGAGGCCTGTCCCTGGTGTAGATGGCATGGAAAGTGTGCAGTGTGGACAGTGAGAGCTGTGTGTTGGAAGAGGCCTGTCCCTGGTGTAGATGGCATGGCCTGTGTGCAGTGTGGACAGTGAGAGCTGTGTGTTGGAAGAGGCCTGTCCCTGGTGTAGATGGCATGGCCTGTGTGCAGTGTGGACAGTGAGAGCTGTGTGTTGGAAGAGGCCTGTCCCTGGTGTAGATGGCATGGCCTGTGTGCAGTGTGGACAGTGAGAGCTGTGTGTTGGAAGAGGCCTGTCCCTGGTGTAGATGGCATGGAAAGTGTGCAGTGTGGACAGTGAGAGCTGTGTGTTGGAAGAGGCCTGTCCCTGGTGTAGATGGCATGGCCTGTGTGCAGTGTGGACAGTGAGAGCTGTGTGTTGGAAGAGGCCTGTCCCTGGTGTAGATGGCATGGCCTGTGTGCAGTGTGGACAGTGAGAGCTGTGTGTTGGAAGAGGCCTGTCTCTGGTGTAGATGGCATGGAAAGTGTGCAGTGTGGACAGTGAGAGCTGTGTGTTGGAAGAGGCCTGTCCCTGGTGTAGATGGCATGGAAAGTGTGCAGTGTGGACAGTGAGAGCTGTGTGTTGGAAGAGGCCTGTCCCTGGTGTAGATGGCATGGAAAGTGTGCAGTGTGGACAGTGAGAGCTGTGTGTTGGAAGAGGCCTGTCCCTGGTGTAGATGGCATGGAAAGTGTGCAGTGTGGACAGTGAGAGCTGTGTGTTGGAAGAGGCCTGTCCCTGGTGTAGATGGCATGGCCTGTGTGCAGTGTGGACAGTGAGAGCTGTGTGTTGGAAGAGGCCTGTCCCTGGTGTAGATGGCATGGCCTGTGTGCAGTGTGGACAGTGAGAGCTGTGTGTTGGAAGAGGCTTGTCCCTGGTGTAGATGGCATGGCCTGTGTGCAGTGTGGACAGTGAGAGCTGTGTGTTGGAAGAGGCCTGTCCCTGGTGTAGATGGCATGGCCTGTGTGCAGTGTGGACAGTGAGAGCTGTGTGTTGGAAGAGGCCTGTCCCTGGTGTAGATGGCATGGCCTGTGTGCAGTGTGGACAGTGAGAGCTGTGTGTTGGAAGAGGCCTGTCCCTGGTGTAGATGGCATGGAAAGTGTGCAGTGTGGACAGTGAGAGCTGTGTGTTGGAAGAGGCCTGTCCCTGGTGTAGATGGCATGGAAAGTGTGCAGTGTGGACAGTGAGAGCTGTGTGTTGGAAGAGGCCTGTCCCTGGTGTAGATGGCATGGAAAGTGTGCAGTGTGGACAGTGAGAGCTGTGTGTTGGAAGAGGCCTGTCCCTGGTGTAGATGGCATGGAAAGTGTGCAGTGTGGACAGTGAGAGCTGTGTGTTGGAAGAGGCCTGTCCCTGGTGTAGATGGCATGGAAAGTGTGCAGTGTGGACAGTGAGAGCTGTGTGTTGGAAGAGGCCTGTCCCTGGTGTAGATGGCATGGAAAGTGTGCAGTGTGGACAGTGAGAGCTGTGTGTTGGAAGAGGCCTGTCCCTGGTGTAGATGGCATGGCCTGTGTGCAGTGTGGACAGTGAGAGGTGTGTGTTGGAAGAGGCCTGTCCCTGGTGTAGATGGCATGGCCTGTGTGCAGTGTGGACAGTGAGAGCTGTGTGTTGGAAGAGGCCTGTCCCTGGTGTAGATGGCATGGAAAGTGTGCAGTGTGGACAGTGAGAGCTGTGTGTTGGAAGAGGCCTGTCCCTGGTGTAGATGGCATGGAAAGTGTGCAGTGTGGACAGTGAGAGCTGTGTGTTGGAAGAGGCCTGTCCCTGGTGTAGATGGCATGGAAAGTGTGCAGTGTGGACAGTGAGAGCTGTGTGTTGGAAGAGGCCTGTCCCTGGTGTAGATGGCATGGAAAGTGTGCAGTGTGGACAGTGAGAGCTGTGTGTTGGAAGAGGCCTGTCCCTGGTGTAGATGGCATGGCCTGTGTGCAGTGTGGACAGTGAGAGGTGTGTGTTGGAAGAGGCCTGTCCCTGGTGTAGATGGCATGGCCTGTGTGCAGTGTGGACAGTGAGAGCTGTGTGTTGGAAGAGGCCTGTCCCTGGTGTAGATGGCATGGAAAGTGTGCAGTGTGGACAGTGAGAGCTGTGTGTTGGAAGAGGCCTGTCCCTGGTGTAGATGGCATGGAAAGTGTGCAGTGTGGACAGTGAGAGCTGTGTGTTGGAAGAGGCCTGTCCCTGGTGTAGATGGCATGGCCTGTGTGCAGTGTGGACAGTGAGAGGTGTGTGTTGGAAGAGGCCTGTCCCTGGTGTAGATGGCATGGCCTGTGTGCAGTGTGGACAGTGAGAGCTGTGTGTTGGAAGAGGCCTGTCCCTGGTGTAGATGGCATGGAAAGTGTGCAGTGTGGACAGTGAGAGCTGTGTGTTGGAAGAGGCCTGTCCCTGGTGTAGATGGCATGGAAAGTGTGCAGTGTGGACAGTGAGAGCTGTGTGTTGGAAGAGGCCTGTCCCTGGTGTAGATGGCATGGAAAGTGTGCAGTGTGGACAGTGAGAGCTGTGTGTTGGAAGAGGCCTGTCCCTGGTGTAGATGGCATGGCCTGTGTGCAGTGTGGACAGTGAGAGCTGTGTGTTGGAAGAGGCCTGTCCCTGGTGTAGATGGCATGGCCTGTGTGCAGTGTGGACAGTGAGAGCTGTGTGTTGGAAGAGGCCTGTCCCTGCTGTAGATGGCATGGCCTGTGTGCAGTGTGGACAGTGAGAGCTGTGTGTTGGAAGAGGCCTGTCTCTGGTGTAGATGGCATGGAAAGTGTGCAGTGTGGACAGTGAGAGGTGTGTGTTGGAAGAGGCCTGTCCCTGGTGTAGATGGCATGGCCTGTGTGCAGTGTGGACAGTGAGAGCTGTGTGTTGGAAGAGGCCTGTCCCTGGTGTAGATGGCATGGCCGGTGTGCAGTGTGGACAGTGAGAGCTGTGTGTTGGAAGAGGCCTGTCTCTTGTGTAGATGGCATGGCCTGTGTGCAGTGTGGACAGTGAGAGCTGTGTGTTGGAAGAGGCCTGTCCCTGGTGTAGATGGCATGGAAAGTGTGCAGTGTGGACAGTGAGAGCTGTGTGTTGGAAGAGGCCTGTCCCTGGTGTAGATGGCATGGAAAGTGTGCAGTGTGGACAGTGAGAGCTGTGTGTTGGAAGAGGCCTGTCCCTGGTGTAGATGGCATGGCCTGTGTGCAGTGTGGACAGTGAGAGCTGTGTGTTGGAAGAGGCCTGTCCCTGGTGTAGATGGCATGGAAAGTGTGCAGTGTGGACAGTGAGAGCTGTGTGTTGGAAGAGGCCTGTCCCTGGTGTAGATGGCATGGAAAGTGTGCAGTGTGGACAGTGAGAGCTGTGTGTTGGAAGAGGCCTGTCTCTGGTGTAGATGGCATGGCCTGTGTGCAGTGTGGACAGTGAGAGCTGTGTGTTGGAAGAGGCCTGTCCCTGGTGTAGATGGCATGGAAAGTGTGCAGTGTGGACAGTGAGAGCTGTGTGTTGGAAGAGGCCTGTCCCTGGTGTAGATGGCATGGAAAGTGTGCAGTGTGGACAGTGAGAGCTGTGTGTTGGAAGAGGCCTGTCCCTGGTGTAGATGGCATGGCCTGTGTGCAGTGTGGACAGTGAGAGCTGTGTGTTGGAAGAGGCCTGTCCCTGGTGTAGATGGCATGGAAAGTGTGCAGTGTGGACAGTGAGAGCTGTGTGTTGGAAGAGGCCTGTCTCTGGTGTAGATGGCATGGAAAGTGTGCAGTGTGGACAGTGAGAGCTGTGTGTTGGAAGAGGCCTGTCTCTGGTGTAGATGGCATGGCCTGTGTGCAGTGTGGACAGTGAGAGCTGTGTGTTGGAAGAGGCCTGTCCCTGGTGTAGATGGCATGGCCTGTGTGCAGTGTGGACAGTGAGAGCTGTGTGTTGGAAGAGGCCTGTCCCTGGTGTAGATGGCATGGAAAGTGTGCAGTGTGGACAGTGAGAGCTGTGTGTTGGAAGAGGCCTGTCTCTGGTGTAGATGGCATGGAAAGTGTGCAGTGTGGACAGTGAGAGCTGTGTGTTGGAAGAGGCCTGTCTCTGGTGTAGATGGCATGGAAAGTGTGCAGTGTGGACAGTGAGAGCTGTGTGTTGGAAGAGGCCTGTCCCTGGTGTAGATGGCATGGAAAGTGTGCAGTGTGGACAGTGAGAGCTGTGTGTTGGAAGAGGCCTGTCCCTGGTGTAGATGGCATGGCCTGTGTGCAGTGTGGACAGTGAGAGCTGTGTGTTGGAAGAGGCCTGTCCCTGGTGTAGATGGCATGGAAAGTGTGCAGTGTGGACAGTGAGAGCTGTGTGTTGGAAGAGGCCTGTCCCTGGTGTAGATGGCATGGAAAGTGTGCAGTGTGGACAGTGAGAGCTGTGTGTTGGAAGAGGCCTGTCCCTGGTGTAGATGGCATGGCCTGTGTGCAGTGTGGACAGTGAGAGCTGTGTGTTGGAAGAGGCCTGTCCCTGGTGTAGATGGCATGGCCTGTGTGCAGTGTGGACAGTGAGAGCTGTGTGTTGGAAGAGGCCTGTCCCTGGTGTAGATGGCATGGAAAGTGTGCAGTGTGGACAGTGAGAGCTGTGTGTTGGAAGAGGCCTGTCTCTGGTGTAGATGGCATGGAAAGTGTGCAGTGTGGACAGTGAGAGGTGTGTGTTGGAAGAGGCCTGTCCCTGGTGTAGATGGCATGGCCTGTGTGCAGTGTGGACAGTGAGAGCTGTGTGTTGGAAGAGGCCTGTCCCTGGTGTAGATGGCATGGAAAGTGTGCAGTGTGGACAGTGAGAGCTGTGTGTTGGAAGAGGCCTGTCCCTGGTGTAGATGGCATGGCCTGTGTGCAGTGTGGACAGTGAGAGCTGTGTGTTGGAAGAGGCCTGTCCCTGGTGTAGATGGCATGGCCTGTGTGCAGTGTGGACAGTGAGAGCTGTGTGTTGGAAGAGGCCTGTCCCTGGTGTAGATGGCATGGCCTGTGTGCAGTGTGGACAGTGAGAGCTGTGTGTTGGAAGAGGCCTGTCCCTGGTGTAGATGGCATGGAAAGTGTGCAGTGTGGACAGTGAGAGCTGTGTGTTGGAAGAGGCCTGTCCCTGGTGTAGATGGCATGGCCTGTGTGCAGTGTGGACAGTGAGAGCTGTGTGTTGGAAGAGGCCTGTCCCTGGTGTAGATGGCATGGCCTGTGTGCAGTGTGGACAGTGAGAGCTGTGTGTTGGAAGAGGCCTGTCTCTGGTGTAGATGGCATGGAAAGTGTGCAGTGTGGACAGTGAGAGCTGTGTGTTGGAAGAGGCCTGTCCCTGGTGTAGATGGCATGGAAAGTGTGCAGTGTGGACAGTGAGAGCTGTGTGTTGGAAGAGGCCTGTCCCTGGTGTAGATGGCATGGAAAGTGTGCAGTGTGGACAGTGAGAGCTGTGTGTTGGAAGAGGCCTGTCCCTGGTGTAGATGGCATGGAAAGTGTGCAGTGTGGACAGTGAGAGCTGTGTGTTGGAAGAGGCCTGTCCCTGGTGTAGATGGCATGGCCTGTGTGCAGTGTGGACAGTGAGAGCTGTGTGTTGGAAGAGGCCTGTCCCTGGTGTAGATGGCATGGCCTGTGTGCAGTGTGGACAGTGAGAGCTGTGTGTTGGAAGAGGCTTGTCCCTGGTGTAGATGGCATGGCCTGTGTGCAGTGTGGACAGTGAGAGCTGTGTGTTGGAAGAGGCCTGTCCCTGGTGTAGATGGCATGGCCTGTGTGCAGTGTGGACAGTGAGAGCTGTGTGTTGGAAGAGGCCTGTCCCTGGTGTAGATGGCATGGCCTGTGTGCAGTGTGGACAGTGAGAGCTGTGTGTTGGAAGAGGCCTGTCCCTGGTGTAGATGGCATGGAAAGTGTGCAGTGTGGACAGTGAGAGCTGTGTGTTGGAAGAGGCCTGTCCCTGGTGTAGATGGCATGGAAAGTGTGCAGTGTGGACAGTGAGAGCTGTGTGTTGGAAGAGGCCTGTCCCTGGTGTAGATGGCATGGCCTGTGTGCAGTGTGGACAGTGAGAGCTGTGTGTTGGAAGAGGCCTGTCCCTGGTGTAGATGGCATGGAAAGTGTGCAGTGTGGACAGTGAGAGCTGTGTGTTGGAAGAGGCCTGTCCCTGGTGTAGATGGCATGGAAAGTGTGCAGTGTGGACAGTGAGAGCTGTGTGTTGGAAGAGGCCTGTCCCTGGTGTAGATGGCATGGAAAGTGTGCAGTGTGGACAGTGAGAGCTGTGTGTTGGAAGAGGCCTGTCCCTGGTGTAGATGGCATGGCCTGTGTGCAGTGTGGACAGTGAGAGGTGTGTGTTGGAAGAGGCCTGTCCCTGGTGTAGATGGCATGGCCTGTGTGCAGTGTGGACAGTGAGAGCTGTGTGTTGGAAGAGGCCTGTCCCTGGTGTAGATGGCATGGAAAGTGTGCAGTGTGGACAGTGAGAGCTGTGTGTTGGAAGAGGCCTGTCCCTGGTGTAGATGGCATGGAAAGTGTGCAGTGTGGACAGTGAGAGCTGTGTGTTGGAAGAGGCCTGTCCCTGGTGTAGATGGCATGGAAAGTGTGCAGTGTGGACAGTGAGAGCTGTGTGTTGGAAGAGGCCTGTCCCTGGTGTAGATGGCATGGAAAGTGTGCAGTGTGGACAGTGAGAGCTGTGTGTTGGAAGAGGCCTGTCCCTGGTGTAGATGGCATGGCCTGTGTGCAGTGTGGACAGTGAGAGGTGTGTGTTGGAAGAGGCCTGTCCCTGGTGTAGATGGCATGGCCTGTGTGCAGTGTGGACAGTGAGAGCTGTGTGTTGGAAGAGGCCTGTCCCTGGTGTAGATGGCATGGAAAGTGTGCAGTGTGGACAGTGAGAGCTGTGTGTTGGAAGAGGCCTGTCCCTGGTGTAGATGGCATGGAAAGTGTGCAGTGTGGACAGTGAGAGCTGTGTGTTGGAAGAGGCCTGTCCCTGGTGTAGATGGCATGGCCTGTGTGCAGTGTGGACAGTGAGAGGTGTGTGTTGGAAGAGGCCTGTCCCTGGTGTAGATGGCATGGCCTGTGTGCAGTGTGGACAGTGAGAGCTGTGTGTTGGAAGAGGCCTGTCCCTGGTGTAGATGGCATTGAAAGTGTGCAGTGTGGACAGTGAGAGCTGTGTGTTGGAAGAGGCCTGTCCCTGGTGTAGATGGCATGGAAAGTGTGCAGTGTGGACAGTGAGAGCTGTGTGTTGGAAGAGGCCTGTCCCTGGTGTAGATGGCATGGAAAGTGTGCAGTGTGGACAGTGAGAGCTGTGTGTTGGAAGAGGCCTGTCCCTGGTGTAGATGGCATGGCCTGTGTGCAGTGTGGACAGTGAGAGCTGTGTGTTGGAAGAGGCCTGTCCCTGGTGTAGATGGCATGGCCTGTGTGCAGTGTGGACAGTGAGAGCTGTGTGTTGGAAGAGGCCTGTCCCTGCTGTAGATGGCATGGCCTGTGTGCAGTGTGGACAGTGAGAGCTGTGTGTTGGAAGAGGCCTGTCTCTGGTGTAGATGGCATGGAAAGTGTGCAGTGTGGACAGTGAGAGGTGTGTGTTGGAAGAGGCCTGTCCCTGGTGTAGATGGCATGGCCTGTGTGCAGTGTGGACAGTGAGAGCTGTGTGTTGGAAGAGGCCTGTCCCTGGTGTAGATGGCATGGCCGGTGTGCAGTGTGGACAGTGAGAGCTGTGTGTTGGAAGAGGCCTGTCTCTTGTGTAGATGGCATGGCCTGTGTGCAGTGTGGACAGTGAGAGCTGTGTGTTGGAAGAGGCCTGTCCCTGGTGTAGATGGCATGGAAAGTGTGCAGTGTGGACAGTGAGAGCTGTGTGTTGGAAGAGGCCTGTCCCTGGTGTAGATGGCATGGAAAGTGTGCAGTGTGGACAGTGAGAGCTGTGTGTTGGAAGAGGCCTGTCCCTGGTGTAGATGGCATGGCCTGTGTGCAGTGTGGACAGTGAGAGCTGTGTGTTGGAAGAGGCCTGTCCCTGGTGTAGATGGCATGGAAAGTGTGCAGTGTGGACAGTGAGAGCTGTGTGTTGGAAGAGGCCTGTCCCTGGTGTAGATGGCATGGAAAGTGTGCAGTGTGGACAGTGAGAGCTGTGTGTTGGAAGAGGCCTGTCTCTGGTGTAGATGGCATGGCCTGTGTGCAGTGTGGACAGTGAGAGCTGTGTGTTGGAAGAGGCCTGTCCCTGGTGTAGATGGCATGGAAAGTGTGCAGTGTGGACAGTGAGAGCTGTGTGTTGGAAGAGGCCTGTCTCTGGTGTAGATGGCATGGCCTGTGTGCAGTGTGGACAGTGAGAGCTGTGTGTTGGAAGAGGCCTGTTTCTGGTGTAGATGGCATGGCCTGTGTGCAGTGTGGACAGTGAGAGCTGTGTGTTGGAAGAGGCCTGTCTCTGGTGTAGATGGCATGGAAAGTGTGCAGTGTGGACAGTGAGAGCTGTGTGTTGGAAGAGGCCTGTCCCTGGTGTAGATGGCATGGAAAGTGTGCAGTGTGGACAGTGAGAGCTGTGTGTTGGAAGAGGCCTGTCCCTGGTGTAGATGGCATGGAAAGTGTGCAGTGTGGACAGTGAGAGCTGTGTGTTGGAAGAGGCCTGTCCCTGGTGTAGTTGGCATGGCCTGTGTGCAGTGTGGACAGTGAGAGCTGTGTGTTGGAAGAGGCCTGTCCCTGGTGTAGATGGCATGGCCTGTGTGCAGTGTGGACAGTGAGAGCTGTGTGTTGGAAGAGGCCTGTCCCTGGTGTAGATGGCATGGAAAGTGTGCAGTGTGGACAGTGAGAGCTGTGTGTTGGAAGAGGCCTGTCCCTGGTGTAGATGGCATGGAAAGTGTGCAGTGTGGACAGTGAGAGCTGTGTGTTGGAAGAGGCCTGTCCCTGGTGTAGATGGCATGGAAAGTGTGCAGTGTGGACAGTGAGAGCTGTGTGTTGGAAGAGGCCTGTCCCTGGTGTAGATGGCATGGAAAGTGTGCAGTGTGGACAGTGAGAGCTGTGTGTTGGAAGAGGCCTGTCCCTGGTGTAGATGGCATGGCCTGTGTGCAGTGTGGACAGTGAGAGGTGTGTGTTGGAAGAGGCCTGTCCCTGGTGTAGATGGCATGGCCTGTGTGCAGTGTGGACAGTGAGAGCTGTGTGTTGGAAGAGGCCTGTCCCTGGTGTAGATGGCATGGAAAGTGTGCAGTGTGGACAGTGAGAGCTGTGTGTTGGAAGAGGCCTGTCCCTGGTGTAGATGGCATGGAAAGTGTGCAGTGTGGACAGTGAGAGCTGTGTGTTGGAAGAGGCCTGTCCCTGGTGTAGATGGCATGGCCTGTGTGCAGTGTGGACAGTGAGAGCTGTGTGTTGGAAGAGGCCTGTCCCTGGTGTAGATGGCATGGCCTGTGTGCAGTGTGGACAGTGAGAGCTGTGTGTTGGAAGAGGCCTGTCCCTGGTGTAGATGGCATGGCCTGTGTGCAGTGTGGACAGTGAGAGGTGTGTGTTGGAAGAGGCCTGTCCCTGGTGTAGATGGCATGGCCTGTGTGCAGTGTGGACAGTGAGAGCTGTGTGTTGGAAGAGGCCTGTCCCTGGTGTAGATGGCATGGAAAGTGTGCAGTGTGGACAGTGAGAGCTGTGTGTTGGAAGAGGCCTGTCCCTGGTGTAGATGGCATGGAAAGTGTGCAGTGTGGACAGTGAGAGCTGTGTGTTGGAAGAGGCCTGTCCCTGGTGTAGATGGCATGGCCTGTGTGCAGTGTGGACAGTGAGAGCTGTGTGTTGGAAGAGGCCTGTCCCTGGTGTAGATGGCATGGAAAGTGTGCAGTGTGGACAGTGAGAGCTGTGTGTTGGAAGAGGCCTGTCCCTGGTGTAGATGGCATGGAAAGTGTGCAGTGTGGACAGTGAGAGCTGTGTGTTGGAAGAGGCCTGTCTCTGGTGTAGATGGCATGGCCTGTGTGCAGTGTGGACAGTGAGAGCTGTGTGTTGGAAGAGGCCTGTCCCTGGTGTAGATGGCATGGAAAGTGTGCAGTGTGGACAGTGAGAGCTGTGTGTTGGAAGAGGCCTGTCTCTGGTGTAGATGGCATGGCCTGTGTGCAGTGTGGACAGTGAGAGCTGTGTGTTGGAAGAGGCCTGTTTCTGGTGTAGATGGCATGGCCTGTGTGCAGTGTGGACAGTGAGAGCTGTGTGTTGGAAGAGGCCTGTCTCTGGTGTAGATGGCATGGAAAGTGTGCAGTGTGGACAGTGAGAGCTGTGTGTTGGAAGAGGCCTGTCCCTGGTGTAGATGGCATGGAAAGTGTGCAGTGTGGACAGTGAGAGCTGTGTGTTGGAAGAGGCCTGTCCCTGGTGTAGATGGCATGGAAAGTGTGCAGTGTGGACAGTGAGAGCTGTGTGTTGGAAGAGGCCTGTCCCTGGTGTAGTTGGCATGGCCTGTGTGCAGTGTGGACAGTGAGAGCTGTGTGTTGGAAGAGGCCTGTCCCTGGTGTAGATGGCATGGCCTGTGTGCAGTGTGGACAGTGAGAGCTGTGTGTTGGAAGAGGCCTGTCCCTGGTGTAGATGGCATGGAAAGTGTGCAGTGTGGACAGTGAGAGCTGTGTGTTGGAAGAGGCCTGTCCCTGGTGTAGATGGCATGGAAAGTGTGCAGTGTGGACAGTGAGAGCTGTGTGTTGGAAGAGGCCTGTCCCTGGTGTAGATGGCATGGAAAGTGTGCAGTGTGGACAGTGAGAGCTGTGTGTTGGAAGAGGCCTGTCCCTGGTGTAGATGGCATGGAAAGTGTGCAGTGTGGACAGTGAGAGCTGTGTGTTGGAAGAGGCCTGTCCCTGGTGTAGATGGCATGGCCTGTGTGCAGTGTGGACAGTGAGAGGTGTGTGTTGGAAGAGGCCTGTCCCTGGTGTAGATGGCATGGCCTGTGTGCAG
Organism: Callithrix jacchus; assembly: GCF_049354715.1. Lineage (NCBI taxonomy): Eukaryota > Metazoa > Chordata > Mammalia > Primates > Cebidae > Callithrix > Callithrix jacchus. The sequence continues at coordinate 10,273,007 of NC_133508.1, forward strand.
TGTGGACAGTGAGAGCTGTGTGTTGGAAGAGGCCTGTCCCTGGTGTAGATGGCATGGAAAGTGTGCAGTGTGGACAGTGAGAGGTGTGTGTTGGAAGAGGCCTGTCCCTGGTGTAGATGGCATGGAAAGTGTGCAGTGTGGACAGTGAGAGCTGTGTGTTGGAAGAGGCCTGTCCCTGGTGTAGATGGCATGGCCTGTGTGCAGTGTGGACAGTGAGAGCTGTGTGTTGGAAGAGGCCTGTCCCTGGTGTAGATGGCATGGCCTGTGTGCAGTGTGGACAGTGAGAGCTGTGTGTTGGAAGAGGCCTGTCCCTGGTGTAGATGGCATGGCCTGTGTGCAGTGTGGACAGTGAGAGGTGTGTGTTGGAAGAGGCCTGTCCCTGGTGTAGATGGCATGGCCTGTGTGCAGTGTGGACAGTGAGAGCTGTGTGTTGGAAGAGGCCTGTCCCTGGTGTAGATGGCATGGAAAGTGTGCAGTGTGGACAGTGAGAGCTGTGTGTTGGAAGAGGCCTGTCCCTGGTGTAGATGGCATGGAAAGTGTGCAGTGTGGACAGTGAGAGCTGTGTGTTGGAAGAGGCCTGTCCCTGGTGTAGATGGCATGGAAAGTGTGCAGTGTGGACAGTGAGAGCTGTGTGTTGGAAGAGGCCTGTCCCTGGTGTAGATGGCATGGAAAGTGTGCAGTGTGGACAGTGAGAGCTGTGTGTTGGAAGAGGCCTGTCCCTGGTGTAGATGGCATGGCCTGTGTGCAGTGTGGACAGTGAGAGGTGTGTGTTGGAAGAGGCCTGTCCCTGGTGTAGATGGCATGGCCTGTGTGCAGTGTGGACAGTGAGAGCTGTGTGTTGGAAGAGGCCTGTCCCTGGTGTAGATGGCATGGAAAGTGTGCAGTGTGGACAGTGAGAGCTGTGTGTTGGAAGAGGCCTGTCCCTGGTGTAGATGGCATGGAAAGTGTGCAGTGTGGACAGTGAGAGCTGTGTGTTGGAAGAGGCCTGTCCCTGGTGTAGATGGCATGGAAAGTGTGCAGTGTGGACAGTGAGAGCTGTGTGTTGGAAGAGGCCTGTCCCTGGTGTAGATGGCATGGAAAGTGTGCAGTGTGGACAGTGAGAGCTGTGTGTTGGAAGAGGCCTGTCCCTGGTGTAGATGGCATGGCCTGTGTGCAGTGTGGACAGTGAGAGGTGTGTGTTGGAAGAGGCCTGTCCCTGGTGTAGATGGCATGGCCTGTGTGCAGTGTGGACAGTGAGAGCTGTGTGTTGGAAGAGGCCTGTCCCTGGTGTAGATGGCATGGAAAGTGTGCAGTGTGGACAGTGAGAGCTGTGTGTTGGAAGAGGCCTGTCCCTGGTGTAGATGGCATGGAAAGTTTGCAGTGTGGACAGTGAGAGCTGTGTGTTGGAAGAGGCCTGTCCCTGGTGTAGATGGCATGGCCTGTGTGCAGTGTGGACAGTGAGAGGTGTGTGTTGGAAGAGGCCTGTCCCTGGTGTAGATGGCATGGCCTGTGTGCAGTGTGGACAGTGAGAGCTGTGTGTTGGAAGAGGCCTGTCCCTGGTGTAGATGGCATGGAAAGTGTGCAGTGTGGACAGTGAGAGCTGTGTGTTGGAAGAGGCCTGTCCCTGGTGTAGATGGCATGGAAAGTGTGCAGTGTGGACAGTGAGAGCTGTGTGTTGGAAGAGGCCTGTCCCTGGTGTAGATGGCATGGAAAGTGTGCAGTGTGGACAGTGAGAGCTGTGTGTTGGAAGAGGCCTGTCCCTGGTGTAGATGGCATGGCCTGTGTGCAGTGTGGACAGTGAGAGCTGTGTGTTGGAAGAGGCCTGTCCCTGGTGTAGATGGCATGGCCTGTGTGCAGTGTGGACAGTGAGAGCTGTGTGTTGGAAGAGGCCTGTCCCTGCTGTAGATGGCATGGCCTGTGTGCAGTGTGGACAGTGAGAGCTGTGTGTTGGAAGAGGCCTGTCTCTGGTGTAGATGGCATGGAAAGTGTGCAGTGTGGACAGTGAGAGGTGTGTGTTGGAAGAGGCCTGTCCCTGGTGTAGATGGCATGGCCTGTGTGCAGTGTGGACAGTGAGAGCTGTGTGTTGGAAGAGGCCTGTCCCTGGTGTAGATGGCATGGCCGGTGTGCAGTGTGGACAGTGAGAGCTGTGTGTTGGAAGAGGCCTGTCTCTTGTGTAGATGGCATGGCCTGTGTGCAGTGTGGACAGTGAGAGCTGTGTGTTGGAAGAGGCCTGTCCCTGGTGTAGATGGCATGGAAAGTGTGCAGTGTGGACAGTGAGAGCTGTGTGTTGGAAGAGGCCTGTCCCTGGTGTAGATGGCATGGAAAGTGTGCAGTGTGGACAGTGAGAGCTGTGTGTTGGAAGAGGCCTGTCCCTGGTGTAGATGGCATGGCCTGTGTGCAGTGTGGACAGTGAGAGCTGTGTGTTGGAATTGGCCTGTCCCTGGTGTAGATGGCATGGAAAGTGTGCAGTGTGGACAGTGAGAGCTGTGTGTTGGAAGAGGCCTGTCCCTGGTGTAGATGGCATGGAAAGTGTGCAGTGTGGACAGTGAGAGCTGTGTGTTGGAAGAGGCCTGTCTCTGGTGTAGATGGCATGGCCTGTGTGCAGTGTGGACAGTGAGAGCTGTGTGTTGGAAGAGGCCTGTCCCTGGTGTAGATGGCATGGAAAGTGTGCAGTGTGGACAGTGAGAGCTGTGTGTTGGAAGAGGCCTGTCTCTGGTGTAGATGGCCTGGCCTGTGTGCAGTGTGGACAGTGAGAGCTGTGTGTTGGAAGAGGCCTGTCCCTGGTGTAGATGGCATGGAAAGTGTGCAGTGTGGACAGTGAGAGCTGTGTGTTGGAAGAGGCCTGTCCCTGGTGTAGATGGCATGGCCTGTGTGCAGTGTGGACAGTGAGAGGTGTGTGTTGGAAGAGGCCTGTCCCTGGTGTAGATGGCATGGCCTGTGTGCAGTGTGGACAGTGAGAGCTGTGTGTTGGAAGAGGCCTGTCCCTGGTGTAGATGGCATGGAAAGTGTGCAGTGTGGACAGTGAGAGCTGTGTGTTGGAAGAGGCCTGTCCCTGGTGTAGATGGCATGGAAAGTGTGCAGTGTGGACAGTGAGAGCTGTGTGTTGGAAGAGGCCTGTCCCTGGTGTAGATGGCATGGCCTGTGTGCAGTGTGGACAGTGAGAGGTGTGTGTTGGAAGAGGCCTGTCCCTGGTGTAGATGGCATGGCCTGTGTGCAGTGTGGACAGTGAGAGCTGTGTGTTGGAAGAGGCCTGTCCCTGGTGTAGATGGCATGGAAAGTGTGCAGTGTGGACAGTGAGAGCTGTGTGTTGGAAGAGGCCTGTCCCTGGTGTAGATGGCATGGAAAGTGTGCAGTGTGGACAGTGAGAGCTGTGTGTTGGAAGAGGCCTGTCCCTGGTGTAGATGGCATGGCCTGTGTGCAGTGTGGACAGTGAGAGCTGTGTGTTGGAAGAGGCCTGTCCCTGGTGTAGATGGCATGGCCTGTGTGCAGTGTGGACAGTGAGAGCTGTGTGTTGGAAGAGGCCTGTCCCTGCTGTAGATGGCATGGCCTGTGTGCAGTGTGGACAGTGAGAGCTGTGTGTTGGAAGAGGCCTGTCCCTGGTGTAGATGGCATGGAAAGTGTGCAGTGTGGACAGTGAGAGCTGTGTGTTGGAAGAGACCTGTCTCTGGTGTAGATGGCATGGCCTGTGTGCAGTGTGGACAGTGGGAGCTGTGTGTTGGAAGAGACCTGTCCCTGGTGTAGGGGGCATGGAAAGTGTGCAGTGTGGACAGTGAGAGGTGTGTGTTGGAAGAGGCCTGTCCCTGGTGTAGATGGCATGGCCTGTGTGCAGTGTGGACAGTGAGAGCTGTGTGTTGGAACAGGCCTGTCCCTGGTGTAGATGGCATGGCCGGTGTGCAGTGTGGACAGTGAGAGCTGTGTGTTGGAAGAGGCCTGTCTCTTGTGTAGATGGCATGGCCTGTGTGCAGTGTGGACAGTGAGAGCTGTGTGTTGGAAGAGGCCTGTCCCTGGTGTAGATGGCATGGAAAGTGTGCAGTGTGGACAGTGAGAGCTGTGTGTTGGAAGAGGCCTGTCCCTGGTGTAGATGGCATGGCCTGTGTGCAGTGTGGACAGTGAGAGGTGTGTGTTGGAAGAGGCCTGTCCCTGGTGTAGATGGCATGGCCTGTGTGCAGTGTGGACAGTGAGAGCTGTGTGTTGGAAGAGGCCTGTCCCTGGTGTAGATGGCATGGAAAGTGTGCAGTGTGGACAGTGAGAGCTGTGTGTTGGAAGAGGCCTGTCCCTGGTGTAGATGGCATGGAAAGTGTGCCGTGTGGACAGTGAGAGCTGTGTGTTGGAAGAGGCCTGTCCCTGGTGTAGATGGCATGGAAAGTGTGCAGTGTGGACAGTGAGAGCTGTGTGTTGGAAGAGGCCTGTCCCTGGTGTAGATGGCATGGAAAGTGTGCAGTGTGGACAGTGAGAGCTGTGTGTTGGAAGAGGCCTGTCCCTGGTGTAGATGGCATGGCCTGTGTGCAGTGTGGACAGTGAGAGCTGTGTGTTGGAAGAGGCCTGTCCCTGGTGTAGATGGCATGGAAAGTGTGCAGTGTGGACAGTGAGAGCTGTGTGTTGGAAGAGGCCTGTCCCTGGTGTAGGGGGCATGGAAAGTGTGCAGTGTGGACAGTGAGAGCTGTGTGTTGGAAGAGGCCTGTCCCTGGTGTAGATGGCATGGCCTGTGTGCAGTGTGGACAGTGAGAGCTGTGTGTTGGAAGAGGCCTGTCCCTGGTGTAGATGGCATGGCCTGTGTGCAGTGTGGACAGTGAGAGCTGTGTGTTGGAAGAGGCCTGTCCCTGGTGTAGATGGCATGGAAAGTGTGCAGTGTGGACAGTGAGAGCTGTGTGTTGGAAGAGGCCTGTCCCTGGTGTAGATGGCATGGCCTGTGTGCAGTGTGGACAGTGAGAGCTGTGTGTTGGAAGAGGCCTGTCCCTGGTGTAGATGGCATGGCCTGTGTGCAGTGTGGACAGTGAGAGCTGTGTGTTGGAAGAGGCCTGTCCCTGGTGTAGATGGCATGGCCTGTGTGCAGTGTGGACAGTGAGAGCTGTGTGTTGGAAGAGGCCTGTCTCTGGTGTAGATGGCATGGCCTGTGTGCAGTGTGGACAGTGAGAGCTGTGTGTTGGAAGAGGCCTGTCCCTGGTGTAGATGGCATGGAAAGTGTGCAGTGTGGACAGTGAGAGCTGTGTGTTGGAAGAGGCCTGTCTCTGGTGTAGATGGCATGGAAAGTGTGCAGTGTGGACAGTGAGAGCTGTGTGTTGGAAGAGGCCTGTCCCTGGTGTAGATGGCATGGCCTGTGTGCAGTGTGGACAGTGAGAGCTGTGTGTTGGAAGAGGCCTGTCCCTGGTGTAGATGGCATGGCCTGTGTGCAGTGTGGACAGTGAGAGCTGTGTGTTGGAAGAGGCCTGTCTCTGGTGTAGATGGCATGGAAAGTGTGCAGTGTGGACAGTGAGAGCTGTGTGTTGGAAGAGGCCTGTCCCTGGTGTAGATGGCATGGCCTGTGTGCAGTGTGGACAGTGAGAGCTGTTTGTTGGAAGAGGCCTGTCCCTGGTGTAGGGGGCATGGAAAGTGTGCAGTGTGGACAGTGAGAGCTGTGTGTTGGAAGAGGCCTGTCCCTGGTGTAGATGGCATGGAAAGTGTGCAGTGTGGACAGTGAGAGCTGTGTGTTGGAAGAGGCCTGTCCCTGGTGTAGATGGCATGGCCTGTGTGCAGTGTGGACAGTGAGAGCTGTGTGTTGGAAGAGGCCTGTCCCTGGTGTAGATGGCATGGCCTGTGTGCAGTGTGGACAGTGAGAGCTGTGTGTTGGAAGAGGCCTGTCCCTGGTGTAGATGGCATGGCCTGTGTGCAGTGTGGACAGTGAGAGCTGTGTGTTGGAAGAGGCCTGTCTCTGGTGTAGATGGCATGGAAAGTGTGCAGTGTGGACAGTGAGAGGTGTGTGTTGGAAGAGGCCTGTCTCTGGTGTAGATGGCATGGCCTGTGTGCAGTGTGGACAGTGAGAGCTGTGTGTTGGAAGAGGCCTGTCTCTGGTGTAGATGGCATGGAAATTGTGCAGTGTGGACAGTGAGAGCTGTGTGTTGGAAGAGGCCTGTCCCTGGTGTAGATGGCATGGCCTGTGTGCAGTGTGGACAGTGAGAGCTGTGTGTTGGAAGAGGCCTGTCTCTGGTGTAGATGGCATGGCCTGTGTGCAGTGTGGACAGTGAGAGCTGTGTGTTGGAAGAGGCCTGTCCCTGGTGTAGATGGCATGGCCTGTGTGCAGTGTGGACAGTGAGAGCTGTGTGTTGGAAGAGGCCTGTCTCTGGTGTAGATGGCATGGAAAGTGTGCAGTGTTGACAGTGAGAGCTGTGTGTTGGAAGAGGCCTGTCTCTGGTGTAGATGGCATGGCCTGTGTGCAGTGTGGACAGTGAGAGCTGTGTGTTGGAAGAGGCCTGTCCCTGGTGTAGATGGCATGGAAAGTGTGCAGTGTGGACAGTGAGAGGTGTGTGTTGGAAGAGGCCTGTCTCTGGTGTAGATGGCATTGCCTGTGTGCAGTGTGGACAGTGAGAGCTGTGTGTTGGAAGAGGCCTGTCCCTGGTGTAGGGGGCATGGAAAGTGTGCAGTGTGGACAGTGAGAGCTGTGTGTTGGAAGAGGCCTGTCCCTGGTGTAGATGGCATGGCCTGTGTGCAGTGTGGACAGTGAGAGCTGTGTGTTGGAAGAGGCCTGTCTCTGGTGTAGATGGCATGGCCTGTGTGCAGTGTGGACAGTTAGAGCTGTGTGTTGGAAGAGGCCTGTCCCTGGTGTACATGGCATGGCCTGTGTGCAGTGTGGACAGTGAGAGCTGTGTGTTGGAAGAGGCCTGTCCCTGGTGTAGATGGCATGGAAAGTGTGCAGTGTGGATAGTGAGAGGTGTGTGTTGGAAGAGGCCTGTCCCTGGTGTAGATGGCATGGCCTGTGTGCAGTGTGGACAGTGAGAGCTGTGTGTTGGAAGAGGCCTGTCCCTGGTGTAGGTGGCATGGCCGGTGTGCAGTGTGGACAGTGAGAGCTGTGTGTTGGAAGAGGCCTGTCTCTTGTTTAGATGGCATGGCCTGTGTGCAGTGTGGACAGTGAGAGCTGTGTGTTGGAAGAGGCCTGTCCCTGGTGTAGATGGCATGGCCTGTGTGCAGTGTGGACAGTGAGAGCTGTGTGTTGGAAGAGGCCTGTCCCTGGTGTAGATGGCATGGAAAGTGTGCAGTGTGGACAGTGAGAGGTGTGTGTTGGAAGAGGCCTGTCCCTGGTGTAGATGGCATGGCCTGTGTGCAGTGTGGACAGTGAGAGCTGTGTGTCGGAAGAGGCCTGTCCCTGGTGTAGATGGCATGGCCGGTGTGCAGTGTGGACAGTGAGAGCTGTGTGTTGGAAGAGGCCTGTCTCTTGTGTAGATGGCATGGCCTGTGTGCAGTGTGGACAGTGAGAGCTGTGTGTTGGAAGAGGCCTGTCCCTGGTGTAGATGGCATGGAAAGTGTGCAGTGTGGACAGTGAGAGCTGTGTGTTGGAAGAGGCCTGTCCCTGGTGTAGATGGCATGGCCTGTGTGCAGTGTGGACAGTGAGAGGTGTGTGTTGGAAGAGGCCTGTCCCTGGTGTAGATGGCATGGCCTGTGTGCAGTGTGGACAGTGAGAGCTGTGTGTTGGAAGAGGCCTGTCCCTGGTGTAGATGGCATGGCCTGTGTGCAGTGTGGACAGTGAGAGCTGTGTGTTGGAAGAGGCCTGTCCCTGGTGTAGATGGCATGGCCTGTGTGCAGTGTGGACAGTGAGAGCTGTGTGTTGGAAGAGGCCTGTCCCTGGTGTAGATGGCATGGCCTGTGTGCAGTGTGGACAGTGAGAGGTGTGTGTTGGAAGAGGCCTGTCCCTGGTGTAGATGGCATGGCCTGTGTGCAGTGTGGACAGTGAGAGCTGTGTGTTGGAAGAGGCCTGTCCCTGGTGTAGGGGGCATGGAAAGTGTGCAGTGTGGACAGTGAGAGCTGTGTGTTGGAAGAGGCCTGTCCCTGGTGTAGATGGCATGGCCTGTGTGCAGTGTGGACAGTGAGAGCTGTGTGTTGGAAGAGGCCTGTCCCTGGTGTAGATGGCATGGCCTGTGTGCAGTGTGGACAGTGAGAGCTGTGTGTTGGAAGAGGCCTGTCCCTGGTGTAGATGGCATGGCCTGTGTGCAGTGTGGACAGTGAGAGCTGTGTGTTGGAAGAGGCCTGTCTCTGGTGTAGATGGCATGGAAAGTGTGCAGTGTGGACAGTGAGAGCTGTGTGTTGGAAGAGGCCTGTCCCTGGTGTAGATGGCATGGCCTGTGTGCAGTGTGGACAGTGAGAGGTGTGTGTTGGAAGAGGCCTGTCCCTGGTGTAGATGGCATGGAAAGTGTGCAGTGTGGACAGTGAGAGCTGTGTGTTGGAAGAGGCCTGTCCCTGGTGTAGATGCCATGGAAAGTGTGCAGTGTGGACAGTGAGAGCTGTGTGTTGGAAGAGGCCTGTCCCTGGTGTAGATGGCATGGAAAGTGTGCAGTGTGGACAGTGAGAGCTGTGTGTTGGAAGAGGCCTGTCCCTGGTGTAGATGGCATGGAAAGTGTGCAGTGTGGACAGTGAGAGCTGTGTGTTGGAAGAGGCCTGTCCCTGGTGTAGATGGCATGGCCTGTGTGCAGTGTGGACAGTGAGAGGTGTGTGTTGGAAGAGGCCTGTCCCTGGTGTAGATGGCATGGCCTGTGTGCAGTGTGGACAGTGAGAGCTGTGTGTTGGAAGAGGCCTGTCCCTGGTGTAGATGGCATGGAAAGTGTGCAGTGTGGACAGTGAGAGCTGTGTGTTGGAAGAGGCCTGTCCCTGGTGTAGATGGCATGGAAAGTTTGCAGTGTGGACAGTGAGAGCTGTGTGTTGGAAGAGGCCTGTCCCTGGTGTAGATGGCATGGCCTGTGTGCAGTGTGGACAGTGAGAGGTGTGTGTTGGAAGAGGCCTGTCCCTGGTGTAGATGGCATGGCCTGTGTGCAGTGTGGACAGTGAGAGCTGTGTGTTGGAAGAGGCCTGTCCCTGGTGTAGATGGCATGGAAAGTGTGCAGTGTGGACAGTGAGAGCTGTGTGTTGGAAGAGGCCTGTCCCTGGTGTAGATGGCATGGAAAGTGTGCAGTGTGGACAGTGAGAGCTGTGTGTTGGAAGAGGCCTGTCCCTGGTGTAGATGGCATGGAAAGTGTGCAGTGTGGACAGTGAGAGCTGTGTGTTGGAAGAGGCCTGTCCCTGGTGTAGATGGCATGGCCTGTGTGCAGTGTGGACAGTGAGAGCTGTGTGTTGGAAGAGGCCTGTCCCTGGTGTAGATGGCATGGCCTGTGTGCAGTGTGGACAGTGAGAGCTGTGTGTTGGAAGAGGCCTGTCCCTGCTGTAGATGGCATGGCCTGTGTGCAGTGTGGACAGTGAGAGCTGTGTGTTGGAAGAGGCCTGTCTCTGGTGTAGATGGCATGGAAAGTGTGCAGTGTGGACAGTGAGAGGTGTGTGTTGGAAGAGGCCTGTCCCTGGTGTAGATGGCATGGCCTGTGTGCAGTGTGGACAGTGAGAGCTGTGTGTTGGAAGAGGCCTGTCCCTGGTGTAGATGGCATGGCCGGTGTGCAGTGTGGACAGTGAGAGCTGTGTGTTGGAAGAGGCCTGTCTCTTGTGTAGATGGCATGGCCTGTGTGCAGTGTGGACAGTGAGAGCTGTGTGTTGGAAGAGGCCTGTCCCTGGTGTAGATGGCATGGAAAGTGTGCAGTGTGGACAGTGAGAGCTGTGTGTTGGAAGAGGCCTGTCCCTGGTGTAGATGGCATGGAAAGTGTGCAGTGTGGACAGTGAGAGCTGTGTGTTGGAAGAGGCCTGTCCCTGGTGTAGATGGCATGGCCTGTGTGCAGTGTGGACAGTGAGAGCTGTGTGTTGGAATTGGCCTGTCCCTGGTGTAGATGGCATGGAAAGTGTGCAGTGTGGACAGTGAGAGCTGTGTGTTGGAAGAGGCCTGTCCCTGGTGTAGATGGCATGGAAAGTGTGCAGTGTGGACAGTGAGAGCTGTGTGTTGGAAGAGGCCTGTCTCTGGTGTAGATGGCATGGCCTGTGTGCAGTGTGGACAGTGAGAGCTGTGTGTTGGAAGAGGCCTGTCCCTGGTGTAGATGGCATGGAAAGTGTGCAGTGTGGACAGTGAGAGCTGTGTGTTGGAAGAGGCCTGTCTCTGGTGTAGATGGCCTGGCCTGTGTGCAGTGTGGACAGTGAGAGCTGTGTGTTGGAAGAGGCCTGTCCCTGGTGTAGATGGCATGGCCTGTGTGCAGTGTGGACAGTGAGAGCTGTGTGTTGGAAGAGGCCTGTCTCTGGTGTAGATGGCATGGAAAGTGTGCAGTGTGGACAGTGAGAGCTGTGTGTTGGAAGAGGCCTGTCCCTGGTGTAGATGGCATGGAAAGTGTGCAGTGTGGACAGTGAGAGCTGTGTGTTGGAAGAGGCCTGTCCCTGGTGTAGATGGCATGGAAAGTGTGCAGTGTGGACAGTGAGAGCTGTGTGTTGGAAGAGGCCTGTCCCTGGTGTAGATGGCATGGAAAGTGTGCAGTGTGGACAGTGAGAGCTGTGTGTTGGAAGAGGCCTGTCCCTGGTGTAGATGGCATGGCCTGTGTGCAGTGTGGACAGTGAGAGCTGTGTGTTGGAAGAGGCCTGTCCCTGGTGTAGATGGCATGGCCTGTGTGCAGTGTGGACAGTGAGAGGTGTGTGTTGGAAGAGGCCTGTCCCTGGTGTAGATGGCATGGCCTGTGTGCAGTGTGGACAGTGAGAGCTGTGTGTTGGAAGAGGCCTGTCCCTGGTGTAGATGGCATGGAAAGTGTGCAGTGTGGACAGTGAGAGCTGTGTGTTGGAAGAGGCCTGTCCCTGGTGTAGATGGCATGGAAAGTGTGCAGTGTGGACAGTGAGAGCTGTGTGTTGGAAGAGGCCTGTCCCTGGTGTAGATGGCATGGCCTGTGTGCAGTGTGGACAGTGAGAGGTGTGTGTTGGAAGAGGCCTGTCCCTGGTGTAGATGGCATGGCCTGTGTGCAGTGTGGACAGTGAGAGCTGTGTGTTGGAAGAGGCCTGTCCCTGGTGTAGATGGCATGGAAAGTGTGCAGTGTGGACAGTGAGAGCTGTGTGTTGGAAGAGGCCTGTCCCTGGTGTAGATGGCATGGAAAGTGTGCAGTGTGGACAGTGAGAGGTGTGTGTTGGAAGAGGCCTGTCCCTGGTGTAGATGGCATGGCCTGTGTGCAGTGTGGACAGTGAGAGCTGTGTGTTGGAAGAGGCCTGTCCCTGGTGTAGATGGCATGGCCTGTGTGCAGTGTGGACAGTGAGAGCTGTGTGTTGGAAGAGGCCTGTCCCTGCTGTAGATGGCATGGCCTGTGTGCAGTGTGGACAGTGAGAGCTGTGTGTTGGAAGAGGCCTGTCCCTGGTGTAGATGGCATGGAAAGTGTGCAGTGTGGACAGTGAGAGCTGTGTGTTGGAAGAGACCTGTCTCTGGTGTAGATGGCATGGCCTGTGTGCAGTGTGGACAGTGGGAGCTGTGTGTTGGAAGAGACCTGTCCCTGGTGTAGGGGGCATGGAAAGTGTGCAGTGTGGACAGTGAGAGGTGTGTGTTGGAAGAGGCCTGTCCCTGGTGTAGATGGCATGGCCTGTGTGCAGTGTGGACAGTGAGAGCTGTGTGTTGGAACAGGCCTGTCCCTGGTGTAGATGGCATGGCCGGTGTGCAGTGTGGACAGTGAGAGCTGTGTGTTGGAAGAGGCCTGTCTCTTGTGTAGATGGCATGGCCTGTGTGCAGTGTGGACAGTGAGAGCTGTGTGTTGGAAGAGGCCTGTCCCTGGTGTAGATGGCATGGAAAGTGTGCAGTGTGGACAGTGAGAGCTGTGTGTTGGAAGAGGCCTGTCCCTGGTGTAGATGGCATGGCCTGTGTGCAGTGTGGACAGTGAGAGGTGTGTGTTGGAAGAGGCCTGTCCCTGGTGTAGATGGCATGGCCTGTGTGCAGTGTGGACAGTGAGAGCTGTGTGTTGGAAGAGGCCTGTCCCTGGTGTAGATGGCATGGAAAGTGTGCAGTGTGGACAGTGAGAGCTGTGTGTTGGAAGAGGCCTGTCCCTGGTGTAGATGGCATGGAAAGTGTGCAGTGTGGACAGTGAGAGCTGTGTGTTGGAAGAGGCCTGTCCCTGGTGTAGATGGCATGGCCTGTGTGCAGTGTGGACAGTGAGAGCTGTGTGTTGGAAGAGGCCTGTCCCTGGTGTAGATGGCATGGAAAGTGTGCAGTGTGGACAGTGAGAGCTGTGTGTTGGAAGAGGCCTGTCCCTGGTGTAGGGGGCATGGAAAGTGTGCAGTGTGGACAGTGAGAGCTGTGTGTTGGAAGAGGCCTGTCCCTGGTGTAGATGGCATGGCCTGTGTGCAGTGTGGACAGTGAGAGCTGTGTGTTGGAAGAGGCCTGTCCCTGGTGTAGATGGCATGGCCTGTGTGCAGTGTGGACAGTGAGAGCTGTGTGTTGGAAGAGGCCTGTCCCTGGTGTAGATGGCATGGAAAGTGTGCAGTGTGGACAGTGAGAGCTGTGTGTTGGAAGAGGCCTGTCCCTGGTGTAGATGGCATGGCCTGTGTGCAGTGTGGACAGTGAGAGCTGTGTGTTGGAAGAGGCCTGTCCCTGGTGTAGATGGCATGGCCTGTGTGCAGTGTGGACAGTGAGAGCTGTGTGTTGGAAGAGGCCTGTCCCTGGTGTAGATGGCATGGCCTGTGTGCAGTGTGGACAGTGAGAGCTGTGTGTTGGAAGAGGCCTGTCTCTGGTGTAGATGGCATGGAAAGTGTGCAGTGTGGACAGTGAGAGCTGTGTGTTGGAAGAGGCCTGTCCCTGGTGTAGATGGCATGGCCTGTGTGCAGTGTGGACAGTGAGAGCTGTTTGTTGGAAGAGGCCTGTCCCTGGTGTAGGGGGCATGGAAAGTGTGCAGTGTGGACAGTGAGAGCTGTGTGTTGGAAGAGGCCTGTCCCTGGTGTAGATGGCATGGAAAGTGTGCAGTGTGGACAGTGAGAGCTGTGTGTTGGAAGAGGCCTGTCCCTGGTGTAGATGGCATGGCCTGTGTGCAGTGTGGACAGTGAGAGCTGTGTGTTGGAAGAGGCCTGTCCCTGGTGTAGATGGCATGGCCTGTGTGCAGTGTGGACAGTGAGAGCTGTGTGTTGGAAGAGGCCTGTCCCTGGTGTAGATGGCATGGCCTGTGTGCAGTGTGGACAGTGAGAGCTGTGTGTTGGAAGAGGCCTGTCTCTGGTGTAGATGGCATGGAAAGTGTGCAGTGTGGACAGTGAGAGGTGTGTGTTGGAAGAGGCCTGTCTCTGGTGTAGATGGCATGGCCTGTGTGCAGTGTGGACAGTGAGAGCTGTGTGTTGGAAGAGGCCTGTCTCTGGTGTAGATGGCATGGAAATTGTGCAGTGTGGACAGTGAGAGCTGTGTGTTGGAAGAGGCCTGTCCCTGGTGTAGATGGCATGGCCTGTGTGCAGTGTGGACAGTGAGAGCTGTGTGTTGGAAGAGGCCTGTCTCTGGTGTAGATGGCATGGCCTGTGTGCAGTGTGGACAGTGAGAGCTGTGTGTTGGAAGAGGCCTGTCCCTGGTGTAGATGGCATGGCCTGTGTGCAGTGTGGACAGTGAGAGCTGTGTGTTGGAAGAGGCCTGTCTCTGGTGTAGATGGCATGGAAAGTGTGCAGTGTGGACAGTGAGAGCTGTGTGTTGGAAGAGGCCTGTCTCTGGTGTAGATGGCATGGCCTGTGTGCAGTGTGGACAGTGAGAGCTGTGTGTTGGAAGAGGCCTGTCCCTGGTGTAGATGGCATGGAAAGTGTGCAGTGTGGACAGTGAGAGGTGTGTGTTGGAAGAGGCCTGTCTCTGGTGTAGATGGCATTGCCTGTGTGCAGTGTGGACAGTGAGAGCTGTGTGTTGGAAGAGGCCTGTCCCTGGTGTAGGGGGCATGGAAAGTGTGCAGTGTGGACAGTGAGAGCTGTGTGTTGGAAGAGGCCTGTCCCTGGTGTAGATGGCATGGCCTGTGTGCAGTGTGGACAGTGAGAGCTGTGTGTTGGAAGAGGCCTGTCTCTGGTGTAGATGGCATGGCCTGTGTGCAGTGTGGACAGTTAGAGCTGTGTGTTGGAAGAGGCCTGTCCCTGGTGTACATGGCATGGCCTGTGTGCAGTGTGGACAGTGAGAGCTGTGTGTTGGAAGAGGCCTGTCCCTGGTGTAGATGGCATGGAAAGTGTGCAGTGTGGATAGTGAGAGGTGTGTGTTGGAAGAGGCCTGTCCCTGGTGTAGATGGCATGGCCTGTGTGCAGTGTGGACAGTGAGAGCTGTGTGTTGGAAGAGGCCTGTCCCTGGTGTAGGTGGCATGGCCGGTGTGCAGTGTGGACAGTGAGAGCTGTGTGTTGGAAGAGGCCTGTCTCTTGTGTAGATGGCATGGCCTGTGTGCAGTGTGGACAGTGAGAGCTGTGTGTTGGAAGAGGCCTGTCCCTGGTGTAGATGGCATGGCCTGTGTGCAGTGTGGACAGTGAGAGCTGTGTGTTGGAAGAGGCCTGTCCCTGGTGTAGATGGCATGGAAAGTGTGCAGTGTGGACAGTGAGAGGTGTGTGTTGGAAGAGGCCTGTCCCTGGTGTAGATGGCATGGCCTGTGTGCAGTGTGGACAGTGAGAGCTGTGTGTCGGAAGAGGCCTGTCCCTGGTGTAGATGGCATGGCCGGTGTGCAGTGTGGACAGTGAGAGCTGTGTGTTGGAAGAGGCCTGTCTCTTGTGTAGATGGCATGGCCTGTGTGCAGTGTGGACAGTGAGAGCTGTGTGTTGGAAGAGGCCTGTCCCTGGTGTAGATGGCATGGCCTGTGTGCAGTGTGGACAGTGAGAGCTGTGTGTTGGAAGAGGCCTGTCCCTGGTGTAGATGGCATGGAAAGTGTGCAGTGTGGACAGTGAGAGGTGTGTGTTGGAAGAGGCCTGTCCCTGGTGTAGATGGCATGGCCTGTGTGCAGTGTGGACAGTGAGAGCTGTGTGTCGGAAGAGGCCTGTCCCTGGTGTAGATGGCATGGCCGGTGTGCAGTGTGGACAGTGAGAGCTGTGTGTTGGAAGAGGCCTGTCTCTTGTGTAGATGGCATGGCCTGTGTGCAGTGTGGACAGTGAGAGCTGTGTGTTGGAAGAGGCCTGTCCCTGGTGTAGATGGCATGGAAAGTGTGCAGTGTGGACAGTGAGAGCTGTGTGTTGGAAGAGGCCTGTCCCTGGTGTAGATGGCATGGCCTGTGTGCAGTGTGGACAGTGAGAGGTGTGTGTTGGAAGAGGCCTGTCCCTGGTGTAGATGGCATGGCCTGTGTGCAGTGTGGACAGTGAGAGCTGTGTGTTGGAAGAGGCCTGTCCCTGGTGTAGATGGCATGGCCTGTGTGCAGTGTGGACAGTGAGAGCTGTGTGTTGGAAGAGGCCTGTCCCTGGTGTAGATGGCATGGCCTGTGTGCAGTGTGGACAGTGAGAGCTGTGTGTTGGAAGAGGCCTGTCCCTGGTGTAGATGGCATGGCCTGTGTGCAGTGTGGACAGTGAGAGGTGTGTGTTGGAAGAGGCCTGTCCCTGGTGTAGATGGCATGGCCTGTGTGCAGTGTGGACAGTGAGAGCTGTGTGTTGGAAGAGGCCTGTCCCTGGTGTAGGGGGCATGGAAAGTGTGCAGTGTGGACAGTGAGAGCTGTGTGTTGGAAGAGGCCTGTCCCTGGTGTAGATGGCATGGCCTGTGTGCAGTGTGGACAGTGAGAGCTGTGTGTTGGAAGAGGCCTGTCCCTGGTGTAGATGGCATGGCCGGTGTGCAGTGTGGACAGTGAGAGCTGTGTGTTGGAAGAGGCCTGTCCCTGGTGTAGATGGCATGGCCTGTGTGCAGTGTGGACAGTGAGAGCTGTGTGTTGGAAGAGGCCTGTCTCTGGTGTAGATGGCATGGAAAGTGTGCAGTGTGGACAGTGAGAGCTGTGTGTTGGAAGAGGCCTGTCCCTGGTGTAGATGGCATGGCCTGTGTGCAGTGTGGACAGTGAGAGGTGTGTGTTGGAAGAGGCCTGTCCCTGGTGTAGATGGCATGGAAAGTGTGCAGTGTGGACAGTGAGAGCTGTGTGTTGGAAGAGGCCTGTCCCTGGTGTAGATGCCATGGAAAGTGTGCAGTGTGGACAGTGAGAGCTGTGTGTTGGAAGAGGCCTGTCTCTGGTGTAGATGGCATGGAAAGTGTGCAGTGTGGACAGTGAGAGCTGTGTGTTGGAAGAGGCCTGTCTCTGGTGTAGATGGCATGGAAAGTGTGCAGTGTGGACAGTGAGAGCTGTGTGTTGGAAGAGGCCTGTCCCTGGTGTAGATGGCATGGAAAGTGTGCAGTGTGGACAGTGAGAGCTGTGTGTTGGAAGAGGCCTGTCCCTGGTGTAGATGGCATGGAAAGTGTGCAGTGTGGACAGTGAGAGCTGTGTGTTGGAAGAGGCCTGTTTCTGGTGTAGATTGCATGGCCTGTGTGCAGTGTGGACAGTGAGAGCTGTGTGTTGGAAGAGGCCTGTCCCTGGTGTAGATGGCATGGCCTGTGTGCAGTGTGGACAGTGAGAGCTGTGTGTTGGAAGAGGCCTGTCCCTG
This sequence comes from Callithrix jacchus, assembly GCF_049354715.1. Lineage (NCBI taxonomy): Eukaryota > Metazoa > Chordata > Mammalia > Primates > Cebidae > Callithrix > Callithrix jacchus. The sequence goes on from NC_133508.1 coordinate 10,289,573, forward strand.
GTGTAGATGGCATGGCCTGTGTGCAGTGTGGACAGTGAGAGCTGTGTGTTGGAAGAGGCCTGTCCCAGGTGTAGCGGGCATGGCCTGTGTTTAGTGTGGACAGTGAGAGCTGTGTGTTAGAAGAGTCCTGTCTCAGGCACAGAGCGTGTGTGCCAGCCGCGAAGCAGCAGCAGGATTCTGTGGGACAGGCATGGGGCACACAGAATGGTGTGCCCACTCGGGATGGTGGAGCGGTGGGCATGGAGGGAGCATAGCATGTGTGGGGGAGACAGGCCACCCAGAGGCCCTGGGGAGGGCCTTATTGGAGGATGGGGAGCAGCACGCTGGTGCTTGATGTATTAAGGCAGGAGAACTGCCATTAGCAGCGTAACAGCAGTCTCATTCAGGATAGTTTTGAAGAAAAATTGAGAAATTGAATAGTGAAAACTTCTGAGATGTAATTAGAAACCTAAGCGTGACGTGACAACCTAGGCTGGGGTGGTTGGAGTGAAGAGAAAAGTGAGAGCGGGGTTGGTGGCAGCAGGGGAGTGGCCGCGCAGAGGTAAGGCAGGGAGGACGCCACAGGAGAGAAGGAGCCACGTGGATCTCAGAGGTAGTTCTGCCTCTGGGAAGAAACATTTGCAAAAGTGTCTGATAAAGGACTGTATTTAGAATATATGAAAAACAAACAATTCAGTAATGAGAACACACAACCCAGTTAAAACATGGGCAAAAGATTTTGACACATACCATCTAAGAGATCCTAATGGCAAATAGGCACATAAATCATTACGTGGAAAATAATCTCATCACTTAGGGAAATATATCATAATTCTTAGAAAAATGCAGATTTAAACTACGGTGATATATCATTTACACCTACTAGAATGACTAGCATTTAAAAAAATACTGCCAGCACCAAATGTCAATCCTGAGAGGCAGGGGGGGTCCCTTACATGCTGCCAAAGGAAAAATTGGCACGGCCACCTAGGAAACAGCATTATAGTTCTCTCAGTGCCCACCAACACGCATGAGCCCAGAAGCCCTGCTCCCAACATGCGTGGACCCAGGAAGCCCTGCTCCTAACATTCCTTCAGGAGAAATGAAAACACGTGTCCGCACAAAACTTGAAACAACTCAGTTTTCCACGAAAAAATGCCACTAGCTGGGAAGGAACACAGCAATGATGCACACTTGGTGCTGGTCCCTCTCCAAAGCTTTCTGCAGAGGGAAGTGAGCCAGGCGCAAGGTGACATACTGACTGAGGCCATTCATGGGAAGCCTTGGACATGGCCAAGCTGCAGGGACAGAGAGATGAGAAGTTGCTGAGGCCTGGAGTCGGGATGTGGTTGACTGTGGCGTGTGGGAGAGTAGGGGGGTGCCAGACAGGCTCAGTACTATGACGTGGTGGCTTCATAACTTGACACATTTGTCAGAACTCACTGAATTACAGCTTTACAATTGTGAATATCAACGCTTATAGGTTACGTATTAATAACGCCTCTTAAAAATATATGCAACACATACACACATGCACTTTTCCTGCCAAAAAAGCTCATTGGACTGGGATTCTGTGAGAAATTGTCAGGCTTGTCAGAAGGTAAGAGTGGACGTTAGGTAGAAGATAAGTGATTGCATTTTGATCTTGCCAATTTTGAAGTAACAATATAGTAAAAGAAGAATTAATGTCAGTTTGAAACCTGTTCTTTGTATTTGAATTCTTGTTTAGAGATAACTATTTTAAGCTCTGTTGTTTGTTTTTTTTAACCTTAAAAATCTTTTTTCCCCCTTATTGAGCTCTGTTTTGTGATAGTTGACAAGCTCCAATCTTCCCACTATTAATTGAAGTTATTTGTGAGCACACACAATAAATCCATGAGTAGGCAGCAGATTGTACATTTTCTAAATTACTTCCTATTCATGGCCTGGCCTCAGAGGTGAGCTTTAAGAAAATCCAGTATGCTACAGTCCAGCCCAGTAGGTGAGTGAGCAGTGCTCATACTGCAGATTTTCCCTTCACACATTCGCGGCAGAGCTCCTTTAAAGGAAGACCGTGCTAGTGCATTTAATGGTTATTTCAGGTCAGTAAGTCTTAAAGCGTGCACGGCAGTGGTAGGATTCTGAATTAAAAACCAGTCAGTAGAGGACAACAGTGCAGGAAAGGTGAATGGGAAACTATGTACTTTAGTGTGTGTGTGTCTTAAGCACTGTGAAGGGGTGAAGCTTCCACCATCAGGGAGCGTGTGGTGTGCTGAAAGGAAAAAGGACGTGTCAGAGGCTTTTTCCACTGACTGTGAGTGAGTGTGTTCAGAGAAGGAGCACCGGGATGTCAGGGTAGCTGTGGTGTCTTTTAGCGCAGGTGGGCCCAGGGATCCTGGGGGAAACCAGGTCATAGAAGAGCGAGGAGGGAGCTTTGTGGCGCAACCATAGATTAGAAAACCTCCACGAGACATGAGGTCAGGAAACTCAGAATGTTAGATGGTGAACAGGAGCGGGAAGGCCTGCAAAGCCCAGGAGGTCTGAGCTCTGTGTTGTCGGGAGCAGGGGTGGTGATGGCAGTTGCAGCTCCAGAGTTGGGTGGAAGAGCTGGAGCCTGCAGTGAGGCACCCGTGAACGACAACACTGCTGAGTTGCTCACTGTGCCCCAAGGCCCGTTGTCTAAGTGTTCAGCACGCCCTCAGGGAATTTCAGAGGGTGGCAGTGGAACATGGGGGTGGTCAGCCCGGCAGACACCAGGAGTGTTCTCTGTGGGACTGTGAGTTAAAGCGGGAACTCAGCACAGGCCTCCCTGTGAGTTGTGGCGTAATGCATTTGTGTACCTGCTTGGCACAGTGTTGCATCATGAAGCTGTTCCACTGATGGCCATCAGGGCTGGGACCACGCCTGGATCTTGTGGCTCCTCCTCGTAGACTGTGGCTAAGTGGAGTCCCCTGTGAATGAGCTGCCTCCCTCATTGACTAACGGGCTGTCAGGCCCAGGAAGTGTATTTCTAAGCACCACTGTAATTTGTGTGATGTATTCGATCGCCTAAGTCTTTTGTTGAAATTAGTGAAAGTGAAACAATAGAAAACGAGTATGGGGCAGGTGCCATGGCTCACGCCTGGAATCCCAGCACTTTGGGAGGCCGAGGTGGGAGGATCACTTGAGTCCAGGAGTTCGAGACTAGCCTCAGCAACATGGCAAAACCTCATCTCTTTAAAAAAAAAAAAAAAAAACACCACCAAAAAATAAAACCATTAATTAGCCAGGTACAGTGATGTGCCCTGTAGACCCAGCCATTCATTGAGGAGTCTGAGGCAGAAGGATCACTTGAGCCCAGGAGGCAGAGGCTGCAGTGAGCTGAGATGGTACCACTGCACTCCAGCCTGGGTGACAAAGCCAGACCCAGTCTCAAAACAAAAAGAAAACAAATATAAAGATTACTAAATTTCAGTCCATCAAGAAATGGTTTGTAAACTGTAAAAACAAGTTGAATCTATTTAATGTAAACTCTGGACAGGGGTACAGGGGAAGTAGCTTGAGCAAACCACCACTCCCCCACAGAATTTCCGCAATGGAAGAATCAGAGTTAGGGAGAGTGCTACCCACTAAGCAGGTCATTAGTGCCTCTCAATTTGGTCAGCCTGGAAATAGGAGGTGCTTTGCAAACCACAGTGCTCACGTACTCCCCACACTTTGCATGGGTGGCTAATTCTGGGTGTAAGATAACGCAGAGAGGAGATAAGTTGCATCAGCCCTTTTCATTATGGTCCTGAATATTCCTTTTTCTTTTTTAGGTTTAGAATTACGGACACGGCAAAGCAAACCTCAAGATGCCTCTTGCCTGCCAGCATTGAAGGTTTCAGACATTGAGCCCACCATCCCTGCAACGGAGCTGGACGTGGTCCTGACAGGTCCCTGTGAACACTGCTTTTCATGGGGGCTCGGGTTCCTTTGTGGAGTGAAACGTCACTCCTCACAGCAGCAGTAGAGTTACATCTCGGAGGTGCTCCCCGCTCACTCATAGTCTTGGCCTCTGCATGTCTTATGCCTAGTTTTTTAATTCTCAGTGGCCGTAGACTCCTTCACTCAGTAAGAGCCTATGTGTGTGTTCCTGAGGGTGGGTTTGATAGGGCACTCTGATTTGTTGCTTCTAGAATCATGAGGATTTGGGTTCCGCTGTGACTGTATTAAGTGCAGTTTTAAAAATAGAGGGATCCTCAGAGCCCCTTGTCCCAACTGTTTACCCTGCTGTCCACATAGAGAGAGGAAGCCAAGGGACGAGAGTGCCTCGAGAAGGTGGGTGTTGAGTTGAAAGGGATTCGGAGGCCATGTTCATCCCCTTGCCTTGTCCTGGCATTTCTTGGCTGTGGTGCGTTTCATTCCATGGTAATTTTTGCTCTGTGTCTGTCACTGCTTTTGAGTTCTCAGGGCAACTCCATTTTCTCTGGCTCCTGGCTGGTAGCAGGAGAGGCATCTCTAGGGTAATCTTACCTGGGGCAGTGTTGATGCTGAGCTTACCAGCGGGTGTGGCCGGATGTTACTGAGCTGAGGGGAGCATGGCTGTCACTTGGACCTCAAGGATGGGGATGGGATTTCACCCTGATCATTCCTGTGTCCTGTGAAGCATCTCCAGCCCATTTTTATCTTCTGACAGCACTCACTGTGTCTCTCTCTGATTTCTTTTCGCGTGTGTGTGCACATGTGAGAATCAAGGCAAACATCCCTCTGATCTGTTAACCCCTGCGATTTTTATGTCCTGAATCTCATTAAGTGTTCACTAAAAGAATGAGTGAGAGTAATATTGAGACATCCATTCATGCCTTGGTCTCTCCACTGGTCTGAGGCACTCTGCTAGGTAGGAACATACAAAGCTGAATGCCTAGCCCTTCCCTCGAGAGGTCAGGAGGATTGAGGAGGGGCACCAGGAGCCTTGTTTGGAGCCCTCGGGTGGCAGGGCCTGTTGGGGAAGATGAGCAGTGCTGAGGACGGGTGTGATGTGGGCCCAGGGGCCTTGGGGGGACCTGGTTGGAGTTCTCTCTGGTTGTCAGGGAGAGGTTGGGTAAGGAAGGTGGGGTGGAGAGAGGCGGGCGCACCTGCTGGAACTCACAGTTACGAGACCAGCAGGTCGTGGCTCTGTCCTTCCTTTCCCATCTTTGGAGAGCGGGGTTGCTCTACTACTGAAGACAGTTCCAGATGTAATCATGAAAATGCAACAGGGAAATTTACATAAACTCTTAAGTCTTAAATTTCCATTCTTGAAAAGCAGTAGCATTGTTTTTTAAATATTACAAATGGTTAAAATTGTACTGGCAACAGTAAACATTAAATCCCTTTTGTTTTCTTAGCTGGAGATATCCCTGTTCAGTACTGCTCCCAGCCGACCAATGGCATGGTGTATTTCCGGGCCTTCTGCAGCCTGAACACCCTCCCTGAGGAGCTGAGGCCCTACGTGCCCCTCTTCTGCAGCGTCCTCACCAAGTACGAGTCGCAGCATGCCCTGTGTCTTACTAATATCTGCTTTGTGTGCATTTTTCTATTGTTGTAATGCATCAGTGGGAATTTCCTTCAGTGAGTCACAACTTCACAGTGTTAGTGTGTAAGTAAAGTGTACAATTTGTTGGTTTAGAATTTGTTTTTATGAAAGTAACATTTTCTTATTATAGTACATTGAAATATTTATGAATCTGTGGCATAATATAAGGAGATGCTTGTAGATCTCTATCTCAGCATACGAATCTGTTACGATTTGGCAAGGAATGATTGTTTAATCTGAAAGTGTGAGTAGTTCAGTGTGTAGTGTGGCCCAGGGCTGCTTTGGGGACAGCTGTCCTGCTGCCTGCGTTGCTCTTCCGAGCTGACTCTGCATTGCTGGCATCCTCCCTAGGTGGTGTGTGCACAGATCTGGAAACACACACCCGAGTGCTCACATCACCACTTGTCCTTTTGCCCTGCTCTGCCAGGTTGAGGGTTGCAGGCCAAGCAGTAGACAGGGCTGTGGGCTTCCGTTCCTATCCAGGAAAATCAGGCGACAGGGAACCCTACAGCCAGCTTCAGGGGCCGTTGCCCAACCTGGAGAGCATCCGGCGTCTTCGCTTCGTGGTGATGAAGTTGTCCGCGTGCTGCAGAAAGCTACCTGGCTGTGATGCCTTCTGCACCCTGGCTGAGGATCTGCTCAGATGGAAAAGTGTCTTCAGGGTTTTGAAAGGCCCCTGGCTTTCTTTTTAAATAGAGGGCCACTGCTCATCCTTTTGCAGCAGTTTAGGAAACACCTCACAGTTGTTCCCTTGACTAAGTTAATTATTTCTGGCATTAGCAGTATCACTAGTATGTTTCTTTCAAAAGCATGAGTGCTGAGACGAAAATGCTTTTCTTAAAAACTTGGTGTTTAGTCTTCAGACTCCCCTGCTAGGCTACGAGACATTTGAGCAAAGGAAGTATGTATCAGGGTTGAGGGCAAAAAGAGTAGAGGGTATTCATAAAACTTTTTTTTAGACGATTACGCCTGGAAATGCATGTTTTAGAGTGTTGTTCTTAGTGCAGAAACTGGCCACCCAAAGTGTCTTGTGCCCCTGGACACTGACTTCTTAGGCATGAGAAGCTGGTGTCTCCCTGGGGGAGAGAGCACGTGAACTCCTGAGGGCAGAGGCCAGAGAGCGCTCCTGCTTTGTGACCTTGGAAGTGTAAAGAGGTTGGCAGAGCTGTAGTTATTGAATTAATGTAAGCAGCTTGTATTTAAAGATGCACAATTTTAAAAATGATTCAGTCAAGACTGCCTTGCAATCAGGGCATGCCTCTCTCCTGTCAGGTTGGGCTGCGGCCTTCTTGACTACCGGGAGCAGGCTCAGCAGATAGAACTGAAGACTGGAGGAATGAGTGCTTCTCCCCACGTGCTCCCCGACGACTCGCACATGGACACCTACGAGCAGGTAGCCTGTCACTGTCAGATGACGGCTGTGGTGAAGCTTTTCTCCAGTGGCTTTCTGTTACTGTTCAGTTCGCCCCTAATTCCATTCTTCCTCTGTGATTTCTGTGTTTCAGGGTGTGCTTTTCTCCTCTCACTGCCTGGATCGAAACCTGTCAGATATGATGCATCTCTGGAGTGAAATATTTAACAAGTAACTGCATTTGAAGAGTTGTCCATTCTTGGGCTGTGCCAGACATCTTCGTTTGAAGTCCTTTAAAGTAGACAGTTTTACTAGTGTTGCTTGTTGACTTCCAAGTGGTATTACTTGTAATTCATATGGACTTAGAAAGTTTCTTAGGTTGGTAAAATAGTCTGAAAACTGTCCATGATACTGAAGGGGCATGAAGCACAGGTCTCCAGGGATGTATTCTTTTCCTTTTCCCTAGCCCGTGCTTTGAAGAAGAAGAACACTTCAAAGTGCTGGTGAAGATGACCGCCCAGGAGCTTGCCAATGGAATTCCCGACTCCGGACACCTGTACGCATCCATCAGGGCCGGCAGGACCCTCACGCCTGCAGGGGACCTGCGGGAGGCCTTCAGTGGGATGGACCAGGTGGGAAGCCTGGAAGGAACCTGTGTGACTCTGGTTTTAGCCACATGTTCCAGAGTTGCTGATTTCTTTGGGAATACATTAACGTCTCAGAAACGCTAACTTTCTAACTGACCAAATATAGGGAAAAGTTGGTTAGTTTTAACTCATCTTCCTCTTTGCACCCCCATTCCAGCCCTTCTCAAGCCATACACTCACACACATAGCCCCTGCTCAAGCAGGGTTCTGATGTCATGGTTGCTTGGCTCACACTGAGTGGTCTTTCGTGGCCTCTGGCTGAACCAGCTTCCTCTGTTTCAGGTGCGGCTGATGAAGAGGATTGCAGAAATGACAGACATCAAACCCATTCTGAGGAAGCTCCCTCGTATCAAGAAGCACCTGTTAAATGGTGATAATATGAGGTGCGTTTGTGATTGTTTTTAAATAATTAAGTGTAGTTTTTAGGTATTTTTCACTTGTTACAGGAACTTCAAGAAAGAGTACTTGGTAGAGGTATAGATTATAGAATTTATTGTAGAAGTCAAGTGTTCTAGTAAATAAAAAAATATTTTAAGCTTATTAAAAGTTGGAGATGGGAAAGAACACAGGGTAGTTCTGCTCTAGAACTGCAAATAGATTGAGGGCGAATACTTAGTTTTATTGCTTCCACAGCAAATGGTTGGTAAACGCCAGATCTGTAAAGGTGGGCTTGCTCAAGACCAGAGTACAAGTGTTCTTTCTTCTAAAGTCACGTGATGCTCTGAGGAGAACATCTGGCAGCTCAGTTGTATACCTGCAGTCGGCCCTATGCCCTCAGGTTTGTGAGCGTGAATGAAGTTGAAGCATGATGAACTGTTTATTTTCAGATCTTATTGTCAGTGACATTGACGTATTCGTCAGTACTTAACAAAACATGTCCTCCTTCAGAGAGTCCTGGTGCTTTTCCCCAGTCATGTCTTGAGAATCCCTGGCAGATTCTACAGGGCAGTCTGTGGGTGGCCAGAGCTGGGGCCTGGTGGTTGGGGTCGCTGGGCGCTGGGCTCAGTTAGGCCTGGCTTCCAGTGCTGGGCCAGCACTCACCTCGCACCCAGGCGGTCCTGGGCAGCTGACCCACCTGAGCCTTCTGCTTCCTCCTCCATAAAACTTTCCTTTGCCGGTTTATTGTGAGGAATAAAAGGAAGAATATCTACAAGGTAGCATACGTGCCTGGAAATATAGTTAATATTGATATAATGGTACCTGCTGTTTCTTTAGAATAAATTTAGGATTTACAGCCAGAAGGAAAAAAATGCAAACTTTGTCAATATACTGTAGGGTTCAAGTAGATTTTATATGATTGTATTTGCAATTCTGCAGAATTTGGAAAAGTTCTATTTTTATGTAACTTTGAAAGCATGGTAGTAATTTTTTGCACTTTATGATTTTCTGCTTTAAAAACCTGTTCAGATTTTCAAATAGATGACTGTTGGACAGTAATTTTAAAAGTTGTCAGTGTTTCGATAGTGTAATTCTGAAGGCATGTTAGCAGATCTTAATAATCTCTGTATTTTCTTTGCTCTTCGGAAGAAGAAGACTGTAGAGGCTCAGGCTGTCTGTGTCTGGACAGTTTTATTAGATGGAAGTTTCTTTGTAACTCGAAGCACTGCAAAGCAGGAAGGTGGCTGCATTTCTACATTTGGCTACTGTTTCTTTTAACATCTTTGAAATTATTTTTTATAAACATTTTTATTTTTGAATTGCTTATACAAAATGTGATGAATCACAAAACTATTTTTTCTAAGGATGGTTTTATGTATATATAACTTTTCAAACAGGTGTTCAGTGAATGCGACTCCTCAGCAGATGGCTGAGACAGAAAAAGTGGTAGAAAACTTCCTTAGAAACATTGGTCGAAGTAAGAAGGAACGGAGGCCTGTGCGTCCACACGTGGTCGAGGTATGCACTGATGGTGGCACTGGCGCCCAGTGATCCCCTGGCAGGGGCAGCTCTTGGGTTTTACGTGTATTAACTCAGTTCTCAGAACAATCCAGCATGTGGTTATTCATATCCCTCGTTATGCACATGAAGAGACTGAGGTTCAGGAGGATTAGTGTCTTGTCCAGTGTTGGCCCAGTAAAGTGAGTTCAGACCCTGCGGTGTGGCCTTAGATTCTAGACTCACTCTGTGCCTTGCAGCAAGTAGTCCAATAGGAAGAAAGACTTCAGTAGGGTTACTCCGGCATAGGAGTGGCCCAAAACCGTGGCCTGAAGAAGGCTGTATCACTGCTATTTCTTTGACTCATGAATCCATGGATTTGTCTCTAGAACAGTTATGTCAGTGATAACTAATTTAATAAATGTGATTGATTTACAAAGAGGGTTGTAATCCAGTTCATGGATGTCAGTGAGGGAGGTTGATGGTGTAGATTTTGCAGAGGATGTTTCTGATGCCTTCTCCATCGGTGTGTGTGTCCCTGTTTCTTTTCTGGGTGTGGTCTCCCTGTCCTGTACATGTCCCCTTGATTTGACAGATTTATGACGAGAAAGTGCAGGAGGAAAGAAAGCTTAAAGTATTTTCTTTGTACCATATAACAAGGCAACCTTTTCCTTGACTGTCTGAAAATTCATTTAAAAATTTTCTTCATTTATTTCATTTATTCTTTCTTTCTTTAGTTTTTGACTTTTTGAGACAGGGTCTCACTCTGTCACCCCAGCTGGAGTGCAGTGGCGCCATTATAGTAGCGCAGCCTAGCTATGGTGACCTCCCGAGCTCAAGTGATCCTCCAGTCTTGGCCTCCCAAGTAGCTGGGGCTACAGGCATGCACTGCCATGACTGGCTAATTTTTAAAATGTTTTTGTGGAGATGGGAGCTCCCTGCATTGCCCAGGCTGGTCTCAGCTCCTGGACTCAAGCAGTCCTCCTACCTCTGCCTCCAAAGTGCTGGCATTATAGGCATGAGCCACTGTGCGCAGCCTATTTTTATTTTCTATTTTTTAAAAAATTTTCCATCTAGTAACCCATGAATGATAAATGTTTCTCCTTTATAGCATTTGTTATTTAAAATACTGAAACCCACCCTAACACTTTTCATTAGCTCTATGAACTCTATAAACTCTGATCCTTCTTACCTGTTTGAAGTGAGTTTTGGATTTTTCATTTTTCTCGATTTTTCAGAAACCTGCGCCTAGCAGCCCTGGTGGAGATGCCCACACTCCCAACGGCTCCCAGATCATTAGGAAGCTGGTCATGGTAAGAACCGCAGCCCATCTGGCTTCCCAGCAGGCGGGTGCGTCTCTCCTCGGCTGTGTCTGCCACTCATGGTGATCGTTCTCCGTCTGCCTGTCTGTGGGGCTGGCATGTCCCTAGAGTTGTGAGTTCAGTGTGTACTTTGTCACTGCCACCCTGAGCTTTTTCTCTTTGATTGTGCTGAGCGAAGGCCCTGGTGCAGGTGCGTCCTCCTGTGTCAAGAAGGTGAGGGCCCTGGTGCAGGTGCGTCCTCCTGCCAAGGAGGTGAGGGCCCTGGTGTGGGTGCGTCCTCCCTGTGCTGAGGAGGTGAGGGCTGCTGCTCTGGGTGGTCTCCCGGGCAGTTCACCCTCCTTTGAACGTAGCTCCTGAGCTGAGTCTCCGCGAGTGGAGCAGCCTGACAGATCTTTTCCCCTCACTCAGTGTGTTGCTGATGCAGTTTGGTTCGGCTCCTTGTGGAGTAGAGTGATTTAACACATTCCCAGAGCATCAACTGTGATGGAAACGGTGTGGAGTGAAATGTTTTCAATTGAACAGTATACTTCAGAACATCATGTCAGAATTGGAGGATTTGACGTTTTACAGCGAGAAATTGTGTGAAGTGACGTAACTGCAGTGTCTTGCTCTTGTGTCGCAGTGCCTGGCAGCACAGCCTCTGACTATACCTTGTCCCTCAGGAACCCACCTTCAAGCCCTGGCAGATGAAGACCCACTTCCTGATGCCCTTCCCAGTGAACTACGTGGGCGAATGCATCCGTACTGTCCCCTACACGGACCCAGATCATGCCAGGTAGGAGGGTGGAGGTTGGGACCTCCCAGGCCTGAGCCTTATGGAAGCAGCTTGTGAAGCCCGTTGGAGTTCGCAGGGTGTGTTTTAGTGGGGAGTCCACACCAACTGTGAGTGTTGGGCCGGGGGCTGCGTGTCTCTGAGCGCTCCTCCTTAAACAGCAAAGTCTTGATGAACAAAGGCCCAGCTTTAGAGCCAGTCACTTTTATAAACAGTTTCTATTCTTGAGGACGCCTATAAACAAAACAGGTATCTATGACCCTAAACACAGACTCCCTTCAGAATGCCCCATGTACTTACCTCATCTCTAGGTAAAAACTGAATTAATTTAGGCTGAGATTTCTGATATACTTGGCAAATTAAGGCTTCATGAGGACAGATGCATGGAACCAGAGCAAAGGCAGATTAAGACAGGAAGCCACAAAGGAAAGAGTGGGAGGCAACCGTGGGGGCTGCCGGACAACCTCATGATCATGACTGTGGGTGGGTGGGGGTGCCTGAACCGGGCCACGGAGGATAGAGCAGTGGGGAGAGACCAGGGGTGCTGCAGAGTCCTGCAGCTGGCAGGGCTGGAGGCCAGCTCACAGCTGTTCTAAGGAGTTCACCTCCCCCATCTCCCCACCGAGTCAGAAGCCCGGGGAAGGAGGCCCTTGGTTGAAGGGCTGAAGCCACAGCTGAGTGTCAGGGTCAGGCCTGCTCTCAAAGTGGCATGGGGTGAGGGAGTTTGTAGCCCACAGACTGGCCCCTCCAGGCCCTTCCGAACTGTGGCTGCCCTGTGTCTGTTTATCCCATCTGGGAAACTGACTAGACCGGGAAGACAGACTCACAGACGTGCACCTTTGGGGACCCATCAGTTGGGTGTGTTAGTGTGACACAGATATGTGCAAGCACCTTATATCCCGGAAATTCACTTCCTGTGTCCTTGTCCCAGGCAGCTACCCCCATGAGGGACTAACCAAAGAGGGAGCCTGGTAGAGGGGGAAGGCAGGCTAGGCTTGTGCAGCCTGTCCTGACTGGAGAAGGAGCCGGGCCTCCAGGGTACATGTGTGTCACAGGAGGGGTGGAGGAGCCAGGTGGGAAGAAACGGGCTGCAGTGGGGGCTCAGAAAGAGAAGAGCTCTCAGATCTGTGGAAAAGATGGTAGTGGCTCAGCTGTCTTGTCCGTTTATTTCCATATTTGCAGAAGGTAAATACCTGTCTGCTGTGCCGGCAGAATAGTGATACTTGTTCCCACCCTCCAATAGGAAGATGTAGACTGAAAACACGGAAACTGTGAAGAGGCTAATAGATGTTTTTTTCCTGGTTTCTGGTATTTTGTAATCTTTCAACAGTGAGCATGTGTTTTTAATGTAATATACAAGTAATAGAAATTTCTCAAGAGTAACATATGGACAGATGAAATGCCAGTCCCTGTTGGTGCTTGAGGAGGCTCCCTCCCCCAGGGTCTGGCTCCAGCCTCACTGTTCTCAGCTGATGGTGTCCCAGCCACCCAGGTGGCGCTGGGTTCACCTGGTGGACCCGCACTAGATGGTCGTGACTTCTCCTACCACAGCTGCTGGGAACACGCCCACTCCTTCCTCCATTTCCCACCTGGTCTATTTGACCCCCTTCATCTGCTTTGGGAAAAGGCGTGTCTGTGGAAGCAGGGACCTGGGGCTGATCTTGCCATGGGCATCTTTGAGAAGCCTGTGTCTACTGTAGACGCTCCCATCATTGACTGCCCTGCAGTGGCAGACAGGGCTCTGCCTTCTGTCGAAGGTGGATGCATTCTGGAGTCATTGGGAATGTGATATTACCATTCACAGTGGAAGGCGGGGGAAATCAGCCTCATTCCTGGAAATGTGCCTTAGCGCAGAGCGTGTGTTTTCTTAAGGGATTCCTACAAAGCTCTGACTTGACTTTCCTTTTTTTCTGTATTCTAATGTGAGGCATTCAAATAAATGTTCATTTGCACATTTGCCTTTACAGTAGAAATAACCTCTTTCTACTTGATCAGATTTTAAAATGCCACATATACACTGGAACAAGTGAAGCAGTGTGATGCTGGAAGTGTTGATTCCCTCCCCACCACCTTTCACGTCAACCCTATAATCTAAGCCAACTCTTTGAAGATTGTGCTTCCTTGTGGTTTTTAGTTTTGATAATTAAAAAGAAAAAAAACAAATCAAATGCCTGTAATCCCAGCACTTTCGAGGCAGAAAGATTGCTTGAAGCTGGGAGTTTGAGACCAGCCTGGGCAACAAAGCTAGACCCTGCCTCTACAAAATATGTAAAAATAGCCAGGCTTGGTAGCACACACCTGTAGCCCCAGCTGCTCAGGAGGCTGGAGACAGGGGGATCCCTTGAGCCCAGGAGTTCAAGGCTGCAGTGAGTTGTGGCTGCACCAGTGCACTCCAGCCTAGAGACAGCGAGACCCCATCTTGTAAAAAATAAGACCAAAATACGGGACCGTAATTTATATAGCATTACTTTACAGATTGAGTTTATTTTCATTTTCACTTATTCGAATAATTACTTCACTGCATATGCTTTTTTATCAGACATGTTTTTAACTTACATTTTCTAATCATTCATTTCAGTCTTAAAATCCTTGCATGTTTGATGACTGCTAAGTTCCTGCATACAGAAATTCGAGAAAAAGGCGGTGCTTATGCTGGAGGCGCAAAACTCAGCCACAATGGGATTTTCACCTTTTACTCTTACAGGTGAGGTTTTCTCTGTTCCACACATCTGGACGCACACATCGGTTCACCTGTAGTCTTCTACTTGGGATTATCTGTCGTTTTCTTCTACTGCAGTGAACTTTAGAAAAAGAAAAGTTCTTCTGTTTGTTTCCTTTCGCTTGTTGAGCACTTAGCCACACGCAGCAGTGTCCTTCTGGTACAAGGATTAGGGCCAGCAGCCTAAACAGGGAGCGTTCTCCTTCAGTAACCCTGTGTAACCGGCATATTTCGGCTGAACACGGTAGTGCCTCCGTCCATGGTTTTGCTTTCCACTGTTTCGTGCCCACAGCTACCCTCAGTGTGGACACGTTAAATGGAAAATTCCAGACATAAATACTCCCTCAGTTTTAAATGGCACACCATTCTTCGAAGCCGTGGGATGAAATCTCACACTGTCTGCACTACCTGCCTGTGGGTCATCAGTAGCCTTATAGGTCAGATACACTGCCGGGTAAGAGCTTACGTTCAAAAAACCCTTGTTTCAATTTATAGTAGCTCTTCACCATACCTTTTATTACATTATAATTGTTGAATTTTCTTAATACCTTGCTGCACTTAATTTGTAAATTTTAACAAAGATACAGAAAAAAAAACATAATATCCATAGGACTGAGCACTGTCTGAGAATGGAGCCCTGCCCTGGAAACATAGTATCCATAGGACTCAGCACTGTCTGAGGAGGATGGAGCCCTGCCCTGGGAACACAGTATCCATAGGACTCAGCACTGTCTGAGGATGGAGCCCTGCCCTGGGAACACAGTATCCATAGGACTCAGCACTGTCAGAGGATGGAGCCCTGCCCTGGGAACATAGTATCCATAGAACTCAGCACTGTCTGAGGATGGAGCCCTGCCCTGGGAACATAGTATCCATAGAACTCAGCACTGTCTGAGGATGGAGCCCTGCCCTGGGAACACAGTATCCATAGGACTCAGCACTGTCAGAGGATGGAGCCCTGCCCTGGGAACACAGTATATATAGGACTCAGCACTGTCTGAGGATGGAGCCCTGCCCTGGGAACACAGTATCCTATAGGACTCAGCACTGTCTCAGGATGGAGCCCTGCCCTCGAGGTATTGAAACAGCCCTAGTTGATGGGGCTGTGATACAGTGTAAGAGTGTTCTTAGCTTATTTCATTTGTAGGTGCCTGATGTGGATGCTGTTCTGTTAGCTTTCATAAACATAACACCATTCATCTAAAACAATAAATTCCTGGTATTCTATGGCTCTGCTGCCCAAGAGAAGGTGTATTCTAACACTATGAGAAGCTGGCCAGCCTTGGTGGCAAGTATCTGTGGTTCTAGCCACAGGAGGCCAAGGCAGGAGGATCACTTGGGCGCAGGGAGATTGAAGCTGCAGTGAGCCAAGATGTACCACTGCGTGCCAGCCTGGCTCCTGGATGCATATATAGATGAGGAAGGCAGACATTGCCACTCTAAGGAGCTCTCCTCTTGCTGTGCTGGAAGCCACACTTCTAGACAACAATGGGGAAGGAGCTCACAGCCCCTCTGCAGCTCTGAATCAGGGCGAAGGGAGGGTGGGGCTTCTAAGGCTTACACAGGGAAGTCTGGATTGGCCCCCTCAGACTGATTCCTGGACTATCCTGGGTTTTTCTTAAGGGAGAGTAAAGGACAACCTTAGCTTAATTTTTCCACTTGAATCTTATGTAATTTCCTTGTAATCCTGACCTGCTTCCACCCTCTACTCTCCACTTTCCTCTCCTGATGAGGTCAGAGGGGCGTATTTAAATAATCTGGGGAGAATGTTGTGCAGACGGACCTCGTCTAAGTAGAGGGAGAATGTGTTCAAAGCCTTATGTGATTGGATTTAAGTTTCCGTTGAGAGTAATGAAGTGGTTTGTCAGTGGGCTGTTTGGACTGTAATGTGTAACGTAGAGCTGTTCACACAGGAGATGTTGAACTGTTGATAGAGGGTTGTGATTAACTTGTCCTCCGGTAAAATGCTTGACTGTTTATTTCTCTGGGTTTCCTAGGGACCCAAATACGATGGAGACGCTCCAGTCTTTTGGGAAGGCTGTTGACTGGGCTAAGTCAGGAAAATTCACACAGCAAGACATCGACGAAGCCAAACTTTCTGCCTTCTCGACCGTAGATGCTCCTGTCGCTCCTTCCGACAAAGGTATTGAGTGTGACAGCGAGAATCTCAGCCCACAGCCTTACAGATGGCATTGCCGTTTTCCGAGTCCCCTGCATGCACGGGCAGGCGCATCAGCTTCTGCCATCCCTGTCCTTGCTTGTGATGCGATTTCCATGTCTACAACCCTACACGTGGGACTTGAAACACTCTTCCCGACATCCAGGCAAGAAGAGTGTATCCAGTCATTTCAGTTTTACTGAGCTGAGGCCCAGTGGGGCCAACCCACGCCAGTGTCCTGGCTCAATAGCGTGAAGGGGTACATGGGCATGGCCACGTCACTCTGTAGAGCCACTTCTGCTCACAGCATCATCAGCCTCATGCAGCCCTGACTTCGTCCAGGCTGCAGAAGCAGGCATTGGTAGGGTCAGCGTGGCTTGTGGGAGCTGGAGGTCAGGGTGTGATCTCTGGTCTGTTAGACATGTCTGCGTGGTTGAAGTATGTTCACATGAAGTAACAGTGAGATGCCTGTTCTTCTCCAGGACCCGAGTGCACAGCCCACAGCTCATGGGTGGCAGCTTCGTGGTGCCTGTGCTTTGTCTTCTAGGAATGGACCACTTCCTGTCCGGCCTCTCAGATGATATGAAGCAGGCCCATAGAGAGCAGCTCTTCGCCGTCAGCCGTGACAAGCTCCTGGCCGTGAGCGACAGGTGAGTTGGGGAGCAGGAGAGACAGCGCTTGGGATTTGAGGCCCGCGCATGCCCTTTCACATGCTGACCACGCCTTCCTCTCAGGTACCTTGGCACGGGGAAGAGCACACATGGGCTGGCCATACTTGGACCAGAGAATGCAAAAATCGCCAAGGACCCATCCTGGATCGTCAGTTGAGCAGCCACGGAGCTTCTGACTGCGCAGGAGCTCAGGTGTGCTACACACACACACACACTGAGAAAAGGCAGAAATGTTACTGCTCTTTCCAAGAATATGATGTCATTCTTAAAATTTTGCCAAAGTCATTGACTGGCGAGTCAGATAAAAACTTACCTGTCTTAAGAGTGACCACAAAGATTCATTCAAATAATCATGCATGAAACGCCGAAGTTGTGCTATGTAGAACTTTAGCTCTGTTGTGACAGAGAGGCTTACTTTGCCTGATTAACCCTAGAATATTTATTTAGGAATCTAAAAATAAAGGGCAACGCTGACTTACTTTACTTGAATCATTATTTTAAGTAGCATTTAGGAGTAAAGTGAAAAGCTGCACACGGCTGTCCCACCTGCCTGTGCTGACTTAAGGACTGAAACTGCACCATAAGGAGCATCCCCCTAACAGGCGTGCAGTGGGGCAGCTGGATGGAAGTCATTCTGAAGAGCAGGGGGGTTGGGGTAAGTGCCCGCCTCGTCTTCACAGACACCGAAAGGTAAGCCTCTGCACCAGCCCTTCCTTGGACTCTGATTTCCTCAACACTGTGTTTTTGGCATCTACTCCACACAGCTGTCATTATTGCAGACTAGATCTAAGAGGCAGAAACGCTGTCCCAACAGGAGGGGGGCTGTCCCCCCAAGAGCTGTGTCTACTCTGGCAAGAGTCATCAGGAGAGTTCCAACCCAGGTTCCAGTGAGGACTGCGGCTTGGCCCAGAGGAGAAGCTGGCTATTAGATTTTTTTTTTTTTTTTTTTTTGAGACGGAGTTTCGCTCTTGTTACCCAGGCTGGAGTGCAATGGCGCGATCTCGGCTCACCGCAACCTCCGCCTCCTGGGTTCAGGCAATTCTCCTGCCTCAGCCTCCTGAGTAGCTGGGACTACAGGCACACGCCACCATGCCCAGCTAATTTTTTGCATTTTTATTAGAGATGAGGTTTCACCATGTCGACCAGGATGGTCTCAATCTCTTGACCTTGTGATCCACCCGCCTTGGCCTCCCAAAATGCTGGGATTACAGGCGTGAGCCACCGCGCCCAGCCCTATCAGATTTTTTAACCACCACCCTCCCTCGGTGGTTTTAATATGCAATTAGGATTGCAGTCAAGAGGGTGAATAGATAAGATTCCTGTTTTTTACTTTACTTTCAAGAGTACAGGAGCCTGGGGTGGAGGCCTGCTGCTGTGGATGGAAACGCCTTGTTTACTTACTGTTACATATTTGCCATGTGTCAAACTACTGGCTTTGTTCTTTTATGACTTGTGCATAGTTCAGTGAGCCCTTTAAAATCTCAGTCTTCGGGTAGCTATAGTTTTGTGGGCAAAGATGAGAAAATATTTTTAATCTACTTAAAAAACAAATGGAGGACTGTTGGAGTTGTAGGCAAACGTTTAATTCTGCTGATACGCACATCTGAAAAAGCATGAGGCACAGTCCACAGACAGCACGCACTGGCTCTGGGGGACATGGGCAGTGACAGGTGCTTACTGATCAGGGGTTACTAATACTTGCAGTAAAGTGCTGATAAATAACTTAAGTGTTACAAAAACGGACGGTCCGTGGTGAGGCAGGCAGGGCCATGTCAGACGCTCCAGGGCTGCACGTGCTCCAGCTGGCCTGAGTCCGACACATCGTAGCTCGCCTTGTACTTGGCCAGGATTTTCATGAGGGGCCGCAGCTTCAGCCACCACTGTTCTTTGGGAATCCTGTGCCTGGGATGGAAGCAGAGGCAGCAGTGAACCCTGCAGGTGCCTGGGAGATGCCTCTGCCTGCCTTGTGCGGTCTCACCAGAAAGGCAGGGGTTGTAGGGTTAGCACAATCAACTGGATGATAAAGCCGATTTCAGGGTCAAATGAAACCACTTTTATATTTCTAAAAACTCTTCCCTCTTTCTAAAGACCTAGTATATAACTCCGCTTCAGAAAAGCCATTTTCTCACAACCCTGACTGAGTTGCTGGCAGCGACGGCCGTTCCCCTGCCCTGCACTCACGTCAGTTGGGTTCTCTAAGGCAGTAAGACCTGGACTTACTCAAAATCCGTTTCCTTCTTCAGCTCTGCCACAGGTTGAAAAATGACGTTTCTTTTGCTTATTCCCAGCACACAAACAGAATCATCAGTGGTAAATTTTTTTCCTATAAAAGTTAAAAAAAAAAAAAAAGTAATAACACCCTATCACCTGGGCAGCTGGGGGAGCAGAATCACAGGGCAAGATGAGAATTGAGGTTCCTCAGAGCTACACTGTGAAAGTAGACTGGAAGCCCAGGTGCGTGACAACAGCCCGCAGCATCCACGCTGGGTTTGCACAGCTCTGCTCTTGCAGGGCTGGGAGAGGGGACCACCCTGACGGCTTCCTCCCTGCCTCTCACTGGTACTTCAGCCACCCCAGCAGGGGCTTCCTGGAAAGGAGCTTTTGTTTTTTTTCCCAGTGGAGGTAAACACATTTTTCACTGAATAGCAGAATAGGGAAATTAAATTACAGGAAAACATTAAGAAAGTTATGATCATGAATATACACAGAAATATCCATAGATAAATTTGCAAAAGAAGAAAATCCAAAAAGTGGAAGTTGATTTAGAAAGAATTGAAGCCAGTCAGTTCTTCAAATAGACAAACTGATTGAAACTCTTCACATTACTGTTTTTTGTACTGGACACTGGAAGTGAGCTATGGCTTGCCCTAATAAAAGCACACATCTGTATGACTGATGAAGCTGAGAGGTAGGGGAGAGAAAGATGCTGGCATAGAGAGCCATTCTCAAGAATGAGCGGGACCAGCCCTGTTGGAACCACTGCGCCTGGCCCAGTGGCTGACGCCTGTAATCCCAGCATTGGGAGGCTGAGGCAGGTGGATCACCTGAGGTCAATTCAAGACCAGCCTGGTCAACATGGTGGAACCCCATCTCTACTAAAAATACAAAAATTAGCCAGGCATAGTGGTGGGCACCTGTAATTCCAGCTACGTAGGTGGAGGCAGGAGAATCGCTCAAACCCGGGAGGCAGCAGTTGCAGTGAGCAGAGATCACACCCACTGCACTCCAGCCTGGGCAACAGAGCAAGACTTTGTCTCAAATAAAATGTCATGTTTTTTGAAGATTTCTTAGGATATGTAGCTTATATAACTGATTCAAGAAAAAACATGCATAGTTCTATAAACATGAAAAATTCATTCAGCAGTTAAATCTTCCTCAAAGAAAACTGGAGGTTTTAATGAATGGATTAACAGGAGGTTGTCCTACCAAACATCCAAAAACTAGCCCCACTTCAACTATGAGGAGAAATTGCCGGCAAATGTCCAGGATCTCCAGAGCAAAAGCAAGAAGCCTGCACAACAGAACACATCACGACCAAGCTGATCTTAGCGCAACGCCCCGCCCGGCCCCCATACCTCTGCCCCGGGCCGCCTTGAGCTTCGCAGTGATCCACTCCATAGCTCTGGCAGAGATTTTGGTTCCAAAGTTTCTATCAAATGGAGAAGGTGCTCCACCCTGTTGGCGGTTAGAATTACATGAAATATCAGTTATACAGTAACACTTTGCTGTTTATTTTAAAAGCATGGTTTCTGTGAAATGGAAGTTGTCATTTCTAACAGACTCAAGTCTGATAATCCATTTTAAACCTGAGATTTGTTCAAGTGTTTAATTTGAATAAGTATTTCCAAGTAAGAGGGTATTACAGTTTACATGAAAGTTGACAGTTAAAATCCCCATTACTCAGACCTCATAAGCAAAAACAAGAATCCTAAAGCTGGTGATGTTTGGCATGACTTAAAAGTTCAGATGTATTGGCAGGGTGCAATAACTTACACCTGTAATCCCAACACTGGGAGGCCGAGGCAGGTGAATCACCTGAGGTGAGGAGTTCGAGACCAGCCTCGCTAACATGGTGAAACCCTATCTCTACTAAAAATACAAAACTTAGCTGGGCATGGTGGCAAGTGCCTGTACTCCCAGCTACTTGGGAGGCTGAGGCAGGAGAACTGCTTGAACCTGGAAAGTGGAGGCTGCAGTGAGCCAAGATTGCACCACTGCACTCCAGCCTGGATGACTGAGACTCCATCTGAAAAAGTTCAGCTGATTTTTATCTCAAAATTTACTTGTAGATAAATGGTTCCCCCCAAAAATGGCTAAACTAAGACATTAAGCTTGTAAAAATGGCATGACAGTGGCTTTGCGGGCCCCTCACCAGGGTCTCGGGCTCACCTGCTGCATGTGGCCCAGCACATTCTTCCTGCAGTCAAACACCCCTTTGCCCTCTTCCGAATAGAGCTGGTAAATGAAGTCGGTGGTGTAGTTTTCGCTGCAGCTCTCATTTCTGCAACGAATGGGAAGGAGCCATTTGTTAAGCGTGCAGTGGGCATGCAGCTCCCTGCTGGTCGGGGGATGGCCTGGGAGGCTGGCCGCCCATGTCCCCTGGCTCTACTGTGACTGTACATCAACACTTGTCCTTCCAGTCCAAGGCTTTGCTTTCTGCAGTTTCAGTTCCCACAGTCAAGTGTTCTACTAAAAGTCCAAAAATATTCAATGAAAAACTCCAGAAATAAATATGTAAGTTTTAAACTGCACGCCATTCTGAGTAGTAGGATGAAATCTCGTGCTGTCTTGCTCTTTCCCACCCAGTCCATCATCCCTGTGTCCTCTGTCTCCACACTGACTGTGCCTCCTCCCCGAGTCACGCAGTAGCCGCCTTGGGTATCAGATGGAAGAACCCTCGGGTATACGGGGGGCGGGTACACCCGTTGGGGTCTTGGGACACATTCCCTGACTGCATTTGCTCCTTCCTTCATAAACGTTAGGTACTAATTAGGGAAATGATTGTGAGTTATCTAAAAGAATAAGACTACAAAGCAAAAATACAGGTTGAAAATCACCCTTTAGTTGTCTAAAGGCAGGCAAGTATTTAGAGCAATGCACCATGACTCTTCCGCATCGCTCAGTGTGTGTAGTGCACGCCAGCAGCAAAGAAATGACCCCTCCTCCAGCCTAAGTCAGCCTAGCATGTAGGAGCCAGGGTGTGGCAGTGCAGGTGAGGTCAGCCCTGGTCTCACTCACCTGAGCACAAGGCCCCTCTGGATGGTGGTCTTCATTTTCTCTGTCAGGTGCTCCACGTTGGACTGGAAAAAGAGTATTGTGTTAATCAGACAATAAACTTCAAAGCACCTACTGTGTGCCAGGCACTGCAGGGCAAGAAGTGCCAACCAAGTGTGGCGGAGGTGTCTGTGGCTCTTGTGGCTCAGGTCTTGGGGAACCTCCCCCAGGCAGGGGGAGCACATCCACAGCAGTGAGTACTGAGGACTGGGTGTGGCCAGCAGCCCTCATGGGTTGTTAGAAACAGCTTCCAGAATCAACAGCGTCCCTCTTTCACATGAGAATTCCGTGCATTTGCCTAACACTCATTCATGTCTCTCGCTCCCTTAAAGGCTGCTGTGTTCTCAGAGTTCTCAGGAAAATGGCCACCTGTGGCCTTTCTGTGGACTCTCAGATGACAGCCTAATGAACAGTTTCGGCCCACAGAAGAATTTTATAGGCTCACATTCATATACAAATTGTTTAAGGAAAAGAAGGTAGTCTTGAGAACAGCAAAGTGTAAAAACATTCTATTTCAGATCATGCTGGGAGGTGAGTTTCTAATCACTCATCCTAAGAAAATGGAGATTTTTACATCTAATCAAAGCTGTCACCAGGCCCAGTGGCTCATGCCTGTAATCCCAGCATTTTGGGAGGCCGAGGCGAGCGGATCACCTGAGGTCAGGAGTTTGTGACCAGCCTGGCCAACATGCTAAAACCCCATCTCTACAAAAAATACAAAAATCAGCCAGGCATGGTGGCACATACCTGTAGTCTCAGCTACTTGTAAAGCTGAGGCAGGAGAAGTACTTGAACCAGGAAGCGGAGGTTGCACTGAGCTGAGATTGTGCCCCTGCACTCTAGGTGACAGAGCAAGACTCCATCTCAAAAAAAAGTCAATTACTTAAGCATGTGCCATGCTAAGTGCGGGTGAGGCATGATCTTTGGATAGATTTTTGAAATAATCATGTGTCGCGTAACAGGGATGTTTCCTGAGAAATGCATTGCTAGGTGACTTAATCCCTGTGCAAACACCCAGGAGCAGAGCCTGCTGCACACCAGGACTATGGTGCTGTTGTTCCTGGCTGCAAACCTACATGTCTGGGGCTGCTGAATACTGCAGGCAGTTAGTTGTAACACAATGGCTAGGATTTGTGTATCTAAACATGTCTAGGCGTGGAAAAGCACAGTTAAAAATAGCTTTTTATAGAAGATTAAAAACTGTACCTGTCTGGGGCAGCTCCATTATAATCTTACGGGACCCACTGTTGAAACATCATGATGCAGTGAATGACCACAAAGACTTCATTTCACATGGGGGAGAGGTTTGTGATTCATGTGTCACATAATTAGTGACGACACCAAGGCCCTTTTTACTCGATCTGTTTGGCTCAGAAACAGGTAACCGAATTTTTCAAGACCGTTGTTGAGTTGGGTCTCACCTGCCAAGGCCTGTCTTCTTGCACGGAGTTTAGCAACTTGTAACATTGTAGGGTCCAGGCCTGGATTCCTCTGTGCCGTCTAAGCAGGGGCAGACCCTGGGGTCAGCGACAGGGACCAGGCCTGGCCTCCCAATCCGTCCATGGCGTGCACTGTGCGTGCTGAGGCTCCTGGCTCCCCGGACACGGCCTGGCCTCCCTACGCATCCACGGCGCACACTGTGCGTGCTGAGGCTCCTGGCTCCCCAGACACCCACCACTCCTTCCTTGGTGTAGCCTCCCCGTGGGGCTCTGGCCACGCCTGGGTGGGGGAAGTGAGTCGGAAGCCACACATGGCTGAACCACCCTTCCCTAAAAGAGCCACAGATGCCAAGAAACCATGGTCGCCTCTGTCAGTTTAGACGCAGGCACAGCGTCAGAGGCCTCGGGATTTAACAGAAGCTGCGGCAACCTTCAGAGCCAGTTGCCGACATGGGTGGTGACTGTTGATGGAGGCTCTCAAATTGTGACACAGTGACAGAACATAACAGATGTATCACTTCTTTGTCGACAAAAGGAACAAGCTTGTCTTTCACACAAAAAGGTAGAAGGTGTCCTCAACCAGGTGCCTCTGCCGTCACCGACACTCGGTCGAGGCACCTGGACACTGCGGAGTGCATCAAGCCTGGCGCATTTTATGCCGCCTCCATCTGCATGCCCCTCAAAAAGCAAACCATCCTAAACATGACTCAGCAGCACTGAGTGGGTCCCACGGGTATAGTCCCCCAGGCCAGCCCCATCACATACCTGTAGGTCCCTGATGTCGAAGGGCTCCTCGAAAATGTACGCGGCGTCGGCTCCAGCCGCCAGCCCTCCCATGTTGGCCAGGTAGCCGCAGTAGCCCCCCATGGTCTCAATGATGAAGACGCGCCGCTTGGTCCCGCTGGCTGACTGCTTGATGCGGTCGCATGTCTGGTCACAGAGAAGAGAGGAGTCACTCCAGTCCAGGGCTGGGTGGGCCCACCACCCCAGAGCTCCCTCGGAAATGAACGCAGCAAGGTCCCCCACCGCGCCTGAGCATGCAGTCCTGGCATTGCAGAGGTGAAGGGTGTGCAGCGGCCAGGTTGTGCCCTCAGAGTGGGTGTGAACGTGCTCTAGTACTCCAGCCCCCTGTGGCAGCCACTTTTTTTTTTTTTTTCACTTGAAATCCAAGAATGGTTTTAATGTGTTGGCCAAGAAAAATAAACTGTAAAGTTCTGTGAGGTCTTCTAAAAATTTACAAGAAAAACTGATGGGCAGTTGTAATCAGCATTGGATGTTATCTTTTCCCCCCTTTTTAAAAAATGACAACAGATACAGTCTCACAAAATACAATAGAAACTTCTTTTATCTTGACTGCCAGAGATGCTCCTTTGCAATGACTTCGGTAACCAAATGGTTGGGCACAACACACAGCTGGCCTTCATTTCTTCAGGGGCTGCTAAACAGAGGCACCCTGATGACCCATGGCAGGGGCCTGGCCAACTGCCGCTCCCTTCTCCCAGGCCCTATATAAGGGGATGGAAGAGACAACCCCACAAGCCAGCTCACTCCACGCTGCTCTGTGCCCGTCCCTGCTGAAGCAGCTTTCACCGGACACAGACACCGTTAGGTGAGAACTGAGATGGTAGGGGAGTGAGTGTCACCTCTCCAGCCTGTCCCTGGGAACTGCTGTGCTACTGTATTAGAAAATCTCCCCGTGATGTTGAAGCGTTGTCCATCTTCCATCCATCCATGAATGTTATGTTTATGGAAACTCTACTCAAGGGCAGATGTGGTTCTTAGACCCAGGTGCTTGGGGAGGTCTTCCAGATGCATATGCATTGGGTCACAGAGTGAGATATCTGCCATCTGCCCTCCGTGAGGACCCAAGCTCAGTGGGGAGAAAAACAGCAGAGAAATGCACTGGCCGCCTCCCCACCCACATGCCAGCCCGGCCTGCAGCGCCTCTGCCTAGGCCTCGGCTCCCACCTCGGTGGGGGACCCTCCAATCTGTTCACACAGAACTGAGACCCAACTATGAACACAAATCTGATCCCATTCTGGCTTTGTGCAAAATCCTTTGCTCACTTCAAGAACTCGTGAAGCCTTTCTGCTGCTTGCCTCTGGGACCCGGTCCTCCTAGGGCCTTTGCATGTGCTGACCGCTGTGTGTCACATTCCCACACGGTGGTGGGGGGCGGGGCAAGTGGCCCCCAAAGGAATCTGGGTCCTAATCCCTGGAGCCTGTGAATGTTCCCCTATGCAGTGAGAAAGGGCACTCCCGAGGACTGCCCAAGTGGGCCTTCGATGCCATCACCTGCATCCGCAGACAAGGGACACAGAGGCAGAAGGCCCCGGAGCCCTGGAGCGGGGCGCTGCACACACAGATGGGAGGCGGTGGTGCCGGGGAACAAGAAGTGCAGGCCTGCAGCTCTGGGCACCCCAACAGGCCACAAGGGACTCTCCTGGAGCAAACCCTCTGGCCTCAGCCCATGGCTCCTGCCTCCAGAGCTGTGGGAGAGTGAGTATGGTTTCCAGCCCCAGGTGTGTGGTGTCACAGCGGCCACAGGACACACACAGGCACCTTCCTCAGCTCTGACCCAGAGACACATCATTTCCTCAGGAAAACGCCACCTGGTTTCTAGAACCCAAAGTTCCCTCTGTCAGGGGCTCTCAGGACACCCCATGTCCTCTCTCCATCATCTGGGTGTCTCTCCCTGCAGCTGCCTGTGTGGTTACTTGACTTGGGAGGCTTTTCCTCACTCAGCTGCAAATTCCATGAGGGCAGGAACTGTGGGCTGGGCTTATACCGCTGCACCTGGAGCGGCAGCACCCGGCCGCACCCCGACAGCAGGCGCTCAAGAAATGTTTGTCACTGAATGACGTAAGTGCAGTATTCCCCTGCCAGCCATCCCGACCAAGGGCTGATTGTGCAGGACTCCCTAGCCTGCTCTGTGGTACTCAGCCAAGAGCAAGAGCATGACGAGGTGGCTATGGGCTTCGGATGAGGAGCCACATGAGCATCTGTGCCCGGAAGTGTAGCATCCATTGGGAAATTTCCACCTGAGTGCTTCAGATGAAACGGAAAAGTGCTCTTTCATTAATAAGTCCAGTCTTGATTAAATCATTCCTATCTGTGCTCCCAGTTGCTTGGGCAGCTTCATTTCCTCTCAAAATAATTGGTTGGTGTATTCAAAATCGAACATGGGCTGTGGTTGGCGGGCAGCTTTGCAGTGTGTAGAAGCCGAGATGGGAAGAGAAACAGGCAAAGGGAAGAATTCTCTTCTCTGTGCTTATATGGGACAGGGGACAGAAACCCATCAAGGCTCCAAAGAGCCCACAGCTGCCTTCCTGCATGGCCAGTGCTGAATTCTGTTCCACCTGCCCTGGGTCGCTCTATGTGATCTCTGGCTTAAGATGCCATAAGGCTCTCAGACTTGACTTAAAACCCATCACAATGGCCTTTGTTTTAGAGAATGCTGGGCATGGGAAGGATGACGTGGGTGGGACGTCAGGACCCCCATAGGCACAAATCCTCATGGGTCATTTTTTTCTTTTTTTGAGACGGAGTCTTGCTCTGTCACCAGGCTGGAGTGGAGTGGAGTGGCGCGATCTCCTTATTGCAACCTCTGCCTCCTGGGGTTCAAGCGATTCTCTTGCCTCAGCCTCCCAAGTAGCTAGGATTACAGGCATGTACCACTATGCCCGGCTAATTTTTGTATTTGTAGTAGCGAAGCGGTTTCACCCTGTTGATCAGGCTGGTCTTGAACTCCTGAGCTCGTGATCTGCCCACCTCGGCCTCCCAAAGTGCTGGGATTACAGGCGTGAGCCACCGTGCCCGGCCCTCAAGGTTATTTTTCCAACTGAATCCGCCTTCCCCTGCAGCCCACCCTGAGGTGGGGAATTCAAACAACGACATCAACCGTTTAAGGGCAAAAGAATTCTGCAGACAAAGCAGCTCTCCCATGAGGCTGATTTGTGCCCTAGCACATGAGTTCCGGTCCCATCAGCCTATACGGCTGACCAGGGTGTTGAGCAGCACAGCCCTGCCGCCCGGGCCACACCCCTGACCCTGCACTCCTCACAGCTGGGATGGAAGAGGCGGCCTTTGCTGATACACCTTTCCTGAACTCTCTCATTACCTAGATGGTATCTGAAGCCAGAAGTAGCTTCTAAGAATACCAAGTCACTCCAGCCTTGCCTCAGGCAATTATTTAAAGTAGCACTGACAAGAGAAGGCTGAGCCCTAGCATGGCCCTGCCTTCAGTGTCACCCGGAGGTGCCTCCCCAGCCTCAAGGTGGGAGGAAGGATGGCAGAGGGCTGTGTACCGGGCCTAGCAACTGGACAGCAGCTGTGAGTGGGACCCGTCAGGCAGAGCCCATGCCCCAGCCATCCTCACTGCATGATGGATATGCCAGGCAGACACCACCCCCTGCAAGGGCACAGGGGCCTCCTCTAGGAGATTCCCACAGGAGGGAGGGAGGGCCCCAGGTTATACTTCAAACCTCACCAGCACTTTGCTCCAAGGTGTCAAGAAATATAAATTGTTGGTAAAAGATAAGGTGGCGTTTGCTATAGCCTTAAGGTAGAAAAAAGCCACTGCCTTCCCTGTGCAGACTGCCTTGCTCTGTGAATCTGCAGGGAGCCAGTTTTCCTATGAGGGTGTCCCTCATGCAGCTGAGCCGCTGCTGGTCAGTGGCCAGATGGGGCAGGGAGTGGAGGGCCTGTCTCTGCCACAGAAAGGAACTCACAGCAAAGTGCAGCTGCTGGCTCAGGTAGTACCACGTCACGTGGGGGTGCGAGGGTGGAGATGTGCGTGGACATCTACAAGGTGCTAAAGGAGAGGGAAGCCAGCAGTGCCCTGACCCTAACAACATTCTCTCCACAGGGGTCAAGTGCGGGACCCAAGGAAGTCCTGGGAACTAACTGGGCCAGCCTCTGCAAGGCCATCACAGCACTGGGAGAAGCCCATGAGGCAGATGGCCAAGACACGCCTCTCAGCTGCAGTGAGAAACTGAGGCTCAGAGGCACCGGAGGCTGCAGCCAACCTCATGGCCTCTCCACTCCCTTCCCTGCACAGGAACTCAGCTGCAAAGGAAGAACCCAGAACAGAACTGCTGTTTTCCGAGGTTCTGTGCCAACCTGAACAAAGGAGTCTCCCACAGGGCTGGGAGTTTTCGCTGTAAACCCCGGCGCTGGCTCAGAAGTGAGGATCTAAGGTAAAGGCAGCGGCTGCTGTCCAGGAGGCACCGGGCAGCTGGGTCACTGACGTGACCCCACATGCGTGGGCACTGTCCTGTCGGCAGCTGAGGGAGGACCCTCTCTGCAGCAAAGGCCCGTGAACTACCACAGGTCCTCATGTCCAGCCACAGAGTGGGTCAGCACCACACCTGGGTGGACCCAGGGTCCACCCCTCCCAAAGCACACATTGGTGAAACCACCTGCCCCGGGGGTGGGAGGAGGGTGTGATTTTAGCTCTCACATTTGATCTTAGCCAAAAAGCAGAGAAGAGATGTGATTTCAGCTTCTAAATAGTCTCTCGTCTCACCAGGAAGGCTGTATTTCCAGGCAGTGGCCCCCAGTGGGCAAAGCTCTGCCCTGGAACTCGGACTTACCGGGCACCCATGACCCTTCCTGCACGCTCCCACCATGCCCGGCCCTGCAAGCCTTGCTACTCAGCTTGGGCATGAGAGGCAGTGCCCGAGAAACGGCACCCGAGGCTCCCCTAGCCTAGGTGGGATAGAAATACCATCCCAAGGACTGGATTTTGTCATCTCACTTTTAATCAATAAAGACAAGCTCTCCCTAAGAGATGGAAGCTAAAAAATTTACCCTGTTACGGCCAGTGTCACATAAGTCAAGCTAACGGGGGAAAGAAAGAGTAATAATAAATCTGGCTCATTCTTGGTGCAGAAGAAACAACTCGTTAGCATAACTGAGTGGCGGGAGGAGTAAGGTGCTCTTACCTGAACGAGGGCGTTCAGGCCTGTGTCAGAGCCCAGGCTGATTTCTGTGCCCGGGACATTGTTGCTAATGGTGGCAGGCACCAAACACAGAGGAATGCAAAGCTCCTGGTAGCGGCTTCGCGCCTCGGCCATGTCACACACGCTCTTGTAAGCCTGAAGCAGCAGGACCAAGCGGTTGTTAGCGGGGCAGCGGGGGTCAGGTGCTGGGCACTTTCCTGCCAGCCCCAGGGCCTGTGCTGACGTCCAGAAAGGGACAGGACGGGGCCAAGTTGCCAGGGGAGGCCGGTTCATGCAGGTCAAGGGGCCAAGGGGAGCTCTGGAGGCAGTGCAGGAGCAGGCCTCTGTGACATGGGGCCACCTGGGCACAGCCCATGTCCTCATGCAAGGAGGGGCTGCAGGCAGCACAGTGGGGTGGGTGCCAGGCAGGCAGTGGAGTGGGTGGCAGGCGGGACAGCCCAGCTCTCGGCATCTCAGTGTAGGTGAGGGAGGCCAGGGCAGTCAGGACGTTTAAATGCAAAGCCAGTCCTATGGCTAGGTGGGCGAGGGTCAGCAGGACGGGCCCATGGCTGTAGGAACCGCACCAAGTGACCACCTTCGACGTGCAGAGGCGGGCCCTCATGCAGGCAGGGAAGGAGGCATGCAGCTGATTACCGCTGGGCCGAGCTTGGCCCTACACCCGCGTCTCTGCTCTTTTCAGGGGAGCGGCCGTTTCCTGCCCTGGGCCAGCCGCACACAAAGCCGACAAAGCCGCACAGGCGAGCGAGAACCCCAGTCCCTGTCTGGGGTACTGCTGGGAAATGGGCTCTGACGTCAGAAAGGGGAGCAGTTCTCCAGCCCGTTCCATGGTTTTTTCCGACTCCACCTCAGTGCTAACCACGGGAACAGCCAGACGGGTCCTCGAGCCCACTGTTCCCACCTCCAGGCGCCCCCACACAGCAACCTGGTGTTCTCATCCACTTGGTGGCAAAGCCAACTACTGATGGCCTTGGCCGTGTCCCTCCTGCTGTGGCCATCCCCATGTCTGCTGGAGAACCACGTTCCCTCCTGCTGTGTCCCTCCTGCTGTGGCCATCCCCATGTCTGCTGCAGAAATGCTTCTGTTGGGATGAAGGGCAGGGCCCACACCTCCCCGAGAGGGCTGGACGGTGAGCGACCCGGCTCTGCAGCTCTCAGGCAATCCAAAGCATCCCAAGGCCTGGAGCCTGTGAGGGCCGAGGGCTTCAGACAGCAGGCAGAGACCTGTGGCAGGTGAGTTCACCACGCAGTGGGTGGGAGGGCAGGCAGGGCGGGTGGGTCAGTGCTGGGCGACCAGGAGGTGAGCTGGGAGCAGGGTCCCCCGTGTCCCATGGCACGGCCTTCACGTCCACCCAGGCCCAGCATGTGCCCAGCCCCCGGGCCGCTCTCTGTACAGGGTCTGCTTTGCAGGCTCTGGCCCGGCCAGTTTCTGCAGGATTTCACTCCAAATGCCAGCCTGCTTCCCAGCCAGAAACACAAATCGGGGGGACATTCGCTGGCCTGGTGCGTGGAATATGGCCCCATCAGCACCACCATTTGGGGGTGTCCTTATACTTTTCAGACTAGCGATGTTGCTCACTTACTGTGGAACACCCTACCTCAGCACTGACCAAGACCAGCTGTGGGAAACGGGCTGCTTCTCAGAGAAGCCCTTGCTGGAAGCCAGGAGGGGCCTAGGCACGCAGGAGGGTGGGCGGGGGTACCAGCGCCTTAACTCCGCATTGGAATCTGCAGGGATGGCCGTGTTGCTGCAAACCCTCTCTCCTCTTCCCTTTGCTCCTCTTTTCCTTCCTTCAGTCTCCAAAAAAGGAGAGGGAAACTTCAAGATGGGGGAAACCCTGGCCCGGAAACAGGACTCTCTGCAGACCAAGCGCAGCTGGGCCCCTGGGTCCGTGGGCAGCCACCGTTATAAGGAATCAGTCGCAGGGCTGTGGTCACTGCCATGTTCGTGGCACCTGATGGTGGCATGGCACCCAGCTCACTGTGTTTCTGACGGGACATGATCAAGCTTATGGGACAGGTAACGCGAAACCCCTGCAGCCATATCCTGAGAATGAGAATTTTGCTCCAAAGAATTTTGTTAATTCTGTTCTGCCCAGAAGAGTCGCCAGCATCGCAAATATTCTGAGGGCAGCGTCGCTAAGTTAAGCATCGATGCTAGCAAGAAGGAAATCATGAGTGAGGATGAGGACAGGACGCACATGACCAAAGGACATGACAGCTTCACCACACTGACCCGCCCAAGGCTTCTGAAGCGCAACACGGCGATGCCCCGAGCTGGACTCCCATCATGGAGCCCACACCCCTGTGCTCGGAGGGACGTTCCACAGTGTCCCTGGGCTCCAGCCCCAGATGCTAAGGGCTTCCCTTCCCCCAGTTCTAACCAGAAGCAGCCCTGGACTTGCTGAACATCCCCTGGGGCAAAATCACCCCCGTTGAAAATCCCCAAATTTTGTGAACAAAATGAGCCATTGGATACTGGAGCCATCTATGGAGCTCAAACCAAAACGCTGCCCAGGGCCACAGTGAGTCACCGGTAACAGAGGGTGTGGCTGGACAGGGAACAGACGCTCACTCCCAGGCATCCTCAGCCTCTGACGGCTTCAGGACAGTGACCCAGGTCGAGTGGCCTCGTGCCCTCGCTTCCGGAGGACGCCACCAGCCCCTCTTCTTCTATGGCCAAGAGCCCAGTTCAGACCCAAATCCAAGCCTTCTCAGGATCCACCTTGTTTGGCCATCAGTAAACAGGGCTCTGGAGAAAACAGCTGCTGTGTTCTCATCTCTGCTCCCCTCCCTTTGGGGTCCACAGAGGGACCCTCGGTGGCTTTCTCTCCCCTGCCCCAGCTCCCGAGCAGCTGCAGCCTTTGCCAAGGTGACCTCAGCCAGCTGGCGTCATGTGCCCATCACGAGATTAGAACCACAGCACCCCCAAGACAGCCTCGCTCCCAGGAGCTGAGCATCAGACCGGACCGAGGATGCATACACGCACTTACCAAGGTGGCCGTGCCCAGCAGACAGGAGGCTCAACTAACCACAGGTTCCGGTTCTTTCTCAGACACTGTAATCAGTTAGCTCAAGGCCCAGCATGGTAGCTCGTTCCCGAACCCCCAGTGCTTTGAGAGGCCAAGACAGGAGGACTGCTTGAACCAGAGTCAGACCAGCCTGGCAACACAGGGAGACGCTGTCTCTATATGAATAAGAAAGACTAACTGGGCATGGTGGCACGCACCTTTAGTCCCAGCCACTCAGGAGGCTGAGGTGGGAGGATCACCTAAGCCTGGGAGGTGGAGGCTGCAGTGAATCATGATTGTGCCACTGAACTCCAGCCTGGGAAACACAGTGCGGCCCTGTCTCCAACAACAACAACAAAAAATGGTTTAACCAACTTTGAGAAACCTGAATGAAAAACCGAATTAAAAAAAACTGAATAATAAATCAATCCCACAATCCCTCTAAGAAAAGTGAGAGTGGACGGGACCCAACCTTTCTGGGCTGTTTTTGCCTCAGGTACTTCAGTTTTCAAATTTTGACCCTACCCATTTGTTATATATTTATAATCTAAAAAAAAAGTTATTTACAGCAGAGGACTCTGGAATTAAAAAGAGAGATTGTTTTCTTCATGCCTGAAAGTACCCATCACATACCACAAGGATCTATGCTTTGTGTGGAAATAAACTTGGAAATAAAAAGTCACAGGGAGGTCAACACCAGCCTTGTCCTCCATCTTCAGACCTGCCCACTAAACGCAGTGACAGCTCTCAAATTCTCCACTCATCCTCTTTGGCCAAGCTCCAATTAGGTAACAATTAGGGAAAAAGGGTGTTTCCATCCCTCCCATTACATACTCAACTTTCACAGACCCAAAAATCTAGCTAAGGTGGTAAAAAAGCAGCAGAAGCAATGATGGAATCCACATTCACAGCGGGAGGTCAGCCCGGAGCCGGGCTGGCCCGGCAGCAGCAAACCGTGCCACCCATCACCAGGAGAGCAGAAGCCATGTCTAGGTCAAAGATTAGTGACCGCAAAAAAGAGGGTGAAAGTGGCCCCCAAAGCCAGTGAACACAGGAAGCCCTGGGCAACATTCTTTCGTAAAGAAAGTGAAGAAAGTTTAAGATGCTCGGAAAAGCAGGAAACGAGTGCTAAGCATCACTTACCATGTGAGGTGTATTTTAAAAGCTTGGTTTTTTATTTACCAGTGCTAGAAATAAGTTTCATGCCAAAGGTTTCAGAAAAAGGAAAAAAAAAAACTTTGAAAAATATTCATGCAAACCCAAGTCTCACAAGAAAAAACTTGAGACATGCTGAAAAATTTTAGACATCAAATTTTTAAAAAATGAAATATTTTCTTGGTTAGATATAGATCTTTAAACTCCCACGTGAATTACCAAGTGTGACTCACGAACATGGTAATAGGAGTATATTTCTTTTAGCCTGGCATGGTGGTGCGAACCTGTGGTCCCAGGTACTTGGAAGACTGAAGTAGGAGGATCACCTGAGCCCAGGAGGTTGAGGGTGTAGTGAGCTGAGATCACACCACTGCACTCAAGCCTGGGTGACACTGTAAGACCCTGTGTCTCAGAAAAAAAAAAAAAAAAAAAAAATTATATATTTCTGTTTTATTATTGTCTCTTGGCCAAAAAAGAAAAAGAAAAAGAAAACCAACTAAACTAGCCCAGATACTGCCTTAGATGTAATTTAACATCCCCAATTTATAAAGGGGAAAGTGAGGTCAACAGCCAAGATCAAAGAGGTAAAATGCAACCGTGCATTCAGGACAATGAATAAAATTATAAAATATTCAGTTCAATTTCTACCTTCAGCATCAAGGCAGGGGTTCATCAGAGCGGGTGTTGGAAGCACAAAGGAAATTTAGGCCCAGCACAGAAACACAAAACACAGGGCAAGTCTTAATGCGGTGCCATCATACAGCGCCCAGCACTCCTCAGGGCTGCAGGTGCTTACGTGCCCTGCGTCTCGGCCACGCTACCGCCCCCTGGTGGCCACACAGAAGAAGAGGTGGTAAAACTTTTGGGAATGAGATAGAAAATTTTCAGTCTGTAAAGATCCTTTTCTAGGCGGGAAAAAAGAAGGAGAAGCTCTCATTCAGGTTATTTGTATGTATTTTTTTGAGACGGACTCTTGCTCTGTCGTCAGGCTGGAATGCAGTGGCATGATCTCGGCTCACTGAAACCTCTGCCTCCCGGATTCAAGTGACTCTCCTGCCTCAGCTTCCTAAGTAGCTAGGACTACAGGCTCAAGCCACCATGCCCAGCTAATTTTTTTTTTGTATTTTTAGTAGAAACAGGGTTTCACCTTGTTGGTCAGGTTGGTCTCGAACTCCTGACCTCATGATCCACCCGCCTCAGCCTCCCAAAGTGCTGGGATTACAGGTGTAAAGCCACCACAGCCGGCATTCAGGGTATTTGAAAAAGGCCGTTTCTAGCGCACTGGTAGATAAAAAGGGCTGGGGCCCTGCGGTTAGCATCAGCCGGCGACCGCCTCACGGTGCTTGCACGGACTTACGTCAGTGATCGTATTCAGAGCTGTGTCTGCCCCGATGCTGAAATCGGAACCGGGCACATTGTTGGACACAGTGGCGGGAACCATGACCATGGGGACACAGAATTCCTCGTGCTTCTCCCGGGCGGCTGACAGCTCCAGGAGTCCCAGGTAGGCCTGCCAGACAAGTGTGGGAGTTGTGGGGCGAGAGGGAAGCGGGGGAGGCAGGGTCTTGCTGGAAGAGCCACCTCCACCACGGCACACACGGAGCACACTGGGGTGGTACGAAGCCACTACTAGAGCAACACAAAGTCGCATGAAGACCACACATGAGGATCAGCAGGTTCTAGGCACAGAGGGAGCAGGACACCATCAGTTAGAAGACCAACCCTTTCACGCATGGGGCAGAGTCTGCTTTCTGAGGTTTTTTTTTTTTTTTTGAGACTGAGTCTTGCCATCACCCAGGCTGGAGTGCAATGGCGCAATCTCAGCTCACTGCAATCTCTGCGCCGCCCCCCCCCCCGGTTCAAGCGATTCTCCTGCCTCAGCTGCCCCAGTAGCTGGGATTACAGCTGCCTGTCACCATGCCCGGCTAATTTTTGTAATTTTAGTAGAGACGGGGTTTATCCAAGTTGGCCAGGCTGGTCTCCTGGCCTCAAGTGATCTGCCTGCCTCGGCCTCCCAAAGTGTTGGGATTACAGCCGTGAGCCACCACACCCGGCGGGCTCTTACTTTTTCTGAAAGTAAGCAGAAAAGTTATCATGGGACTAATCTTCAATGAATAGAAAAAAAAAATAGTGTCTACAGTCTAATATATGATTTTAAGCAAAATTCTAGGTATAACTACCTTACTCTCTCAGTAGCCACTGGACTCTGAATTCGAGAGACAGAATTACTTCCAGAGACCTGAAATTCATCGAGAGCTCACTGAATAGATGAGTCCCAGTTCAGGGGTCGAGCTTTTGCTTCTCGGTTAAGTTGCTTCATTGGAACTGGATCACTTCTAGGCTACGTCTTACCACCTGCTATTCTTCCATTCTACAATTCTGCAGTGGCAGCTGGGTCTGGGAACCTGTCATCTCAGCTCGTGGCCTGTAGCGAACACGTCGCTTAATGTTTAGCCAACACAGGGCGCGGCTCACACCTGCAAGACTGACAGGCGGCTTAAGAGAGGAACAGTAACTAACGCACCTCAAATCCCCCGATGATCAGCAGCGCGTTGATACTGTGCATGCGCATCTGTGTGGCGATCTCCTCCAAGTACTTTCCCGGGAGAACGCTGAAAACAGCCAAATTGAGAATGATGTCAGACACCCCAAGCTCTAGGCAGTCCTCAGGACATGACGCCGGGAACCCTGGGAAACCATGCTGGTCCCTACTCAGCATCCCTCCCCAGTGTATGGTTGTAAGGAGTGGGGAATGTTTGCTGTTGCCATTTCACTCGTGCCACTGTGGCTGATAGACGGCAGAATGACCAGGAATCTGATCTCAAAACAGTGTTTTCATGAGAAAATGAAATAAAGCATTTCAGCTGATACCTCGACCTAAAAAGAACTCTACTGCCCCACTAGGAAAATAATTATAATAATAGCCTATAATTATTAACAATTGTTTAAATGGAAATTTCCAGTTTCCAAATAACTTACACATGCATTATCTATCCACTACTGATCTCATTTAAAATCGTATCTGCTCATACCTGCTCTCCCTCCCCTGTGCTATCACTGATGTCACATGACATGGCCAAGAAGTCCAACACCAGACCATGCCCCTCCCTAGATCCCATCCCAAACCTGCCTGAAGCTTCCATGCTGACTGGAGAAAGCCCTTGTATAGTCTTGGTAGATTTATAAGACGTCGTGGGGCAAAAATGTTCAGGCAATCGGAGCACACAAGTGGATGCAGCTAACTGCAAAACTGCGCGGCCCTAACATGAGGTTTCTTAAGCCTCTGCAGGACCAGCCCAGAACACTCTAGGTTTTCAAGAGCAGCACCCTGGCCGGCAGCCCCAGGATGCACACCGAGGGATGCACCTGTCTCTAGTTAGAGCTTTCCCGTCCAGGGCACCGGCACACGGGGCTCATGGGAACAGCCGGGAGGCAGCTGTAGAGCTAACCCTGCTCTGTGGCTCCTTGCCAGTGGTTGGGAGTACCAGGGCCCCAGCTGTAAAGCAAAGCAAAGGGGGCAGCTAACTCCCTTGGAACAAAAAGCCAGAATTATGAGGAATCCATCATTTATTTTATCTGCCAAAAACGACCTCCCTTCCATATTAGAATGTAACCTGTAGTGAGGACAGATATTAATATTCGTACCCCTGACATGATCACAGATGAGAAGAACTCAGACTTCATCTGTATTAGAAAACCCCATCATCCCCAGCGATGCAGGGACGTGGAGGCTTACTGTAGGTCAGAAAAAGACATTTTAGACTAGAATTCCTTGGGTCCCTTCTTGGGCTGTGGAAATCTGAGCCTTGAGTCACAGCTGCTCAGGGCAGCTGTTCCCACCAGTGCTACCTGCTACCAAGACTGCTTCGGCTTCGCTCAGAGTGCGTCACCAAGGCTCCGTGGACTCCCCCTATTTTTTTTTTTTTTTTTGAGACAGAGTCTCACTCTGTTGCCCAGGTTGCAGTGAGCTGAGATTGTCATGAGGGGAGAGCTCTCTTTTTTTTTTGAGACAGAGTCTCACTCTGTCACCCAGGCTGGAGTGCAGTAGCACAATCTCAGCTCACTGCAACCTCTGCCTCCCAGGTTCAAGCAATTCTCCTGCCTCAGCCACCTGAGTAGCTGGGATTACAGGCACATACCACCACACCCGGCTAATTTTTTGTATTTTAGTAGAGATGGGGTTTACCACATTGCCCAAGTTGGTCTCAAACTCCTGATCTCAGGCAATCTGCCTGTCTCAGCCTCTCAAAGTGCTGGGATTACAGGTGTGAGCCACCGCAACCCCTTCACCTTTATTGACCCCTATGGGGAGGTTTAGGCCCAGCAGCTGGAAATACAAATGAAGAAGGCATTCACCAGTTACTGCCTCATCTCTCTCAAGCCCTGGGATGCACCCCCAGCTCCCTGCAACATGAACAGTTCCACTGGAGGGAGGAGGGGTAACCGCCTGCACCCCTCCTTTAGGAACGCCTTTCCAGGAATCGCAAGTTGAGGGGTGTTGACACCCAGCCAGTCTCCTGCAGGACACGGCTCTTCCTTCTTCCTTAAAAGCAGGTCGGAGAGTTGAGATTTGAAACTCACCGTTTTGTTCCGAGAATGGAGCCTCCCTGGCCGGTCCAGCCCCCGACGTCTGTCCAGCCGATTTCTTTGATCTAATGTGCAAACACAGAATGAAACAGCTAAAGCGAACAAACAAAGGCAAGTCAGAAGGTGCTAACACTAGCTTTCTGTGCTTTCCAACAGGCTGCATTCCTGGGAAGATTTGTGATGCATATGAGACCGCTCTTAGAGCGATGCCTGGATCAATCAAGGCGAGAACAGAGTCCGAAGCCAAAACTCATGAACAGCAGCAGAGTGGCTGCCTCCTGCCTGCCGGGGCCTCTGCGGCTCACCCTGCCGCCACGTGAGGTGCACCAGCTCCCCAGATCCCGCCACCGGCCAGGAAAAGAAAAGTAACATGGTTTCTAAATTGGTAAAAGATTAAGGGAAAATTTAATTTCTTATAAACTGGGTAGAAAAATAAGAAGACAGATTACTAAGCAAACTAAGGTCACTGCAGAAAGAGGAGGATGCTGCAAGGGCAGCACAGGCCATGGGAGGAGAACCCCGGGGAGGAGAACCTGCGGGAGGGGAACCTCGGGAGGAGAACCCGGGGGAGGAGAACCCGCGGGTCTTGAACCTCAGCTCCACAGCTTCCGATGACGAGATTCTGGGTAAGTTCACAGATTTGGTGGACGCACTGCTATGTTGCATTGCGATCTCCAGGTAAATTAGGTTATAAAAAAGATTATTCTATATCAAAAGGTAAATATTGTTCAAGGTGTATACACACGCACACACACACACACACACACACACACACACACACACACACACGTGATCTAAAATAAAGAGCTCCAAGTTGACAGAACCATATCAATCAGTTTTGAAGGCAGTATTTCTCTAAATAAAATAAACAGCCGTTTTAGGCCAATTAATCTTCACGGGCCTGAACAAGAAAGACAGGGAAAGCAGAATCCACCCAGGACAGAACAGTTCCTAATCTGGTTCTTGCTGCTGAGACACGGGTGGCTGGGCCAGTGGAGAAAGGGGATCAACAGTGGTGGAAGGTGAATCGGTGGTTCCCAGGGATGCTGGCGGGCAACTGTACCCAACCTGTCTGTGGGTGAGGGTGGGGGGTCTCCTGCACAGAGGGGTTTCCTCTTCCCACCCTACTCTTTTATTTTTTTTCTTTTTTTGAGATGGAGTCTCACTCTCACACCTTCACCCCAGCATCCCCAGTCCCATCCTCACTGGGAGGACACACCCCTTCACCCCAGCATCTCCAGTCCCGTCCTCAGCCGGGATACACCCCTTTGCCCCGGCATCTCCAGTCCTGTCCTCACCCGGGGAATGCACACCTTTGCCCTGGCATCGTGAACCTCCACTCCACATTCTTCCTTCACGCAGCACATCTCAAGGCTTCCTGGGCCCGGTAAGTTGCAACTCTGTCCCTTCCACCTGCTCAGTCCAGGAATGGAGTGATTCTTCCCTCCTCCGTTTATGCCCATGTGGACTCAGCAAGCAAATCCTCACTCACTGTCCTCTCCCACTCTAAAACCCAGTCTCCACGGAACCAGAGAGTTGTCTGTCCTTTGCTCATTCATTTCCTCGGTGTAATAATTTCACAAAGTAGGAAGCCAGGTGAGGTGGCTCATGCCTGTAATCCCAGCACTTCAGGAGGCCGAGGCGGGCGGATCACCTGAGATCAGGAGTTCAAGACCAGCCTGGTCAACATGGTGAAACCCCATCTGTACTAAAAATATAAAAATTAGCCAGGTGTGGTGGTGCATGACTATAATCCCAGCTGCTCAGGAGGCTGAGGCAGGAGAATCACTTGAACCTGGGAGGCGGAGGTTGCAGTGAGCTGAGATCGTGCCACTGCACTCCAGTCTGGACAACAGAGAAAGATTCTGTCTCAACAAAAATTTTCAGAAAGTAGGTATTTGTTGGTGCAGCCCTGGTCAGGGGCCGAATCTGGGCTCCTGTCCTGTCTCTTCACCCAGCCCGTCGGCATCTCCATACCTCAGCTCTCTTGTAAGGAAAATGGGGATAACATCTTGGATTTCGTGTGAGGCGTAAACAGGCGAGCACATGTAAAGTGGACAGGCGGCACTTGAGGTGCTCACGGTGTTCACGAACGTTTTCGTTTAAGCGGGTGCTTGCACACACCAGACACTGCCCTTTTCAACTTCAGTGCCCATTTGAAACCAACCACAGCCTCCAAGGCGAAGTCACCATCCTTCTCACCCAATGTCGGGGCCATCAGACCCCAGAGGCACCACTTTAGAAAATTCAAAAGTACCTCATACCCAGGGCTCCCGCAGAGGGCCTAAAACCTACCCTAGGCTGGGATTTTACTGCAGAAGCAATGCCTCGAATAAGTAGTCATTCAGTCCCAATGTCACAGGGTCCTAGACTAAAACCTTAAAGGGTGTAAGGGCCATGGAGGGGCCTCCCCACATCCCCCACACTCAGACACCTGCTGCAGCCTCCTGGGTGACTCACCTGGCCTTTAGCAAAGCCGTCAAAGCCATCATAGATGGCAAGCATCCTGTGGCCGTCGGCGATGCCCATGCGCACGGCTGAGCGCACAGCCGCATTCATCCCAGCTGCAGGTGCCCCCACATTGATGACAGCCACGTTGCAATTGGTCTGCAAGACAGAAGGTGGGCGGGAGCCGGTCATGGGTGCACACGAGCTCCATTTACTGCACACCTTGGCAGTGGTCCATGCTGTGCCAGGCCAGAAAACAGGTGGCCTCATTCGGAGAGGCAGAGACCACAAGGGGAGCCCCACGGGAGAGGTCAGGGAGCAGAAGAAAAACCGGGGCATCATGGGAGGCCGGCCGCCTACCTTTGGGATCTGATCATCTGGCAGCTTGATGGCAAGTCGCTTGTAGGTGTTCAGGTTGCCCTCAAAGCTCCTAGAGGAGGAGGATGTGGTCGGATCAGAGTCGGATACACTGGACAGTCGGGTACATGGGGCTTGTGTGAGAAAAGGCGGCTTCTCCGCCAGCA
The DNA here is from genome assembly GCF_049354715.1 of Callithrix jacchus. Classification (NCBI taxonomy): domain Eukaryota; kingdom Metazoa; phylum Chordata; class Mammalia; order Primates; family Cebidae; genus Callithrix; species Callithrix jacchus. The sequence continues at coordinate 10,330,979 of NC_133508.1, forward strand.
TTCCGCATGTCTGCCAGCTATCTGGGCAGGAGGAGGAGGCCTCAGGATTCCACACGCACCACAGAGTCCCTGACTGGGCCCCACAGTCCCATGCACATCTCGTGTGGAAATGGATTAAGGGAAAAGGGCACGCTTCTACACTTCATAACGTTCTCTTGCAAAACATGGGCCACGGCTGGGTGCAGTGGCTCAGGCCCGGAATCCCAGAATTTTGGGAGGCTGAGGTGGGTGGATCACTTGAGATCAGGGGTTCGAGACCAGCCTGGCCAACCTGGCAAAACACTGTCTCTACTAAAAATACAAAAATTAGCCAGGCACAATACATCACTTGAACCTGAGAGGCGGAGGTTGCAGTGAGCTGAGATCATGCCACTGCACTCCATCCTGGACAACAGGAGACTCTGTCTTGAAAAAAAACAAACAAATGTGGGCTACGAGTCACATTGTGCCTTACTCTCTCGTTAGCTCCTAAACAACCCCTACCTCGCCGAAAAGGACCAATGGCAAATTCAGGAAATGACTTCTCTCTAACCAGTCGCCAGGCCTGCTATGGCAAAAGTGGTGCTGTGAGTACCGTCTGACCTTCTGAGTTTTCACGTTCACGTGGAATGAGCACAACCCCCAGCACATGTACGGTGGCCGGGCCTGAGGGGCTCATGGTCCTGACAGAGCAGAGCTCTCTCCAAAGCACTCACTTCCCCCGGAGTTGAACCGCATCCTGAAACCTCCGCTCATCCATCGCCTTCTGCACATCCTGAGTCTTTTAAAACAATAACGAAAAGAAAGAATGTGTCAGGACCTGGTACACTGGATGAGGTGGGTGGAGGCTTGTTCAGTCCTTCCCGCCGGCTGCCTCCAGTCTGAGCCAGGCAGCCGGCAGCCCCAGGGTTAATGGTCTAGACCACCAGCCGCCAAGTGTGTCCTGATGCTAGTTGGCAGCTGGCCCCTCACTGCCCGGCTGTGAGGTCGCAGCCCCGGGGTCTGCCTAGCTCAGGAGGCTGCTGAGAAAAAAAGAGGAGGCATCAGCTGCTGTCTGTGGACATAAGATTGTGAAGATTTTACTCTAAGAACAAAGCCAGAGGAAATGAAATCTCTCAGGCATGGTTCTGAGGAATCCTCGATTTGATTATGGTCGGAAAGACCAAAACAAAACACACCAGCTCACTGGGGGATGTGGACAGGAGGGAGGTCTCAGCGGGCGGGGAGCAGAGTCCCAGATGCCCTGGGACACATGGCTGGGACTGACACACACCGGGCAACATCAGGATCTCAGGCAAGTTCTTTCTCACTCTGAACTTCAATTTCCTCATCTGCAAGATGAGAAAAACACCCCTACTTCCAGCGATGTCTAAGGTCACTCAAACATATCAGACCCTCAGGAAGATGCCTGACAATCAGCAGGTGCACACTAGCAGCTCCCTCGGCCACATAAGGGGGGTGTCAAGGTCAGGGCAAGTTCCACCTGCAGCGATCCTCTCTAGACAAGCAGAGACACGAGACACAGGCCAAAATACGCTTACTGCTTGTAGTTCAGCGGCTGAGCCTTTGAAGCCTACTGCCTCTCACATGCACACAGGCATGCCTCACACACACATGCAGACACATATACATGTACAGGCAGACACTACCTCACACACATGCATACATGCATATAAACACATCCATACACCGATATGCAGACACAATGCCTCAAACATGCATATAAACATACATGGACAGACTAACATGCAGATACATAACCTCACAAACATGAACATGCATGTAAACCTACATGCACACGCTAACATGCAGATACACTACCACTCACAAACATGCATAGCATGCATATAAACACAGATGCTAACATGCAGACACACTACCTCACACAAAATGCCCAGGCATGCATATAAACACACATGCACTTATATACTAACATGCACACACTTCCTCATAAACATGCACACACATGCATGTAAACACACATACACACTAACATACACACCTCACATAAACATGCTTACAATAAAAACACATACACTAACATGCAGACACTATACCTCACACTAACATGCACACACATACTAACATGCAGACACACTACCTCACAAACATGCATATACATGCATATAAACATGCGTACACACAAACATGCACACACTACCTCAAACATGCATACCCATGTATAAACATATGCACATACACTAACATGCAGACACAATAACTCACATGAAAATGCCTACCCATGTATATTAACATACATACACACATGCAGACATGGCCTCATAAACATGCACACATGCATATAAACATACACAAACATGCATGTACATGTATTTACAGACACGTGCACACACGTCTACATACATACGCACAGAGACACAAGGCCGCACACATTCACACACAAATACTCTCTTGTCCCTTGGGCTTCTGGAAATTATGTTTCCAAGGTGACTTTCAACAAGCCCCTTGACTGAACTGCTTTGTGGCCTCTTTGTGTTGTGATAAGAGGCATTCGCTTCACTTCGGGTCACTGGAAAGACCCAGCAAAGCAGGAGTAATGAATGAACTTTGCAAAATAAAACAACTTTGCAGCTGACCCCACAGCCAGCTCCACCACTGAACCATGACTGGAAAACCAGGACTGCTCTTTCCTTTCTTCACTTGCTGGCAGGCCATTCCCTGGCCTCAAAAGGGTGGGTGCATCTTTGGTGACCAGAAACCATCCCCATGTCCCACCACAGACCTGAATGTCCTTGGGGAGGAGGACAGGAAGTGACTGAATCTGGAGAGCTTTGGGAAGGTCCCACCTTCCTCTAGGAAATGCCGCCCCACCCACGGTCCTCCAGCAGTGCCTGGTTGTACCAGGGTCACCTGGATCCTCTTGGACTGTCGAGGATCCTGGCACTCTGACCCCACTTCATGGGAGGTTATGACTACATGCCACATGGACAGTAACTTAGAAAACCAGAGCGCGAAGATGGCACAGGCTTTACAAGTGTGGGTGGGAACACCAGCCTGCTCCTACCCCACAGGCAGCTCGCCCCCTTCTCAGAAGGGCCGTGTAACCCAGTGTTTACCAAATAAGCAGTGGACCAGACACCTGAGGTGCCCCACCTGGCCTGACAAGCAGTGTCTGTCCCCAGCCGCCCACCCCCGCCCTCGGCCATGGGTCGCCCACTCACCATCTGCACACACTCCATCAGCGGCAGGCGTACAGCGTGGTTCCCACTCAGAGACACGACACAAGCTGGAGTGTCGGGGGTGGCCTCCAGCAGGGCGATGACCGCCTCCACTCCCATGCGGCTCGCCTGGAAACCAGGTCCCTGTGGGTCACGAGTGGCCTCTGCCCTGCCCTATCCCTGCCGCCTCCTGCTCTCTTTCCATGACCTCCAACCCTTTCAGTCAGGCGCCCACAGCTCTCCCCACTTCCAGCCCAACTCTTTAGAAAAGCAGTTTCCATTAGAATTGGCAAGATGGGAGCAGAGGGGAGGTCAGGGCCAGATGGAGAGAGCAGGAGTGTGAAGAGCTGAGGGTCTGCACTTGGGTTTCCTGCTTTCCTGAGTCGATTTCCAGAAACTCACACTGGGAACAGAGCCTTTCTGCCCTGGGGTTGTGCCCTCTGGGGTCTGCATGGTGCCTTCCCACGTTAGGGAGCTCTCGAGAGACCTGAATGGCTGCATGCCTAGACACTGGCCTCCCCCAGCAGAGGTCTCAAGGATCATTAGGACAAGGCCCAGGCCGCTGGCATCTCCGGGGAAGCATCTCACCATGACGCCTGCACCTCTCTGAAACCCTCCCTCCTAGAGACCTTGTGAACATGCCCAACCCTTCCATCCTCACCAAGATCCTGTCGAATGCCGAAGGGGTCCCTCCTCTCTGCACGTGCCCGAGGATGGTCACGCGTGTGTCGTAGCCCAGCTGCGTGACGACAAGCTGCAAGGAAATGCGTCGTTAGGACGCAGAACCGTGACGCGGACACAGCAGCCCAGACCTGGAAGCAGGTACCGGCCACTGAAAAAGTGTTTGTGCTCTTTCTTCAGCTCTAAGTGGGAAAAAGCAATTCTAGATTTTGTTTCCTAGCAGAACATTTAGTATAACAGGCAGCTGAAGCTTGTTTTTATAAATAATACTTTTGTTACCAAAATCTTTGCTTGCACCCAGAAAATGAATACAAGTAATGTGTTCATTTAAAAAGAAGTGTCAGTAGTTTGCATTTAAACTATTACTTCTATTTTACCAAAATGTCAACCTCTTCCCTTAACTACCTTAAACATGTTCAGCTACAATTTCAACAGCCACCCAGCACAATCAAGGTGCTCCCCTCGTCCCAGCCAGTGGGCACGCCACCCCAGGGACCAGACAGGCCCCTGAACGTCCCTGAACTCAGCCTGCTCCTCTTGAGAACAGTGGGGCTGGGCTATGTGAATTTCATGTTTCCTTCTTGGTCCAGAGTTGTACAATTTCATCACAGTTAAGTGGGAAATGAAATCTTTGCCTTGACTTTATGGATTACTTGTTTTTTGTTTTTTGTTTTTTTTGAGACAAAGTCTCACTCTGTCGACAGGCTGGAGTACAGTGACACCATCTCAGCTTACTGCAACCTCCGCCTCCTGGGTTCAAGGGATTCTCTTGCCTCAGCCTCCCGAGTAGCTGGGACTACAGGCATGTGCCACCACACCCAGCTAATTTTGTATATTTAGTGGAGACGAGGTTTCACCATGTTGGTCAGGCTGGTCTCAAATTCCTGACCTCATGATCCATCCTCCTCAGCCTCTCAAAGTGCTGGGATTACAAGTGTGAGCCACCGCGCCTGGCCTATGGATTACTTCTTGTAAATATCGGCAGATGTCTTTCCCAGGTGCCTGTCACTGTTTTCACATCCAGGACATGCCTGGCTCAGCTCGTGGTAACAAAGCACAATAAAGAAGCTGACTTGCAAAGCCAGGTGGGGACGTCCTCTCCCCACAGCCGTGGGAACCAGAGCCCATTCCCCAGCACTGGCAGCCTGCAGCCCCATCTACAGCAGGAGCCCAGCCGATGGCATCAGCGTCCTCTCCAGACGGGCGGGTCCAGCCTGAGCAAGCCCCAGGACACGGAGCCTGCCTGAGCCCGTCCCCTGGCAGGCCACGAGGACACAGCGGCTTTGTGAGTAAGAATGTGCTCAGCTGATGCTCTGGGTTACGGGAGGGCATAGGGAAGAGGAAGACGTCAGCTTTCCACTGTGGCAAACAGAAGCCTGGGGCGGCTGCCAAGCGCTCGGTCCTCATTCTCAGAGCAGCTCACGTCTAGGAGCCGGAACATTCTAATCCAAAGAGCATGTGTGGCCACTCGAGCAACCGCCTTTGTCTACTGGGGAGTCCCGGAACCTCTAGGGGCACAGAAAGAGGGGACGCAAGTGGAGCGGGCACTGTGTTTCCCATGCTGTCCTGTTCTGAGCCATTAGGAAAATGTTTTTAAATATCAAGGATAAAAAGCTAATAATTCGGTGTCCTAAACCAAGCCTGCCAATGACGCTGACCGCCCCTGCTTCCAGGCAGAAACCAAGGGAGAGCAAGCAGCTCCACGCACTCACGTCTTTGATTTTCTCAGAGGTAATGGGTTTATTTTGGGTGTCAATTGCTCCTTCAGCCACAATAATAATATTCAGCCTTTTTTTCCGGGCACGGTTCTGCGGAAACAGAAAATTAAAGACCTCAAATTCCTAATCCTGTTCTTAGCAACAGTGGCAGCAAAACCACAGAAGTCTGTCTCAAACTGAACTGGCCTTTTCCAGGCTGGAATCTTCGCCAAATGTTCTAAGAATTGCTTCCCAGTGACACCAGAAGGTGTCGAGAGGTGCTCTGGCTGACAGCAGGGAGTGAAGAGAGGGGCAGGGGTGCAGGGGAGGGGCAGGTCTGGAGGGGAGGGGCAGGGGAGGAGGGGAGGGGCAGGGCAGTCTTGGCTCACTGGAGGAGAGCTCTTTGGGACTGGGTGGCTCGCATCACCACCAGATAGAAATGTGCCCCCAGTCAGCCCCAGGGGGAGGGTACTAGTGTGATGGATTGGGTCCCCACGGGGAGGGACACAGAGGTAGGGACGCCCCCCCCCCCAGTACCTCATGCATGCCGAGCTTCCTGCCACCTCCCTGTGACCCACTCCTCCCCAGCCATTCCCAGGGGAAGCCCCGATGCCTGGCCACTGGGATGAGGTTGTACTGCACACAGGCTCCAGCAGCGGAGAGTGTGAGGGGACACACAGCACAGGCAGTGGGAGCTGGCAGCCGCAGCCACACCCGAAAAGCCTCACACTGCTGGACCACGGTTCTGCCATCCCCATCGTCCTTCCTACGCTCACGGCAGTCACATGAACCTAAATTGGTCACGAAAGGAACACAGCAGCCACTCCATGATGTGGATTAACCTTTCTGCTTTCCATAAAGCCCCACATTAAAGACCCTTCCATAGAAAATGGTAGTGGTAGCTGTGTGGAGCCTGGAGCCAGCAATGCCTGAAGTCCACCTGCCAGAGTCAGGCACACATGGGGCATTCTAACCAGACTCGTTCTGTCTTAAATTAGACCTCTCCTGCCTTCGGTCTCGGCCTTCACAGAGAAGACGTGCCCCACGCTAACAGTCCAAGAGTGAAATACAGAGTGTGACAAACTAGAGACAGAGACACACTTTCACTCATTTAAAACACCATCCCACTGGGATCCTGACTACAGCAAAGCAGTCGGCACTGCCTGGTATCAGTGGCCACGGGACCCGCATTACCTCGGAGAGTTTCACACACATCTGCTCCTCCCAGCCTTCCTCTGGTGGAGATTCTGGAAGGAACACCCAGTCTGCACCGCATGCCAAGGCACTCACCAGGGCCAGGTACCTACGTGACAAGGCAAGGGCATCAACACCCAGGAGAGAGGAGCCTTCCCGTGAGAGCACCCGGGCACCCAGTCAGCAACAGATGGGCAGACAGGATGCTGGATACCAAGCGGGATGAAGCCCCTCTGGGACTCTCCATGGGAATGGAGCATTCATGATGTAGGGTGCAGCCTTGGGGAGATGTGCTAAGGGCCCCTACATGAACCACGTCTACCCACCGCTGACCGCAGGTACGCACCCACAGTGTCGCCCCATCACCTCCAGAACGAAGGTCCTCTGGTGGCTGGAAGAGAAACAGAGGGAGCATCCGCTCAGCCCTGGGCACAGCAAGGAAATCAAAGAGAAGGGGCTTTGACAGCCAAGTCAGCCAGGAGGCCCGCAGGGATGGAGGCTTCAAAAATGGCCCATTTATACAGAAGCAAACCCTGTGCGGTAGCCCTCCAGATCCCTAGGAGGAACAGGGCTTCAGCCACCACTGTGCTTTCCAGCTGCACATTTCACACCGCCCGCCTGCCTGGGCCCCGGACACACTCACGATCCCCGGCTCTGGGCTCTGCTCTTTCCCAGACAACCTCTCTATGGTCAGTCATGGTCAGTCAGCAGCCACTGTCAAGAGCCCCGGCTGGATCCCACACAGAAACCAGGGAGTGCAGTGTCCCTGTGTCAGTGTGGTTGATGCCCAGAGGCCGTGCTCTTTCCAGGGAAAGGGAAAAGTCCAGCTGCTCCAAGCAGCCTTCCCACTCTGTGGATTTCCAGCAACTGCAGGGGTCATGCCCAGGCATCGAGAATGTGCAATGAGGTGTCACTGGGAATGGGACGCCACACACAGAGGCTTGGGAGTCACTGTGCTGGGGCTGGATTCAGCGCCTCGTCCTTATAGGGGAGACACTGATTCTGTTTACCGTTCCACATGGTTTTCATGCAAGGTGCTTCAGAGATTGCACAGCATCCTGCAGAGTTATTGGAGATAACGGCTGAGCCGAGAGCACCTCGGCTCAGACGCTGTGGCCCCGCCGCCCCACCACGCTTCGTGAACCGTAGGTTACAAGCAGGGCAGGGCATTGCTGGCCGCGTCTTTCACCAGTGGCGTGGAAAATCCACACAACAGTTTGCCTTTTGCCATTCCTTCGGGAGATGTTCGGGTACAACACCGAGATAATAATTATTTCGTTTCTCCCTTTCAAATTCCAATACACACATTTTTTCTTTTATCATCAGGGCAAAAAGGAATGTGTTAAAATTAAAAATGAAAAGCAGATCAGAGGACACTTTTCTTGCAACAGTTCCTAAAAGTCAAGTTAGAAGACCAGCACCAGGATACCCAACCTGCAGAATGTCCTAGGGCCCATGGTAACGTCCAAGCTGGGCACACATGGGGCCCCAGGCAGCCTCCTGCCGGTCCCTCTGGGCGCCCTACCTCTGGGCCGTAGTCATGATGGCATCCACCACCTCGATGATCCTGTGCAGGGCCGAGTCGGTGCCGATGGTCATGTCAGTGCCACAGAAGTCATTGTCGATGGATCCCACCATGCCCACCACGTTGAGGTGGGCGTACCTCTGCACGGCCTCCTTCTCGATCTGGCCTGCGTGGGGAGCCAGCAGCCCATCTCATCAGCACTACCAAGGCTTACTCGGTGGTGCCCACGAGGGGTGAGGCAGAATGACAGTGGCAGAGAAATCAACCATTCTAAACCCTTTGATTTGTTACTGGTATAATTTATTATCTTTTTTTTTTTTTTTTTTGAGACAGGGTCTCACTCTGTTGACCAGCCTGGAGTGCAGTGGCACGATCATAGCTCACTGCAGCCTTGAACTCCTGGGCTCAGGCAGTCCTCCTGCCTCAGGCTCCTGAGAAGCTAGAACTATGCCTGGCTGATTTCTTAAACTTTTTGCGGAGCCAGACCCTATGCTGCCCAAGCTGGTCGTAAACTCCTGGGCCAAGTGATCCTCCTTGGCCTCCCAAAGTGCTGGGATTATAGGTGTGAGCCACTGCCCTGGCCAACTTTTTATTGCATTTTCTCAGAACTCTAGGCAATCGGATTCTGTGGAGTTGGATTCTGCATAGACAAGGCTGGAATCAGTTACACACAATGTGTGCTGTCACCTGGCACCGAGACAGAGCAGTGGATTATCAAAGAACAGGAAGGAGCCACGTTTGCCATCGGTAAACAAACCTCAGGATTACCTGGCGGCAGCTTCAGAGAGTGGCACGGCTTTGAACAAGGAAAGTTACAATTACAGAATTGAGAGTTGAAGACACTAGGTCACCTCCATGGTGACTTCTCATGCATCTGTGTGTAGCTGGGTCCAGGGTGGCAACTACCCCGCACTCAGGACAGAACTGGGCTGGGCAGATCTATAGAAAGGGACCCAGAGCCATCAAAGGACCAGGGGCAAGCTTAGGCCTGGACTTGTGGCCTCCATCCCCCACTCTGTGCATGCAGTGGGCTGTGCCAGACCAGGACGAGGTGGATGAGAGGGAACCCTGAAGCCCGGCTGCTTCCAATGAGCAGCGTTCTCTACCCACTACGCGAATGTTCACGAACCTGCTGACAGCTGCTTTGCCTCATTCCAGGCTGCTGTTAAACAATATGCTTCCGGTCATATTTTGTATTGCACTGCAATGACCTAACAACCACTTCAAGAAAGAAAAACTACACTTGGGGAGGCTGAGGCGGGTGGATGACCTGAGGTCAGGGGTTTGAGACCAGCTTGGCCAATACGGCGAAACCCTGTCTCTACTAAAAATTAAAAAATAAATAAATAAATAAATAATTGGATGTGGTGGTGCATGCCTGTGATCCCAGCTACTGGGGAGGCTGAGGCAGGAGAATCGCTTGAACCCAGGAGGCAGAGGTTGCAGTGAGGTGAGATCGTGCCACTGTACTCCAGCCTGGGCAATGGAGAGAGACTCTGTGTCAAAACAAAAACGTACACACTCAACAGGGCTCTCAGAAACGCTTTCCTAAGTAGCGTCAAAGGTGATACTGAATAACCTATCAGCAGAGATTTATCATCTAAATAAAGTCCTGTGACAACTTCAGTTTTCAGGGAACTCAGTGGGCTGGAGGGATGCTGTGTGTGGGCTGAAAGGCGGGCGCTGGTGTCCAGGGCTGGTGGGGACTTGCTCTGCCCCACGGCTGAGTGGCTGTTTGATTCTTCATCTGTAAGTGGGATGATCTCAAAACATGGCTTAGATGGCTGTCGTGAGGATTCCATAAAAGTATCTAGGTAAAAGGTCGAAGACTGCCTGGCATATGGTAAGGTTAAACTGATAGCAGTCTTTTTTTTTTTTGAGATGGAGTTTCGCTCTTATTGCTCAGGCTGGAGTGCCATGGTGCAGTCTCGGCTCACTGCAACACCTACCTCCTGGGTTCAAGCAATTCTCCTACCTCAGCCTCCTGAGTACCTGGGATTACAGGTGCCTGCCACCATGCCTGGCTAATTTTTGTATTTTTAGTAGAGATGGGTTTTCTCCATGTTGGTCAGGCTGGTCTTGAACTGCTGACCTCAGGTGATCTGCCTGCCTCGGCCTCCCGAAGTGCTGGAATTGCAGGCATGAGCCATCATGCCTAGTCATTAATAGCATTCTTATGATCATCACTGTTGTTTTTTTGAGATCATAAAAAGTCCTGAGATGGTAACCTGTAAGATCTGTGACAACAGGTGCCTCTGCCACAGGGAAGGGGAAATGTGTCTGTTTCAAAGCTCTGAAACAGGGCGAAACCTGCAGGACGCGAGAGCAGGTGTCCACTCACCGTTCTTGGCCAGCTCCTCCAGCAGCCCACTCCACTCCTTCCGGAAGAGGTTGGCCCCGGTGAGGCTCCCGTCCCCGCCAATCACACACAGGTTGGTGATGCCACGCTGCACCAGGTTGCAGGCGGCCTTCAGGCGGCCATCCCTTGTGCGGAAGGCCTGGCACCGCGCACTGCCGATGATCGTCCCGCCCTGGGAAAGACACCAGCTTCTTTATCTCCTCTGGGCAGGACGGAAAGCCAGGCAGGTCTCACACAGGCTGACTGTAGGCACGGGGTGCTGGAGTTTATGTTTCCTCATTTGCATCTTCTGAGTCAGTAACTAGCTATGAAAGACCGGCATTTTCCTCTTTTGAGTCCCAGACCAGAATTTCATGGAGAAAGACAGGCACGTCACACCTGGGAGGAGCCAGGGAAAGTGCAGAGCCAGATGCACAGCAGCCATCAGTTAAATATATGGAGCAGGAACCAGGCTGCGGTGCCACAGCAGCCATCAGTTAAATATGTGGAGCAGGAACCAGGCTGCAGTGTCACAGCAGCCATCAGTTAAATACATGGAGCAGGAACCAGCCTGCGGCATCACAGCAGTTGCCCTAGCACTGGCCAACAGGTGTACGTGAAGCAAAAGACAAGCTCACTGGCCACCAGAGGCTGCCAGCCGCGATAAGAGAAGCAGCATGACCTGCGGCCCGGCTGGGCTCTCCCTTGAGTCACCTCTTACAGCAAGCACAAATAAAATCAGCAGGAACCTGGGGCCAAGGGGATTTTGTTTTGTACCATATACCCACTGCCCCTTTTAAAGAGCTAAGTCTTCAGGGACTTAAATTCTGTCATCCAAACTTCCTGGGGACACAGATCATGATTTGTCACACTTGGTTTTCCAAAAACTAAGAATGGTTGATAGAATCAAGAAATGTAGGATTCCTTGAAATGAAATCATGACTGCACCAATATCTGTCCTGGATCCCTAAGCTCACACTGACTCCCTCACGCGAGCTGCTCACAAGCGCAGCAGGCGCTGTCTCCGCGACTGCTGTAGGCAAAGCACTTACTGACCTCGGTCTGCAGGCAGCTCCCAGGAGCCCCCGGCATGGATGTGACAATGTGTGTTTCAGTGTACCCATGGTACCTGCGCACAGCTCATTTTCACACATGGAGACTTATTAATATTCCAAATCCCAGAAAAGTTCATGTCTTTACACGGAACCTACCACCATTGAATTTATCAAAGCATCATGAAAAGGTTACAAAAACTGAAATTCACTCAACACAATCCTGTGTCACTAGTACCAAGTGTGACTGAGACCACTTCTGACATGCCCCCAAGGCAGCTGAGGGTGGGGGTGCAGAGCAGGGCAGGGGTGCTCTCTGGACTCCTTCAGGGCAAAGAGCTGGGGGCAGCACAAGAGCCAGCACAACGGGAGGTAGAGTCAACAACCCAGAAAGTCCCACCAAAGAGACCATGGGACGCAACTTGGGAAGGAAACTGGGATGACTGGCTGCAGAGGAGCAGCTGTGTTCCCATTGTCTCTCCCTGTCTCCCTCTCCCTCTCTTCCACACACACGTACACACAGACACACCACACACACACAAGGAAAGTGCATATACACATACCCCACAGATGCAGACTCACTAGCCACAAACTTGCAGCCAACACATACGCACGGGTGCACCACACATACACATACACCCTAAGACTCACACACCTACAGACACACACCACACAAACTCACACACCACATACACCAAACACAGAAACACACACTCTTCAACCCCACGTTTACATCTTATCTTCCTGTGTCAGTCACAACAGCACAATGGAAATGCTCTCCTGTCTGAATTCAGCCCACACTGTCCCGATGTTTTGCAAATGTTGCTCCACCTAACTTCCGTGGTTGTCAGAAGTCCCCCCATGTCTCTTCCGATGTGACCAGAGCCTGGGACCAGCACGAAGGTGTGAGCCCCACCAGTGTCTTCAGTGGGGAGGCACTGATCTAGATTATTTTTGTTTTTTCATTGAGACAGAGTCTTGCACTGTCACCCAGGCTGGAGTGCAGTGGCACAATCTCAGCTCACTGCAACCTCCACCTCCCAGGTTCAAGTGATTCTCCTGCCTCAGCCTCCTGAGCAGCTGAGATTATAGGCACGTGTCACCATGCCCAGCTAATTTTTGTATTTTTAGTAGAGATGGGGTTTCATCATGTTGGTCAGGCTGGTCTCAAACTCCTGACCTTGTGATCTGCCTGCCTCAGCCTCCTGAAGTGCTGGGATTACAGGCTTAACCCACCACACCACCCAGCCTGATTTGGATTATTTCCATTAAAAAGTACTCAAAGTGAGCCAAAGATTAACATACATTTCTACAGACCAAACCACAAGTAAAGAGCTTCTCACAAAGTCTGTTCTCTCCACATAATGTCTATTTCTTGAGTGTTCAGAGCTCAAGTGTTCTGCAAATATACTAGACATAGAAGAGTCTCTAACTCAGAGGAACCCAGGGACAGCCGCCAGGTACCCACCACTTGCAGGATGCTGGAGACGCTCTCCCAGTCGGCCTCCACGATGTTCGAGCCTCCATCCACCATGCCCTGGTAGCCCTAGGGAAGATAGGAGAATCTTTTAAAAATGAGATGAACGTCACTAAACGTGAAGCGATCCTTAAACTACATAAAACGGGAAAAATGACAGTGAACGTCAGTGCCTGAGCACTGCTGGTCAGAGACAGGGCAGTTCCTGCACTGGAGAGAGGCAGTGAACTGTGGGAAAGCCCTCACATGGAGTCTCTAGTAACGGGAACGTCTGCCTAGACCCAGCCAAGCAGGGCGAGGAGTCGTCAAGCAGTTGTCCTATGCCCAAGGTTTCCTGAGAGGTTGAAAGTTGCCAGGTTCGCCCCAAGTGATTATTTTACCTCAGCACAAACCCACGGGCACACAGCGATATCAACCATGGGACATACATGGAGTGTTCTGTCAGGGGCTCCACCTGCCAAGGCAACCTGGGCCACTTTTGATGTACGTTAAATATTGTTGAACAGCACAGCTGAATAATCATTGCCTGACTTACTCTCCATGAGTGATTGCACTGCATTAGGGAATCAGATATCAACATGTGAGGACACAGTGCGAGAAGAAGCCCATGAACAATTAATTACCCCTTTCTTCTTTTCTTTTGAGACAGAGTTTCACTCTTGTTGCCCAGGCTGTGCAGTGGCACAATCTCAGCTCCCTGCAAACTCCGTCTCCCAGGTTCAAGCAATTCTCCTGCCTCAGCCTCCTGAATAGCTGGGATTACAGGCGTGCACCACCACGCCTGGCTAATTTTGTATTTTTAGTAGAAATGGGGTTTCTCCATGTTGGCCAGGCTGGTCTCAAACTCCTGACTTCAGGTGATCCACCCGCTTTGGCCTCTCCAAGTGCCGGGATGACAGGCGTGAGCCGCCGTGCCCAGCCGGATAATGACCTTTCACTTCTAAAGGCATCCCCATCTTTTCCCCCATAGAATATAGAAGACGAGGAAATGCAGCAGTGCCCACCTCACCTTCATCTACGGAACTCTCTTTCCGCAGCATTTAACCTTACAAAGGAATAGCTATTCAGCATTTAGAAAAGTTCGTAATAGGTTATTGGTATATTCATAACCCCTCCTTAGTGAAGGTCAAGAGGACAGAAAAAAAGAAAGGTTTTTAAAAATGAAATGACCCATACATTATGGAGCTGTGTATATAATCAATAGTGCAGGCACACTGATGGCCAATTTGTACACTTATAAATGTAAATTTCCATCAAAATTATTATATATCCATGTGTGTTTTATTTTTTTGAGACAGAGTCTTGATCTGTTGTCCTGGCTAGAGTGCAACAGCGAGACCTCAGCTCACTACAACCTACATCCTCCAGGTTCAATTGATTCTCCTGCCTCAGCCTCCAGAGTAGCTGGGATTACAGGCATGCACCACCACAACTGGCTATTTTTCATTTTGTATTTTTAGTAGAGACAGGATTTCACCATGTCGGCTGGGCTTGTTTCTAACTCCTGACCTCAAGTGATCTGCCCACCTCGGCCTCCCAAAGGGCTGGGATTACAGGCGTGAGGCACCGCACCTGGCTCTACGTACGTTTATAATCTAGTCATATATGTAACAAACAAGATAGGAAGAAACAGTCTGGAATGCAACAGTCATGCACCGCCTTTTCTGAAATGAACAGAGCAGTTCATTTCAGTGCTGGCAGCCCCATCGGCACCTCCTGAGGACGCCCAGGCCCCAGCCACTCACTCACAGCTGGTATGGGGCTGCCTATCACCAGTCCCCCTACCTCCATGGCAAAGCAGTGGAACATCTTCCAAACACACCCCAGGCCCACTCTAGGGATCAATTATTATTACTATTATTTATTATTATCTCCCCTCACTCTGAAAACAGATTTCCCATGAAGTGCAGGTGAGCGCAGTGTAGCTGTCCCCCGGACGGCAAGGGTTAAGCATGTGTGAGGTTGGATGCAGGCCTCCCCTGTGCACAGGGCGCCCTGGGAGGCACCCTTTATGTTCTGTCCTGCTACGCGTGCTCTGTCCACACAAAGACACCCCAGACACAGGCAGCCCTGGGCAAAGCCGAGTGACTCCTAGAGGCCATAGTCCTTAGAATACTAGAATACAGTAGGTAGGTAGGTGGGTGGGCAGCTATGTAAATAAAGGGATAACCTAGGCTGGACGCAGTGGCTCACACCTGTAATCCCAGCACTTCGGGAGGCCCAGGTAGTGGATCACCTGAGGTCACGAGTTTGAGACCAGCCCGACCAACATGGAGAAAACCCATCTCTACTAAAAATACAAAATTACCTGGGCATGGTGGTGCATGCCTATAATCATGGCTACTTGGGAGGCTGAGGCAGGAGAACCGCTTGAACCCAGGAGGTGGAGGTTGTGGTGAACCGAGATCATGCTATTGCACTCCAGCCTGGACAACAGGAGTGAAACTCCATCTCCAAAAAAAAGAGAGATAATCCAGCCTTGGGGTTACATTTTTAGTGATCTCTACCACTGCAAACTCCCAGGTTTCTACTAAGAATTATGCTTCATTCTGAGTGCACAACAGAGCGCTCCATTCTTCAGTTCTGGGAGCAACACTGAACAAACGGCCATCTGTGGCGACCCTGACTTTCCAGCTTCACTTTGGTGAAGCTTGTAGGGCAAGGAAGCAGGCGCGTGGCCTGGGCCAGAGTCGGAGCCTGCAGCACCGTGCCGAAATGAACCCTTCTTAGGTGGGTGACGTCCCATCTTCCAAGTTCACATCTGAGGAGGAGAGAAAAGATGACCCATACTGAGGCCTGACCCTCGGCAGAAACCAGGAGCTCCCTGGGCGGATCAGGATGTAGAGCAGCCGTAACCCCGGGCTCTGACAAGGCTGAAAACAGAGAGCTACGAGATTCCCACACCCGGAGCCGCTGCGCTCCTTTCTGTGCAGGCAATAAAAGAGATAGAGGGGAAGGGGCCCGTCCCACCACCGCCCTGCTGAAGAGGACATGCCAAGGGTCAACCCTGCACCCCAAACAGCGTGAGCTTTCAGACTGTTTCTGGAGCACGTGCTATCCTGGATCAAGTCACCCCCACCTGGCATTTTACTACTTAATATGCCATAGTGGGAACCACACAATTTCCTTTCCCTGCATGATTTCACAGAATTTAAATACGGGTTTCCTCAAACCTCTTAACGAATCCCTTGCTTCTAGAGTAATAAGAAAACTGCTCTGCAAAACATAACATTCTGAAAAGTAAAATGTTCTCTTAAAATAATTTCATTATTTTGTGTTGCATAGATGCATATGGCAAAGAAAGCAAGTAAAAAATAAAAAGGGAGGACTTTCTGAGTGCCGCCTCCAAAGCTCTCTCTAGTGCGCGCATGAGCTAAGTTGCTAGGAAATGACTCATTCTTTAATTTGCAAAGTCACGGTGCCCACGGAACATCTGAAAAATAACTACCAACTCCAGTTCTAAGCTGTCTTTCACTAACAAGGAATATATTACTAAATTAGGAAGAATGATTTTACCCAAACCTACTACAACGCACAAATTCAGATGAGGTTTCTCTATTGAAGTCTTCTTAGAAGGCTGAATAAATACATATCTTACTACAGCCGAGGCTCAAACATTTCCTCAAACACCCTTTTGAAATTTGCCTTCTAAGCCGGTTTGATGACTCACACAAGAAAAACAGAGCATGAAACCTTTAACACTATGCTGTTTTTTCTTTTGACCCAAGTAACGCTCTCTATCTTGTTGAGCCTGACTCACAAGATGAACCTTAGAGCTCCTTGCTGGCCGCATTAGATCCATTGTTGGGCAGATTTTTTGATATCTAAGAACATGCCACAGGCTCTGAAGTCATTTTAACTCATTAAAAATTGTTTTGAGCAGTGTCAAAATAAGCATAGCCTTCTAAGCATGCTGGAGATAGTTCTATATGCAGAGGTGCTTTTGGCCAGAAGTTTCAGCATTTGTTGAATCCATCGTAAGTGAAGTAAGCTAGTTCACCTACGGGTGGCTTTCTCTGCTGTGACATCTCATATGTATTTTTTTTAAGTTAAAGATGAAGGGAAATTACAGTCTTGGGTTGCAGCAGTCAGCTTTTTCTTTCACAATGCTTGTTCCATGGTCCCATGTCTTCTCAACTGGATGATGTTTTTTCCAATCTGATTTCCTGAATTCTTCACTCAACTAATCTCAAATGCTGAGCATTCCAACGACCAGAAGAAAACAAGCTGCTGGAGATAACAGACTTTAAAAGTGTCTTCCAGACGTGTTATCACCAGCTTCCTGCAGGTGCAGTTTCTGCACATAGAGATTTATTCACGGGCTTTGCTGCATCTGAGTAAATCCTCTTTGTTTCCTACAGAATCAAGCTTTCTCTAGCTTACTCCTTTTCCCTCCCCCACAGAACCTAAAGCTATAGCATTCCTTCATAAATAAAGCATTTCACTTCTAGACTCAGAGCATGCATGCACAGGGGTCAGCTCTGAACAGCTATCCAGGCTCAGACTCAGGAAACACCAGCATTCAGAACTAGCTAAGCATCAAAGAAAGGAGGAAGTTCCCTATGCCAGTGGTTTTCAAAGGCCAGGAATTGTGGCTTTATCCTGTTCCTAGGAAATTCAGAGGTAGAGCTTGAGATTAAACCACCCGAGCCAACACACACCCCAAGCCCTGCCTACCTCCCACCAAGGCTCTAAAGGAATGCTCTCGTCCAGAGAACCTTGCAGTCACCCCCCCGAAAGCATACTTGCCGACTTCAGCCTAAGGATTTGTTCCCGGGAGACTCAGTCAACTCTAAATTCTAAAATAGGTTAGAACACGACTCGGCATCGTGTAGCCCTGCCCCTCCTTTGGAAGACCAACAATACAACGACATGATGTAGTTAGCCCTCTGGCGTCATAGACTTATTTCAGCCAAAGCTAAGAGTGCACAATTCCAGGTAAGTTGTACAATCAACAGCTGCAGTAGGGGCGAGGCCAGGCGCCCTTCCTTCCCTGTAGAGAGGGGGTCCCTGTAGAGAGGTCACTGGCCTGGCAGTGACCTCACAGCAAAGACCTCCCTAAGGATCATTCAGCTGACAACAGTGGTGGGGCGGTGGTGGGGAAGGGAGGTGGCTGGCGCTCTTCTGCAGTTTGAAATGTCGAGTGGAACCAGATCGTCTGAAGCCATGGGCTTTGCATGAATGGGGGTGGGATGGAGGCAGATCATACATGAAGAATTCGCATGGACATGGCTGGCGTATAAACGAGTCATAAAAGATGATGCTTGTGCCCATGGTTACTGTCATCCTGGATGCATCAATCTTGTTGGACAATGTTCCAATGACAGGCAGGGAGTGTGGAGAAGACCCAGGCCACCGGAACCGGCCTTCCAGGAGTCGGCCAGCGTGGTGAGCACGAGCGCTCGAGTGGAAGGCATGGGCTCTGGCAGAGGCCTGGCAGATCAGGTCGGGCGCAGCCACAGGCATGGAACTGCACAGTGCTGCCTTCGAGCATCGTTTACCTTCAGACAGACTTGGAGTGGCTGAGTAGTTTTGACTTCAAGGAACTTAACAGGCAGAAATAGTTATGTGTAAAACATCAAAGAAATGTAACTGAATGGGATGTGGACAACCTCACTTGGTCTTTCAACAATGTGGGGGAGTGGGGAAGGTGGGGGTCACAGTCAGGGATGGGAGGTGAGAGAGAGATTAAAAAAAATCTAACATGGCCCTAAAAGTCAGCACTGATGCGGTCACCTGTTCTTTGACTTCCTAAGTAGTTTCCATGGCCACCCTCGTGTCCACAGATCCCAGGAGCAGGAGCTCAGTCGTCTGTGGCCACCCTCGTCCACAGATCCCAGGAGCAGGAGCTCAGTCGTCTGTGGCCACCCTCGTCCACAGATCCCAGGAGCAGGAGCTCAGTCGTCTGTGGCCACCCTCGTCCACAGATCCCAGGAGCAGGAGCTCAGTCGTCTGTGGCCACCCTCGTCCACAGATCCCAGGAGCAGGAGCTCAGTCGTCTGTGGCCACCCTCGTCCACAGATCCCAGGAGCAGGAGCTCAGTTGTCTGTGGCCACCCTCGTCCACAGATCCTAAGAGCAGGAGCTCAGGCTTCTGTGGCCACCCTTGACACAGATCCCAGGAGCAGGAGCTTGGCCTTCCGTGGTCTTCCCCATCCACAGATCCCAGGAGCAGGAGCTCAGACTTCTGTGGCTACCCCCATCCACAGATCCCAAAAGCTCAGGCATCCTCCAGATGGACAGTGGTCCCCTACACCTCCTTCCTCAGACAGGGGAGCACTAGTACTTTTGAGGAAAAGGTGTTTATTTTGGGTCACTAGTGTGAGATTTCTCACTTTAAAGATTATAAAAGCAGGAGGTTAATTTTATCAAAAAATGTATATATTTCTAATGCAAATGAAGGGTTTCTATCAGGAAGGGAAAGGTTTTTTCCATATTTTTAAAATGTTATTTTTTTGACATATATTATTTTACATATTTGTGGCATGCATGTGAGTATTTGTTGCAGGCACAGAACCTGTAATGACCAAATTAGGGTACTGGGGTGTCCATCACCCTGGATATTTGTAACTTCTATGTGTTCTGAACATTTCCAGTCCTCTCTCCCAGCTGCTCTGAAATATATTAATACAATATGCTGTCACTAACACAACCAGCCTATTTATCCATCCACACTGGAACCTACTCCTTCTAACTAAGCTTATGTTCGTACCCATCCACCTCTGCAGCCCCTTCCCAGACTCTGGTATCCGTCATATGACTCTCTACCTCCACGAAACCAACTAAGGAAGAGAAACAATGCTAACTGATTCATTGATAAGTTCACGGTCTGTTTATTGGTATAGTAAGTCAAGCTGCAATGCTCAGGCGAAACAAGGGAAGCTAACATCACATGCTGACATTTCAAGCTCTGAAGGGTGGCCAGTCTGGGTGCAGGGACAGGGCTGCTGGCCAGGGGGTGGGGGCGCAGGGAGATGGAGACCCTTGGGCACCTGAGCTGAGCTGCAGTGGAGGGGGGGCGGGTGCAGGCTCTGCAGGAGCACATTTGGGAAGACAAGAGGCTGGATGTGAATGCTGTTCCAATACCCCTCAGCCTTTCAACAGAAAAACACACCACTTATCTGCTCACATTTTGAATGTTTTTTTAGATGGTGTTTCACTCTTATTGCCCAGGCTGGAGTGCAATGACACAATCTCTGCTCACTGCACCCTCTGCCTCCAGGTTCTAGTGATTCTCCTGCCTCAATCTCCCGAGTATGAGATTACTAGTGTGCACCACCACACCTGGCTAATTTTGTATTTTTAGTAGAGACAGGGTTTCACTATGTTGGTCAGGCTGCTCTCAAACTCCTGACCTCAGATGATCCACCCACTTTGCCCTCCCAAAGTGATGGGATTACAGGCATGAGCCACCATGCCCTGTTTTTTTTTTTTTTTTTTCTTTTTTTCTTTTTTTGTTTTTTTTGACAGAGTTTCGCTCTTGTTGCCTAAGCTGGACTGCAATGGCACAATCTTGGCTCACTGCAACCTCAGCCTCCCAGGTTCTAGTGATTCTCCTGCCTCAGCCTCCTAAGTAGCTGGGATTACAGATGCCCATCACCACTCCTGGCTACTTTTTTTTTTGTATTTTTAGTAGAGATAGGGTTTCACCACGTTGGCCAGACAGGCCACGAACTCCAGACCTCAGGTGATCTGCCTGCCTCAGCCTCCCAAAGTGCTGGGATTACAGGCATGAGCCACCATGCCCAGAAGAATGTGTTGTTTTTAATCATGGAAAGAACTATCTAATAAAATGACCAGAATTATTCCTATCCTTTCTTCATAGTGTGGAAGAGACAAAGAGGGCTCTGATAATGTTTATGAACAACTGTCCAGAATAGAACCAAACTAAAAAAAAAAAATTAAGATGAAAGACTTTTTTCTGTCTTTTTTGAGACAGTTTCGCTCTGTCACCTGGGCTGGAGTACAACGGTGCAGTCTCGGCTCACTGCAACCTCTGCCTTCCGGGTTCAAGCCTCAGGCTTCAAAGGATTACAGGCATGTGCCACCATGCCCAACTAACTTTTGTGTTTTTAGTAGAGAAGGGGTTTCATCACATTGGTCAGGCTGGCCTCTAACTCCTGACCTCAAGTGATCTGCCCGCCTCAGCCTCCCAAAGTGCTGGGATTAAGGCGTGAGCAATTGTGCTTGGCAAGAATCTTAAGTGAGTCATATTGGAAGAGCTATAAGAAGATGAACAGTGTTTCAAATCTGCAGAATCATCTTCAACAGGATATTAAATCCATAAATGAAACCAAACGCAAGGAGCCAACTGTTTCTGCAGCCGCAGTGGCAGCCCTGGGTGACCAACTGACACTCTCCAGTCTGGTTTGGACCCACCAAAGCCACGGCAGTTTACCCTGGGCACAGCCTTTGGGTCAAAGCATCTGATATATTTGCTATCATCATCTCCAAGAAGCTAAAGCCATTTGTAGGCTTCTAAGGAAAAACCTTAGCTTAAGAGGAAAAACAAAACAAAACAAAACAAAAACAACAATTGGTTCACCAGGTAGAAGTGAATGGGTTAATTGGCAAATCCTTCCCAAGTCTCCCTGGAATGGAGCCCAAGGCTTGGCATGTCCCACACGTAGCTTGGCCCAGGTTTATAGGAGCGCAAGCAGCGGCCAGACAGCAGAGCTCCGTCAATCAAGTCCAGTCTTTCAGCAGATATGCCACTGTTTTCAGATGAACACATTCTTTACACATGAACTACTAAAGGGAAAAACAAAACCCTTTAAGTAATTAATAGTAACCTGTTTAATTGCTTTGGTCCATTGGCAACCTAGAGAATGCTAGATAAACTTAGAAACTGGATTATAGGTGAAAAAATGCTGGATAAATTACTGACACAGGCTTAAAAATAAAACATATCCAGTCATGGTGGCTCATGCCTGTAATCCCAGCACTTTGGGAGGCTGAGGTGGGCGGATAACCTGAGGTCAGGAGTTTGAGACCAGCCTAGCCAACATGGTGAAATCCCGTCTCTACTAAAAATATAATCCCAGCTACTTGGGAGGCTGAGGCAGGAGAACAGCTTGAACCCAGGAGGCGGAGGTGGCAATGAGCCAAGATCGTGCTGTTGCACTCCAGCCTGGGTGACAAAGCGAGACTTCATCTCAAAATTAATAAAATAAAACGTAACATCCTCTCAATTTCAGCCCAAATAGGTCTAGAACAGTGGTCCCCCAAAGTGATTTTCCCTTCAGAGGACATTCGTCCATGTCGGAAACATAAGGACATCTTTGACTGTCGTTACTATGGGGTGGGTGGAGGCGGGAGTGCTGCTCAGGATCCTACGGTGCAAAGGACCCCCACCAAGAATTACCCAGCCCCAGATGCCATAGCCCTGAGACTCAGAGAGAAGCCCAGCGTGTGGGCATAACCTGGACAGCAGGCGGGGGAGGGGGCTGGGCCTCTTCAGTGCAGAGCCATCTGTGAACAGATGTGTTCAGGTGAGGGCCCTGTTTCCCCACCTGGCCACACACCCACGGAGTCAAAGGCATGTGCATCTCATGGCTGACAAGCTATCATACTGGTGCTTTCTACCAGAGAGACAAGAGTAAACACAATTTCTACCACACAGATGAGAACGCAGAAATGAGAGGCTGATTTATGCATCCACAGTCACTGGAGGACTTCCTAAAGGCCCACGATTGCTCACCCAAAACCCAGGACTGAGGCGTGCCAGGATTCAGAAGGCTTGCGATTTTAACAAGCAGGTTTTATAGCTGAAAAGCATTCCATTGCGTATAAACACCATATTTTATCTACTCATCCACTGGTGGTCACAATTGATTCACCATCTCAGTATACAATGGAATATTATTCAGCCAATAAAAAAGAATGAAATCCTGTCATTGTTAGCAGCATGGATGGACCAGGCAGAAATTAGGTGAAATAAGCCAGGCACAGAAAGACAAATACTGCATGTTCTTACTCACATGTTAAAGCTTAAATAAAAAATGGATCTCGGCTGGGTGTGGTGGCTCACATGTGTAATCCCAGTACTATGGGAGGCCGAGGTGGGCAGATCACAAGGTCAGGATATTGAGACCATTCTGGCCAATATAGTAAAATGCTGTCTCTATTAAAAATACAAAAATTAGCTGGTATGGTGGTGCACATCTGTAATCCCAGCTACTTGGGAGGCTGAGGCAGGAGAATCACTTGAACCCGGGAGGTGGAGACTGCAGTGAGCTGAGATCCCACCATTGCATTCTAGCCTGGTGACAGAGTGAAACATTGTTCCCCCCAGTCCCCCCACCAAAAAAATTGATCTCATAGAGATAGAGAATAGAATAATGGTTACCAGAGGCTGGTAAAAGTAGTAGGGAACAGAGGCGTAAAGAGGGCTGGTTAATGGGTAAAAAATAGTTTAAATTCAGGGATGAGTAACACTATGGGATGACAATATGTATAATAATGTATGTTATAAACATCCATAATGTACAACATTGTATATATGTATAATGAATGTATAATACATATATGATACATGTTTTACATAGTGTATATATAATAATGTTTCAGAATAACTAAAAGAGTAAAATTGGAGTGTTCCTAACAAAGAAACGGTTGTTCCTGAGGTGATGAATATGCAAATCTCCCTGATTTGATCACAGCGCATCACACGCTCGTATGAAAATATGAGATGCACGAACTCCCCACGAGCCAGTGGCCCCACTGCTGGATACATACCCTGAGAAAGGAAACCGGCACAATGAGATCTCTGCACTCCCACGTTCACTCCTGATCACAGCCCCCCAGTGTGGAATCAGCCTCAGTGCCAGTCAGGATGAATGGACAAAGAAAATGTGGTGTGCGCACGTAACAGAACACCCTTTACCCATAAAGGAGAAAACCCCGTCATTTGCGGCAACGGGGACAAAAGTGCCATAATGTGAAACGAAGTAAGCCAGCCATATGGGTGCAGTGGCTCATGCTTGTAATCCCAGCACTTTGGGAGGCTCAGGCAGGTGAAATCACTGGAGGTGAGGAGTTCAAGACCAGCCTGGCTAACATGATGAAATCTTGTCTCTATTAAAAATATAAAAATTATCCAGCCATGGTGATGGGTACCTGTAATCACAGCTACTCAGGAGGCTGAGGCAGGAGAGTCACTTGAACCCAGGAGGCAGAGGTTACAGTGAGCCAAGATCATGCCACTGCACTCCAGCCTGTAGCCAAAACTCTGTATCCAAAAAAGAAAGAAAGAAAGAAAAGAAACAGAAAAAAGAAAAAAAAAAAGATAAAAGAGAAGCATTGCCTGATTTCACTCACACGGTGTTGATCTCACAGAGAGGAGAACTGCAGTTATCAGTGGAATGGGAGGGGTGGGGAAAGGAAAGGATACAAGGGAAGAAAACAATATAAATGTATATGTTACTGAACTCGATGCCCACAAATGGTAAAGATGGTAAATGATATATGCATATTTCACTTCAATAAAAAATAAAAATCACAGGTACCCCATAAACAGGTACAACTCTTATGTATCCTAATAACTAAAAATAAAAAATGTTTTAAAAAGCAGTGTGTACATTACTGCACCTGTACCCTGAGCCCTGGGGGGCCTGCCCCGCATCAAACCCACCCCTGGAGAGAGCTGAGAGCCGTCATCCAAACTGGGCCAGGCAATGCGCTCCAGGTCAGTCGGGGATTTGCTGCCCAGTTAGGAAAGTGCTCACAGATTTTAGGGCGTTTTCTGTCTTATAATTAAAGATACAGGATTTTTACTTCGTAACGGCAAAATGATGAGACCCTAAATGGATTCCACATTTATTACTACAACTGGGTGAAGAACCTACCGCTCATACAAAGTCCTGGCAGTCTGCAGCTCCATGAGAGTTTGTGTTCCCAAGGCGCCCAGAGGTAGGCTGCTGCCTGGGCTACCCCAGAGGGAGGTGAACAGCAGGACCCGTTCACTAGGATTTCCCGCCTTCTGGGCCCGGTGGGGAGGGCATCAGAAAGGCAATTTGGGTTCAAATGTGCTGACCCCAGGCAGCTCCTATCTCCCTCAGTAAGATCATTCTTTGTGCCAAAATTCACCAATACTCCATTCAGCTTTGCTCCTGACACCTCTGAAGGTGCCACTTACTATAAAACAGTTCTCATAAAAATGAGAATTGTCCCAAACACCACTTGCACACAAGGATTCATTCTGGCCACATCTCAGCAAAGGAATTACAGAAATGCCTTGAATTTCCCTAAAGGAAATGAGATCTCAGTCAGGACCCTCCTTCCTCACCCAGAGCAGGGGCAGGAAGAGGCACCGTCCCCGCAGACCTCGTCTAGACGGCACCTGCGGCCATGGATCACATGGATGGGCCTGAGAGCTCCAGCCCTTCCAGATGAGACAGAGAGGACATATGGGGTTTACCTCAAAAGAAACCCCAGCACTCTGGAATGGAGTGTGCTGTGGACAGGGGTGGAGAACTGAACTGTGGGAGGAGGAGGAGGACGGAGCTGTGGTAGGAGGTGGAGGACTGAGCTGTGGATGGGAGAGGAGGACTGTGCTGTGGATGGAGGTGGAGGACTGCGCTGTGGATGGAGGAGGGGGACTGTGCTGTGGATGGAGGTGGAGGACTGAGCTGTGCATGGGAGAGGAAAACTGCTGTGGATGGATGGAGGTGGAGGACTGTGCTGTGGATGGAGGTGGAGGACTGTGCTGTGGATGGGGAAGGAGGACTGTGCTGTGGATGGGGAAGGAGGGCTGTGCTGTGGATGGAGGAGGACTGTGCTGTGGATGGAGGAGGACTGTGCTGTGGATGGAGGAGGAGGACTGTGCTGTGGATGGGGAAGGAGGACTGTGCTGTGGATGGAGGAGGAGGACTGTGCTGTGGATGGGGAAGGAGGACTGTGCTGTGGATGGAGGTGGAGGACTGTGCTGTGGATGGAGGTGGAGGACTGTGCTGTGGATGGGGAAGGAGGACTGTGCTGTGGATGGGGAAGGAGGGCTGTGCTGTGGATGGAGGTGGAGGACTGTGCTGTGGATGGAGGTGGAGGACTGTGCTGTGGATGGAGGAGGAGGACTGTGCTGTGGATGGGGAAGGAGGACTGTGCTGTGGATGGGGAAGGAGGACTGTGCTGTGGATGGGGAAGGAGGACTGTGCTGTGGATGGGGAAGGAGGGCTGTGCTGTGGATGGAGGTGGAGGACTGTGCTGTGGATGGAGGTGGAGGACTGTGCTGTGGATGGGGAAGGAGGGCTGTGCTGTGGATGGGGAAGGAGGACTGTGCTGTGGATGGGGAAGGAGGACTGTGCTGTGGATGGGGAAGGAGGACTGTGCTGTGGATGGGGAAGGAGGACTGTGCTGTGGATGGAGGAGGAGGACTGTGCTGTGGATGGAGGAGGAGGACTGTGCTGTGGATGGGGAAGGAGGACTGTGCTGTGGATGGAGGTGGAGGACTGTGCTGTGGATGGAGGTGGAGGACTGTGCTGTGGATGGGGAAGGAGGACTGTGCTGTGGATGGGGAAGGAGGACTGTGCTGTGGATGGAGGAGGACTGTGCTGTGGATGGAGGAGGACTGTGCTGTGGATGGAGGAGGAGGACTGTGCTGTGGATGGAGGAGGAGGACTGTGCTGTGGATGGGGAAGGAGGACTGTGCTGTGGATGGAGGTGGAGGACTGTGCTGTGGATGGAGGAGGAGGACTGTGCTGTGGATGGAGGAGGAGGACTGTGCTGTGGATGGGGAAGGAGGACTGTGCTGTGGATGGGGAAGGAGGACTGTGCTGTGGATGGAGGAGGAGGACTGTGCTGTGGATGGGGAAGGAGGGCTGTGCTGTGGATGGGGAAGGAGGACTGTGCTGTGGATGGGGAAGGAGGACTGTGCTGTGGATGGGGAAGGAGGACTGTGCTGTGGATGGGGAAGGAGGACTGTGCTGTGGATGGAGGAGGACTGTGCTGTGGATGGAGGAGGACTGTGCTGTGGATGGAGGAGGAGGACTGTGCTGTGGATGGAGGAGGAGGACTGTGCTGTGGATGGGGAAGGAGGACTGTGCTGTGGATGGAGGTGGAGGACTGTGCTGTGGATGGAGGAGGAGGACTGTGCTGTGGATGGAGGAGGAGGACTGTGCTGTGGATGGGGAAGGAGGACTGTGCTGTGGATGGGGAAGGAGGACTGTGCTGTGGATGGAGGAGGAGGACTGTGCTGTGGATGGGGAAGGAGGGCTGTGCTGTGGATGGGGAAGGAGGACTGTGCTGTGGATGGGGAAGGAGGACTGTGCTGTGGATGGGGAAGGAGGACTGTGCTGTGGATGGGGAAGGAGGACTGTGCTGTGGATGGAGGAGGACTGTGCTGTGGATGGAGGAGGACTGTGCTGTGGATGGAGGAGGAGGACTGTGCTGTGGATGGAGGTGGAGGACTGTGCTGTGGATGGAGGTGGAGGACTGTGCTGTGGATGGAGGAGGAGGACTGTGCTGTGGATGGGGAAGGAGGACTGTGCTGTGGATGGGGAAGGAGGACTGTGCTGTGGATGGAGGTGGAGGACTGTGCTGTGGATGGGGAAGGAGGGCTGTGCTGTGGATGGGGAAGGAGGACTGTGCTGTGGATGGAGGAGGAGGACTGTGCTGTGGATGGGGAAGGAGGGCTGTGCTGTGGATGGGGAAGGAGGACTGTGCTGTGGATGGAGGTGGAGGACTGTGCTGTGGATGGGGAAGGAGGACTGTGCTGTGGATGGAGGAGGAGGACTGTGCTGTGGATGGGGAAGGAGGACTGTACTGTGGATGGGGGTGGAGGACTGTGCTGTGGATGGGGAAGGAGGACTGTGCTGTGGATGGAGGAGGAGGACTGTGCTGTGGATGGAGGAGGAGGACTGTGCTGTGGATGGGGAAGGAGGACTGTGCTGTGGATGGAGGAGGACTGTGCTGTGGATGGGGAAGGAGGACTGTGCTGTGGATGGAGGAGGAGGACTGTGCTGTGGATGGGGAAGGAGGACTGTACTGTGGATGGGGTGGAGGACTGTGCTGTGGATGGGGAAGGAGGACTGTGCTGTGGATGGAGGAGGACTGTGCTGTGGATGGGGAAGGAGGACTGTGCTGTGGATGGAGGAGGAGGACTGTGCTGTGGATGGAGGAGGAGGACTGTGCTGTGGATGGGGAAGGAGGACTGTGCTGTGGATGGGGAAGGAGGACTGTGCTGTGGATGGAGGAGGAGGACTGTGCTGTGGATGGAGGAGGAGGACTGTGCTGTGGATGGGGAAGGAGGACTGTGCTGTGGATGGGGAAGGAGGACTGTGCTGTGGATGGGGAAGGAGGACTGTGCTGTGGATGGGGAAGGAGGACTGTGCTGTGGATGGAGGTGGAGGACTGTGCTGTGGATGGAGGAGGAGGACTGTGCTGTGGATGGAGGAGGAGGACTGAGCTGTGGATGGGGAAGGAGGACTGTGCTGTGGATGGAGGTGGAGGACTGTGCTGTGGATGGAGGAGGAGGACTGTGCTGTGGATGGGGAAGGAGGACTGTGCTGTGGATGGGGAAGGAGGACTGTGCTGTGGATGGAGGAGGAGGACTGTGCTGTGGATGGGGAAGGAGGGCTGTGCTGTGGATGGGGAAGGAGGACTGTGCTGTGGATGGGGAAGGAGGACTGTGCTGTGGATGGAGGAGGAGGACTGTGCTGTGGATGGGGAAGGAGGACTGTGCTGTGGATGGAGGAGGAGGACTGTGCTGTGGATGGAGGAGGAGGACTGTGCTGTGGATGGAGGAGGAGGACTGTGCTGTGGATGGGGAAGGAGGGCTGTGCTGTGGATGGGGAAGGAGGGCTGTGCTGTGGATGGGGAAGGAGGACTGTGCTGTGGATGGAGGTGGAGGACTGTGCTGTGGATGGAGGAGGAGGACTGTGCTGTGGATGGGGAAGGAGGACTGTGCTGTGGATGGAGGTGGAGGACTGTGCTGTGGATGGGGAAGGAGGACTGTGCTGTGGATGGAGGAGGAGGACTGTGCTGTGGATGGGGAAGGAGGACTGTGCTGTGGATGGAGGTGGAGGACTGTGCTGTGGATGGGGAAGGAGGACTGTGCTGTGGATGGGGAAGGAGGACTGTGCTGTGGATGGAGGAGGAGGACTGTGCTGTGGATGGAGGAGGAGGACTGTGCTGTGGATGGGGAAGGAGGACTGTGCTGTGGATGGGGAAGGAGGGCTGTGCTGTGGATGGAGGAGGAGGACTGTGCTGTGGATGGAGGAGGAGGGCTGTGCTGTGGATGGGGAAGGAGGACTGTGCTGTGGATGGGGAAGGAGGACTGTGCTGTGGATAGGGAAGGAGGGCTGTGCTGTGGATGGGGAAGGAGGACTGTGCTGTGGATGGGGAAGGAGGACTGTGCTGTGGATGGGGAAGGAGGACTGTGCTGTGGATGGGGAAGGAGGACTGTGCTGTGGATGGGGAAGGAGGACTGTGCTGTGGATGGAGGAGGAGGACTGTGCTGTGGATGGGGAAGGAGGACTGTACTGTGGATGGGGAAGGAGGGCTGTGCTGTGGATGGGGAAGGAGGACTGTGCTGTGGATGGGGAAGGAGGACTGTGCTGTGGATGGGGAAGGAGGACTGTGCTGTGGATGGGGAAGGAGGGCTGTGCTGTGGATGGGGAAGGAGGGCTGTGCTGTGGATGGGGAAGGAGGACTGTGCTGTGGATGGGGAAGGAGGGCTGTGCTGTGGATGGGGAAGGAGGGCTGTGCTGTGGATGGGGAAGGAGGACTGTGCTGTGGATGGGGAAGGAAGGCTGTGCTGTGGATGGGGAAGGAGGACTGTGCTGTGGATGGAGGAGGAGGACTGTGCTGTGGATGGGGAAGGAGGACTGTGCTGTGGATGGGGAAGGAGGGCTGTGCTGTGGATGGGGAAGGAGGACTGTGCTGTGGATGGGGAAGGAGGACTGTGCTGTGGATGGAGGAGGAGGACTGTGCTGTGGATGGGGAAGGAGGACTGTACTGTGGATGAAGGTGGAGGACTGTGCTGTGGATGGGGAAGGAGGACTGTGCTGTGGATGGAGGAGGAGGACTGTGCTGTGGATGGGGGTGGAGGACTGTGCTGTGGATGGGGAAGGAGGACTGTGCTGTGGATGGGGAAGGAGGACTGTACTGTGGATGGGGGTAGAGGACTGTGCTGTGGAGGACTTTGCTGTGGATGGAGGAGGAAGACTGAGCTGTGGATGGGGGAGGAGGACTAAGCTGTGGATGGGGGTGTAGGACTGTGCTCTGGACAGAGTCTAATGGGCTCATTTCTTGTTCCTGAGCAAGCAGCAGCTGCTACTAGGGTCAGGCCCTGCGCAGGGCAACTCATGAGGGCAATCTGATCTTAAAAAGACCCAAATAGACTGGTCGTGGTGGCTGAGGCCTCTAATCCCAGCACTTTGGAAGATGGAGGTGGACAGATCACTTGATGTCCAGAGTTCAAGACCAGCCTGACCAACATAGAGAAATGCTGTCTCTACTAAAAGTACAAAATTAGCTGGCATGGTGATGCATGCTTGTAATCACAGCTACTCAGGAGGCTGAGGCAGGAGAATCACTTGAACCTGGGAGGCAGAGGCTGCAGTGAGCTGAGATTGTATCCTTGCACTCCAGCCTGGTCAACAAGAACAAATCTCCATCTCAAAAAAGAAAAGAAAAAAAAAAAGACCCAAATATAAAATGATAAAAACAGCAGCCTGGGAATGCTAGTTAGACCTACTGTTAAAATTGCCCAAATCAGATAAATACGAACAATAACCACATAACCCGTTTAATAAAAGCAAGCCAAAAATAGAAAGAAAAAAAAAAACCTCTTTCCAACAAATGATAAACAAATGGATAGAATGCACAAATGAACAAAGAATATGAGCAGCAGACATTTCACCAAAGGGAAAGAGAGCTTAGAAAACAGACAGGGGAATCCATGCCAGGGCTCAGAGGCAGGCACACACAGCCACACATGGCATCGTCATGGGGAGCTGGTACCCCGCCTTCCCTGCACGGGGCCGGGGCGGGGCTGGGCAGGTTTCAAGAATCAGTGAGGCAAGAACCATCCCAAGCAGTGATGATGACCGGCCCTTTTATCGCAGTCACTGCCCAATCTTTGGACCAAGGTATTAAAGAATAACTCAAAACATCGAATTGCTTTGAATATTAACATAGATCTTATCAGCTTAAAAAATAGGAAGAAAACTCAATGGTGCAATACAAGGGCAATGGTGAAATACAGGGTCCACGCATGACATCAATTCAGCAGGACAGTATGCTGACATTAAAGCGACAGTTGTGGAGTCCACATAGAAAAAGTCATGATCTAATCATAACGTGATAATATGGATGAAAAACACAGTATACAAAACATGTCTGCTATACTTTAAATGTTATTTCCTTCCAGTCTTTTGCATACATCACACTGAGGAAAATCAGACTAAAACACTAACAGTCATTTTGGAGGCATTAAATGAATTTTTAAAAATATCTTCTTCTCATTTTTAAAGGCAGGGAACATCACAAACTGGGGCCTGTTGTGGGGTGGGGGAGCTAGGGGAGGGATAGCAGGGGGCAGGGAGATGGGGAGGGATAGCATTAGGAGAAACACCTAACATAGGTGATGGGGGGATGGACGCAGCAAACCACCATGGCACCTGTATACCTATGTAACAAACCTGCACATTCTGCACATGCACCCAGAACTTAAAATTTAAAAATTTAAACATTAAATTTTTTTTCTAACAATTTCTGAAATCAGTACTGTGATCCAAACCCTATTGGTGCTTTCCCTTCAAATGCTTTTTAGTCTTAAGTTGCCAGGACTTCAAATGCAGCAGATAGAGTGTCCTCCCTGCTATGTAATTGAAGGCTCTTCATTCTGAAGTAAAAGGTCAGCTGGCAGAGGTGTGGTTTTTTTTTTTCTTTACATTAATGATGAAAAGCTCAAAGGGGCCCTTGTTCCTTATTTCTTTAAATGCTTATTCAAATTCAGCCTATGAATCACTTCTATAGCAATGAGAGCCTCGAACAAATACAACCAATCCACCAATACAACCAGTTAAGAGATCATTGGATGATCTCTAATCCTAGAAATCAACACCAGGAAGCTGGTATCAAAAGGGCCTTTTGGGGCTGGGCACAGTGGCTCACGCCTGTAATCCCAAAACTTTGGGAGGCCAAGGCAGGTAGATTGCTTGAGGACAGGAGTTTGAGACCAGCCTGGCCAACATGGTGAGACCGCTTCTCTACTAGAAATACAAAAAACTAGCTTGGCATGGTGGCAGGCACCTGTAATTGCAACTACTCGTGAGGCTGAGGCAGAAAATCACTTGAACCTGGAAGGTTGCAATGAGCCAAGATCACGCCTCTGCACGCCAGACTGGATGACAGAGCAAGACTCTGTCTAAAAATAAAAAGAAAATGGCTTTTGGGGCTCCCTCTCCTTTCTCCCCTCGCTTCCTAAAACCTCACAGACCAGACATCCGTCCCTGGAGACCAGAAAGCATGGCCTCCTATGTAAACAGCCCCCATCAGGGGCTCCTGTGGACTGGGGAAGGACGCTGGCAGGTAGGACCTGGCTTGCTCAGCAGCAGGAGGCAGGGGTGAGCACACACCAGTGACTGCAGGGTTCTGGGCAGGTGGAAGGAAGAGCGACAGGGAGCACGGGGCAGACACTGACCTCATAGATGAAGTACACCTTGGCTCCCACGTAGATACCCATGCGCACTACGGCGCGCACAGCAGCATTCATACCTGCAGAGGAAACAGGAGCAAGAGTCACTGAAGGGCCTCGGCAATTCCAGCTCTGCCACTCAGGACCCAGGACCATGGGTCTGTTCTGTAACTTCTCAATGCCCTCATTTCCTGATATATGAGATGGGTACACACAGCCCTCTGGGATGAGGGTAAGGACTAAAAGAAACAGCCAACGCAATGCAAAGTGCCCCGTATGCCCGGGCTGAGTCTAGGAGCCTGGAGGACTTTCTGTTCAAAACATCACTGCCTGAGCTCGGTACCAATTTGTAGGCCACTCCATCCAACAGAACACCGTGCAGAACAGGTGTTTATTCGCAGCTAGCCACATTCTGTGTGTGATAAGAGAAGGAGATAAAAAAAGGATTATCGCATCACCAACTACCACCGCAACAACAACAACAACAACAACAACAACAACAAACTGCCTGGGCACCATGGCTCATGCCTGTAATCCAAGCACTTTTGGAGGTCGAGGTGGGCAGATCACAAGGTCAGGAGTTCGAGACCAGCATGGCCAATATGGCGAAACCCCATCTCTACTAAAAATTAGCCGGGCATGCGTCTGTAGTCCCAGCTACTCAGGAGGCTGAGGCAGGAGAATTGCTTGAACCGGGAGGTGGAGGTTGCACTGAGCAAAGATTGCACCATTGCACTCCAGCCTGGGCGGCACAGCAAGGCTCTACCTCAAAAAAATAAATAAATAAATAAAATAAAAAATAAAAAAAAATTAGGTAATGGGCTTCAACAGAAAACAAGTTGAATGATCAATAAAGTTAAAAGAAAGCGGCATGTTATAAATAACCATACCTCATGAAGATAAATGAAGGCCCTCCACTTAAAAAAAAATTATACAATGTATCATCATATAAGCCTTCAGCCTCAGGCTCAGACTCATTAGCCTCATCTCAAACAATGTTATACAATGTATCAACGTATAAGTCTTTTAGCCCCATCTCCTCTAAGCTGCAGATGTTATACAATGTATCATCATATAAGCCTTTAGCCTCAGGCTCAGACATTATACAATGT
This sequence comes from Callithrix jacchus, assembly GCF_049354715.1. NCBI lineage: Eukaryota > Metazoa > Chordata > Mammalia > Primates > Cebidae > Callithrix > Callithrix jacchus. The sequence goes on from NC_133508.1 coordinate 10,364,848, forward strand.
ATCATATAAGTCATTAGCCTCATCTCAAACAATGTTATACAATGTATCAACGTATAAGCCTTTTAGCCCCATCTCCTCTCAGCCGCAGATGTTATACAATGTATCATCATATAAGTATGTTAGCCTCCATCCCCCTCTCCACCGTGGTCACGGGAGCTGAAGCCACTTGTGTCTCAGAACCACCTCTGGGGCCTGGAGGGTCTGTCTCGCTGTCATGGCTAAGGAGCTCAGGCCCATCGGGAGAGGAGTTAAAAGGCACGAGGGCCCCACCCACAACCACGCAGTGCTGCTGCTGAAGAATGCGGAGCACCTGAGCTTTCAGTGCCTCTGGCCCCAGACACACCTGAGAGCGCCCATCTTAATGATGCTACAGTTCGTGGGCCGTGAAACAAGTGATGCTTCCAATCAATGAGCCACAAATGAAAGGACCGTGGTCCTGCAGGGGCATCCTTGCCACAGAGGCAGGCTATGTGCACTTGGATGGCCACCCGCTCAGAAGACACTTAAAAAGCCTGAAATGCCTTAAAAAGCCTGAAATGCCGCTGAGCCAGGTCGGCGATGCTGGGGTCACCATTGCTTCTGAAAGTTGACAATTCTGAGTGAGGACACCTACTTTAGGGGTAAATGCGTGTATACTCCTTATCTAATCTGTATGTGTGCATATATATATGACGTAGTCTTATTTACGTTCTATTCAAACCTAGTTTATAACATGAAGAACTCTAATGACCTGCTGATGAACCAGTGGCCACCTCTCAAGAACATCAGACTCAGCGTTTGAAAATGCAGCAGGTCAGCTCACCCTGGCCATTTCCTCCGCCCGCTGTACTCTCTCCCCTGCGGAACAGCACGACTTTATTCTCTGTCACTGGTGCTGAACGCGGCCAACACCCTCGCTAGCTCCAGCCCACACAACGGACATCTTCTCCCAGCACTGCCCCCGAATCCCCGACTCACTCGACGTGAGCCACACTGAGGCCAGAATCATTACAACAGCTTTTTCTCTTTCGTTGGCTTTTATGCAAGTAAATTATGAATACGTTCTTCTTGTTTAGAAAAAACACAAATGAGTCACGGTCACACAAGCCCCACCCCCTTGGAGAACTGGGTCTGAGGCCGGTGACTGGCTGCTGTGCCGTGTGGAGCTTCACACGTTATTTCTGTCTACACTCGACACCACGTCCAAGATGGTTTCCACACCACTTTCAACATTCTCTTCTAAAGCACAAATATGACCGCTTTCCTCCGGGTTCCCAGGGCTATGAGAAGAAACCCCAAGCTCCCCTGAGCTCCTCCATGCCCAGGGACCTCCTACCTGTCTGGCGGCACTCTTGTCCCTGAGCCTGGGTGGCAGCCCTGCCAGTGCTCTTGCTGGGACGCACTTCCTCATCCTCTGCTCCCGGGCTCTGGCACCTCCCAGGAAGACTGCAGGGCTTGCCTCCCACCTGATTCCATTTATTCCTAGCAGGACACAGCCTCCCGCCCCCTTGGCCTCACACCTGTGGGACATTCTCACCCATCTCTCCAACAGGCAGGCTCGGCAGTGCCTGGACTCCTCAACTCGAGGGGTCGAAGCACAGCTCTGGCTCCAGAACCACATGCTATGGTCACTCTGATGGATGGATTAACCACCAAACAGTCAGCCCGTGCCAACACCAGGAAGCAGGTGATGAAGAAGCACAACTCTAAGACCTGGTGGCAGCCCTTCAGCCCTGCTCCTTCCCCGCCCCGCTCCTCCTCCTCCCCCTGCTCCTCCTCCACCCCCTGCTCTCTGAAGACCTCGTTCCCATCATTCCCACCTGGTCTTTCATAAAGGAATGATGAAGAACTTGGGAATTTTAGAAAATGTAAGTGGAACGAAATAGCAGCAGGAATAAAATTTTTAAAAGCTGAGCATGGCCGGGAGTGATGGCCCATGCCTGTAATCCCAGCACATTGGGAGGCCAAGGTGGGCAGATCATGAGGTCAAGAGATCGAGACCATCCTGGCCAACATGGTGAAACCCTGTCTCTATAAAAATACCAAAATTAGCGTAGGCCTAAGTCTCAGCTACCCAGGAGGCTGAGGCTGGAGAATCACTTGAATCCAGGAGGCAGAGGATGCTGTGAGCAGAGATCATGCCACTGCACTCCAGTTTCGTGACAGAGTGAGACTCCATCTAAAAACGAAACAAAACAAACAAAAAACAAAAAAAGTTGGACATAAGACACAAGGTGACCCCAGACGACTCCTGCACCGAGTAAAAATGCACGCCAGCACTAACTCAGTCCATGAAGTCCCTGCCTGCATTCTCCCCACCTCCCCCACCCCCGAGGGTTCACCTGCACCCACCTGGAAAGAATCGAGACACCACCCTACAAGCAGAAGCTCACCATCAGTAGCCAAATCCCGCCCCCCCCCCACCCCACCTCGGACCCGTAGCTGGGCTGCCCCTAGGATTTCACGGGTGGAGAGGGAGCCTGAGAACCTACATTTCTAGCAATTTCCAGGTGATGGGGGCACCACTCTTAAAGATACAGTTCTAGGTCCTGAAAGGACTTCTGTTCTCTTGCACGTTGGAGGGACTCAGTCCTACACTGCAAAGGGCTTTGATTCACGGGTCCCCCTTGAGCTCAGGGGCTGGCAGTAGTCAGTAGGGCCCTACAGGGCACCCCTTGCTTATGGCACACCCACAGCCCAAGCCCTGGCCTGGGTGATTCTCACAGGAAGCCAGCGGAGCTCTGACACCTCCCTGGAGGGATGAGGCCCTGCAGGGGATAAACTGATTACCGGAAGGTAACAACATCAGTAAGTGGAGAAGCTGCAGTGTAAATCCTGGTCTTATTTCATTTTACCTCTAAAGACTTCCTAATTTCCTCTCTGACAAGGACTGTGCCTTAGAGTCACCAATGGCAGCTTGAAGGAAAATAACGCCTGCTAGAGACCAAAAGCTCATTGAATGGCCTGGGGTGGGGCCTGCTTGGTTCTAAGCCCTCCCTGTGACCTGTACAGTGAGCACTGCAAATCCTTGCTTCAGGCTGGGTCCTGTAGGGTAAAACCTGAGGAAGTCCCAGGAACACTCAGTGTTGGCATTGGAGGGAGGAGAATGCTGGTGGACAAACGCAAAGGGGAAACGAGCCAGAATTTACTGAGGGGCTCTGTCACCCACAGGACAGGGATGAAGGCTTGCGTGCTTGTGATGTGGGCTTTCCCAGCCTCGCAGGTTCACAGGTGCGAACTTGCAATTCGGGCTTTCCCAGCCTCACAAGTAAATGTCACCAGGTTCGCCATTTCCTTAGGGCTGCCCCGGCACACAGCCATTTGGGACGAAGGGCAGCTTCAGAGTCTTTTACTCCACACACTCAAACTATAGTTTGTCCCATCAGCTCCAGCATCCTGGGGCTAATCCATCTCGTTTTGCTTTGATTTTGGAAGCTCAACCCAGGTTATCAGACAGCTTTTCTAAGGTTTTCCAGGAGAAAACATTTTCCCACCATGCAGGAACCTTAACATTTGGAAAAACACCTTTTGGGAATTTCATAATTCCCAAAAAAACCCAGTTTCCAGGGCAGTGATCTTCTTATTATGAGAACCAAAAATAAACCTGGACACAATGAGGGAGAGGTTACCTAGGAAATATGCGGTCATTACTCTACTGCCACAGACAGGACGGATCATTAACTCTCTTTCTTGACAGGACACACTTCACTACACCATAGTGCAGGTGAGAGTCACAAGACGACTTCTTCCATAGGCAGAGTCATCCCTGGTGCACAGCAGGGCCTAGCAAGAGTGAGTCAGGTCACCCTTATTTCCTGGCTACTTGGAAGACTGGGATTTCTCAGTTTACAGATCTCAGCTTCCTGGGAATCTGCTCTGATAAAATCTAAATTGTATTTTTTGCCTATTTGTTTGAGATGGAGTTTCCCTCTTGTTGCCCAGGCTGAGTGCAGTGGTGCAATCTTGGCTCACTGCAACCTCCACCCCCCTGGGCTCAAGTGAGCCATTCTCCTGCCTCAGCCTCTCAAGCATCTGGGATTACAGGCATGCATCACCATACCTGGCTAATTTTGTATTTTTAGTAGAGACAGGGTTTCACCATGCTGGCTAGGCTGGTCTCCAACTCCTGATTTCAGGTGATCCACCCTCCTCTGCCTCCCAAAGTGCAGGGATTACAGGCCAGAGCCACCACGCCCAGCCTAAATTGTATTTTTAAAAACTCAATATAAATAAGAAATAGATGGATTCTATTCTTTACCTCCCCCATTGTCTGGAGTAATGAAGCTCCCAGCCTCACCCTCTCTCCCAGCACTGAAGGGCTTTTCCCGAATTTTCCCACACTCCTGCTCACTCAGTTGTTAATTTCAATGCATCAATTCTTTTTGAGAAATAAAGTCAGTCAGCCCACTCCTCCCGCTGGTTTGTCGGAAAACGAGCACACACGGCACCAATATCACTCCTGCTGCCAAAGCTTCTCCCAGGGGTCTCTCCTTTGATAATGTAGGGATAATGTATGCTTGGGGAGGTGGGGTGCCAAGGGGGATTCTGTCAAGGTGCCCCCCACACACACCCAGTTCAACACCATCGAGCCAGGGGCCTCTCTGACCTCCTGGACTGTGCAGACCACCGTGTGTTCCCGTAGGGTCAGGGGATGGCTTTCGATAAACCTGTAGGGGTCTTCACTCAACCACCGGCCACTGTCCAGCTCGGATGCCCCAAGTGCTGCCTCTGCTGGGCACCATGTGGATGCATCAGTGAAGAAATGGGAAGCCTCTGGCCCTGGTGGAGCTCATTCCGATCAGGAGCGACCCGAAAGAAAGAAACACAGTGAACAAACGCATGATGCGAATGGATGCATAGCTCTAAGCGCTAAGGAGAAAAATAACAAGCAGGGTGGGGGTGGGGGGTGTTGAGAGTGTGGTGGACAGGGAGGGGCTGCCAGTGACAACTGAGTGCCAGCAGACCTGCCTGAGAGTGATGTTTGGGGAAAGACGGGAAGGGAAGAAGGTGAGGGAGGTTAGCCAAATGGACATCTGGGAAAGAGCTCGGGCAGCAGAGGGGCTGGGTCAGGGGCTCGACAGCATCCTGCTGCATTCCAGCATCCTCTGGGGGCCGGGATGGGGTCAGCCCTCCCTGCACATCCCTCAGAGCCTGTGAAGAAACTCCCACATGGGGACCTTCTAAATACAGACAGCACACGCCACCCATCACCGTGACCACACTGTCCCTCAGAGGAGCCGCTGGCCACGTGCATCCCGTCCATATGGAGATGTGCTGTGTGCTGTAAGCTTCTGTACACACTAGGTCTCAAAGACTTTGTATGAAAAATGATTTAAAATATTAATAATCAATACAATAATTATTATTGAAATAGTGAGTTGCCAGTTTTTTCACTTTTTTTTTTTTTTGATAGGGTCTCACTGTGTTGCCCAGGCTGGAGTGGACTGGTGCAACCACAGCTCACTGCAGCCTCCAACTCCTGGGCTCAGACAATCCTCCCATCTCAGCCTCCCACATAGCTGGGACTATTGGTGTGTGCCTTCATACCGGACTAATTGTTTTTCATTTTTTGTAGAGACTGGGTCTTGCCATGTTGCCCAGACTGGCCTCAAACTCCTGGGCTCAAGTGATCCACCTGCCTTGGGCTCCCAAAGTGCTGGGATTATAGGCATGAGTCATGGCACCCAGCGTCCCTGCCCCACCCCCAGCCTTTCTTTAATGTGGCAACTAAATCATTTTAAATTGCATATATAACACAGGCCACCCATGCGAGCCTCACTCCCGGGGAATTCTCCGATTGGAGAAAACCAAGAAGCTGATCTGCCTGGATTTGCAAACCGCCCCCTGGCTCCAGTGGGGTCTGCTGTGCAGAGCTGCTCTGGAGTCTGCTCTTCAATACTACACTCGAGTGAGCTGTGTATACCTCCTGACATGCCACCAGCACTCTGGAGTCTGCTGTTCAACACTGCACTTGAGTGAGCCGTGTACCTCGTGACATGCCACCAGCATAAAGCTCCTTATTAAAGGCTGCCATAATGGAATTAGTCTTCTGTTGATAGTGTTTTGCTGGTTTTCCCATTTCTTGCTATTCTAAGCACTGCTGTGAAGACTTTCCTTTCGCCCTACCTGCCTGTGTCTGCCGCAGCACACAGGCTCTGCTTTCCAGCTGCAATAACTGAGCACCCTTTTACCCCATGCCCTGACATGCTTAAACCCCCAGCTCCTCTCAGTGGGGTGTGTCTGTGGGCACAGGGCTCTCCTGCCACATGCCCCATCCCACAACCTTCCATCTATGGCCTGCTCCTTGTGAGACTCTAAACTCTTGGCCTCCCCTCCCCTCCTGTCCACAAAGCCACCCTTATCGGAGGCAGTTGGTCACCTCCACCTGCTTCCCAGTTCACCCCAGGCAAATCCAAAGTCCTCCACTGGCCCATCTTCCTCTACCAACTCCTCCCTCATTGTCGGCTCAGGTCAAAGGCCCCAACCAGAGGCTCCCCTGGCGCTTTCTGAAGACAAGAGCTTTCCTCACAGGTCCCCACAACAGGAGGGACAGCTCTGGGAGGAAAGGGTGTGGCTCTTCTGCCTAAAGTTTGCCCTGACTCACTGAAGCAGGTCCGTTAATGTGTCCAAAGATTACGGAAACATTGAAATAAGGTGGGGCACAAAGGCTCATGCATGTAATCCCAGCACTTTCTAAGGCCAAGGTGGGTGGATAACTTGAGGTCAGGAGTTTGAGACCAGCCTGACCAACATAGTGAAACACCGTCTCTACTAAAAATACAAAAAAAAAAAAAAAAAAAAAGTAGGCAGGCATGGTGGTGCACCCCTGTAATCCCAGCTACCGGGCAGGCTGGGGCAGGAAAGTCGCTTGAACCTGGGAGGCAGAGGTTGCAGTTGATTGTACTAATCCACAGCTAAAAAGACATGAAGGAGTGACTCCCCGAGGTTACTGCATGCCATGCTTTCCATCATTTTCCATTCAGAAAACTTCGGATCAGATTTCATTTAGAGATGCATGTTTAGACATGGGTCCTATATTAATGAATCTTCTCTTTTTTTTTTTTTTTTTTTTAAGAGATGGAGTTTCGCTCTTGTTACCCAGGCTGGAGCGCAATGGCGCGACCTCGGCTCACTGCAACCTCCGCCTCCTGGGTTCAGGCAATTCTCCTGCCTCAGCCTCCTGAGTAGCTGCGATTACAGGCACGCGCCACCATGCCCAGCTAATTTTTTGTATTTTTAATAGAGACGGGGTTTCACCATGTTGACCAGGATGGTCTCGATCTATTGACCTCGTGATCCACCCGCCTCGGCCTCCCAAAGTGCTGGGATTACAGGCTTGAGCCACCGCGCCCGGCCAATGAATCTTCTCTGTCAAAATTCTGGTCAAAGTCAGAAAACAATCTCAAGGGACTCCTGAGGGTCTCCCATTGGAGGAACCTGGAGAAGTGGAGAAGCTGATCTGCCTGGATTTGCAAACTGCCCCACTAGTCCCAGGTAGACCAGCAGCACCGGTGCCCTCCCCGTGGGAGTCGGAGCCTCACTCAGTCCCACGCAGTCAATATCTGCACCTCCGCAGGCTCCCCCATGTGGCTCAGGGCACAGGAAGCTGGGAAGATAGCAAATCGGCCCTGGGGCTGGGGGCCCAGCACAGTCCAGCCTTTTCTCCTCTGTCTCCTGAATACTTTCACTGCGGATGTGTGTTAGGGAAGAGGGCAGGGAAGAAAGAGAGGGAGAGAAGACAGAGGCTGAGTGATGCTTCCATTCTGCAAAGCAAAACACGGAGACCTTATCTCGGCACTCCAGACAGCAGGGCCGGGCCCAGTTATAAATAAGCCCCTGCCTCTCAGAGCTCTGCTCTGCTGTGTGTCTGGCTGCCTCTTACATCCTGACAAGCACAGTGACTGCAATTCCAAACAAAGCCTGAGAGTAGGGGGTGAAGACGGAGAGAACCTGGTCATGGGGAAGGAAAGTGCAGCCTCTGGGCAGATACTCTGTAACAAACAAAAACACGACCCCAGAAAGGGTTCGTGCAAAAGAAACACAAAAAAGCAACCCAATCACCTACATGCAGCCCTCTGCATCCTCGAGGGCGTTCTCAGCAGAACCGCACTGTGGATGTGCAACCTGGTATCCTGACATTTGCTCTGAATATGCTGCTACTGTATCTTCATCTCCCTAATTTTAATTTCTTCTGACGGTCCATCAGATTGGCAGAGCTTATTTAGAGACCTAATTTTCCCTGATAAAAGGTTGGAGTCCTGTATCAAAAGCTTTTAGTTTCCTGTAATCGAGAGAGAAAGCATGCTTCTTTTGAAAGATGACAAAATGTCTAGCTTTGAAGGGTCATCCGGGTGCGCCACACAAAGCAGTTTGCATTCATAGAAAATGATGCCTTTACACAAATGTCCCACTGTGCCACGGGTGACGCCATCATTCTAACACACTACCTCCTTGATGCAGTCATCTTTGCAAAATTAATTACTGCACTTTATACTGAAAAGATCCCCTTAAAGAACGTGTGTGCTCAGGATGGTAAGGGAAGGGGCCAGATGTGTGAGGAGAAATGGCGCTGTTCTCCAAGTCCCCTCCCACCTCACTGGGTTCTACAGCCAGCAGAGCTTCAGGCACCAAAGGTGCCCATGTGGGGCTCCAGCCTGCTGTCCAGTAAATATGTGTGGCACTGACCTAATGCATGTCAAGTCAGCTGAAACCTCACACTTCTGACTACGGTTTTAAGGTTCTAATCTCGAAGTCTTAACAGCTTGCACATATTGACCTGAGGATCACAAGGTACTTTTGATTAGTCAGGGTTGAATTCATCTAAAGGACTTCATGAATAAAGAAGAGAGCTAGAACCCCTGCTTTCCTGCTCCTTGGTGGAGATTCCAGGCTAGAGGCAGGCAGCAAACACCTGCATTCCTGCCAAGCATCACGCATGGTGCTGGGAGCAGGAAGGACACCAGCGAAGGCACTAGTGAAGGCACAGATGCACGCAGCCTTGAGCATCCCTGCTGCAGCCACAGTCCAGCCCCACCACAGAGCTCTGGGAACTCAGGAAAGCTGGTGCACCTGGGGCTTCCCTTGCTTATGGGCAAAGTGGGGATAAGTTAGTGGCCAGGATCACTGAGGGCCACAGAACAAGGAGTCGCTAAACGCTATTCTCACTGCGATTGGAAAGGTTTATACTCACTGAATTTATGTGGACTTTCTATAAACACTGCACTGACGTTCACCTCACCACAGGGAGAAAGGACACAGCTTTCACATCAGCCCAGTCTGAGGATGTGCCTGGACTTCCCAGTCCACTCAACTCCCCCAGGCCCCAGGCCCCGTGGAAGCCACAACCTGTGACTAAGACAATAAGTCACTCTTGGTGTGTGGCAGTACTATGTGGGGGTGGGGACTTAGTCACGCTAAGGCTGACACCCAGCGCTGTGGAGCTTATTTTAGGTGGAGTGAAAATCAATTTCAGTTTGCAAACATGTCTTAGGACAACAGAAGATGCCCAAAGAAGTAGGAAAAAAAAAAAAGACCAGCCTGAGAAATAGTCTTTCTTCATTCAAGGCCTGGGGATTCAGGAATACAGAAAAGACATTTTCAATTTTATCTTATGATTAAATATCAACTCTACTGGGGGGAAAGCACCCCGTCACATTGGTATTAAGCCTGAATATCATTATTGCCACCTTGACTCCTATCACCATGAAAAGGCGCTTTCCATTCCCCTAACAAAACCATCCAAAGAATATCTGTATAATTTTGAGCAAGTTGGGTTTTGCTCACTTTGAGCATTAACTAAATTAAGCAGCCTCACCAAGAATGGCCCCTGAAAAACATGGTGGAGGCCTGACATGATGGCTCATGCCTATAATCTCAGCTCTTTGGGAGGCCAACACACAAGGATCACTGGAGGCCAGGAGTTCAAGACCAGCCTCGACAGTGTAGTGAGATCCTGTCTCTACAAAAAATAAATAAATATAAAATAACATAAAAAATTAGCTGGTCATGATGGTGCATTCCTGTCTTCCCAGCTATTCAGAAGCCTGAGGCAGGATGATCACCTGAGCCCAGGAGTTTAAGGCTGCAGTGAGCTACAATGGTGCCACTATACTCCAGCCTGGGTGACAGTGCCAGACCTAGGTACTCTTCGTGGTCTGCAAAAGAGTATAATATTGAGAATTAAGATCAGTTTTGCTCTTACCACAACCACGTATGCACTGCATGCCCTTACCTAAGTTACTTCTCTTTGTGAGTCTTTCTCCCTAAGAGAGGAGATGCCTCTGTTGGGGGTCATGTATTTAGGCTTGGAGATGAGAATTGTAAAGCTCCTAGTATTCAAAATGTTTTCAACAAATGGTGGCTGTGGTCTTCTTGATATGTGCAATTTTACCATAATTTCATATCCAACAGAAAATTACCCTGAAATTAAGCTGGGTGCGGTGGCTCACACATGTAATCCAAGCACTTTGAGAAGCCAAGGCAGGCAGATCACAAGGTCGGGAGATCAAGACCATTCTGGCTAACATGGTGAAACCCTGTCTCTTTTAAAAATACAAAAATTAGCTGGGCGTGGTGGCACACGTCTGTAGTCCCAGCTACTTGGGAGGCTGAGGTAGGAGAATTGCTTGAACCTGGGAGGTGGAGGTTGCAGTGAGCTAAGATTGCACCACTGCACTGCAGTCTGGCAACAGAGTGAGACTCCCTCTCAAAAAAAGAAAAAAAAAAAAAAAAAACGAAAAGAAAAGAAAAAAGAAAAAAAAATCCCCTGAAATTAATACTTGAATGTTCATGAGTTCTCTCATGTCTAGCTAATGGCAGTACTTTTCTATGTCAGGGAAAATCAAGTACTAATATAAAATCAGAATAAAATGGTAAAAGAAATGGAGGCACAACAGATAAATCGTGGAGGGGTAAGTCTGTGGTAGCTAAGACCAGGCTGTCTGAACACATCAGGAGGTGAACTTCCTCAATAAAAAAAACCAAAAACCAAAACAGGTCCAAATGCTCAAACGGTTCAATATCATACCACCATAGGATAAAGCTGTTTACAGAGTCTACAAAACAATCCGTGGCCTCGGCTCTGCCAGGGAAAGAATGCCCAGACCACCCACCATGGTGGACTTCCCCAGGGACAGCTCAGGTGTGACCCATGTTGGCTCAAGGCCACCATATTTGATGTCACCTGCAGAGCTGAGGGAAGCTGTCTCCCATTAACTCGAGGCTGTACTCACCAAGCTGTGTTCCCATATGATATTGGTTTCCCACCTTTTTCTCCAGAAGAGAAGAGGCATGGGCTTACTGGTCTCCAATATGTAAAACTCCTTCCAAGTGGCAAAACCAGGGTAACAGAGAACACAGTAATTCTGCCAGTGTATGCTAATCTCACGAACTCCCAAGCATTTTAGCAAACTTTTGGACAATGACCCGTAAATATTCCCAATACATACAGCATCTTCTCTCTTTTTTTTTATTTTAACTTTTTTATTTTTTATAGACACAGAGTCTCACTATGTTGCCCAGGATGCTCTGGAGCTCCTGGGTTCAAGTGATCCTCCTGCCTCAGCCTCCCAAAGCACTGAGATGACAAGCATGAGCCACTGTGCAGGGTCCACAGCACCTAAATTCCAAAACAACCTTGAAACTCTGACCCTCCACCCGCCCTAGTGGCTTCCAGAGATCAGTTCCTCTTCCTGTGCCAAAGGTTTCTTCTCTTTTGCTGCCCGGATAAGGTCAGTCACTCAAGGTGCCCCCCCAACCCCCTCCGCTTCTGAAGGCATTTGACTAAGAAGCTACTCTGGGTCCCGCCCCGGCCCCAAGGCGGCCCCAATGGACTACCCACATCTCCGGGCGGGTGTAGGTAACAAGGGCCAGGCTCTTTCCACTTCACTCCCCTATTTCTCCAATCCCAGCCTCGGCTGCATCACATTTTCTTTCTCTGAGAACCCAACCCTGTGGGAAGAACGCTGATGATGGGTCGTTTTACTCGAAAGCTACTGCCAGAGCCTTTCCCCGCAGCGCAGCGGCGGGGGCGGGGGAGGGGGTGTGCTGTGGGGCGGGGCCTGGCACTGACACCCGGGTCTCCGGCGGACCCCGCAGCTCGGCTTCCCACGCTCCGGCTGCGGGCGCTGGACCTAGAGGGCTGCCTTGCGGCCCAGGGAGCACACGGAGACGACGGGCCGGGCATCACGTAGGCGCCCGCGTCGGGCGGGGCGGTGCCCACAGCGCCCCAACCTGCGGCACCCGCGCCCGCCCGCGAGCTCAAGGGCGAAGGGAAGGTCACCGGCGCCGTGGGCGGCGCGCCCCTCCGGTCCATCCCTGTGCAGTGCGCGGTCCCGAAGCGGGAGGAAACCCGGCATCCGGGCTTTTCCGCGCAACCGCGGCAGGAGGAAACGGGCAAATGACAATCAAAACCCGGCTCGGGCCGGTAGTGTCTCCAGCCGCGCGATCGCGAAGCCTCCCGGGTTGCGTCCGCTTGGGCAGCACCGATCCACCCGCCGGGGGCTGCGCGGGCTGGGACACTTCGTAGTCTGCGCACCGGCGCCCCCACGTGCACCCGGGGCCTGGGAGCGCGATCACCGAGCCCTCCCCTCCCTCCCGTGTTCCACATCCTCCCCGCGCGCCCGCGTCCGTGGCCCAGGATCGGGCCTCCCCCTGAGAGCAGCGTCCACGTTTCGGGGCCAGGGAAGCCCGGGGCCCGCCCTGCGCGCGGGTGACGTCCCGGAGTCCCCGCTTCCTGGTCCTTCCCGTCCAAGGAGGCTGGCGGGCGGGGGAGGGAGGGCCGGGACCCATTTTAGTTTTCGGTTTTGTCACGAGCCGGAAGGCGACAGCCGGGGAGGGCGCAGGAAGCCCTTTTTAAAATCCCCCAGCGGAAACGCGAGGCGCAGCCCCACCGCCCCGGAGACGCCTGGCGGGAACCCGCGCACAAACCCCGCCGCGTCCCGCATTGCAGCACCGGGATCGCCCTCGTCGCGCGGGGGCGAGATGGGACGGGAGGCGCGCGGGGACCCGGCCGTTTCTTCCACCACATTCTGCGGGTGGCGTGGGGCGGAGTTGGGGGGAACCGCTTAGGAAGTGGTCGCGCCGTCCCCAAGCCTCGGAGGGGACGCCCGTCCCCGTCCTGCAGCTCCCAGGCAGAACGACCCCGAGGGGGCTCCAGGAGCCCCCCTCTGCCGGGCTCAATTCAAAAAACACACGCGAGGTGGGAAGCGCACTCACCTTCCGGATGAAGGTCCGGCCGCCACGTCCTGCACGCCCCCGCCCGCCTGGCAGGGACCCCGGGGCCGCGCCGCAGGTTCCCCCGCCGACCCCTCCCCGGGACCGGCTTCTCCCTTGTCCCCACCAATTCCCCGCTCCTCTCCCCGGTTCTCCCGCATGCCTCTCCACCTTTACCCGGGTCCCCCCATCGGTTCCCCGCTCCTCTCCCCGGTTCCCCGCTTCACTTCCCTCCTCTTCTCCCCGGTTCCCCCATCGCAGTCGCCCGTCCCACCCCTCCACCAGTCCGTCCGTTCCTCCCTCGCGGCCCGGAGCCGGGCGCGCACCTTGGGCATCCCCGCCGCTGGTCAGCACGCCGATAGCCTTGCCGGCTCCGGAGAGGTGCTCCAGGAGTTTCCGCAAGGAACCCTTGGGGCCCTGGGAGTGGTCCGCGTCCATGGCGAGGAGGCCGAGGGGAGCCGCACGCCCGGGTGCGCAGCAGGCAATGAGGACCCTGCCCGCGCGCGCCCGACTGGGAACCGTCGCCCCGCCCGCGCACCCGCCCGGCCCCAGCGCCAATGGGCGGTGACGGGCGGGGCCGAGCGCGCGGGAGGGGCCTGCAGCGGGCGGGGGCGGGGGCGCGGGCGCGGCGCGGGGCGGGGGCCGGGGTCGGGGGCGCGGACGGGCACGTGCACCTCTACGCGGGAGTGCGCGGCGAGGGGCGCGGGGGTGGGGGGGTGCCGCAGGTGGTGTAAGCTGTGGAGGCGGGATAGCGCCACAGGTGGGCGGGGTCCCTGCGGGTGGGGCCGCGTCGCAGGTGCGGGAGCCTCGCAGGTGGGCGGGACCACTCAGGTTGGGGGCTCTAGACAGAACACGAGCGCCACCGGTGGGGCCGGAGGGGGAAGGGGGACCGCCGGGGGCCGGGTCACCTAGTTTGCAGAGCGCGCCAGGGCGGGGCGGGATGGAACCCGGGGAGCATCTCCCCGGGCGGGTGAGACCGTGAGTGGGCGCGAGCACCAGGGCGGATGGAAACCCGGCAGCTGCGGGGGGCGCGATGTCTGGGCAGGGTGGAATGGGGGCGCCGAGGTTGTGGGGCTGCGCGCGAAGCTTCTCGCTGCCCGAGGGATTCTGCCTGGGGCGGCCCTGGGAGCCTTGGGGAGCGGCCTCGTCGAACGCTCGCTCCGGGTTTCCTCTGCAGCCTGAGGTCGGGAAGGGCGGACCTGGAGTGGATCTTCCAGGTGGTGGGAAGACGGAAGCACCGCGGGCTGGGCCGTGACGAAGCTGCCATTTCTCTGGGCCACCGGGGCTCTGGCGTTCCTCGATCCCCAGTCCCGCACTGGGGAGGAGAAGCCTTGGCGTGGAGGAGGGTCTCGGGGCGCGACCCTCACAGACGTCCTGGCGCCCGGGCCTGGGCGCGCCACAGTCCGAGTGGGGCCGGAGGAGGCCCAACAGGACTGGCCGGGCGGGGGCGGGGCTCCGCCCTCCCTACCCACGGACACGCGCGCTGCTGAGTGCTCGGCCCGCCCCACCTGTGAACTCCACGTGCTGAAATACGCACATCCAAGGCCCTGCGGGCTGCCATCCACAGCTTAACCACCTGGAGCCCGTTACCCTGCGGTGGAAGAGAGGGCAGCCCCGGTTCCTTCAGTGCTCACCCCACCGCGAAGGGCTCCGAAGCGGCCCCACTCGACGGCTCACCGGAGGATGATCCTGTGCGCTCGGTGTTTGTTGAACAGATGAGACTGAGAAGAGGCTTGTTCTGTGAACCGGAGAACGCGGAGGCATCGCAAGGGAGCGGCTTGCTTTAGGGCAATCCTGGGGAAAAGATGGAGAGGCATTGATTTTTCTCGGATGTGTGCTTCCTCCTGGGGCTCATCCCTCTGAGCATCGAATATTCATTGCAAAGGAGAGAAAAAGAAACCAGCTGCGGACGAGCTGGATGGTCTGATCTCTACCTTGGTCAGAATTAACGGAGCAATTCCTAACCTCGCATGGTCCACAGAATCACCTGGCCTAATCACACCCCCTCTAAACCACTGAAGTCCAATTTCTGGGCGTGCAGCCAGGGAATGTGTAATTTTAAACAAGCCCCTAGGTTACTCCGACGAGTGCGAAGTCAGAGAGCGCTGCTCTCATGCACTCAGTCTGGGTTTATTCTGTTAATAGAAAAGGAAAGGAGAATCCTGGGTGTCTTAAGGTGGCAGTTGGGTGGCCTTGGCCTTCTGGAGGCAGGAGAGCAGGGCCAGGCTCTCAGTACCTGCGTTCACCGCTGGGCTCAGGATCTGTGCTGGAGAGTAGAAGGGCTAATTATTCATGCTTTTCTAGAGCAAATCACATGTGGAGAAGGTGGTGCACACTGAATTTTATTTTAGTCAGATGCCCCTTATCTTCTTACACAATATTTTTATAATTGAACATTAGAGGTTGGTCATTTGTCATCCTGCTGTCTACAATACAGAAAACAATAGATGCAACCTAACAGTTCACACATGACGAGTTAAATCAATGACGGTAAAAATATACGCTGGAATAATCTTTGTTTTTGCTGTTATGAGGATAGGATCGACTGACATGGAAATACGTTCAGGACATATAAATAAGTGAAAAGGCAGACCTGGGCACAGTGTGAGCCTGTGCGCACCTGTGTGCGTGTGCGTGTGTGTGTGAGTGTGCGTGAGTGCGTGAATGTAAGCGTGTGTGTGTGCGTGAGCGTGTGTGTGAGTGTGCATGAGTGTGAGTGCGTGAATGTATGCGTGCGTGTGTGCGTGAGCGTGTGTGTGAGTGCGTGTGAGAGTGTGTGTGAGTGTGCATACATATGTAAATGTATCTGAGCATTTCCTTTCCTTTCTTTTGCTTACCATATTTTCCTTCAATGAACAGGTATTATTTCCGGAGTAAAAGTAGTTAATTAAAAACAATACAATTTAGAATGTTCAGACCCCCAGGTTATGGATATGTTCAAACATGTGTATAGAAGGGCTGGGGTCAGGGTGGTCACTGGCCATGTTCCCACATCTATTCTCGTGAGGCTGGCCCATTGCTCAGTCCGTCAAGGAATCAGCATACATTAGTATACACCTGTAGCTAAGATGGAAGAGCACAGCCATGGCTTTTCTTTTCTTTTTTCTTCTGTAAGTCGTGTATTTTAATAGTTCTACAACTACAAGTATTAAAAAAAAAATCTTTGACCTTAGCAATGAATCATCTAATCCAAGAGATGTTGCATGCGGTGCTGACTGCCGCGTCCACCAGGAGGACCTGACGCGTGTTCGTTCTTTATTGCCCCTTGACAGATTAAACTTCTGTGGTCCTCACCAGCACACACGTATACCACAGGAATAATTACTCCAGGGGCCAGGAGTTCATGCAGACTTCACTGGGCCCTCTGCCCCAGGGACTCTCTGCTGCTACGACAGGTGTCTGCCCAGGGCTGCGATGTCTTCTGAAGGCTCATGCTCATCAGGGGAGGAGCTGCTTCCAGGCTCACTCCTGTTCCACTGGCAGGATTCTGTTGCTTCCAGGCTGTTGGTCTGAAGGCCCCAGTCTTTCCCTGGCATCCGCTTCAGCTGCCCTCTGCCCTGGGCAGGCGACTGGCTTTGCCAGAACTAGCACCAGGAGAGAGTTCAAGTGGACAGAACGCACAGCCCTTCCCAGCCCAGTCTCAGGAGAGACCACTGTCTCTTGTTTGATTCTATTCATCACAAGTGAGCCGCTGAGTCCAGCCCTCTTTAGGGCTCCGGCTGTGCAGGGCCACGGGGAGCCACTGGGGGGCGTGCTGCCTAGGCCAAGGTGTTGGGAGAACACGCATAGGGCAGATGCCCTTCCCTCTTCCCCTCTGTGGTGAACGCAGAAGCCGCTGATGCGCCCTGGAGGAGTTCTGGTGTCCCGGGAGGGAGCAGCTCCCCACCAGGAGGGCACCACGACCCAGTGCCCAGGTGTGTTGGGCTGCACATCCCACCACCAGGGCTACCTGAGCTGCAGCCGCTTCCCCTCCCCTGCTGTCTCTGCCTGGGCATGGAGTGAGCATCTCCAATCTGCAGGGGCCAAACTGAGCTCAGGCCTCTGTACCCCTGCACGATACCCCATCCCTCAGCCTTCCTCACCTCAGCTCCTGGCGACTCCATCCTCCTGGGGGCTCAGGCTGAAGCCTTGGGGTGCTCCTCTACTCCAGCATCTAAGTCCCTCAGGAAATCTCCCAGCTCTTCATTGCATCTGGAGCCACCACGGCCCAGCCACCACCTGTGACCTGGACCAGCACGGGTTCCCTCCCCATCCTCTGCTCTGTCTCCCATCCCCCCCGCCCCTGCCTCCGTGCCAGCTTTGAAGTCAGAGTGTGCTTATCAGACATAATTCAGGCCTCTCCTCTAGTGACTCAGAGTCACAGGCCCCCCACTGGCCCACTGGCCTGTCCTCTGGTCCCTCCAGGTCCTGGAGATTCCTGGAGGCCCATGTGGGCACCCAACAACCTCAGACCCAGCCTGCTCTTTACTCAGCCCAGCCCTCCTCTCCCTACCTGCCCTGCCCACCTTCCTCAGGTCTGTCCTGCAAGGTAACCTGCATGGTGAGGCCTCCCCAGATCACCCTCTTAGAAATTTCAGCCTCCACGCACACCCCGTTCCCTCCCCGCTTCTCTTAAAACAGCCTCGTCAGTGTCACACATGGGCATTTCACCTGCTGGGCTTCCTGCCAGGTCCCCCTGCTGAACTCTGAATGCGGTGGATTTGGACACCTTTGACTATTTCCTGCTGCAGGCCCAGGGCAACAGCAGAGCCCAGCACACAGTAAACCTGCCATGGGTGCTGCTGAATGAATGAGAGTGAGTCGGTGAATGACTGAGTGGATGAGTGAAGGAGTAAATGAGTGAGCTAATGAGTGGGTGAATTAATGAACATGAGTGAGTGAATGTGTGAGTGAGTGACTTAGTGAATGAGTGAGCAAATGAGTGAATAAGTGATGAATGAGTGACTTAGTGAATAAGCGAGTGAGTGAATGGTTGAGTGAATCAGTGAGGGAATGGATGAATGACTTAGTGAATGGTTGACTTAGTGAATGAGTGACAGGGAATGAATGAGTGATGAGTGAGTAAATGAATGAGTGAATGAATCAGTGACTCCGTGAGTGAGCAAATGAGCAAATGAGTGAGTGAATAAGTGAATGGGTGAGTGGATGAGTGAGTGAAGAAGTGAATGAGTGAGTGAATGAGCAAATAACTGAATGAGTGAAGGGGTGAGTGAGTGACTGAGTCAATAAATGAGCGAGTGTGTGAGTAAAGGAGTGAGTCAATGAGTGAATGGGTGAGGGACTGAGTGAGTGGATGAGGTAGTGGGTGAATGAGGGAGTGAGTGAGTGACTGAGTGAGTTAGTGAGTATCTTTAAAAGCCTGGTGCAATGTCACACCTGCAGTCCCAGCTACTTGGGAGGCTGAGGCAGGAGGATCACTTGAACTCAGGAGTTCGAGATTACAGTGAGTTATGATTACATCACTGCACTCCAGCCTGAGCAACAGAGTGAGACGCTATCTCCTAAAAAATAAACAAATAAAATAAAAGTGCTGGGGTCCATATCCAAGCCCATAGTCAACTGCAACATGTGAATCCTTGCTTTGATTTGTATAGTCTGCTGTCTTGTCTAAGTGTCAAATGATGCTCACATTGTGTGTAACTACTTCCACCTTTGTGTGGCTCCTCTTGCCTTAAATATGCAGAAGCAGGTTGCACAGAGTTCTGAGAAAATCAAATAATAAATCAGCTGTGTGCGGTGGCTCATACCTGTCATCTCAGCACTTTAGGAAGCTGACAGCAGGATTGCTTGAGGCCAGAAGTTTGACAGCAGCCTGGGCCACATAACAAGATTCTGTCTCTGCAAAAAATAAAAAAATTAAAAATTATCAGGGAATGGTAGCACACCTTTCATCCCAGCTACTCAGGTTGCAGAGGCCAGGCACTGCTTGAGCCCGGGAGGTTGAGACCACAGTGAGGCTTGATCACACCACTGCACTTTAGCCTGGGTGACACAGTGAGACTCTATTCCACAAAACAAAACACAGATGGAAGCTTCTTAACACTCGATGCAGAAACATGTTGCCCTGAACCAATTAAAATTATTCAAACTAGAGAAGGAAAGAAAGAAAGAAGAAAGAAAGAAAAGAAAGAAAGAAAGAAAGAAGGAAAGAAAGAAAGAGAGTTGTCTTATTTCTGTGAAGTATGAGGCCGTTACCAGTTTTACCTTCTGTAGGACATTTTCTCAGTGGTGTTGACGGAAGTCCACTACACAGAATGACTTCATCTTCTGAGCATGTTGGAGCACGATGATTAAAGGGAATTCCTGGTCTTTCCAATACGTTTAGTGTCATGTGGAAGCAGCGGTGGTCGTGTGTGTTACATAGGTGACATCAAAGCAGAAGGCATTGCTTTGTCTGTTCATGAACATCATCTGAACATTTCCCTAATTCCTAGCGTTATGTAAGAAAACGGGGGGAAAGAGATTGCTCTTTATTGGAAAGTAAGTTATGTTAATTTCCCAGTTGGGAAAAGAAGGCATGATTTTAGCCATGGCAGATGAGGTCAGATGTGTCCTATGCCTCAGTGATGGAAGCTGCTTCTGAATCCTCCTGATTGACAGGTATCTTCCATGGACCTGCCACCCGTCACTCTGTACAAGCTTGAATTCATAATTTTGAGTCCTTGAAGCTCCCTTGCTGCCTGCGCTGAAAGGAAGTGGCCCCTTTTCGAGGGAAAACTTGCTGGAATATTCAAAACCAAGCCACGAACAGAATGCTCTTCCAGTTTGACAGGATGTACAGCCAGAGCGTTATCCTCGTTAGTTGTATATACCAGCATCAGGCAGGAGTTTCTACCGTTTTTAGGGTGTAAACTTTGAGATTCTGATGTAAGCCGCAGCCTCTTTCTCTGCCTGCCGCGAGTTGCGTGGCTCAGAGAACTGAGCCTGCCATTGGGTCCGCCTGCAGGAGGAGGGGGGACAGGTGCAGCGAAGCCCAGACCCAGGCCAGGGTCAGAGCTGCGACCACACATCCAGGGGTGGACAGCTCTGCATTCTTGGGAGGTCTGGGTACCCATTTATCTTAAAAGCCAAAGCCTAGAGTCTAGGCAGTCTTTGAGCCCAGACCAAATAGTTTTTGGTCCAGGGAATGAGAGCGTCACTCACCAGGAAAGAAACTGGGGTCTTGGTCCTGAGTTTGTGGGGCAGACTTTGCCACCTCCCTCCCTCTCCCCCTGCCATGCCCTATTTGAAAAGAGGTCACTTCCATTGCAGTGAGCTGAGATCGAGCCACTGCACTCCAGCCTGGGGCAGCAGAGCGAGACTCTGTCTCAAGAAAAAGATAAAAGACAAGGAAAGAAAATAACAAAGAAAATAAAAGAGGTCAATTCAAAGCTTCCCTGTTTAAACAGTTGACCCTTGAAGAACACGGGTTTGAAGTCCATGTATCACTTAATTACACGTGGATTTTCTTTCATTTCTGCCACCCCTGAGACAGCAAGACCAGTCCCTCCTCCTCTCCCTCCACCTCCTCCTCCTCAGCCCACTCAATGCAGAGACATGGAGGAGGACCTCTATGACGAGCCACTTAATGAATAGTAAACCTATTTTCCTTATTGTTCCTTTATTTCCACTGATACAATACCCATAACATATAAAATGTGTGTTAACTGACTATCTGTGTTACCACTGAGGCTTCCACCCAAGAGTAGGCTATTAGTAAATCCATTTTGGGGGAGTCAAAAGTTATAGGCCGAATTTCAGCTGTGTGGAGGATTGGTACCCCTAATCCTGCATCGTTCATGAGTCAGCTGTATTGCTCAAGAGGTGGTCATTGGAACACTCCTTAGAAACAGATTAGTTTTTGTTTAAAATTTTTTTTTTGCTACAATAGGCCACTCATTTAAGTTCTTAGGATTGCTCACTTCTGAGCTTCTGCTATCATAGACCAAGTGCTGACCCCTTTTGTCACCCAGCATACTCAGGGGTCGCTTCCACCACAGGACCCACTCCCACCTTCCACGAACTTCTCCTCCCACCGCCTATGGTCCTGAGGGTCAGCCTGTCCAGCAAGACCAGGTAGGGAGATGGGTCCTCTCCTCTGTCCCAGTTAACGAACGGGCATAGGATGCAAGGGGGTCCACCCAGCTCCTGCTAATCCCACTGGATTGTTAGGTGGGGAGAGTCAGCTTGCAGAGTGAGACCAAAGGGAGCTGTGAGATGGAGAGTGAGAGTGGGAGAAACTAAGAGAGAGAGAGAGAGAGAGAGAGAGATAGAGAGAGAGAGAGAGAGAGAGAGAGAGAGAGAGAGAGAGAGAGACGGGGAGAGAGAGAGAGAGAGAGAGACGGGGAGAGAGAGAGAGAGAGAGACAGAAAGAGAGACACAGAGAGTGAGAGAGAGACAGAGAAAATCAGAGAAGCAGAGATGGAGAAAGACACAGAGAGACATAGAGAGATGGAGAGAAAGATGAGGGGAAGAGAGAAACAGAGACACACACACAGAGTCTTAAAAAGAGATAAAGAGAGACGAAGCAACCAAGTGAGAGACACAGAGAGGGAGAAACAGAGACAGATAAAGACAGAGACTGAGAGATGAGACAGAGAGAAGTGAAAGCACAGCGTTCCTGGAATTGCTCCTCCCTGAAGTCGCCATCCTGTTTCTGCACTTCCAGTCACCACCAGGAACCCGAGTGGCCTGTCCTCCTGCCCTCTGCCTCTCCCCACACACTCCTACTAAATCCTCCTGGAGTCTGCCTTCCCAATGACGCTCCTCCTTGAAATGTCACCAGCTGACTTCCAAACCACCAACGCATAAAAAGGGTTTTAAAACCTTCTAGCACTTCTGTCAGTTCCTCAGTTTCCCTAAAGGTTATGGTGCTGATTCTTAATGCCTCTCTTCAAAATCCTCCTGTTTTTTTTTTGGAACATGAATTAACATGAGAATAGAGCACAGCACAGTCTAGTGAACACAGACAATGCATGATGCTTCACGCATACTATATTATTAATGATACACACTGCCTAACTAATTTATTTCTGCCATTTCTTACTATGCTTTGAAAGTGTCCCCCAAATTTCAAGTGTTGGAAATTTAATCCCCCATGCAATAGTGCTGAGGGGAGGGACCTCTGAGGGGTGATCAGGTCATGAGGGTGCTTTGCCCTCGTGAGTGGATAGACGTGGTTATCGGGAAGTGGGTTCATCATTGCATGACTGGGTGGGTCTGTTACCCAAGTCAGTTTGACCCCTCTTACCCCCTCCAGCCACCTTCCTGTGGGATGACACAGCACAGTGGTCCTTGCCAGATGCCTACCACCCCTTAACCTTGTACCTCCCACCTCCAGGACTGTCAGAAGTGAATCTCTGTTCTTTGTAAATTACCCAGCCTTAGGTACTCTGTTAAGAGAAGCAGAAAGCAGGCTAAGACAAAATGTTTTAGGAATCTTCTCCCTCACAGTTGCCGCGAGAAATTTGTAGCTTTGTTCTGATTTGTGGCAGATAAATTGCTAAGTAATAGGCATAATTTTGAAGGTTTCTCTTTTCATCCAAATATTTGATCCATTTTCTATCACACTGCGTTGCTGACCCTTGCTTCTGATGTCCCAGAGACGTCTGGAAGAAAACCACGGAGGAAACCTTGAGAGCCACGTAGTGTGTCCTATCTAACTGCCCTCTGGACTTGGAGAAGGCTGTTTCTGAGAACCCAGGAGCTAAAGATGAAGGCCAGCTCAAGCCACTTTCCTGGAAAAGCTTTCAGAACAGAGCCATTCCCTGGGAGCATCACAGCTTTTAGACTTCACAACAGGCAGCAGAGAGCAGTCAGAGGCCATGGATCATTTTGCCTGAATTCCTTCCAGCATCGTGTTCCAGGAACCCTGAAACTTCCCCCACCTCCACTCAGATCTTAGGTTTCTCTTTCCAATTCCAAACAGACTTGTTTTGAATGATCCCCAAGAAGATGATGTCTTAGCATTATATACAGTTGACTTATAAATCTTCTAAATTCAGAAAGAAAGAACATGGAAATAATTCAGAAGCACTGGAGTTTTATTTACTTATTTATTTGCTGAGATGAAGTTTCACTTTTGTTGCCCAGGCTGGAGTGCAATGGCACCATCTTGGCTCACTGCAGACTCCACCTCCCTGGTTCAAGTGATTTTCCTGCCTCAGTCTCCTGAGTAGCTGGGATTACAGGCGTGCACCACCACACCCAGCTACTTTTTGTAATTTTAGTACAGACGGGGTTTCTCCATGTTGGTCAGGTTGGTCTTGAACTCCCGACCTCGGGCGATCTGCTCGCCTTGGCCTCCCAAAGTGCTGGGATTACAGGCGTGAGCCACTGCGCCGGGCCAGCACTAGGGTTTTTATCCAGAAGATTTTGCAGTGATGGGGGGACTCTTTGTACCCTTCAAATTCCTGGCTTGCTTCTTCCACACATGACCCTTGCTTGTGCCTCTCTCCAAGCCCATCTGTGAATAATCCACTCATCCTTCCCAGCTCAACTAAAATGCCATGTGACAGAAACACTTGGTCCAACAGCATTTCCTTCCCCTCTTCTGACCGAGGCACCGCACTAAAGCTTCATTCTCCAGCTGTCTCTGTGCACCCATGTGGCCATGTGGGTTTATTCTGGCCCATGTGATAGAAGAAGAATCGTTGAGCAGGACTTCCGAAAGTCCTCCTTAAAAGGAGCCAAACTACTCAGTATGCCTCCCCCTACCCGCCCCCTTCTTCCTAGAATGCAGCTGTGATTGCAGGAACAAGGCTGCTGTCTTGGAGCATGAGGTAATCCAGAAACTACAGCTATGCTCAGTCAAGGTGCCTGAGGGGATGACAGAAGAAGCTTGGCTCTCTGATGACGTCGCGAGTCCACTGCACAGGAGGATTGCCTGCCCGGCGCCGGCGCTCCCACCTGCGGCTGCGCTTTCATTTTCGGCAATCTCTGCTTTTGTTGCGTCATTCTTTACTTGCTTCATTTGTGCATTTTCTCCAATTCTTTGTTCAAGGCACCAAGAACCTGGACACCTTCAACCAGTAACATTATCTTAATATCTTGTTTTAAGACCAAGAACCTGGACACCTTCAACCAGTAACATTATCTTAATATCTTGTTTTAAGACTAAACTCTATTTTTCATCTATTCACTTGGTTTTCAGATCATCACAATGAAGTGCAACTTGGAATCCACCGCAGCTTAGTATGCAGGTCACTGAGCTACACAACA
This sequence comes from Callithrix jacchus, assembly GCF_049354715.1. Classification (NCBI taxonomy): domain Eukaryota; kingdom Metazoa; phylum Chordata; class Mammalia; order Primates; family Cebidae; genus Callithrix; species Callithrix jacchus. Next base: position 10,389,238 of record NC_133508.1, read on the forward strand.
GGTTTTATGTTTAAAAGTTCACAGTATTTTTTGTTGCTCTTTCATTTACAAACTGCAGTAAATACTTTATGTGCCCGTTTGGGTCCTTTCCCCACTTGACCTTCTGAGCTGAAGCGCATTTGCTTTCCAGCCCTGCTCAGGAGCTGCACGCAGCCGCCGCCCTTTTCTCCCCAGGGCGGACGGATTCGGCTTCAGGGGCGTCCCCGTTCCCCTGGCTTCCCGGCCACCACATCTTTGGCTTTCGCGCCAAGATTTGACCTCACTTAAGAATTCAGAAACTTTCTTTTTAAACTTTATTCTCAGATTTTTTTTTAAAGCCAGGCCCCAAAAAAGACACATAAAGTGGGGTGAGTCAAGCGTGCGTGTAAAGTTCCGAGGATGAAGCCAAATGCGCAGGACCCTGGGGGCAGCGTCTGTGCTGAGCTCCTCCCGGAGCTTCCGGAGACCCAGACCCTAAAAAAGGGGGGAAAGAGTTTAACAGAAGTAAATGCTAAGGTTCTCTATGAGGTTCCTTCTTCTTTTTTTTTTTTTTTAAATATGTTTTTCCCTTGATTTCTAGGCATTTAGCACCATGGAAATAGAACAGTAGCATCTTCTACGTGCAGGGCTGAGCTTTCTCAGGTGGGCAGAATAAACCCGAAACCAGTACGCAGAGCAGAGGGCGGGTTGGCCCGTGTGGATGGACGCAGAGGACCTGGGCTGATCCTAAGGGGCGTTTCTACCACGACAAATGTGGGATGGGGGAGGGGAGAGAGAAGTGGGGAGGAAGACACACACACACACACACACACACAGAGAGAGAGAGAGAGAGAGAGAGAGAGAGAGAGAGAGAGAGAGATTGAGAGAGAGAGAGAAAGTGAAGGAGGGAGGGAGGGATGGACAGAGAGGGAGAAAGAGAGAGAGAGAGGAAGGGGGAAATAGGGAGAAGGGGAGGGAGAGAGAAAGAAGGGGAAGGAGGGAGGGACAGAGAGAGGGAGAAAGAGGGGGGACAGAGGAAGAGAAGAAATTCAACACTTTTATCCAAAGAACCAGGTGGCCTGTCCAGTGCCCCAGCGTTTCTTCTCTAAAGGGTTTGGAGCTTATTGTTTTTGATTCCCTTGTTCCCGCAGCTCTTCAGAATATGATCATCTTCTGACTGTTCTATTCTTTTCTGGCCATTACAAAAATGTGCTCCTATGGTTAGAGCTTGCTTTCCTCTCTTGTTGCCAAATCCTGGCAGCGCTCCCGGAGTGACTTCAATTTTACTGGCAGTCCTCAAACTTCTTCCTACGAACATAAGTCTGGAACTCTTCTCTGGAGATAGCTAATTGCAGATTGTGTTTATGAATTCCTGAGATTCTCATTCAGAGTTAAGGATTTTCCCCTGTCTTCTGCCCATTTGTTCATGAGGATTTGTCTTAATTCTCTGTGAGTCGAGGGAGCCATCGTACCTGGAACCTGCAGACTTGTTTACACGGGCTGGGGTGTGTGTGTGTGTGTGTGTGAGTGCATATATTCTCTCTCTTCCTCTCTCTCTCACACACACACACACTTAGGAGGTTAAGCAAACTTCAATTGTATTCCTTGCTTTCTTTTCTTTTCTTTTTTTTTTGAGACAGAGTTTTGTTCTGTTACCCAGGCTGGAGTGCAGGCGTGCTCTGCCTCCTGGGTTCAAGCAATTCTCCTGCCTCAGATTCCTGAGTAGTTGGGATTAGAGGCACGTACCACCAAGCCCAGCTAATTTTTGTAATTTTAGTAGGAACAGGATTTCATCATGTTGATGAGGCTGGTCTTGAACTCCTGAACTCAGGTGATTCACCCACCTCAACCTCCCAAAGTGCTAGGATTAGAGGCGTGAGCCACCGTACCCAACCTCACTTTCAAAACTGAAATGCAGTGGGAAGGTGGGGCCCAGGGTGCTAGGCTGGCCTCCCGGTGCAGTGACTCCAGGCTTCCTGCCCCAGGGAAAGATCCCACCTCATGGACTCACCCCTAGCATCTCTCAGCCTCAAAGGACCCTGGCCAGCTCTGTGGTGGCAGCAGCCTGAAAGTCCCTGTGGTCTGGGAACTTTTATCATCCTGAGAAACAAGAAAAACAGAGGCAACTGGAAAAGCTTTGGAGGAGTGGCCATGTCACCTCATAGCATGCATATGTCTTCAGGGTAAGCTGAGTCCTGGGGGGGTTGAGGGTGGCTTCCAGAAATGGAAAAGCTTTGGGGGAGTGGCCACATCACCTCATAGCATGCACATGTCTGCAGTGCCAGCTGAGTCTTGGGCGGTTGAGGGTGGCTTCCGGAAATGGTGACCTGAGGAACAGGTAGGAGCTGAAATTTGGGCCTCCTCTGGGAACACCAATCAAGAAAGCAGGGCGTGAGTGGGAGGGGGCAGAGTTGTGTGAGGGAGCTGGGCAGCCCTGGGCAGTGTCCAAGAAGGATGTGGGGAGCTGGATGCATGGGGGCAGCCAGAGCAGAGAACGGTGTAGACAGCAGGAAAGAGAGCAGGTAGGGGGAGCAGGTGTAGACAGCAGTTGAGAGATCAGGTGAGGGGAACAGGTGTAGACAGTAGGTGAGAGAGCAGGTGAGGGGAACAGGTGTAGACAGCAGGGGAGAGAGCAGGTGAGGGGAACAGGTGTAGACAGCAGGTGAGAGAGCAGGTGGGGGAACAGGTGTAGACAGCAGGTGAGAGAGCAGGTGGGGGAACAGGTGTAGACAGCAGATGAGAGAGCAGGTGGGGGAACAGGTGTAGACAGCAGATGAGACAACAGGTGGGGGAACAGGTGTAGACAGCAGATGAGAGAGCAGGTGGGGGAACAGGTGTAGACAGCAGGTGAGAGAGCAGGTGGGGGAACAGGTGTAGACAGCAGATGAGAGAGCAGGTGGGGGAACAGGTGTAGACAGCAGATGAGACAGCAGGTGGGGGAACAGGTGTAGACAGCAGATGAGACAGCAGGTGGGGGAACAGGTGTAGACAGCAGGTGAGAGAGCAGGTGGGGGAACAGGTGTAGACAGCAGGGGAGAGAGCAGGTGAGGGAAACAGGTGTAGACAGCAGGTGAGAGAGCAGGTGGGGGAACAGGTGTAGACAGCAGATGAGAGAGAAGGTGGGGGAACAGGTGTAGACAGCAGGTGAGAGAGCAGGTGGGGGAATAGGTGTAGACAGCAGGTGAGAGAGCAAGTGAGGGAAACAGGTGTAGACAGCAGGTGAGAGAGCAGGTGGGGGAACAGGTGTAGACAGCAGATGAGAGAGCAGGTGGGGGAACAGGTGTAGACAGCAGGTGAGAGAGCAGGTGGGGGAACAGGTGTAGACAGCAGGGGAGAGAGCAGGTGAGGGAAACAGGTGTAGACAGCAGGTGAGAGAGCAGGTGGGGGAACAGGTGTAGACAGCAGATGAGAGAGAAGGTGGGGGAACAGGTGTAGACAGCAGGTGAGAGAGCAGGTGGGGGAATAGGTGTAGACAGCAGGTGAGAGAGCAAGTGAGGGAAACAGGTGTAGACAGCAGGTGAGAGAGCAGGTGGGGGAACAGGTGTAGACAGCAGATGAGAGAGCAGGTGGGGGAACAGGTGTAGACAGCAGGTGAGAGAGCAGGTGGGGGAACAGGTGTAGACAGCAGGTGTAGACAACAGGTGAGAGAGCAGGTGGGGGAACAGGTGTAGACAGCAGGGGAGAGAGCAGGTGAGGGGAACAGGTGTAGACAGCAGGTGTAGACAACAGGTGAGAGAGCAGGTGGGGGAACAGGTGTAGACAGCAGGGGAGAGAGCAGGTGGGGGAACAGGTGTGGACAGCAGGTGAGAGAGCAGGTGGGGGAACAGGTGTAGACAGCAGGTGAGAGAGCAGGTGGGAGAACAGGTGTAGACAGCAGGTGGGGGAGCAGGTGGGGGAACAGGTGTAGACAGCAAGTGGGGGAACAGGTGTAGGCAGCAGGTGAAGGAACAAGTGTAGACAGCAGGTCAGGGAGCAGGTGTATGCAGCAGGTGAGAGAGCAGGTGGGGGAAGCAGGTAAGAGAGCTAGGCAGGTGCCTCCTCAGGCAGGACTCTGTGAGTTTCTACTGTGGATTTTGAGGTGAGGTCAATGGGAACCACAGAGGGTGAGAGTGTGTGTCCTGATGCTGGGAAGCTGGGGTTTCTCCACTGAGGTAGGCATTGCTGGGAAGATCAGGCCAGATCTCCCTGCCCCACTGGTAGCCCCTGGGAAGCCAGGACAGACCCACTCTCTGTATGCAGGACCAGAACTTAGGGGCTGTGGTCAGTGTGTGGCTGTGCCTCCACCTCCACCTTCAGACCCTGAGGATTACTTCACTTTTCTCAGGGAGCAGAGAGGTCAAGTGCTCCCTGGGTGGAGGCCCGGGACTTTTCAGCACAGGACACTGTCAAGTCCACAGGGGCTGATGGCAGGCAGGAGAGGCCAGCCCTGCCTCCCCCTGCTGGGCCGCCCTTCCCCAGTCGGCTGCTTAGTCATCCCAGCACTGGACTTCCTTGTATGGCCAGAAGAGGATCCAGAGCGTGGCGCGGGGCTGACTGACTCCCGGGACCCCTCCAGCATCTGGGGCTCAGCTGGGCAGATTCCAATTCCTGGAGGAGAAAAGAAAGCACTTAAAATAGCCTCAGGCAGCTTGCTTCCTATAGAGGAGGGCCGGGGAGCTGGTGCCCAAGTGTCCAGGAGTGACAAGGACCCCCGAGTTAGTCGGTGGGCTGTGCCAGCCTCTTGGCAGTCAGTGACCAGCACTTTTTATTTAATGCCACGAAATAGAACAAAAGATATCTGAATGCATCACATTTATGAGTCGCTACTGCTTTGTGAAACTGATTTCAGCCTGTGAGGGTCAAATTAGATTCATTTCTTTGTGTGATTCATGGTTTTAAAAAATAGTTTGAGTGAATCAGATTTAAAAGAAGGTATTAAAAATATTTTGAAAGTTCCTTGCTGATCGGGAAAATGATCCATCTGTTTTCTCTCTGTCTCTCCAGCTTTCTCCCCTCTCTCTCCCTCTTTCCCACCTATCTTTGTTGTCAGGAGGATGGCTCCTTGTTACTTCTTATTTCTTTAGACTGGGACCAGATACCAAATGGTCCATTAGTAAGACAAACAGCAGGGCGGACATGGCACTGTGCTCATAAGGGGAAAGCCGGATTCATCCACAAGGCATTTCGAATAGACTTTAACCCACAACTGTGCCAGCCTTTTTGAGGATGGGAGCTGTCTGTCTTTGCACAATGTTTGGTAGGGATCCCATCGCCCCCGTATCCTGCCTCAAACATGGAGCTTCCTCAATCAGTGTTAGCTGAAAGATGTGTCCTTTCCATGTTTACTGTATCGGAACAAATGGGGCTCTAGACATCTTTCCTTTGCTGCATTCCCTAGCTAGCTAGACAAATTTGGATTTTAGAAAATACATACATTTAGAGGCTGGACACAGTGACTCACACCTGTAATCCCAGACCTTTGGGAGGCTGAGGAAGGCAGATCACCTGAGGTCAGGAGTTCGAGACCAGCCTAGCCAACATGGCGAAACCCTGTCTCTACTAAAAATACAAAAATTAGGCAGGCGTGGTGGTGTGTGCCTATAGTTCCAGCTACTTGAGAAGCTGAGGCAGAAGAATCACTTGAACCTGAGAGGTGGAGGTTGTAGTGAGCTGAGATGGTGCCACTTCACTCCAGCCTGGGCAACAGAGTGAGACTCTGTCTCAGAAAAAAAGAAAAAGAAAATATATACATATAGAAATCAAATCTATTTCTTTTTACTTTTTTTGAGACAGAACTCACTCTGTTGCCCAGGCCGGAGTGCAGTGGCATCATCATAGCTCATTGCATCCTCGATCTCTTGGGCTTATGAGATCTTCCTTCCTTAGCCTTCTGAGTAGCTGGGACTACAGGCGTGCACCACCAAATGCAGCTAATATATTTTTATTTTTAGTAGAGACGAGATCTCACTATGTTGCCCAGACTGGTCTCAAACTTCTGAGCTCAAGTGATCCTCCTGCCTCAGCTGCCCAAAGTGCTGGGATCACAGACACGAGCCACCACGCCAGGCCTGAAAAGCAATTTCAGTTAAATAAGTTTTATAGACATGTTACCATGACTCTAATGACACTGTTTTGAGAAAAACAGAAATCCTGGCCTAGCTGACTTGGAACTCGTTTAATTTTGGAAGAGTTTGATAAGCTCCTTCCCATGAGAGTGAGGAGTGCCCAGAGTCCCCAGCCAGCCCAGCCTCTGTGGAAGCCTCAGTTGCCCTCATGTTCATGGGGACCCCGTGTCTCACCACAATCTGAAAGGCTGGGGCTGTGTGTGCGTGGGACACAGTGCCAGGATGCCTGAGGTTCAGCGCAGGACACTGACTTCAGCCCTTGGGAATCAGTGTTTGTCTCTCTTCCCCACCATCTAAGCCCTTGCTGCCCAGAGCCTGGCCTGTGAACTGCACTGGGCATTCTGAGCGGGGCGTGAGAGAGGCAGGAATGAAGACTCCCCCAGACCCCCTGAATCACAAACTTCATTCAAACAGGACTTGTTGGGTGATTATTCTGCATAGTAAAATTTGAGAAACACTTTAATCGCTTCTGTATTATTGATTACGAAGTATCCTAAGCTTTTTAAAAAGACCCCAATCTTTACATAACTGTAGTTGCTGACAGCCTGTGACACCTCTCTCCCCTTCCTTCTCCGGCAGGTGGGTGCCAGCCTCCGGCATCTGTGCTCCTGTTCCTCACCACACGATGGCCCCAGAGCCCCATGAAACCTGTAAATGATGCCAGAGGCCTAAGCTGCTCTCTCAAAGGTAATGCTGCTTTCCTGATTAAAAGATTAGGAGAGAGTGAGTCATTCCCACCAAGAATAGATTTGGATATTTTCCCAGAAATTTTCTCTTCCAAACCTGTGGAAGTTTACAGGTGCCCATTACATAAGGTGGCTTTTGATCACTTTCAATACAATGTGTTTTCGGCTATGCAATATGGATTTAAAATACATCATAACCAACTTATGATAAGAATGCATCCTCCTTTAGGGCATGGAGATTGGAGGAAGCACCTCTGAGCTCAGTATTTTAGCATGAATCTGTCTACCTTCAAATCTAAAGAGATGATTGTACATTTTTGAGCCCCCAATAGGACAAAAAGTGTTTGATTTCTTGCTACTGTTTTAATATTCTCTTTGTCCTGGCTTAGAGCTTTATTGCCGCATAACTGGTGCACAGTAAATGGCACATATTTAAAACCTACACGGTGAGGAGTTCTGACTTAGCTCCACACCAGCGAGACAGACCACAGTCAGAAAACAAGTCTCCTGTCACCCAGAGTTCTGTGCTCACTCTCCCCGGGCCCCTCCCCAGGAAGAGCTGCTTCCTGTCACCATAGACATGTCTGCATTTTCTGGAATTGTACAACGTGGAGTCATACAGCGCCTGTGGTTCTGCCGCCAGCTCTTCTGCTCAGCGTGAGGTGTTTGAGATTCAGCAACGCAGGGCGCCGTCAGCAGCCGCTGCCGTTTCATTGCTGAGCTGTCCAGCATTGCACCGACACATGCTAATTGGTTTAGCCAATGACTTGCTGAGGATATCTGGGTTGTTTCTAGGTGCTAGTGGTCAGAAATAAAGCTACAGTAAATTCCGGCGTGCAAGTATATGTGTAGAAATAGACTATCATTTCTGCTGTCGTCTTTGTTTTCTCTGTTTTTAGAGACAGGGTCTTGCTCTGTTGCTTAGGCTAGAATGCAGCGGTGCAATTATGGCTCACTGCTGCCTGACCTCCCGGGCTCAAGTGGTCCTCCTACCTCCACCTCCCTGGTAACTGGGACTGCAGACACATGCCACCCTGCCTAGATAATTGTTCAAAAAACTTTTTGTAGACAGAGGGTCTTCCTCTGTTGCCCAGGCTGGTCTTGAACTCCTGGGCTCCAGTGAAACTCCTGCCTTAGTCTCCCAAAGCACTGGGATTACAGGCATGTGCCAGCGTGCTTGGGTCTATCATTTCTTTTACAGAAATACCTAGGAGGGAAATGATGGCGTTATTTGGAAGGTATATTTTTAATTTTTAAAGAAATGGTCAAACTGTTTTCCAAACTTGTACCATTTCACATTTCCACCAGCAGTATCTGAGAGTTCCAGGTGTTTTATATTCTTATAAGCACTTGGTGGGTCCCTTTTGGAGGCATGTGTGCACATGGTGGTAGCTCACACTGGCACTGAGTGGCGCCTCCTTACTTAGTCTGATCTTTAGCGCTTTTCCACGTGCTTCTTGCCATCTGTGTGTCTTCTTTAGAGAAGTGTCTGTCCAAATCGCTGGCCTGTATTTTAATTAGAATGCTTCTTTTCCTATGATTGAAAATAAGCCTAGTTTGTAAATTGTGGATAGGATTTCTTTGTCAGATGTATGTTTTTCAAATAATTTCCCTTAGTCTTTAGACTGAAGATTTAAAATATTTTTGAATTTTGATAAAATTAAATTTAATGTAAAAAAATTATGATGGTGTTTTGGGTGTCATAGTTTTAAAGTTTTTGCCTAACCCAATTCAATAGTTAATTTTTGTATATAGGGGTTAGTTCCTCTCTCTGTCTTCTTCCTTCCTTCCTTCCTTGTCTTTCCTCTCCTCTCTCTTCCCCTCCCCCCTCCTCTCCTCCCCTCTCCTCTTCTTTCTTTTTTCTGAGACAGAGTCACCCTCTGTCACCCAGGCTGGATTATAGTGGCACATCCATGGCTCACTCACTGTAGCCTCAACCTCCCAGGCTCAAGCGATTCTCCTACCTCAGCCTCCTGAGCAGCTGGGACTACAGGCACCTGCTACCACATCCAACTGATTTTTTCATTTTTTTATAGAGGTGAAGTCTAGCCATGTTGCCCAGGCTTGTCTCAAACTCCAGGTCTCAAGTGATCCTCCTGCTTTGGCCTCCCAAAGTGCTGGGATTTCAGGTGTGAGCCTTTTCTTTCTTTCTTTCTTTCTTTCTTTCTTTCTTTCTTTCTTTCTTTCTTTCTTTCTTTCTTTCTTCCGTCCTTCCTTCCTTCCTTCCTTCCTTGCCTGCCTTCCTTCCTTCCTTCCTTCCTTCCTTCCTTCCTTCCTTCCTTTCTTGCCTGCCTTCCTTCCTTCCTTCCTTCCTTCCTTCCTTCCTTCCTTCTTTCTTTCTTTCCTTCTTTCTTTCTGCAATGCACATGCTGCCATGTTCCAGAAAAATTTGTTGAAATAACTATCTTTTTTTTGATTGAATGCCTTTGCATCTCTGTTAAAAGTTGCCTGACTTAAGTGTGCGTCTATTCCTGTACTGTCTACCGTTGATCCATGTGTCTATCCTTTCTCCAATGTCACACCCCCTGAGTTAATTTAGCGTTTGTGACATGTCTTGATGTAAGTTCTCCTATCTTGTTCCTCTGTTTTTAGCTGGATCACACCCTTTTAACACCTATGACGATAATAGCTTTCTAAGAAACGTTGGCTGCAGTTTCAATTTACTTTGCATTACTTTCCATTTGGCTTTGTTTATTTATGGGTTATACCGTAAAAGAGCTTTTAATTGAATCTTAAATTCTATCTACTTTGACACACCACTATTTTATGTACCAGTCAGAAAGAAAGAAGCCTCTGATTGTAAGGTGCATCCTGAGTTAGAGATTTAAAAGGTTAAACATGTATTTTATATTAATATAAAATGGCCAATGTTAGACAATTATCATGAAAAGAAACAATTCATCCTGGGTCATGGTCCTCAGAGAACTGGAGAATTTCTTTGACTTCATGAATGAGCAGAATTTCTTTTAGCTAATTAGAATTTATTTCTGACTCTCTATAAAGGCTAGTAAATACATCTTTACATTTAGGCAACTGTATTAGTCCATTTGACACACTGCTGATAAAGCCATACCTGAGGCTGGATAACATAAAGAAAAAGAGGTTTCATGGACTCTCAATTCCATGTGGCTGGGGAGGCCTCCCAATCGTGGTGGAAGGCTAAAGGCACATCTTACATGGTGGCAGACAAAAAGAATGAGAGCCAAGTGAAAGGGGAAGAAAGCCCCTTATCAAACCGTCTGAGCTCATGAGACATATTCACTATCATGAGAACAGCATGGGGGAAATCGTCCCGGTGATTCAATTATCTCCCACCAGTTCCTTCTACAACACTTGGAAATTATGAGAGCTGCAATCCAAGATGAGATTTGGGTGGGGACACAGCCAAACCATATCAGCAGCCAATACACAGACGAATTTTGGTGCCATCTTTCACTTTTTATGTGTGGCTATTTTTTGGTTTATAGAAGCATCTAGATTTCCTTCCACAGTAACCAGCTTGTTGAGTTAACCATGTGTAAAATGACTAGCGCAGTGGCGTACACATTGTAACTGCTCCTCTCCCTAGGGTTTCGTGTCTTGTAGCCCCACTGACTTTGACTTTGGGCTGGTCCATTAGCCTTTACCATGACTCCTTCCTTCCTCTGCTTATCACCTGAGAAATGTATTAGGTTTATAGTTAAAAAGACAAGAGTAATTTTGTGAGGATTATGGGATTACATTTTCGTCATATAAACGGAGCTGGAGCTTGTGGGGGTGCATTCTGGGTGCAAGGCATGCTCTGCAGGATTTATGTGTATGATCTCATTTAAGCCTCATAAGGGTCTTAAAAGGTTGAACTTTCGGGCTCACATGTTATTGCTGAGGCTCAGAGGGGTGAGTGGCTTTCAAATGGTCACGTGGTGGTACTGAGGGGCCAGGATGGAAGCCTGCATGCTTCCTGGTTCCAGGGCCAGGTCCTCATGCCCCTTCGACCCCCAAGGTAGGTTCATCATGAACTCTAGATACAAATTATGACTCTAAAGTGGCAAACCATGATTTCCAGCTTATCTCTATTTAAACAGACGATATTGGCTGACAATCTTTTATTCATGATCTACCTTTACTTCTTTTATTCTTATGAAATGGCAAAGAAAAAATATATTTTTAATTTTCAATATTTGGTGTTTGTGGCTACTGTTATCAGTCTTGGTTCTGAAGCGAGGTGGATATTGAAAAGCCTGAAAGATACTAGACTGTTGCATTACGAGGAACAGCTCTGCTCTCCAGAACTGCTGTCCCCACGTTTCCCTCCTCCTGTGTCTCCCTACCTATGAGCTTGTGTATCATTCACATGTATTTAGGGCTCACTGAAGTCCATTTACTCCTTCTTTCTTGAAGACTTATTAACAAAGGCGCTGAAGGGCTGTGAGCACCATAGATGCCAGCTCATGTTCTCACCCTTGTTCCAAATGCACCACTTTATTGTGATGCTTTGACATCTTGGGGTCTGTGGACCCTAGAGGGACACCCCTCCCAGGGTTACTCATTCCTGGAGAGCAAACAACTCATCTTTCAGATGCAAACCAACCAATCCAGAGGCAATGCCCCCAACCTCCTCTTTCACTGGGCTTTTGCACTCCAGGGATGCCATATACCAGCCCTGCACCTCAGGGGCAGGTATCAGGCAACTAGGGATGGCTACTGTGTCCAGACCTTCCAAACTGATTCAAGCCAGCCAACCTGAAGCCTGTCACCCTGCCTCACCGTTCCTTCCCATGGAAACCACAATAGAGGCTCTGGGCCCTGCTTCCCCCCTACCCCTTCTGCCTCCTGACCCACTCAGGTACCCCATGCCAGGCTCAAACCACCTTTTCAATGATGGTTGTCTCTTGATTTGTTGGCATCACCATGCCTAAATAATAATAAAATGTCCATTTTAAGATATTTCTCCAACAAGCATTTCTTTCTTTAGAAGGGAAATGTGTGCAAAGCAAACCAGAAGAGTATATGTCACACATTCTGTATGCTGTGAATCATGGGTACCTTTAAACTATCAAATTCAAATGGAAACATATAAGGCTAGAGTCAGTGTAACTCTGTATCTTATGCATCAAGATGTTTGCTTTGGGAACAAAATGAGTCATTATTTCTTAAGTGCTTATGAGATAATGTATTCATACAAAATATTTTTCTTTAGCAGGAAGTACCTTTCACAGCCATGCCTTCATTATAATGAATGCACCACAAAAGTCATTTGTAGATGAAGAACAATGTTTTTCTTCAGAATCTTGCATTTCAAATTTGCTGAAAAATGTCCCTCTGAAGTGGACCATTTCCCTGCACAGATGGTGATGCACTATGAAAAAGCAAGTAGCTATCCATCATGGTGTAGGGTGAAACTCTTTCATAATGCTAAGGCAATAATGTCACATAAAATCCTCCACCCAATGCTTCCCATTATACATCTGGTCAGCCAATATGTAAAGATAGTCGTGGAGTCTTAATGTTTTCTAATCATGTTTAACTCACGTGACATTGAACTTGAAGTGATTAAGTGTTTCTGGTAGTACTGGTGTGAGTGTGTGTGTGTGTGTGTGTGTATGTATGAGTGTGTATGAGTGTATATGTGTGTATGAAAGAGGGAGATGGAGGAGTCTAATGTTATCACAGAAGGCACATCATGGTGCTACTCAAATGAAGAATTCATTTTCAGTTCCTCTTCTAGGTTGAAAGTAATTTCCTGGTAAAAGTGAGCCTTAAACGCCACCCTCATTGCCATGGCAGAGAGATGAAAGCAAACCCTTCACAGAGAACACAGAACATGTATGCCCAGATTCCAGAGACATAATTCCAAAATTACCCAGGACCTGCAGGGGAGTCACACAGCTCAGCATCTATCCCTGGACATGCAGACCACAACCTTGAATAAGTTTATAAGCAACAATTGAATTTTAAAATAAGACCTTGAAGGGAAAGCAGGTATTTCAGGGTAGAGGAGGCCTGAGAATTAGGTGGGACTTAGACAAAAATGTCATTGGAGAGAGCATTTCTAGCTGATCCTAAGAGGAAGGTTCTCACTGATCCATCAGTGAGAGAAACAGAGTGAATGGGATCAGAGTTGCTTAATATCTTTACAGCCCACGTCCTACTGAGTACTACAGGAGACAATTGTGTATCTTTACAGCCCACGTTCTACTGAGTACTACAGGAAACAATTGTATATCTTTACAGCCCACGTTCTATTGAGTACTATAGAAAACAAGTGTATATCTTTACAGCCCACTTCTACTGAGTACTATAGGAAACAAGTGTATATCTTTACAGCCCACGTTCTATTGAGTACTATAGGAAACAAGTGTATATCTTTACAGCCCACGTTCTATTGAGTACTATAGAAAACAATTGTATATCTTTGCAGCCCACGTTCTATTGAGTACTATAGGAAACAATTGTATATCTTTGCAGCCCACGTTCTACTGAGTACTATAGGAAACAATTGTATATCTTTGCAGCCCACGTTCTACTGAGTACTATAGAAAACAATTGTATATCTTTACAGCCCACGTTCTACTGAGTACTATAGGAAACAATTGTATATCTTTACAGCCCACGTTCTACTGAGTACTATAGGAAACAATTGTATATCTTTACAGCCCACATTCTACTGAGTACTATAGGAAACAATTGTATATCTTTACAGCCCACGTTCTACTGAGTACTATAGAAAACAATTGTTCCATTATCGTTGTTGTTTTCACTAAGCTTGACGTAAATGACTTGCTTTAAAAATACTGGGTTGATATTACCTGGCAGTGAAGGATGCGATGTCAAAGAATATAAAGCATCAGGTTAAAAATCACCCTAAGAAACCGGTCTTTAAGATTGCTGACTGAGGGTGTGGTACATAAGGTGTGTCAGCTGTGTCCCCACACAAATCTCACCTAGAATTGTAATAATCCCCACGTGTCATGGGAGGGACACTGTGGGGGGTAATTGAATAATGGGGACAGTTTTTTCCCTGTGCTATTCTAGTGACAGTAAGTCTCACAAGATCTGATGGGTTCATAAGGGACAGTTGCCCTGCACGTGCTCTCTTGTCTGTCATCAGGTAAGACATAACTTTGCTCCTCATTTGCCTTCTGCCATGATTGTGAGGCCTCCCCAGCTATGTAGAACACTGCCCAGTCCTGGGTATGTATGTATGTATGTATGTATTTATTTATTTGAGACAGAGTTTTGCTCTTGTTATCCAGGCTGGCGTGCAATGGTGCAATCTTGGCTCACCGCAACCTCCACCTCCTGGGTTCAGGCAATTCTCCTGCCTCAGCCTCCCGAGTAGCAGGGATTACAGGCACGTGCCACCATGCACAGCTAATTTTTGTATTTTTAGTAGAGACGGGGTTTCACCATGTTGACCAGGATAGTCTCGATCTCTTGAGCTCGTGATCCACCCGCCTCGGCCTCCCATAGTGCTGGGATTACAGGTGTGAGCCACCGCGCCCGGCCCGGGTATGTCTGTATTAGGAGAGTGAGAGCAGACTAATACATAAGGATACGGCTTCATGTTTCATGATCGTCATCACTCCGTCCTAAGTGTTTCTTTTCATCTAACGAAGATGATGTTCGGTTTGGAAATGTAAAGAATTAATGATGACTCCAAGGCCTTTGAATGAGCTCTATAAGATGATGCTGAATCCTGATTCAGTGCTGGGAGTCCTCTCTGAACATGAGGTCCCTACATTTATAGATAAATTAGGCCCATAAATACTAAGGTGGAAGGAAAGGAAAAGTCCCCTAAAGATTCGTGAATGAATGACTTGACTCAAACTTCACACACACACACACACACACACACACACACACACACGACATTCCAAGTTTTAGGAGCAATCAGTGATACCGTTAAGGAGGGGTTGGGCTTCAATGTTACCGTGAAGGACACTGGAATGTTGCCATGTATGTTTATTAATTTTGGATTGTTTTACTTTTTTAGAAGGGCAAGTTGAGATTGTCAGCGTGTAAAGCACATGTCGTCAGCTTTAGGTATTTTAATCATGGTAAGAAATGGAATTAACTGCTCAACCAAAACCACTGGAGAATGATCATGGTCACCATTTTTCCTGAATCACGGAAATCCCAATCTTCAGAGGAACGGGGCATTTGGACTCATTTGACTGCTTCAGTTTCCTCAAATTTTCTTGCTAAACTAAAACTATGTAAAATAATACAGCAATAAAGAGGCACTTCCAACGATATCTCTTCACTGTATCTCAGCTTCTACTTTGTTGAGCAAGACTGCCATGAATGTTTGACCTTTAGACATTGAGATAGTTTTCTAAAGATCAGTTATGCTTGATCCAGAAGTGAATTAATATCCTTGAAGTCTCCTTTCCCAAGAGATCCATGGGTTCACTGAGGCTTTATCTATTACAGAAGGGAAAAGAACGTCCACAAGCAACCTCTTATTCTCCCAAGTTGGTGACCTTTGCAAATTACATCCAGCAAGTCCTGGGCAGATCCTAATCTGACATAATTCAGAACCACATCGGTCAGTTTGGGGATCTTCTCCTAAAGAAGCATTGTGCTGGGAAATACTGGGTCTCAGCAACAGGATCTGTTGATCATGGTGAGTAGGGCCTTTCCTACCAACATCTCGTTTTACTGAAATGTTTTTGTTAGTGCTGTGCTGTGTGCCAGGCACCACGCCAAGCCCTTTAGCATTTCTGATTTACATAATCATCCTAATAACCTCATGAGGAAAGTGCTGGTAGTGTTGGCACCAACACTGGACAAGGACACTGAGAGACTCCATCTGCCGATTTGTCCTGGTCCCAGGGCCGGGGTGGCAGGGTGGTGCCTCCCTGGCTCGTGGGCCATGTGCTGCATTACAGGCTCTTCTGTTGTTATTCTTAGGGACCTCCTGATATGCAGTCAGTTTTGTATTTCCCTTTTGTTTATTTGGTTTTGAGATGGAGTCTCACTCTGTCGCCCAGGCTGGAGTGCAGTGACACAATCTTATCTCACTATGACCTCCATTTCCTGGGTTCAAGCAATTCTCCTGCCTCAGGCTCTGGAGTAGCTGGAACTGCAGGCACCTGCCACCACACCTGGCTAATTTTTGTATTTTTAGTACAGATGAGGTTTTACTATATTGGCCAGGGTGGTCTAGAACTCCTGATCTCAAGTGATGCTCCTGCCTCAGCCTCTCAAAGTGCTGGTATTACAGGTGTGAGCCACCCATTTGGCCTGATTTTATATTTCTAAATGTAATAGAACATAATTCCTGGATAAAGAGCTTGGGCTGTGGAGCCAGACATGGGTTTGAATTGAGCTCAGCTGCTTATTAGCAGGGCGAAGTTCAGAAACATGATCATTTTCCTTTGCGTCTTTGTCTTATCTGTGATATAAACATAAGTCAGTCTGTAGGGATAATAACAGAATTAGAAAAAAAAATACCAAACACCAAGGATGGCACCTGACTCTTAGTAGCACTTTGGTGGGACCTATTTAATAATGATTGATTAAGTATTAATAATAAGGCAAAAGGGGATAGAAACGGTGTGACTGCAAACAAAGGATTGCACGATTGAACCAAAAGCAGTCAGAGCTTTCTTTTTTTTTCTAAATGAATTAAAGAAAGCTTGGCCTATTGTTTCTTGAATCTGTTGGGTTATATGGGTAATGTGTTGATAATTTGCTCTACAATCAAAAGTAAATATTTTCTTCTAAAAGAAAAAAGCACACATATGATTTCATGTTTCAAATCTAAGATGAAAGCAGCTTAAAAGTTTTAATAATGGTATTTAATGCTTTGTGGCATTCTGTTAACATTTAGAAAAAATAAATTTAACACAGTTGGTGCTAGGGAGCTACTACATGCAGACTGACAATTATTGTCAGTTTATTTGGTCTTTTGGATACTGTATTTCTAACAGGCATTGAGAGACATCTTTTCATGAACGTGTTTTATAGGTGAATAAATATTTAGTTCAATCTGATCATTGCCAGTTTTCTGATCATTGCCAGTTTTTGAGTCTTTTAAAATAAGGATTTATTTACACTAAATCCAATATTGTCCTTGGGAAGTAATCTTTTACAAGCAAATAGATTAATGAACAGACTATGAGCTAGTACCTAGCTGAGTGTAATCAAGGCAGTTTGAAGACACTAATATCCAAATTCCGGCAATCCCATTGCGTTTACCATTTACATGAATACATTGTACCAATGGTGGGACCAAGGGTCTCTGTCAATGGGGGCATGCACAGGAAAATAAGGAGATGACATGGATTAATGTCTCTGTCTTTCTTTTTTTTTTTACAAAATATACTTTCAAGATGAGCTCTGATTTTGCTCTGACAGCCTGGTGATCAGGAGCAAGATGACAAAATGCTGCATCTTCTGAGGAGGAAAAGTACAAGTTACGTAGGAAAGCCTCAGCTTCCCTTAAAGAAGGCAGAGTAATTAATAGTGATCCAGGGCGCTGGCTGTGGTATGGAGGTCACTTCGTGGCATAGGTTCTGCCAGGTAGATACGTTTTTATTTGTTAAGTTGAATGTATTTGCGTAGTCTAGTCTAAATGAGCTAAAATGAACAGTGTTTCCTTTCGCTCTGAGCTATGCCAGCTCTTCCTTTAACTGGACCTTTGAGTATTACACCTGCTTTCCTATTAGGTTGGTGCAAAGGTAGTCGCAGTTTTGCCATTATTTTTACACCCACCTAATATCTACTCTCCAAGCCTAAGTGCCACTCCAGGGGTGGCTATGTGTGTCCTCACTGGGATGGGCGAGCTCCGTGAACAGCATCTTACAAGATAGCTTCCTGGGATCCTCATGTGAAACCCTCCCCTTTTCCCTTCTCCCTCTATTCTCTGCAGCGCTGGTCACCATCTGTCACACATTTATTTCCTTATTGTCCCCTCCCACCCACACAGCCTGCACTGCCCAGCAGGGCTGGGATATTGTTTTGTTTTGGTTTGTTTGCCACGGCTTTTTAATGAATACCTTGGACAGCGCCTGATACCTGGCATGAATTCGGTATGTATTTTTGAAATGAAGTTCCTGAATAACTCAGCCTAAAAGCAGGAGTGGGGGCATTTTTTCCCCTGCAGAGGTCTTGCAGAATAGTGAGTTTCTTGACTATTTTTTGAATTTCACAGACCATGAACATTCTCAGCATTTTGGAGAATGACAGAGGTCCGTAAATTTCAATTTGGTTAATGAGATGGGCTTTCACCATGTTGGCCAGGCTGGTCTCAAGCTCCTGACATCACGTGATCTGCCTGCCTGGGCCTCTCAAAGTGCTGGGATTCCTGCTCCCACTTTCCATGCTTAGAATTAATGCCTGCTCCTTCACTTTCTGCTTTTGAAAACCACACCCCTTTCTAAAATTGGTTGACAATGGAGTAAGCGTTGAGTGCTGTGGCTCATGAATGATGAATCAGAGCTTCCCATCAGAATGGTTCCATCTTCAATGCTTCTTGTTGCTTGAGAACTTGCCAGGTGCTTCAAACTGTGCCCTACCCTTGAGACCTGGTCTCCACCTCAAGGAATCTGGAATTGCTGGAGAGAGCAGAAAAAGACACACAACACTACAGGAAAAGCACAGGGCGTGGTGCTGACATCCTGAGCTGTGGGGTGCAAGCCTGTGGGGACTTGGTAGTGAAGGTGGGCAGCAGGTGATTATGGATGGGGGGAGGTTCTATGAAGTGGGCTTCCATGTGGGTTAGGATTGGGAGGAGAGGGTGGGACAGGCAGTAGATATGAGCCTGTTAGCTCCAGCTGGCAAGGGTGAGGGGAGGAGAGATCAGAAAGAGACAGTATTACAGGAAACACTGCATAAGAACGAATAAAAAAGCCAGGTTTTAGTTCTAGATCCTTGAGGAATCGCCACCCATTTGACCCAGCAATCCCATTACTGGGCATATATCCAAAGGATTATAACTCATTCTACTATAAAGACACATGCACACGAATGTTTATTGTGGCACTGTTCACAATAGCAAAGACTTGGAACCAACTCAAATGCCCATCAGTGATAGACTGGATAAAAAAATGTGGCACATATGCACCATGGAATACTATGGAGCCATAAAAAAGATGAGTTCATGTCCTTTGCAGGAACATAGATGAAGCTGGAAACCATTATCCTCAGCAAACTAACAAAATAACAGAAAACCAAACACTACATGTTGTCACTTATAATAGGAGTTGAACAATGAGAACACATGGACACAGCGAGGGGAACATCACACACCGGGACCTGTCGGGGCTGGGGAGGGGTAGGGGAGGGAGAGCATTAGGAGAAATAACTGACATAAATGATAGGTTGATGGCTGCAGCAAACCTCCATAGCACGTGTGTACCTATGTAACAAACCTGCAGGTTCCGCACATGTATCCCAGAACTCCAAGTATAAAAAACAAAACAAAACAAAACAATAACAAAACCAGGTTAATTTCTATTTATTTATTTTTAATTTTTTATTGCATTTTAGGTTTTGGGGTACATGTGCAGAACATGCAAGACAGTTGCATAGGTACACACATGGCAGTGTGTTTTGCTTCCTTTCTCCCCTTCACTCACATTTGGCATTTCTCCCCAGGCTATCCCTCCCCAGCTCCCCCGCCACTGGCCCTCCCCTTTTCCCCCCAATAGACCCCAGTGTTTAGTACTCCCCTCCCTGTGTCCATGTGTCCTCATTTTTCATCACCCGCCTATGAGTGAGAATATGCGGTATTTCATTTTCTGTTCTTGTGTCAGTTTGCTGAGAATGATGGTCTCCAGATTCATCCATGTCCCTACAAACGACACAAACTCATCATTTCTGATTGCTGCATAATATTCCATGATGTATATGTGCCACATTTTCCCAGTCCAGTCTATCATCAATGGGCATTTGGGTTGGTTCCAGGTCTTTGCTATTGTAAACAGTGCTGCAATGAACATTCGTGTGCATGTGTCCTTATAGTAGAACGATTTATAGTCCTTTGGATATGTACCCAGTAATGGGATTGCTGGGTCAAATGGAATTTCTATTTCTAAGGCCTTGAGGAATCGCCACACTGTCTTCCACAATGGTTGAACTAATTTACACTCCCACCAGCAGTGTAAAGGTGTTCCTTTTTCTCCACATCCTCTCCAGCATCTGTTGTCTCCAGATTTTGTAATGATCGCCATTCTAACTGCCGTGAGATGGTTTCTCAATGTGGTTTTGATTTGCATCTTTCTGATGACCAGTGATGATGAGCATTTTTTCATATGATTGTTGGCCTCATATATGTCTTCTTTTGTAAAGTGTCTGTTCATATCCTTTGCCCATTTTTGAATGGGCTTGTTTGTTTTTCTCCTGTAAATCTGTTTGAGTTCTTTGTAAATTCTGGATATCAGCCCTTTGTCAGATGGGTAAACTGCAAACATTTTTTCCCATTCTGTTGGTTGCCAATTCACTCTAGTGACTGTTTCTTTTGCCGTGCAGAAGCTGTGGAGTTTGATTAGGTCCCATTGTCTATTTTGGCTTTTGTTGCCAATGCTTTTAGTGTTTTGTTCATGAAGTCCTTGCCTACTCCTATGTCCTGGATGGTTTTGCCTAGATTTTCTTCTAGGGTTTTTATGGTGCCAGGTCTTATGTTTAAGTCTTTAATCCATCTGGAGTTAATTTTAGTGTAAGGTGTCAGGAAGGGGTCCAGTTTCTGCTTTCTGCACATGGCTAGCCAGTTTTCCCAACACCATTTATTAAACAGGGAATCCTTTGCCCATTGGTGGTTTTTGTCAGGTTTATCAAAGATTGTATGGTTGTAGATATGTTGTGTTGCCTCCGATGCCTCTGTTTTGTTCCATTGGTCTATATCTCTGTTTTGGTACCAGTACCATGCTGTTTTGATTACTGTAGCCTTGTAGTATTGTTTGAAATCCAGTAGTGTGATGCCCCCCGCTGTGTTCTTTTTGCTTAGAATTGACTTGGCTATGTGGGCTCTCTTTTGGTTCCATATGAAGTTCATGGTGGTTTTTTCCAGTTCTGTGAAGAAAGTCAGTGGTAGCTTGATGGGGATAACATTGATTCTGTAAATTACTTTGGGCAGTATAGCCATTTTCACGATATTGATTCTTCCTAACCATGAACATGGAATGTTTCTCCATCTGTTGGTGTCCTCTCTGATTTCGTTGAGCAGTGGTTTGTAGTTTTCCTTGAAGAGGTCTCTTATGTTCCTTGTGAGTTGTATTCCTAGGTATTTTATTCTTTTTGTAGCAATTGTGAATGGCAGTTCCTTCTTGATTTGGCTCTCTTTAAGTCTGTTACTGGTGTAGAGGAATGCTTGTGATTTTTGCACATTGATTTTATATCCTGAGACTTTGCTGAAGTTGCTTATCAGTTTCAGGAGTTTTTGGGCTGAGGCGATGGGGTCTTCTAGGTATACGATCATGTCATCTGCAAATAGAAACAATTTGGCTGCCACCTTTCCTGTTTGAATACCCTTTATTTCTTTTTCTTGCCTGATTGCTCTGGCTAGAATTTCCAGTACTATATTGAATAGGAGTGGTGAAAGAAGGCATCCTAGTCTAGTGCCGGATTTCAAAGGGAACGCTACCAGTTTTTGCCCATTCAGCATGATGTTGGCTGTTGGTTTGTAGTAAATAGCTTTTATTACTTTGAGATACGTTCCATCGATACCAAGTTTATTGAGAGTTTTTAGCATAAAGGTCTGTTGAATTTTGTTGAATGCCTTCTCTGCATCAATTGAGATAATCATGTGGTTTTTGTTTTTGGTTCTGTTTATGTGGTGAATTACATTGATAGACTTGCGTATGTTGAACCAGCCTTGCATCCCTGGGATGAATCCTACTTGATCATGATGGATACGTTTTTTGATTTGCTGTTGCAATCAGCTTGCCAATATTTTATTGAAGATTGTTGCATCTATGTTCATCATAGATATTGGCTTGAAGTTTTCTTTTCTTGTTGGGTCTCTGCTGGGTTTTGGTATCAGGATGATATTGGTCTCATAAAATGATTGGGAAGGATTCCCTCTTTTTGGATTATTTGGAATAGTTTCAGAAGGAATCGTATTAGCTCCTCTTTGTGTGTCTGGTAGAATTCGGCTGTGAACCCATCTGGACCTGGGCTTTTTTTGTGTGGTAGGCTCTTAATTGCTGCCTCGACTTCTGACCTTGTTATTGGTCTATTCATAGTTTCAGCTTCCTCCTGGTTTAGGCTTGGGAGGACACAGGTGTCCAGGAATTTATTCATTTCTTCCAGGTTTACTAGTTTATGTGCATAGAGTTGTTTGTAATATTCTCTGATGATGATTTGAATTTCTGTGGAATCTGTGGTGATTTCCCCTTTGTCATTTTTTATTGCATCTATTTGGTTGTTCTCTCTTTTCTTTTTTATCAGTCTGGCTAGTGGTCTGTCTATTTTGTTGATCTTTTCAAAAAACCAGCTCTTGGATTTATTACTTTTTTGAAGGGTTTTTTGTGTCTCTATCTCCTTCAGTTCAGCTCTGATCTTAGTCATTTCTTTTCTTCTGCTAGGTTTTGAGTTTTTTTGATCTTGCTCCTCTAGCTCTTTCAATTTTAATGATAGGGTGTCAATTTTGGATCTCTCCATTCTCCTCATATGGGCACGTATTGCTATATACTTTCCTCTAGAGACTGCTTTAAATGTGTCCCAGAGATTCTGGCATGTTGTGTCTTCGTTCTCATTGGTTTCGAAGAACTTCTTTATTTCTGACTTCATTTCATTGTTTATCCAGTCAACATTCAAGAGCCAGTTGTTCAGTTTCCATGAAGCTGTGTGGTTCTGGCTTGGTTTCTTAATTCTGAGTTCTAGCTTGATTGCACTATGGTCTGAGAGACTGTTTGTTATGATTTCAGTTGTTTTGCATTTGCTGAGGAGTGCTTTACTTCCAATTATCTGGTCAATTTTACAGTAGGTGTGATGTGGTGCTGAGAAGAATGTATATTCTGTGGATTTGGGGTGGAGAGTTCTGTAAATGTCTATCAGATTTGCTGGTTCCAGGTCTGAGTTCAAGCCCTGGATATCCTTGTTGATTTTCTGTCTGGTTGATCTGTCTAATATTGACTGTGGAGTGTTAAAGTCTCCCACTATTATTGTGTGGGAGTCTAAGTCTCTTTGTAAGTCATTAAGAACTTGCCTTATGTATCTGGGTGCTCCTGTATTGGGTCCATATATGTTTAGGATTGTTAGCTTTTCTTGTTGTATCGATCCTTTTACCATTATTTAATGGCCTTCTTTGTCTCTTTTGATCTTTGTTGCTTTAAAGTCTATTTTATCAGAGATGAGAATTGCAACTCCTGCTTTTTTTTGCTCTCCATTTGCTTGGTAGATCCTCCTCCATCCCTTTATTTTGAGCCTTTGTGTATCCTTACATGTGAGATGGGTTTCCTGGATACAGCACACTGATGGGTTTTGGTTTTTTATCCAATTTGCCAGTCTGTGTTTTTTGATTGCTGCATTTAGTCCATTTATATTTAGGGTTAATATTGTTATGTGTGAATTTGATACTGCCATTTTGATACTAGCTGGCTGTTTTGTCCATTAGTTGATGAAGATTCTTCATTATGTTGATGCTCTTTAGCATTTAGTCTGATTTTGGAATGGCTGGTACTGGTTGTTCCTTTCTATGTGTAGTGCCTCTTTCAGGAGCTCTTGTAAAGCAGGCCTGGTGGTGACAAAATCTCTGAGTACTTGCTTGTTCGCAAAGGATTTTATTTTTCCTTCACTTCTGAAGCTCAGTTTGGCTGGATATGAAATTCTGGGTTGAAAGTTCTTTTCTTTAAGAATGTTGAATATTGGCCCCCACTCTCTTCTGGCTTGTAGTGTTTCTGCTGAGACATCTGCTGTGAGTCTGATGGGCTTCCCTTTATGGGAGACCCGACCTTTCTCTCTGGCTGCCCTTAGTATTTTCTCCTTTATTTCAACCCTGGTGAATCTGACGATTATGTGCCTTGGGGTTGCTTTTCTTGTGGAATATCTTTGTGGTGTTCTCTGTATTTCCTGCATTTGAGTGTTGGCCTGCCTTGCTAGGTGGGGGAAATTTTCCTGGATAATGTCCTGAAGAGTATTTTCTAGCTTGGATTCATTTTCTTCATCACCTTCTGGTACACCTATCAAACGTAGGTTAGGTCTCTTCACATAGTCCCATATTTCTTGGAGACTTTGTTCATTCCTTTTTGCACTTTTTTCTCTAATCTTGGTTTCTCATTTTATTTCATTGAGTTGATCTTCGACTTCTGATATTCTTTCTTCTGCTTGGTCAATTCAACTGTTGAAAGTTGTGCATGCTTCACGAAGTTCTCGTATTGTGTTTTTCATCTCCTTCAATTCATTCATATTCCTCTCTAAGTTATCCATTCTTGTTATCATTTCCTCAAATCTTTTTTCAAATCTTTTTTCAAGGTTCTTAGTTTCTTTGCATTGATTTAAAACATGTTCTTTTAGCTCACAAGAGTTTCTCATTATCCACCTTCTGAAGTCTAATTTCATCATTTTGTCACAGTCATTCTCTGTCCAGCTTTGTTACCTTGCTGGTGAAGAGTTTTGGTCCTTTGTAGGAGGTGAGGTGTTCTGGTTTCGGGTGTTTTCCTCCCTTTATTGCTGGTTTCTTCCCATCTTTGTGGATTTATCCACCTGTCATCTGAGTAGTTGCTGACTTTTCGATTGGGTCTCTGAGTGGACGCCCAGATTGTTGATGATGAAGTATTTCTGTTACTTGGTTTTCCTTCTACCAGTCTAGCCCCTCCACTGTATGACTGCTGAGGTTCACTCCAGGCCCTGCTTGTCTGGGGTGCACCTATAGCAGCTGCAGAACAGTGAGGGAGGCTACCAGTTTCTTTTTCTGCTATCTTTGTCCCAGAATGATGCCTCTCAAATGTCAGTCTTCTGGATATAGAGGGGTCAGGGAGCTGTTTGAGGAGACAGTCTGTACTTTATAGGAGCTTAAGTGCTGAGCTGTGAGCTCTGTTGTTCATTCAGGGCTGTTAGAACATTTAATTCTGCTGCAGCAGAACTCATTAAAAAAACCCTTTTTTTCTCAGATGCTCTGTCTCAGGGGGTTGGAGCTTTTTTTTTGAGTGTCTGTTGTGCTGTCCTGCCCAGCTAGGAGGCAGTCTAGTCACTATTTGCCTGCCGAGTCTCTGCCCTGCTGGTGTGAGGTCCGCCCTGTTGCTGCAGGCTCTGCCCTGCTGCTGCGCTCTCCGCCCTGCTGCCACGGGCTATGGCCTGCGGTGGAGTCTCTCTGTTGTGGCGGGTTGCCTGGGCAACAGCAGGCTGGGTCAGCAATGGGAGTGTAACCTCAGTAGGGGCGGATTGCCTCGGTAATGGCAGACGCCCCTCCCCAACTGAGCTGCATCATCCTGGGTTCAGCTGTGCCCACAGTGAAACTCTCCACCCGGAGCGTTTGGAATCGCTGTTTTGTTTGTCCCACTGTGCTGGCCCAAACGCTGTTTCCCTGAAATCTCCTGACCTGGCTCACTGTCCAAGTCTCATTCAATCAGATGGATATGCCAATCTGCCCTCTCAAGTCTCAGATTGCCAGTTCAACAGGGCACCCGGACCAGTGCACTTTGTGTGGAGTGCTGTGGAGTGCCACTGTGCTGCACGCCGGCTGCCGGCTGCACCGGCTGCCAGCTGCACCGGCCAAAACTGCTGCGCTGGCGTTCCGTGTCTCTTTTATACCTGGGAATTTTCCCGTTCTGTGGGCAACAAAGATCCATCTGGAAATGTGGCCCTGACTCACCCTCCGCGCGTTTACCGAGAGCTTCAATTCTGGGTTGTTCTCATGGCGCCATCTTGAGTCGGTCCCCCCCCAAAACCAGGTTTATAAGGACACATGTTACTGGTTGTGATATTTATTAAAGTAAGCTGAATTCTCACGAAGCATGGACAGCACGATCTCCTGTTCTCAGAGGTGTACTGTTTGGACAGAACTTTCACCTCTCCTTATTTGGATTTCTTGTAGGAAACAGCCCTTTCTTCAGGACACGAAGTCACTGTTTCTATCTAGCAGCTTGGACCAAATACCTAGTAAACTTTGCTGAAGATCTTTGGACCATTCTTGGTTCATGTGGTTTTGTGTGGTGGTGGAATACTTCGCCACAAGTGGCAGATCCCTGTAAACGTCTCTGAATGTATTCCTGTAAATTTACAGAATCAAAGCTGGCCATGGGATACTGCTTTTGTATTATATCAGATTGATGGCGATGATGGCCCTTTTTGGGCAATATTGAAGGAATGAGATTTTAGCATTTGACTTTAAAGAATTAATGCTAAATTGGCTTAACCACTTTGCCATTTCTTCTTTTCACTTAAGTAACCATGAATAAAGATTTTATCCAAATTCATAAGCTTTGTTTATATTCTATTATGAATTACCAGTTAATTCAGTTGAAAAAAGATTGTTATTGACTGCTTGAATTTCACACCTTCTAAGCAAATCTTTCTGTCATATTGAAGAGAACCGTAGATGCATTTTTTCATTTAAAAAGCATTTTAGACATTCAGCACTCCCCCCAATTGTCCACCAATCTTCTCATGCCTCATTTTCCTCCGTGTAGAGTGGGGATAATCATGGCTCCTGTGACTTTTACAGATGTGTATTCAGCGGCTCGGGTTGCCCTGGAGAGCACTAAGGCAGGTGAAGAATTTGTCTTTCCCTGTGGCCACTGGGGTGGTGGGTGGGAGCAGCCATGGGAGTGAGAGTCAGGGACAGGAGATGGAGAAGGAAGGCAAGAGAGGGACAGAGTGCCTGGCGGTGGGTCCCAGCTACAGAGTCTGCAGGGAAAGCATGATCACTGCTGTGCAGGCTGAGGGAGCAGAATGGCGTGGAAGAGGTGCCTTGAACCCACGCAGCTGCTGACCACTGAGAGGTGCCCTGAGCCCACTCACCTGCTGTCCACTCAGTGGTGCCCTGAGCCCACTTAGCTGCTGTCCCCTCAGCTTTGTGCTGAAGCATGGAGGAGGGAAATCAACAAGCAGGGTCAGGGCAAGAGACAGACAGCAGGCATTGACCATCGGATTACCAGTAAGATGTTTGACCTTTCCCTCTCTATTTTCAGACCTATTACCCCACCCCACCCCTCAGGCAACCACATTCATGAGTAATTATTCTCCAAAGCACCCTGCAGAACTCTGTTACTTTGAATTCTCCTGAGAAAGATCCCTGAGACAAGGATTTGAGTTTGAGCCACCTCTTTGGGAGACAATCCTGGGAAATGCTGAAAGAGAAGAGGAAAAATAAGAGAGGACCAGGAAGATGTGGACGTCCTGGCCAGTCACCTCATTCCCAGAAAAGCAGCTGTGCAAAGTCCCACTGGGAGTCTGGGGAGTGGTGTGAACACATCTCAGTGGCAGTGATGGGGGCAAAGGAGGCAGGCACTGCTCCCCAGATCCATCGTTGAGGCCTGAGTAAGGGAAGAGAGCAGAAGAGGGCTGCAGATCCCCAGTGCGAGCCAGCTTGGCTGTGCAAAAGTGTGTGCTGTGGGGAAGCGGGGGGCCCTGGTTCACTGCAGTCCAGCCTGGCTCCACCGCATCCCCTCACACCAGGACTGGCTCTGTCTTGTCCCTGCTTGTCAAGGTGGAGTCTTGTTAAAGCTTCTGGTGTCAGAGATCATGGGATGGCTGGCAGGGCATGCCCCACTCCCCAGCCACCCATCTCTGGTCCCTCTCCCTCAGCCACTGCTTTGGCTTCTCTGGGTGGGGTGTACCAGGTCTTTATCCTGGAGGGCTCTGTGCCCCTGGCCACCATGTCACTGTGAGCCCTGGGGGCTGCCATTGTCCACTCACAGAAATCACTGAGCAGGGCTGCCCCTGAGGCACCTAGTGAGCCCCTTGACTGTGAGACTTGCCTTTCCCTGGCTTAGTGATGGCAGCAGCCCCATGTCCTCCAAAAAATCAGGGGTAATTCCCCCTGCCTGTTCAGGTTCTTTTTTTGTGCCTTCTTGTCAATGGGCACAAGGAATCCAGAGTTACCAGGCAGCACCCATAGCTTTGGATTTAGTAAAACTCTTCCTGGGTTTCCTGCTGAGAAGTTCTCCTGCTCCACCCCTGAAGAAAGAACAGACCTGAAATAACACAGACCCAAAAATTGTTGGACAGACAGCCACGTTCCCCACTAGGATGAAGGGTGTGGCCCTCCCTTGATTCTCAGTCTTATGTGTTTTAATAGTCAGGGGCACAGCATCGTGCAGTGGCCACTGGTTGGAAGTGCTCTGCAGCTGGCAGAGGTGAGGTTCACCTGCCATGCACCAGCCCCACACTGGCCGAGGCCATCTCAGAGTTCTGTCTGCCGAGGATGCTTCTGGGTGCTCCAGGATTTGGGGCACAGCAGGGGTCACGGGTCCATTCACTTACCTCTTTCACTATCCAGTGTTTCCTCAGTCCCAGGCCCTGTTCCAGTGAACCCTTTGTGCCATGCTAGATGCTCTGTGGGCCTGGAGGAAGGTGCTTGCCAGGTGCCACAGGACGGGCAAGTGCCAGCCTGAAATCTGAGCCCATCTCAGTGGGAACTGCCTGCTGCCCCACGGGGTGGAAATGGACCAGGAATGCTCTCTGCTCCTTGAAGGATGGTGGAACTCTGAGGCTCTGGGATGGTCTCTGCTGCAGACAGGTGCAGGGATCGGCCATGATGAGGAGGAACCGCTGGCTTCCACCCCTGAACTGTGCAGCTGCCGCTCAGGGGCCTGTGGTGCAACACCTGAGGTGATTGTGGACAGGGGCCAAAGACCTGCATGGAGGGCACAGCCTGTCTAATGAGCTGTGCATGACCCCTGGCAGGAGGTGCTTTCTGGTGGGCACTGAGGGGAGACACAGAGACTCACCTGTGCCCAAACTCCTACTTCCAGCCATAATGTTCCTCTGCAGCCTCTTATCTTCAATCTTCCAAATCTGCTCTCCTAGGCTGCTGACCCAGCACACAGACCATCAGCACTGGCTGGGCATCTGTAACCTTACCTCCACCAGGCCCCTCCACACCAGCTCAATAACCAGGAGGACAGTCTGTCTCCACTCTTTTCAGGACCACCCACAGAGGGAATCTGGGGCTGGGGCCTGTTTCTCACTTGCACAAGCACAAGCAACTGGCCATCCATGAAACGGGTCTAAGACATTTCCTCTTGAGCAGCTGGACTCCCACAAGGTCATCATGGTAAGCTGAGGAAACGGCCTCAGTGCAACAGAGGGAGGGACACAGGGGTGGTAGGGCAGAGTTACCCTCCCAGATGGTGGTGGAGGGGCTGCTGCTGTTGGCTAAGACTCAGCAGAATGTAGGGGATCAACATCCCCATTTTGCAGCATCTTCTGAATGTCCCCATTCTAATTTTCCAAATCCCATTCCTTCCCAGTCAAATGCCCTCACTCTAACAGCAGATGCCCTGTGAGGTTGAGAATTCCATCTCTGTTATCTTTCAGCCACTCACGTGATGAGACTCTGGGTTTGATTGTCAGCGATCTCAGCTCTGAGGTGACAGGAGATGAGTTTCTTTCATGGCAGGCGTAGAAACCTTTAGGTCACATAAGCAGTACTGAAGCTGGGAATTTGAAGCCCGGAGCTCATGGTTTCTTTCCCTACTTTGTCCAGCACATATTGGAACAACCAGTCAATGCCATTACACTTATTAGTTTGACAGAAGTGTTCTATAGTATCAAATATGGGGTCACCCAGAGAACTTGACTCAGTCTCATTTCATGAGTGGTTGGATAATAACAGAAATGGAATTTTCAACCTCTCTGGGTGTCTGCTGTTAAAGTGACGGCATTAATTGGGAAGGAAAGGGGTCCTGAAACTTGGGATGTGGATATATGAGAAGATACTTATGACGCTGGGGATATTGAACACTGAATTGGATGGATGGATGGATGATAGATGGATGGATGGATGGATGATGGATGGATAGATGGATGATGGATGGATGGATGGATAGATGGATGATGGATGGATGGATGATGAATGGATGATGGATGAATGGATGGATGGATGATGGATGGATGGATGGATGGATGGATGGATGGATGATGGATGGATAGATGGATGATGGATGGATAATGGATGGATGGATGGATGATGGATGGATGGATGATGGATGGATAGATGGATGGATAATGGATGGATGGATGGATGATGGATGGATGGATGGATGGATGATGGGGGGATGGATGGATGATGGATGGATGATGGATGGATGGATGGATGATGGATGGCTAGATGGATGATGGATGGATGATGGATGGATAGATGGATGATGGATTGATGGATGGATGATGGATGGATGATGGATGGATGGATGGATGGATGATGGATGGATGGATGGATGGATGGATGATGGATGGATGATGGATGGATGATGGATGGATGGATGGATAGATGGATGATGGATGGATGGATGACGGATGGATGATGGATGAATGGATGGATGGATGATGGATGGATGATGGATGGATGATGGATGGATGGATGGATGGATGATGGATGGATGATGGATGGATGGATGGATGGATGATGGATGGATGGATGGATAAATGGATAGATAGATAGACAGATTTCTCGTGATGAATCAGCTCATGCCCTGAAGTCTGAAATTAGTAGGACAGGGTGATAGGCTGGTGAGTCATGCAGAATTTCTATGTTACAAGCTTTAGGCCAAAGTCCTTCTTTTTCCAGGAATCCTCCATTTTTACTCTTAAGGCTCTTACTTAAAGTTGATTGATTGTAGATGTCAATCACATCTACAAAATACTGTCACAGCAACATCTAGATCAATATTTGACCCCAAAACTGAACATCATAGTCTAACCAGGTTGATACCTACAATTTAACCATCCCACCCACCTTCATCCACAGTGACACACACCAGGGTCAGTACTTCCCCTGCTGGGTGAGCCTTGGTCTTAGCTTTTGTTCCAGCAGCAACCAAGGAAGGAGGGCAAATCTCCCCATGCCGAGAATCATCTTGGAGACTTCAGGGGAAGTCATTGCATGAGTCCTGGGAAGGGAGACATGTCTGCAGGCCCTGGGGGGTTCCGGGAAGTCTGGCATGGGAGGTTCTCAACTTCATCTTCCTTAACATTCCCAGCCAAGGTCGTAAGGTTCTACCCCTTCCCTCTTAGGGTGCTGGTTTCAGCATGGGAATCTTGCCACAGCTGTGAATTTAGTACCTCAAACACTCTTACAATCAGGTCTCAGGCCTGGTGTTCAGAACAGCCAGCCCTTGGGATAAGACCAGTGGTCTCTAGACCACTAGGCCATTTCTAGAAATTTCTTGTAGAAACTTCCAAAGGGCCTTCTTGCTTTCATACCACCCTCAGTTCACAGTTGACTGGCCTGAGGATGCTGCTTTCTCCCTTCGTGCTTTGAGCATAATAACCTCCATCAGTGAGCTCCAGGAGGATTGTGACACCTGTCAAGCCACAGGTGCACCCCTTCCTCCTGCCTCTGCTCCCAGCCCCCTCTTGGTGAGAGTCATAAGAATGGCCAGGCTGCAGGGACCAGGGCTTATCCCTATCTCTCCGTCTTCCAGAAATGAATTTCTGTTGCTATCTGCCGGGTGGGTGACCAAATCCAGTGACCCAACTCTGGAGACCTGCTTTCTGGAATGAGTGCTGGTGCAAATGTGCAAATGGTCTTCAGTGGGTTTCCTCACAAGGTCTTGTTTTGTTCTGTTTTGAAACAGTCTCACTCTGCTGCCCAGGCTGGATGCAGTGGCACAATCTCAGCTCACTGCAGCCTCCATCTTCTGGCTCAAGTGGTTCTCCTGCCTCAGCCTCACAAGTAGCTGGGATTACAGGGACATGCTACCATGCCCAGCTAATTTTTGTAATTTTAGTAGGGATATGGTTTCAACGTGTTGGGCAGGCTGGTCTTGAATTCCTGGCCTCAAGTGATCTGCCCACCTCGGCCTCCCAAAGTGCTGGGATTACAGGTGTGAGCTACTGCGCCCAGCCTATTCTCAAGATTTTTAAGGTTAATTCGTATTACCATGCCAGTGGGAATGAATACACAGAGAATTTCTAAAGTGTAACAATTGGGAATCACAAGATTCCCACGCTACACCAGGGCCCTGAGAGGGAAGGGGTGGAAACTTACAACCTTGGATGGAGATGTTAAGATACATGAAGTCGAGAACGTCCAATGCCAGACTTCCCTGAACCCCTCTGAGAATTCTTTCAGATTGTTCTATGACAGATTCTAGCATGCTCATTCCAAATTTTATTTTTCTTTATTTTATCGAGGAATATTTAAGTTGTTTCCACTTCTTTACTCTCATAAACAATGCTTCTTGGGATAATCTTACATGCATCTCCTTCTGTATCTACATACATTTTGTCTGTCACGTATATTGGAACCAAATCAGTGGGTCAGTGGGTACATAGATATACATTTTCTTAAATACTGCCAGAGTAAAGCACATCACTCTTGAATGGGAGCAAATCCCAGGTGTTATGACTTTTATAAGGTAAGACACTAGCATTTTAAGAATATATATATTTTGGTAGATTGCACAGTCATTAAGGAAATGAGATAATGCAAATCCTTCCTGCTCTCAATTCTTCCTAAAGTCTCTTAGTGACTTTCTCAGGGAAACACGGTAAATTTGTGTGCTTACGGAGAATGTCTGAATGTTCGTCTAGATATGGTGTGCACATGGGTGTGGAACACGTGTGAGTTATGAGGTAAAACTAAGCGTCATGTGTAAGAAAGCTGCAGATTGTCATCAAGAAAATGAAACACTATTTCTAAGGAGGAAAACAAAAGTCAGGAAAAGGGAGCTATTTGGTTCTCGGAGAGCCAGGAGAATTGGAAATGAAATCTGGGAACCACAGGAACAAAAGAGAGATGATCAGGTCTGCGGTCTGACTTGCAGAAGCAGAATGTTCTGTGGAGGGAACGCAACGGCAATGAAGGATGAGAAGCCGGCAAATGCAATTTCACTTTATTTTAATGTGCTCTGCACCCACAAGCCAATGTTCTATTTGTAAGGCAAAGACTTGCATGACCTCTGGGAAGGCAGCTAAGCCTCTCTGTCCCTCAATTCCTCCACTTGCCACATTTAGAAAATTGCCTTGGCTCCTAGACGTGGGGCAGGCACGGGTCCCTCTATTTTTCTAAATGTGGTTTGCGGGCACCCACACTTCTCGAGCCACCGGCTGTGTTCTTGGTGCAATGAACACAGATTGTAGTCACGTGGGCAATGAGTTACGCCTGACTTTTCTGCCGTGCATAATTGTGACTGGCCTGGAAGTCAGACACAGTGGCCATGGGCAGTTCACAATGACTTCAACTTTGCAAGTTACCGTCAAAGCTACGTGCTAGTTTGTCACTTTTCAATGTTTTGGTTTTCTGCAAGTTTCACTTGAACTGTAACCCAATGGCACCCCAAATAATGTGTTACTATTTTATTAAAAAGGTAAACGTCTAGTATCTGTCTCTTACTGATCCTCTGTGGTATCCTCTCTTTAACTCTCACGTCCTTGTGATCTGAAGCTGAGCTGAGAATCTCAACTTCGTGTTTTGTGAGGGCAACTGTCTTACTGTGCCAGGGTGGGAGTGAGGGTAATGTCCTGCTGGCCTAAACTAAATTTAATTCCACACCGGTCTCCCAGGGAGGCTGCAAATGTACTGTTTATTTTGGGTATCCAGGTGACCAGCTAAAAGCCATGGGTATTTTGGTAAGGAAGAAGGGAAAACAGGTATCTGAAAATGACAAGTGGCCACTGGCACAGAGCACACTATATTTATTGAATAACTTAGTAAACACCATCAGGTTGGCAGGTTGTTCAGCAAGGGAGGGCTGCAGGGTCCAGCTCAGGCCCACGCCTCTCTCTTCTCCTGTGGTGACAGCGGCAGCTGGAGGTAGATGAGGGCTCCCAGGGAGAGGATCCCAATAGAAGAATGCAGTAAAGGATCAACTTAAGGTAATGCTTCACGACTAATGGGAAGGAGGCCAAAATGTTGGATGGGGAAGAGGAGGAGACAGCTTAAGGCATGGAGTTTGTAGAGAAATGGCTGATGAGGCCATATCTTTTCTGATTCAACATGCATGCAACACACATGGCCAGTGGGGTTCATGGTCATCACCTAATTGATAGGATCCACGGCACATTTAAAAAGCCTTGCCACAATGCAAAC
This sequence comes from Callithrix jacchus, assembly GCF_049354715.1. Taxonomy (NCBI): domain Eukaryota; kingdom Metazoa; phylum Chordata; class Mammalia; order Primates; family Cebidae; genus Callithrix; species Callithrix jacchus. The sequence goes on from NC_133508.1 coordinate 10,423,107, forward strand.
CCTGGCCTTGAATCACTGATGGCTGATACTTTTTTAAAAGAAAGTAATGACCCACCAAATCGTGTTAAGTCACTTGAGAAGCAAAAGCCACGGAGCAGGCAGAATAATGAGCTGTATTGGGTTTCTTCTTGTGTTGTGTTGTTTCATAAATAATACAACTTGGAGTGACTTCTCAGGCCATAATGTTTCACCCTGAACGTCTGTTCGTGCAAACTCGCACGAGCTCATGAGGCCACCAGAGGGAGGTATGTGGCTGGGAAACCATGACAGGTCAGCTCTCATGATTAGCCTGTGTCTGCAGCAGGTGCCGGCCAGTCTCAGCCACTGACCTCGAGCTGTGCTCAGCACGGAGGGCTAAGAAAGCAAATTCAAAGGAACGATGGAGAAAAAGGGCATGTTTCTGAGAGGCTTTCAGTGCATCTCGAGGCTAACACAGAACAGAATGGTGAATATCGCTGGACAAACGACAGGTTGTGTTTCCTGTTAGTGAGCCTGGTACACGCCTCCCATCTCCTGGAACACGCCTCCCATCTCCTGGTACACGCCTCCCATCTCCTGGAACACGCCTCCCATCTCCTGGAACACGCCTCCCATCTCCTGGTACACGCCTCCCATCTCCTGGAACACGCCTCCCATCTCCTGGAACACGCCTCCCATCTCCTGGAACACGCCTCCCATCTCCTGGTACACGCCTCCCATCTCCTGGTACACGCCTCGCATCTCCTGGAACACGCCTCCCATCTCCTGGTACACGCCTCCCATCTCCTGGTACACGCCTCGCATCTCCTGGAACACGCCTTCCATCTCCCAAGGAAGTGCGCGGCAAACACCAAACAGTCCTAATTTTAACACAAAGCTTTCTAAGCCAATGGCCACTGGATTCTTGCTGCCTGTGTTTGGCAGGGCTGCAGAAAGAGACCAGTAGCTACAGGTGCTTTCTGCCCGGCAAACACACACCTCCTGATGCACAGGAATTAGGTGTGGGAATACGCACTTCTCATCCTTGCATGAAAATTTACACATGCAGCCCTTTCCAATCACTTGGTCGAGCTAGTCTAAGGCAATGATTACTCTTCTATGAACTGCACAGGACACCTTCCCTCCTCTCTCTACCTGGTACTGGCCCATGTTCTCTGAACACAGTGGGCTACTTCACAGCTCTTCATGCCATTTCCGTGATAGAGAGGCGTGAAATTTAGAGTCACTGGGTTATTTGATGGCCACGTATGATTGTACAATGTGCCAGGAGGTATTCAGAGCATGTTACACACACGGACTCACCCGATCTCATGAGAATCATTTGAGGAAAGGTACAAATACTGAATCCTGTTTTGCAGATCAGAACACAGAGGTGGAGGGTAGGGGCTGAGTCTGGTGTCTGGTGTGACGCAGCAAGCAGGTGATGGATTTAGATGAGAGACGACAGGTGTTTAAATCCTGGCTTTGTCATTCCAGACTGTGCAAACTTTGCAAGTTACTCATCCAGTCTGACATTTAGTTTAATTATTCATGGAAACACTCCCCTTCCTGTGTTGCTTGGGGGTGGAACAAGGTACCTTTTATGCTAAGCAGCATCTGTTTGAGGATCCCTGCCCCAGAATGCAAGTCCTGAAGCTCGTTGAGTTCAGCTGCACACACCATGCTATGCTCAGGCACCTGCTGCCCCTGCTGGGCTCTGAGCCCCTCTCTGACCTTATCAGAGTGCTGACCTGTGTGTCCCAGAGACTTGCACAGTGCCTGGTACATACACGCTGTAGCCAGAGGCTGTTCTCCAAACAGCCATCTTCTGTCTCTCCACCTTGTCTTCTGCCACTACTGTTTCTGCACTCTGGCCACCAGCCACATGGGATTTACTGATGTATTTAAATGTGTCCTGCTCTTCCTACCTCTGTCGCCTGGAAGAGGTGCTCACCTTGGCATAATCGCCGACCCCTCACCATACCCTCTTCGAGGACCATTGCCAAGCCCATTCCCCCAAGCCCTCTCTTCTGGTGTCTCAGACGGAGTGGCGTCTCCCTTCTCTGAACTGGCTTTGGGGCTTTTACTACTTTAAAGCCCTAGACATACTTTCCTTGGTGCCTTACTGTTTATTCTCTTGTGCTTAGTTTTTTAGGAAATTGTCAACTCTTGGTAGGCAGGGCTTCCCTTTCATTCGTCTTTGCTCATGGTTAATGAATGCTTTTCCCTTTTCTAGGAAAAAAATCCGAAGCTTTTTTTTCTCTCGAAGGGGAAATGTGTTGGAGGATTTTGCACACCATGCATCATCGCGTAGTGAAAGGGGCTTTGTGCCAACCGTTGAAGACGTGAGGTCTAGAATGAGCTCATTTATTAGCGGGGTCACTCTGGGGCTTTTCCTCATAGAGTGTGTGTTCATCCATAAAACAGTGGCACCAAGACCTGCTCTATTCGTCTCAGAGTTCAGGAGGAACTGAAACAACACACAGTGAAGGAATTTGGGAGGCAGGTGCCTGCACTGCAGGTGGTGTGCAAACCACTCTAGGAAGCTTATTGTGGCCTGTCGGAAACAGACAATTCTCCCCGTTTTAAAGATAAAGAAACAAGTTTAGAAAAGTTCAGCCGCCTGTCTGAGGTGACACAGCTGGTCCTTTGGAGAGCTGGAAACAGGGCTGAGGTCTGTGTGTCTTCGAAGTGAGTGGATGCCGGTCACTGCCAAGTGATGCTTTCTCCATGCACCAGCATGAAACATCTGAGAATCCCACAAAAGTGAGTGAGAAATGGGTGATTTTTTTCTCCTAGATATGCGTATGGCTAAGTTTTATATTCGTGACTTACACAAATTTGTGTTCCCTCATTAATTGACCTGTGAATAAATAGTGCTTATCCTTGTAGAGATTTGGCAACGTAGATGTTGTCATGAAAAGTATCTGGCCACACTTGAAGATTTGCAGGTGGCCAGTGAAGCAGCCTCCCCACCCCCATGGTGAGTGGAATTAGTTACTATGCCCAGAACGTGGGGAAGGAGAGAGGGCACTTCTCCCTTTGCCTGCTGGTTGTCACGCAGGACCCATTTGGGAGCATTTAATGGAGACACATAGATCTTCAAAATATGATAGTTTTACTGTGACTTTTCCTCTGAAAATCAGGAAGTGTCTGAGTTGCGGCAGCAGATGCCACGAGGTGCTGATGCTGTTGAGCTGGTTATTATACAGCTTGTGACGAGAGCATCCGAGGCCGGAGAACGTCCAGGTCCTTCAGTGTGTCCTGCAGAAGTCACATGCCCTTCACAGCCTGTTGATCTTCTAGGTTATTTTTTATTTAATGAAATGAACTGATTATGAATGACGAATTTGCAATGTGAGACAGGAATGAGAGAGAGTCAAAGACAGCAGCATGGTAGATGTTTGGAACTTGATGCAGGGAAGAAAGACAACGTCTCACCCAGCACAAAACCACAGCAGCAAGAAGGGGTGAGTTTACAGTCACCGTTCATTCACCTTCCCTGAGCAAACTGCTTGGAGGTTGTAATTAATTCCACCTGGTCGCTAACTTACTGTAATACAATCAGCGTATCTATCAGGATTCACGAACTGGGACTATTAAGAAAAGGAGTTTTGGAGGCACCCAAGGGGAGAACTGTCACCTTCATTTTGATGACAAAGGAACACTGTAGTTGTTTCTTTCAATAGCTTCAAGCAAGAGAAGTGCAGAACCACAGACGTGGCCTGCAGGTGGAAGGGGACACCTTCAGTTCATTTGGGCAGTAAGTGGTTGTATGTCTGTCAAAGACTGCTGTTACTCTCTGAAGGTGATTATCTATAAAAAATTAGCTGAATGTAAAATAGACTAAGTGTCGGGAGGTGCTGGACTCCTGGACTGGGGGTGCACATGAGCACTCCGGCCATTGGACTCACACATTGACCAGTGGGAACAGTGGGCGAGATCCCCCGCTGTGTCCTGCTGAGCTCTGGGTGCTGGCTGCAGGCTGTGACTGTGTGGGGGGAGGGATGCGATTTTCCTACTTCTCATAGGAGTTCCCTACACTCATCTATCAGGAAGGAAGCCTCACCTGAGGTACCTCAATGGCTTTGTGACATGTTTGGGCTGCAGACCCAAGTGTTTCATAGAGCCAAATAGACTGATACTTCACTACTATCTTTTTTACCTCTATTACAGACTGTGGGTTTGATGCTGACTCCAACTCTGGACAGAAATATTGTAGTGTCAGCTGGGCCTTGTGGCTCACACCTGTAATCTCAGCACATTGGGAGGCTGAGGTGGGTGAATCACCTGAGGTCAGGAGTACAAGACCAGCCTGGCCAACATGGTGAAACCCCATCTCTACTAAAAATACAAAAAATTAGCCGGGAGTGGTGGTGTGCACCTGTAGTCAGATCTACTAGGGAGGCGGAGGCAGGAGAATCACTTCAACCTGGGAGGCAGAAGTGGCAGTGAGCCCAGATTGTGACATTGCATTTCCAGCCTGGGAAACAAGAGCAAAACTCCGTCTCAAAAAAAAAAAAAAAAAAAAAAAAGAAAGAAAAGTGTTAAAGTGTCAAGGTAACTCCCAGAACACTACTTCCAACTGTACAGAGATTTGGTTTCCCACAGCAGGGCGAATCTTGCAGTGTCAGGGTGCGGGAATTTTACCTGTGAGAGAGGAAGAAGATGAACAAAGGAGGAACAGAGTTGCTGGGTGGTGGCTCGGTGGTGAGTTGTGCCCAGTGAACAGAGGGTGAAGAAGGGGCATGTTCAGTTGGTTTGTAGCCAGTGAAGGATGAACCAGAAATTAGCTTCACAGTCCTGCACCCTGACCTCAGATGAGTAGAAGACAGTTTCTTCTTGCAAAAACAGGATAAAATAATTGCTGTCTTTTTATTATGGGGATTAAGTGAGTTCATGTTTGTAGAGAGTTTATAACAGTGATTGAGACACAAAACGCAATATGGAAGCTTGTTTAATACCTAAAAATAAGTGGTTTGTATGTAGAGCATCCTAAATAATCTGTTAGAAACCTATTATAACCAATAAGTGAGTTTAGCAAGTTTGCAGGATGGACATACAAAAATTAACTGTGTTTCTATACAATGCAATGAACAATCCAAAAGTGAAATTAAGGAAACAGTTCCACTCACAATAGTGTCAAAATGAACAAAATATCTGTAAGTATATTTGCTGAAAGAAGTGCAAAATGTATACTCTGCAAAATGAAAACTACAAAACATTGTTGAAAGAAATTAAAGAAGATATAAATAAATAGATGCATTTTCATTTTTACATTTTTATGGTTTAGAAGACTTCACATTACTAAGATGTCCGTATTCCCCAAACTGATCTACAGATTCAACACAATTCACATCAGAATCTGAGCTTTTGGCCAGGCGCAGTGGCTCATGCCTGTAATCCCAGCACTTTGGGAGGCTGAGGCTGATGGATCATGAGGTCAAGAGATCAAGACCATCCTGGTCAACATGGTGAATCCCTGTCTCTACTAAAAAAAATACAAAAAATTAGCTGGGCATGGTGGTGCATGCCTATAATCCCAGCTACTCAGGAGGCTGAGGCAGGAGAATTGCCTAAATCCAGGAGGCAGAGGTTGCGGTGAGACGAGATTGCACCATTGCACTCCAGCCTGGGTAACAAGAGCAAAACTCCATCTCAAAAAAAAAAAAAAAAAAAAAAAAAGAATCAGCTTTTTTTTTTTTTTTTTTTTTTTTTGTAAAAATTGACAAGCTGATTCTGAAATTTATGTGGAATTGTAAGGGATCCAGAATAGTCAAAACAATTCTGAAAACTAAGAACAAAGGAAAAGGACTTATACTTCCCAATTTAAAAACTTACTACAAAGCAACAAAGTAATCAAGATTGTGTGGTATTCATACAAAGACAGATAGTCGGATCCATGGAATAGAATTGAGAGTCTATAAATAAACTCTCACATATAGGGTCAACTGATTTTTAACAAAGATGATAAGACCATTCAATGGGGGAAAGAATAATCTTTTCAGCAAATGGTGGACAACTGGATAGTCACATGCAAAAAGAATGTCATTGGACCCCTACCTCACACCATATACACAAATTAACTAAAACATATACATTGACCTAAATGTAAAGGCAAAAACTTTCATGCTTAGTAGAAAATATTGGGATAAATCTTGATGACCTTTGTGTTTGGCTGAGGGTTCTTAGCTATGACATCAAAACTATAAGCAACGAAATGAAACATTAATAGAGTAAATGTCATCAAAACTAAAAACTTTTGTGCTTCAAAGGACATTAGCAATAAGGTGAAAAGACAATCCATGGAATGGGAGAAACTATTTGCAAATCATATATCTAAGGGACTCAAATCTAGAATATATAAAGAATGCTTACAATTCAATAATAATAAAAAAAATAACCCAATTAAAATAGACAAAGGTTCTGAATAGACATTGCTCCACAGAAATATGTAAACAGCCAATAAACACAAGAAAAGATTTCTAACATTAGAAGCCATCAAGGAAATGAAAATTAAAACCACAATGAGGTACCGCTTCACATTTATTAGAATGGCTACAATCAAAAGGTTAGAAAACGACAAGTGTTGGAGTGGGTGTGGTGCGGTTGGAGTCCTCACATACTACTCCTGGAACTAAAGAATGGTGCAGCCCCTTTGGAAATGATTGCACATAGAGTTACCACATGACCCCCAATTCCACTCCATGATATATGTCCAAGAGAAATAAAAAATATCTCCAAACACAAACTGCACTCAGTGGGCTTAGAGAAGCATTATTCCTAGTAGCTAAAAAGTAGAAACAACCTGAATATTCATCAAAAGATGAATGGATAAACAAAATGTGGTCTGTCCATACAATGGAATGTGGAATACATATGGAGCGTAGAAAGAAACTGGGCACTGACATATGCTACAGCATGAATGGGTGGTGAAAACATGGTGCCAAGTGAAAGAAGCCAGGCACAAAGGCCACATACTGGATGATTCCATTCATATCAAAGTCCGAGTGGATGAATAGATCCACTGAGGCATCGACCAGCTCAGTGATTGCCAGGGGCTGGGAGGGCTGAGAAAAGGGAATTGGGGGTCCCAGCTGGAGGGAACAGGGTTTCTTTTTGAGAGGATATGGTATCCTAAAATTAACTCTGGTGATGGTTTACTTCTGTGAATATACTAAAAACCACTAAATTGCATACCTAATATGGCTTAATTGTGTGATACATGGATAATACCCCAATCAAGCTGCTATATGGAAGCATACGGCTATGGAACGCCCGGGAGCCCACTCTCAGCTTGTTTGGACAAGAATTTTTCCAAGAAGTGACCCCTGCCTCTTCTCCCAGCAGCCTCTTTACTTCGGTTATCAACCTAATTTTAATGACTTTACCATGCATGGATCCAAACGTCAATTCTGCCCCCTTTGACTTCAAAGTAATTTTGCACTTCTTGCCCTCAGGAATGTGACTTTTAATGGTCATGGCGCCAGGACTGTACATTTGGCTTTCCTTTCAGGGATAATAAATGCAGGAAGATGACATCCTTGACTGCGTTTGGAAGGGTGGCCTGCTACCAGGAAGCCCTCATGCCTTGAATGGTGGGCAGGGGATTCTCACTAGAGACCCACGAGGCGGACTTCATGTGTCTGAAGTCACTGTCACAGCGTGGCAGTGCTTTGTAGGTAGCTGAGTTCATCCATCATATTTCCTGAAAAGTTTAATGGATTAGCTCTCTAATATAAAGTCTGGGACTCATTTTCTGAGCAGTCAGTTTTACTTGACAAAGAATGAAATGACCAACTGAACAGGACGTGGGAGAAGAAGGTTTTAATTATGAGCAGAGCAGGGCTCTGAGGCTACTGGGTTCCCCCTCAGACGACCTGAGCAGGGCTGAAAATGCTCATGTGTCTGCTGTGGGAGACATGGGGAGTGTCTGTAAGGTGGGTGGCCCCACTGAGAACTCCGAAGGCCCTGGGTGAACCAGCAAGACATTCAGGTGCATTACGTACCCACTGTTTGAGAGTCTTTGAAGTTCTTAACTTCTGTCCACAAATTAAAAGTGGCATTTGCTTTTTTGAGGAATAGCCAGACCACAGTCTACCCACTGTTTGAGAGTCTTTGGAGTTCTTAACTTCTGTCCACAAATTAAAAGTGGCATTTGCTTTTTTGAGGAATAGCCAGACCACATGAGACTGCATCATTTTACTTCCTCACAAGCAACTTGAAAATTATAGACATCCCAACAAACCCCTCCCTAATTCTCCATGAATCACAAAAGATCAAGGACTTATATTACATACTACAATACTATAAACCCAAAATATAATTCTAAGGCCCCCCAGTCATCTGATGGACCTCCTCCTCAGCCAGGGCACTCTTAAAATTCAACCTGAAACTTTAAATCAGGGTCAGACTCCTGATTCAGGGTGCCTCATTATACCTCTCCGGCATTAATACCAACACAGACTCTAAGTTCGATAAGAAACGTTTTACAACCCGTTCCCTCTGAAGCCTGCTATTGAAGGCTTCCTCTGTAAATAAGAACTTTGGTCTCCACAAATCTTTATCTTAACCCAGACACTCCTTTCTATTGATCCTAGGTCTTTGGATAAACTCAACTAATTGTCAAGCAGATCATGTTTAAATCTACCTATAAGCTGGAAGCCCCTGCTGTGAGCTGCTCACCTTTCTGGACCAAACAAATGTGTTTGTTACAAGTATTTCCTTGATGTTTTGTGTCTCCCTAAAATGTATGAAACCAGGCTTCACCCTGGCCACCCATGGCCTCAGGACCTCCTGAGGGCTGTGTCATGAGCCATGGTTGCTCATTCTTGGCTCAGAATGAATTTCTTCAAATATTTTCGAGTTTGACTCTTTTTATCGACAGTACAATGATCACCTGAAAAGAGTTTAGCAATGATACAGTCCCATTATGTCACACATGGTTCATGTTTAAATTTCCCAAGATGTTCCAGGAGCTTTTTTATAGCTGTTTTTTTTTTTTTTTAAATCTAGAATCTGCGAAAGGAAAATATCTTGGACCTCTAGAATCACTAAGGAAAACTCAAGCTGAAACTCTTTAAGGCAAACCTGCCTCCTATTCTATCCAGTTGTCCCTCTGCTCACTGAGATGGATGAGTATCTGATTGCCTTCTTTGGGAAGGCTCATCAGAAACCCAAAAGAATGTAACCCTTTGTCTGTCACCCAGCTGTGACCTGGAAGCTTCCTCCCCACTTCCAGTCTTCCTGTCTTTGCTTCAAGTTGTCCTGTTTTTCCTGAAGGGACCAATGTTCACCTTACATATATTGATGGATGTCTCATGTCTCCCTAAACTGTATAAAGCCAAGCTGCGCCCCGGCCACTCAGGGCACACCACGTCTTCATGACTTCCTGAGGCCGTGTCACTGGCACGCCTTCAACAAAATAAACTTTTTAAGTTAACTGAGACTTGTCTCAGATTTTCTGGGTTCACAGATCAAATCAGTGATCACTCAGTGCATTTGTTTTTCTGTCTGTTTGCCTCTTTAATTTAGAGAAGCTCCTCCCTGTTTCATTTGACATTCATGGCATTAATATAATTGAAGAGTCCAGGTCAGCCTCATGTGTTGAATGGTTCATATTTTGAATTAGTCTGATTGCCTTTGTCACTGTTTAATTCACACTGAATGCTTTTGTGTGATTCCTCAGCATGTCATAAAGTGATGTGCGTTTCCCATCAGGAGGTGTGGAACCCCACTGTGTCTCATTATTGGTGATCACGTGGTTGAGACAGGAACTCCCCCCATCCCAGATGTCTCTGCCATAAAAGTTCTGCCTTTTGTAATTAACATGTACAAGTGTTAAACATGGTGTTTATAACATTTGGAGTGATATTTTCTGGCTCTGTGAAAATTCTATTCCCCAAACATTTTCAATCTACTGGGATTAACACATCTACTGGTTTTATTGATGTAGTCAGGCTGTTTTACCCTAATCCATGTGTGTGGTGTGTGTGTGTGTGTGTGTGTGTGCATGCATGTGAATCCATTTTAATTTTTGGGGAGTGGATTATCTGTTCTATATGGTGACAACTCGAGCTAAGACCAGAGTTGATCTGAAGTTAATGGAATTGTCTATAAAGTGATAATGATAACCACCCACTGCTTGTGTGTTCGGCATATATTCCTCACAGCAACCATACAAAGCAGAAGCTATTGTCTCCATCGCACAGGTGGGAGAGCAGAATGCAGAAAGGGAACACTGGCTTCCCGAGCCCTGCCCTCCTCCATGGAGGGTCGGCACTGTCCCACCCAGCAGGCGGGCTCCAGGCCTGGTTCTCCACGCCCGCACCACTGCTGCCTTCTCTGGGTTATGAGCTAGATGCTACCAGTGAACGTCTTTCCAACAATGAAAAGGTGGTGGAAAATGTAAATTTTTTTTTTTTTTGAGACGGTGTTTTGCTCTTGTTACCCAGGCTGGAGTGCAATGGCGCGATCTCAGCTCACCGCAACCTCCGCCTCCTGGGTTCAGGCAATTCTCCTGCCTCAGCCTCCCGAGTAGCTGGGATTACAGGCACGCGCCACCATGCCCAGCTAATTTTTTGTATTTTTAGTAGAGACGGGGTTTCACCATGTTGACCAGGATGGTCTCGATCTCTTGACCTCGTGATCCACCCGCCTTGGCCTCCCAAAGTGCTGGGATTACCGGCGTGAGCCACCGCGCCCGGCCTGTAAATTTTGTTTTGAGGGAGAGAAAGTGAAGCCGCTGAAGGGTTTTACCAAGATTGGAGAGTAGTATTCTGAGGAGACATCTGAATAAGGCCAGAAATCTCTCCCCCACAACCCTACTCACTCTAAATGTTTTCTCTTCAATTGTTTCCTTGCCCTCTCAATTCTCTTCACGAGGTTTACTTCTCGGGGATCAATGGATTAGCAACCAGTATGCTGACTGCAGGCCCAATGGCCATTTTGGGGTTTTCCCAGGCACGGGAGGAAGAGCTGTGGTCGGGAGATACTGCTGCCCTCAACAGACTTTCAAAACAGGCGACTCTAGTCTTGTCAGGAAAAAAGGTCTGATAAAATAAAATGGCAGAAATGAAATGAGCGTCCGGTTAAACTTTGGGCTGCCTCAGAATACGCTTAAGGGGCAATGCACCAATGTCATCCTTTATTTTGATATTTATTTTTTTGTTTTTGAGATGGAGTCTAGCTTTGTCACCCAGGCGGGAGTGCAGTGGCACGATCTCAGCTCACTGCAACCTCCGTCTCTTGAGTTTAAGCGATTCTCCTGCCTCAGCCTCATGAGTAGCTGGGATTACAGGTGCACACCATCATGCTCAGCTAATTTTTTGTATTTTAAGAAGAGACTGGGTTTTGCCGTTAGCCAGGCTGGTCTCAAACTCCTGACCTCAGGCGATCCACCCGCCTTGGCCTCTGAAAGTGATGGAATTACACATGTGAGCCACTTTACAATGACAGACAAATTGACCACTGAGGAAACTTCCAGAAAATAATCTAGTGCAAAATAAAAGAGCTTGGGACTAAATGTGTTATTTTATTTTTTATTTCTGGTGGTCTGAGATATCAGATAATGTAGTGTGTTGGACTAGGGGAGTCTAATAAAAGGCTTTCATTTTGGTTCAGTACTGTGGTCTTCCTAGCATTAACTTTGTTCATCTTTTAATTTTTTGTATAACACTTAATTTAGCCCTCTTAAATAACTGAATTCACCAGGCACTGTGGCTCACGCCTGTAATCCCAGCACTTTGGGAGACCAAGGTGGGCAGATCATGAAGTTAGGAGTTCGAGACCAGGCTGACCAACATGGTGAAACCCAGTCTCTACTAAAAATACAAAAATTTAGCTGTGGCTGGTGGCACATCCCTGTAATCCCAGCTACTCGGGGGTTAGAGGGCAGGGGAATCGCTTGAACCTGGGAGGCAGAGGTTGTAGTAGCTGAGATCATGCCACTGCACTCCAGCCTGGGCAACAGAGTGAGACTCTGTCTCAAAATAAGTGAATTCACAGGCTAAGTCATCAACAAATGAGATATATGCACCGTCCTAAATGCTCAGATCTCTGAGTATCTCTGTATCACAATAAATGCTTATACCTCTCTATCGAACCAGAAAATAAGACCACATTTGATGTATAAGCATGCAAAGTGTGAGCTTGCAGTAGAATACTCCATGCCATATTTCTACTTTATGGGAGCATAGAGGCAGGGTAAAACCACTCCAGAGATTTAAAAAATAAAATTCACAATGTAAAAGGGAGCATATGTTTGGCAAATGATAAAATATCAAGTCCATTGGAATAGACTCTAAAGGGCTTCAGATGATTGACAACACACTTCCAGAACAGAAAACTTGTTTTAATTCAGTAATAGATATGTTTTGTGCTCCTGGAATCATAGCAATACGATGTGTCTAACCATTTGCAAGCTAAAGAGAAGCGGGATCTTGAAGAGCCTCCCATGCAAACGGGAGATTTACTAAGGGTTCCTTCAATTTTCTAAAGCGAGCCTGTATGAGATATAAAATAATCCTTTATGATGCCACAAGGCACGCTTTTGAATCAGAGGTCTCATATATCTCAGAAAGCACCGGCGAGCCTGCTGGATACAGGAACTGCTTGCTCTGTCAGCTGGAAGAGGTGGTGATCCAAATACATTTTAGTGTTTTTCTAAATGCAATTTCTAGAATGAGATTACGCTCCTTAGATTGCTTCTGATTTCTTCTGGGAAATCACAAAACCCGCGGAAAGTGATATCCAACCACATTCTTTTAGACCACAGCAAAGTAAAGAAGGAGTTTTCTTCTGGACTGAGATTTGTTCTGGCTAACGTGCAGATGAGCGTGCCTACTGAAAACGTGTTGAGAATCCACTCATTTCTGTGTTTGGTGTTGTTAATCTGTATATATTGTGTTTGTCTTGTGAGAAATATGTTCCATGTGTGTTAATTTTAACAAAAAATCTACCCTTTTATCCATGGCACTTGTTCTCTGTATTGACGGTTAGAGAATTTGTTAGTTAAATTTTAGAGAAATGACAGCCTATTTAGAATAAAACAGGTGTTGATGACATGTTTAGGCATTTTCTCAGTGAATTGAAATTGTGAAGTTTTTGAAATAAAGCATTTCATATCATCTGTTCCTTAGGCCTGTGTTCTTAGAGTAAGCAAGCGAATTACATATGTAAAAGTATTTAAAATATGTATGTAGCTGCTCTACACACGGTATGTTGAAATCATGTTTTTTTAAAAATGTATTTTGTTTTAAAGCATCATGATAAGAAGTTTTGTTCTGTAGTAACTTAATTTTATTTATACTTGATTTCTTGACGATGTAAAACATAACACAGCCTCTCAAAAATGCACCGAGAAAGGGAGTCAGAAGGACGAGGAGGCGTTGCCACTGATCAAGGCCTCTCTATAATAAACGATTGTAGAAACTCAGTGTCAGCTAGGTCAATGACAGGTTTGTGGTTGTGATTTGTTTTTGGCTCACTTGGGTGGGCAGTCCACGGTGTGCTGAGGGGTGCGTGGCTCACCCAGGCTGAGCGTGTGGCTTCAGCTCCGTCCCCTATTCCAGGTTGGGGGTCCGCTTCACTCTGCTGCATCCTTCTCACATGAGCTGTCTTCCCGTGTTGGGAAACGCAGGGGAGGACATAACAAGTGTCTATCCTTAAAGGTTGCAATCCAGTGGAGAGGCTGTCATTCTTGGCATGTTAGCCTGAAATATTCTGGTTGGTTTCCACTGGTCCTGCTTGGGTCATGGTGCCTCCCTGAGCAAGTCGCCAGGCGCAACGATCAGCCAGACAGAGCGACACATCCGCCTTCCAGGTTCAAGTGATTCTTCTGCCTCAGCCTCCAGAGTAGCTGGGACTACAGGCATGCATCACCTCACCTAGCTAGTTTTTGTATCTTTAATAGAGAAAAGGTTTTACCATGTTGGCCAGGCTGGTCTTGAACTCCTGACCTCAAGTGATCCACCCACCTCGGGCTCCCACAATGCTGGGATTATAATTACGAGCGTGATTCACAGCACCTGGCCTGTGGGTCCGTGTTTGTAGTGACTTCATAAAACCTGACTGCCCGGATAACAAGAATTGACTGTGTTTCGCACCTCCCCTTATGCCTTTGAAATGAAAGGCAACTGTGCCCAAATGCCAGGAAGCATGGTGGGTTGTGCCTCTGTCTGTGTTGGTGCTAGACAGTGTTTCAGTGTGCAGAGTGTAGAACTGGAGAAATGCTTAGGTAAGAGAAATGGCAAAGTAATTAACTTGTCAAGTCCTTTGTTACATGTAGCATGAATACAAAGGATTCTTGTAATGGAAAATCATTTCCCAGAAGGGTACAGTGGAGGGAGCACTGTGCCAGGAGCATGGCTGGGATGCTGCTCTGTCATCCCACGTGGACTGGGCATGGCGGGGAAGAGGAGGACAGAGTTAGACACATGCACACACAGAGAAGGCCCCCGGCTGGCTGAAGATTTGATTCAATGTGCAGCAGTCAGGTCTAACTAAATTCTCTCCACGGGAATGGCTGTCAGGCTGGAAGATGGGTGTCAAATAAGCAAGGAACCCCAATAAGGATGAAATACTAACGCAGTAAAGAGCCATCAAGTGCCACCAGAACCAGGGAGTCGCAGAACCTCTTCTGATGGCTTTTCCCAGGGGGAGGTAAAAGGAACATTTTCCGGGGTGCTGCCTCCGGCCCCGCTGACACCGCTGTTGCCAGATGGAGTCACAGCATGGCTCAGCCTCGGAGGCCCGATGCAGATTGAAGCTGTGCCCTGCAGAGCTTGGCAGGGAAAGGGACATGGGGAGCAGGGACACATGGACTGAATGGCCTGTGGTCATGTGAAAAAGAGGGAGGTGTGTGTGGGGGTGCAGGGAAGGAAGTTCTGCTGTGCCACTGACCCTTGGCCTGGCCTCTGGCATTTGTGAGCCAGGAGCAAGGAGGGTCCTAGCACAGGCCCGCGTCCCCACATCAGGGACAGTGGTTCTGCAGCTTGGTGCAGGCAAGGAGCCCATAGCTCAGCACACAAAACCAGAAAGAAGCGGGTGGTAGGGGAGGAGAGAGAGAAGAGGGGAGGAGAGAGAGGGGAGGGGAGGAGAGAGAGGAGAGAGAGGGAAGGAGAGAGAGGAGAGAGAGGGAAGGAGAGAGAGGAGAGAGAGGGGAGGAGAGAGAGGAGAGAGAGGGGAGGAGAGAGAGGAGAGAGAGGGGAGGAGAGAGAGGAGAGAGAGGGGAGGAGAGAGAGGAGAGGGGAGGAGAGAGAGGGGAGGGGAGGAGAGAGAAAGAAAGACACACACACACACAGAGATAGAGAGAGAGAGGAAGAAGGGGGCAGGAAACAGGAAGAGAGACTGAGAGGAAGAGAGAGAGGAGAGAAAGAAAGAGAGAAAATAGAGGAAGGGAGAAAGAATGGAGGCAGGCAAGGAATAAAGGAGGGAAGGAAGGAGGAGGAAAGAAGAATGAAGGAATGAGGAGAATGAGAGGAAGAGAGAAAGGAAGGAGGGAAGGAGAGAGAAAGAAAGGAAGGAAGGAGGGAGGGAGAAAGGGGAAAGACAGAGGGAGAAAGGAAGGAGGGAGGGAGGGAAAGAAGAAAGGAGAGAGAGAAAAAAGGACAGAGGAAGAAGGGAAAGGAAAGAGGGAGAGTAGGTGGGAGGGAAAGAAAAGCTCCCTTCTCCCTCAGGCCCTCCCTCCCCTGGTCCTGTCTTCACCTTGGCTCATTGGAAGGCAGGAGCTGCATCACCTTTTGAAAGCATTTGCCCTGCCTCCAGTCACCTTCCAGCCATCATCGGGGGCAGAAAGGAGAAGGAAAATGCCCGGTGTGGGGAACAAATAACAGAATCGCGAGGATTGCAGAGGAATTTGGGGGGTTCTGGTGGGTTACAGAATTAGAGAGGGAAGAGTTTACTGTGTTCAGAACCTTCCAGTAGATAGAAAAACTCAACTCTCATTTAAGGGACCATCTGTCTTTGTGATGCGAAGGGATTTACCCTTGAAAGTGCAGATGAGCTTCACAGGAGGGGACACAGAATACTGTATAAACCAAGCAAATCAAGTCCCAGGCGACCAAAAACAGGAGAAGCAGCCCTGAGGACACCAGGCTTCCAGGAACCAAGCCAGATCGGAAGTGCCCTCGTGGAGAGGGGAGGAGGAGGAGGAGGAGGAGCAGGTGGGGACCTGGGTATTCCTGGGTTTTTTGTGGTCTGATGACCTTCCTCCTCATCTATTCCTCCTCCATGTTTCGATTCTCTTTAAAAGAACACTAAACATTTTAGACACATTAACCCTTTCTGGGTCAATATTTGCTTCACCTTGGGAAAGTTTCCTCTACAAACCTGTGACCAAATGCCTTCGTTTTCTGATGTCAGGTACAAGGTAAGACCCTAGCAACAGTAAATAATAGCCTGAGGGTTTCATTATGATGTATTTTTATTTTTCATGACCACTACCAGTTACACTTTTTATTCTCGAGATACGACTCATTTTTACAGGGAGGTAAGCACAACATGGGCCAAATATGAGATGTGGAACCTGGAAAAACAGAAAAAGTGGAATTACGGCAAAGGTGGATGTGAGAGCAGCTGGGTTTTCTATCCCTGGGCGTCTGCAGGAGTTATGTTCCAGGAAGGGCTGGGAGAGGCCACCAGGAAGAGGAAGGGGAGTGGGGGAGCACCCTTCCCTCCCCCGTGCCTGCAGATGGGCCTGCCTTGGACGTTGCCTGGATGATCTGAGGAGAAACAGGGGTTCAAGGCCAGGCCTTGCCATTGGCACCTGTAATCCCAGCACTTTGGGAGGCTGAGGCAGGTGGATCACAAGGTCAGGAGTTCGAGTTCAGCCTGACCAATATAGTGAAACCCCGTCTCTAACACAAAAATTAGCTGGGTATGGTGGCAGGTACCTGTAGTCCCTGCTACTTGGGAGGCTGAGGCAGGAGAGTTGCTTGAACCTGGGAGGTGGAGGTTGCAGTGAGCCAAGATCGAGCACTCCAGCCTGGGTGACAGAGCAAGACTCAGTCTCGGAAAAAAAAAAAAAGGAATAGGGTTCCCAAAGGGCAGACCCCATTGTGATGCCTTGTGAAGGTCCCAGCGAACATCCCCAGAGCCAGTAGGCAGCTTGCTGAGTGGCCACACTGAGCTCAGCTCTTCCAGGGTTGACTTGTTGACTCCTCCCAAGCTGCTGAGTGGAAGTTCTTCTTTTCCATTTTACATGTCAGGAAGCCGAGGCATGGAAAGGTGAGGTAATTCATCCCAGGTTATACCTTTAGCAGGTGGTAGAGGCAAGGTTTTATTAGTGTATTAGGATAGTCCATGCTTTTAAGCACATGCTGGTCACCCCAGGCTGGAAAGCATGGACGTCCTCTTAGCAGCACGCAGAAAAGTCCTTGTTTTCTCCCCTGCAAATGGAGATCACAGGGCTTACCTCACTGGTGGCAGAGGACCACTGTGAGCTATTTTGTGGAAGCTGTTAGGAAGCCTGGAACGCGGTGAGCACTCGATGCCTGGTGGGTGCAAGGCTGGAGGAGGGAAGACTGGGGCTGAGACCCTGTGCTCAGGACACCTTGAGGACACGTTGGCAGGTGTGTGGATGGGCTTGGCCAGGCTGGGAGAGATGTGATGTTTCACTAAAGACCTCTCCCCCTCTTATCCCTCCACTCACATCTTCTGGAAAGCCGGAGATCACCCTGGCTGAGCTTCCATCAGTTGCATCTAGACTAGCGTGGTGTTTAAGAGCAAGTCGCTTAAATGCCCGGTGCCTCAATATTCTCATCTATATATTGGAAAAAAGAATTCGTACTTCCCAGAGCCCTTGGGAGGAGTAACAGATAATGTGTGTAAAGTACACACAAGAGGAACTCAGCTGGGAGCGGCATCTTCACCGGTACTGTTCTCGTTGTTTTCAATATTGCACTGTCCGAGCTGATGGACGCAGGGGGATGATTCCAGTGGACACAGGGGAGCTGTCTAAGTCCTGGGCTGCCATGTCCGACTTGAAGATGCTGCCGAGTTTGGGTTAAGTTGCAAGCAGGTTGCGGAGCTGCACTGCAGGTGCTCCCTGGCCCTTGAGCGGCCACGGTTTGCAATTTCTTCAGCCAGGGCCACCCTAAAGTTCATTTCCAGAAACAGGCAGATTTCACGTAGCTTCTTTCTAACGAAAGAATTCAAACCACCCTTCTGCGGAATCCACCTCAGCCTGGGCCTGAGCATTCCGTGACATCCTAGGTTTGCTCTCAGCGCCTGCTCTGGAAACCCAGAGCCTTTGTTGACCTTCTGCTGCTCAACTCAAGCCGGGCAGCAGAGGCTTCAGGGAGTGCGCACATCGGGCCTTCGCCAGCACCGGTGCCCCAACCTACAACACCGTGGGAATTCCAGCTTGCGTGAGGATGCGGACTGAGGAGACTGACCTCCTGGGCTGCCGGGGCTCTGCAGTGGAAGACAAGCTGCACCCACTCCCCGCACGGCTGGGGCTGCACAGATGCCCACAGACAGGGCTTCATGCCTCACACAACTTTCTGATTAAAAGCCGATCAATTAAAATAAATCCCTTGGTTTCCAGGGAAGCCCCATCACATAGGCATCATCTGGGCCTCGTTCTGACATCAGGAGAAGCTGTGAAATCACCCAGCAATAAATAATAAAGGACTGAGATTAAAGTGTGGGTCCTTATTCCCAAATTGATTTTAAATATAATGGGGATTATAATTTATACAATGATCCAGTAAAACTTAAAGTTCATTAAATGTCTCTGGGAGTCTTTGATTATTTTTTAACTGAATTTGCCAATATCTAAAAATGGTATCTATAATCCAAACCATGTCTACATCTAAAAATCTCTCTAGCTCTATATCATCTGTATCTATCAACATATATCCCATGTAAATATACATTCAGGCCAATTGAGTTAAAAAATAATTAGTAAATATATCCCATATATTATATTGGATTTTATATATAATATATGGGATATATTTATTTTTCAGCTGAAAAATAACAACCAACCCATCAAATAAAGAACAGAGCCAGAATTTTTAATTTTAAAACTTCTCAGAAATGTTACAGAAAAGTATCACTGTATTAAATGCAAGCTGTATTGATCAGATTTGCGAAAATTCAGTTTTCTTTCCTAGTTTTCCTAGAGCACTGGGACTTAAATCACTTTTACAAAAAAAGAAAAAACCCAGAATAACCCATAATTTGTGAGAATGAAATCCACACTGGATAATTATTTTACTTTTGTGAGTTTTTTCTTGATTATAGTTTAAAACGTCTTGATTAGAGTTTAAAACTGCGGGTGCAGTAAGGCTGAATTGACAAGGATTTGTTCATTGTTTCTGAGGTTGAAATCTGTATTCAGCATTTCAGACACCAGAGGGAAGCACCCGACCAGCTTAAGGCTCCTCCCGTCGAAGAGGAGAGAGAAGGGGAGAGAGAAACTCAAGCTCTCCTTTGCAATGATGTCCATTCTCTCCCTTTTTTCCTTCCTTCCCTCCTTCCTCCCTTCCTTTATTTTGCCTTCCTGTTTTCTTATGGATGCAATCTTCTTCAGAGCGCAAATGACCATTCGTATTTTACGCATTTGGAGAACAAAAAGCCCAAGAGGCATGTTCTTGCTGAGGCAGGCGCTAATCACAGTCGGAAACCACGGCCTCGGCCTCAGGTTTTGGTCCTTAAACACCACCCGAAACCTTTGTTAGGTCAGTGGATATTACTTTCTGGGGCTGTGTTTCCTCTTCATTTTCCTTGTGTTCTTTCTTCCACCTGGAAGTCATTTCCCTCTGAAGTTGCTGGAGAGCAGACGCAGGCCTGAAGGTCATCCTTCTAAGGAGCCTGCTGAGGCTGTGGGAAAGCGTGAGGTCCTCACAGTCCTCCCTGGCTTCAGCGCGGTCACTACACCCTGGCCCTTGGTGGCCCAGGCAAAGACACACCTGTATTGACAGGGAGGGAGGCTGTGGGCTCCTGCACTTTTTTTTTTTTTTAAAGAGATGGTCTCTCTCTGTTTCCCATGCTGGAGTACAGTGGTACACTCATGGTTCACTGCAACTTTTACTTTCTGGGTTCAAGCAATCCTCCTGTCTCAGCCTCCTGAGTAGCTGGGACTGCAGGTGAACATTACCACCTGTAGATAATTTTAACAATTACTTTTTGTAGAGACAGGCTCTTCCTATGTTGCCCAGGCTAGTCTCAAACTCCTGGCCTCAAGTGATCCTCCCAAAGCCTGGGTATGATAGGCGTGAGCCACCAAGGTCAGCCTCCAGCACTTGTATAGAACTTTAAAATAGATTTAATAACAGTGCTTCATGGGGTTTTTGAGACTACTATGATCATGGCATCTGGATACAGGGATTACTCAATGTTTGTTATTATTGTTACTGTTGTTTTAAATTCCAGTTATTTTAAAATTTCTATTTCTTATTAAAAACAGGTTGGAATTGTACTCTAGTAATAATAATAGTATTGTAACTAGTAATTCTTGCATTCTTCCTCCTAGACCATATAAACTGCTAAATGTTGAGAACTATGATTCTTGTCTGACATGTACAGGAATCACCTAATGCATACACTAAGGAATAAGAAATAGCTTTTCAAATATTTTTGTAATCAACTTAAAATAGTACCTCCATCCCACAAAACTGTTGTATTTTCACATTCTTAGTTGCCAACAAAAGAATGTTGTAGCTTAGAATATATTTTGTAATATTCTTTGATTTAGAGTTTCAGATTTCTGACCTGTGGAAAGACAAGATATTCTAACTCTGCACTTCCCTGTAGGGCGGGCTCTGGCCACGTGTGGCTGCTGAACACCTGTGGTGTGGACTGTCCAAACGGAGTTGAACTCTTGGTGGGAAGTGCTCACTGGATTTGAAGACTTTGTATGACAGAAGGAGCAGAACTATCTCAATATTTTTGTGTCAGGTATATATTAAAATAATATTTCACATATATTGGGCTTTAAAATACGTTATTAAAATTGGTCTATCTGTTTCTAATTAATATGGTTTAGAAAATGTAAAATGACATCTGTGGCTTGTATTGTCTTTCCATGGCATAGTGTTTGCCTAACTAATTTTGTACAAAGAAAATTCAAATTATTACCTATTATAGCCTAATATTTTATTTTATTTATTTTTTTGGTTACAGGGTCTCGCTCTGTCACCTGGGCTGGAGTGTAGTGGCATGATCACGGCTCACTGAAGCCTCAACTTCCTGTACTCAGGGATCCTCCTACCTCAGCTTCCCGAGTACCTGGGACCACAGGCGTGCGACACCACACCCAGCTATGTCTTGCATTTTTTGTAGAGATGGGTTTTCACCATGTTGCCCAGGCTGGTCTTGAACTGTGAAGCTCAAGCCATCGTCCTTCCTCACCCTCCCAGAGGTTTGGAATGACAGATATGAGCCACTACACCTGGCCAATCTTAATATTTTAAAAAGTCACACAAACTGATGGAGAAAAATGTTGAGGATGCATTAACTTGAGAGGTATTTAAAAGAGGTCCACCCAGCAGTCTGTAGCTGTCCCTTCTCATTTTCTGTTCCTGTAGGTTTGATGACCTCTGAATAATTTGCCTTTACAGAAAAGTGGCAAGTGAAGCCTTTTTTCTTCTTCTTCTTTACTTTCTTGGAAAGACTGAGTATAAATAAACCCACCAGACTTGGACCCCATTTCGTGGCATGGTTCTGGTCGGTGTGGAGCGTGGGCTCTGCTGAGGGATCACGGAGGCTTCTTCATATTCAGGGCTCTCTGCTCCCGCATGAGCTCATTGAGGCACATCTCCCTGAAAAGTTTCTGCATTTACTCCCTAAATAAACACATTGCATTGCAGGCTGGGGAATGCCATGCCATAGTCTCCCCTTAAAATGTCAGAAAATGTCTGTGCTTTATAAAAATTCATTCTCATGTTAGAAAGCTCTCTCAGGGTGATGAAATCAGTGGAGATGGATGATATTATCCTGATTTTTTCTCCTTCTTGTATTTTAATGAGCTTTGTAGCTCTGTTCTTTCCGTTTATTAGACATCACCCACTGCCGTGGGCCCAGGAGTTCAGCTGCCTTCTGCAGCTACCCAAGGCCCATATTTTCATGTGATTCTAATCTTGCATTTCTCTTCTTCATTACATTCTTGCCATGCTGGCTTTTGTGAGATTCTAGAAAGCATTTTACAATACACAGAGCAGGAAAGGCATCATTTATAATACATACTAGTTACTCGTCTTTTATTTATAAATCATTTTGCTTGGAAGGCTTTTATCTCTATGTAGGCAGTGAATCCTCAATTTTGTTTAAACAAATTCACTGCTTTCTCTTTATTCCTACTGTTTTTTTTAAACATAACTCCAATATCTTCATAATAAGTAATAAAGTAATTACTTTTTTTCACGGGGAATGGAGTCTTGCTCTGTCGCCCAGGCTGGAGTGCAGTGGTGCAATCTTGGCTCACTGTAACCTCTGCCTCCTAGGTTTAAGCAGTTCTCCTGTCTCAGCCTCCCCAGTAGCTGGGACTACAGGCACATACCACCACACCTGGCTAACGTTTGTATTTTTAGTAGAGATGGGATTCACCATATTGGACAGGCTAGTCTTGAACTCCTGCCCTCAGGTGACCCACCTGCCTTGGATTCCCAAAGTGCTGGGAGTACAGGCGTGAGCCACCGTGCCCTGCCATAATTACGTTCGTGTTGGGTGTCTGCACAACATCCAAATACATTCTCAGCCTGGGTTCCTATTACGCTGGCTGTGATGTGGTCAGTTAATCTTGGGGGTCTACAGAGGGCTGGTCACTCTGTCCTGGTTGCATCCAAACTGACTATGAAGATGACCAAAATAACTTAGTGATCCCGCCTGCTTAAGAATGCTTCAACTACCTGACACATCTGGGACCTAAAACATCAAAGTCAGTACTATTTTCAGACAACTGCATTTCCAAGGCCTGCTGCCTCTCTATAGACTAAAAGAAAATGGCCCCAGGTCATGGGGCGCTGTAACGGGAAGATCCTGGAACTGGAACCTGAGGCGTCCCACATTGACCTGAGCACTTTACTTGCATTTTCTGAGCCTCAACCCTCAAACATAGAGCGGGGGTAATAATGGTACTGAAGGGCTCACACAGCCATGAGGATCTGATGCAGTCATATTGGAAAACGCCAATTTGGAAATGGAACGGCCACGCGTGATGTCATTTCACTTTTATTGTCTACATTGCGTCACAAGTAAGTGCAAGCTTCACCCTGGCTGTCCTTCCACAACACTTCGTTGGGGAAACGTCAGCTTTGTTCATCGAGGAATGAAAGGAAGGGAAGTGGCTGAAGCATCTGGATTGATCAGTAAGCCCAGGATGTTTCTCTCCCGGGTTCCTACAAAGGTGTGACTTCTTCAACGTATTTTAAAAGTACATTCAGATTTCCCGGGCCTGCACAGAAACAGCAGGGCGTGTGTTGACTCGCAGGTTTCCCGGTGGTGACTTTGCTACTGGCACTGTGGCTCGTTACCTCAGGGGGTTTTTCCTGCCACCCCAGGATTTAATTCTGGGTGGCTTTCCTGGGCAGGGGTGGGGAGGGTCCAGGGAGGACTGTAATGGGCATCTACATGGCCATGGGGACACCTTTTGTGGAGCGAGAAGCCCGAGCACTGACAGCTGCTCTGGCGCCAGTTGGGTGTGCGGATCTGGGGTGGGGGGTGACCCAGAACCCACCCCGGACCCCGCCTCAGCCTGCTCAACTTCTCTGTGTTGACTTTAGAGATTATGGAGTGTCGGGCAGCCAAACTAGGACAAGTCACAGCTACAGTGGAAAAACAGCCCTCCCGTTCAATTTAGAGTGAAATTTAATGGTATTGATGAACAATTTGCTATAGATTTTTAAATAGACGTTATTTTTTGTGTCAGTCTTAGCTTCACAGCAGAATTGATCAGAAAGTACAGAGAGTTATCATACTGCCCCCCACTCGCACAACCCCCACCAGAGGGTCCGTGTGTCATCACAATCGATGAACCTATGTGGACACATCATTGCCACCCAGAGTCCACAGTTCACACCAGGGCTGACGCCGGTGCTGTGCATTCTGTGGGTTTGGACAGAATTGGTCTCACCTCTGCCGCTGCAGCACCATACAAGGTAGTTTTACCGCCCTGCAAACCCTCTGCGCTGGGCTGACTCATTTCTTGACAATTTGCTATGGGTTTTTTTTTTTTTAATCCTAAATTTTACCTCTCAGTTGGACATTTTTCTTATTGAAACCTGAAGGCAATTCTGTCTCGGTGACTGTTCTGATAATTACTATCAGCAAATGAATTACAGTTCTGCTTTGGAACGTTGAAACGTTTTATTTGAACACAGTGATGCTTTGAAGATGCTCTCGGTGCGGATAGCAGATATATCCTGATGAGACGTTTTCGGTTGGGGCAGTGGTTTCTGTTAGTTGGTTGGTGAAATTTAAGGAGCAATTTCCAAGAGCACAGTCCCTTGAGTGGGGTAATTCGATATCATATTAAATTCTCCTCTCCAGAAATAAAAACAAATGTTGCCAAGCCACACATGGCATTTCGAGTCACCAAAGCAGCCAGCTGTGTGGACTCTGACGGCCTCCCAGCCCTGTCAGACCTTGTAATCTTGCAGAAATTGGCTGTCCAGGGAGCTGCTTTCATCATCAAGGCTTTCGGTGTGAAAGAAAACAATACATAAGCAACGAGCATTTATTGTACAGGCAACTGCTTTAGCCTACCTGATTAGGTCTCCCTTGTGTCACCCAAGAATATCCTTCAGATGATGCTCAAGATGATTCTGTTATCCTAGAAGTTTTCCCCACACCTGCTTTTTTCCTACTTTCTCAGCCTGTCTTCAAAGGAATTAAAAGTTCTGATTTATTTCCAGGCCTATAAAAAAAAGCTCCCTGACTATTTGTAGTGGTGACAGGCAATTAGCAAAGCATTTAGATTTATTATGAAGCACTCGTGAACATGGTGTTTTATTTTTCTTTTACAGAAGTTTAAAAAATTCACTTGAAGATAATGGACTGAGAGTGCGTCTGCCCCAAGGACAAGCAGGATCCTGGGAGGCGTGGGATTGCGAGTTCAGGTTGCCGTGGGATAGCGAGTTCCGGTTGCCTTGGGATAGCGAGTTCCGGTTGCCTTGGGATAGCGAGTTCCGGTTGCCATGGGATTGCAAGTTCCGGTTGCCGTGGGATTGCGAGTTCCGGTTGCCGTGGGATTGCGAGTTCCGGTTGCCGTGGGATAGCGAGTTCCGGTTGCCGTGGGATAGCGAGTTCCGGTTGCCGTGGGATTGCGAGTTCCGGTTGCCGTGGGATTGCGAGTTCCGGTTGCCGTGGGATAGCGAGTTCCGGTTGCCGTGGGATAGCGAGTTCCGGTTGCCGTGGGATAGCGAGTTCCGGTTGCTGTGGGATTGCGAGTTCCGGTTGCCATGGGATAGCGAGTTACGGTTGCTGTGGGATTGCGAGTTCCGGTTGCCGTGGTATCGAAGTCTCGGCCATCTCCTCGTTTCCACTCTTTTTCGAATAAAATCACTGTTTAAATTTCTCACTCTGATTTTATTTATTCCCTTAAATACCGCCATTGTGTGAAATCGATCTCAAATACTAGCTAACATGTATTGAATCTCAGCACAGTACTGGGCATCACGGTGACCTTGCATCTTACTGAATATGGCTTCCTGAGAGTACTTGGGGGAAGGTATTATTACTTTCCTTTCAGAGGGGAAGAGGGAACTTCTCAGAAGAAATGAAACGACAGTGGAAACTGTCGGGAGAGGCTGGGATTCCCGGCCTGGTTTGCGCCGTGCCGGTGCCCAGGTCATTTCCGAAGGTAACCTCGTATCTCCATTCTGAGCTTGCTTGTTTTCTACCGATGAAATCAGTTTCCTCTGATCCCCTTCCAAGTATTCTCCTCCCTCCTAATTTGTACTTTTCTCTAAAACATCACTTGGAATCTTTTATTCTCAGAACGTTTAGGATTGAAACAATCTCTCTGTGAGCTATTTCCTGCATTTATTGTCCTGACGTTGACCTCACATCAACTTACAGTCAATATTAAAAGGAAACTCACAGTTAAATTTCCAAGTCATCATTTCTTGAATTAACGAAAATACTCCTGGGCTGGGCCTAGCAACTCATATCTGTAATTTCAGCACTTTGGGAGGAGACTGAGGTTGGAAGACCACTTGAGCCCAGGGGTTTGAGACCAGCCTGGGCAACATAGGGAGACCCCATCTCTGCAAAAAAAAAAAAAAAAAAAAAGTTTAGCAGGGCATGGTGGCATGTGCCTGTGGTCCCAGCTACTCGAGAGGCTGAGGTAGGAGGATCACTGAAGTCAAGGCTGCAGTAACCTGTGATTGTGCCACTGCTCTCTAGTCTGGGTGATAGAGTGAGACTCCATCTAAAAAAAAATACTCTTATGTTCTTTTAAAACAAGTTTTCTCCTAAGGAATCTATTTTTATACACACACATATGCAATCTTCTATAGATACACACACATACATAAATATGCACATACATGCAAACACATGTATATGTATGTATGTATGAAAAGAAACAAGTATAATTGAGCCTTTAGCATGTAAATGTAATTTTATTTCCTATACAATACCATTCAAAAAAGTATTGGTAATACTGACAATATCATGTATTATGGTATATTATTAATAGTTATAACTATGTTAACAACCACCTTTAATAACTATTTTCTTATAACTATATTATGAGTAACAGCCATATGGTTAATAACGCTGCTGTGATGGGAACCGCAGAACATGGTGGAGTGGTCTGTGTTGGCACACACTGTTAGTAACCACAGCAGCGGCAGCAGGAGCCATCGGGAGCATGGTCTCCTCAGCTTCACAGTAGTTTTGAATGGCTGCAGCAGACCCCTTGACAGATGGGGAGCAAACCGCAGGGCACATGGGGTGGTGGAGGGGCAAGCCTGTGCCGAGTGCCTCTCACACCCCTAGCAGCCCCCTTGGGAGGCTGGTTCTCACCACAGGGCAGCGTTGACCACCCCACACTCCACACATTGTGACGTTTCTTGCCTTTTCTACAGAAGGCCTATTTCCTTTTGCAGATGCCAAGACAAGTGTCATAGGCGACTTATTAAAATCCCTGCAAATGTGCTATGGAAAAGTGATCAGATATTCCCAAATATTTAGTGAAGACTGAATTTCTGGTATCTGGCCCTGTTTTCCTCAAGAGCCACTGGAAATTATCATAAGTTCCAATATTTTGGCACCTAATCAAGAACTCCTTAATTGCCTCTGATATGAAGAAATGGCATATACATTTTTAATCAGTATGTGTTCTGATACTTCATTAATATAGCAATTCTGTAGAATTTGACCTAAGTATTTTGGTGGCAGAGAAGATGAGTTGGAAATGCCATTGTTAAAACATGGTACCAGTGTAGGTGGAAAGCACGGGAGATACACACATATTTCTAAGATTCAAGAAGGATTTTTACAAAGAATCTTTAATGGCACTGGAGAATATGGAGCATATAAGATTTAGTCAAAAGGAGGATATTCAATTTATAAGCAGCACAATCTCAAATCTGTTAGAATACGGATATACATTTTTTCTTTTAAAAAGTGCTAGAAAATACCAAAATGGTAATAGCCATTTTATAGCTATTATCTCTGGGCCTGGAGACTTAGAATGATTATTATCTTCTGTTTTATACTTTTGTGCATTTTCAAAATTTTCTTCAGTGAGACTGTATTTCATTTATAATTAAAGAAAGATGTGTCTAAACTAATGAAGATCCCAAAGATTACTGAGTGGAGCTTTTCCATGTGCATTTTATCAGTAGAAATATTCTGGAAGTACTGTGCCCTCAATGAAAGCCCTTTTTATGTCTCCATTTGTACTTACTGCCTCCCAAACCTTCTTTAAGAAACTCACGCAGCATAGCTGGCTCCAGCCTTATCAAAAATCTCTGCTCTCTTTTTCAGTTCTGGTTTAAAACCACTGTTAAGAAAGACACTTGCAGGGAATTTTTTCTCGAGGTGTTTTTTTCATGTCCATTAATTTTCCACTTGCCTCAAATTTTCCTTTGACTTTAGGAAATTTGATTTTTATTGTCCTCTTAGGAGGCTTGAGGACGTAGGGTATGAATACCCTAGCATTTCCCCCTGTAGACTCTTATTTAAATTTAGATTATGACCACATGAAAAATTTGTTGGAAAAAGTAATCAGTAGGGCCATATGTTAGAGTTTCAAAAATCACCCTAATTTCCATTTAACTCACATCATAAAAATCACCCTCCCATTCAATCAGACTATTATAAGGTGTTTTAGATGAGTGACGAGCGGGTGCCTGCCAAACGCAAGCTAATAAGGAGGCCTTGATCTTCCCAAGAGCGATTCATCTTTGTCTTTCACACATTTCACTCTCTCTCTCTCTTTCTCTCTCACACACACATACCACCCAAAGCAAAACCATAAAAAAGAAAGCTCTTAAGAGTCCATAAAAGTGTGAGTAAGACTTTAAATTTTATTTTTATTTACTAGGAATTTATGGAACAGGAGCCGAAGCACCGTCATGATTCATCACCCGCATCCCATTTCTGCATCTCATTCTGCCCACGGCTCTGACACATGCACGTTCCGTGGACTGACTGACTCCAGAAAGAACAAGAGCTCCGTGGGAGAACAGCGAGTTCTCGGTGTGTCTGCAATGGCCACCAAGCACTGTGTGTTCCAAGGGATTTCATTTCTACAGTGTACTGCCATAAGAGTTCACAATTCCTTGTAGGAGTCACCCAGGTGGGTTCAAGGAAGGCTTCATTGCTGGTAAGGCAATTGTGAGATGCAATTCATTTAGCTTGCGCAGTGAGTCAGGGTTAATCTTAGTACTGCGTGCAGGTTTGAATGACCCGTGTATGGGGTTGGGGTGTTTTTGAAAGGATGGCTCTTTACATGACCCTCGTGTGTTTGAAAAAACCATCAGCACTACCGCGGGTTTATTTCAACAGCCGCGTCACTTACCATCTTGCCGTTTAGTTTAATGCTGCTTGCAATGCTGAATCTGCTGTGGTGACCAACCTCCTCTTGTAGGCATCTGATTCTGCTTTTTTGTTTTTCAATCGTTATGCTGGATTCAGGGAGTACATCTGCAGGTTTGTTACATAAGTATATTGCATGACATTTAGGCGGGAGGTAGAATGATCCCATCATCCAGGTAGGGAGCGTAGCACCCAGTCGGTAGTTATCAGCCCTGCCCGTCTCCTCTCTCTAGTAGTTCTCACGTTTATTTTTCCTCTCTTTATGTGCATATTTATCCAATGTTTAGCTCCTACTTATAAGTGAAAATATGCGATATTTGGTTTTCTGTTCCTCTGTTAATTGGCTTGGGGTGATGGCCTCCAGTCGCACCCATGCTGCTGCGAAGAGCATGATTTTACCCTCTTTTATGGCTGTGTAGCATATCCTGGTGTGTATGTACCACACCGTTTCATCCACTTCCCTGCCGATGGGCGCTGGGCTGCTTCCATGGTGTTGCTATTATGAATAGTGCTGTGATCTGCATACGTCTTTTTTATAGAATGAGTTACTCTCCTTTGGGTCGGATGGCTGGGTCAAATGGTAGCTCTTTTTAGTTCTTTGAGAAATTTTCAAACCGCATTCCATAGTGCTAATTCCCATTAGCAGTATAGAAGGGTGCCCCTTTCGCCACAGCCTCAGCATCTATTGTTTTTTGATTTTACTAATCACCATTATGACTGGTGTGTGTCGGTATCTCATTGTGGTTTGGTTTGCATTTCTTTGATGATTAATGATACGGAGCGTTGTTTCACGTTTGTTGACTGCATGCGTGTCTGTCTCGCAGACATCTGATTCTCTCACCGCGAAGAGAGCTCTGGTGTCTGTTACTTATGTTGTAAGGACAGTCATCATGGTGAGGCATGTTGCACTACTCTGTCTTTTCATAGGTTTCAGGAAAGCAAGTGAAATGTGTTTTTTCTCTACCAGAGGCTACAAGTTGTGTATAAATATCATCTGGTATTGAATGAAGTTGGCCATTAGGCATGTTTCCCCCGCTCTAAGAATTGACCTGATGAAAAAACCATCAAAGATTCAGAAATCCATAACCCAAGAACAGGTTCACAGAAGAAAGAAGATTTTAAGCTTCTCAGTTTCATTGTCTAACTTTGGTTATTAACTTTTTAAAATGGCTTTATGAATTTAGAAATCCACTTGGTTTGGATATGTGTCCTACTTGCGGGAAGGGTGGACTTCCAACCACTTTCAAAAGCCAGGAATTTCCTAGAATTTCCTTTTCAGTGGGTTGATGTTAATTTCCTGTTAACAAATAAACCCTAAAAGAGCAAAGGTAGTTCTCGCCTCAGGTCTCTAGAAGCCTGCAGGTGACATGCTGAGTCTTGGCATTCTTGGCTTGGGGAGCACACCACATTTTGATGGATGCTTGCATGGATTTGCAAGAAGCTTTGGAAACTCAATTCAGATCCTCATTGCAACCAACTTACAGCGTATATGTCTGTATCTATGAGTATCCATGCAAACAAAGCAAGGTGCCACAGGCTCAGATGTGCCTGATGATGAGAGAATGGGCTTCATGGAAGAGGGGTTAACGGTCATTTTCAGGGTGTTTCTCTCTCAAACATTCTGTTACCCCAGCATTTTCCTGTGAACACTTGGACAGGCTTAGACCAGAGCTTTCATTTTCTTCCAAATTCAGATAGATCCCAGATATTTGGCCATAGAAATGACCAAAGTCCCATCTAGGGACCACTTAACTTGAGAAATTTGGCTTTCTGGAGAATACAGGGAGACACCCACACACACACACACACACACACACACACACACACACACACACTTTTTACCCACTAAGAAGTTTGTTTGGTGTTTGTTTTTGAGGCAGAGTCTTTCTCTGTTGCCCAGGCTGGTGTGCAGTGGCACAATCATGGCTCACTGCAGCTTCGTTTGACCTCCCAGGCTCAAGCAATCCTCCCACCTCAGCCTTCCCGAGAAGCTGAAACTATAGGTGTGTGTATCCATGCCCAGCTAATTTTTGTATTTTTTTTTGTACAGACAGGGTTTCACCATGTTGCCCAGGCTGGTCTTGAACTCCTGAGCTAAAGTGATCTGCCCTCCTTGGCTTCCCAAATTACCAGGATTACAGGTGTGAGCTACCATGCCCGGCCTCCACTCTGCTTTAACTATTATTTGCTGAAAAAATGGGCAATTCTCATTTCAATAAGGTAAATGAAACAACCTGTTTCAGCAGTTTCATTTTTTTAAAAGAGAGAAACCCTACTGGATTCTCAAGAAAAATTTACTACTGAAAAAAGGCTCAATTTTAAATAAAGAAAATCCATTTCTATTTCTTTTAGAGCCATTAGAAAATACTTAAAAACATGCATAAATAAATCAAGGATTCATGGAAAATATGTACACCCCTCATTGCAAATCTCATTTGCACAAATGCTGTTTAGAAACATTAAAAAGAATGACATGCATGTCCGTCCAGTAAACATTCGCTGTGTTCAGACCTCCCTGCGAAATCGTAGAATTGCTGCTTTCCTTTTAAGATTGCCAAAATAATGGTGCATACAGGGAAAGTGTGGAGCATTCTGGGATTTACATGATATTGCCATCTTTCTGTGAGTTCTGAATAAAATATAAATTAAGATAAAAATAGCCCTGGAACATCTTTCAACCGAACTAGCCCATTGTGCACAAGCCTACCATGAGCACACTTTCAGAACGCTTGGCATGCCTTCTGTTGCCACCTAACGTTTTACTAATATTTAGAAATACTCTCACAGTGGGGGCTTGCAAATTTTCTCCCTAGAACTTGGGTAAACTGCATTAACATAATTCCAAATCCGATTGCTTTGATGTGGTGAGGGATAGAAGGCAGCTTTGCTTTTTGCAGTCATGAATTTGAGAAGACAAAAAGAACACAGAGAGGATCCATGACGATATCTTAAGAATAATGATTGTTTTGCAGATATATTTATCCTCAGTGCAGGATTCTGTAGCCACAATATACAAGGTGTCCACACAATGCCCAAATAACACCGTTAGGAATAATCTGAGGCAGAAAGAAGAGTTTCACACATCATCATATCCTCATCATGAATTTCGGCAAGTATCAAGACTTTGCTACATTGCTCTGTTTTCTTTCTTTTCATTTTTTCTTTTTGAGACAGAGTTTTACTCTGTCGCCCAGGCCGGAGTGCGGTGGCACAGTCTCTGCTCACTGCAGCCTCGGCCTCCTGGGCTCAAGTGATTCTCCCAACTCAGGCTCCCAAGTAGCTGGGACTGAAGGCACGCTCCATCATGCCTGGCTAATTTTTGTATTTTTAGCATCTTTTTCCTTCTTTAATTTATAAAGCACTAGGCTCAAGAAATACTCCAGGAAATACTCTGTTTTACTCGTGAGTCATGGAGTGTACAATTACACCATTAGAAATTCATTCCTTGGGGTTTGAAAGCTCTTACTTCTGTCTGGAGGGACAGTGCATCATGTTTTCAACATGGTAGGGAAAATTGGGATAAGCTTTAGTCACTAACAACAGAGTCTTGCATTATATGGGAACCCATGGTGCACAGAGACATTAGAAGCCAGAGGGTTGGACTTGGTAGGTAGCGACCCTTGCAGGTGGCCATCCTCTGCAGGCTCCCTGAGCTCTCCCGTGTCTTGCTGGCTGTGCCAAGACACTGAGGCCCTGAGCTCTCTGCTATCTGGCCCATTTCTCAGCACTGTTTATGCAAGTTGTCATTGTGAAGGATGAGGTCATCACTCTTTCTTCCCTAGGCACAGCAGCAGGCTTGCTTACTGCTTGCTACAAAACAGTGGGATCCCACTTCTACGCTGCTGGTGGGAATGTACGCTAGTACAACCACTATGGAAGACAGTGTGGAGATCCCTTACAGAATTAAAAGTAGAACTACAATTTGATCCAGCGATCCCACTACTGGGTATCTACCCAGAGGGAAAAAAGTCATTATACAAAAGAGATACTTGCACATGTGTTCTTATAGCAGCACAATTCACAATCACAAGAGTGTGGAACCAACCCAAATGCTCATCAGTCAACGAGTGGATGAAGAAACAAGTGGTATATTTACATGATGGAATACTATACAGCCATAAAAAGGAATGAATTAATGGCATTTGCAGTGACCTGGATGAGACTGGAGCCTACTATTCCAAATGGAGTAACTCAGGAATGAAAAATCAAACATCATATGTTCTCAGTCATAAGAGGGAAGTAAGCTATGAGGATGTAAAGGCATAAGAATGACACAATGGACTTTGGGGACTCGGGGGAAAGGATGGGAAGGGGGTGAGGGATGAAAGAACACAAATTGGGTGCAGTGCATACTGCTCAGGTGATGGGTGCATCAAAATCTCACAAATCACTGCTGAAGAACTTATTCATGAGACCAAACACCATCTGTTCCCCAGTAACCTATGGAAATTCACACACACACACACACACACACACACCCCTCAGCGGGTTCCCAAACTCAAGGTCCCAGGCTGTGATTCAACATCCGCCAGGGCCTTCTGTGTTTCCCTGGGGGCCTCGGAGATAAGGGGCCCTGTCCACACAAGCCAATGCATGCCGCTTGATCCTCTGTGAGCAATGATGTCTTTGTCTCCAGCCCAGGGGTCTCCTGCCTTCTGGCAGCATCCACAAAGCAGCGAGAGGAGAACCCACGGCTGGTGAGAAGAGTGGCCCTGGATCTCCACGTGGCAGGTGTGGGGCAGACAGGGTGGCTGAGCCAGAGGGATGCTTCCCACCTGCCAGTGTAGCTAGAATTCCAAGAATAGACCATATTTACAAAGGCTTTGCTATGTGCTGAGGACTGTTTTACGTGTGTACGCATCAGTGCTTATTAAGCCCTCCTAGTGACTCTGGGAGGCAGGGATTGCGTTGTTTTAATGATGTGGTAACCTGGAAATACAGGCTAAGCAGCTCAACAGGTCACAGAGCAGGAATGTGGCTCATGAGACATGAGGCCAGGAGGCTGGCCCTCCAATCTCTGCTCTTCTTAGAGCCTAAGATGGAACTCAAAGCAAACGAGGTGGTTTCTGCCTCCACTTCCTCCTCACTTACTTCCTATCACTGCTTTGAGATCTGAAAGATGATAGGGGAAAAGGAGAGTCTCAGAGAGAGAGGGAGAGAGAAGGGACGTGTGAACAGCGTGAGCAGATCCTGACAGCTCGGCGCCTTGGTGTGGGTTGCACAGAGAACAGGGGCATTGGTTCGTGCACTCAAAAGTCCAGTTGTCACCCGGGACTGGGACATTCACATCCCCAAGGATGCGGTGTTGCTGTGCAGAGCCGCCCTGCCCCTGAGGCAGCAGCAGCAGGGAGAATGTGTGCTCCTGTGTGCCTAGCCTCCCCTCCTTCAGTGGATCATTCATTCTCCAGAATAGTAAAGCAGGTAAGCAAACACTGAAAATTAAAAAGTACGGGCATTAAAGCTCATAACCTTCCTTTAAATGGAAATATTTCACCTATGCTGAAATCAGAATTTATAATAATTTTACCTATTGGTTTTAAATGATGCAAAGCTATCAGTAATCTTTAAAACACTGGATTCTTTCCTTCGTTCCTTCATTTTCAGCCGAGTGTTGTAAGTGTAATCAAATGAGAGAAACAGTATGTGAGGTGGATTTAAAATGTTAGCAAAAGGGAGGAATAGTATTCCTGAATTTGAAAATGAATTAAAAGAAAAGGTAAAGAAATAAGAATGTATGAATCTCCACATGACAATATCAACTATTATGGGAAACGTGGAAATCAGATAGAAATTTAGATTATAAGTGCCTTAATTTAACATTTGAAGTGGAGAAATGCAAAATTAAAAAACTGCCTTCAGATATTGAATTTTTACCAAAAAATGCTATTCTGCATGAATACATTTGATCTTCAAAAAGTAGTCACTGACTCAACTCTAAAACATTCTGATGATTTAAGTTCTGGGTGGATTTCCTCTTACACTGGTGATTTTGAGAGGCCTGTGATGTGTCAAGAGTTTGTAATATAAAATTGGCATCCTGTTGATACCTTCTGTTTTTAGTTCTATTGTGTGTGGGGGTGGTGAGTATGTTCTTTTTTTTGAGATGGAGTTTCGCTCTCGTTACCCAGGCTGGAGTACAATGGCGCG
The DNA here is from genome assembly GCF_049354715.1 of Callithrix jacchus. Classification (NCBI taxonomy): domain Eukaryota; kingdom Metazoa; phylum Chordata; class Mammalia; order Primates; family Cebidae; genus Callithrix; species Callithrix jacchus. The sequence continues at coordinate 10,458,204 of NC_133508.1, forward strand.
ATCTCAGCTCACAGCAACCTCCACCTCCTGGGTTCAGGCAATTCTCCTGCCTCAGCCTCCTGAGAAGCTGGGATTACAGGCACGCACCACCATGCCCAGCTAATTTTTTGTATTTTTAGTAGAGACAGGGTTTCACCATGTTGACCAGGATGGTCTCGATCTCTTGACCTCGTGATCCACCCGCCTCGGCCTCCCAAAGTGCTGGGATTACAGGCGTGAGCCACCGCGCCTTTATTATTATTTATTTTACTTTAAATTAGGGGATATAGGTGCAGAATATGCAGGTTTGTTACATAGGTATACATGTGCTGTGGTGGTTTGCTGCATCTATCAACCCGTCATCTAGGCTTTAAGCGCTGCATGTATTAGATATTTGTCCTAATGCTCTCCCTTCCCCCAACACCAATAGGCCCCCGGTGTGTGATGTTCCCCTCCCTGTGTCCATGTTTTCTCATTGTTCAACTCCCTTTGAGTGAGAACATGTGGTGTTTGGTTTTCTTTTCCTGTGTTAGTGTGCTGAGAATGATGGTTTCCAGCTTCATCCATGAATTCATTCTTTTTTATGGCTGCATAGTATTCCATGGTGTATTATAAAGACATATGCACACATATATTTATTGCAGCACTATTTACAATAGCAAAGAAAGACTTGGAACAAATCCAAATGGCCATCAGTGACAGACTGGATGAGAAAATGTGGCACATATACACCGTAGATGCCTTCTAAAAGTCATTTGTGAGTTTTGCTTAGTAAAATTCGATCTCAGTTTGAAAGAGGTCTTGGAAATTTGTAACGATGTAAGTCACATCAGTATCCCGTAAAAGTTTTGGTAAACTGAAGTTAATTAAAACCATTTAAGATCATCACCTGGTCTGGAGACATGGTCAAATACGGCAATTCTCTCACAGAAAATGAGGTAACTCAATAAGTAGATTTAGAAAGTATTATTGGTGAGTTTGCGTCTATCAAATTCAGGAAAGTCAACTTTTAATTTTTTTTATTCATTTATTTGCTTATTTATTTGTTTTGAGTTGGAGCCTCACTCTGTCACCCAGGCTGGAGAGCAGTGGTGCTATCCCAGCTCACTGCAACCTCCGCCTCCTGGGTCCAAGGGATTCTCCTGTCTCAGCTTCCCGAGTAGCCGGGAACACAGGTGTGTGCCACCATGCCCAGCTAATTTTTATATTTTTAATATAGAGATAAAGTTACACCATATTGGCCAGGCTGGTCTTGAACTCCTGACCTCAAGTAATCTGCCTACCGTGGCTTCCCAAAGTGCTGGGATTATAGGTGTGAGCCCCTATGGCAGGCCGGGAAAGTATAATTTTAATAATTTTTTTGGTATAAATAAAATACTTAAGATAATGCTGTGAGTTTTAACACACCTCCTTTTAAATTGTTTTCAATATTTTCAACTAGTTTAATGTCCTGGATAAAAATCAACTATTAAATGAATTCATACAACCATGTGTGCTGGGCTGAGGGCATATCTCTCCTTCCTCAGACGCTGACCAGACTGAGCACATCCCCATCCAATCCTGGCTTTATGGCAAATTTTGATATTTTGTTTATTGTGGACTTTTTTGCACTCAGTTTGATTTTTAAAAAATATTTCTGCCGGGCGCGGTGGCTCATGCCTGTAATCCCAGCACTTTGGGAGGCAGGCGAATCATGTGGTCAGGAGATTGAGACCGTCCTGGCCAACATGGTGAAATCCTGTCTCTAATAAAAACGCAAAAATTAGCCAGGCATGGGGGTGGGGGCCTGTAATTCCAGCTACTTCTGAGGCTGAGGCAGAAGAATCACTTGAACCTAGGAGGCAGAGGTTGCAGTGAGCTGAGATCACACCACTGCATTCCAGCCTGGTGGCAGAGCAAGACTCCATCTAAAAAAAAAAAAAAAAATTCATGAAACAGGATTCATCTCGATGGGTGAGGCCCTGGGAAGACTTGCCTCACCTTGACCCTGACCCATGTGGAGGTCAGTCATGAGAGGTGGGTGCAGGCGACACTCTGCCTGTCTGTCATGAGGACGCCCCTGTGTGGGCACATTTTTTGGCACAGCTGTGTCTCCAACACCTTCTTCCCGGAGGCTGAGGCTTTTGTGATTGCAATGTGAGACTTTGGGGAAGGTCTCTGCCTAAACCTGTTCCTTTCCTCTAGCATTCGTGACGTTAAAAAGCGGGCCGAAATCCCCTCTGGTCACATTGTAGGAGGCCACCTCTTTCCACAAACACTTCTCAGTCTCAACATTTTCCAGAGGAGCAGATGAAGCCTGTGTGCTCAGAAATAAAGCATTGAGCCTAGGAGGTTGATTCTCCTAACTTGGCCTCCCAAAGTGCTGGGATAACAGGCATAAGCCACCCTGCCCAGCCCATGAATAGTGTTAAATTAGAAACAAGTACGAAGATGAGTAACAACCACAACTGTTCTCAGGATCTTAGTTCAGTCACATTCTCTTAGGAAAACCAGTGTTCTGTTGTGAGTGAAATAATAACAACAAGAAAGATATGGTTTCTCTAAGATTGTCTGGAGAGGCACAGATATTGCATGGGCAATGTACTCCAAATTAATAACACACAGAATGAGATTTCTGCATAATTTTATGCCATTTTTTTCTTCATTGTGTTTATTGAAATATGTTCTTATTCCAAGTTTCTGGAATCTAGTTTAGAATAATGGTTTTCTTTCTCACCTATAATCCATCAACCATTTTCTGTACAGAAAAACATGGGCTCTCATGAATAAGAAGACAGGTCAGATAGATTTTATTTTTTAAAATATGTATTTATTTAGAGTAAGGGTCCCACTCTGTTGTCCAGGCTGGAGCACAGTGGAGCCATCACAGGTCACTGCAGCAACAACCTCCTAGGCTCAAGCCATCTTCCCACCTCATTCCCCTGAGTAGCTGAGACTGCAGGTGCATGCCGCCACTCCCAACTAATTTTTGCCTTTTTTGTAGAGATGGGTGTATTAGGCTGTTTTCAAACTGCTATGAAGAAAATATCTGAGACTGGGTAACTTATAAAGGAAAGAAGTTTTAAAAAAGTTCCACATGGCTGAGGGGGTCTTAGGAAACTTACAATCATGGTGGAAGACACCTCTTCACAAGGCAGGAGGAGAAAGAACGTGTGCAAGCAGGGGAAATGCCAGATGCTTATACAGCCATCAGAACTCACGAGACTCACTCATTATCATGAGAAAAGCGTGTGGGGAAAACTACCCCTGTGATTAAATCACCTCCACCTAGTCCTGACCTTGACATATAGGGATATACAATTCAAGGTGAGATTTGGGTGGGGATACAGAGCCAAACCATGTCAGCAGGGTTTTGCCATGTTGCCCAGGCTGGTCTGCAACTCCTGAGCTCAAGAAATCTGCCTCCTTGGTCTCTCAAAGTGCTGGGATTACAAGGTGTGAGCTACCAGGCCCAACCGCCTGATAGATTTTAAATGCACAAATAAAGGTGATGATGGAAATAATCTTTAGAGGAATAGGGAGAAGTCTGAGAAACAGTCACTGTCAAAAAATGAGAGGTCTTGTTTATTCACATAGACTGTGATATGGTTTGGCCATGTCCCCACCCAAATCTCACCTTGAATTGTAATTCTCATAATCCCTATGTGTCATGGGAGGGACCAGGTGGAGATAATTGAATCATGAGGACAGTTTCCCCATCCTGTTCTCATGATAGTGGATTAGTTCTCATGAGAGCTGATGGTTTTATAATGGGCTTCCCCCTTTGCTGGGCACTCATTCTTCTCCTTTCTGTTGCCATGTGAAGAAGGACGTGTTTGCTTCTCCTTCTACCATGATTGTAAGTTTCCTAAGGCCTCACCAGCCTTGCAGAACTGTGAGTCAATTAAACCTCTTTTCTTAATAAATTACCCAGTCTTGGATATGTCTTTCTTAGTAGCCTGAGAACAGATTAATACAGACTATCTTAAATTGTGCTTTCTGGTGCTTTTTTTCAAGCAGGACACCTACCTAACACAGCAACACAAATATGCTAGTTATAATTGAATCTCATCAGAGTATTTAAGGCATGAGATTTAGGGATAACCTGTATTTGCTCATTAGACAGAAGCTCCTTTTTATTTCAAATTAAGTTGTGAAACTTTCTAAAAATGATTCAGTCTACTGTGAACCTACTGAACTTTGTTGTTATTGTTATAATTTTAATGAGAGTCTGACCTCATTTCTTACTGTCTGGTAGAAATGTAGGAAATTGACCAAGGAGGATTCATGCTGTTACCCTAGATTTTTAAAAAATATGATTCCTCTTTTATGACCATTTGCTTTTTTCTCCTAAAGAAGAAGTGCAGAAAAAATATCACAACTAATAAATGATTCTGGTCCAGAGTGTTTTTTGCACTGTAGAGCTATGTGACATTTTTCTTTTTCTCTCATTTAGCTGATGTTGGTATGGTGTCTAGCAGTTTGCAAAGCATCTTCATATATATTCCATTCGATTGATCCTCACGGGAAGCCAAGGGGCAGACAAAGGATGCAGTGGCACTTTTGACAAATCCCCAGAGGTATTAAATAATGTGCCTGAGATCACACAGCTCACATGTGGTTATGACCAAACGTATATGTTACCCCCAACCCTCCCCTCCCCTCACCATGTGGCTGTATTTTGAGTAGAAGAGTAATTAAGGTCATAGATTGGGATCCTAATCTAATGGCGTTTCTGCCCTTGTAAGGACACAGCAGAGAGAGCTCTCCTGCTCTCTCTGTCCCATGTGAGGACACAGTGAGAAGACAGCCATCTGCGAACCGGGAAGGGGTCCTCACTGGACAGTGACTGTTCCAGCACTTGGCCTTGTTCTTCCAGCCTCCAGAACTGAAATGTCAAGGTCTGCTGTGTTAATAAAACACCGAGTTTGTGGTATTTTCTATGGAAGCTTGAACAGACTATGAGATTTTGGTGCTGGGTGTCAGGGCTGCTGCCATAACAAATACCTAAAAATGTGGAACCTGGGTGATAGGTGAAAACCCTCAATGGCTGTGAAGGGCTTGTAGTAGAAATAAGGTCATTAAAGGTGACTCTGAAAGGGGAGAGCGGAGAGAAAGCTTCTAGAATCCTGGACAACGCAGGTATCATAGACCGACCGTTGTGGAAAGTGGATGTTGAAGGCCCTTCTGGTGAGGCCTCAGAGGAGGCGAGGGACGGTACGGGCACCAGAGGAAAGTGATTCTTGTTACAATACGGCAACGGCTTGGCTGAGCCTAGGTCTCGTGTCTTGCGGGAGATGGAAGATGTGGGCAGTGAAACTGGGTAGTTAGCAGAGGAGATTTCTAAGCAGAGTGTTGGAGGTGAGGCCTAACTTCTACCTGCTGCTTATTGTAAAATTCAAGAGGTTAGGAGACAAATTGCAGAAGGAACCATTAAGCCAAACAAATCAGAATTTGAAGATTTGGAAATTATCAGTCTCTCCACACCACAAAAAAATGAGAAAGCTGGTTTTGAAGAGAACACACAGGGTTTGTCTGAAGAACAATTTGGTAAGGAGATGAGTGTGGGTGGGAACCTCAGCTTGAATAACCCACCTCCACAGGATTCAGGAATAGAGATAGGGTTACTCCCAGATACCCTGTCAGCTTGAACCAGAGGGGACATGGTGGTGACAAAATAAAGAAGGCATCAGACTGCTGGGATTCCACAGGATGGGACCCCAGAGCTCTTCTGCTGCTTGTGTGTTTGACCTTTCAGAAAAATGGAAGCATGACCCTGATGGTGATTTAGAAATGATCAGACTGCTTCCTTGGGTCCTGTTTTAATAGGATAGAGGGCCGGGTGCGGTGGCTCAAGCCTGTAATCCCAGCACTCTGGGAGGCAGAGGCAGGAGAATTGCCTGAACCCAGGAGGCGGAGGTTGCGGTGAGCCAAGATCGCGCCATTGCACTCCAGCCTGGGTAACAAGAGCAAAAGTCTGTCTCAAAAAAAAAAAAAAGGCTAGAAATCCGTGGCTCAGAACGTAGGGGGTGTGGCCACCCTACAGAGCCCTGGGGTGATGCTGCTGCCCCTGTGATCTGGAAGGAGCATTAGCCTGAGAAAATGTTTCTCAAGCCTCAAGTCTAATAAAATTTGCCTTACTAGATTTTGGGCTTGCCTAGAACCTGCTGCCCCTTTCTTCTTTCTTCTCTCTCTCCTTTGGAATGAGAACGCGTATCACTGCTATTGTACTTTGGAAGTGCGTATTTGTCCAGTTTCACTGGTTCCCAGCTGTAGGAGAATGTTAGCTCACGATGAACTGTGTCTTGAACCTCCCCTATATCACATTGAGATAACACTGAGATGAGACTCTAGACTTTAAGCTTCAGCATTGATGCTGGAATGAGTGAGGATGTTTGGTGATGTTGGACTGGAATGAGTGTATTTTGCATGCTAGGAGCTCATGAATTTTTGGAGGTTGTAAATTTTTGGGTGGAATTTTATCAATTGAACGTTTGCGTCACCCCAACATTTATATGTTGAAGCCTTAACATCCACTGTGGCTGTATTTGGAGGTGGGACCTTTATAGAAGTAATTCAGGTTATATGAAGTCATGAGGATGAGACCTTAATCAGATAGGGCTGGTGTTATTATTACAAGAGATACGGGAGGGCTAAACTCTAGCTGCTTTCTCTCTGCCATGTGAGGACACAGGGAGAAGGGGTTGTTTGCAAGTCAGGACACCTGCTGACACCTTCATCTTGGACTTCTAAGGTGTAGAACGATAACAAACACATGCTGTTGCTGAAAACGCCTTGTCCATGGTATTTTGTTATAGCAGCCTGAGCTAACTAATATACTCGGTAACACAGTGAATATGTGGACTCCTAATAGGATACAGACCCCAGTAAACCGTTCTGCTTCTTAGCCTGTTTCCATGGAAATAGAAACAGATGACGTATTCTCGATCTCAAGATCTACAAGCCTCTAGCTAATTCACTCCCAGATAATTAACTAGATATTTATATCAGGCTCTAGCCTTGATGTCAGTGATCCCGGGAGGAGCTGAGGCATAGCTGCTGAGTCTTGATGCAAGTCAGGCTTGAGTTAGCGATGATTTTACTACCTGCTGAAGGTATGGCCTTGGTGAAGCTGCTTACCTTCTTCACACCTCATCTGTTCCATTACGAATCAAAATAGCAGGTAGGCAGAAGGACACTGTGAGTATTTACAGCCTGTGCAGGGACAGGTGCCTGGTGAGCACATAGAAAACATTCCTGACCGTGAGGAATTCCATCACCACTGTGAATCACCGCCAGCAATGCTGAAGCATACCTGCCATAGTTAGCTGTGACGGCGACAGAAAAGGGAAATGCGAAGCCGCTTGAATACATTTTTGGCTGTGAGTTATTAATTTACATTTGATTCTGTTTCGGTTGTAGAGAAAGATTGGGGAGAGCATGGAAATTAGGCACAGCAGCCTGTGACCAGGTGAAGAGGTGGAGATGGTGTTGCTGAGGACTGAGGGACTATCACCTGGCTTTCCCTGCTGGGACCCCTCTCCCTGTGCAGATGCACTGAGGACCCCCTCCCTGTGGGGATGCACTGAGGACCCCCTCCCTGTGGGGATGCACTGAGGACCCCTCTCCCTGTGGGGATGCACTGAGGACCCCTTTCCCTGTGGGGATGAGTCGAGGACCCCCTCCTTGTGGGGATGCACTGAGGACCCCTCTTCCTGTGGGGATGCACTGAGGACCCCCTCCCTGTGGGGATGCACTGAGGACCCCCTCCCTGTGGGGATACACTGAGGACCCCTCTCCCTGTGGGGATGCACTGAGGACCCCTCTCCCTGTGGGGATGAGTCGAGGACCCTGTCTCCCTGCCGGGATGCCTCGAAGACTGGCTCAGGCTGCTATATCCTCTCCCCTTTCTCTTACTTTCTCTGCAAAATGCGGCACTCCTGAGAACCTGAAAGAGGAAACAGCAAAATCCAAAGATCTTCTTTCTGGGACTGAATGAAGACAGCTCTTTTCACTGAGGATTTTATATTTTAAAAAATCTCTCTGCATGCTGGCAGACTTGAAGAAATGTAAATCTTCTACTGACTTGATTCTCTAGTAGTAAAAAATTAAGCCCAACAGAGTTCGAAGATGCTTCTTAGACAGAGATAAGAAAGAGAAAGAGCTTGGCTAGTTTCACTGAGATGCAGCTAAGTCGTCATATTTCAGCTCCGTTTTCCTAATAATTAAGCCTAAAGATATAGATAGACTCAATTTTTGACTCTGTTTCAAAGTACATAAAATGTGTGGGAAAATGCATGTCTCAGAAAAGGTAAATATATCAGTGTTACAAATATTACTAATAAAAAATTCTAACAGCAGGGCATCCTTGCTGTTTAAATCAGGGTTAGGGTTAGGGTTAAATATCAGTTCTAAGTTACCCCGGGGTGGGCGCGAGCAGGAGAAGCTGCCAGCACATATGGTGTTCCCTTAGGAAGCTCTGGGTGAGCCGGTGTGGGTTTCCAGTGAGGGTTCACACCTGCGCACACACCTGACCTGCGGATGAGGGACCGACTCCTTTACTAGAAAATTGCAGGTATTCTGTTCACATCTTGTTTTCTTTTTAAGCTTGGATTACTAGACTCTGTCTATATCCATGATTAGAGGATGGTCCTAAATGCGTCCTTCAAACCCAGCAGTGGCCCCGTTATAATGAAGGCTTCTGTATTTTCCAGCCTCTGCTGCTCATTCTGACAGACGGTGGACCTTGAATGTGTAGAGTGTAATATCAGCTGTCAGGAGAGTGGCACGTTTCCTCTATTAGAGGCAAACTCAGATTCCCATTTTTATGAGCTTGCTTTTGGCTTGTGATTATTAGGGAGACAGTCTAATTGATCTATGTCCCCAATAGCCTTCTACGTGGGAGGAGTCAGAACTGCAGTCACACTGGTCATTGGCTGTTGCAGGTGGGGTTCTTCTGCAGCAGATGCTGAGTTTGAGATCCACGCCCTCGAGAGGCCAGTGGGGAGAGGAGGGCAGAGAGGAAGAGCAGCGAGGCTTTGCCAAGACTTAGCTCACTCCTGGGGAGCCTCCTCTGTGTGGCTGGGATGCTCATCACCTTGTGTGGGCTCCCCAGACACCCCTGTCCTGAGGGAGCTCATAACTTGAGGCTCCTGACAACCTCTCTCTGCAGCTGGACACAGTCCTTCCTGGAAGGGACCTTGGAGGCATGTCTTCACATCAACCACATGGGAAAACATGGTGCCCAGGTCCAGGCAGCCAGTGGTTCCCGTCACTCACGACAGCAACTATCTAAAGAGCAGGACACCACCCAAACCACTGTGGAGACTGCTCACCTTCCCCCAACCCTGACCAGGGCCCAGCCTCCTGCCAGACATCCCAGGTGATAAGAGGGGCAGGCAGGTATCTGCAGCATTGATTCCTCCCAGGATGCTTGCTTTCCTCTTGGGGGTCTCCTGCAGGTAATGAGGGACCTGGAGAAGCACTGTGGGCCCAGAGCTGCTGCTGCTGCCATTGCCATGGACCCACACCAGGGCGAAGTGCTGTGGCTCACAAGTCTGTCCTGCCTCAGATCGGGTCCCAGAGGCACCGCCTTCCTTGCCCCTGGCATGGCTGACCTTGGTGGAGGTGAAGATGCCGAAGTGCTGGGTACTGTAAATCGTACAGGCGTTGGGAGGAGGAGGGTCAAGGAGACGGGGTTCCATCAATGGAAAGGTGAACTTGGTCCTCCTTCTGGTGTGTTCATGTTTAATTTTTAAAGAGGAAATGGATGATACATTTGCTGAGCATCGACCACTTGTGTTTTTTTCTAGATACCTTACACAGTCTTGTTTGATCTTGACACAACAGTGAGATGAGGGAATCTGCTCAGGGCTGCAAGGATGGGAAGTAATAGGGTCGTGGCTTGAACCCCTGCTCTGCCGGCAGCTGGTCCCTCAGTCCTCTCCTGATACTACATCCTGTAGCAGGTGGGAGCTCCTGGACAGGCTGCAGGTGCACAGGCAGACGAGGCTCCCTCCTGGTGGCTTTGCTCCCTATCTGTGCATCCACAGGTGCTGAGCCATTGGGCTTTCTCCTCCCTTATTCACATGGCCACTTTGACCACATGTGGGACAGTTTTCTTTCACTCTCGTGATGAACAAAACCTTGTTTACGTGTAATTCTCTTCTCACTGCTTTCCTTCTCTAGCGACTCGGGGAGCTGTGAGTGAGCTGACGGCAGTAGGTGCAATCAGAGTCACAATTAGACAGTGATTCACATTATGTAAAATATTCATCACACCAATGGATGCAAAATGACACGCCGGCTGCCTGCAGTGATTGCTGCACGCTTCAGCCTCACTGGTTCGGCTGTAATCAGGGTCAGGCAAACGCCCTTCCAAGGTGTCATGATGGGCAATCTGACAAGCTGTGTGTGAGTGCATGCGTGTGTTGTGATGGAATTTGAACTCCTCCGGGCCCTGGTATCAGTGGGGAATTACCCATCTGCCTTCTTCCATGGTTTGATTCCAGGGTTCCAGCCCATTTTAACCCATGACTATGGGATTCATCTGGATGCAAACTTGGCCCTAATGGCCAGCTCATTCCCAGAGGGGCTGCCAGCTCGGACCTGCTTCTGCCTCTGTCCTCCCCACCCCATTAGACAGCACTGGCTGGCATCGCCCCCCATGGGGCCGCGTCCCAGGCTGATGAGCTGTGCCCGCCTCAGAGGAGAAAGTCCTGGTCCTGGTGCTGCACAAATAGCTTTATAACTTGCTATTAAAAATATACAGGACAAACAATCATTTATAGATTGAAATTCTCACTGCAGATTGAGTGTGTGCATCTGCATTTGCTATAAACTCAGCAGCTGTGCCTCAGGACTTTTTGGAGCTTTCTTTCTTTGTTCCCTCCCTCCCTTCTTTCCCTCCTTCCCTTCCCTCCCTTCCCTCCTTTCCTCTCCTTCCCCTCCCTTCCCCCTCCCTCCCTCCCTCTTTCCTTCCCCCGCTCCTTCCTTCCTTCCTTCCTTCCTTCCTTCCTTCCTTCCTTCCTTCCTTCCCTTTCCTCCTTTGTTTATTTTTTTTAAAAAAACTACAACTCAGACTGGGCGTATTGACTCACACCTGTGATTCCAGCACTTCGGGAGGCCAAGGCAGGTGGATCACAAGGTCAGGAGTTCAAGACCAGATTGGTCAAGATGGTGAAACCCCATCTCTACTAAAAATACAAAACAGTTGGGCATGGCTGCGGGTGCCTGTAATCCCAGCTACTCGGGAGGCTGAGTCAGGAGAATCGCTTGAACCCGGGAGGCGGAGGTTGCAGTGAGCCGAGATTGCACCACTATACTCTAGCCTGGGCAACAGAGGATGACTCTGTCTCAAAAAACAAACAAAAAACTACAACTTGATATACTTATTTTCAGAGACTGGAGGTTTTTTTTTCGAGACAGAGTTTCGCTCTTGTTACCCAGGTCGGAGTGCAATGGCGCGATCTCGGCTCACTGCAACCTCCGCCTCCTGGGTTCAGGCAATTCTCCTGCCTCAGCCTCCTGAACAGCTGGGATTACAGGCACGCGCCACCATGCCCAGCTAATTTTTGTATTTTTAGTAGAGACGGGGTTTCACCATGTTGACCAGGATGGTCTCGATCTCTTGACCTCGTGATCCACCCGCCTTGGCCTCCCAAAGTGCTGGGATTACAGGCTTGAGCCACCGCGCCCAGCCAGAGACTGGAGTTCTATTCTTTTTACTTCACGGAAAGCAGCAAACTCAATTGATTAGCGGCATAAAAAAAGAAATTTATTTTCATCAGAGAAAAGCTGTCTACTCACTGGCTAGACAAGTTAGGGATCCCAGGTGAGGCTGGAAAATCCACCTTTACATGAAACCACTCTAAGTGAGTATTAGAGATCTTTTAGTAAAACTTCCTTCGGAATTGTATGTAATTTGGAAAGAAAATACAAAGAATGTTGAATGTTTACTTGGGCATATGTAGCACCTCAAAGCCTTCAAAACGGACATTAGCAAAAGCAAACAGTTCGTGGCAGTTTACAGGCACCCAAATCGCTAGAGGCGTGAAAGGAATTGTGGGAACAGAAAGCCCCACCCCGTGTTTCTGTTGGACTCAGGGCGCTATACCGTATTTCACGAAAGTAGATTTGACTTCCAGAACTAAACGGAAACTCACATATATACATACTTTTTCTCTATTTTTTTCACCAAGATTTCAGTTTTAAAATGCCACCATATTTTTTCTATGTCTAGTTGGGAAAGATGACTTGTCTCAAAGTTCTGTGTTTTTAAATAAGACGCCGAGGCTTGGGTCCCAAAGGTTTAAGATGATTCTATAGGCAACAACTGTGGGCTTGTTTTGAAAAGACAGAACGTAGCGTTACTTTCTCTCAGTGAGGTTATTGGTCCCAAGTGCTGAGTTCGCACGAACGAGCAATTTAGCCTTCTTCTAGAATGAATCTTACTAATTGTGCATGAAAATGAAGTCTGGGCTCTGAACCGTTCAATGCAGGAAGGAGAAAGTCAAGATTTTCAGCAATTGAGACAGAAGCTCAGCCAGGGCTCGTCTTGAGGGAGTTTGAAGAGTGTCTGGTAAATGCTAATCTGTGTAGTGAAATCAAAGGAAATCTTAGGAAATCTGTTACCCATTAAACGTTTTCTTTCTTTATTTAGGTGAAGCATTAACAAGTCAATAGGCTTAACATAGATATTTGGAATATGAGAACGGTCACGTTAAAAAAATATAGCTTTCACTTATTCATTAAAAGGTTTGATAGATAATTATTGTGTCTACCATGCCGTGGGCACTGACTTAGAGGCCTGTGCATATTGGTGAACCTTTAGACACGGTCACTGCTCTTACGGGGCTTGGATTTTAGTGGGAAAGACATGTACTAAATAAACACACCCAGTAAACATGGGGTGCGGCATTTTTCAGAATAGCAGAGTTACAGAATCAACCTAAGTGTCCATCAATGAGCACAGAGATAAAAAGTGAATAGATGCAAATGTGGTATATAAACCCAATAAAATATTACGCAGCCATAAAAAGAGTGAAGTCCTACCATTTGTGCAAGATGGATGAAACCAGAGGGCGTTATGTTAATAAGCCAGGCACAGAAAGACGAATGCGGCCTCTTCTCATTTATGTGCAGAAGCAAGAGGAGTTGATCTCATGGAGGTAGAGAGTAGAATGTTGGTTATCAGAGGGCTAGAGACAGCTTGGTTTATTCGCAATGCAGTTTGGATGTGTGTTCCTGCCCGAATCTCGTGGTGACTTGTAATCACCAGTGTTGGAGGTGGGGCCTCATGAGCGGTCACTGGATTATTGGGGCAAATTCTCATGAGTGCTTTGGCACCATCCCCTTGGTGCTGTCCCCACAATGGTGAGTTCTTTTGAGCTCTGGTCATTTAAAAGTGAGTGGCACCTTCCCTTCCTTCCTCCCTCCCTCCCTTCTTCCCTTCCTTCCTTTTTTTCTTTTGATGGAGTCTTGCTCTGTCACCCAGGCTGGAATGTAGTGGCATGATCTTGGCTCACTGTAACCTCCATCTCCCTGGTTCAAGTGATGCCCCTGCTCAGCCTCCTGAATAGCTGGGACTCCAGGCATGTACCCCCACGCCTGGCTAATTATATTTTAGTAGGGACAGGATTTCACCTTGGCCGGGAATGGTCTCAATCTTCTGACCTCATGATCCATCTGCCTTGGCTATCCAAAGTGCTGGGATTATAGGCATGAGCCACTATGCCTGCCCGCTCCTGCTTTTTTCATGTGATGTGCCTGTGCCCCCTTTACCTTCTGCCATGATTGTAAATTTCCTGAGGCCTCCCCAGAAGCTGAGCAGATGCCAGCATCATGCTTTCTAGACAGCCTGCAGAATCACGAGCCAATGAAACCTCTTTTCTTTATCAATTACTCAGTCTCAGGTTATTTCTTTATAGCAATGCAAAAATGGCCCAATACAATTGGTATAAAGATACAGTTAGAAGGAATAATTTTTACTATATTTTTTAGCACAGTAGGGTGATAATATATTGTGAACAATAATTTATTGTATATTTCACGATAGCTAGAAGAAAAGATTTAAAACATTCCCAATGCAAAGAAATAATAAGTATTTGAGATGATGAATATTCCAATTAACCTCTTTGATGATTGTGCATTATAGGCATGCATCAAAGTATGACACGTACTCCATAACTGTGTCCAATTATTATGTATCAATATAATATTTCTTTTTTGAGATGGTGTCTTGCTCTGTCACCCAGGCTGGAGTGCAGCAATGCAATTTCTCTCACTACAACCTCTGCCTCCTGGGTTCAAGTCATTCTGGTGCCTCAGCCACCTCAGTATCTGCATGCCAGGACACCCAGCTAATTTTTGTATGTTTTGTAGAGACAGGTTTTTGCCATGTTGGCTAGGCTGGTCTTGGACTCCTGGCCTCAGGTGAGCCTCCTGCCTCAGCCTCCCAAAGTGCTGGAATTAGAGACATGAGCCACTGCACCCAGTTTAATAGAAAAATTTTAAAAGTAGAAAAGAAGGCACCTCAACTGGGAGTAAAGGAAAGGTGTGGTGTTTGGATGGGACTGGGAGTAGGTGGCCTGGGGGTGGAAGTCACATGCTGTACTTGAAAACAAAATATAAACAGTGCCCAGGTATATAATCTCCAGATGAAATGCCCCACAATAGTGTGGAGGACAGGCTCAAAGTGAACTAACTGCTGTTGGTGAGATAAAAATGCAGTGGTGGGTCCTTAGGGGCTCCACAGACCTTCCCCTCACCCCCTCAGTGTCTGCTCGTAGCTGTGTGGGGCTCTCTTCCACCAGCAGCTCCTTCTCTAACTTTAGCCACACGCTAGTCATCCAACCAGGGGCCTCCGAAAATCCAGGAGCATAAAAACGAGCGGAATTCCTGAGAATCAAAGATGGCACATGGCTCTGCTTGGGCTGCCATGGGCAGTTTTGCGAAGAACAGAGACGTATTTCTCATAGTCCTGGAGTCTGGAGGTCCAAGATTCAGGTGTGTTCAGAGCTGGCTCCTCCTAAGGCCTCTCTGCTTGGCTTTCAGATGGCATCTTCTCTTGTGTCCTCGCAGGGGTGCCCCTCCATGGGTGTCTGTGTCCTGATTTCTTCTTCGTACGAGGACACAAGTCCTAATGACTTGTCTTACCGTAATCACCCCTTTAAAAGCCCTGTCTGCACATACAGACACATTTTGAGGTGCTGGGTTAGGTTTGTAGCCTGGGAGTCTTGGGAGATGCAATTCAACCTGAAGCAGATGGGGTCTCATGACCTGTCACCCAAGCTCATGCCAGAGCCCCATGAGGGAGCCTCGGATCCCCCTTTGATATGGTTTGGCTGTGTCCCCACCCAAATCTCATATTAAATTCCCATGTGTTGTGGGGGGGGGGAGTGATAATAATTTGACAGTAGACAACTGCTGCTGGGAAGGGGTGAGGGGACCCCAGACCTCCAAAGGTTGGAGGGTCCTGGGTCCTGGGCAGAGCAGG
The DNA here is from genome assembly GCF_049354715.1 of Callithrix jacchus. NCBI lineage: Eukaryota > Metazoa > Chordata > Mammalia > Primates > Cebidae > Callithrix > Callithrix jacchus. The sequence continues at coordinate 10,473,658 of NC_133508.1, forward strand.
CAGCCCCACCTGTGAGACACCCCTGAGGACAGGTCAGGAGTTGGAAAACGTGGAATCACATGCAGATTCTGGTTGGGGAGAGAGGGAGTTGTCGAATGAGCTTTGAAATATTTCCATCAGAATTCTTGCAGGACCCTCAGTGTTGATGGGGACGAGTGGCTTCTCCCTGTGCCTGGCTTCTCCCGGGCTCTGACTCTGGGAGCCTGGCCTGGCCCCTGGCCTGGGGCTGCTGCTTTGGTCCTTGCTGGCAGCAGGTAGAAGGTGGGAGAGGGAGAGGAGGTGTCTCCCCTCCTCAACCACTACTCATGCCTATCCAGGTCAGCAGCCCCTCCTCAGCCATTGGTGTGTGTGGAGGATGCGATTCTCACTTCCTTTGGGCCCTGCCCACCCATCTCCAAAGAATCTGGTCAGTGACTCCTTTTAATCACCTCTTTGCCTGTGACAGCGTTTTCTGGGGCACGCTGGCTGATGGAAGGAGAAACCTGGCTATCTGTGTAACTTGTTAAAGTGAAGTGAGCAATTCTCACCGACACGTATCCACAAGTCACAGCTTTGCAATTGGAGTGACTTTAAGCTCATCTAACCAAACCTTCCATTACAGATGAGGGCACCCAGAGTCGTAGGATGGAAATGAGTTGCTCCCATCTGGGACAGCCAAGCTGAGACTCAAGCAAAACGTCTAGCCAAGCACACTCTATCCTCCCACAGAAGGAAGGCCCAGCCGGCATGGCTCACCTCCACTACCCTAGATCTCCCCCATCCTCAGAGGGGAGTCTTCGGGTCAGTCACAGGACAACTCCTGGGATGCATAAGAACAAATGTTTTCCAGCACAGTCCTTTCCTGGGGTCTGCATTTTCCCTCTGGGATGCTTGGAAGTTGAATGGGTCAGGTGGTCCAAGTTCTCCCCAGTATATCTCAGGGGCCACTGACACACAACGAAATGTTCGCTTGCTGTTTGACTTTGATGGATGCAAGTTTGTTCTGAATGAGCCTGACATTCATTAGCATGTAAACATATGTTTCTGGTGGCGGCTTGCAGGGCACGTGCTGATGGGTCTTGTGGGCTGTCCCCGCCGGACACCACCAGGCTGCCTGGGTCTGTGCTGCTTCTGGCTAAGGCTCCAGATGTTGTTTTTCTTGCACTATGAAGTCTACATTTTAGCTACAGGGTCATTTCTTTCCCCACAAAATAAACACAGACAAATCTGTGAAAAGAACTTCAGCTTATGCACCAGTCCACTGGAGGGAGACTCATAGAATGTCACCTGCTCAGAGGTCTGCCTGGAGTCCTGGCAGCTCTCTCTGTCCTGTGGCTCAGAAACTCCGTGGGGCTGAATTACACTTTTGATCCCAGGCTGGCTCAAGATTTCCCCACAAGTGATGCTGTGGATGCGTCCGATGCCTTTAGGGATATCGGCATAGGAACAGCTCAGAGAATAACACACATCATGCTGAAATACTTTGAGCTGAGGCAATTGAGAAGCGCTCTGGCCTTCCCTCTCTTTTCTGAAAAGCACAGAACATAATCATATTATACAAAGGCAAAAGTGCCCTTCTTCCCCTCTCTGCCAGGAAGGATGCAGGTCAATCTCTGCAGACAACTTTAGACTCTTATCATTCAGGAGACAGCACCAGAGGAATACACACAAAACAACTCTCATTTATTGGCCTTGCCACAGTTGCTGCCCCTAGTGACCCAAAGTCCTTTTAGTTTGCCTTGGCACTTCTCTAAACATTTATGATTCTTGTTGAAGATGTTACATAAACAAAAGTGCTGAGCTGTCTCTTTGAGCTCCCCTTATTCCCTGTGTATCTCCCATGTATATATGAAGCTAAGGTGGCTGGAAGAAAAAAATTACATTTTTCTCCCCTGAAGTAGTATTATACTAGCAATAGAGTTCTTTTTTTGTAGATTTCTGTTGAATTCACACAACACACACACACACACACACACACACACACACACACAGAGCAAAGTAAAAAGAAAGAAGTATGGGGAGTCCTGATGAAATTTTAGGTCACAGAGACACTTAAACATGTTGGAAAGTTGTCTTTAACCATTAATTTTTTTCCCATGTTTATTTTCATATTTTTTGAAGTTTTTTTTCTTCTGAGATATCATTTCTAGTTTATTTTCTCTACATTTTCTTGGAAGTCCAAGAGCGTATGCTGGTTAACGGTGTGCCCGATGTTAACTGTCCTTGTCAGTGAGGAAATGTGGCGATAGAGAGGGACATGGGAGTCACACCACACAGGGACAGAAACACAAACGTGAAGTAAATAAAAACACCTGAAAACCCAGCATTTCTGGAACTCTCCCCCACTCCTGTGCCGATATTCATCCTTCCGCCCCCCCTCCGTTCTGCCCTTCTTTTCTCACACTGTAGGGTCTGCTTTGGAGATCTTATCCACTTTCCTTCTTCCAAAGTCAACTTCTAGCTTTGGTTGAAACCGCAGAACCGTTTACTCATTCAACAAATACACACTGAGAATACCATGGTTTGCAGAAATGAACATGGCCCCTGCTCTCGCGAACTTGTGGTCTGATGGGGAGACTGGGGGGCACTGATGTAACAGTCATTCTAATAGGTTTCTGATTAAGAATTGAGGAACATGCACCAAAGAAAGGAAAGAGGGATCCTATAAATGTATGCTGTAAAGGATTTGATGTATCTTGGGATGAGGGGGAGAAAACAGATGCATTATGGAAGGGATGATTCACTTGCAGTCTGGAGAGAAGCAGAGGTTGATTGTTGAGGGTGCATAGTGTGGGGACACCAGGGTCTAAACAGAGAAGGGGGTGCATGCAGAACGCCTCTTGCAGCAGGAATCAGACATGTGCAAGGAAGTCAGCAAGGGAGAAAGTGGCACAAGGTGAGAATGAAGGAAAGCAGGTAGGGGCTGGGAGATTATGGTAGGTGCTTTATTCTCTTAATAACAGCAACGGGATGCTGCTGAAAGGTCTTGAGGGAGGTGGGGAAATGGGTATGACATAACTTTGTGTTTGTAAAATTGTCACAGTGTCTTACCAAACTAAATATACTCTTTATATTTTTATTTTACTTTAAATTCTGGTATACATGTGCAGAATGTGCAGGTTTGTTACACAGGTATACATGTGCTGTGGTGGTTTGCTGCACCTATTAACCTGTCATCTAGGTTTTAAGCCCCACATGCATTAGGTGTTTGTCCTAATGCTCTCCTTCCCTTGCCCCCACCCCTCTACAGGGCCCAGTGTGTGATGTTCCCCTCCCTGTGTCCATGTGTTCTCATTGTTCAACTCCCACTTATGAGTGAGAACATGCGGTGTTTGGTTTTGTGTTCCTGCGTTAGTGTGCTGAGGATGATGGTTTCCAGCTTCATCTATGTTCCTGCAAAGGACACGAATTCATTCTTTTTTTATAGCTGCATAGAATTCCATGGTGTATATGTGCCACATTTTCTTTATCCAATCTATCATTGATGGGCACTGGATATACTCTTCACATACGATCCTGCAATTGCACTCTTTGGTATTTATCCAAAGGAGTCGAAAACTTGTGTTCACACAAAAACCTGCACATGGATGTTTATAGCAGCTTTATTCATAATTTCTAAAACTTGGAGGTAACTGAGAAGCCAAGATGTTCTTCAGTAGGTGAGTGAATAATCTGTGGTATGTCCAGACAATGGAATATTAATTAGCTCTGAAAAGAACTGAGCTGTCAAGCCACGAATAGACATGAAGGAACGTTACACACACTACTACAGGAAAGAGGCTCATCAGAAAAGGCTACAGACTGTAGGCTTGCAACTAAAGAACACCCAGAAAAAGGCTAAACTATAGGGGGACAATATCAGTGGTTTCCAGGTGTTCGGAAGAGGGAGAGATGATCAGGTGGAACATGGAGGATTTTTAGGATTTTAGGGAAACTGCTCTGTATGATGCTATCATAGTGAATATATGTCATTACCCATTTGCTCAAACCCATAAAACCAGCACCAAGTGTGAGACCTCATGTAAACTGTGGATTCTGGGTGACAATGATATGTCAACATAGGTTCTTCAATTGTTACAAATGCACCCTCTGGGCAGGAGTGTTGTTACTGGGGGAGGCTGTGCCTGTGGGGGCAGGGAGGGCATATAGAAGGACTTTCTCTACCTTACCCTCAATGTTTCTGTAAACCCAAGTATGTAGTGTGTGTGTGTGTGTATATATATTAAAAGACTTTTACAAAAATCAAATGAGAAAATGATCCCACTGGGTGCTTCAGGCCAAAACAGAGGAACAAGGGCTGGATTTACCATCCCACCAAATGGCTTTTTTCTCCCTTCTTGTCAGCCTCGTTTCAGAGTCTAGCCAGTGCAATAAGGCAAGTTGAAATATATAAAACACACCTTTATTAAAAATTAAGATGTAAAACTATCCATATTTGCAAGTGACATGATCACTTATGAGGAAAATCTTCTGAAATCACAAAAAGCCACTAAAACTAATAATAATAAATTACTTACTGATAAGTGAGTTTGGAATGTTTGCAAGATACAAGATCAACACACAAGCAATAACTGTCTTTTTATACACTGGCAAGAAATAATTGGAAATGGAAATTTATGAAGTGATATTATTTATAGCACGTCAGAAAATGAAATACTTAAGACTAAATCTGACAAAAGAGGTATAAGATGTATACACTGAAAAGCAGGCAGTGATGCTGAGAGAAATTAAAGCACTAAATAAATGAAGTGATATACTATGTTCATGGATTGGCAGGCTCAATCTTGTTAAGATGTCAATTCTGCTCTTGTGGATCTACAGATTTAATGAAATGCCAATAAAAATCCAAAGATGATTTTATTTTTCAGTAGAAATGGACAAGCAGATTTTAAAATGTGTCTGGAGATTCAAAGAACCCAAAAGAACTAGGACAACTTGGAAAAAAAAAGTTGGAGGACTTGCTTTAACTATCAAGATAGTGTGGTATTGGTATAATGAGAGAAAACTGGGTTAATGAAACCTTCTAGAGGGTCTAGTAATAATCTCACAAACGTGTTACATATATGCAGTTGACTTTGAATAAAGGTTAACAGACATTGAATTAGAGAAAGGACAGTAATAATGATAGAACAACAAAATACCATTTGCCAAAAAAATAGAAAAGAACTGCTAGATACCTTCACATTGCTGGTGTCACTCGTGGAATTCAATCCACATTTCGCATGTGTCAAAGTTGAAGAGATCTCTTCATTCTTTTTTCCCCATTCACTCCACAGAGACGCTGATGTCCTTCACTGGAATTTGGAAGTTTGCTATTCTTTGTGAACGAATCTTAGATACTATTTATGCAAGAAGTGATGAGACTGTAACTTGCAAATACTGCTCTAAACCTTGAAACCACATCTTCCCCTCTTTCTCCACTTACCGTTTCCCGTCAGTTTTCCATTTCTTCTTTCTCCTTCATGTTTACACTGCATTCCTTTTAGTTCAGGTTCTTCTTACCCCAGCTGATCTCTTGATGTGGTCACCTGAAAGTCCTTCCTGTCCCAGCCTCCTAGAATCTTTCCTTTGTGACCCTGCAGAACTGCCCTCCAGACCCGCAGGTCTGACCTTGGAATCAAGGATCTCAAAGCTGAATGGGATGTGAGGGATTCAGAGTTCAAAATATTTGCACTGCTGGCAGAATCACCTGAATCACTCAATATGATGTTCCCTTCTCCGGTGGTATTTTCCTGTCTCCATCTCCCTACTTCTGGTCAGCCATTTCTCACTCATGACACCTAATCCTTCATTCACATCACATTATTGTTTTGCTCTACACACACTAATTTGTTTTCCGAGTGTTTTTTTTTTTTTTTTTTTTTGTTACATTGCTCCCTCTGCTGGAAATACCATTTTCCAAGATCTGACTATAGAATTTGCACACATTCCTCAGAATGACTCAAATATCACATATTCTACCAAATGGCTGCAGATTCTGTCACCACCTCTTCCATCCTATGGCAACCTGGAGAGTGTTCTCCTCTCAGCCGATAGCATTTATTGTGGTCCTTTCTGATCTCAACAATATTTAGGATGGAGAACTGTGAAGCAGATTTTCCTCCCGGGGTGAGAATTGTCTTAGTTTAGCAAATCTCCTTGGATCTCCATTCTGGTTGCAGAACAGCAGCCCATAGGGCATGGTGGGGAGAGACAAGAAAGGAAACCAGGCTGTGTTGCATGGAGGCAGACAGGTGCTCACTCCAGTGTTGGGAGTTGAGCCCACTAGGGAGGAGAAGCCATAAAGATAAAGGCGAAGCATAAAAAGTGATGCATAGTAACAAGACCGTCTGAGGAGAAGAGGCAATCAGCAACCTTCTCCAGGGTGGGATGGGTGATGAACCTTTAAGAACAAGGGTGTCTATTCCCTTCTTTATGATGCTCTACCATGATTTAATGAGCCCGCCCAGTGTACTGTATTTAGTATTTGGCATGAGTAGATTGAGGGGATTTCTAGTAATCAGATCTGGCTGTTATCATCAGGTTAATGTAGAATAGGAAGAAGGAAGAATCCCAAGAGATACCTAGGAAGGGAAATATGTGAAATCAGAAGAAGTTTGGAGTAAGTTTATCCTTCAAACAAAGTCCAGTTTCCAAAGGACATCCTGAGGGCTGCGGGGTCTTCCTCACCTGAAGATGGGGGATTCCAGATGATGTTAATTGAATCTCGCAGGATGGGGTAGAAGCTATTGTAACTCATCTAAAATGGGATGAGTTACAATATCTTCTAACAGGAGGAAGTAAATAAGAGGTTATGTACACTGTCTCTAGTCATCACAATTTTGTCAAGATTGCTATTTTTGCTTCCATGTCATAGGTGGAGAGCCTGATGCTTGTGGAAATGATTTGCTCAGGGTCTCGCTGTCAGAAGTGGCAGAAAAGATTCCAACCTGTTTTGAATGCTGCATACTGAGCTGACTCTCATCCGTGCCATCATACCTACTTTTGGATTTCAATCCTCCTGAAGGCAGGAAACATATTCCATCTGCTTTTATATACTCCATAACACTAGTGAGCAAGCTTTGCTCAACGTAACATTGAATATTTTGCTAAATCTAGGTGAAAAAGAAGTACAGATTTAACACCATCAAAAGTCAATATTCGAGAAAGAGAGACAGATTTAGCATTAGCTGTACCAATCAAATCAATGTTAACATGCACTTATTCTCTGCATGGGAGTAAGACACCAAACACAATTGAAAAAATGAGCCAAGTATAAAAAATGTGTCACAAAGGGATGGATTTAGACAGACAGAAGAGCAGTGAAGTAGGTTATAAAATGCTCAGCATAATCCATTTTAATGAATTATTAGCTGAAACATGCAAAGCGTTTAGGATTTCTGGGAGACGTGTACAAACATACCAAATGTTTGTCTGACATTTTCTTCCCTGCTTCTGTCTTTCTCCAGGGCTGGAGATGCTGTTGACTGATGGCCTTGGGAGGAGAGGTTGCAGCTGAGCCCACACTCTCAAAATCCTCCAGACTGTTTCTACTTTTGTAGACTAATTTTCTGTTAACCCAAAATCCCTCAGACTTACTCAACCAGTACAGCAGTCATTGGCCGGAGTTCAATTTTCTGGTTCGAAGGAATGTGAGTTCTACCTGCCAGTACTGATTGTTAACAGTTATGGCTTCATACGTAGAGGAGGTGTGTCTTTGCTCACTACAGAACAGTGCTGGGGCTTTGAATGGGGTATTTCATTGGTCACCTCCTGGTCACCCTTCTGCTCACCAAGAGCAGACACAGTCCTCAGCCCCTTACAGCTACAAGCACATTTAACTCTCACGTAGCCCTTTCAGATAGACACTGCTATGATGCCCATTTGACAGACATGAGAGGCAAAGGGCATAGAGGTAAACTGTCAGAGATTGCAGAGTTGGCCAGGGAGCTGAGACTTGCACGCGGCCAGCCTGGCTCCAAAGTCCACTACCCTCCTCCTGTATAGCAAGTGTGACCTACAGGAATCCCCACCCAAGCAGGCAGGCGCTGCAGGTAGCTCCACACACTTCATACGATTTAAGCTTGGAGGAAGATTAGTTTTCATTCTGGTTTTCAGTTCAGTTAAAACTCTGTGTTTATCATCACAAGGATGCATGACCCAGAAAGTGAGGTCATGTGCCGTTGCCTTCTGCAGCCATGGTTTTCTACGTTTTGGACCCATTTTCCTGCCTACTTGCCCTGTTGGGATGTGAAGGATATGTGTGTTATTTCTTCTATGAAATGCAGGTGAGCAGGCGGCTGGCAAGGTGGGTGATTGGACAAGGTTTCCTGACAGCTGTGAGCTCAGGGGAGACCCAGGATGGCTCACAGTTGTTTTTCCTGGACAAGCCTCCTCTAGTGTCTAGCGTGGGTCCCTATCGCCAGCGCCAGGTGGTGTCACAGCTTTCAGCACCCGAGAGCGACAGCCAGCCAGGGCAGCTTCTCTCTGTCCAGCTCCCCTCCGCACCCCAGCCCGCTTCTTTAGTGAGAGAATTTCTCTGACTCTTGGGATTCTGCAATCAGAAGAGTGATCATTACAATTTTCATTTTGAGTATTGTGGCCCTGCTGGGCTGCAGTGCAGCAGGCCCTTTCGGGGAGATTGGCAGAGATGCTGATGGCAAGAGCATCAGGATGGAGGGAGCAGGCAGCACTCATGAGAGGCAGCTCTGAGCTGCCCTGGGGAGGGAGCGATGGAAACATGGGTCTGCTCTTCACATGGCTGCAGACCCTCCTGTGTCCTTCGTGGAAACTGTGGAGGTGGCACTGGCACTGGCCCTCAACGGGGTGTGAGCACAGATAGCAAGAGAACATCTGCCCTCCCACCCCCATCTCTCCAGTCGGATCCTCCTTCGAATGAACGCAGCAACCTTCCCCATTCTGCTGATGCTGCAACAAGGGGCTGGAAAAGCACATGCCTGTCTTCTTCAGTCTTATTATTTGTTACCTTTTAGTTTGGGATACTTTGGCTTGAAACTTGGCTGCCCCAGCACAAGAGGTGGGCTGAGGATTTTATTAGCCTTCTAGATTCTCCAGGAGGGCAGCTTGAAAATAAGCTAGGCTTTCTCTTCTCTCTCTGTCTCTTCTTTCTGTCCTGGTTTCTCTCTCTCGTCTCTCTCTGTCCCTCTCTCTTCTCTCTGTCTGTTCCCTTTTCCTTTCTTCCCCACTCTGCCTCCCTTCCTCCTTTGCTATTGCTGCAAAGAATATTCTTGTTGAATTTGCTTCTTTATACCTTCTGCCTTTCCTTAGAATATGTTCCCAAAAGTCTATTCATTGTGAAAAGCAAGCGGCTTTAGATGTTTCCCAGATCTAACAGGCGAGGGCTTTTCACAGACAGGGCTTCGTTTTCGACTTTCATCAAGAAGCCCCCGCTTCCTGCTCCTCATGCTGCAGTCACACTCAGGAGGTCCATGGAGAGCAGAGGCCTTGGGGCTACACTAAGGGGTGTCTTTTTTCCAATGTCCAGAAGATATATTTTTGGGGGGCAGTTGAAGTGGGAAAGTGACATCATCACTCCATGTATGGCATAGGTTGGTCAAGTCCACAGTGTGCACCAGCCCCCAGGATGGTGCTGGGTGGGGGTGAAGGGCTTCAGTTACTGTGGGTGGGTTGGGCTGGGGCTACCTGGCTCTGGGGACAGGTGCATCAGCTCTTGAAGTCCAGGTAGCACCTGTCTCAGGCTGCACAGCACTCCTCACCACGTCCGTTCCTGAAGAAAAGGCCCCAGGAGTCTCTGACGTGAAGAATGCTCTTCTATTTTAAACTCAGCCCCCATTAGGGCTCTGCCCTTGCTATGCTCCAGCCCGCCAACTGTGAAGTCCCCGGGGCCTCTGGCCAGTCACCTGCCGAAGCCTCGCTCTCCAGGATCTCTGTAAAGAGGCACCCTACTCTAATGCGTGCTTTCCGGGAATATTTGCTCTTGAGATGGCTGAGAATAAAAACCCATTTCTAACAGGGTCCTTGCAGGTGGGTGGCCCCAGGGCAGGTAATTTTGGGAAGGTGGGGATGGCCCTGTGCATCCCAACTTTACTTCTGACCCTCCGCAAAAACACTTTTAAGAAGATGAATTGTGGCGGGTAGCCCCAGGTGGAATTTTCTTCTGAGCGTGAAAATCTGTTTGTAGGTTTCCTGTGCTAGTGGGAGCTGTGGTTGCCTTTCACGATCTTGTGGGGACCGGGGCTGCCCTTCTGTGTCCTGGCAGTGTGGGGTCTGTTCTCTAAAACAGATTAATGTCCTTTCATCTCTTTCTGCTTCCACCGCAGTTTTCCAGAAAAGTATGTCATTTTCTCTGCTATCCCTATTAGTCTTTTCAATAAAACGCCTGTGAGTATTCCATAAACGGAATTTAACAGCGTCCAGGGGAATTTCTGCTGTCCAGCCATCTTTTCTCTTTTCTTTAATGAGTGTGTGGTGCGATGGTGTTGGGGTCATGCTTCCTCTTCCCCCAGACTGAGAGGAGCCCTGCTCTGATGCACGTTTGGGACTGGAGCATCCTAGAGTGCTTGGAGTAGGTGGCTGGTCCATCCATCTCAGGAACACTGAACTTTTCTTAAGGGTTTAACATATTTTCTTTTTCGCTAAAAGTTCCTGTGGCATCTAAAACCTGGGTTTGTTTCTGTCAGTCATGCTTTGGAAATTTGCTTAAGGGTTTCATTTGTTTTCTTCCATCTCTCCATAATGAGAACTTCTGTCTGATTTTCCACCATTTCGGCTCTGTCGCTATAGGAGATAAGACTCTCACTCAGGTCAGTCTTAGTGGATTTGAAGCTCAGTATCTGCTTCTGAAGCCGGGAGTTAAGAGTTCCCGAGTCCATCGTTTTCTTTCAACACTTGTCCAGTGAATTTATGGGCAACAAACCAACTTCATTATGTTCCTTGGTTGTCTCCACATATGGTCAAAGGCATCATGTATGTATGAACACATACGGTCAAAGGCATTATGTATGTATGAACACATACGGTCAAAGGCATCATGTATGTATGAACACATACGGTCAAAGGCATCATGTATGTATGAACACATATGGCCAAAGGCATCATGTATATATGAACACATATGGTCAAAGGCATCATGTATGTGTGAACAATACGGTCAAAGGTATCATGTAGGTATGAACACATATGGTCAAAGGCATCATGTATGTATGAACACATATGGTCAAAGGTATCATGTAGGTATGAACACATATGGTCAAAGGCATCATGTATGTATGAACAATACGGTCAAAGGTATCATGTAGGTATGAACACATATGGTCAAAGGCATCATGTAGGTATGAACACATATGGTCAAAGGCATCATGTATGTATGAACACATATGGTCAAAGGCATCATGCATGTATGAACACATATGGTCAAAGGCATCATGTATGTATGAACACATATGGTCAAAGGCATCATGTATGGATGAACACATATGGTCAAAGGCATTATGTATGTATGAACACATATGGTCAAATGCATCATGTATGTATGAACAATATGGTCAAAGGTATCATGTATGTATCAACACACAAAGGCATGTATGTATGAACAATACGGTCAGAGGTATCATGTATGTATGAACACATGGTCAAAGGCATGTATGTATGAACACATATGGTCAAAGGTATCATGTATGTATGAGCAAATTTGAGAAGAATCTTCTCTTTGTTCCTAACTTCTGTTTCTTCATTTTTCCATTTCAAGGTCCGGTGGCATCCCTTCTCTAGCGGCTGGTGAGTTTCCGTGTATCTCAGATCACACTAGATTTTGGGCTTATTTTTCTCCCCATCTTCTTACGTTACTGTAGTCAATTTACAAATGTGACTCAGCATAAACGTTTTCCTTTTTCTGCACTTTAGGATCCCTTCACCAGAATTTTCCTGCAAAAATTTTTCACATGGATTTCCACGGGCTCAGAGTTTTTAAATTTTCTTTATTTCTGTGTTCTTTATGTTATTTTATTTTTATTTACCTTCTATTTTATCTTTCAATTTATGTTCTTTGTTTTATGTAACTCAGGGTCTCTTATCATTTTGTCCCTCCCGCAGCATGCTGACACTTCGCTTCCTGCATGGACCACTGGGCTCCTGGGTGTCTGGAAGGAGTCCACTGAATTTCCATGCAAACCTGGTGTCTGCTGATGGGCCTGGTCTGAGAAGGGTTCCTGGGATGGAGGACAAGGCTTTGGCACCCAGGAGCTCTGAACCCGATGTTAGTAGTTTGGCCAGCTCATCCTGGACATTGGCTAATGTCTCATGCATGGAGTGTGCTGGCCTGAAGGCCAAAGCTGGCCAGGGCAGGAAGTCGGCCCGAAAGGTCGGTGCCAGTTAACGATACAACACATAGCAGAGGCCTGAGGATTCAGCGGGCTTGGCTAAAACCCTCGTTTGGCCTGCTTGCTATTTCTCTTTTATCCTGCTGACCAAGAGCTGTGTGACACCCTTGGACAGCAGTCACATATTTTCTTTTCATGTAAAAATAGTAAGCTGAAATTTCATACAGAAAATGAGAATTATATGTACATTAATCTTTATGCCTACAAGATACTGTGACAAACGAAAAGAGAAACCAAAATAAAATATACATTTTCTGGGAAGGAAAATTTTATGTTTAGTGGGCATGCTGTTAAAATATTTATCATTTACAATCAGTTTTAAGGGAGATAGAATCTGCAATAACGTTTTTGAGGACAACAGTGGAGGCTACTTCTGTATCTGATTTAGAAATAGACACCAGAGTTCATCCCTCCTGAGTCAATGGGTGTTTTGAATGCCTTTTTAGAGCACTCTAAGATATATAAATGACACAGTCTCAACCATTTGGTAGATTCAGCATCTCTCCTGAACTAATCCGTGATACTAGACAGAAAGCATGTTGGTAAGCTTCACGAGATGGACGGCCTCCTTCTTGGGGATCATGCATTCCCACCAGGAAACATGAGACTTCCAATGACTTCTCACAAGGGAGTCCCTGGTCCCCACTCCACTGATGAGTATCTACTTCCCACCCATTCATTCCCATCACAGCATTCTCAAGAAAGGAGTCCCTAGTCCCCACTCTGTTGATGAGCATCTACTTCCCACCCATTGATTCCCATCACAGCAGCCATGTGACATCTTTGCCTAGTGAGACCTAATGGATGTGCCCTGTGCCACCTGCCAGCAGAAGACTTGAAGCCCTTGCCTTCTATCACCATGTAAGTGGTCCTTCTGACCTGGGGGCTGGTCCTTCATGAGAGTGGTCCTGATGACATGGGGGCTGCTCCTTCATGAGACTGGTCCTGCTGACCTGGGGGATGGTCCTTCATGAGATTGGTCCTGCTGACCTGGGGGCTGGTCCTTCACGACGGTGGTCCTGCTGACCTGAGGGCTGGTCCTTCATGAGAGTGGTCCTGCCGACCTGGGGGCTGGTCCTTCAGCCAGGCCCTGATCAGAGAATTCAAGGCATAGAGCTGAAGCCAGTCCTTAGCATCAAGGACCAAGAGTGACAAATTAACACTCCTTATGAGCTACTGAGATTGTGAGCCTGATTGCTTGAACTAGCTGATGTATCTATGTATCATGGTCACTGAAGGAGGACTCCTCTTACCAGTCACAGATTTAGGGAATAATCATTACTGAAATGTCATCTCCCAAACTCATTCCCTGGCATCTCAATTTACTACACCCCCATGAGAGACTGTGCTTTTTGGGGTCCCATAGGCCCCATGGAACCAGCCACTGAGGATCAAGGAGGGCCATCATGATCTGTCCCAGTGACATAACAGCAACTGATTCCACAAGCAGCATAATTAAATAGTAAAAATGTTCGGTAAAGAATGTAAGTGCTCACTCTTGAGTTTTACTCCTTTCAGCACCTGCAATCCTCTTCATTATTGATATAGGTGTGTATTAGTCCATTTTCATATTGCTATGAAGAGATGCCAAGACTGCGTTATTTATCAAGAAAAAGTGGTTTAATGGACTCACATTCCACAAGGCTGGGAGGCCTCAGAGTCATGGCGGAAGGTGAAGGAGGAGCAAAGGCAGGTCTTACATGGCGGCAGGCAAGAAAGCATGTGCAGGGGAACTGCCCTTTATAAATCTATCAGATCTCATGAGACCTAGTCACTATCATGAGAACAGCACAGGAAAACCCATCCCCATGATTCAAGTACCTCCCATCGGGTCCCTCCCATGACACATTGGGATTATTACAATTCAAGATGAGACTTGGGTGGGGACACAGCTGAATCATATTAAGCAGTGTGTGGTCTGTATTCCTGTGAGCCCATGAAATGCGACCCTCCCTGAGGTGAGTGTCCTGTCCTCTCTGCTCTCTGTCCTGACTGTGGACCAGAGCCTGGTCTGTAGTAGATGTTAATTTCACTGTGTCATCTGACCAGTGTCCTGGCCCCCAGAGGCCCTGGAGATGCCAGCATCAGGAACAGCACTGGGCAGCCTCTGGTGAGTTGCTTTGCTCAGAATAGCAAAGGGGTAGAGCCCATATGCACCCAGGGAATTTTCTGGCACTTTCTTTAATAAATATGGATGCACAGTTTTATGTCTGCCCCTGAAAACAACATTGTTGGTCTAGCTCAACCAACCTGCTCCTCTCACACCTCCATTTCTCAGCCTCCTCCTCATTAGTTCAAGAAGTATAACACTGCTGCCAACATGCAGTGATGATTTGAATTCTACCCTGCACAGGACACAGGACTGAGTTAAAACAACAATAGCAATAGCACAAGCTGTATTTCTGCCTTTCACTCTTCCCAGTGTCCAATTAAGCCTTCACAAAAAGCTCAGTAGCAGTGCAGAATAGAAGAGGAACCCACAATCATGGGGAACTGGGGTGGGGAGAGAACTGACAGCCAAGGAGGCAGCTGGGAGGAAGGATGGGACTTGAGTGCCAGGGAGATGATGTGAGGAAGTTCCATGCATGAGGAACGTATCGAATGAGGACACTGAACTGTCCACAGGAAGGGGATGGGTGAGATAACATGTGGACTGCACCTGCCAGAGAGGCGCCTCCTCCCTGGAGTCGAACACCTGCCCTCACATCTGCTGGCATCCTCAGCTGCCATCCTTGCTAGCCTCTTGCCCTGACCCTGAAGAGCAGCTCCTCCTCTTCTTTAGTCCAGGTCTGTCTCTCCCTCATGATCACTAATCACCCCTTAGTACAGAGGTGAGCTCACAGCCTGGCTGGGCAATCCAGGTTTTCCATGGCCTCGGTCACGGGGACTCTCCATTAGCAATGGTGACTGGAATCCTAACAGAAGTCTGAATTTGCTGCTTAGATACTGGGAGGAAGCAGTGCTCACCCCTGTTTGACCAGAGCCTCTAAAGAGTAGACTTGGGGCTTCTTGCGACCACCTTTCCCAGCTTTTGGAGCATGTCTTTGTGGCAATTAGATCACTATGGATAGGGCAAGGGGCAAAGAGATGGAGAGAGAGTAACACAAATGCAGATACACAAATATAGCAACACAAACACAGACCTATCTAGGGCAATGGGGCAAAAGATGGAGACAGTAACGGAGACACAGACATGCAGAGGTGATCAGGCTCGCCCCTCGACCCCGGCTGGAGCTGTGTTGGGTCACTGCCAACGGAAACAGTTCTGTCTAACGCAGCGGGCTCCACCTGACAAGCTGTGACACTATAAATAACATCTTTGATCCTGAGTTGAAGAAAAAAGCAAATAGAATTAACCTACACAAAATCAGTTTTGTAAGTGACAAATGTTAATAGTTATTACTTAAGATTGATAATTGTTATTAAAAACCAGGCCTTTGTTTTGCAGGGAGAGCAGAAAACTTGTTGGTGAAAAAGCAGGGTGCATAGATTTAGATTTTATTTGGCAAGGAATAAGAATTTTGGAGAGAAATATACAAAATTTGAAAGTCTGTGTGAAGGTTCAGAGGCTCTCTGGAGCGCTGCTGTGGTGGTGAATGAGCTCCAGCAGGAGGTGGTGTGAGCACAGTGAGAACATGAGACAGCTAAAGAAAACATCCATGGTGCGTGTCCTGCTTGCTCTGGGAGCGGCTGGTCTCTGCTTTACAATGACTCCTGCATTTAGTGGCCTGGCACAGCAAACATTCATAACCTCACCCAGCTGAGGGTCAGGGATTTGCAAGGCAGTTAGTGGAGGTTCTGGCTCAGGATCATTTGTGAGGCTGCAGGCGAGCTGCTGGCTGGGGCTGCACCATCTGAAGGCTTGACTGGGGCTAGGGACCCCCTTACAAATTCCTTTGTGGGATATGGGCAGGGGACCTCATTCCCTCCTCATGTGGGTCTCTCCATAGGGCTGCCCCAAGGAAGACTTCCCCTGCAGTGAGTGATGAGAGAGAGGACATGAATGGGAACGCCCCCTCCAACCTAATATCGGGGATGACATATCAGTCCTTCTGCTGCCTGCTTCTGGCAGAAGCTACACAAGGGAGTGAGTTTCTGGAGGCTTCTTCAACTCATGAAGTTTTCAAGTGAAATTGGCTGAGAATAAGATGAAGTCCATGACCAAGGCAAAGCCCGGCATTGGTGGGTTAATGGGAAGCTGATGATGGGCTTAGGGCTTCTCTAGCTGAGGGCTCAGGAGGACATCCTGCTGGATGCTGGCAGCGGGAGCCAGTGTGGATGAGACATTGTTTTCCAGGCAATGCTGACTAAGCATCCACTGAAGAAGGTGCCCGTGCTCTTACGTGGCTTTCAGTATCAGCCGAGAAGCTCAGGAACACAAACCAGGGAAGACGTGTGTTAGAATAATCAAGGTGGAAACACAAATACACCTGAGAGAAGGCTACTCCTTGAATTGTGACATCTGCACATACCCTGAGTGAAAGCAGATTTAGAAAGAGAGTATCAAGGACGTGCATTTTATTTGCTCTTCCTGTCTAGGTGTTTTTAAGGAGTTAGTTTTGTGGTTCCTGTGAACTCACGCAATCAATTAACATAGGCAAACTAGCATCGCTTTGATGAAGACACACAGTGCACACTCTTCTAGTCCAGGCCCTGTTCTTCTGTATTTAGAAATTTCCTTCCTCCCTCTATTTCTCTAGCCTTTCTCTGTTTTTCTTTTTATGAAAAGTACTGGGCATATTCATATGCACATTCGGAACCATACACCGGTGCATAGCACCTGCAGGGAAGTATTTTACAATCGAGCTAATATATAATTGAAGACTTTTCTTCTTTTTTATTTTTCAATTAATGCCAGCATCAGTTCCTTTTAAATTAATGGATACAATGGGAAAAAATAGGACCTCATAAGAGGTAAGAATGTAACAAAAGTCAAAGGCAAGCAAGGTTCATGCAATTGATCATTCAATTTCTTTCTTTTTTTTTTTTTGAGACAGAGTTTCATTCCTGTTGCCCAGGCTGGAGTGCAGTGGTGCGATCTCAGCTCACCACAATCTCTGCCTCCTGGGTTCAAGCTATTCTCCTGGCTCAGCTGCCTGAGTAGCTGGGATTATAGGCATGTATCACCATGCCCAGCTATTTTTTTTTGTATTTTTAGTAGAGACAGGGTTTCTCCATGTTGGTCAGGCTGGTCTTGAACTCCCGATCTCAGATGACCTGCCTTCCTCGGCCTCCCACAAGTGCTGGGATTACAGGCGTAAGCCATCGTGCCCGGCCAATCATCCAATATTTTTATTTTCAATATTTCAGAGAGCTATTTTTATGTCTAATGAACACTGTTTATGTCCAGTGCGCATTACCCATAAATGTCCAATGCACATTCATCATTCTTTTGGTCTTATTTATTTAAAAAATGTTGAACTCCTTCCTTTTCATTCTAGATTTTTTTTTGAGGGGGCAAGATAATAGAATTTTTCCATTGTCTTACAGAGGTGTAAGGAGTTGGTTTCTTTTTCCTGCCCCCTGATTCCTGCAGCCCTGCTATAATCAGGCAGCCCGCAGTAAATGGAGCCCGCACTCCAAATGAGGTCTCACACAGAGCAGGAGTGATTTTCACTGGCTAATTTGAGATACCTCCATTTATCCTTGACAGGAAGGCATTTTGTCCTGTCTATTCAAGATTCTTTGTAACAGCACACCGACTTTAGACTTTGAGAAATGTATCCCTTAGTTAGCTTCCCTTTCACCCACTTTAAAAATGTGCATTTCTACTAAGAGATTTTGCATTTGTGGCATACATTTGTGAATGCATCTATTTATATGGACAGATAAAAAATTTATTTGTATATGAAATACATATAAAATTTGCCAACACACTCACCTGCATTCCACAGCCCCTCTTCACATAGTATGCTGCATAAAAGAGTACATGTTTCAAGGATGCAATATGCATGAGCTACTTTTCAGAGCTCTCAGGCCAGGAAAACAAGGCTGCATCCAGGACCGCTGGGCACAGCTGGAGATTTATAGCGTAAATACCAATTCAGACCCTAAACTGCTGACCACCGCCTCTCAGAGAGCAGGCAGGCCTTCCAAATGGCTCTGCACGTCTCTATGTGTCATTAACCCATTGCTCAATGCCATGAAAATCATGAAAATGCATCCAGCGACGGTTTTTTCCTGGCCAGCAGTTCCACTGAGTGGGCAGGGTGGGAGTACTTCAGCTTTGCAGGTTAGTCTCTCAATGTGATTGCTTTAGGTTAATCCCCTTTTAAAGACCCATGGAAAGTGCTTGGGGCTTGTGAATGAAATTTAATTCTGTGTTTCCAACAGGAGGAAACACACTGGCCTGATTTAGGGGCTGCTCCTCCGTGGGCTTTCTCCTCTCTCCTCCTAACCCCTCCCCCAGCTAGTCCCTCACTTCCCTAAAAGCACCCAGCCCACCTGAAACTGACCTGTCCAAATAATAAATGGCTGACAGTAGCTGGCCTGAAAAGATCTTAGAAATCCAGTTCACGTGTGATTATTTACTTCCTGCCCCAGACCCTGTTGAGGGACGGGGATGATGTGCCAGGAATCCATTTCTGTCCTCATTCTTATTCACGCTCAGGCCTTCAGTTTGGGCTTCAGGTGTTGCTGAAACAATTACAATCTTGCAAAATGATTCTAATTTGATGGAAGTTTTAGTGTTAATTCAGGTGTGATGAATTACTAATTTGGAACTTTTTTTAGTGAAACTAAATTGAAGCCGAGACCTAAGTATTAATGGTTTATTGGCTACACTTGTGAAATCATGGGAGCCAAGTCATTCAGAATCCCTCCTTCCTTCCTTCCCTCCCTCCCTCCATCTCTTCCTTCCTTCTTCCTCCTTCCTCCTCCTTCCTTCCTTCCTTTTTCGTTTTTTCCCTTTGCAATAAGCATGCTTCATTTTTGTAATCAGAGCAAGAAGAGATACCTAGATAATTGTTTGAGAAAGGATTTTTCACAGAGCGAGGCGCTGGGTGGTTTCTTGAAACGTGGTTTTCATCACTTTGGTGTTGGGAGGAGGTTGTCTGATGAACCCTCTCCCTCTTGGCAGCAGTATCTCCAGACATGCAGGCCAAGGCAGATTTGGGGCCCATGAATTTAACACAGCCCAGAGAGAAAATGTTTTCCCTTGATTTAATGTTTCTGGATGTGGAGTGTAGGGTGGCTGATTCAAATTGGAGAAAAATGCTGGGCTGGCGATTGGAGACAATTTCTATTCGGCTTTCTTGGAGGTATCTGCAGGTCCCTGGGAGTTACTGGTGCCTGTTGGTCGTCCGCATGAATCAGACGTGAGTTTTGACAGCACGTTGGCTCCTCCCGGCTTGCCTCTTGGATTCTCCACAGCTGAAAGCGTTATCTGCTGGATCCTCCTCACCCCAGGAGGTGAGAGCTTTCGGTTCCCTCCCCAGAAGGTGAGTGTGTACCCCAAAGCCGCTGCCTGACTCTCTTCTGTTTTCATTACCTGGGATGCCTTCCTCTGGGGCCTGCTTCACAAGAATGAATTAATCACTTCAATTTGCAAATTCCCATTTGGGAGGAGAGTCCGGTCAAGAATTCCAGGTGCAGGCCCTCTGTTGCTGTTTAAGTTTTGCTCATGACTTCTGGGAACTGCTGTGCCCAGGAATGACCCTTCCGCAGTGTGGATGTGGGTGAGGGCTTGAGTGGGACCTGGCAGTGGCGTCAGGGACTTGCCCTCCAGTGACCCCACTCAATGGGGCCTCTTCTCACCAGCTATTGACTAGGCTGTTTTCACTTATCCACTCGGGGAGAGGCTAATGGGCAGAAGACGGCTAGTAATGCTAACCTTTTTGTCTGTAGCAATGCAAATGAATTTTGTCTGATGGAGATACAATTGATTTCCTTTCTATAAGAAAGTATAACCTCACGCTTGATTTTGGTACCGGCCTAGAGGACATTTAGTATGTTTTTGCCTGTTAGCAAGTTCATTCCTCATTCTGCCTGCCTCAGCGCAAATCAGTGCTCCATGTGAGGTTTTGAATGAGTTGATATTTATTGATGAGTTAAATACGTTCTTTGACATGTGTTGATTTACATGGAAGTCATATACGTCTAGCCTATCCTGTCATTCCACAAACTCAGGGCACGCGTTTGGCCATATATTCTGTTTTTCAGTGACTCGCTGCACTTCCCTGAACCTCAGGGCATGAAGCACAGCCTCACCCTTCAGAGCCTTTTCTCTCTGTATTGGTCGGGGTTCTCCAGAGAAACAGAAGAAACAAGATAAATAGGAAATGGATAGGCAAACTACCGATAGAGAGATAGAGACAAACAATAGACAGATGGACAGATGGGTAGACAGACAACAGAGGAGGGATAAATAGGCCGGGATTTCTACAAGAGGTTTAGTAAGAGGAACTGGTTTATGTGATTGTGGATGCTGAGAAGACCCACGTGCTGCCACCTGCATGCTGGACAGAGCTGATGCTGTCAGTCCCAGTCTGCACCTGAGGCCTGAGAACCAGGAGCTCAGATGTCCCAGGGCAGGAGAGGGTGACATCTCAGCTGAAACAAAGGAAAGCTGCCCTCCCTCCACTTACCGTTCCAATCAAGCCCTCGAGGGATGGGATGATGCTGCCCACATGTGAGGCAAGAGCATTTTCACTCAGTCCACTGATTCACATGCTCACCTCTTCTGGAAATGTCCCCCCCCCAAAATCAACCTTTACCAGCTATGTGTGCACCCCTTAGCCTGGTCAAGACAATACATAAAATAAACCACAGCACCTTCCTCATCTTTGCAATGACTGCTGAGACCCTGGGAGCTTAAATACAACAAGCCAGGAGAGAATTGGAGCCCTTGGATGGACAGGCGGTGTTCAGTGGAGGCTCGATCCTGCAGCCTCAGGTGCACCGTGGCCCCCAGGTCCTGGACACACATCTCCGAGGGAGGCTGCTCTGACTCCGCCAAGCCTGCATGGTTAGGGGCCTGCAAAGTTGTGGCTGCTGGCACCTGTTCTGATGTGCACAGATGGGTTCCATCACACCCTGTTCCATCCACCTAAACCTGCTTTCCTCCCTTTCTAGCAACCAGCAGAGAACATGGTGCTTTTCCTTTACTTGCTCAAGAGCAATTCCATTCCACTTTCTCAGGTAATGGGGGCCGTTGTGCCGTGGTTGTATTTGTAAGAAGCTCTGCTGGCTCCAAGGTAGCTTTTCCACAGAGAATAAAATGAGAAAACTAGTTGACACTTTCTTCACTAAAATAGAAGAAAAACCCCATCCATTTAAATGTCGTGGGCACTTCCTCTCTGGAGGACACCCTGACCCGGAGCTTCAGGTCACTGCGAATCTTAGGCTCTGCAGTACCCACAGGCTATAAACTGAACAGGTTCGTTTCAGTGGCTCAGGTGCAGCCTGTAACGTGTAGCTGGAGAGGCATCCCTCAGCTCCACCCGGCCTTTGTGATTCCAGAGCTCTGCGAGACAGAAACATGGATGCATGTAGTGTGAGCTTCTGCTTCAGACAAAGAACACACGCCACTTTAGAGTTCACTGGACCCTTTAGTGCATGGCAAAGAAACCGAGGCTCAGAGAATCAGTGGCTCCCTCATCTGGCTCCCTTCTCACGATTCTGGGCCAGCCGGCCCCTTGCAAAGCCTGGTTTCCCATCAGCCACAGGACTTCCTGATGAAGAGGGGTCATTAGCTCAGAGAGCCTGTTTCCCTTGGTTTGGCCCAGAGCAGGTCTTTGCTATGGCTGTTTCTGAATCTCCTGGGAGTTCAAGTGGATTTGTGGTCAGGGCTGAGAAGCTCTCTATTGATCCTTTCTTGGAAATGGGGAACTCCTGCATTTCTTTCTCAGTTCAATTACGTACCAAGTTGAGTCAATTATGTACCTAGTTGAGTCACGCTTTCCAATCTACAGATGAGGAGCCTGGGCTTTTGGTTCAGCACCTGAGATCTATCAGCAGCTAAGGGGCCAGAGGGGACTGGAAGTGAAATTGAGTTCCTATGCATTCCAGCATAAACGCCTTCTGCAATCCCTCTTCTTTCAACTGTGGCATTCTGACTCCCAGCCTTGATTAAAAGTAGGTTTTCAGGGGAAAGCCTTTAATTTTCCCTTGTGTTATTCTGTTTCTACTCTAGTTTGCACTGTCTATGTTTAGAGGGTTGTCTAATTGAACAGCTACAGAAGCAAAAGTAGTCTGTGGCCGCATTTGTGCCAACTGTCAGAGCACAGCCGCGCGTTATAAGCAGTCCTCCCTGCTTACAGTACCTCTCAGCTCCTTGGTGAATAAGCAGATCAGCAGAGCATTGGTCATTAAGAGCTGTGAATGTCTCCTTTCCTTTTCCTGATAAATTAAAACAATCTGACATAGGAAGAAGAGAAGACAGGATTTAGTTATTTTTAGTGATTGCAGTATCAAGTTGATAATTTGCTCAATTTTCTTGCAAAATTGCCTAATCGAGAACAACTGAGCAGATGGTTTTTTGTTTTGCCTGACCCCACAGCCAGCCCGGGCTCCGCTCGCCTTCCAGCACAGCCCCGGAACTCAGAGCAGGGAGGATGGAGGGACGTGGAACCCCCCCCAGAACCGGGCCATGCTGGAGACATCCTCGGGTGGTGCTCGTTCCTGCCAGAAGAGGGCACTCAGGACACACTCACCGCACCTGGGCATGCAGAGCCGGCGGTCAGAAGTCAGTGCCGGCTCTGGGCTTCTAAACTGTTTTTCTTCAGTAATTGCCAGGTAAACGCCTTTTCACCTAAAATTTGTCCTTTAACTCTCCCATCTTTAAAACATGCCCCTTTTATATAATGCTATGAGTAAGATGAACAGCTGCTAAGAAGATGGTTACTGCTTTTGTGATTGTCCAGAAAATGCAAGACTTGAACGTCTGTGCAAAGCTGATTACACTCAGGGGTTCTTGGCTGGACGGTGATTCAGTCCTGAGTCACCCAGAGCACCAGTGAGAGACCCACAGGCAGGTGCTGACCCGCAGGGCCGGCAAGGGATCGACTCCAGGAGCAGAGCTCGTGGTGCCTGCCTGCTGGTGCCAGCTGCCTGCACCTGCTTCTCCAGTTGGGTGGGGGCATGTGCCCTTTCTTGTCCTGTATCACCCTCGAGTGTCTAGGCATTTATGTGACTCCGCTCCTTCCCACTTAAACCACCGGCATCACACACCAGGCGTAACTTGTAACTCCAAGGCAGCGTTTCTCTTTGACCCTGGCCAGGCACCAGAATATTCTGTGGGGCTTTATGAAGACAGGTGGCCAGGTGCTGCCTGGGAGTTCTGTTTTTACAGGCATGTTGTGGAGTTTGGAGACACACACACACTTTCTCTCAAGCTTTATGGGTGACAGGGACATGTAGACTTGACAAGTGCTCTGCTGCTGCTGCAGAAAAAGGCTGATCCAGTGTGACCCAGTTGTCACCCTCATTGCCCACTTCGTTACCCAGGGCGGGGCTCACAGAAACCGTCCAGAGGCCAGAGGGCATCAATGCAGTTCAGATATCCTAAGAGTGTTTTTGGAAATCCCATCATCTTCTCCCGCCTTTGCAGCGGTCCTCGCTGCCCTAGAGTCATGGGGGCAGCTCTGGCTCTGGCTCTGCCAGCCTTGCCCATTCCCTGCAGTATTGCACTCGGAGCCTCCAGGTTTCCCGGTAGCCTTCGAGTTCTCTGAAGCCCAACCAGCTCCTCTGTGGATGAGCTGTCTTCGGAAGACACTCACCTTGCTGAATCTATCGCTCTTGTTCTGGAGTGGGCCCTGCAGCTCTGCTGGGTGATCCTGTTCTCAAGATAACACACTCCCCCAGAGCTGCCTTTTCTCCTTCACTGGCTCTGCTGGTACACGTGGTAGATGGGTGATGTTTTCCACAGCACACAGTCATGTTTCAGATACTGACAGCCCAGGTAAAACTAGTAAAAATGTCCTGAATAGTTGTCAAAGAATGCCTCATTGAGCTCCTTTTGGGAAATACAGTTTCTACCTGGAATAGAATAAGAGTGAAGATGTAGCAGAAAAAGATGAGTTGTTTGAGAGACTTCTTGTGTGTTTATAATGGTACCTGCTGCTGTGCGGTTGCAAGTGGCCTAGGATGGAGCGCTGTCTGTGCAGCTGGCTGGTGTATGTGCACAAGCCCCACGTCCTGATGAGGTGTTGACACATAAGCTTCCAGTAGCATGCATGTTCTCACAAGGATGTGTGGTCAGATGAGGGGTGGGTGTGGCAGGATGGGGAGCAGGTGGCAAGCCGCAGGTGGAGAGAAGGCAAGAGCAGTCGGGGCTCTGACAGCTGAGGGCATGAAGATGAGTCCTGCACGGGTTTCATGCCTCCTGGCCCTCAGGCAGTGGACTGAGGTTATGTAAATGTTGAAGGAGCCAGATTTGCAGAATGGAGGCCATTGGCATTATGTAAAAGCTGTTCTGAGTCTTAAGAAATGAATGGTCCCCTCCCCGGAAAAGTGAAACTATTCTGGATGAAACGTATCGTGGCTGTTCAATCACTTAAATCAGAGTTTTTAAAAAGTACATTTTAAAGCTCTTTTGCTCTTCTACGTTTAAAAATAACAAGAGGTCAGAGTCTTGGATGATAAATCAAAATAGAAACAGCTTAATTTGGTGACTGCTGTAAGGTATCTTGCTCTTCTCAGAGCTCCTAAACATGGACCCACAAGCCGTGTGTCTAGGCACCAGGGTCGACTTGTTTCCCAAAGCAAACTCGGAGTGGTGGCTGTGGGCGTGTGGGTGGGATGTCACACAGACACCTCATTTCCCCCTCACTTTACATGAGAATGTAACTATTTTTCTTCTTAAAATACAGTCTCCTACCCTCAGGAGTAAGGAGAGATTGGTGTATTGGCTAAGTGTGTCTGGGAGATTTGGGTTACAGGCCTTCTCCATGCCTTTTCTACTAGAAAGTGTGTGTCCAAAAACACTTTATTTAGTGATAGTTAAAATATTTTATTCTCTTTGTTTTTTTAGTACAGTTGCTGCTAGGGAATATGTTAGAAGCTATTTCTTTATTTGTTCATCTGTGAACTTCCCTTCCAGAGTTCCTTTGCCCTAGATAGCCTGTCAAAGACTTTTCGGCATTTTTCTCCAAATATGCCTGGGGTAAAACAGAATTCTGTAATAGAAATGTAGACAGCCTTCTAGACGTGAACTGTTCTCAGGATGTTAAATAGCATCTGCCTTCAAGGACGCATCTGTGTTTACTGAAAAGGGAAGGTTTGACATAAAAGGGTCATTTTGGGAAAGGCTTCAGCAGAAGGCACAAATCCTGCCTAAGGGGAAGAGAGCAGAGGGGATGGTTTACAAAGTGGACTCCGAAGTCGGTGGCTTGTGTTCAACTCCCAGATTCACCAGTTACTGGCTGAGGGTGTGGGCGAACAGCTTCATGCCTCTGGACGTGCTTTCCCTGTCTCTAACACAGCAATGATGACACAGAAATCATGACATGACATCTGTGACACGCTCACAACCACGCTCAGGGCATGCTGACCCGTGGCCTGTGCTGTTGATTGTTGTTGACAAACTCAGGTTTCTTTTCTCTTGCCGCTTCACGGAGAAATAGGTCTTCTTTGAATGTGCATGTGGTACCAGGGGACCCCACAAACCTCTTCAACCTTTGGTTGTCTAAGCAGGCCTGGGAATGTGGCAGTGCATCCTTGAAAAAAATCCTCACTTTTATGCTGTTCAGCCTTAAATGGTTTCTCCAGGATAAGGAGAACCTTACTGAATTTCCATCGGGATAACAATCTCAGCATAATTTTTGTGGCGTATTTCCCTTGCAGTATTCCATTTGGTCACCTGCAACTTCACATTTTTTTTCTTATCTCAGAAAGTTCAGGTCAGTTTTCCATAAATATTGCTACAGCAAAGTAAATGATTTGGAAGGAAAAATTCTAACCTCTGCGCTTTCCACTTTCAATGGTTCTGATAAAAATAATTGCTCCTGAGTTCCTTCTGCTCTCTCTGCCCAGCCCATTGACTTGTGAGGTTTTTAGAAGGAAGAAGCCTCAGGTTCACTGAACCCAAACCCATCTTTTTACAGATGAGGAGACTGAGGACAGAGATTAAGGTTCACTCGGTCTAAATGAAAAGTAGAATCAAACTTTTAATTTAGGACCTGTTACCCCAGTTTGTGTGTGTGTGTGTGTGTGTGTGTGTGTGTGTGTGTGTGTGTATGTGCATGCGCGCGCGCGTCTGTGTGTATTTTTTTTTTTTTTTTGACTCCTCGGGACAAGAGTTACTCTTATAAGATTGAGTAAGAGAAAAGCTATAAAGCACACAGCCAGGCATGTTTTCAAAACACCAATGTGATGAATTTTAAAACTAAATGTGAGCTTTTTGAGAACCATCTATGTATTTGTAAAATGTAAAATAAAGCCGCAGCGGGAAACTTCTGGAAGTCACTGAGTGCTCAGTGCTCCATTCCCAGAGATTATTGAAGAGGTTATTCGGTGCCTGGCTGCTATGGATTTCTTTGTGGATGAGGAAGAAATGTTTTCTTTTTTGAAACTAATTAACTCTCAGTGAAGAAGTCATTTGGGAATGGAGAAGGAGACAGTCTTGTTCTTCCTTTCCATTCTGGGAATTTTCCAGAAGAGGCAGATGCCTGGTGAGTAAACTGCTCAACTCAAATTTCTATGTCACTTGTATTGACCTAAAATCAAATAAAAGCCCTAAAACATCGCATTTCTGTCATTAAAGAGACCTAGGAAGGGAAGACTTATGGCGGCTTCCTCACAATCCGACCGGAACTAGGTTAGCCGGATCCTGGCATCCGTGTCTCCTGCTGGGTGAGGGTCATGGGATCTCAGCGCCCAGGTGAGGCAATGGTGTTGAAAGAGGCTTCAGAAGAACTGGGTCAGAACAGTGGAATCCAACGGAAAAAGCTGTAAAATTCACCCAGCATGGGGAATGGCCAGAGAGCATCTGTTGGCCTGGCAAGAATTGAAAAAAAAGAAAGGTCCAGTGACAGGGCCACAACAAAGCTCTCCAGGGGATCAGCACACCTGCCCCGGGATGCTAGCTGATGAGAGGTGGTGATTGTGCCATCCACAGAGCCATAGATATTTGATCTTCATCTGGTTCTTGACACAGAGTTTCTAAGACCCTTGGAATCTCCAGAGTAGTCAGTGTGGCTTTTATGTGTTAAGGACAGGACTGAGAGTGGGGACCCCTGCACAGCTGCAGGGTGGGTCTGGGGCTCAGAAAGACCAAGGCAGGACCAGAGGGTTGGAGCTCTCAGTCTGCAACCCAGCCTATGACATTGACGAGGGAGAGGACTGGACATGAGTCTATCACCAATAGCTAAAGATATAGTTAATCATGTCTAAAGTGACAGCTCTATGGTGGGGTTTGGAGCACTTTCAGGTTGGGGAACACCTTGAGGTTTTGGAGGCCGGCATCTCGACTCCCCAGGGACAGAAGCATAGGGACTTGGGACCCCGCCTCCCCCTCCACCCCAGGCCTGGAGCAATGCATCTCTTCATCTGACTTTCGCGGATCCTTTATAGTGAGCTGGTAATGGTAAACTTGTTTCCCTGGGTCCCATGAATTGTTCCGGCAAGTTATTGACCTTGTGTAGAAGGCTGTGGGAACCCTGATTTGTAGATGGTTGGTCAGAAACAAGGGAGGCCTGAAAGTTGCCACTGGTTTTGGAAGTGGGGGCGGTCATCGGAGCAGTTTTATGGAACTGAGACCTTGACCTGTGGGGTCTTACCTTGAATGCAGAGGTGGACCAAGCAGATCTAATAGACATCTACAGAACTCTCCACCCCAAATCCATAGAATATATGGATTGATCTTCTCAGCACCATATCACACTTACTCTATAATTGACCACATAATTGGAAGCAAATCACTCCTCAGCAAATGCAAAAGAATGGAAGTCATAACAATCTATCAGACCACAGCACAATCAAATTAGAACGCAGAATTAAAAAACACACAAAGCTGCACAACCACTTGGAAACTAAACAACTTGCATCTGAGTGTTGACTGGATAAACAATGAAATGAAGGCAGAAATAAAGATATTCTTTGAAACCAATGAGAACGAAGACACAACTTCCCAGAATCTCTGCAACACCTTTAAAGCAGTGTCGAGGGAAATTTATAGCAATAAATGCCCACATAAGAAACAAGGAAAGATCTAAAATTGACAGCATATCATCAAAATGGAAAGAGCTGGAGGAGAAAGATTAAAAAAACTCAAAAGCTAGCAGAAGATAAGAAATAACTAAAATCAGAGCCAAACTGAAGGAGATAGAGACACAAAAAACCCTTCAAAAATCCATAAATCTGGGAGCCAGTTTTTTGAAAAGATCAACAAAATAGACCTTTAGCCAGACTAATAAAAAAGAAAGGAGAGAAGAATCAAATAGATGCAATAAAAAAAAGATAAAGGGGATATCACCCCTGATCCCACAGAAATACAAACCACCATCAGAGATTACTACAAACAGCTCTATGCACATAAACCAGTAAACCTGGAAGAAATTGATAAATTCCTGGACACTTGTACTCTACCAAGACTAAACCAGGAGGAAGTTCAACCCTAAATACCAGTAATAAGGGCTGAAGTTGAGGCAGCAATCAATAGCCTACCCATCAAAAAAAGTCCAGGTCCAGATGGGTTCACAGCCGAATTCTACCAGATGTACAAAGAGGAGCTGGTTCCATTCCTTCTGAAACTATACCAAACAATACAAAAAGAGGGACTCCTCCCCAACTCATTCTATGAGACCAACATCATCCTAGTACCAAAACCAGGCAGAGACTCAACTAAAAAACCAAACTCCAGGCCAATATCCATGATGAACATTGATGCAAAAATCTTCAATAAAATACTGGCAAACCAAATACAACAGCACATCAAAAAGCTTATTCATCATGATCAAGTGGGCTTCATCCCAGGGATGCAAGGCTGGTTCAACATATGCAAGTCTGTAAACGTAATTTACCACATAAACAGAACCAAAGACAAAAACCACATGATCATCTCAATAGATGAAGAGAAGGCCTTCAACAGGATTCAACAGCCCTTCATGCTAAAAACTCTCAATAAACTAGGTATTGACAGAATGTATCTCAAAATAATAAAAGCTATTTATGACAAATGTACAGCCAATATCATACTGAACAGACAGAAGCTGGAAGCATTCCCCTTGAAATCTGGTACTAGATAAGGATGCCCTCTCTCACCACTCCGATTCAATATAGTACTGGAAGTTCTAGCCAGAGCAATCGGGCAAGAAAAAGAAATAAAGTGTATTCAATTAGGAAAGGAGGAAGTCAAATTGTCTCTATTTGCAGATGACATGATTGTATATTTAGAAGACCCCATCGTCTCAGCCCAAAAATCTCCTGAAACTGAAAAGCAACTTCAGCAAAGTCTCAGGATACAAAATCAGTGTGCAGAAATCACAAGCATTTCTATACACCAATAACAGACTTAAAGAGAGCCAAATCAAGAACGAACTGCCATTTACAATTGCTACAAAAAGAATAAAATACCTAGGAATACAACTAAAAAAGGATGTAAGGGACCTCTTCAAGGAGAACTACAAACCACTGCTCAACAAAATAAGAGAGGGCACAAACAGATGGAAAAACATTCCATGCTCATGGTTAGGAAGAAACAATATTGTGAAAATGACCATACTGCCCAAAGCAATTTATAGATTCAATGCTATCCCCATCAAGCTACCAATGACCTTCTTCACAGAACTGGAAAAAGACGCTTTAAATTTCATATGAAACCACAAGAGAGCCCATATAGTCAAGACAATCCTAAGCAAAAAGAAAAAGCTGGAGCATCACACTGCCAGACTTCAAACTATACTACAAGGCAACATTGATCAAAACAGCATGGTAATGGTACCAAAACAGAACACAGACCAATAGAACAGAACAGAGGACTTGGAAGCATCAGCACACATCTACAATCATCTGATCTTTGACAAACCTGACAAAAACAAGCAATGGGGAAAGGGATCCATGTAATAAATGGTGTTTGGAAAACAGGCAAGCCATGTGCAGAAAGCAGAAACTGGACCCCTTTCTGTCACCTTACACTAAGGTTAATTCCAGATGAATGAAAGATTTAAACATAAAACCTAACACTATAAAAACACTAGAAGAAAACATAGACAAAACCATCCAGGACACAGGCATAGGCAAGGACTTCATAACTAAAACACCAAAAGCAATAGCAACAAAAGCCAAAGTAGACAAATGGGACCTAACTAAACTGCAGAGCTTCTGTACAGCAAATTAAATGATCACTAGAGTGAACCAGCCACCAACAGAATGGGAAAAAATTTTTGCAATCTACCCATCTGACAAAGGGCTAATATCCAGAATCTACAAAGAACTAAAACAGATTTACAAGAAAAAAGCCCATTCAAAAGTGGGCAAAGGATATGAACAGACACTTTTCAAAAGAAGAAATATATGAGGCCAAGAAGCATATGAAAAAATGTTCATCATCAGTGGTCATTAGAGAAATGCAAATCAAAACCACATTGAGGTATCATCTCATCCCAGTTAGAATGGCAATATTAAAAAATCTGGAGGAAACAGATATTGGAGAGGATGTGGAGAAATAGGCACACTTTTAACTGTTGGTGAGAGTGTAAATTAGTTCAACCATTGTGGAAGACAGTGTGGCAATTTCTCAAGGATCTAGAAATTGAAATTCCATTTGACCCAGCAATCCCATTACTGGATATATACCCAAAGGATTATCAATTCTTCTATTATAAAGACACATGCACATGTATGTTCATTGCAGCGCTGTGTACAATAGCAAAGACCTGGAACCAACCAAATGCCCATTGATGATAGACTGGACAAGGAAAATGTGGCACATAAACACCATGGAATACGATGCAGCCATAAAAAATGATGAGTTCATGTCCTTTGTAGGGACATGGATGAATCTGGAAACCAACATTCTCAGCAAACTGACACAAGAACAGAAAAACACTGCATGTTCTCACTTATAGGCAGGTGTTGAACAATGAGAACACACAGACACGGGGAGGGAAGCATCACACACTGGGGTCTGTTGGGGGGGACTAGGTGAGAAACAGCTGGGGGTAGGGAGTTGGGGAGGGATAACATCAGGAGAAATATCAGATACAGGTGACAAGGGGTTGGAGACAGCAAACCACATTGCCATGTGCGTACCTATGCAACAATCCTGCATGATCTGCACATGTACTCCAGAACCATTTTTGGAGTTATTCTCTGGAGTTTTAGTTTTCTTTTTTTTTTTTTTGTCATCATCAATTAGACTAAAGCATGGGATGTTTTCATCAGTTCAAAGCTAGCAGCAAAGCATGGAGTCATGCACGCCCCCTTCTCAGTGAATTTTTACTCTCCTGTTTTAAAATTTTCCTGTAAGTTATTGTTGAGAGCTGCATTTCTGTTGTGTGGGGCTGTGAAATGCTTCCCTTTGCTTTTCTTCCTACTCTGCCTTCTTCAGTGGGAGCTAGGCTTTCTCTTGGAAAGGCTGGACTTTGCAGACAAGTCTGAAGAGGGGCTGGCCCATCAGAATCCATGTCCTGTCTCCCCTGGCTGAAGTCCTTTGCAAGCTCAGTTCCTTCCCACAAAGAGCTCCTGGCCTTATGGAAAGCTCCAGAGACCCAGGAAGAAGGGGCACCCCTTACTCTTTGCCAGCGTTGCCTGGTGGTGGTGGGAAGACTTCCTCTGCTTAGTCTTCATGTTTCCCTCCCTTTCTGCCCTCTGTCTGGCCCCGCTGTCTGTGGCCCTCCTGGGTGGATGACTGCTGCGCTGGTTCCCCTGTTCCGCGTGCAGTGTGCTTCCCCTGTCCCTCGTGCAATGTGCAGCAGCTTGCTGGGTTTGCTTTAGGAGAGGTTGCTGGGTCATCTTGGCCCCACGCTGTAATTACAGGGAGCTCCGTTTCCCTGGTGCCTTTCGGGTTGAAGTTCTGGGGAGATGAAAGAGTGTTCCTCCTCTCTTCTGCTTTGAGCTGCACTTCCCCTGGCTCCAGACTGTGATTCTGGCCTTGTTTGGAAGAACCACTGAGGCTTCTGCTCCAGGCCGCTGAGAACACACCTGCCTCCCTCCTCCTGCTCCATCCCCAGGGTGGTAAGGCCTTTGTGATCTGGCTAACATCTGGGTTAGCAGGCTGCTGTGTGGTTTCTCCACTTGTTCATGACCTAGAGGTCAGTTAATGACAGAACTGACTGTCTGTCTGTCTGTCTACCCATTTATCTTTATCGATAGCCAATGCTCTGTATTAAATTCTCCTTTGGGATTCCTAGAATGGATCTGTTTTCCGACTGAGGGCTTCCTGGCTCACCTGGAGGCTGCAGAGTGGAGTTTCCTGGGACAATCCCCCTCTTGCTGACGTCAATCTAATCTCATGCCTATGACCTACCTGGAGAGCTACACGCCGTCTCTCAATCAGAAGTGAGGCTGGGAAGGCACAGATGAGACAGATCCAGCAGGGAGGGGCAGGGCAGAGGATGGACAAGAACCCCATCCCTTGACGTCTTAGGCAGAATACGTGAGCTGAAAGGATAAACTCATTTCTTCATTATGTCAACAAATATATGTATTTTGGGACCAGGTATTTTTCTGGACACTGGAGATACAGCTGGGAACAGCACAGAGCTTCTCTCTGCGGAGTTTATAAGAGGATTACAGACAAATAAGCCACACCTTCCTAAGCAGAGAAATTATAAGAAGAAAAATAGAGAGGGTGAGAGAAGAGTGCCTGGGAAGGTTTGTGGAGGCTCTTTTCAGAGAGCAGTCTGGAAGAAACCTTCTCTTGGGAGGTCTTATCTGAGGAGAGACCAAATAATTCCCTGGCCTGGCAGCAGCTTCCAGCTCTGATCCCACTGGAAATGAGAAAGGTAAGAATGAACAGCACCATCAGGGTTAGTCACTTCCGCTCCTGTCTGAGTGACCAGGTGTGCTTAGGCAGGAAGTGAGTCTCTAGGTTCACAAAAATATTAGGAACCCAAATTCAAGCCACCCCATAGCTGGATGTTTGCAAACAGAGATCAAGAGGCTGGATATCTGTGGGTATAAAAATCTATGGATACATGGCCTAAGACAAGGAGCACATTTATTGGAGACGGAACAGAGAAGTCAGAACAGACATTCTGTCTGTCTCTCTATCTGTCGTCTGTCCGTCTGTCTGTCTATCTACCCATTTATCTTTTTATCCCGTTGTTTCTGTTTCTCTGGAGAACCCTGACTAACACAGAGGGAAAAGGCTCTGAAGGGCGAGGTTGTGCTTCATGACTTGAGGTTCAGGGAAGTGAAGATATTAGTTGAAAACAGAGAGTATACCACCAAATGCATACCCTGAGTTTGCAGAGTGACAGGGCAGGTTAGACATATGCCTTCCATGTAAAAACAAAATCACATGTCCAATAACACGTTTAACTCATCAATAAATGAGGGAAGCATAAGATATAGACTCATTCAACAGCACACGTGAAGCACCGAGGTGCACACAGGCAGTCGGGATACGGAATGGACTTGCTAATAGGCACAAACCTGCTAAATGTCCTCTGGGCCAATAAGAGATGACTCACCTGCATGGTAACTGAATGCCATTGTTTCAGCTTGGGATGCAGGGGCCGCATGGAACAAGACATCTGTTGGCGAGAACTTCTTCCACACACCTGACGGTGAGAGCTTCTGCAGACAGCACAGGTAACAGGAAGGGTGGGGATGCTGAAACAGGAACACAGGACTGTGTGGGGCTCCCCCAGGAAGAGCCCTTCTGGAGTCCTTCTGCCTCCCCCCGCTACTTAGTGAGTTTTCCTCACGGCGCCCAGGCACCCACATGTCCAGGATGCCTGTCAGTACTCAAGGCAGAAATGGGAGGGATGGTGCCAATCACTGACTTTTATCAGAAAAGAACAATGCCCTAGAATCTGCCATATGCCATCTGCCGATGCCCTCATTGGTGCAGGAACTATGTGCTATGTCCCACAGTCTCTTCTAGCCATGAAAAAGGAAAAGAGGCACCAACTCTCAGAGCCTCCCAGCGGGAGAGGATGGGGAGGAGGCGTGAGGCCAGGTGCAGAGACCTGGAGTGCACAGTCCCTGCAGAGGAGTCTGTGCCATTTTATGCAAAAACACCATGTCTTAAAGTCAGAATGTACCATGAAGGGGATACACTCACATAGCTCCTTCCTGTGTGTGGGGATGGTGGGGTGGTCAGCTTCGATTGCACAAAGCAGAGATCCTCACATGAGCAGAAGCATGACTTTAAAAAGAGATACAGGGGCCAATTAGTTTCAGGTTGTTGGCGTGAGTCATTTTGGCCTAGGGCAGTATCTCATAAATGTGCCCTTTCCTAGGGAATGTTGTTTTAGAAGGAAATTTGTGAATTGATGCAAAAAACGTACCAAAAGTCATTATAAATAAAAGAAAAACAGAAGCAGAAAGGGTCATTCAGGTCATCTGAGCCAGGAGACGTGGAGATGATTTCAGATGAGATATTAGAGAAATTGGCACCCTTTGGGGCTCATGAAAGTATGTGAATGACAAACACATTCCAAACATGGGTG
The DNA here is from genome assembly GCF_049354715.1 of Callithrix jacchus. Taxonomy (NCBI): domain Eukaryota; kingdom Metazoa; phylum Chordata; class Mammalia; order Primates; family Cebidae; genus Callithrix; species Callithrix jacchus. The sequence continues at coordinate 10,508,531 of NC_133508.1, forward strand.
CCCCAATTTCAGAGTGAAATCACACAGACCAGGCCTTGGCTACACAGCTGACCTTCCTTATCCCACTTGCTGCTCCCTAAAGTCTCGGGAGGTATTTCCATCTTATGAATGAGGGCTCACGGCGCAGAGGAGCTAAGTCAGTGCAGCAAGTCCACAGGACGCAGGAAAACATCCTGGCCTTGGCCAGGTGCGGTGGCTCATGCCCGTAATCTCAGCACTTTGAGAGGCTGAGGCAGGCGGATCACAAGGTCAGGAGTTCAAGACCATCCTGGCCAACATAGTGAAACCCCGTCTGTACTAAAAATACAAAAATATTATCCCAATGTGGTGGCTGGCGACTGTAATTTCAGCTACTTGGGAGGCTGAGGCAGGAGAATTGCTTTAATCTGGGAGGTGGATGTTGCTGTGAGCTCAGATTGTGCCAAAGCACTCCAGCCTGGGTGACAGAGTGAGACTCCCTCTCAAAAAAAAAAAAAAACAAAAAAACAAATATCCTGGCCTCCTCTCTGACTTGATGGCTAGTACCAAGGACACTTGTTTAAGAAAGAAATGTTTGTGTGTAGCCTCCACAAACAGGGTCCTGTGTGAAATAGCCACACACAATTGCCTCCAGACTGACACGGAGCTCCCGTGGACGTGAGTGTGAACAGCGAGGCAGCCACGTTCCACGCACAATGTGTACAGTTCCTTTCTTTCTTTCTTGTTTGAGACAGGGTTTCTCTCTGTCCCCCAGGTTGAAGTGTACTATTGCGATCTCCACTCCCTGCAACCCCATGTGTGCAGTTTCTTTTGCCAGTGAGAGGAGGCTATGGGCACTCCATGGCACTTCTAACCTTCAAGAAGTTTTCTTAAAACATTCACCTTCTCTTTTTTTAATTGCATTTTAGGTTTTGGGGTACATGTGAAGAACATGCAAGATTGTTGCATAGGTACACATGTGGCAGTGTGATTTGCTGCCTTTCTCCCCATCACCTGTATCTGGCATTTCTCCCCATGCTCTCTCTCCCCAATTCCCTACCCCGCACTGTCCCTCCCCTATTTCTCCCTGACAGACCCCAGTGTGTGATGCTCCCTCCCTGTGTCCATGTGTTCTCATTCTCTTTAAAGAACGAGGGGTTACAGTTTTCAAAAAAGGACACAAGCAAACCCTAGAAATGATGGTTTTCTGGGTTTCAAAATATCCAGTTCCTGGAGTGCTCTAGGCCTTGGAAAAGTTTCCTGTCCCCTCTGCTTCTGTGTGGCCATGGACTGGGTGACGCTGACGCGTCCTAATTCCTTCTGAGTAAGCAGGACTCTTTGTGTCTTTGTGGCTTCACATAAATAACGTAAGAGCATTCCTGAAGCCTAGGCTGGCGCTTCTGAGTCCCACATCTTCTTAGATTTCAGGCTGGCCTGCGGCTTTCCATGGAGCCTTATCTCTCAGGCCAAAAAGGAGAGTGGGCTCAGCAGAACGGCTTCTGCTCTCATCTGTAGCCCATGCTGAGCTGGGAAAGTTCAGCATCTGTGCTTCAAATAGAGGCTTTCAAAGGCATTAAAAAAAAGTCAAGGGAAGAAAAGGAAACAAATATTGAGCTATTACAAAGAGTTTTTAAGCAAGACATGCTTATTAGGCGGACTTTATTCTCTCTTGCACATTCAAAAGCATCTGATTAAACCATCCGAGGGACGTTGACAAAGCCTTTGTCTGGGCAGGACAGATAAACTGTCTCTTGGCAAATTTTGATCATCTCTCAGGCTCGACACCCAGGGAGAAACTCCAGCAGCGTGTCATGCGAGGCAGAAGTGTCAGCCACACAGAATCTAGACCACAGCCTCCTCGGCTTCTGTCTGGAGCTCGTCTGCGGGCCAGCTGCAGGTTGGGGCATGGTGGCCACTGCTGGTGCTTAGAATGTGTGGGACGGTTTGGGCTGAGGCCAGGGACAGTCATAGAGACATAGATAAAAACACGGCGAGAAGCACATTTTTTTCAAGCAAGCACATTCTTCAGGCTTTTCTAGAAATACAGTTTCATGTCAACAGAGAAACACTTTTCCCAGCACCCAGGGAGCCCCTGTGTCCAGCTTGTCTACATGTGCTAGCATGCTTTTCAGAACCGTCACGGGGCCCAGGCAGTGCGGCTGGGACTCTGAGAAACAGGTTTCCAGCCTTCGGCCTTTCTGTATCCACCTCGCCATTTTCCCCTGGCAGCGAATAACACGCTGGATCTCTACAGGACTTCTTATCCAGAGGGCTCAACTGACTGACACAGATACCATCGCTCAGATTTTAACAGGATTCTTCTTTTCATATGTGTGTGTGTGTGTGATTGGGTGTGTGTGGTTGTGTGTGATTGTGTGGGATCGTGTGTGTGATTGTGTGGTTGTGTGTTTGTGTGGGATTGTGTGTGTAATTGTGTCCGTGGGTTGTGTTTGTGTGTGTGATTGTGTGATTGTGTGGTTGTATGTGACTGTGTGTGGTTGTGTGTGATTACGTGTGTGTGGTTGTGAGATTGCGTGTGGGGTTGTGTGTGGTTTGTGTGATTGTGTGTTTGTGTGGGATTGTGTGTGTAATTGTGTGTGTGGGTTGTGTTGTGTGTATAATTGTATGTGTGATTGTGTTTGACTGTGTGATTGTGTGGGATTCTGTTTGTGTGTATAATTGTATGTGTGATTGTGTGTGACTGTGTATGATTGTGTGTGTGGGATTCTGTTTGTGTGTGTAATTGTGTGGTGGGTTGTGTTGTGTGTGTAATTGTGTGTGTGGGTTGTGTTGTGTGTATAATTGTATGTGTGATTGTGTGTGACTGTGATTGTGTGTGTGGGATTCTGTTTGTGTGTATAATTGTATGTGTGATTGTGTGTGACTGTGTATGATTGTGTGTGTGGGATTCTGTTTGTGTGTGTAATTGTGTGGTGGGTTGTGTTGTGTGTGGAATTGTATGTGTGATTGTGTGTGACTGTGTGTGATTGTGTGTGTGGGATTCTGTTTGTGTGTATAATTGTGTGATTGTGTATGTGTGACTGTGTGTGTGTGATTGTGTGTGTGTATGTGATTGTGTGTGTGTGATTGTATCTGTACACACGGTGCTGGGTTAGCAGATTCTGAGCATCTGACCGGCATCAGATGAGGAAAGGCCGTTGAGGCCTTGCGGGAGTGGGGCGTGTACTAACGTCATCTGACTGACTTTTGCAGGTTAGAGGTAACAAACCAGGAACCTGACCCACGGGTGTCATTTGTTTGCATGCTTAAAGTTATCTCCTAGTATTTTAGCTTATTTAGTTAACTTTCAACTTTTAAAAACTCTAGATATTTTAAATTAAAAGTTCAGATTACTAGGATTTCTTGAGAAATAAAAAAAGAATGTGGCCATCGTAGTCCAGATGTTTCCACGACAGTATTTGACAGGCATTGCGTCCCTGTGACCTCCTTTAGGCCACGGTTTTCCTCCCTCCACACTGTCCCTCCAGCACAAGGCCGAGGGTTACTCACTAGTTGTGATTGAGTTCAGGCTGTTGTTTTTCTCATAGGAGCTGACTGGCATGGGATCCACCCCATCTAGACATATTACTTTTTATCTCTCATGGCAGCAGGGGGAGAAAGGGAGGGGTGTTAAGCCGTGAGGCCGTGTGATCAGACTTGAGTTTCAGAAGCACCACACTGGAAGCAAGAGTGGAGAGCTGGCAGAGCCAGGGGAATGGAGGCAGGAAGGACAGCGGGAGAGTTGGTCAGTAATGCGGGAAGTCTAAGCCTAGTGGGGTGGAGGGAAGGAGAGAGGAAGGAAGCATGGTCTAGCGTGTCAGCGTGGTGGAGGGAGGCCCTGTCCTGTGATCAGCTTGTGCTGCACCTGTCCTTCTCCGTCCCTCTGGGTGCTGTGGGGCTCTAAGCTGCTCTGTCAGCGGCGTGTGTCTGGCCCTAAGCTGAGGGTTAGTTCCTTAGAGCTTTGAAACGTCTTCACTTCCCTTCCATCCTCGCACACCCTCGGGTGGAATGTTACTTATACGCAGGTATCCATAAGTTACTGTGACCAACGAGTGGGTGTCCCCGATTCAATTATGTCTAGAAGGGCCCACGTCCATGGGAGGTTTTCAGGGTAGCGGGAGGTTTTCTAATGTGTGCGATCTCTGGTTTAATTAATAGTTCTCAACTGGGAAGGGAGGAGAGATCCGAAACTCTCCAGTGGGTGGTGGTTAGTTTGAGAACAGCACATACAGCTATGGTTTCATAATGTGAAGTCCATAAATTAAACCCAGAAAAATATGTCTTTGGTGCCAGGGACTGGCAGAAGACAGAAAGCATGCTGAGCGTGAGTAAAAGAAGCGAAGTCACACTCTAAATAACTGTCCTGTGAAGAACGGTTTTTATAGTACCTCTAGTTTGGAAATTCCACTTTTAGAGGAGATTCCAAGTCACTCTCCACATGCCAGTCCTGTTTTGGGGATCCAGTTGGTCTGTTTCTATTGCACAGTTGGGGTCCCCATTGTGCCTCAGAATAGCAGGCTCAATGGTACCTGTTTCTGATTTGTCTGGGATAAAAACAAGAAGCACCACCGTTATGGAATATTTAGTCCAGAAGGTCCCCTCAAAGGCAATGCTAATTATTGCAAAGACATTTTTATCCCTACAATGAACATGTGTGTCTTGTCTTACAACTCCTGGAGTAGGCGTGGAAAATGTGAGCATCTCTTCCTATTATTTTCTCTGTTCAGCCTAAGTGCTATAGAAGTAGAGAGTGAATTTTAGTTAAAACCAAGGTGTCCTCTGGGGTTTATTCCAACTCTAGAAAGGATAATAAAGAATAGGAATGGAAGCAGAAATAGAAAGACGGCAGTTTGTATCAATGTAAGGAGGATATCAGGCCCCTGGTGCTTTGTTGCTTTTACAGTTGTTTATTCGATAAACAAGTTGTAAACTCATTGCCCATTTAGCCTGTTTAGAAACAGAAGGCTGCGTGGTTCTACCACGGGACAGGCCTGATTAGATGGGGCTTCTCTGCGTTTCTGAGTCCTCCACGCTTTGGTGTTGGCTGCTTGGGTGAGAGAATAAACAGACCCGTGTTACACTGGCGCAGTCCTGGTCTATTCGAGAGAGCCCAGAAACAGTCAGAAAAGCCGCAGTGAATCCCCAAAGAAAGGAGCGGGGGGGTCTTTGCCGTGACTTCTCTCCTCTCTTCCTGCCGGGAAGCTTCTCTGAATTCTTAGTCCGTGAACTAAGGTCTACTCTGATGGTCAACAGCACTCCATTCCACGTGCAGGAAGAATTTCTTCACGGATTTTGTTTGTCGTGTGAGGGGCTTAGTTGACTTGCGACCCCTACTCCACTTGGTATGAGACCTACTTGTCCCAGAATTTCACCATCCAAATGAATAGACTTGAGGTATTACAACCCGCAATCTCCCAGGGGTCCTGGAATCCTACAGTCTAATTAGTAATGCTCCCAACTTTCTTTCTGCCTCTCTTGATAATTGCACTGTTTATTATAGAATATGGATGTTGTTTGTTTGTTTTGAGATGGAGTCTCACTCTGTCACCAGGCTGAATGCAGTGGCGTGATCTCTGCTCTCTGTAACCTCTACTTCCTGGGTTCAAGTGATCCTCCTGGCTCAGCCTCCCAAGTAGCTAGGACTGCAGGTACGCACCACCATGCCCAGCTAACTTTTGTATTTTTAATAGAGACGGTTTTCACCATGTTGGCCAGGATGGTCTTGATCTCTTGACTTTGTGATCTACCCATCTCAGCCTCCCAAAGTGCTGGGATTACAGGTGTGAGCCACCACACCTGGCCTCAAATATGGATTTCGATGGGATGTTTTAATGAATGGGATGGGGGCTGAACAAGATGGGGGCATTTATTCTTCAGCCTGGTGTTTGTTAACTAAAATAATCTATTGTTTCAGCCACTTACTGAGGTACTGGGGATGGATGAATGAAATTCAACCTAGTAGGAAAAAATGCACAGTATATTCAATGACAGAAAGTTCTATGTGAAAGAAAGTGGCGCTGGGAGTTGGGTGTGCAGGGAGGATTACCCTTGTGGAGCTCAGTTCTGGAGCAGGCAGTCGGGCGGGTCTCACTGAGAAGGTGGCAGGGAGGGAGTGCTGGACTAAGAGGTTTAAAGAAAAAAGGGAGGAGGGTGATCAGAGACACCCAAGGAGGACCTCTCCAGGGAGGATCATTGTTGAAAAGGGGAGCAAGGAAATGGGGTGAGAGTGGGAAGAAAGGGGGAGTGAGATGAAGAGAGACGTTCTTTAAGATGCTGAAGGCATGACCAGTGCAAAGGAGATTTCTGAGGTGAGGGAGCAGGGGCAATGGGCACGTGCTGCTCTTGACTGAGCTACATGAGTGGGAGGAGGCGTCCTCGGCTGGGAAACATGAGGGGCTCATCTGTAGCACAAGGCACGGAGCCCAGGGACACGCTGGGAGGCTGTGGGTGTGGGGAGGGTGCTGACCGGGTCTCCCAATGGTTCCTGCTTCTCAGCGAGGTGGGAGCCACAGTCATCAGCCGAGAGTGGGGTGGGGAGGAAACCACACTAGGAGAAAGTTTGAGGACCAAGGACAGAGCAGAAGAGAAGTCATCCCGCTGGGTGAGATGGAAGGTTGGACTCTGGAGGGCGACTTTGTCTCCTTCCTGTCACCTCATCTTGCTGCACTGGCTCGTGTGACTCACCTCAGTCCTTGTGAAGTCAGTGGGGGTTTCAGGTGCAGAAAGGACAGAAAGTGGACATGTCCCAGCATTCAGTGATGCAGAGGGGCTTTGACAGGGAGCACTATCTGGCTGCAGGACTGTCTGGGACAGAGTACCCGTCCTCAGCTTCTTCACCATCCCTACGCTTCCTGGACTCCCCGACAGAGTCAACCCATCCTCTCCTTTCTCCTGGGAGTACAGAGCTGGGAGGGCAGGAAGCATTCCAGGTGTGTCTTCATCCATGTTTAATCCATGTGCCAGGTGTTGCTTTGTAAACACTTCTGATTTAAAATCACCACAATTATCACACCATTTGATAAAATGCCAGCAATACAGGGCTAAGATGGAAGAGTGCTAATGGGGGAGGATTAGGAAAAGAACATGGGAATCATGAACATCACAGGGTTGGGGGAAAACTTGGGTGAGTAAAGAATTGTTGAGAGCCTGAAGGTCTTTGGAAGAGGCAGAGGAACAGAGGACAATCAGGAACAGGAAGTCAGAAAAGGGAAGGGAGGAATTCAAGGGAACCTTGGAGAGAAGGGGATTTTGCAAGACTAGAACCCAAGCTGAGAGTGAGGAGTGGCTCCAGGAACCAAATCCCAGAGCATGGGCAGGACTTCCTGGCAAAAAGCAGAGCTGACAGGCGACTGAAATGCGCTGCTTAGACCAGCCGCGAGGATGCGCTGCTTGAGATGGGCCACGCTTTGGAATATGTGCTGGTGAGGAAGTGTTCGGGTGGATGTCCTGGAAGCTAAGCTGGGTAACTCGGTTTTTATGACAATGGTATTGGCCAGGCAGCTGGTGATTAGACGGCACTGACTTGATCAGGGAGGTCTTTTAGAAAGGTTAATCCTGGCCAGGTGCGGTGGCTCCTGCCTATAATCTCAGCACTTTGGAAGGCCAAGGTGGGCAGATGATGAGGTCAGGAGCTTGAGACCAGCCTGACCAACATGGTGAAACCCTGTCTCTACTAATAATACAAAAGTTTGCTGGGCGTGTGGTGTGCACCTGCAAGCCCAGCTACTCAGGAGGCTGAGGCAGGAGAATCACTTGCATCTGGGAGGTGGAGGTTGTGCTGGGTAGAAAAAGGTTAATCTGCCGTGCTCTGCAGAATGCATTGGTGATGACCGTGGATGCTCATGCTGGAGGGAAGATGGAGCTGGCCAGGGCAGGGAGGGCAGTGAGAACTGGAAGGCATATCACTACCATGAATGCCTTTTATAAGGGGTAACAGGTTTGATGCTGAGGGGGCAGGAAAGATAGGTGATACATCAATGTGAAAGCCGGCATTTTACTTCTGAATGTCTGGGAAAGTGGGGGTGCCTTTAAAAGAAATACGGTTTGTAAACTGAAGTTCTGATTGTTAGGGGTCTGTAAATTATGAATTCAGATTAAAATGAGTACAATCTGAGACTTTCACTGGTGGACATTGGGGTGTAAATAAAAAGCAAAAAATAAAATAGAATAAAATTTGAAGTTTAATTTTTTCCCCTCCAATTCCCCCCTCCCCCAGCTTCACTCTTGTTTTGTTCAATTGTGTTCTTTCTCTGTGTGGATACACTGCTGAGATCATACATAATCTTTGCTGCCACTATTGTGAGGATGGACCTAAACCCAAATTTGTACTTAAATCTGATTCTTAATAAGTTCCAATTTGCTTCCTGCCAACCTGCTCCTTCTTGCCCAGTGACTGAAAGGTTGGCATGAGCTCCCTGCTCTGGGCTGGAAGCACACTGTCCCTCCAAGAGCTGACTGATGCCCAACTCAGAAGCTCCTGTCTCTGCTCTCACCCATCATGTCTTCAGAGCTTCCATCTTGGGTCCATCAGACCAAGGAAAGACTCCACCTCCAGCCACCTACAAGTTCAAGGCTGGACACCCTCAAATCTGGTCCTCTTCTGTGGCCTCTACCCAGACCCAGGACCCCTCTGGCCCGTCCATCTCTCAAATGGTGATGTGCTTCCCAGGCTTACCACCTCCACACCCTCCCACTCCTTTATGATTCCACATCATCTCTGCCATGTTTTGTCACCTGTCAGTCAAGTCTCCTTAAATTTGCATCTTAAAGATACTTGCATATCATCTCCCCACACATTTGATATTTTTTTCTGGAGAGCCAAAATGGGGTGTAATTACCATAAATACACCAGGCATCGTTCACAGAGGGTCTGCTCCCACCTGAGTCAAGCAGAAGTAAAGTGCTTCCAGGCAAATTACCTTTGTTCTCATGATGTTTTCCAGATTGTATGTAAAGTTCCAGAGTCTTATTAGTTTACAATTTTTCTTTCCTTTTCTAGACACACTGTGAAAGAACTCAGCTTGGGCAGGGGCCTCTGCATGGCAAACTTCAGCAGCATGTGGGTCTTCTACATAGCTGTTCAACTCCAACTCCATTCCAGAGCCAGCCATTCTGAAGATCACGGTAGGCACAGAGGTGACGGGGAGAGGCATGCTTCACAGGCTGCACTTGGGAGAACACTAGTCTAGTCTTAACTACTCTCTGGTTCATGCTAATTTCACTAAGCTAAATATGTGACACATTTTCTGGAAAAGTTCATTTATTTCCAGACATATATGTTAAATGTTCTAAATAACTAATTTATCATTTGCAGAGATAGTTGAAGATTTAGAAACAAAAATTTCATAGAGTAACTGATATGGTTAGGCTGTGTCCACCCAAATCTCCTCTTGAGTTGTAGCTCCCATACTCTCCACATGCCATGGAAGGGAGCTGGTGGGAAGTGACTGAATCATGCGGATGGGTTTTCCTGTGCTGTTCTTGTGATAGTGACTAGGTCTCACGAGATCTGATAGATTTATAAAGGGCAGTTCCCCTGCACACACTCTCTTGCCTGCCGCCATGTAAGACCTGCCTTTGCTCCTCCTTCACCTTCTGCCATGACTGTGAGGCCTCCCATCCATGTGGAATGTGAGTCCATTAAACCTCTTTTTCTTGATAAATTACCCAGTCTCAGCATCTCTTCATAGCAATATGAAAATGGACTAATACACACCTATATCAATAATGAAGAGGATTGCAGGTGCTGAAAGGGGTAAAACTCAAGAGTGAGCACCTACATTCTTTACTGAACATTTTTACTATTTAATTATGCTGTTTGTGGAATCAGTTGCTGGGAATATATCATTGGGACAGATCATGATGAACTGTGTGTCCATTAAGCCCCTTTTTCTTTATAAATTGCCCAGTCTTGGGTATTTCTTCATAGTGCTATGAAAATTCACTAATCCAGTAACAATACTTGAGAAAAACAGAAACGTTTTTTTCCTTGGACACCAGGGTTAAGCAGAAAATTGAAACAAGGGCTGGAGTATTATTTTCTGTCATTACAAGTCCCCAGTGTTCTAAATCCTCCAGTGCCTGAAAATGCAGTTTAAATGATTTCTTAAAAAGTTCTCTGCAGCTTATAGCTTCAGCTTTAGGTCACACTGATTTTTACAGCTAAATAATAAAGCTGGAACAAAGGGGTTTAATAAAGGAAGCACAGGCAGGGCTGATGGGAGGCCCCCTGAAGGTCCCCCGCTGTGACAGGAGATCTCGCTGAGAAGACCCAGTCAGTGAGAACCACGCGCCACTGAGGAGCCTTGATCAGGCAGACACCAGACCACGCCACACGGTAAGAATTTCTTTATTTATGCAGCTTGTTCAGACTAGCAAGTCCTGAAGCTTCCACGGAGCAAAAGCGTATCTCATGGGAGAGGTATTTAAGGAAAATTGACCCCCAAATCACTGTGCCATTGTCACGGACTCCTATCCAGTCCATGGAAAGGCTCGAGTAGAAGCTAGTTTTAAAGAATGTTAATGAGACAAAACTTAGGCACATAAAAAAATAAAGAATGTTAAGAAAATCCCTTAAGTCTTTTCATCAGGTAGTGAATTTGGCTCTTTATGTTTTTTTTTTTTTTTTTTTTTTTAAGTGTGAGCTAATCTAAGTGAATTAAATGTGAACTTGGCTGGTTTCTGGATGCAGAGGCAACTGTTCTGTTGGGGCTGCCCTGCCTGTCTTCTGCGTGGATGGAGAGTCAGGGAAGAGCTTGGCTTGCACTTGAAGATGGTGAACAACAGAAAGAACTGGGCTAAGAGGGAGGCAGTAGCAGTGATCTCTCTGCGGGCCACAGTCCTCAGCCCAGGTCAGGCTGCATTTCCCAGCATGGGCTTCCCAGGGCACCCTGGAGACCTCTCCTGGCACCTGCTGTTAGGGTTGTCATCCCCTCCTGTCTCTGGCATTTCCCTGAACTCCTCGAGGGTGTGAGCTTTGGTCTCTTTCCCTGGGCACCTCCTCAGTGCTCAGGGCAGTGCCCACCGAGTTCCTTCTGTTCATGGATGACACAGGGGAATGGCAAAACCATCTGAGAGCAGTGCTGGCAGTGGAGCCATGGAATCCTAGGAGTCGAGGAACCGAAAGGGTTCCATGCGATTCTTTGTTTTGTCCTCGACTCCTGGCAGCTGTGAGTTTCAGTTCCCACCTCTGCCTATGACAGGGGCTGGAAGGGCCCAGGATGGAGGACAGGGCAAGCCCAGGCTGTGGTCTTCCAGTCACAGCTGCTGGGGAGAAGCCCTTTGCTCCTCGGGAAGGGCAATGGAAGAGATGGGAGCTCAGCCTTGCAGGGGCCTGTGCCGTGGGGGCCTTTTCTCTATGTCTCCCTGTTTTCGTGACATAGAGACAACACATGCTTCCCACCACTTTGGAATAGAGAATATTTGGGGAAGTAACGGTTAAAAGGTTTCTTGGAAGTGGAGGTTTGCACTGCAGGAAGAATCTGGAATATATGTTCTCCTTTCACGGGAGGCAGAGGATGCGGATGAGCTACACAGGCTTGGCATCGAGTGCTCCCAGATCCTCCGAGGGAGGCAAAGTCTGTCCCTGCCCCACTGTGCGTCTCACTCTTTAAAAAATTGATTCCATTACTGAAGAAAGAGCTGAGAGAAAGAAGCCCAGGACATGGGTGATATTTTCTGCCAAGGCGTTCAAAAGGCATTTGATAAAGTATCATACAGAGGCCTCATATGAAAGTGAGGATTTATGAATTACAGAAAAAAAGAAGTCACTTGAAAATGAGGTGGAGAAGAGAGCCAGGAGCTGTGATTAGTCACCATGACAGACAGTCAAAAAATAGGACTCGTTGTGGCTGCTTTCGGGAGCTGTCCCTCAGCCGTTGACAGCAGGCCCTGCCACTGCTGTAAGTCACACGTGAAGGAGCCTGAAGCTTCTCAGGTGTGAGTGCCTTGGTTTCTCCAGGCTCTGCTGGCCAGCAGGATCATCTGGAGGACGCCTGTCAGAGGAGGAGGAAGGGCTCTGAGCATCCAGGGTGTGGACCACAGGAGTCAGCACACCCACTGATGTGGCTTGACTCATGTCTCATTGTCATCCCCAGTGTTGGAGGAGGGCCTGGTGGGAGGTGATGGGATCCTGGAGTGGATTTCCCCCTTGCTGTGCTCATGACAGTGAGAGTTCCCATGAGGCCTGGTTGTTTAAAAGTGTGTGCCACCGCCCCCTTTGCTCTCTTCCTCCTGCTCCGGCTATGGAAGAAGCGCCGGCCTCCCCTTTGTCTTCCTGAGGCCTCCCAGCCATGCTTTCTGTACAGCCTGCAGAACGGTGAGCCAATCTGACCTTTTTTCTTTTTATGTTACCCAGCCTCAGGGTAGTTCTTTACAGCAGCAAGAGATTAAACTCACATAGCTCCTTGTGCCCTCTCTGATGCATGATCTCAGCAGCCTCGGGGGCTTTCCCCAGGGTCTGCTGGCCTCTGTGGCTTGGGGAGCTGGGCATGAGGAGGGCACGATGACAGGTGGCCAGCGCTCTGTTCACCTGGGAATATTTGGCCTTCAGGACTGGGATGCTCTTCTTCAGATCATGGCGACACAAAGATCCCTCTCACAACTTAAAGCATGAGCAGTTTTGGGGAAGACCAGGTTCGTCTTGTCCCCTTCTGGGTTCCCCCAGTTCCAGGGCTGAGGTCTCACTGTGGCCTTGGTGCCCTGTGTTCTCAGAGCTGGGTGAGAAACCTCAAGGTCGTCCTCGCCTCCCCAGAGCTGGGCCTTCTCTTACCTGGTGTGCTACCATATGCTCACATGGGTCTTCCTTCCATGCATGTCCTGATATATTTCCAGGACTTGGGAGATGGGGGGGACTGAAGTGGCAGCGTGCCACCCAGTCACACCGAGGCACACCACTCAGGGTTCCCACAGCTGTTTGTGGGCATTGCATTACTGCCAGCTGACATGGTGGGGATGCGTTCCTCCAAATCTGATGTTGAAACATGGTCCTGTGCCCCCCGTGTTGGAGGTGGGCCTGGAGGGAGATGTGTGGATCATATGGGGGTGACTCCCTCATGAATGGCTTGATGCCCTCCCCTCGGGGATAAATGAGTTCTTGCTTTGAGTTCAATCAGGAGCTGGTTGTTTAAAGGAGTCTGGTACTTCCTCCTGTCTCTCTTGCTCCCTCTCTTGCCATGGGAGGTGTGGGCTTGCCCTTCATCTTCTGCTGTGGTTGAAAGCTTCCTGGGCCTCCTCAGAAACTAGTGTTGGTGACATGCTTGTACAGCCTGCAGAACCAGAAACAAAAGTAAACCTCCTTTCTTTTTACATTGCCTGACCTCGGTTATTCCTTTGTAGCCATGCGAAAGGGACTAAGACACCGTCAGTTCCTACCTCACCCTTCCCGTCTTTCTTCCTCTTAGCTGTGCAAGTCTCCCCGGCTTCTTTTATCAGGTGTGTGATCCATAAACACGCCTCAGGGGCATCGAGTGGCCCAGTCAGGGCAGAGTCATCTCAGAACAGGCAAGTCCAGGTTTTTCTCAGTCTCAGGAGGGCATGTTCCCAGCATGCACAGAGTAGCCTCTGAAACACACGAGGACAGAAACCAGCAATCAAACGCCTTCTGCCACACACTCACTTCCTGGCTGTTCCAGTCTGTGTTTGAGAAGTTATTTCAAACGAGCGATGCATCTCCTGGGGAAAAGAAAGAAGGGGACGTGGAAAATAATTTGTGTTGCAATTGGCTGCAAGAGTGAAGAACGTTTTCAAGGAAGAGCCACTTAACTTTTGTGTTTTGCGTCACCCCACAAGAGATTCAGAGAAGATAAAAGCAGTATTTCTCTTCTTAGTACACTTGAGTTGTTGGAGATTCTGGCAAAATCTCATCCATGTCTTTACCTAGTTGTAGATGAAGACCTTGCCTCCCTTAAAGATTTGTCGGCCTGAACTTTGTAGTTAATGCCTCTTCTTTACTACATTTGAAGGTATCTTTGCAGGGGGTTAATTTCACCCTGACCATGTAGAAGGTCAGTGGGTGACCTCCCAGCCTTCTTCCTGGGATGTTGACAGGTGGCCAGTTTCACTCTCCAGAGGCCTAAGACCAGAAGGGTCATCTAGATGATGCCCATCAGAGGAGGAAGGGCTCTGAGCATCCAGGGCAATGACCGGGGGAGCCAGCACGGCCACTGACGTGGTTTGGTGTGTGTCCCCGCCAAAATCTCCTGTCTAATTGTCATCCCAGTGTTGGAGGAGGGGCCATGGGAGGTGATTGGCTTTTCTCAGAATGCATTTCTCAGAATGTATTTCTCTCACTAAGTGACACAGGACTGTACTATAATGTTAATGAAAAGCAGTGGAAGGAGCAAGATATTCGTAATAAGTTTTGAAAGTAGTAAACATTTGGGACCAGGCCTGGTGGCTCACATCTGTAATCCCAGAACTTTGGGATGCTGAGGTTGGAGGATTATTTGAGCCCAGGAGTTTGAGACCAGCCTGGGCAACATAGTGAGACCCCATCTCTACAAAAAAATGCTAAAATTAGCCAGGTGTGGTGGTATGTGCCTGTAGTCCTAGCTACTCAGGAGGCTGTGGTGGGAGGATCACTTGAGCCCAGGAGTTCCAGGTTGCAGTGAACCGTGATCACACCACTGCACCCCAGCCTGGGAGACACAACAAGATCCTTTCTCAAAAAGGAAAGGAAAAGGTTGAAAATGCTTGCTAATGTTCAGTATTTACTTGGGTGGTAAATATTTCACCAAGACAGATGACTTCTCATATCCAGCAAAAGACTGGGTCTAGTGTCTTTATCATTGTCATTATAAACTTAAAAATTGGTTGAAAATCACTACCCCAGAAATAATATAATTTCCTTTATCAAATCCACATTTTTTGGCTGTGAAGTCTAAGGGGAATACCCTGGAGCCGAGTACAATTTGATGGAATATTTTGTAGCCTCCTTTCCTCATGCCCTCGGTTTACAGAAACCCGTGGAAGGGCGTGGTGATTTGGATGATGGTGGTACATGGAAAGCTCCTGCTCTGCTCTTGTCAGAGACCGACGCTCAGCTCTGCTTTCATGTCCCCATCCCATGGCCTCAGCTGAGACAGCATCCAAGGGAGCCATGGTCAGTCGTCACTCCCGTTCCCAGTCGGGTCACGCAGTGAAGGCTCTGCGGCTTTGGCTGAGGTCTGATGGGTGCGCAACACTCGATCTGCTGGCCTTGCTTGTCCCTCTGCTGGCGTCTCTTGTCCCTCTGCTGGTGTCACTTGTCCCTCTGCGAGAGAAACCATGGGCATCCAGGCATTGTCAGCAGAGTCTCTTTCTTCCCCCTGGGATTGTGCTTTTGGCCTCATCACCAGCTCCTCCTGCCTCCTCTCTGCCTCTCCCCAGGATGCTGCTCCTCTGTTACTTGCTTGGAGGTGGCGCCGTTACTCGCTTGCAGGTGGCCCACATCATCTTATGGTGGCTTCTCAGCATTCTGGCACCTTGCAGGGTGCATGCTCAGCTCAGCCAAGCCTCCCAGAAGGAGGCTCTCTAAAAGAAAATGGCATTATATGGGAATAGGGCATTGCAACGAGAATATGTACGCCGTAGTAATCAACGTGTTTGTCCAGGGAAGTAAAGGAAGACAAATGTTTTTAAAGAAAAAACTGAAGATTGCATATGGCTGCTTCTTTTACAAGCTCAGTTTTAAAATTCCCACCCTGGATGTTTAAAGAGGGGAGAAACATGCTGTCCTTCTGGAAGCTTCTCTCCTGTCTGTATTAGGCAGTTCAAGAGGAGGTATTAACTTAGAGATGTTCATTTCTACAAAAAACTGAACCCTTCTCTCATCCAATAGATTCAAACATCCTTTGATAACTGCACGCTGAGTGTGAGCATTATTGTGTAAACTAGGATTCTTACTGGCTGATTAGTTTGGGGTATTTACTGTGTGCTAATGAGATATCATATGTGTTCTTTGCAAAAATGCCAAAAAGATAGTTCAAGTATTCCCTTGTAATTTGGACTGGTGAGATGAAATATGTTTAAAAGTGAAGATACAAGAAAAAATTACCTAACATTATTAGCATTTTTGATGTCAATATAATGATAAACAGTAACTTTAAAAATAATGTTCCAGTGCATAATATTTGAAGACTTAGCATTACTCAAAGAGGTGTTGCTGTTTTTTTTTTTTTGAGACGGAGTTTCGCTCTTGTTACCCAGGCTGGAGTGCAACGGTGCGATCTCGGCTCACCGCAACCTTCGCCTCCTGGGTTCAGGCAATTCTCCTGCCTCAGCCTCCTGAGTAGCTGGGATTACAGGCACATGCCACCATGCCCAGCTAATTTTTTGTATTTTTAGTAGAGACGGGGTTTCACCTTGTTGACCAGGATGGCCTCGATCTCTTGACCTCATAATCCACCCGCCTTGGCCTCCCAAAGTGCTGGGATTACAGGCTTGAGCCACCGCGCCTGGCTGCTGTTTTTATTTTTACTTTATTATTATTTGTTTGTTTGTTGGTTAGATAGGGTCTCACTCTGTTGTCCAGGCTGGAGTGCAGTGGTGTAAACCTAGGTCACCGTACCCTCAAACTTCTGGGCTCAAGTGATCCTCCCACCTCAGGCCCCTGAGTATAAGTGCACTGTGCTTTGTGACTCTAGGTGCACACCAACAGACCTGGCTAATTTTAAAACTTTTTGTAGAGGTGAGGGTCTTCCCATGTTGCCCAGACTGATCTTGAACTCCTGGCCTCAGGCGATTTTTCTGCCTCAGTCTCCCAAAGTACTAAGACTAAAAGCATGAGCCACTGGACCCAGCTTGCTGTTCATAGCACTTGTCAACCATCAATTCTATATACATTGAAAACCAACTTAGAGAAAAGACATTGGGGGAAAAAGAGTCTTGTGAAATGAAACCAAGATCTAGTGAGAAAATATCATCTCAGAAATCTAATTGACATGCATAAGAAGTATTCAAAATTCTGCCCTGGAGATCTGGCTGATTTTCCTACTCTTTCAACTAAAATCACCTAGATAGTATGCAGCTCACTGGTTAACTCATTTTAATGTGGGTTCTACCAAAATGGGAATATAACCGAAATGTGGTAGGCGACGTCTAGGTTTTGAATTAATATACTTTGTGGTTTCTTCCTTTTTAGTTAAAACACACAGGCTCTCAAACCCTAGCTTTGAAATATGATTGTGTGAGTCAGTTCAAGATCTGAATCTAGTTTCAGCCTCCATTTGTGAGATGTTCTTCAGATCCAGCGAGAGGCCACCGGCCACCCATGATTAATGTGTCCGAGGTGGCTGCCTGAGGGAGCACCGTGTAGGCCACAGAGCCCTGGTGTTGTGAGGGGCCGCAGGCCTGGGGGCATCCTGCCAACCTCTTCCTCTGCCTCCCACCTTTGGAGGAGGGTGAGGGTCCTGACCACCCTCTATGACACAAAGGACTGTTCCCTCACTCGTCTCATTTCCCGGTTCCCAGGCTTTTAACCACCTGCAAAGTACATTCATAATGATCTTCCTCTTCTGAAAATCTCATGTATTCTCTGTATAAGAACACTTTGTAAACACACCGGCACATGCACACACATGTGTACACACACAGGAATACACACACATGTGTACACACAGGAATACACAGACACACACATGTGCACACACACAGGAATACACATGTGTACACACAGGAATACACAGACACATACACACATGTGCACACACACAGGAACACACACACACACACACATGCACACACAGAGGGGGATGTCTGATTTCTCCTCCCCCAGGCTTTTCTAGGGCCCTGGTGATGAAGAGAGGAAACGCTGCCTCTTTGGACTCAGCTCACTTCAGAAGGGCTTATCTTATCTGACACAATCACAAACCATAAAATTAAAAGTTAGCTCCTAAGTGGAGGTCTGCTCTGTGTCCTGGCTTAGCAACGAGAGACCACAGGACCCTTCACGTGGCAGCCGTGTGCCACTGATCCTGATATCCACGCAACTCAGCTCAGAAGACAACACTGCTCTACTTTAGTGAGAGCCGCATTTTTCTTTTCCTTCTTAAACAGGCTGAGTGCGCCTGGGCCCCTCGTCTCACTACTGTGAGGTGTGGGGATTTCTTTAAGATGCAGCTCCCTCTTTGTTATGAGAAGGAAATGAAATCCAGTATTTGCTTAGCCCAGAGTCTGGAAAACTCAAAGAGCTGAGTCAATGCCAGTGCTGCCGGGGTCAGGGAGGAGGTGTGGAGCTTTCGTGCACTCCCGGCTGCCCTGCCCACGTGTCCAGCTGCCTGGCACTGTTGTCCCTGCTCCTCGTTGGAAATTTCAATCCCGGTCTGCAGTCCATACCCTGGGAGAAATCTTCCTGCAGAGGAAGGGCCATCTCTGCAGTCCCTCGGGAGGCCGTGGATCTGCTGTCAGGGGACTCTGGTTCCTAGAGTGTGTGTCCTGATTCCCCGACTGCAGGGCGCTGGCTGCCAGGAGGAGGGTGACATGAGGCCCAGTGCCAGGGCACCCTTCCTGCTGCCATGGGAGACCCTTGCCTGTTTAGAGCCACCTGGCTGAGAAGAGCAGCCTGCAGCAATGCCTCCATGCCAGAGGAGACAGTGGGTGGAGAAAACCAAAGGCAGCCACTGTTGTCAGCTGAGCCTCAGCACTCCAGGCTGTGAGCGTTCACTGGAGGAGATGCTGCCCATGAGGCTGCCTCCTGGGGTTGTGGGCCCCAGCTCCCCGTGGGGGAGGCTTCAGAGGAGTTTCCTCTTCCGCCCCATCTCCCGCCAAAGCCCTGCTCTGCTCCCCTGAACACGGTGGGTGGCTGTGCAAGCGTCGTTTCCATCACAGTCATTTAGAAAACGACTTAGGACTGATGCTTAATTAGCATGTGTCACGGTGACAATTATGTATGCATCAAGTGTGTCGGGGAAACTTTGTTGCTCATTTTATCTGATTAAGGTGCTAGAAGCTGTTCACGTACACTAGGCTTTCACGGCGTCGTGACCACGTAGGACGGTGCTGCTCTCACCTCGATGGCTGACTTTGTCTCCCCAGCCGGGAAGGGAGCTCCTTGCAGGGCTGGGAGCTGATCTTACTGAATACACAGAAGGCCACTGACTCCTGTATTTTTCATGCAGAAGTGAATAAATAAAAAAAATGAATACAGGAAAAAAAATGTGTTGAAGTCCTAACCCCCAGGACCTCAGAGTAAGATTTTATTTGAAGACAGAGTATTTTTTCTTTCCTCTTTTTTTTTGAGGAGGAGTCTTGCTCTGTTGCCCAGGCTGGAGTGCAGTGGCATGATCTCAGCTGACTGCAACTTCTGCCTCCTGAGTTCAAGCAATTCTCATGCCTCAGCCTCCCGAGTAGCTGGGATTACAGGTACACACCATCATGCCCAGCAAATTTTTGTATTTTTAGTAGAGATGGGGTTTTACCATGTTGGCCAGGCTGGTCTTGAACTCTTGGCCTCCCACAGTGCTAAGATTACAGGTGTGAGCCGTTGTGCCCAGCCAGAGACAGGAATTTTAAAGAGGTGCTTATGGTAAGATGAGGTCATGAGGATAGGCCCTAGTCCACTTGGCCTGGTATCCTCATAAGAAGAGACTCAGAGGGACACACACAGAGAGGGTTGGCCCTGTGAGGACACTGGGAGAAGATCCCGCCGTCTGCAAGCCACAGAGAGAGGCCTCAGGAGGAACCAGTTCTGTTGACACCTTGACCTTAGACTTCCAGCTTCCAGGATGGTGGGAAATGACTTTCTGTTGTCATAGAAGCTGCCCTGTCTATGGCGTTTTGCTGTGGCAGCCCTGGTGAACGAACACGAGATCCATGCTGAGCGACTGATGGGTGTTGTCCCGTCTAATCCTTACACCACCTCTGTGAAGCCGGCATGGCCATGCCACACCAAATGTGAGGACGCTGGGTTTAGAAAGGTCAGGGCCTTGCCCAAGCTCACTCCAAAGACATCGGACAAAGGGCGTGGGGAGCCAGGTCCTCTCTGTTCAGCCTCGTGTTCTTCTGGCTGCCGCGTCTCATGCTCTTTTGTGTACAAAGCTATGTCTAAGCCACTTTGTGCCACATAAAGTGAGCAAAATGAGAGCTTGTTTCTCACCAAGATGCAGGAATGACCTGTGTCTTTTTTCACGCAATGCAACATTTACTGTTTACCCGGCATTGTGGGAGGTGTTGGAAATTCAGAGATTAGCACCATGAAGTTTCAGCTTCCATGAGCTCACAGTTTGATAAAAACCCAAATAAACAGGATAAAAACGCAAATGCCACAGCGTCTACACAGCAGAAGTGGCTTCATCACTGCCACACCCTTCCTATGGCTACACTGTTAGTTGATAGTATAAGTTATTTTGCACATGACCTTTCTGTTTTACAGTTTTCTCCCCTTGTTCTTTTTTTAATATTAGTATATACGGCCGGGCACGATGGCTCACGCCTGTATTCTCAGCACTTTGGGAGGCTGAGGCGGGCAATTCACAGGGTCAGGAGATAAAGACCATACTGGCTAACAGGGTGAAACCCCATATCTACTAAAAATAGAAAACTTTAGCCAGGCATGTTGGCATGCACCTGTAATCCCAGCTACTCCGGAGGCCGAGGCAGGTGAATCTCTTGAACCCAGGAGGTGAAGGCTGCAGTGAGCCAAGATGGTGCCACTGCACTCCAGCCTGGGCAACAGTGTGAGGCTCCATCTCAAAAAAAATACTGGTATATAGTCATGGTACATATTTTTGGGGGGCAGGGGCTAGTTTGATATATACACGATGTGTAACCACCGCTTTTTTCTCTCCAGCTAGATTCTAAGCTCATGGCGGTGGGAGCGGCTGTTTCCCTCCTCCCTGGACACCTCCTGTGGGTTCTGGTTTTGCATCTGGTATCCCCACTTCATCCCTCCCTCCTGACACTGAGTGTGTTTCTAACCTTCTCATGGTCTCAGTGCCCTCATCTGAAAATCGGGATAAAGTAGACCTCAATCACTATTTTTGGAGCATAAAAGAAAGTAATCCATGTAGAGCATTTTTGCCAAGAGCTTAGGACATGTTAAGCTCTGAATAAATACCAGCTTCTATGAAGCAAATAATTAAACTAGGTTGGTTTGTTGTTACTTTATTTATGGAAGGTGAGATAGTAAATTGAGAAAATAAAGCAAACGTTTCTTTCTCTTTAGTCGTCTGTGATTGCAATGTCTATGACTGAGAACACCACCTCCAGGCCAGTGTTCCTGAGCTGCGGCAGCACCGAGGCTGGCCCGTCTCCCAAGTCCAGCTTGGTGCTCTGCATGCAGCAGCAGCTCCTCCGTGGGGCTGCTGAACCCACTCCGGACAGGCCTCATTCTTCCCCTCCTGCAGGTGTGCTCCTGGAGCCTGAGCTGTTGCGGGGGGTGTTGGGAGAGCCTCTCCTGGGGACTGTGGGGAGTCCGTCCTTGGGGTAAAGCATCTATGAACAATTGGGCGATGTGCTTTGATAGTGTCCCTGTGTGGGGTCTTACCACCTTCCCTTGGGGCCTCACCTGGGTGAGGAGCCCTGTGCTAAGGGAGTGGCATCCACACCCCAGGTAGCGGTTCCAAAGTGACTGACAGTTCTGTGTTGCTAGTGAGCTGGGCAGGTGGCTATCCTGTACTCAAGCTGGAAAAATGCTAATACATTCATGCTGAGCTCCAGGTTACATCTAAGGGGATTTTCTGAGTTTCCTAGAAATTGGTGTAAAATGATTTTTTAAGGAGACCCCTGGCTGGAGTCAGCCAAGGGGAAGCTCTTTCATACCTTCACTGCACGAGCAGCAGATTTCTCTACCTTCAGAAATTTATCTGTAGCTTTCTCATCTCAGACTTCCATCATTTTGTTTTAATTCAAAGCCAGTTATAAACTTACCTCTCTCACATCCTTCATTTTAAATTCTTTCATCTCTTCCATTTTGAAAAGTTTCTGAAGAGGTGATATTTTGGAGGCAGTGAATTTAACAATGCTAATAGAATGTTTAAGCCTCCTCAGAAATGAAACCTGAAGAAGTGTAAAGGAAATAAATATATCAATATGTAATCGTTTTGATGTTTGTAAGAAAAGTGTGGCAAGACTTCTATAGATAAATACATTTTCACTCAGCTTTTCACTAAAGAGAATGATTATGATTTACCACACATGGACAGTAGAATGATGCGTGAAATGTTTCTCATGAAATAAAAGAATTGGCTTGTGATTTGCATTTATTTTGTGATCAACAGCTATAACCTTAGAATGATTATCCCATGTTGCCATGTTAAAGCTTTTGTCCACATTGTTTCATTAAATCAATGTTTTTTTCCATTAGTTAAGTACTACAATGATTTAGTATTAGATTTAGCTTACAGATGAAGAGAGGCACAAAGCAATGAACTAATTTCCCTGAAATCAGAAGGATGTCAGGGATAAGTGTCAACCCAGGTGGCTATGACCCTAGAGCAGTATTTCTCAGCTGGGGCAGAGGCTGCTTCTCTGGGGTCATTTGGTGATGTCTGTTGGCATCTTCGGTACTGAACAGAGGACTGTTGCTGGCACTGGGTGGGTGGAGCCAGGAACCTGCTGAGTGTCCCACAGTGCAAAGGACAGCCCCCCACAGAGTCATCCAGGCCCCAGTGCCACCCGCAGTGACGAGGCTGAGAAACCTGGCCCTAAAGCACATCAAGATATTTTTATTTTTTAGTGTAAGGAAGCAGCAAAGTAAGACATGTTGGTGGCTGCAGGTGCCACCTTGGCCTGATCTGGCACCATCTTTGCCCCTCCTGGGATGTGGGCTGTGTCTAGGAGGTTGCAGGCGTGGGCAGCCACTCCCTCGCGGGGGTTGGTGGAGGTCACTTTCAATCTCGTGTTTAGGAAGCAAACAGAGCGGCCCGCAAGAAAGGGAAAGTGCAAGGCAGTTGCGTAGATGGGAGGTGAGGACAGCTCCTGTGATCCTGACCTTCCCGTGGTGAGATGCGCAGGTCTGATGCGTGGGTTCCCTTTTTCGTTTTGGGCTGATCAAGGGTCTCTCTGTTTGGAGCAAAAGTCTTAATAAACCAGAGAAACTTATTTAACCAGAAATATTTTGAGAAAGAAAGTCAAAGTTTATTTTTTAATTGAAAGCAAAAGGAAAATAGCATTTTCTTAACCTGGAGAGTCAACATCCCAAGGTTTTCTTAACTCTCATTTCTCAGACTTTATTAGACGCAGCTCATTCCAAAACCTGCATGAACCGGTCTTTATTCAGCCAGGTTGTCTCCCACTGGGATTGGTTTTTTAGGACCCCATATATTGTGTTCAACCAGTGAACAGGAAACACGGGATTATCACAGCTTTGACTGTATGACTATATATCCACTTAATTAAGGAAGAAAGAACCCCATCCCCATCCCTGGGGCTCCTGTGGATTCTTGTTCCCAGGAATCAGTTCTCAACACAGTTCATGCCCAACTTGTTCCCACAGAGGCTCTCACAGGTTCAGCCTCCTGAACATGGAGGTCATTCTAAGCCAGTCATCTGAGGGCTCTGTGGCCCTAAACCCAGCTGGGAGAGACCAGGCTGCTTGTCAAGCCAGAATGGGAGGATCATCTAGGCAGATGATCTCCTCTTCCTGAGAACCGCCCTTGAGTGTCCCAGCAATTCGCTGCTGCAGTCTATGTCTAGTTTCTGCAAAGTTTCTGAGGCGTCTCCCGTGATGCTGGTGTTTGAGGGTCATACATGACACAGATTTCTTCCACTCAAGTACACAATGAATTTGGAAATAAGGCAGAGGCCTGACAGGTGAGAATCAACAATGTTACCGCTTTAAGAGTCAGGATGGGGACCATGGCTTAGATCTGTAGCACAGTGGACATATGGAGCATTGCCTTGATTTTCTTTTTTTCTTTTTCGAGAGTAAGTTTCACTCTGTAGTCCAGGCTGGAGTGCAGTGGTGTGATCTTGGCTCGCTGCAACCTCCATCTCCCAGGTTCAAGCAATTTTCCTGTCTCAGCCTCCCAAGTAGCTGAAACTATAGGCATACATCACCATGCCTGGCTAATTTTTGTGTTTTTGATAGAGACGGGGTTTCACTGTATTGGTTAGGCTGGTCTCTAACTCCTGACCTCAGGTGACCTGCCTGCTTCAGCCTCCCAAAGTGCTGGGATTGCAGGCGTGAGCCACCGTGCCCAGCGGCATCACCTCAATTTTAAGCACTCCCCTCAACATCATCTCTCCCCAAACCTTTGCAAGGGTCGAGCTGGCTCTGAGACTTGGGAAATGGCTGGAGGCAGGCCTGGAAGCTTGTCTTCTATGACCAGCAGAGCTGGGTTTAGTGAAACAAACTCAGTTTCTTCCCTGAATTCTCCTCCAACCTTCCCTATCAGATTCACTGCTCTCTCTCAGGGAAAATGGGAAGACAGGAGACAGGGCAGTGTGGGCCCTGCCTGAAAACCTCCAAAGGGAAACGATGCCAAGAAGCCACTGTGAGTGAGGCCTTTGACTCATCGACTTAGAAAGAACTATACCTTATGCTTACAGCATGGACAGACATGAAAAACAACCTGTGATTTCCAATTCTGTGCTAAAAAAAATTCATAGGGCTGTAATAAAGGTTACATGATTAACTTTTTATAATTCTCTTTTTTCTTTAACTTTTAAATTCTGGGGTACATGTGGAGATGTGCAGGTTTGCTACGTAGGTAAACGTGTGCCATGGTGGTTTGCTGCACCGATCATCCCGTCAGTCAGCTAGAAAGCCCAGTATGTCTTAGCTATTTATCCTGATGCTCTTCTTCCCCTGACCCACCCCCGACAGGCCCCAGTGAGTGTTCTTCCCCTCCCTGTGTCCATGTGTTCTCATTGTTCAGCTCCCACTTATGAGTGAGAACATGTGGTGTTTGGTTTTCTGTTCCTGTGTTAGTTTGCTGAGGATGATGGCTTCCAGCTTCAATCTATGTCCCTGCAAAGGACATGATCTCATTCCTTTTTATGGCTGCTTAGTATTCCATGGTGTATATGTACCACATTTATTTATCCAGTCTATCGTTGATGAGCATTTGGGTTGATTCCATGTCTTTGCTATTGTGAATAGTGCTGTAATGAGCATACACGTGCATGTATCTTTACAGGTGTATACCTAGTAATCGTACTGTTGGGTCAAATGGTATTTCTGGTTCTAGGTCTTTGAGAAATTGCCACACTGCCTTCCACAGTATTTGAACTGATTTACAGTCGCACCAATAGTGTATACGTTTTTCTTTTTCTCCACAGCCTCGCCAGCATCTGTCGTTTTTTAATAAAAAACAGAAAACAGAAACAAAAAAACACACTTCCAATCTACAATTAAATGTCATGTCCTTAGAAGTCAAGGGAGAAATGTAACTTTTTTTAAGCCACATGTGTGACAAAAGATAGTTTTTTGGGTAACAGCCGTAGTGAAATTGGTCAGACGACATTTCTTAATGTCTCCTTAGATCTAACACTCCGTGCTTTGATGTGTAAATGCAATTCATTATAATCAGGGTTGGTGCTTTTAAAATGTCCTTTTTACACTTTTTTTTAAAAATTGTGGTGCTTTTATTCCTCATTGTTAAGGTGCTTCCAACTTGCTGGAAAGCAGTTGACCTTGAGTATCTAGACATTGCCCCTAGAGTATTGTTAAAAATTTGTTTTTTTAGTAATCTGATGGTGGAGTGAAAGGTCAATTTTAGCTCAGCTCCTGTCCTCCTAATTATAGGTTTTAAGAGCTCTTTTCTGAATTAATAAGGTTTGACTGCAGTTTAGGCTGAAGAGCATGTCTCAGGAAGACCTGGGCCACTCTGAATGTGTGAGGGAAACAGAACAGAACTATCCCACTCTCAAGAGTTTTATTTATTTTGTAACTTAAAACATATGCTTGAAAAATGTGAATCCTGATTCTGTTTTAAGTAATATGTTCTGAATGATACATGTTTGCTGACGTTGAATATGCTGCAATATATTTAGATCAATAAAGCCCAGGACCTTTCTGTTATAACATTCATTTTAGAGATTTGAGAAAACAAAGAATATTAGGGCCAACTTGGGTTGTATTTTAAAATATGACGAATTTGGATATGGAAATGGGCTCCTCAGCAGAAGTGTGCCCTTTTGGTCTCATGTGGGCACATCTCTGAGGCAGGTCTTTGCCAAGCAGCCACATTTTTATGAGAAGAGGCAAGGCAGCCCATTGTGAATATGCAAAGATCCCAGGCACAGTGGCGCATCTTTGACATGTCAGGCAAGTGTTCTCACTCGGTGAATGAAATCTCCTGGGAGAGCCATAAATCCTGCGCAACAAATTATACACTAACAGGTTCTTAGGGGAATTCAAATAAATCCTCACAACCGCTTAGCAGGTAATCTCCAGATCAGATTCCCATTTTTCTTAAGAGCAAAATAATATATGGCTTCTTATACTCTCCCAGTGAAATGCTATATATCAAATATATGAATTTAGTCGAAATATTGATCTTAAGCCAAAGTGAAACTAAGGGAAAGTTTAATGCTTTTCACCACAAAAGAGAGGGAAGAGGGAAATGTGCATAAAATGTGCTTTATAAAGTGAAGCATTCTGGGGGAGAGGAGAAGAAAAATCCAGACAGCCAAGGTCTTCCTCATGTTATTAAGTTAAGGGAAAACTGCAGAATTGGCCGCCCAGTGCTGTATTTGCTCAGCAAGTTGTCACGGAGAGCTGCCGTGGCCATGAGCAGACATGAGACAGTCCGCAAAGAAGGAGACTCTCTTAACATTGCATGAATCCTTTCAAATGAGTTTTATTGCATGGCAGATCACACATGTCATAGTATCAGAGTTCCATTTGGTGTCTCTGGGGAGATACTGCTATGCATGAAAGGCAGAGATTTGGTGGAATTTGGCAGGATACTCGTGTGTATCTCGGTTAGCAGAGAGCTAAGCAAGTTTCCAAAAATTAGATGAATGCAGGTGACATCAATGGGAAATTCAAACTCTTCTTTCTTTTTCCCAGTAATGGAAGCTCAGGCGAAGCAAAATCAGGAAAATTACCTTTCTTTTCCACCTCAGTTTACCAAACCAAGTCAGCCCTCCCAAATCCCACTGTAGCATCTATGAACCTCATGTGCCACAGGGGAAATACTTTTTAAAAAAGTATTTATTTTTAAAAGAGCCTTCTAAAGGTCATTTGTCATTCAGTCATCTGTATGCTATCTAGAATTTATGAGTGAGGTGCATTTCTGGCTGGAGCTAAAAGGGATACCTCAACAGAAATGCTGCACCCGTGGTGTGGCTCTGATTTTTATTTTTAATGTTTGAAGCATGACAGGAGATCCCACAATTGTTGTCCATTGGTGTGAGTTGCTAGATGTGACTTATCAGACACCCACAGCTGAAGTCCTAGGTAAACTAAAGGAGCTTTTCTAAATAGGGTATTACTTATTTATTTGGGGGATTTATAAAAATGTAGCCATCATGCAGAGCCTCTGGGTGCATGAATAATGCAAAAGTACAAAACATTAAAAAACAGAAACAAACAGAAGCTAGACGCGTAGTTCCATTTCTCTCAAGAGGCAGAAACCACTTTTTGATCAATACCTTGAATTACAAAGAGGAATTGCTAAAAAATGCAAACGGGAATTTAATAGGACATGAAAGATTTAGTCATCAAACAAATGCTTTCCTGCCATCTTGCATGCACGGTGGTAGGAGTGGCTGTTTGGGAGCGGAGGCCAGTGTTGGAACAAGTGACAGAGCCATTGACTTACAGGGTTTTGTAATGAAGGGGCACCAGTGGGACAGTGTCCTGGTCACAGGAAAGGCAAGAACACTGACTTTTCAGAGAAGACTATGTGGGGCAGGGCTGTGGTCTCAGGAACTTAAATCTCAAACTCTGGCTCCTTCTTGCGTGTGGCCCTTCCGTGTCAATTTCCTGGTGCCCCGATGGGGCCTGCTGGTGTTTACAACCTGTCAATCTTGTTCCGGTAACTCCATGGCTGGGCCGTTTCTGACAGCTCTAATCCCGACGACTCGAATGAGTATTTTGCTCAATTTCTTTTTCTCTTGGATGTTAATCTCCAGCCCTGTTGGTCTGAATCACCAGTTACTGCGATTTGTCAGTTTTAGATGACATTTCTTCAGATTCTTTCTCAGAACTCTACTCTCCCACGGCAAAAGCTAGACTTCTCTGTTGTTTCCCAGGCCTATAAGAAGGACAGGATTGTGGCTAATCACAGGCTCTTGAAAAGGGGAGAGAGATCATAAAGAACAATGACTCTTCCTAGTTCATTAAGACCATTTGTAAATGTTGGCAAGAGACAAGGAATTTACCCACTGAGACCTAAATACAAAAGAAAAATTGCTCAAATACATGATAATTACACAAAGAGCAACTATACTCACTAGCAAGAGAAACTACACTCAATGTAGAAAGCCCGTAGGCTACTCATTAGTGCTTTTTAAAGAGATCCTTTAGGCTGGTTAAAACACCATCAGTGGAATATCAG
Source organism: Callithrix jacchus (assembly GCF_049354715.1). NCBI lineage: Eukaryota > Metazoa > Chordata > Mammalia > Primates > Cebidae > Callithrix > Callithrix jacchus. Next base: position 10,536,913 of record NC_133508.1, read on the forward strand.
GCTGGCGTTCTGCAGCAATCCAGCGCAACTAACATCTGTGCTTCAGGAAAGAGGGATATTCATGGTCCAGAAGGAACTAACATCTGTGATTCAGGAAAGAAGGATATTTGTGGTCCAACTTCACTGGGGCTCTTAGAGAAAGGAGCATTAGTGTCCAGCTGAGAAGAGATATTAAGTTTTAAGAAGAGAATTGGAGACCTTTCCCCATCTTCATTTATTTATTTATTAAAACTGATTCTAAAATGTAAAAATATGAAAAAAAATTTCTAAAATCACTGGAAAGCAGGGCGTTGTGGAAAAGCCAGATCCTTTACCATGTCTGAGGCTATGAGATGGTGAGAACAGACCATGAGAAAGCCCAGTGACCCCAGTGAGGCTTGGCAAGGGTCCACCAAGGCGCATAGTCGATGGATTTCTCCCAGAATCCCAGGACCTGCCACCCACCAGGCTCACGGCAGCAGGAACTGGGAGAGTGCTCAGCTCTGAACACAGGGAGGCTGGCTCCCGCTCCTCACCTGATCTTCATTCACCATTTATCCCACCAAACCCAGCTCAGCAAAACCAACGATGTATGTCGCAGCTGTGTTGTGGGGTCCAGGCAGAATGGCAGACACACAGCTAACATTGGATGCCAGCCCATATGGAAGACGAAAGCCCAAAAGATTCTAGCAGAGAAGGTTTTGTTGCCATGCTTAGACTTCGTGGTAAAACCTGTGGTTTTCCCCCTGACAGCTATAGCTCAGTCTTTAAACACATACCTGTAAGATCTCTTTGCCAAAAGTTAGTCAAGACTCAGGGTTCAGATCAGGGAGCCAGGGATACAATGAAGGTTTCTGAAAAGTGCCAGATGCCTGCACATAGAGTGACTAAGTTTACTCCTAGGATTCATTCATGTAGACAAACGAGGACTTGCTGCTGAAGGTTGCTAATCAGGATGATAGCCTTTGATAAAGAAGAGGTAGACTGCCCCAGCAATTTTCCTGTCACTGCATAAATGCTGGAGAACAGGACCATTGCAGAGCAGGGCTGTGCATTTTAAGAACCTGGCACATGGTAGATGCCCAGTTAATGTCTGTGGAATGGCAGTCACCTGAATAAAAAGTGTACCCTTCAGGGCATAACATTCGTGCATTGCCCATGGCAGGTGCAGCTCTAGCCAGCACCGCACTGTTAGGTTCTGAGTAGAAGAAGGGTTGGTGAAGGCAGGTGAGAAGGTAGTTAGGAGAACACACCCTGACCCTGTGAGATCAGCACACATGTGGAGATCCCACGGAAGACAGCAGAGACCCCTGGCTTTTTAGTAGCTATATTTCTCAGGCTGGCAGTTGGACCCTCCAATTAAGTGAAAGAAAATTGAGACAATGTGAATGTCCCCCTTCTTCGTGGTCTAATAGAGTTTAACAAGATCTTTAACAAATTCGCTGCAAATTTCTCAACTGTATATGTGCAGATATCTCCCTACAAATGAGCAGACAGAAAGAAAGTACTAAAGTTGTGGAAAGATATGCATCTTCATAAAAATAAATTGGGAAGTTTCAGGTATAGTGTTTTTTTTTTTTTTAGATTAATTTATATTTTGAAAAAAATGGGAGCAAAAAAACAGCACCTTCCTGATATTTGTATTCTCATTGAAATTTGGGATTGCACTGCTTCAAAACAGGAAATCGAAGTTTAGTCAATAACACTTTTAGGTAAAACACCTGATTCCTGAATTAAAATCGTCGATTATTTGCTGCATAATGAGATAGTTGCAGTTGTAGAAATTATTAACAAACTGCAGAGTAACAGATAAGGAAATGAACATTATGAAAACCTGAGAGGAAAATTTCTCAAAATTCTCATTTGGGAGATGGCTGAGATATAGAAGGAATGGCATTGGGTGTTTACCCAATGAAATACACAGTTATTCTCAAAGAAAAGTTGTTACATTTTTATAAATTTTGACATAAGTGTAACTATAGATGTAATTCATGTTTATATTTATTTTAACCTAGATTATATTTATGTAAATAAATGTAAAAAATATATATACATAAATACAAAATCATCATAAAATTTACATCATATTTATGTAAATATATGTGTAATTTTAAAAGTAGATTTTATGCAAGTATAATTATTAAAAGGAGAAATATGTTGCTGAGATATATTGATAATCTGTGTATCAATAGGTCAAATCATTCCAAAGGCATTTGCAAGCATGTTGATGGAAAAGGTGAAATCCAAGGACAAAGTTTTGTACATGGAGAGTTAACATCAGAGCAGTTCATGTTCTTGATGTAGAGAAAAGGACTTAAAACATGCTTTACATAATTGTAGAATAAGAGGAAACTGCATTGGCTGGGCAGTGTGGCTCGTGCCTGTAATCCCAGAACTTTGGGAGGCTGAGGTGGGTGGATCAAGAGGTTAAGAGATTGAGACCATCTTGGCCAACACGGTGAAACCCCATCTCTACTAAAAATACAAAAATTAGCTGGGTGTGGTGGTGGGCACCTGTAATCCCAGCTACTTGGGAGGCTGAGGAAGAGAATTGCTTGAACCTGGGAGGCGGAAGTTGCAGTGAGCTGAGATCATGCCACTGCACTCCAGCCTGGGGGACAGAGTGAGACTCCGTCTCAAAAACAAAACAAAACAAACAAAAAAATTGGATTAATTGCAAATAACTTGAGAAAAACAAAAAAAGTCTGGGGAGATTTGAGAAATGCATCAGAACATAGGAAGGTACAAGAATTAATAGTGAGAACGTGTTAAACAATGAAACGCACTGGGTCGTAGTTATGAGAACTGCCAAGATATACCGAGTAGATTCATTTTCATGATATTAAAAGACAGTTCTCTCATATTGAGCAAGAAACACTTATCTACCAGGAAATCTAAGAAAACAAGGCAACGAAGAGATAAAAATTTTAAAACTAGTAAATAATACTGTGCACATTAAATAAAATAATTCACAGATTTAAATAAATTGGAAAAAGCTGAAATCAAAGCAAAAAGACTTCATCTCCCTTGAAGATAAAACACTTATAAATATTTACCTACTGAATATCATAGTATCAATAAGAACTGTTCAAAAATTAAACTGTGATTTTAATGGAAGCTCTCTTATTCTGACAAATCTAGAAAATAAACCATGTAAACTGATCCTAGACAGCTGAAGTAATGTAGTTACCAGGCTAAATTCAGTAAATGGATATAAAACAGTGTTCATGGTAGGAAGAATACAGTTTCTTTCCAAACGTATTTGCAATATAAACAAAACATGGATGCAAAAACATGCATTTAATACCTCAAAGAATAAAGTATATGCAGAAACCACTGCTCAGCTATATTAAAACTAGCAATTAACAAAAAAAGAACTCATTTGCAAAATTTTGCAGAAACACAACTCTTGATTCAATGAGAAAACAGCAGTTGCAATTTTATACAAAGTAGAAACCAAGTATAATATTATGTTTCAAACACATGCTATCCAGTAAATGTTGTACTCCAAATAAAATTCATATTTAGAAATATTTTTATTATTAAACTGCAAAGAACATATAAACTCTTTTTTCCTATGGGAAGCAAAATAATTAGGAGACATGGAAAAGGAGACCTAATATTAGAAATAAAGTTAAGTAGAAGACAGAAATCACCAGAATTAATAGGACTTTGATATATGATTTTTGAGAAACAGTCAAAATGGTAAATGTACGTAGACTGAAAAAAAAACCCACGAAGGTTAGTCAAGAATCAAAAAGAGAAAAGCCATGTGCAACATGAAGTTTAGAAAGGGGATATGACAAGTGAAAAGGAAAAGTGAAATTGCTAAAGAAAATTTAGTGTAGCAGTCCAGGCAATAATTTTTATTTTCACTGTCAAATATTTTTTAAAGATGTGTAGTTAAACTATCTCATGATATAATTTTTCCTTTCTTTTCTTTTTTTTAAATGACTTTATCTCAATTTTATAGAGAAGTTTCATGTAAGCACCATAAACCTTCCTGTTTCCTGAACCATTTGAGGGTAACCTGCCCTCAAAAACACCCTGAGCTTTTTTACATATGTATTCTACAAACAACGACTATCTATCTGTCTACTCATCAATCTATGATCTTTTCTGTCATTCATCTCTCTGTTGTCTATTGATCTATCATCTATCAATCTATCATCTACAGATAATCTACATCTCTCTATCAATCATCTCATCTATCCTCTGTGAGCTGTGCAGCTATTCATAAATCTATGTATCTGAACATAAATGTATATACATATAGAAAATATATGGGTGTCTGTCTGTCTACCTACCAATTTATTCTGTCTCTCCATCCATCAAATCATCTATTCTATCATCTCTATCATCGATCCTCTATCCATTCAATTTATCCATCCATCTATTATCTATTCTGTCAACTCTTTCTATTTATCTATCATTCCTATCATCTATACATATTTGTCATTTATTTATCATCCATCCATTTATTTATCAATTATCTATTGTCTCTATTCATTCACCATCTATTATATTTATCTATCATCTATCCTGTTTTTCTATCATCTATATCTATCTATAATCTATGTCATCTACCTACCTGTTTAATTATTTATAATCCATCAGTGTATCATCTATTCTATCACCCATCTATTGGCTATCAATTTATTAATAATCTGTCAGTCTATCATTTATCTATGCTATCCTCTATCCATCTATTATCTATGGATCTATTTATTGTCTATTATTTATAATCTATCAGCCTGCCATCTATTCTATCTTTGATCTATTATCTATTATCGATCCATCTATTATCTATGAATATATTTATTTATAATATATTAGTCTATCATTTATCTATTCTATCACCTATCTATTATGTATGCATGTATGTAGCTATCAATCATCTAATTGTGTATCAATCATCTAATCGTCTATTAAGATAGGACCCATATCTTGTGTGGGGCCAGAGCTAGGTCCCATTCCACTTGACTACTTCAGCTCTAAAGCCCTTACCTGGCCGCCCTGACTCCATGCCAACTCTCTTCAGCCTCCTCTGGCTCTGATTCCCTGTCAGGTGCCCTTATTCTGAGACCCACCCTCTGCAAATGCTTTTCCACCCTGCTTGGGACCTGGTGGCCTGCACAGGGCATCCACCTTTCATGCGATTCCATCTTGACCTGCCTGAGCCCCACAGCCACAGGGCCTCCCCATCAGCCCTCTTCCCCACTTCTGTCCCTGCTCTGGGTTCTTGCGCTCCTCGCCTCAGCTGCCACCCGCCACCCTACTTGGCCTTGACTCATGGCGTTTGGGCCTAAGTGTTGGAGAGGGGAGCAGAAGAGAGAGAAGGGCAGGAAAAGGGCAGTGGAAGAGAAAAGAGAAATTAAAAGGAAGAGAGGAAGTCAATTATAAGAAAATGAAGCTTTTGAAAATGCTATTAATACTTAAGCATTTGTCCGTGGTGCAGAGAAAGAAGGAATTCACTAATTCATGTTAGAAACTAAGGTAGCAAGATAGTAATTCTGAAATGGTATTTTAGATTTTTCTGAAAATTGCCCCTCTATGCAGAGAGGATGTGAAAACCAATTCTGAACCCAGGAGAGAAGGTTGGTGAAAACTCATGCAAGCATTTAAATGCATGTGGGCTGTTCTTTCTCTTGTTCACCTGTACCAAGGTGCTTGAAACTAGGGGATGTGAAGAAAAGCAGATGACCCAGAAGAAGGGCTTTGGGACCACTTCAAATAACACTTTTCATTTACACAGAAATTACAGACCTGACGCGAGCCCAGAGTCTGTGCACTGTGCCATGTTGCCAGCATAGCCACCTCTCCTTTCTTTCCCCACGATCTTTTGGGAGCTCGATTCCTGAATTCTGGAGCAGCGCTGACCACACAGGAGTTTTCAGGAAGGGCTGAATGTCTTGGGATTTTTCTCTGGCTGATTCATGTGGCGTTTTTTGTTATGGGCATCCTCCTGATTAAAACTAATAAATCACAGCTTGTTTAAGTGACAGTGATGGTTGGATTGTAGTTTTTGCTTCGGGGAAATCTGTTATGGAGAAAATCAATTCACACTGTCTGTAAGAAAAGGAACAGGTCAAACAATAAGACAGGGACAAAATTCTCTAGCAGCTAGTTAGCCGTGGGCGTCGTCTGCAGGGGCCTTCACTGTGCTCTAGTGGACACCCAGCTCTTTACTGAAGTCACTTTTTCCCAGAGTTTTCCACAGTGATGGTCATTTTTTCTTCCAGGGGAGGAGGAAGGACCATGGTCTCCTTGTTCCTCAGGTGACACTGGAAGACCTTTCTTTTTCTCTCCTTCCTGAATCTTCCAGCTTTGATGACTGTAGCATCAGGTTCTAGTGCCTCTTCAGCGTTTTATAACCCCCTCATTTCCCAACGATCTTGGTATTAAGACAACTTTCTCCAAGACCCCCGCTGTTTTAATTTTCATAGTTTCAACAGACATGAAGGAGATCTCCAAAACACCATGGCCTCCATTCCTGGAGCTCCTCAACTGTCTTATCCGGGATCCCAGCTCTTCCAGCACCATGCATGGACCCTTCCAACAGCAGCCCCTGCCTCTTCCGCTTGAGGGCCACGGGCCAGGCATCCTTCCCTCCTATGGTGCCTGCAGCCCATCAAACCCACGGCACTTTTATTTTTCGCCATTTCTCGGTGTTCTTCCCAGCTCTGTGTGCAGCTTTCTCTTCCTAAGCTTAGAGTCCACTGTTGGTTCTTACCAGGATTCTCCTGCCCCTCTATCTCTTCATTTGCTTGTTTCTGCCCATGCCATCCTACAGGGCAAAACGCCTGGCCCAGTGTTCTGCATCTGAACCGCAGGACACAGAAAATGTTTCAATGGCATTTTTTTTTTTTTAACTGACTTGAGCGTGGTACACGACCAGTATCATTTTCAATACAGAGCAGCGCAATTAACTTGATGGAACTTGGGCGGAGGGAGGCATGGTTAAGATGATTCTTTAAAACATATGGTCACTGCGCTGGTAAAACCTTGCAGCCTTCCTGCCTCACTCGGTGTGGAAACCTGAATCCTTGCAACAGCTTAGTCATTGCGTGACCTGCCTCCAACACCCCAAACCCTTTCATCTTACCCCCATAACCCTCCTCACTTTCTCACCTTGTGCCACGTTGGCCAATTGGCCAGTTGCAATCCTGGCCTGGGGCTTTGCGAGCCTGCCCGCTTTGCCTAGGAAGCTCTTCCTTATATACCACATGGGTCGCTGCCCCCCATCCTTGAGTCTGAGGGGTCTCATGTGCCCGGCGAGGACCCCTGGTCATCCTTCACCCTTCACTCTCCACGTGTGCCCGGCCCTTCCTCTACTTTTCATTTTCCATCTGGCCTGTCTTTCAGCCGACCACATGTTTCTTTATTGTGCTTACGCCTTATTTTCCCATGGCCTCCAGCCAGGTTGTGGGTCCCACTTAGGCAGGGTCTGTCTGTTTTACTCACGACTACATTTTAAGCACCCACAGGAGCTGTCCTGAGAGCTGATAAGAACTGTTTATTTGATGAATGAAGAAAAGAGAAAGTGTCTCTCAAAGGAGATGCCTCTGTGGCCCACTCAAATCACAGCTATTCAGTGACGAAAGTTGTGACATGTTAGTGTGTGGAGTGTGACCCATGTGACGTGTTAGTGCGTGGAGTGTGACCCATGGGACGTGTTAGTGTGTGGAGTGTGACCCATGTGACGTGTTAGTGTGTGGAGTGTGACCCATGTGACGTGTTAGTGTGTGGAGTGTGACCCATGTGACATGTTAGTGGTGTGTGATCATGTGACATATTTGTGGAGTGTGACTCATGTGACGTTTTGTGGAGTGCCTCCATGTGAAACATTAGTATGTGAAGTGTGATACCTATAACTGTTCCTAAAGCTCATCTGGGACTGTCGACTCAGGAAGCTCTATTTCAAAATATCATTTCCAAGGTAATTTGATGGAGCCTGTCCTTTTACCCTCTCCCAAGCCCCAGATAAAATGGCTTTGAGGTAATATATACGCAGGTTTCTTGCACGACTTCAGCATTCTTCCCCTGCCTCTGAGCCTGGCTGCAGCCTCCGCCACCGTGGAGCCCAGCGCCTCTGTGAAATCCACACGGAGGAACTGCAGCATTGTCTCCTGCTTCAAAGCCCCCTTAGGATTTTTGCTTTGTACTGATCACATAGCACTTGGGACGTCTCATTTGTGTTCTTTATTGTTCTTATAAATATTCTTTGTTGTCAATATCTTGTGCATGCTTCCCTTTGTGTTTTTGTATACCAAATACTTAGCAGTCAATAAACTTGTGAGGATGATGAAAACTGGAAAAAAAACAGTGAGAAAAACAGAAAGAAAGGATCGCAGATCAAACATGACTGAGAAATGAGACACAATTTATGCTCGCCTCCGACTCGGTTCTGTTCGTGCTTTTGTGGGTATGGAGTTGCTGTGGACCGGAAGAGAGCGAAGAAAGCTCATCTAGGGCGGGGGTGGCAAGGGGAGTATGTGGCAGAGGGAACAAGGCCAGAAACCCACAGGCTAATTTATGGGGAAGATAGAGGATGCTCAGCGTAGTGGATCTTCTGAAATGTAAATGGCAGTGGGATAAATAAGTATATATTTGAGGCTGCAAAAAGACAGCCTCTGAAGCTAATGACAACATAATGATCAAAGGTATCAGCGTGGTCTGAAAAGCTAACAGCCTATGTCTCGATAGTGACAGCCTCTCCCATTGCCGCCGAGAAGCTCCAGAATTAATCTTGACAAAATTCTGGTAAAAAATTGATTAAAGTATAAAATGACTCTGCTTGCTTTCTCTTTCTTATTTTATTCCACTTTCCAGGTTGAACAAAAAAGCCTCATATACAAATCCCCAATTCACATAGGAACTGGGAATGCGAGTAACGTCTTCGCTTCTGTGAGCCTGTTATTAGGGTGAGCAAACCTGATGTGGAGTTAAAAATACCTAATTCGTGATTGAACATTTTTTTCCCCTGCACAGTATCATGCCACAGGGCCTCATACCCGGGTACAATACACCTCTGATTAGGAGCACCCACCCTTGGTATCTGCCACTCAGCAATTAATAATGTACTCTCTTGTGATAGCTCTAGTGTTCTGCAGTAAATTGTTTTTTTTTAATTAGAGATAGCATCTTGGTGTGTAGCCCAGGCTGGAGTGCAGTGGTGCAATCACAGCTCATGGCAGCCTCAAACTGCCAGGCTCAAGCGATTCTTTCACCTCAGCCTCCCAAGTAGCTGGGACTACAGGTGTGCACCACCATGCCTGGCTAACTTTTAACATTTTTTGTAGAGACGGGGCTTCCCTATGTTGCTCAGGCTGGCCTCAAACTCCTGAGTACAAGTGTTCCTCCCACCTCATCCTCTTTAGTAACTGGGATGAGGGTGCATGCCACCATTCTTGGTTAATTAAAAATGATTTTGTATAGATGAGATCTCTCTATGTTTCCTAGGTTGGTCTCAAACTCCTGGCCTCAAGCAATCTTCCTGCTTTGCCCAGAAAGTTTTTTGAAATCTTCTCTCTCTGTTTTTTTTTTTTTTTTTTTTTTTTGAGACGGAGTTTCGCTCTCGTTACCCAGGCTGGAGTGCAATGGTGCCATCTCGGCTCACCGCAACCTCCGCCTCCTGGGTTCAGGCAATTCTCCTGCCTCAGCCTCCTGAGTAGCTGGGATTACAGGCACGCGCCACCATGCCCAGCTAATTTTTTGTATTTTTAGTAGAGACAGGGTTTCACCATGTTGACCAGGATGGTCTCGATCTCTTGACCTTGTGATCCACCCGCCTCGGCCTCCCAAAGTGCTGGGATTACAGGCGTGAGCCACCGCGCCCGGCCCCTTCTCTCTCATTTTTAAAAGCATGTTATATGTTTGTACCTTGCATCTCCAGCTGTAGAAGCTTCTGGGAATCAGAGCTCCTGGTGAATATCTATCAGTTTTACATACTGCCAGCCTTCCTAAATCACAGAAACTCAGAAACTCAGGAGTCTATATAAGAGAGGTAAAGCCATCACCAGACTGTAATATAGACACTGGAAGCCACATGTCTGTGGTCTTGATACTCCCACTCGTGCCCTCACCAAGATGGCTCTCTGGTTCTGATGCTCCCCTCTCATGCCCTCCATAAGATGGCTGACTGTAGTCCTCTGATCCCTGTCTACTGCCTTGGTCTTACTTGTGGACAATGGATGAGGCTTCTAAGGAAATTATTATGTCTTGAGATAGGGTTACTTTAGGGAAGCCAAATTAAATCATTTTGTCAGCTGGTGACCTATATGCTGATTAAAATTAAGTAACATAACAGGCCCCACGTGACATATTCCTCTAAATATACTGTAATTTCCTCTGTGCTTTGAATCATGTCATCCTCCTTTTCTCTCAAGAACAGACGCCACGCCTGGATCCACGTCTTTGATGTGTCCACTGAAGAGCTGCAACCAGGTCATAAAATAGGTCAATTTTTAAAATATATGTCTTATAGGTCAGATGTATTTTAAAATGGCAAAATTGAGGTCAGATGCATGAGTCATTGTGCATTTTTTTACTTTTGAATTCTGCCTCTAAGAACGAGGCAATCTATATCTCAAATCAAATTTATTTGCATAGGGAAGTTCAGGTTCTTGTCTACTCCCTCCTCATTCTCCATTTGTGAACATGCAACTATGAAGTTAAATTCCCTTTCCTTAATATTTTTCTAGGGTAAATACTGTCACGTTGTAAGTTTCTTTATTTATGTCATTCATTAAATTAGCCAGTTCCGTGTGTCAGACATGGGGTTAGTCACCTACGGCATCAGCTAGGGTCCCCAAAGACACAGTAGGCTCTGCCAAGGAGTAAGGGAAAGAGTTTAGTAAAATGCTATTTACAAAAGGGTGGGCAAGCTGTAGGAAAACCAGCAAGCCGAGGGTGGGTGACTGCCAGCTCTGGAGGGTGGGATGGGAGTAGTTACAGAAGCTCAGGGTCAGCCCAGCCATATGGACAGCCTGGCTTGTCAAGGCAGGCAGCCCCCCATGGAGTTCCCCATTGAGGGATGGTGAGAATGAATGCTCCACCTAACTCCTTTCATCAGTCTCCTGGGACTGACTCCCCAGCCTCCATGCCCACCTGGAGGCCACCGGGATGTGATGCAGGGCAGCATCTCAGAGCACAGAGCTGGGTGGGAGCTTGGGGCCACGTATGGGGGAATAAAGAAAAACCACCATGCTGCTGATACCAAGACACTCAACCTGATGGTTTTGTGATGAGATGGACAGGCTAACTTCAATCTAAACAAGCAGACACACAGAGGGTCTTCTAGCATCTGCCTGAAGAATGTGGGAAGGCTTCCCACAGAAAAAAACTCCTTAAACTGAGGTTGAAGCATTCTTCAAAATACCGTATCACTCACCTGTGAAAAATAACAAGTAACAAAGAATATCACTGAGAACTGAGGCCTTATGAGAGTTCCGTAGAATAGCAGGGTGTATGTTAATTTACTGTTCTGTAGAATAGCACGGTGTATGTTAATTTAATATTCTTTGTCACGGCAATGTGAAAAGATATATTCATGGGAAGAAGAAAGACCAAAGAAAGGTGGAAGTTCTTTCAGCACCAGTGTACCCCAGGAACAGGGATTTAAGTAGACAAACTTGGGAATGGTATCAGCTGATGAATTGGCTTGGAGATATCAGCTAAGATAAGCTAACTGAAATAATTTTTACGTGAGCAAAAGCTAACCCCATGTTAGAAATATGAGGTAAATCAGGAAACCCAAAATACACTGATAAAATGAGCAGGCCAAAATAGTCCGTAAGTATTTTGTCTGTGTTTCTGCTAGGAGAGACCAAATGAAGCGAAGAAGAAAATATTTTGAAGATATCCTACAGGCTTACACTTTGGCAGAATTCTGAATAAATAATTTAAGTGCCTTGGTAAGCAGAAAATGATTGTAAAGAAGAAAGGAAAATTGTAGAAGGATTAATTAAAATTCCTTAATGCTAATAAGTGTTTATAACTCATGCTCAAAAATGTCACCTAAATTTTTTTAAAGATCTGGAGAATAAACTTGCAGTGAGCTCTCAGCAAGTCCCACTAGACAGCGCAGGGTCTTCATCGTGGCAGCACAGAGGTTGGCACCTGCCAAGGAGCTCGTCGTTCTGCTTGGTTAGTTTTCTCTCTTGATGTCCTTCTTTTCCTGTAAGACTTTAAGTCCCTTGCAGGCAAGGATCCTGAGGTATTCCTCTGGCACAGTGACTTGCAGATGGCCACAGCTCCAAAAAACAAATCACCCTAAGGGCATGTTTACTGAGTTTTTACGGAGAGATCAGGCTTCCTAAAATACCGTGGGTTCTTTGTTGAGAGGGTAAATGTTGTCGTAAAGAATCAAGCAATTCTTCAAGGGTTCGTCATGTCTCTGGCAGTGGTTAAGAGAAATACGCTATCATCGGAAGTACTTTGACAGTGATGGGTGAGAACGGCTGTATCCAAGACAGGATCTGATGTTATTTATAGCATTTTAATGGGTAAATAGGAAGAGATGTGATGAAAAAGACGTGGAAACCAGCATGAAAGACAAGCTGAAATCTATTGTAAATGGGAAAGTAGGTCATATCGCTGACAAATCTAGTTGAGAATGATAGTTTGAGAAAGGGATTGAGAAAAGATAGTTTCCTCCTATTCCATTCTGACTGGGGAAAGAAAAGGTGAGCTATTCCATAGGTAGGAGGAGACAAATAAGTCAAAATCCAAGGAGAACAAAGGTGAATTAAGAAATGAGTTACAAAGATGCTACATTAAATATTTACTACAATTTTTTCTAGCTAGGAGGTAGAAAACTCATTTCAGCTAAATTAATCAGTCATTCTATTGAGTCGCTGCAGTGGCCTCAAAAACAGGTTTTTAACGAGTGAGATATTGTTATGCCCAAAGACAGTCCAGATTTCTCTGTATGAATTTAACATGCTGTATTATTATTTTAGCACTTTCTTATTAATAAACTTTGTTTATTCCAGTGACACATTTAATCCTCATGATAATTCTGTGAGGTTAGTATTTCCTTCTTACAAATGAGGAAATGGAGGCTCATGGGTTCATACAAGGAACTCATACATCTACTTAATGGCAGAACTGGGGTTCAAACATAGCCTTCCCATGACAACCTTAGTATTCATTTCGCCACACTAAAATTTGGTTCTGATGAATATTTATGGATTGGATAGAACAAGTTATAAAAATGATCAGTGGTTTGGCTGATATTTATTGCAGAAATATAATACAGAAAGATCTTTTTCTCATACCTGAATGATGAGAAAGTATTTTATAAAAAACTAATCAGAACCCAAGATTATCTTTGAGGATCTCGTGTGGAAACACCCTCTATAAGGAAGCAGTGTAACACAGGGGTTAAAAACATAGACTTTGTCAGGCAGACCTTGGCTGGAGGCCTGGCTTTGCCTCCAGTGTCTTCTGTATCTTGCCACTGGACATCTTCAAGCTTTTTCCCTCATCTTTGAAGTGGTTAACTTCCCAATTGTGTTGTTCTGGAATTTAAGCAAGATTAAACCGAAAGAACTTGGCAGCGTTCTAACACAATATTCAATCAGGAGTGATGTTATTATCATATCACTATTCCTAAAACACTGTGGTGGATTATTACAATGGTTTCCCTTCTGGGTCATGCCTCCCTCAATCCACGCCCCTGTGGCCTCTTTCCTGCCACCATATTGACTCCATGTGACTTGCTTTGGCCAATGGGAGGTGAACACAACTGAAGCAAGCACATTCTTGACAAACGTTTGCATAGCTCTGCTTACTCTCTTGTGCTGCTGGGGTGTTTTCCTCCATGTGAAGAAGCCAGGACTTGTTCACTGGAGACAAAACCAGCTGTCAGACAAGGGACTGAGGATGGCCTAGACCAGCAGCTACAGTTGAGCCATCAGATGACTGCACCTATGAGTAAATCGAGGTGGGAGACGAAGATAACCTGTCTAGCTGAACCCAGCCCAAACTACCAACCCACAGAATTATTGGCTCATAAATAGCTGCTTTCAGATAGTAATTTTTAGGATGATTTGTTATCCAGGAATAAATAAATAAATTTTAAAATCAACTGGTACCTTGAAGCGGGATGCTGTTGTAACCAAAACCCAAATGTGTGACATTGGCTTTGGAACTGAGTGATGACTGACGGGTGGAAAAATAGTAAAGAAACTTCTACAGAAGGCTGGGGAAAGAGTGATGTGTGTGTAGTGTTACGAGAATTAACAAAATGTTGTCTCCCATATTCTAGGGTGAACAAACCCTCTAATGGACTTGTTGATTAGAGCTAAAGACTTATATGTAAATAAGATGTTGACAGTTTGTTGGTTGCTTGTAGGTCTAGCATAAAGTACTATAAGAGAAAGATGACTTAGGAAGAAACTCTAGTTTTCCAGCAAATGTTAGAGAAAACATAAAGAACTCAGTACCTGCCAGCTGGGAAAATAAAACATTCTCAAAGTAAGAAAGGATCTCAAGTCATGATTAAATCAAATGTATGGCTACAGAGCCCCTTTAAAACTGTTCAGAAAGATGTAAAGCAAAGCTAGACAACAGACTTCTAAAAATATTAAAGGAATTGTTTAAAGTGTCAAGACATGCTCAACATAGAAAAAGGTCTTTCTCAAAAAAAAAAAAAAGGATATGGGTTATAGGTTTTTGTTTTTTTTTTTGTCATGGAATGAACTTCAATAAGATACATCAGGAAGATACAAAGTTTTTTAAGAAATCGTGTCAGTGTAGACCAAAAGGATTGTGACTGTTCAGAAAATTTTTTAAAGACCCTGGGTTTCTAACTTTCTATAATGAGGCTTTAGGCTAAGAAAGCTACTCAGCTGCAAACAACTCCTTTTTAGAAAAAGAAAGATGTCTTAAGAGGATAGAGCCAAGAGGTCAGAAGGCGGAGCTGAGAGCCATGGAGAACAGTGCATTGAGGTGTCACTCTCAGCAAGCAAACATCAATCCTTGTCAGAAATATGCTCCTGCTGGGGAACTGGCGAGGTGTGGCTTTCTGGGTTTCATGGTTACCGTGGTCTGGTGACTGCTTTGCACTTCTCAATCAAGTAGGCATGCCTGTTGCAGTTATCTGTTCTTTGTCTTAATGCAGCGAGAGGAACTCTGGCTGAGAAGTTGCACTTGAAGAATCTCATCAGCATCTAAACCCCATGCAAACCACACGATTGTGGATTTGGGACCTGATTCAGTGATTGGATAGATCTTGGCATCTTGGAAGGAGACGAGTGTGTTTTGTAGTTAAAAACAAATCATTGGCATTGAGGGTGGGGCATTATAAATTTTTGCAGTATGAGTCCCCATTGGATATCTTCCTGGATTTATATACTTGGACAGTCTCAGTCATATAGACTCTGGGCTTAGACATGAAACTTTATTTGGCAGATGAAATATTAACAGATATGATTCAAGTGGCTGCTGGAAATGAGCTTTCTCACTGGGGAATTCCCTTTCTTGATCCTTGGGACTCCTCCTCTATAAACAGAAGCACAGGATAGTCTCCTGAAGAAATATGGCTCAGGCACCTGCCAACATCAGCTACCAGACATGTGAATGAGGTCAACCAGAAGACTAGCTACAGAGGTGACTCCATGGATACCAGCAGAAGAGTCAGCCAGCTGAGCCCAGTTCCAGCTACTGACCCACAGAATCCCAAACTAATGAGATTTTTAAGCTACTAAACTTTCAAGGTGGTTTGTTATGCAGCAATTGGTGAAACAATATGAATTATCCAGTCTCCATCCTGCCAAGACTCCTATGCTACTAAAACAACAGTTAAACTAGAAGCATCCAGGGAGATGTTCCTGCAAAGTGAAGTTCCCAAATACCCAGCAACAAGGAAAACTTCCACGTAAGAGACAAAGAGCTTGAAGACATGCCATGATGCATTCATCATGTTTCTTTAATTTTCCACACAGAACTCTTATGATTGATTCCCAGTGTCATCAAATAGCCAACTTCTTTTTTCTATGAAAAAGAATATACTGAGAGAAACAACAAAAGACAGAAGAGAAAAAACACAGATTAAAACAAAGAAGATAGGAAGAAAAAGAGAAGTTAGCCATCGTAAAAGCAGTGTCCTACAGGTAGATACTTAGAGGGGAAGATATGTAGGAACAGAAAGACCCTTCTGGACACATCAGGACCTTCTGCCTCTTCTACCAGTTTTCTTTAACTTTCTTTTTTTTTTTTTTTTGAGACGGAGTTTCGCTCCTGTTACCCAGGCTGGAGTGCAATGGCCTGATCTCGGCTCACTGCAACCTCTGCCTCCTGGGTTCAAGCAATTCTCCTGCCTCAGCCTCCCGAGTAGCTGGGATTACAGGCACGTGCCACCATGCCCAGCTAATTTTTGTATCTTTAGTAGAGACGGGGTTTCACCATGTTGACTAGGATGGTCTCCATCTCTTGACCTCGTGATCCACCCGCCTTGGCCTCCCTAAGTGCTGGGATTACAGGCTTGAGCCACCGCGCCCAGCCCTTCTTTAACTTTCAAATGTAGCATTTCAAAGGCAAAACCTAACCTTTCTAAAACAAAATGCTCTTCTATACAGCGTATCCACGTAAAACAATTTTTTTGCTCCTGTAGTGGTCACAGGCTAGAGATCATCCTGGGAATATTTTGCAGAGAATTCCTTAAGTCATCATTGATTAATTGCTCTGACTTGTGAATAAATATGAAGAAGAATGACGTGTGCAGAAGTTCCCAAATTCTCTTCACTTTTTGATTTCCTCTCTTCCTGGCTATCATATGGGTCTCTTCTTTTTTTTTTTTTGTCCTGAGTTTTGTCCTTTAGAGGCAGGTCTAGGGCATAAGTTTTCTTAGTTCTTGATTTAAGGAACTGGGGAGAAGAGACCGTCATAACTGGCTGTGTAATGATTTTCTGAGACCTGTTTCTCCCCTGTGTACATCTGGACTTGGAGTAGAGATGGTAATAAAAAGCCCATTTCAGACTGGATCTAAGCTGTGTTCTTTAAAATGTTTTTTAGTAGCAATAAAGCAAATATTTTCCTCTTCATGTCTCCTTCTTAAATTTTTCAGAGTCAGCAATGGGTATGTGATTGCCAATCATAGATACACTCAGCAGGAAACACATTGGAAATAATGCGTCCTTGTACCAATAAATAGGGATTAGAAATTTGAAGTACATGGATTATTGTTCATGAGTTAATAATAGCTATCAATTATCGGCCAACTGCTGTCTTATAAATCTTCGAGTCATCCTATTTTGACCAAATATGCAAAATGGGACTCACTACTATTCTTATTTTATAGATGAAGAAACCTCTTAGCGACATTAACTTATCCAAAATCCAGAGAGTTGCAGAAATAGAATTCAAACCCAGTCCATCTCAACTCCATGCCTGAGCTGGTATTTCCTGAGTATTTCCTACCATGTCGTGCTACCTCCTTATCTCGATTTTCTTTCTCCCTTCCCCTCCCCTTTCCTCTCCTCTTTCCTTCCTCTCTTCCTTTCCTTCCTTCTCTTCTTTCTTCCCCCCATCTTCTCTCCTCTCTTTTTCCTCCCTCCCTTCTTTCCTTCTCTCTCTTTCTTATGAAGGAAATCTCAGAAGCAAAATTTCAGATATGGTTTATTCAGAACAACAGAAGGGCTGTGTTTCTCTTCTCCACAGTAGTAAATGCATGATTAAGATAATAAAATTACTCATCTTTGTCACCATCGTCCAGATTAAAGAGCTGTCTGAACACTGAAACAGCACTTTTGTGATTACGCTGATTAGTATTTATGATCCTTAATGAGACATAATACAGTCATTTGTGCAAACTATGAGCATATCCTTAGCCCAAGTTGTCACATAGCCAAGTGGAAATTACTCGGGGTGCAGACTGCATCATGGCAGTGCTGTGTCCTGCAGGAGCAGGGTTTCAATAGCTGCCAGGTAGCTAATGCACTCATTCAAAACTGTGGTTTGCTTCTACCTGAGATCTCTGAATCTGTCTGAATATACTTTTCAAAAATTTTTTATGCTTTTATTTTGAGAGAACATAGATTTACATGCATATGTAAAAAATAATACAAAGATACCATGTGCCCTTTACTGAGATTCTCTCAATGATGGCAGTGAGCAAGGCCATAATATCATAATAGTATGTCTACATTCATACAATCCACCGATCTTGTTCAGATTTCTCCAATTTTACCTATACTTGTACTCATTCCTCTGTGTCTGTGTGTGTGTGTGTGTGTGTGATTTATCACAGGTGTAAGGTTGTGTACCTGCCACCACGGTCAACATACAGAACATCTCTTCACCACAGGGACCCTGTGAGTTGCTATTTTCTCCTCACCTCCCCGAACCTCCTCCTGTCTTTAACCCTGTTTGTTGCTAACATGCTTTCTGTTTCCATAATCATGTAATTGAAGAATGTTGTATAAGTGGAATCAGACAGTATGTAACCTTTTGGAATTAGCCTTTTTCTTTTCACTCAGCGTAATTATCTGAAGATTTATCTCAATTGTTGCTTGCATTGAGATTTCACATCTTTTTATTGCTGCAAAGTATTTTATAATACAAATGTAGCATATTTCATTTACTTGCTGAAGGATGTTTGAGTTGTTTCTAGTTTTTGCTGTTAAGAATAAAGATCACGTCAACATTTTTGTGTAGGTTTTCTTGTGAATATGTATTTAATTTTTTTGGGATAAATGCCGACAATGCAATTACCAAGTTATATGTTAATTATGCACTTATTTTTATAAAATACCGCTAAACTCTTTTCCAGAGCTGCTGTACCATTTTATGTTCCTACCACAATGTATGTGTGACCCGTTTCTTTCCACTCTTGCCAGCATTTCGTGCTGTCACTACCTTTGAAGCCATTCTGACAGGTGTGCTGCGTAGTGACATCGCATTTTGATTTTAGCATGCATTTTTCTGATGGCTTATGAAGTTAAACACCTTTTCTTGTGATGACACGTCATCCACATGTCTTCCGTGGAATATCTGTTCATATACTTTTGCTAATTTCCTAATTTGATTGTTTCTTACTTTTGAGTTTTGAGAGTTCTTGGTACTTTCTAGATACTCGTCCTCGACCTTTTTTACATAGTTTGAAAATATTTTCTCCCAGTCTGTAGTTTGTCTTTTCATCCTCTTAACAGGGTCTTTTGCAGAACAAAACTTTGAATTGTGATGACATCTAAGTTGTAAAATGCACCCTTTTATGGATTATAATTTTAATGTTGAACTAAGAACTCTGCCTCATCCTAGATTCCAAAGATTTTTTTTCTAATTTCCTCTACACATTTTATACTTTGCATTTACCTCTGTGATCCATGGAGTTAATTCATGTATCAGATGTGAGACTTAGGTTGGCACTTTTATTTTGCCCATGAATGTTCAGCTGTTCCAGCACCATTTGCTGGAAAGCCTAGGCCTTGGTGTCTTTGTACAAAATATACTAATAAATGTGGTATAACTATGTAGATCTAGCTGTGAGTTCTCTCTCCGATTCCATTGATTTACATGTCTGTCCCTTCACTAATACCATACTACCTGGATTATTGTCACTCTACAATAATGAGGGGGGTGCCCTCCACCCCACATGGAGGATTCCACTCCACAGGAATCCTTCATGTGGGGTGGAGGGCACCCCCCTCATTATTTTCTTCAAGGTTGTTTTAGCTATTCTAGCGCTTGTGTCTATACATTTGAGAAGGTGTTTGTCCATGTCTACAAAAATCTTGCTGAGATTGTGATAAAATTTGCATTAAACTTATTTACAGGTTTGGGGAAATTGGCCCCATTACTATGTTGAGCCTTCCCACAGGGGAACGCAACACGTCTCTTCTTATGTCTTCCTCCGTTTCTTTCTCTTCTATTTTGTAATTTTCAGCATGCAGATCTTGGACATGTTCCATTTATACCAAAGGATTTCATTGTCTGTGGAGCAGTTTTAAACAGCATTATGTTTTCAGTTTTAATTGTTATACGCTTATTGTTAGTATGTAGACATCAAATTGATTCTCATGTGCTGGTCTTGTATTCTGTGACCTAGTTAAACTACTGGGTTGATTCTGAGAGGGTTTTTTCTAAATTTTTTCTTTTTTGAAGATTCCTTGGCATGGTCTGCATAAACTGTTATGCCACCTGCAAATAGAAACACTTATGTGGCTGTCCTTGCCTTGTGCCTGCTATTAGGGGGAGGCGTCCAGTCTTCCAGTAACCATGGTGTTAGCTGTAGATATTTTTAAATCACTCTTTATGGAATTTCAGTAGTTCCCCTCTATTCCTAACTTCCTGGGAGTTATTTGTTGTCATGGATGGATGTTGGATTTTGCCATTTGTGTGTGTGTGTATTAGCTGATATGACCACATGGCCTTTCTTCTTTTTGACCCTTTGACATGGTGAATGACACTGATGGATTTGAAATGTGGAATGAGACTTGCATTCCTGGAATACACCCTACTTGGTCATGGTATGTAATTCTTTAGGAACGTTTCCGGATTTGATTTGGTAGTATTCTGTGGAGGAGTTTTGTGTCTCAGCTCATGAGTAATATTGGTCTGTAATATTGATAAGCCTCCCACCTTGTGGTACTTTGTAACAAGCAGCCAGAGCAGACTCAGATGGAGCCTGTCTTCTGCCCAAAACTATTCAAATGGGCTGGGAATTAGAAGCCCCTGCACCGTGATGTTCTTGAAGAATGTGGACCCTTCCCCATGGCACTCTCATGCCATTCCCTTCCTGTATTGTATGAGTGCACCACCCAGGCAACTGTGACGATAGAGGCTGTGCTGTGCATCTTTGATCTCACATCACAGTTCTTCCCTGTGCCTGCCGTGCCCTCTGGTCATGGTGAGTGCTTTTCACCTGCCATGCACATGGTTAGCATTTGTGAACACTGGGTTCTAATGTTGTGGATGAGGAAGGTTTGGCTTGTCAATAAAGAGTAGAGCAAATTATGCAGCTACAAATAAATCATGCAACAACTCAAGAATCAGTGCTAGAAACGAGGAGAGAGAGATATAGATATATATGCATATATAGTGCATATGTATTGTGCATATATGCACAAATATATATAATATACAATATATGTATATATACACAAGCTTACATAGATACATACATAGATATGTATATGCACAAATGTACATATGTATACATGCATATATGCACAAATATATATGTTTTATATTATATATTGCTGGAAAGAGTTTTTCCTTATTAGGAATGACCTCCAACTCACCTCTGAATTACTCCGAGTAATTCCGAGGAGGGGCTTAAAAGGGAAAAGGGGAAAGACATTTCCATTCTGCTGTAAAATGTAGAGGAACTTCTGTTCCTGTGTTAGTTTGCTGAGGAAAATGGCCTCCAGCTCCACCTATGTCCCTGCAAAGGACATGATCTGATTCCTTTTTATGGCTGCATAGTATTCCATGGCACACATGTACCACATTTTCTTTATCCAGTGGTCTATCATTTATGGGCACTTATAAGTAGGAGCTGAACAATGAGAACACATAGATACAGGGAGGGGAGCCACACACACTGGGCCTGTGGGGAAGCAGGGGGAGAGGGAGAGCGTCAGGATAAGTAGCTAATGCAAGCTGGGCTTAACACCTAGGCGATGCATTGATAGGTGTAGCAAACCACCACGGCACATGTTTACCTGTGTACAAACCTGCCCCTCCTGCGCATGTACCCAGAACTTAAAATAGAAATTCAAATTAAAAAAAAGTAGAGGAAACTGTGTGGAAGTTTTTATTGTCATGTGCTCTCTCCTTCAATAAAGGTAAGGATTACATTGGTTTTTTGATATTTCCCTCTGATCAAACATGGCCTTATGTCCCTGTCAGTGCTTACAAGAGATTACTTTCGACACTTACATTTACTCAGCTTCCTGTTAGCGGTTCCTATCTGGTGAGTTTGTTTAGAACTAAGTGAAATAGGCTAATTCCCTAAAAAATAAATACCCCATTATAAACTTTAACCCCTTTGACAATTGTTATCTCTTATATTATCTTTTTTTTTTTTTTTTTTGAGACAGCGTTTCACTCTGTCACCAGGCTGGGGTGCAATGGAGAGATCTCAGCTTACTGAAACCTCTGCCTCTCAAGTTCAAGTGATTCTCCTGCCTCAGCCTCCTGAGTACCTGGGATTACAGCTGTGCACCACCATGCCCCACTAAGTTTCACCATCATGAGGTTTCACCACGTTGGCCAGGCTGGTCTCAAACTCCTGACCTCAGGCGATCTGCCCACCTGGGCCTCCCAAGTGCTGGGATTACAGGCTAGAGCCACTGTGCTCAGCCTCTTATATTATCTTGTTTAACTTGATAAGCAAGATTATTTTGGTACTTAAGCTGAAAATATCTGCAATGAAGATGAGGCCATGGAGGTTTGAAATACCAGTGCTGGTTCCATCTAGATCTGATCATACAGATATACAGAATTTATGCTGAGTTATCTGGATATTTGCCAACTCAGTTTTCTGTGTCCCCTTTCTGGTGAGCTTCATGTATTAATATTTGGGATCTCTGCTGAGTTTGTCAGCCTGCTGGGCTGACTCTGCTTAGTACAATCCCTTTATACCTTGAAAAGATTAATCTTCGCATAGAGAATATCTGTTACAGTGCTTAAGTGTAAAAGCAAGAGAAATATATTTTAGGTTTGTTCAAAAATGTTTGAGAAAGTCTTAGAATATGTATTTCATGGGGGCGAATAATGAAGCCATTTGCACTGTGAGACTTCATTCCTTTTCCCATTGTTCACATTTCTCAACATAAATCTTCAATCAGGACACACTGATTACCTGTGCATATTAATTTCCAACTACCGCAAGTTATTACAGTATCTCGCAATTCTGAGGCTATCTGTAGATCTTTTCTAAACTCTTGGATGAAAATCTCCTGAGATGAATTATGTTTTCCCCTTGACAACACAGTCTGATCAGGGGCCATTCACTCTCCAATCACATATGTCTGTATGCGTGTCCGTTCACTTCTCAGGGTTACAAAGAAAGAGGGAGATTGCATGGTAGAACTAAATAGTGTGTCATATTTTGAAATCTTTCTGGGACATGTTTTTAAAGAAGTGTGCATCTTTATTGTGTATTGTATGGAAATGCATTATACTATATATCTAAATAGCCCATTGACTTCAGAATTATAATTCTTAAAATGCCATCAGAAGTAATCTGGAATGTTTTATTCAACAGGATAGTTGGTCCAGGAGGTAGTTAATTAAGCATCATTTATTTCTTATTGCCTCAGTGTAGGTGTTTCATCGATGACTAATTTTGAAATTCTCTTGAGGCTGTATTTCCCTCATCCTCAAATACTTCTGTTTTAATAACAGACATTTTCCATGTTTTAACTAAATATTATAGCAAACTAAGCAAATATTCTGTGATTCCTTCCTGAAGTTATTTTATTCGAACTTTTATTTGATAATTTGAGTCTTTCCTGTGGGAGTGAAACGGTTTCTTCTCTCTCCCTCTCTTTTTCTGTCCAGGCTACTGGAACCAGGGAAGCAGAGTGGGGAATAGTTAGAATTTATGTCAGGCTTGTGATTTCATTAAAATAAAAGCTTCCATAGAGCTCATCTTCAAAAATCTTGCCGTGGACATTTGTCTCCACGTGATTCATTGTGCTATGACCTGGTGACTTGGCGAGAGCTTTGCTCTTCTTGACCACGTTGAATTGGGATCATCCGGGTAAGGTGGACCTGTTCTAGTGCCAGCGTCTGACTCTCAGTGAAGACTGGGGATGTGATAGAAAGAACCAGTAGCAGACAGCTGCATTTCCAGAGCAGAAGTGATTTCTCTATCATCACGTGGTTTATTTATGTGTTGTTTTACTGATTATTTCTTAAGTGTGAGGCCCTACTTACTAGACTGTGAGGGACACATAAGAACAGGAGTTAGAATCAATCCGTCAAATAGTCCCATACTTTCCTTGGGGAAAGTTGAGCAATTATCAAGCAAATGTTTCCCATCTGAAAACAGATGGATTTCTCCATTGTGGCTTGTTCCCTGTCCACAGATCCAGGGGGACTGCTATGGACTGAATATTTGTGTCCCCCCAAAATTTATATGTTGAAACCCAGCCCCCAGTGTGATGGTGTTAGGAGGTGGAGATTTTGAAGGTGATTAGGTCACAATGATGCAGCTTCTATGAATGGGATTAGTGCCCTTATTAGAGAGACCCCAGAAAGCTCCCTCACCCCTTCTGCCATGTGAGGACGCAGTGAGCAGATGAGAGTGGAGAAGCATCCACACTGCACAAGAGCATCATGGTGCAGGGGTCTCATTCCCAGCCCATTGGGAGAGTTGCAGGAAGAGAACAGTCACCTTAGTCTGCTCCGGCTGCTATAACAAAATACCATAAGCTGGAGGCTTATCAACTGCAGAAATTTATTTGTCACTTTTCTGGAGGCTAGAAGTTCAAGATCAAGGCCTTGGCAGATTTGGTGTCTGGTGAGGACTTGCCTCTTGGTTCACAGACAGCGTCCAGTTTATGCTTACTCTATGCCAGGACTGGACCCGAGCTCTCTGGGCATTTGTGCATCCATCCTCCAGGACTGCCCTATGTCACTGGTGCCCTTATTACCACAACTTGAAGATGAACTGGATCACAGCGTGATTAAGTGACTGACCAAGGTCGCAGAGCTACTAGTGGGTGAGAAGGATTGAGCCCAGCCTGCCTGGCTTCAGCGCCCATGAGTTTCACCACTGCACTGTGTTCCCTGACCTATCTTTTCCGACATGGAAATTGATCATCTTAATCAGGTCAACGGACTTCACAATGGATAGACCTATGTCTTTGATCTCTACCAAAAAAAGAAAACTAAATCATAACTCAGAGTTACAGGAAAAAATGCTCTCTGCATTGCGGAGCATATTTACAAGGCAAGGAAAGAGGCATTATCAATGAAAACCTTTCTTTCTGATTTGTGACTGGAAAAGGTTTTCAAAGAAGTTCTCAACCTTTCAAAATACTTTCAATGCCTTTCAGCAGGGACTAAGAGTATGGAAAATGAGAGTGATGAAATTATGTTGATTGCATTAATGCCATCTCCAGTAGCAGAGAAGAGCTATCGCTGGAAGTGGTGGGAAGGCGTGAGTGGACCAGAATTCATTATTTGAAAGGCTTCTATTCCCAGTATTCTTTTTCTTAAAAAAAAAAAAAAAGCCATCTGTTCTCTTTCTTTGTGATGGAATCAATAGTAAAATATATTGAAATCGTGACCTATATCATTTCATTGTTTTTCTGATAAAAGATTTGAGTAAAGTTGCAGCTACTAAGAGGTTAGAATTCCCACCCTGGGTCTGAGTTCAGAGGAACCTGACTCAGAGGTCACTGATTTGCTGCTAAGTGTGTGTGTAGGCGATTTCAGGTAACTAAATTAACTTCTTTTTGGTGGGGGGAAGGAATTTTTGTTCTGTTGCCCAGGCTGGAGAGCAGTGGCAATATCTCGGCTCACTGAAACCTCCACCTCCCAGGTTTAGGCAATTCTCCTGCCTTAGCCTCCTGAATAGCTGGGATTACAGGCACCTGCCACCATGCCTGGCTAATTTTTGTATTTTTAGTAGAGATGAGGTTTCACCATCTTGGCCAGGCTGGTTTGAACCCTTTACATCACGTAAAGGTTCACTGCCTTGGCTTCCCAAATTGTTAGGATTACAGGAGAGAACCAGCACTCCTGGCCTGAATCAACTTCTGAAGTCATGAAATGTTTGACCCTATGGAATTTTGCTGACTTGATTTTCAGTCGAGGGATTGGCTTCAGGTTGAATGTTGTTTTCCAGTTGGTGTCACAGAGGCTGAGAAGGGGACACAGGAACTTCCACTGTCAGGAAGTCCTTTCTTTCACCAGGACTATTTCCGGTGCTACCACTCTTCATACTTTTAAGCACTACTATAGGTACATTGCATGCAGACTTTTGAATTTTTTTATGACTTACAGCTCCAAGGCATCCCTAGAGCTTCAGTAATTTTTACCGGGATACCAAGTCAGACATTTGATTTATGTTATTTTGTTTAAATCATTTGTTTCCTCATGTTAAGGGGCATTTCAAGTGTTTCAGACTTCCAAATCTGTGACATTCCTGTCTGTCACACACAGGCAGGTTCTTTCACACATGAGGAAGGGCGGGAGGAACACAAGCACACCAGAATCACGGGGGAAGACCTTGGTGGCACATTGGAAGTTGGCAGTGTGCCAGCTGGTGTACTCATCACACCTTACACTGTCCAGGCTTACTTTGCACACCTGACTTTAAAAAGCATATTGTACATACTCACACTCTGGGTTCAAATGCCAGTGATGCTACTGTTGCCAATTCCTTACCTTCTCTGTGCTTTCATTTCTTCATCTGTAAAGTGGGGTAATAGGCTGGGTGCAGTGGCTCATGACTGTAATCATAGCACTTTGGGAGGCTAAGGAGGGCAGATCACTCGAGCTCGTGAGTTCAAGAACAGCCTGGCCAACATGATGAACCTGTCTCTACTAAAAATACAAAAAAAAAAAAAAAAATAGCCAAGCATGGTGGTACACGCCTGTAACCCCAGCTGAGGCACAAGAATCCTTTGAGCCTGGGAGGCAGAGTTTCTCTTCAGATTGTATAAATCTTTCGCCTTTTAAAAAGTATATTGTACATACCCTACCTACCTCATGGGGCTATTGTGTAAGTCAAATGAAATTGTATATGTGAAGCTGCTGTGTAACTGAAAGCCAAAACGATGGGTGTGTGCACGCATTCATCTATAATACACAGGTACATGAGTGATTGTTTTAATGATCCCGGAAGGATGCAGAGGAACCTGCAGGAAATGCATAAATACAGTGATTACTCAAGAGGCGGGCGACAGGAGCAGGAGTGGGTGCCGGGAGCGAGGGTGAGGGATGAGGCTAAAGGAGCATCTTCCTGAGCCTTGCACTTGCCTGGAGACCTCCTGGCCTGGGTGTGGCTGGCCTCGCTCAGGCCCGTCCTAATTCCTCGTCTTGCAAACCCGGGCTTTGTCCTTGTGTCTCTCACTTGTAACTCAGGGAGGGGAAACTTTTTCCCTGCTTGTTGTGACGCAAGAGAGCTGACACCACAACCCACGACCCAAGACCCTTCCCCGACTTGAAGCAAGTAACTGGACAAGGAGCTAGGCAAAGGAAGGATCCTAAGATGAAAATCCTGGAAGGGACAGAAGACATTCTCCTTGGATTTTGCGTTGTCTACATGTGGCTCCTAGAGCTTCCTCAGCCATTTTGACACCGGCTTGAGGGTGGAAGCAAGGCATGAAGGAAGAGACGGGAAGCGAGAGACCGGCTGGCTGCGTTTAGAGGCACCTTGACTCTGGGCAAAAAGCCCTCATTGTCTGAGCTGATTTGAGCTGGGATGATCATTAACTTGCAGCAAAAAGAATAATTCCTGCTCAGTAGTAGTCATCATGCTTTTGGTTGGACGGTTCAGACAGTCCGTGAACTAGAACTGTAAGTTAGTTAACTGTTCATTCTGAAGAAGTACAGCTATGGCAAGGCAGAAATTTCTCCTGTGGCTCCTAAAGAGAGCTCCGTGAGTGATGTCCCAGAAATGCCATGATGATGCTCCAGGCCCAAGGTGCCACGGGGCACAGAGGGCCCTTCTGACACCAAGCGTCCTATACACCACCTCATCTACTACACCAAAGCCAGAACCAGCAGCCACAGCTGCCAGGGCTCCTCACCACACACTCCAGGCTGGACAGCCGGTACAGGGCCCCGTATCCTTTAATACTTCTTACGGAAGCACCAGGGGTTCAGTCTAGGTCCCGCAGCTCACTGCACAGAAAGCCAGTCACTGAGATGAGTGCTGCCAGGCAAGAAGGCCTTATTGGGTGCTGCCGCGGAGGAGATGAGAGATCAGTCTCAAATCCATCTCCCAGATGGACTAATGGGGGAAACAGGGTCAGGGAGGGGAAAGGAAGAGGAGTCAATCAACAGGAGCAGGAGGGTGGGTAGCAGTCATGGCAGGGGAGGACTCTGGCCTCTCATTGTCCAGATGTGGTGACCTGGTGAGTTTGAGCTCCTTGATGCTATCTGGGAGGCCTGATGGCTGGTGTCCTGAGAGAGAAACTCGGGTGAGACAAATCTACATTTCTCAAGTTTTGAGACTGGGAGGGTCCATTTTTATGTTCATTGAAAAGAAACCATAAACCTCAGTTGGATGGGACAATTGGGCAGTTTTTATGTTCGTTCAAGCAACAGAAATTGTCCATGGCCATTCCTGGGCGCCAAGGGCCTGAACAGGCCATGTGTGTGAAGGAGAGGCTTGGGTCTTAGGAAATAAGAACAGAAGGCGACTCTCATCCGCACTGACACAAGTGCAGAAAACACCTCAACCCAGACTGGATTCTCCGCAGAGAGTTCTCCGGCTTTTCCCAGCTGTGCAGAAAGGAGCCTATGGTGCACAGCGTGGGAAGTGGGCATTCTGTGAAGCATCACATGAGACTGAACAAGGTTATTTATCTGCGGACCTAACAGGAGAGATGGCCGGCAAACAACCACGGTCTGCAGCTTTGGTGGTGGAGGGGGCGGGGGGCGGCATTTTCTCCTCGGTTCTTTTTGATATTATTTGGATTGTCGTAATGAATGCACATCACTTTTGTAAAACAGCCTCCTTTCAAAAACTGATCAACTCATAAAGACAACATTTTTTGGTTTCGGGGTTTTTATTTAGAACTGTACTTTCTGATAATAAATTTGGGAAAATAATCAGTAGGAGGCCGTCCAGGATGTGCATAGCTGGAAATAATGAAACCATATAATTTGGGGAATGGGAACGCTTGTCTTTGTGTTCTGTGTCTCAGGGGGAAATGCACGGATCCAATTAAGTACAAAGCAGCATCACAGGAGAACAAGCCGGGATTTAGTAATGATCAGGACGCCACGCAAAATTCATCTTCTTGACCTTAAATATCTAGATGACTGGGAAGAAATCCAATTTATTTGCTAAATCAAGAGATTGATTGTCTTACAGCCACAACTCCTCTATGTATCCTAAGCCTCACATTTATGATAATTTATTTGGAAAAATTAGCACATAAATATAATGTCAAGTTTTTTGTGGAGAGCCCACTCATCTTGAAATATTCTCACTTGTGTCATGAACACAGGTGTGTTGTAAATTTAGATGACATCTTAAAAATTTTTTAATTATGATGAGGCATAACAAGCCTTCACACAAGGGGCTGTTCCTCTGTTCTGCTTGACCCACAGACATGGGTAAAACTGCGAGCTCTGAGTTCAGCTGCTTTCTGTTTCACTGTGTCTACATTCACCTGTATTTTGTTGGAAAACAATGACTTTGGAGACAGGCAGATCTGGTTTAAAACCAAATTCTTTACTTTCCGCTCCTGTAACACTGCCCAACACATCTCATCTCTCTGACCCTCCCTGTAAAATGTTGATAATGGCACCGTCTTAAGATTGATGACAATGCACGTGTATTGTCTGCCACAAGGTATGTGATCAATACATAGTAGCTATTATTCCTTGCAAAAAAATATCTACCCGATGATGGGATATTGGATTAAAAAGCAACGAACAAGAATGGAGTAAATAGCTCAATTTTAGTCAATGAAGAAAATGTCATTTAGGGCACAGACACCCATCTTCTCTGAAGCGGGAGGTGATATCTCAGCAATCTTCCTAACAGAAGGGGAGCATGTGCAGACAGTGAGATGCTGTTCAGGAAGGCATAGTCCCTTGTGAGAGCAAATCGCCTTTCCACAGGGGGATCCATCATCTAACAACAGTTTATAATAATTCTCTATTGATAAGACCTGTGGGTTTTACAGTTTCAGAACAAATGAAACTACGACTTATGTCTTGCAATTTGTATAGTTGATTTCATGTTCGACTGTGTTTTGTTCAATTCTTTTATTCTTGTTTTCTCTCTGGAAAAGAGGATTCTGCCCTCCATCACATGTTGAAGCAGACTAGGCAGGAAGCTGGGGGCACAGAGCTCGTTGCTAGGGTTCTGTGATGCCCAGCAGTGTCTTGGAAGCACCTCTGCCTTTCCAACCTCTTTTTGACACTGACTCTTATTTTTCTTCCACTTATCCATCACCAGACAGGATTCCCTTCGCCATGGTAAAACATGGACTTCATCTGTTGCTTGTTCTATGAAGACATAGAGCAGACCCGGGCAGTTGCTTCCTTCATGTTATCGTCCAGAGGCTGAAGGACAAGAGCAATATCCCCAGCATTGTAAAGTCCGCTGCTGACTCTTCCCTGCTGACCCAGGGCCATTTGCACAATCTGACTCATTTATGAAGCCACCTCCTCTAAGAACTCTCCCCATCATCCTGATCCCACCCCTCTTTTCCATCTGTCTCTTGTGCACAGCATTCCCACGTAGTCCATCCTGGCTCCTCCATAGCACTTACGTCATGCTGCCATCTGTTTACACCACCACTGGATCCCGAGCTCCTGGGGGGTAAAGAAAACATGTGACTCATCTGTCTTTGCATTTCCAGGATCTAGAAGGTCACCTGGCACATGGAAGCAGCATGGGCACCATCCAGAGCAGCCAGGTCATCATGTAGTGACTAAATGAATGCAGGGCTTTAATCCCGTTCACACCTCACTGCATTGCCTTCCTGTGGCCAAGATAACTCAGCCACGGGGACCCAACAGTTGTTGAAAGGACTCAGCTGGCTTCTGCACATGCAGGGAATATAGAGAAGGTCACTGTCAAACCCGAGATGCTTTTGAGGCAGAAACCGTACCCGGGGACAGCAGGTGTATCCAGGTACACTGGGGTGTGTGATCACCCTAATCACAGGGCATGGGAAGGACAGTGGAGGCAGACACCACTGAACTGGTGCCAGTCAAAGCAGTCACGTCCAATACGACAGGGGCTGCGGAGGAGCTGGGAGAGCTCAGCTGAGGTTTGCTGGTTGAAAATTCCAGAGTCCACCTCTGGGTAACTTGAGCAAAAGGGGATCAGCGGGGAGGAATTGGGGATGGAAAACATGGTGGGAGGTCAGGTGTGATGCTGCAGCAGCTGGGATGGGCTCCTCCAGGAGTCAATGAACTTGAAGTCAATGGACCTCAGGATGCAGGACAATGAGCAATGAAGTGGACTTCAAAGGAACCACGACTAATTGTCCTTCTCTGTTTCTCTGCCCCAAGAATTCTAGTGACAGGGAGAAGGCAGCCACCCGGCCTTGCTTGAGTCCATGAGCCTGCCTTCCCTCTTGGGCTAAGTGAGGGCTCATGCTTGTTGAATATTCAATTAGACTTCACATCAGAGAAAGCAGTAATTTCCAAGTGGAAACCAGGGTGTTTTCCACTCTCATTTTTACCTCTTCAGCCTTCCTCTTCTCCATCTGGAAATGCAGTAGCTCCAATTGTGAGCAATAGCAGCGATGAGTTGCTCGCTTAGTCTGTCTTTGCTTATTTGCTACTCATTAATCTCTCCTACTCTCGTTGTGATACCAATAATAACTACTTAAATATAAATAATAATGGCATTAAACGCCAATCATATAAAGCTTTTGGATATGTTCTTCTTTAACAAAGGGACAAGGGCTTTCCTCATAAAAGCTTTCTGTTACCAAATTGAGGACATAATTGAAGAGTTCAAATCAACCATATTTATTTATTTTTGTTTCATGGATGATTGTGGGGAGTTTTTGCATGGTATCTGCTGATTATATTTCAGAATAAATATGTTGATTAAGTTAAAATGCATGAATGGGAAGTGAAAATTATATAAATTCCCTTTGTTTTTCTTGTGCCTTTTTTTTTTGTTAAAGAAGACTTGAGAAATGCATGAGTTGACACTAGAGTCTCATCGCACTTTATCATGTAAATGCATATTTACAACATTTTAAAAAGATGGATTATGCAAACTGTTTTGGGACATACAAAAAAATGTAGGATATTTACCAGCCAGAAATTTAACATGTTTAGAAAATGTTAAAATGAGAAACCCTAAGTGCTCCTCCTACTTGGAATGGTTGACTGCACAGTGTGTGCTTTATTTAGACAGAATATGTAGGGGAAATTCTTAAGCAATGAGAATTGCAACCAGCTTCCAATGTTAAATGTAATCATTTTAAGTTTCCTGCTTGCTTTTCTTTAAAATAGTCACCCCTATTCTTGGAGATGTTTCTAGGATGTCTTCTCTAGAATAAGGAAAAGCTCGGTGCTAATTTAGGGGAAATGTAGATATGAATGAGCTTTTCCTGGACTTGGTGATGTCAGGGTTTCCGTTCTTGCGCATTGGTTTTCCTTTACATTTTGTCCCCTGTCCCCTGAGGCTTAAGTGCCCAGTGGGGCAGGGTGTTGAGCAGGCAGGGTCAGGCTGCTGCGAGATGCAGTTTTCAAGTCACCCCCAACCCAGGACGCTGGAGCTCACTGGTGAAATGGATTGTGTTGCCTGGAGAATTCCCTGGCATGAGATGCCTGGTTGCTGGGAGCAGGGACCAGAGAGCTTGGAGGAGAGCACCGCTCGCTGGCCTGTGGGAGTCTTTCAAGAACAAGGGAAGCTGTGATGGCCGAAGAACCCCGACTTCCTAGCTTCAGGAGAAACTTCCTGCCTGAGCACTCCAAGAGCTGCCAAGGCTTTCCCAAGGTGTGTTCATATTTCGGGGGGCAGCCGCAGACAACTTCAGTTCCTGTTCCCTGCAGGAAGTGAGGCTGGGCGTGGGTGGTGTCCCAGCCAGTGGCCTTCAGGACTGCGGGTGACAGAACAGGGACGTGGCCAGGAGAGGTGAGCCGGGCTGCCAGGGCTGCTGTCTCACCGTCTGTCTGAAGGCTCCAGTTAACCACAGCCCTCCTTTCTCTAACCACATTTAAGAAACACTTAAGAGGCAGACAGAGTTGGGAAGATACAGAGCAAAATATCATTTTTATGTGGGTAAAACTATGGGAAAATGTGGCTTGTTGGCCAAGTGAGTGTCTTCTTATTTCACCTCCAAATTAAAAAGACTTGCTTGCAAAATCACAGTACACTGGCTGCGGTGCCCAACTGCCCTGCGGGGTTGGCCTCTGAGAATCACTGCATAGAGAGGCAGTGCTACACAGGTGCCTCCTGCAGGCAGCGGCTCCCACAGTTAGAGAAAGCCAGAGCTGA
Organism: Callithrix jacchus; assembly: GCF_049354715.1. NCBI lineage: Eukaryota > Metazoa > Chordata > Mammalia > Primates > Cebidae > Callithrix > Callithrix jacchus. The sequence goes on from NC_133508.1 coordinate 10,570,007, forward strand.
TTCTGTCAACCTCTTCCAGATCTAGACCTGCCAGCCAGATGACCCAGGGAGGACAAAGACCAGTGGACCCAGAAGAGCTCGTCTTACAGAGGGTCTTCCTCTGGGAAAAGGGAGGAAAGAAAGCATGCTCCCTCCCTGATCCCTAGACCAGGTCTTCGGCAGTGGGAAAATGCCTGACCACAGCCACGTGTACATGTGGGGAGATGAATCTCTGCTCATCACCCTGTGTTCAAGCCAAGGTCTATGAGACACAAATGTGATGCAAAGCAGGGTCTCTGATTTCAGGAGATTGCAGCCCAGCTGCAGCAACCAAACATATGGGGCAGCTTAGGGAAGAATTCAAAATGTATTATTAACTGCTCAAATGAAGGAGATGGATGGTGGGAGGTTTATAAACTCAGAGAGGAAGCAGGGCAGGCCACAGAGCAGAGCTGGGCTTCCGGAGCAGGTCCTCCAGGTAGAACTGAACAGATGGGCAGTGCCGGGAGAGGAAGAAGCGCAGGGATTCCTCTGTGTGTGTATAGTGGGGGTGTGTGTGTGTGTGGTGTGTGTGTGTGTGTCTGTGATGTGTGTGGTGTGTGTGTGGTGTGTGTCTGTGTGTGTGTTTGTGTGTGTGATGTGTGTGTGTTTGTGTGTGGTGTGTGTGTGTGTCTGTGTGTCTGGTGTGTGTGCTGTGTGTGTGTCTGTGTGTGTGGTATGTGCAGGAATGAGCACAATGTACAGAGATATGTGAAGTGCGTATGCATGTTTGTGGTGTGTGCAGAGATGTGTGAAATGTGTGTGTGTTCGCACTTGCGTGCGTGTACAAGCGAGCAGGAATGATCACAGCATCCAGAGATCTGTGGAGGCCTGGCCTGGCTTCGCTGGAGAATTGCAGCGATGGAGAAAGAGAGAGGCTGGCATGGATTTGGGCTGCCTGCCTTTGGTGAGGGTTGAACACACACACACCACCGTGATGACTGGCTGACCACATTCTTTCTATAGCTTTGCCTCTAGGTTGGGACAAATCCCATAACCTTGATTACCCATCTGCCAGGTAGGCACTTCTAGTTTTGATCACAGCTTTGCTGAAGGAGCAGCCTTATCTGTAGCAAAGTGCCATGATGCTGTGGCATTGAAAAGAGGAGAAGCCAGCCGGGCCGTGTCTGGCTCCCGTGAGGAGTGCTGGCTAGGTCTGGGATCTAGGTGACCGGGTGACCAGTAGTACCACCGTGCTAATGGACAGTCTGATAGGACAAAGGTGGAAGTAGTTTGGCAAGGAATGGGTACGAGTCTGCTGGGATAGCAGTACTGTTGGGAAATTCCAGCTGTCTAGACCCTGTCAGGAGTTATCTGATGAAGGCTGGGATTTGGTGGGATTTTCTTATGTATACCCCACATCTGAAGTTTATATCTCTTTCTTAAACCTTCGACTTTTCACAGCTTTGTGTTGAGTGCTGTCATGTGTATTCAGAGCTAGATATAGATAGATGGACCCACACAGACTCATCTCTATCCATGTCATTCTCGGTAACTCACCCACGAAATATTAATAACCATTAATACCCAAGGAAGAATCAAAGAAAAAGAAAGTAACTTTTTAACTCAACCCAAAAAGAAACTTGATGACATGTAATGAAGCCATGACATTAATTTATACCCCGTCTCCACAGTAACTGCCTGTTAGTGCTAGGTTATTCCATGTTAAAATAACACGGAGATGCCTGTGCCATCATATTATGTAGAAAGAGACAAAGTGATACACAAAACATGCTTTAAGTATGACCATGCAAAATTTCCCCCAAAATCTATGCTTTGGGTTAAGTAAAACTTGGAAGGAGTACTGTAATATTTTCAAATTAATTAATTAATTGATTAATTTTTTGAGACGGAGTCTCACTCTGTTGCCAGGCTGGAGTGCAGTGGTGCGATCTTGGCTCACTGCAATCTCCACCTCCCTGGTTCAAGCGATTCCCCTGCCTCAGACTCCCACGTAGCTGAAACTACAAGGCACCTGCTACCACACCTGGCTAGTTTTTTGTATTTTAGTAGAGATGGGGTTTCACCATGTTGGCCAGGATGATCTCGATTGGAAGGAGTACTTTAAAAATATGTTTATTTACTTCTCTTCCATAGTTTTTACATTTTCAAATGCCTTTAAGGAGGAAAACCTATTAAATGAATGTCTTCTCTGGAGGCTGGGCTACCAGCAATCCAGTGAAATTGTTAATTATTCTAAATCAACTCGTCTATCTATCCCAGGTCTTTTACTCAAAGATTGAAATGAGATGAGGGTTTCAGGCCAGTTTTCCACTTGCTGTGCTCTTATTCTTGCTGACGTGATGGGCTGTGAGTGTTCCACTAATTTGTCTTGAGTATAGGCTGACCTCAGCAAGCTTTGTCACACCCAACATCACTTGGATTCATATGGGCAGGCTGGGCGCCAGGCCCCGTACTTGGCAGCTCTCCTCTGTGTTTGAAGTGAAATCTGTCTTGTAGATGATGCTGAAACTATGCTGTAGAGGCTGAAATTGTTCTCCGAGCAAGGTCCAATGCTTAGGACTGGAAAAAATTATTGCATTTGGATGTAGTGCGTTTTTCTACAGCGTGTAAGAACCTTTTGTGTAACTCAGTCTCTGCCTCCTGTTCTATACTTACCGCATCCGATCGACATTCTGATTCCCAGCAAGGACACAGACCAGCCCCTGCAAATGTCTGTGCAGAGCTGAGTTGTGTTAAACTTGGATGTTTAGCCATGTTTTGAAGTGGAGCAGTAAGTGAATGACAGGATGTCTGCAAAAGGAAGGTCTGCCACTTGTCCTGTGATAGTTTAGGCTCTTGAAGATTGAAGGCACATCACAGTGAGTATTCCTTGTGTGTGAATAACCTACAGTGCTAAGGAATATAAAAATAATGAAATTGTAGAGGGAGTGCCTTGAGGATTGTCAGCGTGGAGTTGCCATTTGTCCTTCTATCTCATCCCACGTAAGAAGGCCCTGTTCCCTCAAGTGACAAACGTCCATCACCGAGGGGTTCCCAGGCCCCCAGCATCACTCTGAGCCCAGCAGGTGCAGCGGCCAACAAGCTGGTCTCAATCCTTACTCTCCACACATTTAATTTGCAGTGTGCAGGACAGACAAAAAGTAATTATGCAAGTGAATAAGCAGTGGATCGCAGAAGTCTGTGTGCTAGAAAGTGACTGTGGGCTCTTGAGATTGGTGATTCAGAAATGGCCCCTGCTGGAAAATGACGTTTAAGGGGAGACTTGAATGACAATCAGTCAGTTACGCAGAGATGAGAGCTTTCCAGCCAGATGGAATCATTACTGAAAAAGCTGCAGAGGAAGAATAAATAGGAGATGTGTAAGAACCGTGTCTGATGCAAAAAGAAGAATCACGGGTGCTGACGTTGACGTTAGGAGCAGGTGGTGCTGTGGGGCCCAGGGTAGATAGCAGGGCTTTTTACTGGGCGCAGTGCTATGCTGTGGGAAAGTTGGAAGTAGGAGAGTAGCTTTGTGTAATTTTCCTTTAAAGCGTCCTTTTTCCCTGTGGAGCACGGTTGTCAGGAGGACAAGAAAGAAGCAGGGGGCTCAACAGGAGTCTTGTGAGGGGCATGGTGACCGGTCAGCAGACACTGATGTTTTTAGACAGAGGATGGAGGAGGCCGCTGCTCACTGGGCGGTGTGTGGATCAGAGAGGAAATCCAGCCTGGGCAGGATGGAGAAACCCCGTCTCTACAAAAAGTACAAAAATTAGCACACACCTGTGGTCCCAGCGACTAGGGAGGCTGAGGTAGGAAGATCGCTTGAGCCCAGGAGGTGGAGGCTGCCATGAGTCGTGATTGCGCCACTGCAATCCAGCCTGAGCAACAGAGCAGGACCCTTTCTCTAAAGATTTGCAGAGAGAGAATTGATGGCGATTCCAAGGTTGCGGTCCGAGCACTGGGACAGATGGAGTTGTCATTTTACTGTGTTGGTAGCTTGGGAAGAGTCAGTGGGTGTAGGGAGGTGGGACAGAAACTCCTTTGGGGAAGTTAGCTTTAGCTTGTCCCGAGGCCTCTCCCTGAGGCTTGTAGGCAGCATCCTCCCCGGTGTCCTCACAGGATCTTTCCTGAACACCTCCGGCGTCTCCTCTGTGTCTCAGTGCTCTCTTCTTTCATCCTGGGTGAGATGGAAAGATTGCAGGTGCTTGGGATTAGGCGATTTGATTTTCTTTAGCAGTGTTCTAGGCAGAGGCAGAAAAAGTACTAGAGGAGCCTCCCAGGCTCACAGAAACCCCCTTTCCCCAGGTCTCTACAGGGGCAGCATCTGGGTGGGAGACACCAGGTTACACGAGGCCTGGGATTTTATTTGATTGCAATGTTTTAGCGCAGCTGGGAGAAGACTGTGTTGGAAGCTGCCCATATTTAGAGCAGGGCTCCCCAACCTCCCGACTGCACGCCGGCACCAGTCGGTGGCCTGTAAGAAGCAGGTCACATAGCGGGTGAGCAGCAGGCCAGCAAGCCAGTGAGCCAGGCTCCACCTGCATTTACAGCCGCTCCCCATTGCTGGCTTCACCACCTGCCCTCCACCTCCTGTCAGACCAGCAGCAGCATTAGATTCTGACAGGAGAACAAACGCTGTTGTGAACGGCTCATGTGAGCATCCAGGTCACAGGCTCCCTATGAAAATCTAATGACTGACGACCTGAGGCAAACAGCTCCATCCCGAAACCACCCCCCACCCCAAACAAGCTCCAAGAAAGAATTGTCTTCCACAGGACTGGTCCCTGGTACCAAAAAGGTTGGGGACCACCGCTTTAGAGCCGATGGTTCAATCCCATGTCTGGTGGACCCCTGTTTGGGTGACCTTGGAAGCAGACTTGGCTTCTTCCAAGTTTAAAGCAGTTTTTAGGTGGAATGGCATGAAGCTGCTCTTACTCTGTTTTTGAGAAAAATGGCAACGTGTATGGCTCGACCTTGTACTTAGAACTGAAATTCCATCTCAGTGAGCTAGAGGCAGGATGCACAGCTGCAGTGCCCTCCCTCTATGTTCTGTAGTTCAGAACTGCGTGAAGGTTGTTATCTGTGGGAACTCTAACAGGAAGACAAATGGGCGCAAATGTAAGCACACATGATGTGAAACAGACCCTTCCTGGCCAACCGAGGCACTGGCACCTCAGGTTTGCTGCCCATCAGGTCTCCACCAGGGCCTCAGAGATGGACTGAGTGTTTCAGGCAGGCAGCTTGCACCCCAACCTCCCTGCCCCACTGGTACATTCCAGGACCCATGCAGCTGGATTCTCAGGCAGGCAGCTTGTCCATGGTTCTCCCTGCCCTGTGAGTACATTCTAGGACCCTCAGAGCTGGACTCTCAGGCAGGCAGCTTGCCCCCCGTCCTCCCTGCCGTGCAAGTACATCCTAGGAACCCTTGCCTTCTGAATTATATCTTAATCAACTAAAATAAAATCTAAGCTCTAATTAAAAAGCATTTCTAGAAATCTTTTTACCACCTTCTCTAGCAGACCAGTACCTAGCACACAAACCTGAGGAACAGATCGTCTTTTAATATCTTACCCTCTATGTGACAAAATTATTTTCAAATTATCATAATATTAAACAATATTAATGACCAGAAAATACTTTGAGAGTAATTTTTTAAAAATTCAGATTCATATATCTCTATATAAATCATGCTAGTAAAAAATTAAGAAAAATATTACATTTCAAACATTTGATATTTTATGCATAATACCTATTATATTATATTACATAACTAATACAGTATGATATAATACAATATCTAACATTGTGTTATACTAATAACTAATACAATATGATATAATATATATTACATTATATATTTAAACTTGGACTTTAGTATTTTGTTAACTGTCTGATATAATACTATTAAATATAAATGATTGTTTGGTAGCCAAAATATTTTTGCTAAAGGCAAAATTTAGACAAATCATAGCACTGATTTAAGGTTGTATATTTCTGGGTTTTAGTTTTGTAAAATAATAATTAAAAAATGATTAATTTCAATTTTATATATATTTTTCTTATTTAGCATAATATTCCATATCTGAACTAAAATTTGCATTTGTCCAACAGAAATAATACCTCAAAATTTATGCTCTTTCATTGTTTTAAATCCAAAACAAGCAGTCAGGTAAAATGAGGGATCTGAGGTCACTCATTTTCTTGTCCTCCTCTTTGCAGTCATTGTGCTCTTGCTGTTCATTTGGAATTGACCCTTTCAATCCAGGAGTCCGTAGGACCCAAGGGCTGGAGGTGGGAGCTATGCTTAGAGGGAGCTGGAGCCATTCTGGGCTGCGTGGACCTCAGTCCTGGATCCGCGATTGTAGCTGGTCAACACATCGGGGCTGGACCCACGGTTCTGGCGTCTGCAGTGGGTAAGCAGAGGGTAAGGAGTGGAAATGTCCCAGTCGGAAGCTTTATGTAGTAGCCATTTCAAACATAAACCAAGGAAAGATCTGCTCTCCCCCCCACGGAGAAATAACTCATTTCTAGCAGTGACAGCATGACATGGCGATAATACAGAACAGACCAACTTTTTTTCGATTTTGTTATTGGTTTCAAAATCTTCCAAGACAATGCACCTGCTTTCTCTCACATCTGCGGAGTGTTCCCGTGCCTGCCCTTATGTGCCATGCTAAGTCTTCCCAAAACTCCCTACAGTCTCGATGCCCATAGTCATTTAGTTCCTCCTGAACTGCTACCCGTTCCACGACAAAGTCAGGTGCGCACGCTAAGGAGTAAGTTAGAGAAACTGAGCTTCGTGTTTAGAGTTCTAGGTAATGCACACAGACACTGCAGCCTCATCAGTATGAGCATCACAGAGTTCTCCTTCACAGCTACAGGGTCACAGCAGAATATGGATATTCATGTCACTGGGACATGGGGTCACTTTACAATTAGTGGGCACCCTATATCCTCTTACCTGAGGGATGTTGTGTATTTGTATCTCATGGGGGTACCTTATTGACAATAGCAGAATACAGCTGTCAAGCAAATTGATGGGGAAAAAATGACATAATTTGAAAATAAATTACCCATTAATGATATTTCTCCCACAGGCTTATCTGGAATACAAAATAACAGCTGTAGAATAAGTACGTTGATTAATACTGACTCACAGAAACTCAGTTTTGAAGCCTTTATTGTATTTCTGAAGACATGAAGAGTGCTGAATCCCATACCTGAATTCCTTGGAGCAAAGGACGTTTTAGAATTCTAAACTTTCAGGCTTCACAAAGGCAGCGCTGAGCCTGTGTTTTATAACAAGTTGTATAGAAAGTGTCTGGGCAGTGCTCAGGAATGAAATACAGTTGGTCCTCATTATTTGCAGATTTGATATTTCTAAATTTCCTACCTGATAAAATGTATTTGTAACCACAAAATTAACACTCACATTATGTTCACAGTTGTTCACAGACATACGCAGAGCATCAGAAAACTAAAATACATTGTGCACCACCTGCTGTGCTCGCATTCCCAGCCAAGGCTAAGCCAGGCGACCTATGCCTTCTTGTTTCATCTCGTGCTGTGAACAGGTTTCCTTTATAATACCTATTAAGAGCACTTTTTAGATTTTTATTTATTTGGTTTTTATTATTATTATTTTATATACTTTTTGAGACGGAGCCTTGCTCTATCACCCAGGCTGGAGTACAATAGATTTCAGCTCACTGCAACCTCCTCCTCCAGGTTTAAGGGTTTCTCCTGCATCAGCCTCCCACGTAGCTGGGATTACAGGTGCCTGCCACCACGCCTGGCTAATTTTTATGTTTTTAGTAGAGATGGGGTTTCACCATATTGGTCAGGCTGGTCTCAAACTACTGACCTCAAATGATCCACCCGCCTCGGCCTTCCAAAGTGCTGGGATTACAGGTGTGAGCCACCACACCCAACCGCAAGAGCCATATTTTTAAAATTCTGCATTTCTGTGCTTTGTTGATGCTGATCCTGTTTAGGATGGCCCAGAGATAGTGAAGATGTGCTGTCTCCTGTCTGCGTCTCTGACCACAGAGGCCATGATGTGCCTTATGGAGAAATACATGAGTTACAGAAGCTTCACTCTGGCTCATATTCCAGTACTGCTGGCAGTGAGTTCAATGTTCATGAACTAAATGAGGTGTCTTCAAACAGAAACACACATAAAATGGGGCTATGCATTGATTTCTTGATGAAAATGTTGAGACCCGAGGTTTTCAGGAACCTAACCTTGTATTTCCCCTAGGAGCGAAAGTTCACTGTTCACCAATTCAGTATTCACAGAGACTTTATTGAACAGAATTACCAAGAATAAACAGAATTAGCTGTATATGGAGATCTGCTCTGAGAAAAATATGAATATTCACGTGATAGGAGAGATAATGTCTTTAAATAGCTTTATCTTGGTTTAGGTCAGGTTTTGCCGTTATAGTAACGAGTCGATTGACAAGAAGGATACACACTGAGAAATGCATCGCCAGGCAGTTTCATTATTATGTGAGCATCACAGAGTGAATTTAACCAATCTTGATGGTGCAGTCCACCATCAACCTAGGCTACAGGGTATGGCCTATTACTCCCAGGCTATCAGCCTATATGGGATGCACTGGACCGAACACTGTAGCCAGTGGTAACGCAGTGGTATTTGTGTATCTAAATATACTTAAACATAGGAAAGTAAAACCATGTCACTATAATCTGAAGGGACACTGTCATTTATGTAGTCCATAGTGGACAGAAATGTTACACAGCACAGGACTGTAATTAATTTAAGGTTAAACAAGATGCCAAATGAATTAAGAAAAAGAAATTGGTTTCAAACTTTCTAAAGTTTGTAATTGTACATAGGGGCCGTGATAGCTGGTGGAAGACCTTCACAGTCTCTACTTAACAAAATAATGTGATGAATTTGCTTAGCATGTTGACAGTATATCTATGAATAAAGGTTTTGTTTCTTAAAGTTTTTAATTATGGAGAACATATTCTTACAATTGCTTATATTCTTATTTGGTTTGACAAACCTTTTTTTGTTTTCTAAGTCATGAGAAAGTAAGTTTCAATTGGGCACTGTTGCCTTATCACAGATCCCAGGATAGTAAGGTACAAATTACACGAGATTTCCTAAAGCCACTTCTTGCTCTGTTAAGAGGGCATAGGCAAAGCGCAGAGAAATAAAATCAACAGACACCATTCAGATCTCACCTAAATTAATAGTTACAGCTTCCCACTCCATCAGATCATTCATCAGAGCTGCTAATGAGGAGTAAATTAGTTGATTTGAGCTGTACCTCCTTCTCTCTCTCTCTCTCTCTCTCTCTCTCCCTCCCTCCCTCCCTCCCTCCCTCCCTCCCTCCCTCCCTCCTCTCTCTCTCTCTCTCTCTCTCTCTCTCTCTCTCTCTCTCTCTCTCTCTCTCTCTCTCTCTCTCCCCTGGCTCTCCCCTGGGGACAGTGCTAATGAGAAGTGAAATGAACAGAACCTGGCCACAGACCAGAAGAGAACCTGCAGCTGACTGGCCCCTGCTCACCTGGCTCTGAACAATGAAAGGCTGCCTATAAAACAGGAGGAAAAAGAGGAAATTATGTGCAGATGAATGACAACATTTTATTTAAAGTAAACTCCATGTTAGGTTTACTCTATCAATACATATGTGTACATTTTCAAATTAAAAATAAAACCAAGAGACATTTCTGTAGTTGGTGTGTATTTAGAAGTTAAGATCTAACACTGTATATTTAAAAGGCATCAGATCTGCTTTTGGGTCTTGGTTTTGAGTATCTTTAGTTGTGTAACATAATGTAATATATATTCCATCATACATATTTTATCTACATATTAATTTAGATATACACATACAAATATACATAAGATATATATTAATATATAGCTTATTAGACTAAATATATTATCTATCATAATATATATTAAATTAATGTATTATATATTACTAATATAAAATAATATTAGATATAGAGCAAATGATTAAAACATATATATATAGAGAGAGCAAACAACAAAGATGAAAAAGCAGATCTGATGCCTTTTAAATTTAGTCTTAGATCTCAATTTTCAAATAAACACTGATTACAGAAATTCCTCTTCATTTTATTAATTTGAAAATATTTACATATTTAAAAGTTCACATGTTATATAAAGTATACATTATACTACATAATATATATTAATATATTAATTATATAAATTAATATTGTATAATATATAATAATGTTATGTATTATATTAATTGTGTATTGTACATTATATTATAATACAATATAGTTAATAATATAATTAATATGGTTATGTAATATATTAATTAATTATATAATTGACCACATAAATTAATCCCTTAAGTCAGTCATATAAATCAATCATATTAATCATATAAAGCAATCATATGAATTAATCATAATCAATGATTATGGTCAGACCAAGGGTTGGTGTGTTCTCTGGCCTGTCTTATTCCCAGCTGTGCAGCTAAGCACGTGCACTCAGAGGCTGCAGGAAAACCAAGACAAGGCTAAGCAAAGTCTGTGAACACGATTTGAAAGTTTGCTACTTAGGTGTCTGCGTTTGCTTTTTGATAAACTCTGAGTTTGCATGGGATGAGGAGCCTAGAGGCTCAGCTACCAAGAACATATTTTATGATAGATGGCGATTCCCCAGTATTTGAGAACCCATGAGCAAAAGCTAAGAATGCTTCACGCGACTAGGGACTCCCATTACAGTGGATGTGAAGCTTTTGAGATGACAGTTAATAGTTCATATCGGTAATCCAAAAACAAATGGAATCTCTGTGGGTACATTCTGTACAAATTAGTATCCAAATTCTGCAAAGCCATACCCCCAATAAATTAATCATTTTCTTTTATTAGACAAACCATGAACATTTGTATAGGGGAAGGTGCTTAGCTCTTAATTGATTCATCCTTGCTACTTAGAAAAGTGTTTAGTTAGATTGCTTATAATTGAGTAAGATTAAAAAAATTTTTTTTACTTTACTAGACCAATTGCTTTGCTCCAATACTGTTATGTTCATTGAATTGAGCGACAAGATCCTTAGAAAGAAATAAACAATAGCAAAGTACTCCTTCTTTGGGTCCGTTGTTTGAAATGGTCTAGTTCTGTCGCCCAGACGTGAGTGCAGAGGCATGATCCTAGCTCACTGCAGCCTCCAACTCCTGGGTGCAAATGATCCTACCATCTGGTCTCCTGAGTAGCTGGGACTACAAGCATGTGCCACCAGGTCCAGCTAATTTCTTTCCATTTTTCTTGTAGAGATGGGTTCTTGCTTTCTTTCCCAGGCTGGTCTCAAACTCCTGGGCTCCAGTGATTCTCCTGCCTTGGCAGTCTCCTAAAGTCCTGGCATTACAGGTGTGAGCCACCTCGCCTGGCTGCAGGATACTTTTGGATCTTCAAAAATTATTAAGGGCTTGTAAATGGTCCAATTCCCAGGACTTCCCACTTAACAGGATGTCCTAGTCTTCAGCGTGTTCATGAGCCACTCTGCCTTCAGTACACGTAGCTGAGGCCAGAGGGAAGGTTGTTGGGAAATCCCAGGACCACTGAGCAGCCTCAGGGAAGGGGTGCCTGTGGGTTTTCAGTGCAGCCCGTCCTCTTCTAAGCTGTGAGCAGTTACAGATGATCCCAGCAAAAACGTGCATTTTGGTTAAAAGGTTTTGGTTCCTAATATCTCCTTTTCACTCTTTCTTATTGGTTCTGTCTTTCTTACCTGATCTTCTTGCACAGCACCCACCTTTTCCATTCTAGCCCTTAGCATATTAGCCAGGGTTCTTTTCAACTCTCTAGTCTGAGAACTTCAACCCCTCTGCCATGAGTGACTCTGGTTCTGATGCTCACCTGCGTGTTTTGTCTGTTAGTACATCTTGTAGTTTTGTGTTGAAAGCAGGACACGATGTACCGAGATACTGCCTCTTGTGGAAGTTTCTACTCATAAGTGAATTTCTGCTCTGGCAATTTGTGAGTCTCTGTATCCACCTGTCTCTCCAATTTGGGGAACGGAGATTTGCACTGTGACTTCAGTTCTCTCTGGCTCCAGGAAGTTGTTGATTTTCAGTTTGCTGCAGCTTTTGTTCATTGTTTTAGAATGGAGTGACAACTTCCAAGCTTCTTACACATGTGCCAGAAACTGGAGTGTGCATGGCTGCTCTTTATCCAGCAAGTTTTGGCTACTCCTTAAATGGGGTATAAATGGCCCTTGTCATTAAATAAAGTGGCTGATAAAGACACATTTTGGAGACAGGTTGAACAGAGAGTATCCACACAAATGTGTGAGCTCACTCATGTTGGTCCCTCTCCCCAACAGCACCCGTACACACTTCCCAAATAAAGCTTCTGCTGGCAATGTGGAATTTGCTGAATATGGCATATTTTATTTGGCCTTGTAGACATTAAGAGGAACGTTGAGGAAGCAGAGACAAGCACCTGGCCCCTGATGCTGAGTGGAATGAGTCTGACACAGAAAGGCAAACACCGCACAATCTCAGTCACAGGTGGAATCTAAAACTCCAGTCTCATACAAACAAGAAGTAGAAAGGGGTTATCAGAGGCTGGGGAGCAGGAGGGGCAGGGAAAGGGCACCATGGAACAAAGGGTACAAAGTAAGAGCAGAGGAATATGTTTTCATGATTGATTTCACTGCTTGGTGACTGCAATTTATAATCATGTATTGTATATTTCAAAATTGCTAGAACACATTTTTTACATTTTTGCCACACACACCAAATGATAAGTTGGTGAAGTCACAGATATGTTAATCTCACTTTAATCTTTCTACAATTTATATGTATCTACACATCAAAATATCGCATTGTGTCCTACTGATATATACAATTATTAGTTGTCAGTTAAAAGAATAAACTAAAAAACTTGAAGAAATAAGATCTTGGAGGCAGCAGTCAAAATGTTATTCAGTCTAGAAGAGATAACACTTATTCTCCGTGACTATATTATCAAATTATGTACCTCTAGGCTAACAGTAAACATCGTACTGCAGAATGCACAGTGCTTCGTCTGGTGTTTGCTGTCACCTATAAATGTTAGCCATGATAGTGAGTGTTTCATCCTGTTCTCTTTGCTTATGGCACAGTGCCTGGCACACGATGGGTTTGCTGAAGGAAAAAGAAAAACGAATGAACTCCATTATGTAAAGTGACTGACCTGAGACTCTTTCGTCTCTCCAGAAAATAGAACTTGAGAACATGGGCTTACATTGGTACAGTAAGTTGAAGTTAATTATAGGAAATAACCCTTCTGGTATTTCTGGGAGCGTTTGCTTGGAAAAGTCAAGCACTTTATTTCTCATCAAATATTTAAGATTGGGAAGATTTAATTTTAATCCTACTTGATAGTTCTTGGGTCAACTATAAAATTATAACATTTAAAAGTCACTTCAAAGGTTTTTTCTTTTATAAAGATTATCCTGCTTGGCTTAAAAAAGAAACATATCATTATTGGAGGAATCATTCTATTGTTATATTCACTCGGTAGCTTTGCTAAACACATTAACCTTGTCCCGGAGATAATCCACTTGTAATATCCACTGCTTCCTCCGGATCTCTGGGTAAAAGATGAGCAAATTCCTTCTTAGGTTCCTTTTTTCCCCCTAGTGGTTTCTTTTAAAAAAGAAAACCTAGTTAGAAGTGAAAACGTCTTTTTCTTTCAATTCAAAAATAATAATACATGCAAAAAAGTCGTCGGGTGAGGTGTCCCCAGGTCGGCGACGGATAGAGCTCTTGTAATTAACCAGTAGACTTCCAGGTCCAGCTCCTACCCAAGTTCAAGTCCAGACAAGGGGTTAATCAAGTGCAAAGCAGCTTCAATCAGTGCTGAGTGACAGACGCAGGAGAGTCCCGTGGCAGAGAACCCGGACCGTCTCCATGCCCCATCCCCTCCCTCCCTCTGAGTCTTGGTGAGAGCCGCTTGGGCAAGAATTGCCACCGAAGAGCCCCACTCCTGGAAGCCTTCATGCTCCCCGACCCCACCACCCACACACGGGGGGCTGCCAGTGACAGAGGACAGCGTGGGAGAAGGCAATTCCGCATAGACGTTTCCACCGAAATGGGTTATTTCAGCCTCGTTGGTCACAGATTCTGTGGTTTTCCAGTGATTCATCTTACTATTAATAATGTCAGAGAATTTTAGGCCCTTGAATTAAATAATGATAAATAGGAACCATGGAGTGCGCCGGGCGAGGCCGTGCTGTTTATTTCAGCGTGCAGCACTGTCAGGCCTGATAAATCGGCTCCCTGAAATAGTTTATAAAGTACTGAATTGATGTGGCCGTTGGTGAGGGAGAGAATTAATGTTACAAAATAGGCCTGCAGCCTAGATTGGATGAAAGCAGAGGAAAGCCTTTCATAGAAATGCTGTGTCTGTGTGGGAAATGGTTGCCACCAGAGGTGAGCTAGCTCCCGGGGGAATAATGAGCTTCTGTGATCTTGGGGGCGGCAGGTCAGGGAAGAGGAGCCGGGGGGCCGGGAGGACCCAGGGCTGGCAGCGGGAAGGGGGCTTGCAGGCTGTTCTTTTATAGTCCCGAGCGGGAAGGATGAAGGATGCAGGAGAGAATGAAAGGCTGTTGAAAGAGGGAGTGAGGCTTTGGCTCTGCATGGCCGTATTTACAAGCTTCATGTCAAAGAAAGGCACCCAGGCCCCGTCCACACTGAGATCCCCTTCTCTCCTCCCACTTCCAGGCCAGATTCAGCACAACAGCCCAGACAGCAAGGTGTCTTAAAGTCCTGTCATCCTGAGGTTTAGGCTACCCATAGTAATTATCTCATTAGGTCTTTACGAGCAAATAAGGCTGATTGATTTGTAACATTTCTGTAACCAATAACATTTTCGGAAATGCTTAGGGCACATGAGGGAACAGAAGGCGTTGGAATGTGGTAATTTATAATACCATGAAAATATTCATTCCATCATTAGTGGCATTTTCCTAAAATTGAAGCTTGGATTCCAATTTGTTTGATGATGGAAAGGAACAAAGTTTCAATGTGTCTCTGATGAGTGCACCCAGACTCAGTGACTCACTGGGCCTGTGAGAATCATCTGAAGATGCAATAAAGGGCTTTCTGAGCTCGCCCTCCGTGCCCTTACTCATTTAAGACACGTGTATTAACGTCTTCTCTAGAGAAGAGTAAAGCAGACCAACAAACCCCCCAAATCCCTCATATTTGAATAACCTCTCATGTTGCCACAATATTTTAAAAAAATGAACAATGTTACACTTTTATCAAAATGGGTTGACACAAAGGCAGCAGCCCCTGGAAATCCAGCCCCAAGAACACCTCGTTCACCACACTTCACCTTCATTAGGGCTTTTATGAACACCCACAGAAAATATGGAAGACAGGCTTGCCATTGATAGTGACTTCTGAAAATGTAAGCTAGAAACGTCCATACACAAAATGGCTAGAAAACAGGCCGGGTGCTGTGGCTTACTCTCTAATCCCAGCACTTTAGGAGGCTGAGGCAGGCAGATCACCTGAGGTCAGAAGTTCAAGACCAGCCTGGCCAACTTGGTGAAACGCTGTCTCTACTAAAAATGCAAAAATTAGCTGGGCATGGTGGCAAACACCTGTAATCCCAGCTACTTGGGAGGCTGACCAGGAGAATCGCTTGAACCTGGGGGGCAGCGGTTGCTGTGGGCCGAGATCGTGCCACTGCATTCCAGCCTGGGCGACAGAGCAAGACTCTGTCTCAAAACAAAACGAAACAAACAAACAAAACACAAAATGGCTAGAAAATGTGAGCTGCATAAAATCCAATCTGATGCGTACCAGGGTTTCATGGAAGAGTTGCTGTTTTTAAAATTTTTTTAGGGGAGCACTGGGGAGAGTTTGAGGAAAGAAAGGTTGTGACATGGCTGTTTCCTGGAGCCTCAGTTCTCTTAGGATTACACAGATCACAATGGGAAGGTGTTCAGTAGATGCCAGGGAGTCTCTGCACATGGAGCTGTGTCTTACCTCGACAGGGATGATTACACTTCTCCGAAGTGCTAAGGAACCAGAAGACCAGACACCATGAAGCAAACAGTTCCCAGTGGATTCATCCACTTGCAGGATTGCGCGTCAGATTCTTCATTTACATGAATTTCATTATGTCTGTTAAAAGGTCCCCACAGAGTCCACCATGACTGACCAGTGAGTGAAACAGGAGGGTGGGGAAGAAAGTGAGGGTAAAACTAGCAGGAAGTTGGCTCTATCAAGGGTCTGGAATGGCAAGGCAGGGTTCCCATCTCGCTGCTCGCATTAAACTCATGACTTCAGCAACGTGCCCCGCTTCTTGCCTCCCCAGCTTTCCCAGAAGAACCAGCCTGTCAGGACCAAGGCACGTTCCTTCACACTTGAGACAAAGTCCTCTTTGGGACTTGCTCTTTCTCGTGCCATCTTCTCCTAGGACAACCGTTCTGGAAACTAAGAGGTATTTTCCCCATGGCCCCCGTTCACCTGCTTGGATTAGAGATCATTGAACAACATGGAGAAACTCCATCCCTGCTAAAAAAAAAATACAAAATTAGTTGGGTATGGTGACGTGCACCTGTAATCCCAGCTACTCGGGAGACTGAGGCAGGAGAATCACTTGAACCTGGGGGGCGGAGGTTGCAGTGAGCTGAGCTCTCGTCATTTCACTCCAGCCTGGGCAAAAGGAGTGAAACGCCATCTCCCAAAAAAGATCAAATCAGAGCTTCCCTTGCTCGGCAGAAATGACCTGCAAAGCCCAACCTGTGAGCCTAAGGCCTTTTCCAGCCTAAAGGAAGCCCCTTCCACAGCTTGTTTCCTTACAGTAACTAGGTGGACCCTGGTGTCAAAGCAGGAAGCCTCTGCCTCCGAGGAACCTTCCCTGTCCTGGCAAACTGGGACCTTTTTTGCCCTAAAAATATAAGACTCTCCTTGCAGATGCCTTGCTTCGAGTGTGAAGCACCAGCATGGGCTCAATTTTTTTTTTTAATTTTAACCAGTTTTTGCATTTTTGCAGACTTCACCTTTTTAAGTCAGACTGCCACATCTAAAAGTGTAAACTGTTCCCTCCCTCGAATGATGAATCAGTGAAATTTAGCTTTTCCAGGATGAGAGGGGACCGGCCACACAGCGAGGTCAGTGCTCAGGCTGCACTGAGAAATCTTGCTCCTGTGAAACTGAGACGTTTCATCCCAAAGCTGCGACACTCTTGGTTTCTATAGTTCTCTTCTCTGGTTGGTGCGGTTCCCTGGTGTGACCCATCTCAGCCCTTCCGCTTGGTGCTGTTGACATCCTCTGCAGCTGATTTTCTGCCTTGCTTAGTGGGCAATTCTAATTGAAGAGGGCAAAAATAAGAAATGTCAGCTTCTCCCCCAGAGGCAGAACCTGCCATTTTGGGGGCAGGTTTTTCATTTTTGGAGAGTCTCTTTATTTACAGTCAAGCCGATGGCCACGTTCAAGATGACTGGTGCTGCTGAGTCTGATTTTCGGATTGGCTTGCTGCTACTCAGCTGTGACTAATCTGCAAGCAGAGGTAAACAAGGTGCCCTGGGATTTAAAATCTTAGAAAGATGATAGGATTTGGGCAATTTTTCTGACCTGAGTTAATTTGGCTTATCTGGATTAGGTCACTATGGAGTTAGCTTTTCTTACTCAAAAATAATTGCGTCATTGGTGGTAAGCTGTATGGCAAGCTAGACAGAGAAAACAAAAGAAGGAAGCAATCACATATAAGTTTCTCACCTAGATATGCTGCTGCTTGTGATAGAAAAGCAAGGGGTGTGTGTTTGCATTCAGCTTGTCGGGCGACATAGGGTTCCCCTACGTCTGAGGGAAGGCATTGATTTCGAGAGCCATCGTGGGTGAGGGATGGAACACTCTAGATGAACTCCCTCTGTCTGAACTGATTGCTCTTACAGGGCTGACCAACCTGAGCTGCGTTTTACATATTCAATTTAAAGCACGTGGTTAGCTTAACCCAAAGGGTTCACCCTGACGTTTAGGAATGGAGAACTCCTGGAACTTTCTTGCTCTCTTTTCCTGATGGTTGGAGAGCTCTCTAAATTGGGAGTAATCTTGCATAGCCTGTGGGCTCCTTGATGTGGGCCGACAAGGATAAAATGTGGCAGCAAGTAAGGGGTTGTTAAATGTAACAGGCAAGCCATGTCAAAAGCCGTAAAGCAGTGGGTGAGCGGGCGCTGAGCGGGGTTTTATGGACATGTCGAGAGCTGTGTCTCACAGCCATCCAGGCGCTGACGGCTAAGAGAAGGGGCAGCAGCCTGCTCACTGGATCCAATGGAGCCAATGCCAGGTCTGCTTTCTGCATCGTGGAATGGATATCAAAGAAGAATGAGACACACCCTATGCTTAGGAGAAAGGGAGTTAACAATTTAGAAGGGCCAGGTGCGGTGGCTCACACCTGTAATCCTAGCACTCCGGGAGGCAGAGGCTGGTGAATCACCTGAGGTAAGGAGTTTGAGACCAGCCTGGCCAATGTAGTGAAATGCTGTCTCTACTAAACATACAAAAAAAAAAAAAAAAAATTAGCTGGGCACGGTGGCGCATGCCTGTAATCCCAGCTGCTCAGGAGGCTGAGGCAGGAGAATAGCTTAAACCCAAGAGGCAGAGGTTGCAGTGAGCTGAGATTGTGCCACTGCAGTCTAGCCTGGGTGACAGAGCAAAACTCCATCTCATAATAATAATAATAAATAATTTGGAAAGGAGTCAAGATTTACGGCTATCCAATGACCACAGATCTAGACAAATAACAGCATATGAAGTGGATAGGACTTGTCACATAGGAGAGTTAAGAAGCTCAGAGGAAGTCCTCTCCATTCTCTTCTCTGTGCTAAATAAGAATAAAATGTGCACAGCACCTCACAGCCCAGGAGGTCCAATGAAACGTGGACCCTGCCTGTGTCTTGCACGTCATCTCATGAGGCTGTGCCACATGCTCGCCATGCTGCTGTCACGTCAGTTTTCTCTGTGTTGCTTATATGGGCTGAGATGTTTCCTATGCCAGGACCCTTGCACATGCTTTCATTCAGGTGCCTGCAGTGTTTTTTTTTTTGCCTCCTTGTTTTTTTTGAGGGCTTACTTCCTCTATCTTAGAAACATACTAATATTGTCTCCCAAGGAAGGTGTTCCCTGTCTTCCATTAGAGTATAAGTCTCATGCCATCCAAAGAATGTCACAATTTATCTATTGTTATTTTAATTCTCTTTATCTGTGGGAGAATATATTACAATCTATAATTATTGTATTCCCTTTATCTGATTTTTGTTTTCAGCTACAATGTAATGTTAATGAAGAACTGTCTTTTTAAATAAGTATAAATATTCTTTTATACTTATTTTACATTAAATATAATTTATTATGTAAATGGCATTTGATATTTGCATGTATACCATTTCTCCATCTCAAAACAAAGGAGAAAAAGTTCTTTTTATATCTCATCACTATATCCTGACTTCAATTTCACTCTCCTCTCCTGAGAGAAGTAACTGCTGTTAACAGTTTGAAATCTACACTTTCAGACAATTTTCTATCCATTTGTAAGTTTCTATTGTATCTTTGTATTATGATTTTATTGATTTCTGCACTTTCCTTGATTATTTTCTATTACCTATTTTCTTTGGGTCTGTCTTCTTGTTCTTTGGGTACATTCTGAAGTTGAATGTTTAATTCATCAATTTCTGCCTTTCTTCTTTTCCATATGAATATTTGAGGTTAATTTCTTCCTAAGTAGGGTTTTAGCAGCATACCATAATTTTTAATATTTTTCATAGCAACTTACTCCAAAGTATTTCTCATTTACATTATGATTTCTCCTTTCAGTAATAAAATATTGTATGTGTTTTAAATTTATGAATTGTTTTGCTTTGTTTTTAGGTATTTTGTGATGTATTCCTAAATTAATTGCATTGTAGTTAGAGAAGTGAAGTTGACCTTTGAACAACATGGGTTTGAATTGCCAGGGTCTACTTCATTTCACCTCTGCTACCCCTGAGCCAGCAAGAGCAAGCTCTCCTCTTCCTCCACCTCAGCTCACTCAATATGTAAACAAGGAGGATAAAGACCTTTACAATGACCCACTTCCACTTCATGAATAGTAAATCTATTTTCTCTTCCTTATGATTCCAATACCATTTCTTATGTCTAGTTTTCTTCATTTTAAAAATACCGTACACAAAACATAACATAGAAAATATGTGTTAATTCACTATGTTATTGGTAAGGTTTTGGTACACATTGGGCTATCAGTTAAATTGTTGAATAAAAATTAGTCTGGGCACAGTGGCTCACGCCTGTAATCGCAGCACTTTGGGAGGCGGAGGCAGGCAAATCATTTGAGGTCAGGAGTTTGAGACCAGCCTGACCGACATGGTGAAACCCATCTCTACTAAAAAATACAAAATTTAGCTGAACATGGTGGCATGTACCTGAACTCCCAGCTACTTGGGAGGCTGAGGGGGGAGGATCACTTGAACCCAGGAGGTGGAGGTTGCAGTGAACTGAGATGGCACCATAGCACTTCAGCCCAGGCAACAGAATAAGAATCTGTCTCAAAAAAACAAAACAAAACAAAACAACAGCAAATATATATATATATATACACACATATACACACACACACACGCGAGCATGTTCTATATGTTATACGTATCAGCAAACATATATATATGTCTGTGTGTATATACTCATATATACATACACACACACACATGCACACATATGTAAAACAATTTAATGTTTTCTCAATGGGTATTTGTGTGTTTCCAGTTTTCCCTTACTAGGAATAAGGCTTTTATGAACTTTCTTCTCTAAGTCTCTTTGTGGGCATGTGTTTTAGCTTCTCTTGGGTAAACACCTTACGGTGGAACTTCTGATTAATTTGGTTCATGGATGTTTAACTACTTAAGAAACTGCCAAACTGGTTTTCAGAGCACCATTTTCCACCATTGCCAGCAGGTGTGGCACTTCTAGCTGCTTCAGTTCCTTGCCAAGTTCGAAGCTCCTAACATTTTAATTTTAGCCATTCCAGAGCTGTGTTTCTGGTATCTCACTGTAGTTTTAATTTGCATTTTCCTAATGATTAGTGATGTCAAACATCTGTGCTTGCGCTTATTTACAGGTGAAATATCATCTGTATCATCTCTTGTGAAGTATCTATCTGCTGTAGACTTTTGCTTATCAAAAACTTGGATTAACTCCTTTCTTTGACATTTAAGAGTTTATTATATATTCTGGACTCAAGTCTTTGTTGCTATGTATGTATTGGAAACATTTTCTCCTAGTCTGCAAGTTGCCAATTTATTTTTTAATAGTGTCTTTTGAAGGAAGAAGACTAACTCTCAAAAAAGACTGAAATACACACACCATGAAATTCTCCTTTCAAAAACGTACACGTAATTACCCATGTTATAGTTAGTGCTTTACAATAGGAAAGAGGTGAGGTAGGACTAGAGCAAGGACCAAACAGAAGAAGGCAGCGTGAGCTTCAGCCAGGGACTGGAGTGGAAGAAATGAATGGAAAGTAGTCCCAGATCTTCGTGGATGACAGAAGGATCCCAGTGATGCAGTGAGATTCATTGGAGCCATCTTTGGTTTTGAGTGCTGCCCAAATAGAGTTGTTTCGAGTGGCAAATGATTTGAATACCTCACCACAAACTTTCGGAGCAACACTAGAGAGTGAGGAATGACACATTTTGTCATCACTTTTGTTGTTCTTTTTTAAAAATTCTTTTTCTATTTTAAGTTCCGGGGTACATGTGCAGGACGTGCAGGTTTGTTACACAGGTAAATGTGTGCCATGGTGGTTTGCTGCACCTATCAACCCATCACCTAGGTATTAAGCCCAGTGTGCATTAACTATTTTTCTAATGCTTTCCCTCCCCCAACCCCACCCCTAGAAGACCCCAGTGTGTGTTTTTCCCCTCCTTGTGTCCATGTGTTCTCATTGTTCAGCTCCCACTTATAAGTGAGAACATGTGGTGTTTGGTTTTCTGTTCCTACGTTAGTTTGCTGAGGATAATGGCTTCCAACTCCATCCGTGTCCCCACAAAGGACATGATCTCATTCCTTTTTATGGCTGCATAGTATTTCATGGTGTATATGTACTATATTTTTAAAATTCAGTCTATCATTGATGGGCATTTGGGTTGATTCCATGTCTTTGCTATTGTGAATAGTGCTGCAGTGAATGTACATGAATCTCTGTAATAGAATGATTTATATTCCTTTGGGTATTTATCCAGTAATGAGATTGTTGGGTCAAATGGTATTTCTGCTTCTAGATCTTTTAGGAATCGCCACACCATCTTCCTCAATGTTGAATTAATTTACATTCCCACCAACAGTGTAAAAGTGTTTCTATTTCTCTGCAACCATAAATTCTGTTTTTTAAATCTTTGGCTTTTTCTTTAAGAAAGATTCTAGAAGTGGAATTTCTGGCCCATAGGTGCAGTTGTTATGAGGACATTTATGAAGCTCTTACCCATTGGCAGTCCAGAAAGCTGTTCCTGAGGAGGCTCCCTGAGCAGGAGGGGGTCTGCACAGCCCCCAGCAGGCACCTGCGGCATTGACCCCTCCTGGCAGTTTGCCCAGCTCCACAGGTAGCCTCACAGCCTGGAACCTGGGTGTCCTAGGGCAGCCTCGAGGTCTTACTTTGCCCTTCTGCCGTCATTTTTTCTCCCCTGATGTCACTGTGCTCCTGGGAAGACTTCCTTTTAGTTCCTGTGACCTGGTCTTCTGTTTGATTCATTCTTTCACTCATTTACTGAGCTGTCTTAGTTCATTCATTCAGGCTGCTAGGACAAAGTGCCATAGACTGGGTGGCTTAAGAACAACAGATACTGATTTTTCACATTTCTGGAGGCTGCAAGCCAAAGGTCAAGGAAGTGGCAGATCTGGTGTCTGGTGAGGGCTGCTTTCTGGTTCATTGAAGGAAACTTCTTACACCATCCTCCCATGGTTAAAGGAGCCAAGCAGCTCTCTGGGGTCCCTTTTACTAATCTCATTCATGAGGGCTCCACCTCATGTCCCAATCACCTCCAGTCTCCACCTCCTGATATTATTGCCTTGGGAGTTAGGATTTCACCCCATATGAATTTTGGGGGTGGTGGGGGGACATGAGCATTCTGTCTTTAGCATTCCCCTTTCAACACATAATTTCCACGTTTTCATTTTGGGTCAGTCACTGCAGTAGGTAATGAGGACACAGGGGTGCAAAATGCAGACAAAGGGTAGGAGAAAAATGGACATTCACCCAAGTGCTTCATAAGCAAGTGTGTAATTGCCGCTGCTGGCAGCAGTCTCCAAAGAATGCACAGGTAGATCTTGAGTATCCTGCAGAGGTGAGCCTCTGCTCCCCGGACTTGGGTAGCTTGGAGCCAGAACTGTGGCTTATCTCTACACAGTGGATCCTCAACCAACATTTGCTGAATTAAGTTCCCAGTGGTTCCGTGGAGAAAGAAGCCCGAGGCTGGTGGTGGAGGAGAGAAAAGAATCCCACATGGGAGGAAAGGAGGGGCACCAGAGAAAATGCTCATGAGAAAATGTCGACCACCCTTTTTGTATTCTGTGCTATTTCTTCTGCTATTTAAACAAATTTAAAAAATTTTAAAATTGTAGAGCGATCGGTTATCCTTGTAAAAAATTCTAGGATACAGTGGAAATGAAAATAAAAATGTCCTTCGAGCACTCCGCATGATGGAAGACACGTGAACTCTGAGATGACTTAGATGTATCTTTGGTCTTCTGGAAATTTTCATGGCTGCCTGGATGTTTGCAAAATACTTTAAATTCTGTTAGCACGCTTTTCTTCCCCTGGAGAATGGCATTTCCTGGAGATATTTTTAAATTATTTTTCTAGGAATAACTGGTCTAAGTGGCTCTCAAAATATCTTGTTCAATGGTGGCTTGAGCTTCAACGTAATTGTTACAAGGACACTTACAACGTTAGACTTATTGTCCTGGATGCTTGCTGTTCGAATGAGAAGTTTGATGCACGTGTTCCTGGAGTTTGCTGTCCTGCCCATCACGTAAACCAAAGGGCTGATATTGAAAAGAAACAAGCAAATCTTAGTAAGAAAAGCTATGTTTTTAGTGCTAGATCATAAAAAAAGGAAGATTTCTTTTTTTAAAAAAAAGGAAGTAAGAATAACTGTCTGCCTAAACTCGGTAGTAAAGGTTGCCAGGAAATGGTGCTGAACAGGAAGCTTTCAAACGAAATCAGGAGAGCTGGCCTTTGTGATTTGCAAATCACTGTCTGTTTAACCTTAAGAGCCATCACTCCCCTCTTCATTAGATTAGCAAATTAAAAGGTTCACAGAAACAGCTCAGTTTGGCTTAGTTTAAGTCCCTTCTCAGAAAATGTGAAGATGAATATGATACAGAAATCAATATTTGCCAGCTACAGGTAATCTAATGTGTGGCACATTTTCTTCCACTCTCCTCTTGGCTCTGGCTGTCCAGATGCTATTCCCACAATCCTTAAATCCCCAGCTTATTCTCATCACCATAGAAACACCTGCTGGCCTGATCACTTTTGACCAGTTGCCAGCCCGCTCTTCACAGCTTCAGCTCCTGCAGGGCAGAAGAGCAGAGGTGGGGAGTGGCTCTAGGAACCTTTCTCCTCTTGCATTATCTGTCTCCTTATGGAGAAATGCACCCTGAGGTTTGACTCTTCCTTGCATTAGCAAGTGCTTAAATGCTGCAGGCATGATCACTTTTGAAATACCTTATATAAATTTGGCCAGATCTAAGTTTTTAGCTAGCGACTTTCTCTCCCTTCAGAGTGAAGAAGTGTCCTCATTATTATATTTTTAAATTTTATTTTCCTAGGGTGGAATACACATCACATAAAATTTTCTATCTTAACCATTTTAAAGTGTACACCACTGTTAATTATATATTCACAAAGATCTTCATCAGAAGATTTTTGACTACTGATTTAATTTTCTTAATCATTTTGTGTCTTTTCAGATTTTCTATTTATTTGTTATTTGGTCTTGGTAGGTTTTGTGTTTCCAGGAACTTGTCTTTTATTCTCTAGGTGATCTAATGTCTTGGTATACAATTGTTTAAGTACTCTTTCACTATTTTAGTTCTGTAGAATTAGTCGTAATGCCTACTTTTATTTCTGACTACTAATGTGAGTCTTCTCTCTTTCATTCTTACTCCATCTAGCTAAAGCTATGTCAATTTTGTTAATCATTTTAAAAATCAACTTTTGGTTTTATCAATTTTTTTCATGTTTCTCTATGCTTACATCATTCATCTCTCCTCTAATCTTTATTATTTTCTTTGTTCCACTAGCTTTGGGTTCAGTTTTTTCCCGTTTTTCTAGTTTCTTGAGTTGTAAAGATAAATCATTAATTTGACATCCTTTTCATGTTTTAGTCTGTGTTGATAGTTATAAATTTCCCCCTTAACACTGTTTTCTTAAGTTTTGGTACATTGAGTTTCTGTTTCCATTAGTTTTTAAATAATTTTTATTTTTATTTTTGACCCATTTGCTGCATTCAAGCATGTTGTTTGATTGTTTAATTGTAAAATTTGTGATTTTTAAAAAAATTTAACTTCTGTTATTTATTTCTAAATGTATCTTGTTGTGGTCAGGGAAGATTCTTTGAACAATAGCTATTTTAAAAAATCAGTTGAAACCGAATTGTAGCCTCACACATAATCTATCCTGAAAAATGTTTCATGCACACTTGGGAAGAGTGTGTATGCTGTTTTGGAGTAGCATGTTCTGTATATAACTATTAGATCTAATTGGTTTATTGTGTCATGTAAGTTCTCTAGTTTCTTACTTATCTTATTTATGGGTTTTCCATTTATTGTTGGGAGTGAGATACTGAAGTCTCCAACTATGAGTTTAGAACGGTCTTCAATTCTGCTAGTTTTTGCTTTGTATATTTTGATAGTCTGTCATTAGGTATGTGAATGCTTATAAATTTTATATCTTCTTGTTGTATTTTACCTCTTATTAATATATGATATCCTTCTTTGTTTTATGTAAATTTTTATTTTAAAAGTCAATTTTGTCTAATATCAGTATAGCCACCTCTGCTCTCTTTTGGTTACTATTTTCAGAAAATATTAAAATCCTTTTACTTTTATTTGTTGCTTTGAATCCGAAGTGAGTCTCTTGTAGATAGCATAGTTAGATCATGCATTTTCATAAATTCTGCCAATCTCAGTCTTTTAATTGGAGAATTAAATCCATTTACATTTAAAGTAATGGTGACAAGAAAGGACTAATTTCTGTCATTTTATAGTTTCCTACATACCATATAGCTTTTTTTGTTTCTCTCTCTCATTTTTACATTACTGTCTTATTTTCTATTTAGTTGATTTTTATAGCGAAATACTTAAATTTGTTGTGTTTATATTTATGCTGTTAATCAAATCTGGAAAGTGTTAGCCACTATTTTATTGATTATTCTCTCTCCCCTTTCATTCTTCTCTTTCTGGGACTCCAGCAATGCACATGCTGCTGTTGGTGGCTTCCCAAGTGTTCCTTAGGTTCTGTTTACTTTTCTCCAATCTTTTTCTTTCTGTTCCTCAGACTCAATACTTTAAGCTGTCCTATCTTCGAGTTCACTGATTCTTTCTTCTGCTTGCTCAAATCTACCTTTGAATCTCTCTAGTGAATTTTTAGCTTCAGTTACTATAGTTTTCACATCCAGAAGTTCTTCTTTTATTTGTAGGCTTTCTGACTCTTTATTGATATTTCCCTTTTGTTCATACATCATTTTCTCAATATTTTTCTTTTGTCTTTTTTTTGTTGGAAAGTATATACTTGATTCTAGTCATCTAATTTCCTCCTTCACCAAGGTTGGCTGTTTCTTTGTTATTGTTTTTATTGTTTTGTTCCTATTTTAATTGTTTTAGGCCGTCTCTCTGCCAAGAATAAGCTTGAGTTGTAACCTTCAGGTCTTTTCAGTCCTTTCTGAGCCTTTCCCTGGGCAGGTATGGTTAATTTCTAGGTTTCCCTATGGATACATTTGTTTTGAATGTTCTAGTCTTTAATGTCTGGCTCACAAAAGGAGAGAAAGAAAAAATATAGAAGGAGGGAAAAGGGGTACCAACCCTTTAAATCCCCAGAAATCTACTTCAGCCAGAGGGAAAAGGACTTAAAAAATGGAGGAAGTTGCAGTGGCAATTGTCACTGACTCTTTCTCTGCACATCTGCCATCAAAAGCAGCAGTCAGAGCATGAATCCCTGATGTCTGGGATCAGTTCCTTACTTCCCACCATGTCTCTTGCAAGGTGCATGCAGGCTGATTCAGAGACATGCTAAGAGCAAAAATTGACCAGTATGAACTACAGTTTACCATCCAAGCTTTTTCTTGTTGGTTGTAAGCCTTCAATAGCATCTAGAGTTC
This sequence comes from Callithrix jacchus, assembly GCF_049354715.1. Classification (NCBI taxonomy): domain Eukaryota; kingdom Metazoa; phylum Chordata; class Mammalia; order Primates; family Cebidae; genus Callithrix; species Callithrix jacchus. Next base: position 10,597,354 of record NC_133508.1, read on the forward strand.
CCAAATAGTTACATCAGTTGAATTCTGCCATTGCAATTGTTGTCTATGTTATGGGATAAATTTCTAGTGCCTCCTTCTGTGCCATTATTCTCTCCTTGTTTTTCTTACATTTTCTCTCACTTTTAAGTTTCCATTGTCCCCAGAATACCCTTTGGATGGTGAGAAAATAATCAAGGTTGGAAAAGACTCTTCTGGGTGGAATGGTTTTAGCGTTAAACCAAGAGCTTCATACAAGGGAACATTTGTGCATGTTGCATTAAGGGTTGCTGTAGGAGATAGAGATAGAGGAAGGTGGTGGGTGATGTGGTTAGGCTTAACTCCACTTCCTAGTACAAGACATGGTATATATTTCCAGACGTTCTAAAATATATGCAGTGAGTCTGACATATGTACAGGTTAGAGATAAATATTAAAGAAGAAAGGAAAACTACGTAGAAGCAACGACTACATTGGCCCATTCAATTGATTTGGTCATCTCAGCTACTGAAACAATTGATGAGGATTGTGCCAGGATCAATCCAGCTGCTGAAAATGGTATTGATCATTCCAACAGTGAAAGAGGTTAGGTCTTCACGTCACACTGTAAAATGAAGTGGAGATTTGCCACTTATTCTCAATTTAATGCATACACTGTTGTCATTGCTTTTCTTTACGCCAGTGTTGCCAACTCTGTTTCTGGGATGAAGTAGTTTCAGTGTTTACCCTAAAATGCTTATAAACTCAGCCTGATCTCCCCTGCAAAATACATCTCGAATTTTGAGACCACTTTCAGGCAATTTGAATTAGACAATGTGATTAGGTATAATAACAACCATATGATGACAAGGAACTTCCACTGTTATGCCCAAGAAGGGAAATATATGGTAAACCATCCGAAAGGGCAGAGAAAAACTTCATGGGGATTGTTAAGCATAATCTTTTAGAGAAAATATTCTTTTTCTAAAAAGCTATTTTGTTTCCATTAAAATAAATAGAATTTGTTCACATCAAATAGCTTGATCAGATAGTTTCAACTAAACACTGTAAATAGGTCCTATTAATTGGGGGAGAAGGGAGGCACGTGGTTGTTTTTAGTTAATTTGGCTTAGCTGATTGGTTAGATCACAGTTACGCACTCTGGCTGCTAACATGGCCAAGCCACCAGCCCAACCCCATCACTATCCAGTGCTTTCTCCTCTATGAAACATGTGCGAATTTGACTTAGCAAAAAACCCGGAACAGAATTTCCAAGGAACAAGTGATATTAAAGATGGTGGATTGCTTGTTTGCTTGTGTGTAATTAAACATCACAGCTCAAGCTATATGAAGGGCATAACAGCCTCAGTAAAATATTTATATTTTAATGTAGTTATATTCACATGCTAAAAAAAAAAGCCAAAAACAAAACTTGAGAAGCAAGCCACCCACATTTTCATTTATTCTGAAATGCCTTTTTAGCCAAACTGCCTACAATTTCTAACATTAGCATCACTAGGGGGGACTACAATAATTTATATAGTTGACAGACATCAAAATGCAAATATTATTCAAGATAGGGAAGTCTACTTACTAGTTCAGTGGGACTCAATTCACTTGGCAGATAAAGATTAGTGAACAGCACCCAAAGAAATGAAAACAATCTTTGCTTCTCCAGGGAGGAGCAAAGAATAGAAGGCCAAGTCAGAGCACCAGAGGGCCCACAGCTGATGCACTAGCAGTTGTGGGTGCGTGTGCACTAGTGGACGTGGGTGCGTGTGCACTAGTGGATGTGGAGTGTGTGTGCACTAGTGGATGTGGGGTGCATATGCACTAGTGGATGTGAGGGGCGTGTGCACTAGTGAATGTGAGGGGCGTGTGCACTAGTGGATGTGGGTGCGTGTTTATTAGTGGATGTGGAGTGTGTGCACACTAGTGGGTGTGGGTGCATGTGCACTAGTGGATGTGGAATGTGTGTGCACTAATGGATGTGGGGTGCGTGTGCACTAGTGGTTGTGAGGGGTGTGTGCACTAGTGGATGCGGGTGTGTGTGCACTAGTGGATGTGGAGTGTGCATGCACTAGTGGATGTTGGGTGCATGTGCACTAATGGATGTGAGGGGCATGTGCACTAGTGGATGTGGGGTGCGTGTGCACTAGTGGGTGTGGTTGTGTGTGCACTGGCAAATGTGGCATGTGTGCCCTAGTGGGTGCGGGGTGCACTAGTATGTGTGGGTGTGTGTGTGCTGGAGGATTCAGGGTGGCACGGGTTCCAGATTCCCCAGGATTTTTAAAAAATCTAACCTTGGGCCAGGCGAAGTGGCTCACGCCTGTAATCCCAGGACTTTGGGAGGCCGAGGGAGGTGGATCACGAGGTCAAGAGATCGAGACCATCCTGGTCAACATGGTGAAACCCCATCTCTACTAAAAATACGAAAAATTAGCTGGGCAAGATGGCGCGTGCCTGTAATCCCAGCTACTCAGGAGGCTGAGGCAGGAGAATTGTCTGAACCCAGGAGGCGGAGGTTGCGGTGAGCCGAGATTGCGCCATTGCACTCCAGCCTGGGTAACAAGAGCGAAACTCCGTCTCAAAAAAAAAAAAAAAAAAATCTAACCTCGTCCATTCCTTCAACTCCCCAGATGTTTTTAGGTCATAAGGGTGAGGTCCAATTTTTGCAACCTGTAATGAATTGTACTCCTACCACTTCATTCAGCCTCCGCTGGAAACACGAAAACTTTTCCAGTAGTCCCGATTTTTTTTTTTCCTTTTGATACATGAATTGAACCTGATTTGTTTGTGGGTCCCCAGAGGAAACCAGGACCTGGGGAAAATCCCATCAGTACCTCAAGGGGACTCACATACACTGGGTACGCATTCCAAGCCCCACGTGGCATAGCTAGATTACACACCTGCGGGGCGGGTGGCCACACAGTCGCTCCCGGGGCGGGGGGTGGGGGATCAGGTGCAAAACCAAGTTAGAGGTCACCAAGCAGACCCCGTGCTGGAGCTTCCTGTCGAAGATGGAGGCCATCGCTATGTGACCACAGAGGATTATTCCTGTTTGTTCTCCTGTGGAAATGGATGCTGCTTACTCTTGACACTTTCTGGAGACTCTGTGGCTTCCCCGATGTTGTCACCTCCCAAGCCCACTCAGCTAAATAGGTGCTAAATGAAAAGGCGGATGTTTGAAGTGAACACTACAAACCGAATTTCAAACGCTTAATAAGGTACTGAAAATTACCTCAAGCTTTCCAGTGTCACAAACTGTAAAAATACAAATTAGGCTGCAAGTGCAGCCCAGCCGTGATGAACACTGCTACATGTGCAATAATCAAGCTCTCCTTTGTGGAGTCTATTGAGGGAGATTATTATGTGCGATCGTTCGCTGATCATTATGTGACGACCATTTCTGTAGCATTGATCTCCTCTGCCTTGTCTGTTTTGTGGGAGATGCTCACATGTTCTGAGAAGGTGATGTTTTCCCTCAGAGACAGCTCTTCCTGAAGCTCCAATTGATGTGAACCCTTACTCTCAGCCATCATCTGCACAGAGCCAGGATTCACAGTAAATCAGAGGAGCGGGGAGAAATAAAACTGGACGCCTTTCAGTTCCAATCACGTCTTGTTTTACCTCGCTCTGGCCACTAAGTCATAGGGAAATAATGGATTTTTATCTGTGAAAGTGAAGGAGCAGGTTTAAGATTTTCAAATTAAAAAAATGTTCTCCTTCTGCATTTTATGTGATAAATGGAAGGCTTTCTTTGAGAGAAAGAGGAAAGTTTCATTTTATTCAAATGCAAAAGGCTTCTTTGGAGACAGAAAACCAGTTAGTCTTTATCCTGGAAGCTTTGTAAGGAAGGTGGGATATGCATTCCTGGGTGTGTGGTTTGGTAGGGTGGTGGTTATCGCACATCTTCTCTGCGCAGGGCAGTCAGGGGCGCTTGCACACGCACCCCAGAACTTGCTGTAGGGATGGCATTGAGCAGGAGGTGTGGTTCTCCTGAGTCCAGCAGCCTGCACCCCAGGCCTGAAGCTTGCTGGGGTTCTCATGGGAAAGAACAAACAGTTTTTTTTTTTTTTTTTTTTTTTTTGAGACGGAGTTTCGCTCTCGTTACCCAGGCTGGAGTGCAATGGCGCGATCTCGGCTCACCGCTACCTCCGCCTCCTGGGTTCAGGCAATTCTCCTGCCTCAGCCTCCTGAGTAGCTGAGAACAAACAGTTTTAAACATGAGCATCTCTTTTCCCATTGTTTTTACAGGAACCATCCCCCAAGTTTAAACCTTTCTCTAAACCTCCTTCCAAGCAGGGTGATTGCTCCCTGGCTGGTAGTGGACACTGGCATGCCACACTTCTTCCAGCTTTACCTAAACACCCACTAGAGTGCTGGCAGCTAGGCTCAAATCTTGTGTCTCAGTGTATCTCTTTCACATGTACTTATTATTGTGCAATATAAAGACCAATGTGAAAATTAACACACAAAGTGATGACCTGGAATGGCAGAGGTGCGAAATGGGCTTGATGCTAGAAAATGTCTTCTGCTATAAGATTTACTCGATTTTCCCTAATTGAAGATACAGTTTAACTAGTTGAGTGTAAATTTTAAAGACAGAACTGTTACTCGATTTATCTGTGGATGAGAGCAGCCATTACCATGCTGTGGATGTCCACACTGCTGGAGGGAGACACTGCAAAGAAGCTCCAATGCCTCTCAGTCACTCATTTTCCCAGTGAAATGCCGTGCTGTCATTGATAACCGAGCATGGTTATGAAATGCTGGAGTAAAACAGCACTAGCCATTGTTTTAGGTGAGCTTCAAATATGGCAAGAGCTTCTGTGTGTACCCCCAGGAAATGAATGCTGCTCCGTCAACATGTTCTTACAATTCATCAGGAGGCAGCAACAGAGAAGCAGGCATCTCAGGAGGCTCTTCAGGACCTCAGATCACTAAGTTCCCTGAAAACACACAGTACACTGGGTTCCTGATGGCATGCCCTGTTCTAACACTGCCTTGTAATATCCAGCTCCAAAGTGTTGGCCAATATTTGGTTGGTGATATGGTTTTACTGTGTCCCCACCCAAATCTCACCTTGAATTGTAATAATCCTGGTATGTCAAGGATAGGGCCAGGTGCAGATCATTGATTCATGGGGACGGTTTCCCTTATACCATTCTTGTGGTAGTGAATAAGTCTCCTGAGAGCTGATGGTTTAAAAAGTGGGAGTTCCCCTGCACACACCCTCTTACTTGCAGGCATGTAAGACATCCCTTTGTTCTTCTCTGTCTTCCTTCATGATTGTGAGGCCTCCCCAGCCATGTGGAAATGTGAGTCCATTAAACCTGTTTCCTTTACAAATTACCAAGTCTTGGGTACCTCCTCAGAAGCGGCTTGAGAACAGACTAACACAGTTGGCTAACACGTATTTTCACAAAGCGTCTGCAAATGAACTATTCCTTCGATTTTACACATCTGGCAACAATATTCTGTCTTGTTCCCATTGAAATATATCTTGATTGGATTATACAATTCTTAGATCTCAAACTTTTCCTTCTGTTGATATGCTATTTCATTGCTTCTTGCATTTCCTATTGCAGAGAAAATTTAAATTAGCTTGTTTTTACTCCTTTTATTAAAAAAAGAATGTTTATGGGATTTATCATACAGACACATCGGCACATACACAGACACATAAGCATGCATATTACGTATATATGATTTCCTATATGCATTCAGTACGCTAAATAGTTTTTTCTTTTACAGTAAGTTGCTTTCACGCTTCTGTTGTTTCTTTGAGTCTACAACATTATATTCGTTGCTATCTGTCTGCATGCAGCAGTTGTTTTTATGTTTGCCTCTCCTGTAAAATGATGGGTCAGCTTGTTGATGAACAGGAAGTGTCCTGCCCATCAGAATCCATCTCTTGGACACACAGTTGTGTATCTCATCTCTTTCATAGACGTCCATGTGTTTAACGATTCAATTGGTGTTGATCATAGTAGAACCCCTTTTTCTTACAGGATTTGATCTGTTGTGAGACGAAAATGGGAACTTCTTGTTTTCAAGTTCTCCCTGATGTTGGCCATTTAAATCCATAAACATGAGAACAAACAAGCCAAGAATATTACACACAATTTTTAAAACTTGGAGAAGAGAGAAATAAAGGAAGGTGAGGCAGGAAAAGAGCCAGTAGAAAGTGCAGTAAGCGCAATACCCAAACAGGTGCAAGATCTGTGCTGAGTCCTTGGAGCCAATGTCGACCGTGACACCCTGTCTTCCAGGAATGGCTCCTGCAAATCCTGCAGTTCACAGTCCTTGACTAGGAATGGCTGGTGGGAAGCATGGCCCCAGAGCAAATACAGAGATGGGTTTCGAAGATCAGGGGCTGCAGCCTATTGTCGAGTCCCCTCCCTGTAATCCAAGCTATGAGAGGTGCATTTTCAGTTTTTACAGTAATGTGTGGAGTTCTAGCAAGCTCCACAAGTGGCCTCTGACTTTTTTGTGTTTGTGCATGTTTTTGGTGGAATCGTGACCTGATGGCACTGAACCTACCGGGATGGGTTCTCGTCTGCTGTGGCCCTTGTCTTTTGGATGCACACGTGACTCCGTCCCGGCCCAGTTAAACGCCTTCCAGTAGATTTCTCTGCCATTGAATGTGGTCTTCATGGTATTTTATAGGGTTATTGCTTTAAGTGTCAGACTGCCTTAGCCTTATCTTCTCTCTGCCCTGAAAACATCCATTTCTCCATGGAGCTCTGGTTTCTTGACAGCGGAAGATGGTGTTCCGTAACTACCATCCAGGCACAGAGAGAGCTGTTTCTCTAGAGTGACTGTTTACGGTTGTCAGAGCGAGATGTATGTGTTTCTTAGAAAGATGAGTCATGGATAAGTCATGAGTTTATGCGGATATGGCCAATTCAAGCCGAGAAGTAGCACACTTTCCCCTTAAGTCTTTGACTTTGTCTTGTAACTTTTATGTCTTAAGGTGAAAATTTTCTCCCAAAAGGCATTAACATAATTATTTATTTGCTTATGAATTTATTATTTATTTAGACAGAGCCTTGCTCTGTCACCCAGACTAAAGTGTAGTGGTGTGACCTTGGCTCACTATGCATTTCACCTCCCAGGTTCAAGTGATTCTCCTGCCTCAGCCTCCAAAGTAGCTGGGATTTCAGGCGTGCGCCATCACACCCAGCTAATTTTTGTATTTTTAGTAGAGATGAGGTTTCACCGTGTTGGTCAGGCTGGTCTCAAACTCTTGACCTCAGGTGATCTGCCCTGTCGGCCTCCCAAAGTTCTGGGATTCCAGGTGTGAGCACTGCGTCCAGCCTGGTTATGCCAGTAGTATTTTTTGTTGTTGTTGCTGTTTCAAGATGGAGTCTTGCTCTGTCACCCAGGCTGGAGTGCAGTGGCGTGATCTCGGCTCACTGCAACCACCACTTCCGAGGGCCAAGAGATTCTCCTGCCTCAGCTTCCCTAGTACCTGGGACTACAGGCGTGCATCACCACACCCGGATTTTTTTTGTGTGTGTTTTTAGCAGAGAGGGGGTTTCACTATGTTGGTCAGGCTGGTCATGAACTCCTGACCTTGTTATCTGCCCCTCTCGGCCTCCTAAAGTGGCCAGTAGTTTTAAAATAATACTCAAAATAGTCCAGACCCATTCTACTCCTGGTTTTGCCCATCGGGATAGTGGATGCACTGTAGGATTTGTGTGTGTATGTGTGTGTGTGTGTGTGTGTCTGTGTGTATGTGTGTGTGCTTTTATCACAGGAGGGTTGTGTGTTTCAAATACTGTTATAAAGTCTGCTGAGGTCATTCTTCTCTTCCTGTTTAAGCTTTCTACATGAAACACATCAATTAATTTGGTTCAATCCAGATTCCTTTTTAAAAATATTGCATAGATATATTTTTCTCTTATTAGATTTGAAATTTTAAAATCCTGTAAAATCTTTACACATTTCCATTCTCAAAATTATAAACAAGATAGGTGCAAAGAAATCTAGTTTCCTTTAGCATACCTACTTCTTTCTTCCCTCCACCTAGAGGCAACATCTTTAAGTTAATTCTTAGTTTTTGGTTATTTATTTCCCAAATTATCATTTATTTTATAAAGCAGTTAAACTGTTTTGTGGGAAATAACAAGAGCTCAACATGATTAGTTGTTCTCTCTCTTCTTTGTTGTTCAGCTGAGTCAGCAGAGGCCCAGTGAGACCGAGTCATCTTCCCAGAGACCTACGGTGGTCCAGCCAGTGGCCAGGCAGAGTCCTGGCTTCTGGACCCCACATCCAAGCCTCCCTGAGAGTGTGGGTCTCCGCTCCCCAAACAGGCAGATGCTGTGGAGCCTCTTGTTCATGGTGGGCCCGGGCCCTGGGCGTGCTGAGCACCCGAGACTCCGTGGTCTTTCTCTTCACAGTCATCCGCTAGTTCTTTCAGTATAAATGCAAAGCTACATGATTTCTATGACAAGAAATGAGAGGGTGAACACTTCCCGTAACATTCTATTTCACATATATTTGATATGTAGAAATAGAGAGTGGAAATTGCTCTGAACTAGGTTCAAGCCTGAAAATTGGTCATTTTTGACAGTTGAGTTAACTTCAGCTCACCATTTTGGTTAATAAATCCTCTTCAACTCTTGACAGACAGAAGAAAGCCACCGCTGCACCGCATAACAACCTCTGGTAATTGGGTTTCCTACCTGGGGTAAGTCTGCTCTCACTGGTACGTGGAGAAAAAATAATATGTGATATTGCTTTTTCAGTCACTCCACAGGGCAAGGTGACCTTCTTTTATCACACGATCTCCAAATTAATTTCATAGTTAGATGGCAGAGTAACAAAGGCTTTCTATCTCTGCCTTCTCCTTTGTTTTTTTCTGTTCTATCCCCTTCTCTCTTTCTCAAAATTAAGGTATACTAGGAGTATATGTTGTAATTAGTTAACGGTATTTTTCTGAGAAGTGTTCTAACCTACTCATTTTGTACTTAAGGAGGTGTAGCCCAGATTCTTCATCTATATTTTGAATCCATCTGATTTTCAGAAAGTTAATAACATGAAAATGTTTCTGCCAGGAGGGTGCTGCCACTCTGTCACTAGTGCGAAACTGTGTCCACACATCTGGGTCCTCCTTTTGGACCTCCTCCTCTTCCTAACAGTCAGCAGACCCTGTGAGACCTGATTTCTGATTATCTCTCTATGCAGCCGTAAGTTGTACAGTTTACTCTTGGTTCTATATTTTAGCAATGACTAGTTTCTTATTGTTATTTCTTCTTTTACCCCTATGTTTAATTGTGTTTCCTCTCCACCATGAATCTATTGGTCGGTGCAAAAGTACCTGTGGTTTTTGCCATCGAAAGTAATGGCACCAAGCTAGTAACTTTTATTGACAGAATGAACTTGAATTTCTTTAGGTATTTTCGTTGTTTTCCTGGGGTTCTCATTCTTCATTTTATTCATCTTGGTTTATTTTTCACAGTGGCATACACCGAGTCCATGAGTGGCTTCCTGCTTGTAGGATGGGGTGGGCATCATTTCTGGCTTACGCACCATGTTTGTTTGGAGGGGGTGCAGGTTGCACAGGAAATGCAGGGATACGTAGGAGCTTAGATTGGGTTTCACCTCTGAACATGACGCCCAGCAATGCCTCCGTGCGTGTGTCCTGACCATGCTGCCTTCTATGCCATTTCTCATTTCCAACTACTTACTTCCATCCATGCTGGATGGTCCCGATGCAGACCCCGGGAGGCGTCCTGGATGGTCCTGATGCAGACCCCGGGAGGTGTCCTGGATGGTCCTGATGCAGACCCTGGGAGGTGTCCTGGATGGTCCTGATGCAGACCCCGGGAGGTGTCCTGGATGGTCCTGATGCAGACCCCGGGAGGTGTCCTGGATGGTCCTGATGCAGACCCCGGGAGGTGTCCTGGATGGATGGTCCTGATGCAGACCCCGGGAGGCATCCTAGATGGATGGTCCTGATGCAGACCCCTGGAGGCGTCCTGGATGGATGGTCCTGATGCAGACCCCTGGAGGCGTCCTGGATGGATGGTCCTGATGCAGACCCCGGGAGGCGTCGTGGATGGATGGTCCTGATGCAGACCCCGGGAGGTGTCCTGGATGGATGGTCCTGATGCAGACCCCGGGAGGTGTCCTGGATGGTCCTAATGCAGACCCCGGGAGGTGTCCTTGATGGATGGTCCTGATGCAGACCCCGGGAGGCGTCCTGGATGGATAGTCCTGATGCAGACCCCAGGAGGTGTCCTGGATGGATGGTCCTGATGCAGACCCCGGGAGGTGTCCTGGATGGTCCTGATGCAGACCCCAGGAGGTGTCCTGGATGGTCCTGATGCAGACCCCGGGAGGTGTCCTGGATGGATGGTCCTGATGCAGACCCCGGGAGGTGTCCTGGATGGATGGTCCTGATGCAGAACCCGGGAGGTGTCCTGGATGGTCCTGATGCAGACCCCGGGAGGTGTCCTGGATGGTTCTGATGCAGACCCCGGGAGGTGTCCTCGATGGTCCTGATGCAGACCCCGGGAGGCGTCCTGGATGGATGGTCCTGATGCAGACCCCGGGAGGTGTCCTGGATGGATGGTCCTGATGCAGACCCCGGGAGGTGTCCTGGATGGATGGTCCTGATGCAGACCCCGGGAGGTGTCCTGGATGGATGGTCCTGATGCAGACCCCGGGAGGTGTCCTGGATGCATGGTCCTGATGCAGACCCCGGGAGGCGTCCTGGATGGATGGTCCTGATGCAGACCCCGGGAGGTGTCCTGGATGGATGGTCCTGATGCAGACCCCAGGAGGTGTCCTGGATGGATGGTCCTGATGCAGAACCCGGGAGGTGTCCTGGATGGTCCTGATGCAGACCCCGGGAGGTGTCCTGGATGGTTCTGATGCAGACCCCGGGAGGCGTCCTTGATGGATGGTACTGATGCAGACCCCGGGAGGCGTCCTGGATGGATGGTCCTGATGCAGACCCCGGGAGGCCTCCTGGATGGATGGTCCTGATGCAGACCCCGGGAGGCGTCCTGGATGGATGGTCCTGATGGAGACTCCAGGAGCCTTCCTGGATTTTTCTACCATCCATCCTTTTCTCTTCCATTTCATCTGCCTGCTTCGGTCAGCAAGATTCTTTCAAACATAAGTCAGAACACATCGTCCTTCAGTCCAAAATCTGTTCAAGGCTTCTGTTTCCAGGATCAAGTCCAAACCTCAGACCCACAGATCCTTTTTCATCCTCCCGCATTCTGACCTCGCTAATGTCATTCATCACTTCCCCTTGCAAGCTCGTGAGATAGTCCGTGCCTCCACCTGAGGCAGTTCTCTCAGGTCTTGGAGGGCTTGTCTGGGGTTCCCAGCCTTTGTAGACTCGGTTCCTGTTGCCTGGAAGCACTCCTCCCCACAGCCACTCCCCTCCTCATCCTTCCAGAATCGGCTTCCACTTCTCCAGGAAGATTCTTCTGACCTGAGCCAAATCCCAGCCTAGACTCCCCCACCTCTGTGCTTATTAAATTTCGCAGGCTGCAGTGTAACAACCTGCTTGACTTTTGCCTTTCCTGTGAGATAAGCTTGGTGAGGGCTGGGTGTTTTTCTGTCCTTTCCTCTGCATCTAATGCTACGTTTTAATAAACGCAGGTTCAATGAGCCATGAGTAGATAGTGGGAGTAACAAGGGCTGAGTCTGAGTAGCCGAGCAGGGGCCTGGCTGCAGAGGCCCCATGTACCGCGTTAGGATTTTGCATTTTTCTCTGCATAGGGTGCCACTGAAGGATTTGAAGCAAGAGAAGAACATGAGTGGATTTTCACTTTATACATGATCCTGGCGTCCTCATGAAGACATGTTTTAGAGCAAAACGGAAGGCTGAGGGACAGACTGGCTGCTGTGATGCTGTGTGTACCAAGAGTGAGCTCTGAAGTGTGGCAGCGAAGACGGGGGGATTTGCAAGATGTCAGGAAGCAGCACTCAGAGTGCTTGATAGTCAATAGCAGGTGGGGTTTAACACAGAGGGAGAAATCACGGTGGCTCTCTGCTTTCCGACTTGGTTACTGCAAGAGTGAGATATGAGGCATGGAGGTGGGCAAGGCAGGAGGAGAGGGGAGACAGAGGGGCACCTACAGCATATCCAGGTGGAGACAGGAAGACATGTGTGGCAGGAGGAGAGATCTGTGAGTAGGGAGGAAGTACAGGAGAGGCCGAGGGAAGCACCAACAGATGGATGGGCATGGGCTTGATTTCTGGCTCTGCCTCTTAGCAGCCAAGTGTGTCCACAGGATGACTCACCACTGGAACCCTCAGTTCCTTCTTCCACAAAATGGGCATGACAACATCCACAATGGGCCTCATCCACAGGACAGATTATAGATGAAAACAGAAGGTTCACCACACAAAGGATTTAGTCGTGTCTGGCCATAGGAAGTGCTCAAAAGGCTAATTACTGTGAAATGACACCAAAGATCTATGTGGGTGTCATCAGCTTAGTGAGGTGGTGGTTGTAGCAGTGGGAGTGAATGAGAAAACTTAGGACAAGTTTAAAAAAATGAGAGAGTTGGTGACTGAATTCTGTGGGGACAATGACATTGGGGAAGGCGAGGTAGGAGTCCACAGAGGAGATTGACTGTAGCCCCACAGTGAAGCAGAGACCACGGGGCGTGACCGAGGGCAGGGGCGGGAGCAGCTGGAGAGCAAGGAGTTGTGATAATGGAATGTTGTTGGTTCGGGGAGAAAGAGGTAAGGAATAAAGATGGCTGGGGCAGGACGCGGCAGCTGGGAGGCAGGTTTCATAGGAGCAGGAAAATGCCAGAACTGGCTCGGTGGGTCAGGAATTAGAGAAGATAGTGGAGAACAAGGGGGATGTTTCCCTGATGGGGCGTCAGGGAAATCTCAGGACTGGGGTCTCTGAGGCAGCCTGGGCATCGCTATGAGGCCCCGAATCCCTCCTGTGAACAAACACGGGTTTCGATTGCTGCATCCTTGCCGAGCAACCTCACCTGCATTTTCCAGCAATGAGCTCCTTGAAGTCTGATGCCATTACGAGAGTGTGACTGTCTTCCTGCTCTCTGTGTTGGGGAAATGAGCTCTCATTTCCTCTTCTCTGTCATGTGCTGATGCTGCCTGAAGAGCGGGTTCCAGAAGAACACACGAATGAGCAGGTGTTTGCTCAGAGGGTCTACGTTAGCAGGGATCCTTTAGAACCCCACGTCAGTGTTTAATAACCGTTTCAAAAGAGCCATGTGGAGATTCTGCATACTCTGCCTTGCAGGCCTCATGACTTTAGGGGACTACAGCGTTTTATTTAGTCAATTTATTCAAACTGCACTTTGAAGCACCGATTTTTAAAATAAAATTAATGATTGAATTGATAAAAAAACTATAATTTTCATTTGATAATTTAAAATATCCCCACTTTTCTAATCATCTCCACTTAAGTAGTACACTTACTTTTTAAAAGTTTTCGAAATAAATGATGGAAGCTTATCATACTTAAAGATCTAAGTGTTGACACAGTGAATTATCAGGGTAGAGGTCACGCACTCAAGTCTGGAATCTGCCAGTACCCAGCTGTTTGACTAAAACTGTCATTTAAGTTCTCGGAATCTTCTTTTTTGCTCTCTCATAAAATAAGTAGGTTGAATTACATTGTATTTAAGATCCCTTATAATGTTCTGTTATATTTCCAGAAAAATAAACAGCAATATGATTTGAATTTAAAAGACTATCTCACTAAATCTGGGGTTGCTATACCTAGATGACACCTTGTTAAGTGTGAAACGTGGATTTAAGGCAAAAAATGGCAATAGTATTTTACAAAATGAGCAACAACTTTTGGAACTCAGTATTTTCACATGTGACCACATTTTCTTTCTCTTTTCTGGGATACCCAGTAGCATGATAGTAAAAAAGAGTTTTGCTCTTGTTGCCCAGGCTGGAGTGCAATGGCACGATCTTGGCTCACCACAACCTCCGCCTCCCAGGTTCAAGTTATTCTCCTGCCTCAGCCTCCCGAGTAGCTGGGATTACAGGCATGCACTAACTACCATGACCAGCTAATTTTGTATTTTTAGTAGAGACAGGGTTTCTCCATGCTAGTCAGGCTGGTCTCAAACTCCCAACCTCAGGTGATCTGCCTGCCTTGGTCTCCCAAAGTGCTGGGATTACAGGCATGAGCTACCACACCCGGCTATTATTGCCTTTTTTGAAATCCTCTGTCACTTTTAAATATGATTTATTATAAGAAACCTCCATTTTATATTTGGAGAGGCTGATAAATTGTCTATAAGCCAAGATGCTCTCAATGGTCTTATTTAAAATATCTGTAGACACCTTGCTCTCTGAAGTGCAGGCTTCTTTAAAATGAGCTTCCATCAAATCTATACCTTGCTCTCTGCTATTCATTGGTCTGGTTCAGATATGCACATATCAGAACAACTGAGCCAACTGTTATTGGTGAATTCTGATTTATTTTAGAAAATTAGCTTTAACCGGTGCCTCCAAAAACATTGCAAGATGCCCCGGGGAAGACCAGGCTAGAGTTCAAGTCACCCGCTCCACTTCCGTCTCTGCCAGTGATTGCCGGAGGCTGGCTGCTGGGGTCTCGGCCGTTTCATCATCACACCAACCCCTGACCCTGATGCTGGTTCAGTGCATTCCTGGAATTCACTTAAATGCTCTTACAACCCACTCGCCTGCCTCTCTCCTGTTTTGAATTCCTTTTCAATAAAGAAAAGGCGTAAAGAGACGCCTCTAATGGCTCTAATTTGTTAATAATGGGTTTTGTTTAAAACAGAAATTGGTCCTGCAAAGGGGGTGACCTCCTTTCTTCTCCTCCCAGGGCTCCTAGTTGCTCTGGCGGCTCCATTTGTTACAGGGCTCACTTCACCGGGAAAGGTAATTACAGCTGAAATTAAACTCTATGGACTGTGTCCCACCGCCTTCTCCTGCACGCGCACGGGGAGGCTGGTTCCTGTGTGTTCACCTCTTGTTTAGAAGATTCATGTTTATCTAATGTGAAGTCAATATTATCGTCGGGGAGAGAGTTAGGGGCTGCTAACGACCTTCTGGGAGTGCGCCTGCAGGCCCGGGCCACGCTCTGCTGGCTCAGAAACCACTTAGCAGCTCTCAAGGCTCATCTCCTCCGCCCAGGCCACAGCCCACCATTTCTCTCATCTGAAAACGTTCCAGGGTGAGAGTGCCACAGTGCATAATAACGGGGGCAGCAGAGACACTGTCAGGAAAGGGCTGGAGCACAGGAGGTGGCTGAGCCAGAAGCCAGGCCCTTCTGTGGTCCAGATTCTAGATTCCACCTCGGTCCAAACGCAGAGCTGGACACCATCCAAGCGTGGCAGGGAACGGGAGCAGTGCGAGGGTTCTCCACCACAGATGGCACGAGACGGTGTGTATTTTGCAGAGCCACAGATCTTTGCCCATGAAGGGTGCTTTCCTCTAAACCCCACCACAGGTGAGGTGCTGGAGTGGAGCCACTGTTTATGCAGACGCAATGCTGAGCGTCTAAGGGACTTGGTCTAAATTTTGTATGTGTGGTGTTAGTTGACATGCTCCAGAGAATCGGGACAAACGCAATCATTTTATATATCAATTTATTGTGAGGAATTGGCACCCGTGGTGATGGAGGCTGAGCCCAAGATCTGCAGTTGCCCGCTCAAGGTTTAGGAAGAGCCACCCGTTCAGTCCAAACGCAGGAGCTGCATGTCCCTGCTCTAAGGTGGTGAGGCACAAAGGACCCTCCCTTCATCAGGGCAGGGTCGGCCTTTCAGTCTGTTCTGACCTTCAACTGATTGGATGAGGCCCACCCACCCCAGGGCACAGCAATCTGCCTTACTCCGTCTATGCATTCAAATGTCAGCCTCATCCAAACACCCTCCCAGTGACACCCAGAATAATGTCTAACTGCATATATGGGTACCCTGTGCCCCAGTGTAGAAGATGACACATTAAACTAATCATCACACGTGGTATATATACACATATTGAGACATACAGAGATGTCTCAGTCTGCATATGAGGAGGAGGTAGCCTAGAAGCTCCTTTTCTCAGCAAAGGGGGAAGCGGTGTGGATTGTTCAGTGTGTTCTCATAGCCACGTGTCACTACGCGCTTCTTTGTGTCTTTACATGTCCTCCTGTTGCATTTTAAAGCATTTTTATAGTGTGTGGTTTTGCCTAATAAAGCATTTTCATAGAAAAAAAAAAAGAGCACATGAGGCTCGGGGCAGCATGAGGCAGGGTTAGCCTGAATCAATATACTGAGACACACACAGATATGTGAATGTTGAGAAATACAGAGATTATGTGTGTGTGTGTATATATATATATATATATACATAGATTTTATATATATATATATACACATACAACCTAAATACATAGAGATATATAGATTGTATCTATATAGATATAGTTTATATATGTACACACATAGATTATACATGTATATACATGTGTATATATCTATGTGTAATTGATATATATATACGTACATATAATATGTATCTGTAACTATATAGATATTGCTGTGTATTTACATCTGTTTATTTTTGGACTATAACGATATGCATACATTCTTCTTACAGCTCCAAAATAGATGGTATAATATCTCCATTGTTTTTTAACAACCGGAAATGGGTTACACATTTTCTCTTGCTAGTCTACGTATTTGAAAGCACTTCAAGGCCCCAGCTCCTTTCCTCATGAGAACCTGCTCTGCCTGTGGAGTACACACCCTTTCATTCCTTTACATTTCAATAAACTTGCTCTCACTTCAAAAAAACAAAAAACAAAACTCGAGTACAGTCAAGAAGAAAGATTATTAGTTGATTTTTTTGGTTATTTCTCTGCCTCTTCCCTGCTCTGTAAAAATTCTATGAATATCCAGTGAAATGTTTTAAAATTATAAATAAAAAGAAATGTCAAGAGGGTAGGCATTCTCATTTTGAATCACGATTATGGTAGCAGAGAAGGGAAAGAGCTGATTAAAGACTTGTTTTGGAGGCTTAACTCATAGACAGGCAGGTGGCTTTGAAGAGGAGAAACAGAACTACCAGTTTTAGATGTGGGCAACGACGTGCACAACATCAATTTCCTCAATGGTTGCAACTTAGAGAAAAGAGTTTGGCCTGAGGTGGCTGAGCTCAAGAGCCTCCTTGCACACCTTCCTGTAAGCATGCCCAATATGCTGCATAAATTAGCCAGGAAAGGAAGAATGCCCCAACCCAAAGCCTTCTATCTGAAGTTTCAGGACAGGAGAAGCACCCTCTGATCTCCCAAGCCCTGCTTTGGGAGGCTTGGGAGAAGCCTTGACTCTTAAGGCATGGTTTCCCTGCCCGAGCCTCAGTTTCCCTGCCGGTACCCTCCCCTTCTCTGAAGGCTTTCTGCTAGGGGTAAGGTAAACAGCATCTGGAACAGGGCCTGTCAGCAGACACTTGCACAGTCTCCCTGGGACTCCAAGTCTGTCTCTTCTAGGTCACCTTCCTCACATGGGCTCTCCTTCCTGCCCCAAACTGACTCTCCTCTACCTCCTCTCACGCTTTCCATTTCTCATGTATAGATGGACAACAGATGTCTTTCAAGCCCTGTAAGCCCAGTGGCTCCCCTTTTCCAGGAACAGGGACCCTATTTTATGACCCTATTCTTCCCAGGGCTGGAGAAATTACTTGAAACAGGCCAGGCGTGTGTGGTGGCTCATTCACACCTGTAATTTCAGCACTTTGGAGGCTGAAGCAGTTGAATCACCTGGGGTCAGGAGTTCAAGATCAGCCTGGCCAACATGGTGAAACCCCATCTCTACTAAAAATACAAAAATAGCCAGGCATGATGGCTCGCGTCTTGAAAAAAAAAAGTTTTTTGATAAGGATCTCTCTGGTTGCTTTATTAATCTCACTCCCTCCTCCGGGAATCCAGCTTCTAGTCTTTTCATGAACCTCTGAAGGAATGGGGCTTCTGAGTGTAATATGATGCCTGCGTTCTTTTCTTTCTTTCTTTCTTTTTTTTTTTTTTTGAGACGGAGTTTCGCTCTTGTTACCCAGGCTGGAGTGCAATGGTGCGATCTCGGCTCACCGCAACCTCCGCCTCCTGGGTTCAGGCAATTCTCCTGCCTCAGCCTCCCGAGTAGCTGGGATTACAGGCACACGCCACTGTGCCCAGCTAATTTTTTGTATTTTTAGTAGAGACGGGGTTTCACCATGTTGACCAGGATGGTCTCGATCTCTTGACCTCGTGATCCACCCGCCTCGGCCTCCGAAAGTGCTGGGATTACAGGCGTGAGCCACCGCGCCCGGCCCCCTGCTTTCTTTTCTTAAAAAATATTTTATTTCCATAGGTTATTGGGGAACAAGTGGTGTATGGTGACATGAGTAAGGTTTTCAGTGGTAATTGAGAGGTTTTGGTGCACTTATCACCCAAGTAGTATACGCTGCACCCAGTTTGTTGTCTTTTATCCCTCACCTCCTCCTGACACTTCCCCCCGAATTCCCAAGGTCCATTGTGTCATTCTTAGGCCTTTGTATTCTCATAGCTCAGCTCCCACTTTAGAATGAGAACATTTGATGTTTGGTTTTCCATTCCTGGTTACTTCACTTAGAATAATGGTCTCCAATCTCATCATGGTTGTTGTGAATGCCATTAATTCATTCCTTTTTATGGCTGAGTAGTATTCCATTATATATATATTTCATCATATATATATATTTATATATACACACACACATATATAGTATAACATCATGCATATATATATATATATATAGTATTATACCATATATATGTGGGAAAGGACACCCTATTCAACGAATTGCTGGGATAATTTGCAAGCCACATATAGAACAATATTCATATACATATGATGGAATATATGTATGTGTGTGTGTGTGTGTGTGTGTGTGTGGTTCCTCAGTTATTTCACTTAGAATAGTAGTCTCCAATCCCATCCAGGTTGCAGCAAATGCTATACATACATATTATATATATATATATAAAACACATATATCAATCAATGAGTGGATAAAGAAACTGTGATTTTATATATATATAAATCAATGAGTGGAGATATACATATATATATATATATATATATATATATATATATATATATCTCACAGTATTTTTATCCACTTGTTGACTGATGGGCATTTGGGTAGGTTTCACATTTTTGCAATTGCAAATTGTGCTGCTATAAACATGCATATTCAAGCATCTTTTTGGTATAATGCCTTAGTTTCCTCTGGGTAGATACTCAGTATTGGCAGTAGTGGGATTGCTGGGTCAAATGGTAGTTATACCTGTCGTTCTTTAAGGGCTCTCCACTCTGTTTTCCATGTGGTTATAACAGTTTACATTCACCAGCGGTGTGGAATTGATCTCTGTTCACCACATCCACATCCACATCCATTTTTTGTTTTTGGTGATGGCCATTCTTGCAGGAGTGAGGTGGTACTGCATTGTGGTTTTGATTTGCATTTCCCCGATCATTAGTGATGTTGAGCATTTTAAAATGTTCATTGGCCATTTGCATATTTTCTTTTGAGAAAGGCCCGTTTATGTCCTTAGCTCACTTTTTGATGGGATTTATTTGTTTGTTTTGACTTTTTCTTGGGAATTTGTTTGAGTTTATTGTAGATTGTGTATATTAGCCCTTTGCCAAATATATAGACTGTGAAGATTTTCTCCCACTGTGTGGCTTGTCTGTTTACTCTGCTGACTATTCTTTTTGCTGCACAAAAGAGCTCTTTCATTTAATTATGTCTCACCTATTTATTTTTGTTTTTATTGCATTTGCTTTTGGGTTCTTGGTCATAAAATCCTTGCCTAAGCCAATGTCTAGAAAGTTTTCTCAGATGTTATCTTCTAGAATTTTTATAGTTTCAGGTCATAAATTTAAGTCCTTCATCCATCTTGAGCTGATTTTTGTATAAGGTGAGAGATGAAAATCCAGTTTCATTCTCCTATATCAGGCTAGCAAATTATCCCAGCACCATTTGTTGAATAGGATGTCCTTTCCTCATTTTATGTTTTTGCGCTTTGTCAAAGATCTATGGCTGTAAATATGTGGGTTTATTTCTGGTCTCTATTCTGTTCCATTGGTCTAGGTGCCTGTTGGTATACCAGTACCATGTTGTTTTGATGACTATGGCCTTGTAGTATAGTTTGATATCAGGTAACGTAATGCCTCCAGCTTTGTTCTTTTTGCCTCATCTTGCTTTGACTCTGTGGGCTCTTTTTTGGTTCCATGTGAATTTTAGGGTTGTTTTTCTAGTTCTATGAAGAATGGTGCTGGTGTTTTGATGGGAATTGCATTAAATTTGCAGATTGCTTTTGGCAGCACCATCATTTGCTGATATTGATTCTACCCGTCCATGAGCAAGGGATGTGTTTCCATTTGTTTGTGTCAATTATTATTTCTCTCAGCCGTGGTTTGTAGTTTTCCTTGTAGAGGTCTTTCACCTCTTTGGTTGGGTATATTCCTAAGTATTTTATTTTATTTTTGCAGCTATTGTAAAAAGGGTTGAGTTTTTGATTTGATTCTCTGCTTGGTTGTTGCTGTTGGTGTATAGGAGAGCTACTGATTTGTGTACATTAATGTTGTGTCTGAAAACTTTGCTGAATTCGTTGATCAGTTCCAGGAGTTTTTGGAGGAGTCTTTAGGGTTTTCTAGGTATAAATTATATCGTCAGCAAACAGTGACAGTTTGACTTCCTCTTTACTGATTTGGACGCCCTTTATTTCTTTCTCTTGTCTGATTGCCCTAGCTAGGACTTCCAGTACTATGTTGAAGAGGAGTGGTGAGGGTGGGCATCTTTGTCTTTTTCCAGTTCTCAGAGGGAATGCTTTCAACTTTTCCTTATTTAGTATTATGTCTGCTGTGGGTTTGTCATGGACGGCTTTATTACATTGAGGTGTGTCCCTTGTATGCTGATTTTACTGAGAGTTTTAATTATAAAGGGATGCTGGATTTTGCCAAATGCTTCTTCTGCGTATATTGAGGTGATAATGTGATTTTTGTTTCTAATTCTGTTTATGTGGTGTATCACATTGATTGATTTGTGTATGTTAAACCATCCCTGCATCCCTGGTGTGAACCCGTGGATCACAGTGTATTATCTTTTTGATATGTTGTTGGATTTGGTTGGCTAGTAATTTGTTAAGAATCTTGGCATCTATGTTCATCAGGGATATTGGTTGTAGTTTTTTTTTTTGGTTATGTCCTTTCCTGGTTTTGGTATTAGGGTGAGACTGGCTTCATAGAATGATTTAGGGAGGATCCCCTCTTTCTCTATTTTGTGGACTAGTGTCAGCAGACTTGGTACCAATTCTTCTTTGAATGTCTGGTAGAATTCAGCTGTGAATCTGTCTGGTCCTAAACTTTTTTTTGTTGTTGGTAATTTTTTTATTACCACTTCAATCTTACTGCTTGTTATTGGTCTGTTCAGGTATCTAATTCTTTCTGATTTAAGGTAGGAGGGTTGTAACTTTCCAGAAATTTATCCATGTGATGCTTACTTTCACAAGGACTCAGCATGAGTTGTTTTGGGAAAACTGCTGGACATACAACACCCTGGGGACGGGGCTGCTGTAGGGTAGAATTTGCACCCACATGTGGTGTTCTCAGCCAGATCAGAGCAGGCTGGAGGTGAGTCATGGGGGGAGATGGGGAGAACTGAGAGGTTCTGAAACAGCAAAAACGGAGGCCCAGGGGTCCTCTTAGGAGCAGGAGGCCACAGCTGACTTGCTAAGGACAGAAAAGATGAGTTACAGACAGAATATTCATAAAAGGACAATTGCAAGGAAACTTTCAAACAGATGACAAGACGGGAGCTCTAGTCAGGAAAAGCCCCCTTCAGCTAAACAGAAAGAATAGTAGGAGCAGAAATCATGGAAGAGGGAATGAGGGTCCACAGGGACCCTTAAGGGGCAGAAAGGAAGATGAAGACAGTGAGACTATGAACTCTTTAGGGAAAAGGCGAGGATCTGAGATGAACCAGGCACATAGACAAAATCGTCCCACAGGCTGCTGTGCTCTGAGCTTATTAGACCCAATGCCTCCTGGGGAGTTCTGCTGCTGCTGTTGGCTCAGAGAGCACCAGGCTGTGGGGGAGACTCCAGCTCCTTCCCTGCCCAGCGCTCCCTAGTGCCTATCTGTGCATTTTGCATTAATCATACACGCATGGCACTTCCTGTTTAATCACTTGGCAATTATCTGGTTTATATCTTCTGTTTTCATCTCCTAAACAAGATTTGCCTCATCAGATCTTAAAATTGCATTTGACATGGTAACGAATAGTTGAATTATTTGTTCCCTACAAATGTAATTATTTACCATGTAATTTTCAGGAAGACACAGCTTCCAAGTGTTCATATAGAATTTACTGTGCAATTATCAGATGTGCCACCATCCTGCCTCCAGGCTGAAACGGCAAGGGCAATGCATCAGGAGGAGAGATATCCCAGTGAGCCGTGGGCCGGCGTGGAGACCAGTCCTGTGCACAAAGGTGGCTCCCTGCGAGCTGCCCCTATGCATCACGGGCGCCTGGGAACATCATCAAATTTCTCTTTGTGTCTGTCTCTTCATGCAGAACATGCAGGGACAAGAGAGAAGGAAGGAATTAAAAAGGACAAAGAAGAATTAGGAGAAACTGCAGTTGTTGTGGTTCTCCCCCAGCTTCAGTGAGGGAAGGGACGGGGCTCCTGTGAGAGCAGGTGAGTCAGAAGACCCTGTTGCTGACCCTCTCTCAGGAGCAAAGGGAGGTGTGACTAAGAAAGCTTGTCTCCGAGGCCAGGAGAAGAGGCACCCTGGAGCTTCTGCGGAAGCAGTGGGGGGCTCGGCACTGAAGGATGACAGCCAGAATGTCCAAGGAGCACACAGTGTGACTTTTAAAAACATCATGGGTGGTTTAAATTTAGACACATAAGAAATAAGGTGGGCAGTGGTGGTTACTGACACAGTGGATTCCAGCGTTCTCATTAGGCTGTCTAACTAATGGGATTTCAGCCTTTAGGTAAATCACAGCTTTCAATTCCTTCTTTGGCGCCTTGTTTTTGTCTTCTGTTTGGTTCTGGGGGAGTCTCTTTGGTGATCTCTGTGTTGGGGGCATCCGTGTGCACGTGTGTGACACAAGAAGCGGTGTGGCATAAACTTGTAGCCCATACCAGGGACATCTGAACACCTGGGTCCCTGGTCTGATTCTGCCATTTTCTCTTCCCTACCCATTGGACAAACTCTTAAGTTCCTGAAGCTTTATATGTTCATTTAAAACACGCTGTTATGGTAAAGGAGATCTAGGTCAACATGCTCATTGCTGCCTCCAGTCCTTACCAAAGATTTCAAAATCGTTTTATTATTTCTGTATTTGGTTTGTAACATTTTATAGAAGTATTCCACAATGTTCATAGCATTCCATGGAAAAAGCAGATATTGGTCCTCACCTGGCTTGAACTTCCATTTTTTATCCTTTCTAGCCTAGTTAAAGCACAGCTTGCAAACATCTGATTGATTGGTTTTCTCTCTTGAAAACAAATAATTTTACCACCTTTCTTCATACCTTTTTATCCCAGATCCCATCATTCCTTGCTTGTCACACACTTCTCGGCCCCTCCGAAAAAATACATCACGGGTCTCCGAGGCTGCAATCTTTCACACCCCTGCCAACTACTCTGCACTTATTTCTTAGCTATGCCCTTTAGAGACACAACTCCATAATCCTACTATCCACAATCTCATCATCTGTTGACTGACACTGAAGGTCTGAACTGTGCAGTTTGGGATTTGTGACAGTCACTTTCTATTGGCTTCCGCAGTACCCATCCCTGTCCATCCTTTATTTCTTTCCTGTACCTGAGGCTAAGTCATCTGTTTTGCAGCCACCTGGGCACTGAGGGCTGCCTCTACCATGCAGTGCTGGCCAATGAGAGGAGCCTGGTGAGGAGCTTGGGGATGGCCTTTTCCTCTCTTGATTAAAAATATCTCTGTGTCTGTGTCTAGTCCCTCCTTTTCTCCTGCTCCTGTCTCTTCTCCTGCTCCTCTCTCTAGGGAGTAGCTGCAATCTTGAGGACATGAGGTGTCAGTGACAAGAAGGAAAAGCTACTTCTCCAGGACTGGTAGATGGGATGGAGAGTGTAAGCCTAGGCCCCAGGCAGCATTACCGAGGACATGAGCCAGCCCCAGAAACTGCCCACCTGGGAATTCTTTTGCTTTTCCTTTAGAAGAATACAATACACACTTTTTTGGCCACTCCTGGTTAAGATTTTTCTTCTTTCTTTTGTTGTTGTTACTGCAGCCAACCTCATGCCTGACTGATAGACCTTTGAGGTCCCCTGTGGTTTTGCTGGGGAGAAACATATTACACCCACAGTTCCCCCGCAGAGATTCCATTACTGGGCCAAGAAAGATGATGACCCAGGTAAACCCCATGCATGAGTTTATGTCTCCATGTTTTTGCTCTTTTTTTTTTTGAGACAGAGTTTCTCTCTTGTCAACCAGGCTGGAGTGTAGCATTGCGATCTCAGCTCACTGCAACCTTTGCTTCCCGGGTTCGAGCGATTCTCTTGCCTCAGCCTCCCAAGTAGCTGGGATTACAGGCATCTGCCACCATGCCTGGCTAATTTTTGTATTTTTAGTAGAGCCGAGGTTTTGCCACGTTGGCCAGGCTAGTCTCAAACTCCCAACCTCAGGTGATCCCCCTACCTTGGCCTCCCAAAGTGCTGGGATTACAGGCATGAGTCACTGCGCCCAGCCCATTTCTGCTCTTCCTATTAATCCAGTTGGAATATCTTCCAATCTTGCCTTGTATCTGTCAGAATCCAAACTGTTCGTCGGCGTGTAACTCAAAGGCACATCTCTCATGAAGTTTTCCTGACTTATCCCTAATGACTACGCTGCCATCATTTCAAAGCCTCGTGATGCTTTATTTTAACCTCTCTTAAGGGATATGTTATATATGTCTTGTCCTGCGTGAAAGGGTTTGTGTATGTATCAATGTCACTAGAGGTAAGTATCTTGAGGCAGGATATGTGTGTTTTTTAGCATGCTATCTCAACATTTTGCATGCTTATGTGTAAATGAAATTTATAGGAAGACCTTGAGTAAGACTTTTTTAGCAAGAGGACATTCCTCTGCTTTATTCACACTCTCTTCACCCTCAAGCTCTCTTTCATATTTCCTTTTCACAACCTCCCAAAGCTCATCCTCCAGCCTTGCTCTCAGCTGATCTGGCTTCCAATTTTGCCTGGATAATTGAAGGAATCTTAGAAGAATCTCTATGAGCTCTTCACTCTTTGTAAGCTACTCAGCTGGCAAGCTGGATTCCCAGGTATCTACTTTCTCTCCTTTCATTGAAGATCGAAGCTTCACAATCTGGCTGCAAATTAGAAATATCTGGGAACTTTTAAAAACACAAACGTTCCTGCCACACCCCAAGTCAGTTAAATCTGCCCGTCTGGGAGTGGCTTTCAGCTTTCAGAATGTTTTACAATCCTCTAGACAAGTCCAGTGTTCACCTAGGATTGGCAGCCTTTGCCATAGACCAGTGGTTATAAAGTGTGGTCCCATATCAGCACTGTCACCATCATTTAGGAACAGGTTAGAAATGCAGATTTTTCTGGGCCCCCATTTTCCCAGCAAAACTCCTTTAAAGAATTGCCTATTCTTCCTAGAGACAGGAAGGAGAATAGTGATTGCTGGGTACTGGGGTGAGGGGGAGTTGGAGAGATCTTTCATGGTTACAGAGTTTCAGTTTCACGAGAGGAAACCGTTCTGAAGAATTGTTTCACAACAACGTGAATCTATTTAATGCTACTGAAGGCTACACTTCAAAATTCATAAGATGGGGCCGGGCATGGTGGCTCAGGCCTGTAATCCCAGCGCTTTGGGAGGCCGAGGTGGGCAGATCCTCTGAGCTCAGGAGTTCACGACCAGCCTGGCCAACATGGTGAAACCCCATCTCTACTAAAAATACAAAAATTAGCAGGGAGTGGTGGCATGCACCTGTAGTCACAGCTACTTGGTAGGTTGAGGCAGGAGAATGGCTTGAACCCTGGAGGCAGAGGTTGCAGTGAGCTGAGATCATTGCCTCAGCCTCCTGGGTAGCTGGGATCACAGGCACAGGCTCCAGAATTGCTTTTCTGATCTCCCTCAAGCCTCACTTGAGTAGCAGACATGTCCAACCCAGCAGTCCCTGGAGGGACTTTCTGAATTCTGTCCTCTTTCTCTGGAACCAGCCTTCTAGTTCCTAAGACAAAATGTGTATCTGCCAATGCGTCTTGAAGATACACCGAGAGTCCAGTCTCTTCTCAACACGTCTGCGGACAAGAGTGAGAACCGCTTCGCTCTCATCTAAATCACCTTCTCTCACCCTAGTTATGGCATTTCCCACGAAGCAGCCAATGGATTCCTTCCAAAATCGCTGCTGTCCTCACATCACTCGGAGTAAAAGCCTTACAGAGGCCTCCTAACGTGCAGGCCCCTGCTAGCTTTGGGAGCCCCACCCGCTCCCCGGTCTTGCTAACTGCACTTCCTACACACTCACCCCGCCGCCTGCTTAGGGTCTTGACAACAGGTCCCTCTGCATTAAATGCCTTTTCTAATTATCTTCATGGCTCGCTGCTTCTCCTCCTTCAAGTCTTTGCTTAACTGTTAATTGTCTCGGCCAGACTTTCCTGGCAACCTGATTTAAACCTGCAACACCGATGCCAATATTTCCTATCTCCTTTTCTTGCTGTATTTTTTTCGTAGTATTGACTATCTTCTAATGAACTGTTTGAGTTTTCTTTTCTAGCCAGTCTTTCCCACTAGAATGAAAGCTCCCTGAGGACAGGGACTCTGTGGGGTTTTGTTTACTGCTGAGTCTGGGACCCAGAGCAGTACCAAGGTCATATCAGGAGCTCAATGTCTATTTGTTGAATGAATGGAAGGAAAAGTAAATTTGAAACAACAAAAATTGAATAAGCCCTTTTATAAGCCCAACTTATTCTGCAGAAAGGTAAACTAGAAAACCATGCCCAGCTTCTATGAAGCAATTGAACACGGACGGGTGCCCTGGTCTTCGTCTTTCTACATGGTGAGGTGGACTTTCTGTCCTGTGATGAGTTGATTAAGATGCCATCCTTAGCTTGGGTGAAAGAGGTTCCCCAGTTGATATTCCTTTTATGGGACTTACTCAAATATTATTAACAATGTTGTAGGGGAACCAAAGAAAATCCTGAGGACTGCACTATCGCTTTTGCTCTGTTTACCCAGGAAATTGCTACAGAGCCACGCTCGTTTCATCTCTATTCTTTCTGCACACACACATTTCCTCTTTGTGGAAATATTTGCTTTGGATGGGAGAACTTAGAGGAGAAAACAACATTTTATCAATCCTTTTACTCAGATGCAACATTTAGCCTTGTCAAGAAAATATATAATCGTATATATGTAAAACCTCAAATGTTAAACGCCTCAAGTAGTAAAGAGAATCAGAACTCTTTTCCTCTGTGTGTGTGTGAGTGTGTGTGTAGTTATGCATGTCACTTTTAAGAAACACATGCTTTATTCCATTAGCAGCTGGACCTGTTAAACACCTCTGATTTTTAACAATGTCACTTTCAGGAAGACAGAGTCTTCAAACGTATTATATTTGGTTAGCAAACATAAAAAGCCGTGAGATAGGATATAATGCAAACTATTTTCAAATTGGGTCCAGGAATTAGAGTGACAGAGGGAATGAATTCCAGATTTGAAGAGCAAACATTACATGTGGCGTGCTCATTGTTGGCTGGCATGATTAGATCAAGTTCCGTATTTTTATGCACAGTTTAAATATTGAGCTTCAGCTCTATTCTTTTGATTAGACTTGTTTGCTTGTCTATGATGATTAAATAAGGGTTAATAAATATAACCTGTGTTTAATCTATTGTAACCAAATTTCTCTCTCTTCCTTTACTGGAGAAATAATAGCTCAAGGTATATCTGCAAATCAAGACTATCAGGAAGAATAGCTAAAGGCAGATCTGAAAATCATAATTTACGAACTTGAGGACGGGGCATACCTTTCTCTGCAGTGTTGCTTATAACAACCGAACACCAAATATAATCTAAACTCCCTAACAATAATGCAATCACAAGAAAGTACAAAAGTCCTTAAAAAGAGAAAATGATATATTAAATGAGAAAATTTGGTTTATAAACATGACGTCATTTTAATTTTGTAAAATAATCTATTCATTTTACCAAAGTATGAGTATGAAAAATTTTGACAACAAAATGTCAAAATTCATTGTCTTTTTGTAGTTAGTAATACATTGTTATGGTTTTTAATTTTTAAAATAATGTTATTAAAAAATTTAAAAGGCACAATTTTTTAAACCTTTATGGGATCATTTCCATGCAGGTACTTGCCTATTGTGTAAAAATAATTGTTTCGATGAGAATCATCTTAGCCCAGATTTCTGGTTCTGTCCCTGACTCCATTTCTTGATTGTAATAAGCTAATCATTGTAATCTGCAAAAATATTCCCAAGGCTTTAAATAAGTTTCCTTGTCTCTAATTACTGCCTGGGAGAGGACATCATAGCCCAACAAGCCAGCCCGTCTCCTGAGATGTGAGCCTGGAGTGATTCTGCCCGATGCCTGTCACCAGGACAGCACTCCTCCTCGCAAGGGCTGTAGCTGCTTGGGAGTGTCAAATAAGCAAACAGTGGGCTCTAAGGTTACTTTTATGTCAGGGAGTGGGATGTCAGAGTCTCTCCGCAGAAGCCACGGGGACTGCTCCTGATGTGCAGATCCTCTTCTGAATGGCCTTGGAAAGGAATTATCAGCAAAAGAAAAGACGTAATCATCTTGGGGAATTTCAGCAGGGTCTCAACCAATCTCAGGTGGAACCTCCTGCCCACACCAAAGCAAGAAATGGATGTGGTGATGCTCTAAGAAGAATTTTACTAAAAATACATAATTTTTTTCCAGAAAGTTATGTCTCCATTTTCCACTTGTAAGCTTTATTTAACATATGCCTTTGTACAGACATTTTGTTTAATTTCCTTTTCTTTTCTTTTCTTTTATTTGCTCTTATCTTCTTTTTCTCCTTCTCCTCTGCCTTATCCTCATTATTATTTTTACAAACAAGATGTTAAAACCATGACATATTTTGGTAGAATAAAAACAGATAACATAAACTAATAATATTCAGAGTGGAGGATTAGTCAGATGAATGCCCAATGATGCTTTCTATCTAGTATTAATAATTTCCATTGGAAATATTCACTTTCGTTAACAGCTTACAAAAATTAAAATATCCAACATCTGAGGATCAAAAATATTGAAAAATAATTCTCCGTACTAAACACATACACACTTTTTCTTTCTTGTTATTACTCCCCAAATAATACAACGTAATAACTCCTTATGTAGCATTTGCATTTTATTAGGTGTTATAAATCTGGCAATGACTTAAAGTATTGGGGAGAATCACACAGGTTATTAGCAAATACTATAGCATTTTATACCCGGGAATTGAGCATCCACAGACTTTTGGATACCAAGGGATGACTGTGTGTGTGTATGTGTGTATGTGTACACACATACATGACATATATATACTCATAAAAAATTGGACATATGTGTGTATATATAGGTACACACACACACACACACACACATACACACACACACACACACATATATATAAAATGTTTTCCCAAGACATATCATGGGAGAAAAACTTAAAATTGAAAAATAATTAAATATGAACAATCATTTTTCTCAATAAGCTGGAAAACTACCTGGTTTTAAAAAAATACAGCATTTCAGAAAATGAATGCAGAGCACCATTGTTTCATGGAAACAGCGTTGGAATAGATTTTCCATTAAACATACCAAAAATTCTCCAAATGCTGCCCTTTGTCCCTGAGATAAAAATGCTTGGTTTGTTTCTGAGAGAGAGAGAACTGGGGGAGCAGATGGGGACTGCAGGAGGCTGAGGGGGACACCTGCAGCAAAACTATAAACAGAAGATCCAATTAGAGATGCAGGTCTCAACCTTGGCCAGCAGAGATGCCACCCACCCTAGTCTAGTAAAATCCATCTCAGGAACAACTGAAATTCATACCAAGTTCTCACGGGACTCTGTCTGACTGGAAATAGGTGTTGGAATGCAGCCGATTGCACGGAGAGGGCGATCATCCATATGTGTTTCCCCCTACTTCCCCTTCCTTTCTTCTGCAAGTGGGGTCATGTCCAGATGCTCAAGCACAAGCTCTCTGATTCCTTTCCACAAACTCCACCCTTGCCTATGGAGTTTATTCCATCCATTAGTGAACAGTGTGCTTGTCTATCCCAGCACAGAGGAACCTAGGCAATGAATGACACTCCTGTGTCACTCTAGTCAAGGGGAACTATCTCATGCACCTCGAAGTCGCTTCAGATAGCAATGACTAAGACACTTAGTATTTCTTGAATTAACATATCTTTCAAACATTTTGTAATATTTGATACAAACAAAAGCATGTGCATATGTGTGTAAATAAGTGTATGTCTATGTATGTGTGTATGTACTTATGTGCATATATATGTGTGTGTACACGTGTACGTGTATGCATGTGTGTATATGTGCATATATGTATGTGTGTTCATGTGTATATGTGTGCATGTGTCTATAAATGTGTATATATGTGTGTATATATGTGCACACATTTGTGTATGTGTTATGTGTGTATGTGCACATGTGTATGTGTGTATATGTATGCATATGTGTGCATACATCTGTGTGTATATATGCATGTATGTGTGTATGTGTGTGTATATGTGTGCACATATGTGTGTTTATATGTGTGCATCATGTATCTGTGTGTGTGTCTATAAATGTGTATATGTGTAAATGTGTGCGTGCATATGTGTGTGTATGTATCTGGGTATGTGTGGGTATCTGTCGATGTGTGTGTGTGTGTGTGTTGGGAAGCACAGCACTATAATGAGTGCCTACAAATGCACTGCACAGGGAAGCAGCACATTATCATCAACTCTCTTCCAGAAATGGATGTAATTTCCATCCTGTCCTCTCCATGCCTGGGTCCCTGAGGTGATGACCATCACCTGGAATTTAGTTTGTGTATAGTGTGGGCTAAATTGTGTTCTCCCAAAATTCCCATGTTGGAGTCTCGACCCCTAGTTCCTCAGAATGTGAATGTATTTGAGATAAGATGTTTAAAGAGCTGTTTGAATTAAAGTGTGGCTGTTAGGCTAGGCTTCATCCATCCTGACTGATGTTTTGGGGATAAGAGGAAGAGACACCAGGCATTCACACAGAAAAAAGACACAGCCACCTCCAAGCCAAGGAGACAGGCCTTAGGAGAAGCCAACCTTGCCACACCTGAAGCTGGGACTTCCAGCTCGAGAATGGTGGAAACCTCCGTTTCTGTCGTAGATGTGACACAGTCTGCGGTATTACAGCAGCCCTAGCAAACAAATATGATAGTGTGCTATTTAGTTTTGTTTACATTTGACCTTTTGAAAATGCCATAGTTTTCTGAGACTTTTTTTATTCAGTGTTTTGTTTTGAAAACTCAGTCCTGGAATTATGAATAGCTGAAGTTAATGCATTTTTCCTAATATGTAATTTTATACTGTTTCAATGAACCAACACTAAGCCTTCATTTATTAATAGGTGTTTGGATTATTTTCTATTTCCTTCCTTCCTTCCTTCCTTCCTTCCTTCCTTCCTTCCTTCCTTCCTTCCTTCCTTCCTTCCTTCCCTTCCTTCCCTTCCTTCCCTTCCTTCCCTTCCTTCCCTTCCTTCCCTCCTTCCCTCCTTCCCTCCTTCCCTCCTTCCCTCCTTCCCTCCTTCCCTCCTTCCCTCCTTCCCTCCTTCCCTCCTTCCCTCCTTCCCTCCTTCCCTCCTTCCCTCCTTCCCTCCTTCCTTCCTTCCTTCCTTCCTTCCTTCCTTCCTTCCTTCCTTCCTTCCTTCTTTCTTTCTTTCTTTCTTTCTTTCTTTCTTTCTTTCTTTCTTTCTTTCTTTCTTTCTTTCTTTCTTTCTTCCATGGAGTCTTGGTCTGTTGCCCAGGCTGGAGTGCAGTGGTGCAATCTCAGCTCATTGCAACCTCCATCTCCTGGATTCGAGTGATTCTCCTACCTCACCCTCCTGAGTAGCTGGGATTGCAGACATGTGTCACCATGCCCAGCTATTTTTTGTATTTTTAAAAGAGACGGAGTTTCACTATGTTGGCCAGGCTGGTCTCCAATTCCTGACCTCATGATCCACCTACGTCAGCTTCTCAAAGTACTGGGATTATAGGTGTGAGCCATGGCAACCCTGGTTATTTTCAATATTTCTGCTCTTCCCAATGCTGCTTCTCTGAGCTTTCTTGTCCATGTACCCTGGCACATTGGTGGAATGATTTGTAGGATTTTGCAGTTGGCAAAATCTTGCTCCCACACAATTCCCAGGCAGCTGATTACTTCAGTGGCTTACGATAAGTAGAGGTTTATTCTCTCATGTTTTTGCTTTAACTGGTGGCTCCATCCTCTGGTGGTTGGTCTTTTCTGTAGATAGGTTGAAATCGAATTCATGTCACATCTAGTGTCCTGCCTCCAGGAAGGAATAGAAAGCTCAATTGAAGGATAGTGGCTCCTCTTTCAGGTGGAGATGACTTAGGCGTCTCACTTTGGTTCAAACGTCCTTGGCCCAAATGAGTTGCATTGCCACTCACAGGTGGAAGGAAGCTGCAAGAGTGGATTCCAGGAGAGCCATGAGGTAGACGTGGGAGGAGCACATGGACCACAGCATCCAGAGACACACTTAAAACAAGTGTGTCTAAAACATGTACATGCCACTGAATTCTTAAAAATGACCAGATGGCATAAGAGCTGTTGACTACATCACTGAACAATCACCAGGCAGTAAATGAGTCTTTAGGCTTTATGTACCTTCTGTTTGTGGGTAGAATGGAACCCTTTGTGGGAGGGGCATTGTCTCCAGATTTGCATTGTGCAGTCATTCTGCACTCTATAAACTATAAAATCCTGAACGCTCCAGATTTGCAGAGGAGGGAGCACTTGTCTTCCCAGGGGTTCCTTCTCTCTTTTGTTAGCAGAACGCCCTGTCCACCTGACTTCCTTTACGGACCCATAGTGTCAGTGTCACCTTCTAGATTCATGTGCCTGATTTTAGCATCTAAGTTTTGTGTAATACTCAACACAAAACGTTCTCTTTTATACTATTTTGTTTTATTCTGCAATTTTTTTGAGATAGAAAAGGCCATTTATTTTTATAAATAAAGTAGCATCTCAGATACTCTCAGAAATTACTTACTTAGTTTGTATAAAAAAGCAAAAACAACAAAGGAAGCCGATGTTTTCTGGTACCAAATCTAGAAATTATCCCACACAGCTCTTGTGTTTAAGCAACACATACAAAGATTTTCTGGGTCCATAAAATAAGAGTATTGATTTTTTTCAAAAATGAGATAAAATTGGAAAATAATGAAAGTTGAAACAATAGCACCTATCTGAAGAAATCCAATGCTTTCTCATATTTTAGATATTATCTCTTCCACCCTCTTCTTGGTAGCTGTGATTGGGTGATTGATGATGGAAGAGAGGAATATAGATGAGAAGTTAGTGCTAAAACTTTTCAACTCTCCCCAGTGCTAAAATATACCATGAGCTGTGTGTCGGGTGGTGGGAGGGAGGAGGGGAGGGCGGTGTCCTCTGTGCAGTGTTTAGGGGGCAGGAGTTATTGTGTGGTCTGGCTCCCTGCACTGCCAGCCACTGCTTTAGTTAGAGCAGTTATATGGGAAACCATGGATCTACCCCAAAGAAAATACTCACATGGGTTTAGGGACAAGTGTGACCATCTTGTCATTATGTCACGACCGTTACCTCTCTCTATCTCTCTCTGTGTTACTTTTTTGATGAAAGGGACCATACATTTTATCAAATCTATATAGATTCTTGACCTGATAAAAATTAAAATCTATTATGATTTATTTTCCCTTCTTTTAGCTTATTTTAGCACAGGTATCCCGAAGGCAAGAAAAATCACAGCCAGAAGACACCCAGTGCTCAAAGGTGACACATTTGTTGAAGTTGTCAGACAGGAAGTGGGTATCAGGTACAGCAAATAATAACTAAAGGACTTCAAGATGCCAGGCACATTGGTCTCAGAATATTTGAGATCTTGAGAAGAGGGACGTAAAGGTCAGGGAGTTTAAAATTCAGGAAAAAGGACACATAATACATGGCACATGAAATAATTATCCTGATGTCGGGCAGGAAATACAGAAAGCTTGTCAGTAGGGGATTTTTTTTTTTTTTTTTTTTTTTTTTTGAGACGGAGTTTTGCTCTTTTTGCCCAGGCTGGAGTGCAATGGCACGATCTCGGCCCACCGCAACTCCGCCTCCCGGGTTCAAGCGATTCTCCTGCCTCAGCCTCCCGAGTAGCTGGGATTACAGGTGTGCACCACCATGCCCAGATATTTTTGTATTTTTAGTAGAGACAGTGTTTCTCCATGTTGGTCAGGCTGGTCTCGAACTCCTGACCTCAAGTGATCTGCCCGCCTCAGCCTCTCAAAGTGCTGGGATTACAGGCAGGAGCCACCGCCTCCAGCTGTAGGGGGATGTTTGTTGAGGGTTTGAGCCATGAACAGGATTCGGACAAGGCGCAGTTTGGTAGAGGTACTTCACAGGCAGCAGCAGGGGCAAGGAAAGAAGGAAGTCATGAAAAAATACTGAAAATTAAAAAAAAAATTGGTGCAAATATCAGAGATAGGATTGGAAAAATAGGTGGGAGACTATACATATATAAGTAAAATAATATATGATTATATAGTTATTAATATTTATTAAAATTGATATAAGTATTTTATTGTATGTTATATATTATGGCTTGATTTGGTGGGCATTGGGGACATGTGTTTTCTGAGATTTGAGGAAACATGATGAGATAAATATTCAGGGGATAATGAGGATGAAGATGGGAAATGGGGATAGAGGAAGGTCCAAGATTCCTGTAGAAAGCTAGAAAAGTCACCTGTGAATGACCCAATCAGCTGGACTGAATTCATCCATGAATTCAGCTAATGTCTTCTGAGCCTCTTCTTCCTGCTGGGCGCCAGGCTAGATGGTGACGGAACAAGGTAAAACAGTGGTGTGGCAGGGAAGTGCCCAGAGGGAATGGGAGACAGACTTGGGATCTGGGTGGTGCTGTGGATAGCCGGGAATCTCAGGCTCACACTTTCCCACCAGAATATTTTAAAATTTTTTCTTAATTTTTCTCTAGCTTAAAAGAATGCCATTCAAAGTCTGATAACCATCCAATGTTATTTTCCTTTTGGGTAACTTGTGTTTTGTGTGTGGCTTTTCACAAATTTACTTTTTCTCTAAGCCTCCATCATCTTACTAGAATATCTCGGTGTGGGTAATTCTAAGCCAAGTGTCTCAAGCACTTTTTGTGCCCCTTCAACAGTTTCATTTTTATTATGATTACTTTAGAAAAAAACGACAGGTTTACCTTTTTTTTTTTTTTTTTCTGAGAAGGAGTCTTGCTCTGTCGCTCAGGCTGGAGTACAATGGCGCCATTTTGGCTCACTAAAACCTCTGTCTCCAGGGTTCAAGGGATTCTCATAAGTGGCTGGGATTACAGGCGACCACCACCACACCTGGCTACATTTTTTGTATTTTTAGTAGAGGCAAGGTTTCACTATGTTGCCCAGGCTGGTCTCGAACTCCTGACTTCAGGTGATCCACCCACCTCGGCGTCACAAAGTGCTGGGATTACAGGTGTGAGCCACCACATCTGGCCAGGTTTTAACTTCTGTTCTATTTCTTTGTTTTATTTTGTTTTGGATGTTGAGGATTCCTATTCTAGGCATGTTGAATCTTTTACCTGTTAAGTGAGGAATTTGCTCTTGAAATTTTTAAATCTCTTCCTTTGATTCTTTTCAATTTTATTTTTAATCTCTGAGTTATTTCACGACATCATCTGTTGCATTTATTTCCTCTTGTGTTCCTTTCAGTGAGTCAATAATTCTGAAGTAATTTCTTTCTACATGTCTCGTTCTCCCCTCACTCTATCATTTTATTCCTGATTCTTTCTGATTCTAATTTACATTATTATTTCAAATCTTATACTCTTCTCATAAGATCTCCCTTGTTTGTTTTGAGATAGTAGGTTACATGTTTTGTAGGCATGCCTTTCTCGTGTGCTTTTGGTGACAGCAGGACATCTTTTTGGCTTTTGCTCTTTCTTCCTTTGGGAATGTCTCGTGGGATTCATGCTCCACGGTTCTCTGTTGCTTCCTGCATGTGACAGGGCCTTTGCTGAAGTTCTGAAGAATCAAGACTCAGGATGCCGGTCCTCCCTTCACGACTCTTGAGTTCTCTGTGTGTTCGTCTGGTTTCAAGAAACATGGCGGTCCTGGGCGGGGCTCTCTTTCTGTCACCCTTCTTTCGTCCAGACGTTTTCCTTCTGTGTCTCTATCAATGCCCTGCTCAATTTCAGTTCTCTTCCAATCGAGTTCTTCTGAATTTGGAGCTCCGTCCCGGAAGTGAGTTAGATGGGTTAATTTTTGGAATTGACATGTACAATTTTGTTTTCGTTCTTTACCAGAATTTGTGTCTCAGCTTCCAATTCCCATTCACAATTCCATCTGACAGCCTCACCGTGGGCACCACTTCCAAGCTCTGGGTCTCTTCAAGCTGTGCTATTTCTTATCTTCATCACACCTGGTAATTTTTTGGGGACAAGGCAAACATCCAGTATCAGGTGATAGGAACTGAGCTAAATGGACTCACTTAGTGTGAGGATTTATGTGAATATGGCCAGGAGGGGACTCTGACTCTTGTTGGCTCTTGTCACAGGTGCCAGGGGCTCCATCTTCCTTGAGTCCCCATTTGTCTCCGATCTTGACTTCGAGCTTCCTGAGTCTTCCTCCTTTGAGAGAGAGTCTGTCTTGCAGTGTGATCAGCTTCAGTGCCCTGCCATTCTACAGGGACCCTGTCAGCATGGCGCTCAGCTGTCAGGAGGGCATCACTGCAGACTTTTCTGAGCAGATTTTCGTGTTTTATTGGGTGCCTGTCTTCGGGATGTGACCATCACGAGTGCTTCTCCAGTGGTAGAATTTCTTTCCTTCTACTTTTTGCCTTCTTCTTGGCTGCTCTGTCCCAATTGGGGCATAAAGCTGTGGCCCTGTTGACTGTGATTTCTTCCCCCTTAGGACAGCCAGGAAGCCTGGGGCAGGTGGGTGCACCAGTGCTCCTGCACAGCTGGGGGAAGGCTCTGGCAGCCTTTCCCTGGAGACTTGGCCTTTGCCTTAGAGCGGGCTCTGGAGATTTCACAATGAGAAATCTTTCTCAGAGCTTTATCACAGAAACACCTGCTGAGGTTCCTGGAGGTAAAGTTCATGAAAGTGGAGCTTCCCCTAAAATAGCAGCCCAGGAGTTTCTCACACTGGAGCTAGTCCACACTGAACTTCCAGCAATCCATCTAAGTGTCCGCCCAAGGGCTTCCACCTGCTGTGGCCCAGAGGCTTCTGCTCCAGGTGAGCAGGTATGGGCTGTCTCTTGATTTCCAGGTGGCGAATGGCTCTGAGACCTCAGTTTTCTGATGGGTCCAAGAGAGTCACTGATTTTTAATGCATCCAGCTTTTTATGTGCTGAGGGTTGCTGTGACCGCTCGTAATCCGCTGGAGTCAGAAGCAGAAGGTCCGGTTTTGAGTCTCTGTGAGAGAGGGCCCCAGCCTTCTCCAACCTTCCTGGGATATTCTGTGCACAGCTGCTGTTAGAGTTGGAAAACTGACCTGTTTTTGGCTCTTGTTCTTAAGGTGGCTGTCATGGCTTCCAGGAGGAATCCGGGGGCTGCCAGATTCATCCGATGCCCAGAGCCTCTTCTGCCCTCTTGACACCGTTGCTATACCTTGCAGGATTTGCGATTGCTGCTCTTGCCATCTGCCGTATTTGAGGTTTGACACTTAGCCCTGTTGAAGCTGCTGCCCGTGAATATAAGGTTTTGGTATTCTAGCTCCTCTCTCATTCTCTGGGGAGAAATGGATCGATACAAAAACCAAATGGCGGCTGCTGCCCCTGTTTCCCTAGACTCTCCGACTATTTGTATTTTAATAGGTGTCTTTGAAGATCAAGAGAACTTCAGGAGTCAAAGGAATCATTTAATTTAATACCCTGCACCTGATCATTGGCGAAAAGCATTTGGGGAGACCATCGAGTATTCTTCAAATTGCAGTTTTCTGTTGCCTGACTCCTCAGTTCTCTCCTGAGCGCAGCCTGTACCATAGAATAAGGACCCAGTGGTGCCGGCATGGGTTCCGTCTATTCCTTTTGTATGTAAATGATTTTAGGTCATTCTGATATGATTTTATGCACTGGTGTTCTTTTCCGACATGTCTCTAATTTTGATTGTTCATATTTTTCTAAGCCAGAGAAAATGTTCCCCAGAGACAGAAGACATAAAGCTTGTCAAAAAGTCTGCCTGATTCATCGGCTGACCCTACAGTTCTTTTTGCAGTGCTACCTCCCCCCTCCATGGGTTCTCAATAAATATTAATTGAATTGAATTGAATTTACACTTTGCTCACTTCACAAATAGGTTAAGTGAACATTAACAACTTCGCAGCAGTAGCAGCAGACTGAATTAAAGAATATCTGTGTATGTCTGTAGTGTCTTGAATCAGTACAATAAAAATGTCTTACTATGGAAAAATCTATAGTTATGGGAAAAATTGTTCTTAACACCTCACCTATACTTGCTCATAGAAGCAGCTGTGAACATGTATACCACAATTCTTCATTTCCCCTTAGCAGCAGGCAATTGCAAAAAAAAATCCTTAAGGACTTAACAATCTCTCTATATTATTTTCTAATTAATTTTTGACAAGAAAACAAGGTGAAGACAGACATGGCAATACCACATATTAGAAGTGTACGGCTATGCCGTGAAACAGCCCACTGGACGTCCTCCGAGGTCAGGGATTTCTGTGTGAACCCTATGGCCACACGTGTCTCACGTTCTTTTTCTTTCTTTGATTGCTGCCTTTCCGCAAGTGAAGCCAAGGGTGAAACACAGACTACCTCTGACCGGTGCACATCTAAACTTTACAAAGACACTTTGCAGTCTGAAGCCACTAGAAATTTTTATTCCCCTGAAAAGACATTGACTCGGGTTGCAAAAATATCACACATGGAAGAGCCAGAAAAATGCAGTACTAAGAAGATTTTTTTTTTTTTTTTTTTTTTTTTTAAGGAGTCTCGCTCTGTCGCCCAGGCTGGAATGTAGTGGCACAATCTCAGATTACTGCAACCTCCGCCTCCCGGGTGCAAGCAATTCTCCTGCCTCAGCCTCCCAAGTAGCTGGGATTACAGGCACCCGCCACCACCATGCCTGGCTATTTTTTGTGTGTTTTTAGTAGGAGATGAGGTTTCACCATGTTAGCAAGGCTGTTTTCAAACTCCCGACCTCAAGTGATCAGCCCTCCTCAGCGTCCCATAGTGCTAGGATTATAGGTGAAAGCTACATGCTCAGCCACTAAGAATATTTTTTTAAATTTTTAGGTAGTATTTTTTTTTTGAGATGAAGTTTCTCTGTTGTTGCCCAGGCTGAAGTGCAATGGCATGCTCTTCACTCACTGCAACCTCCACCTCCTGAGTTCAAGTGATCCTCCTGCCTCAGCCTCCCAAGTAGCTAGGACTACAGGCATGCCCTACCATGCCTGGCTAATTTCGTATTTTTAGTAGAGATGGGGTTTCACCATGTTGGTCAGGCTGGTTTTGAACTCTTGACCTCAAGTGATCCACCTGCCTCAGCCTCCCAAAGTGCTGGGATTACAGGCATGAACCACTGTGCCCAGTCTTAGGTACCAATTTTGAGTCTATCCTTATTCCATTTCCTACACATAGTTTCCTCTTACATTTATGAGCTTATAGTCCCCGCAGTTTGAGAGGCTGAGTTGGGAGGATTACTTGAGATCTGGAATTGAAGCCTGCAGTACACTGTGATAGCCTCTGTGAATAGCCTGGACAACATAATGAGACCCCGTCTCTACAAATAAGTAAGTACGTAAATGAATATGTTTTTAAAACTCAAATATCTTACTTCTCAAATACTCAAGCTTCCTAAACTGGGTTGCCCTTTTCCTCAATTCACCCGTAAACATGCCTTGTGAAAAGTGACGATTTTAGATTATGTATAAATTGGGAAAAATGTGTCACATCATAATTTTGTAGGCTCCTAGTCCACGTTAATATTTAAAGTTTGAAAAGCTTGGCAGAAAAGAAAACGTGAGACTGTTTTCCTACTGTTTGAACAGTGAATGCTTCATCAGGAAAGGTAGACTGCAATTTTGTGTGGCTGTCATTGGCCAGTTCGGGAAACGTTTTCTAGGGGCAAAGGACTCCTGCCTCCATGAAGTCATTAATTCTAAACGCAACGCTGAGCAATAATTTAACCGCTCTTTGATTTCAGCTGGGAAATTAACACCTCAAGATGTTGAGATTCAGTAACTTTGCCTGGCCATGTCCTATTTATCTCTTCACACTCGATTTGGTGTCTCCTATACTGGTCTACGTTGGACACGTGACTCGAAGAAGGACCCTTCCTCCGCTCTTCCTCCAATTCCTTAAACAGTTCTAAACAGTAAACATTCATTTGTAATGGAATATCTTTTTTAAATGCAAGATTGGACTCACAAAGGGAAATCCTGATGGGAGGCATTGTGTGTTTTGCTTTCCAACCCTGTCACAGGGAAGAAAGAATGACTAGTTACAAAAATAGTGATTTAGTCCCTAGAAAACTGACCTGGCTCTGGCTACTTTAGGAAGTGCTGGAGGTAAAGTCGACTCTGGTTAAATTCTCCACAGTTTTCCTCATAAGTGGCATCGATTGAAAAGCATTGCACAATAAGAGAATTCTAAAACCTTTGCCCTGATTGGGATACATATAGGTGTAGATACAGACGATTTATTATAGAAACAGCAGAATATGGAGGTTTTGCATTTCCTCCTCAGAAACCTTATAGAAATATATTTAAAAAGCCTTATAAATTCTCTGTAGAATGTGAAAATGAACAACAATCCTATTGAATATTAAATTACGATGGACTTGCAAATGAAAATGTGCATGCGTGTTTTCTCATAGACCTTGTTCTCACGTCTAAAATTGGAAAGATTTCTTAGTGCTCAGAGACATGTTTATTGAACAATATGACTTCAATTCTTTACCACCTTCACATTAAACATGAGGCATGACAAAATGACCTTATTTCTGGATTTTTCTTGAGCTGATCTTGAGGCTGTGGTTTTATTGCTCCTTTTAGTTTGGACAATTCAGCATTATTACTTCAGGTGACGATTTTAGATGTGGGTATATTAACTCTCTCCACAGTCATTGACTGGGCAATGGACACGCGGGATCTCAGCGCTTACACGAGAGGTCTCTTGAGTATCAGGGGGGTTGCGTCTCTTCAACTTGGTGTTTTATTTATTCAATACACATTCAAAGATCTCTTGAATAAATGTATTCAGACATGTAATTCTAAATCATTCCATGTTCAGGTATCTTTGAGCCTTCCTGATTATGTTCTGTGATGGGGATCATAGAAGTGAGGGAGACTCCTTTTCCCAGTGAAGCCTCAGTCTAATGAGGAGGAAACATGAGCCTCTTGCTACAGAAATAGATGGGGTCCCCTGGCTCAGAGCTGGGAAAGACTTTTCCAGAGAGGCAGTAACTCATCTGAATGCCAACAGATGAAAGCATGATCTAGAGATGGAGGAGAAACGTCAGAGACACGGAGGCTCCTCCCTCAGAAGGACTGCAAGGCCTGGTCACATGGCAGGACCCTGCCCTCAGAGCAGAGGCTGTGAGGAGGGATGTAGGATGGGCTGAGAGGGGTGGGGATTAAATGAGGGTAATGCTCTCAGACCTGCACTACAGAGAGACCAGTCCGGGTTTCTGAACTTTAAATAATGCAAAAGAATAAACCACATAAAAACAAGATTAGAAGAAGTCAAGATAACTACATTGAGAGAAAACTTTCTAAAAAGGGGGATCACCAATGTTGTTCCTTTGGAGAAAGGAAAAAGGGAGTCACGCAGTTACCACCATGCACACACACTGACTGCGCTCGTGCGATGCTGAGGACGGCTGGGTTCTCAAGACTCCCTCTCTTCCGGGCCCAATATTTGCAAGGGAAAGGCATCTCCAACCTGATCCCTGGACGTGCACAGCAGGAAACTGCCGATCTTTGCCAACGCGGGTCAATAGATGAACCATTTCCAGGAATGCAAGCTGCTTCTCTTGGGTGAATGAATGTCCCGGGAGCCTGGCCCTGTGTATATAAAGAATAAAGATTTGTGGCAATCCAATATGCCTTAGTTTCCTCAAGTGTAAAATGTGGGTGGTCACGTTACTCACCTTGGAGAGTCCTTCTGAGGATTAATGGACTAATTCCCATGAAGCACTGAGAACATCACCTGACTTAGCAGACACTGGATGAGTGCTGGTTACTAGTGTTAGCAGTAACATCGCCAACGCAAAGGAGAGAAACGGAGAGCAAATAACCTTTTCTAAAGCAGTATTTAGTCTTAAAAGCATCATCAATGGAAGCAGACGGAATCTTCCATTTGTTCTACCATTGTGCAGACGTTAGCTGTGTGATCTTTAGAGCTGACATCTCTATTATAATGAAATAATTTTAGGAAAAAGTTTTCCATAAAGCAGTAGAAGAAAATGAATAAAAGAAAGAACAAAGAGAGATAGGTAAACTTTGATGGAAGGCAACATTTTTCATGTCAAGTATCAACAGTCCAGGGAGTTGAGTCCTCTGCCTTAGGAAGTTTATTAAAATTCTCAATGAGCTTGTAGCATCTTAAACCATTTCAAATAACTGTCTGTGGAAAATCACTGAGATAACTGCATGTTATGCTAGTTTTGGCTTAGGGGAGGAAGCTTGGTGTGTGTACGATGACACCTGAGAAGGCTGTCATCTTTAAGGAAGAAGTGTTCTAAGTGTCAGAGATTTTGCTGTGTTGTTTGTACAGTGGATGTCAGAAAAACAAGCAAGGTACATGTCTCTATTTCTTCCTGATGCAATGGCTGACCGAATATGCTGATAGTTTTTAAATGAGTGGTCCACTCTGAATTTTCTGGTTTGGATTTTCTTAAAAATATTACAACAGCAAATTTCACACTGGGATATTTTATAGGGAGTCAATGAAAATAAATGTGTAGTTAATATTAAAAATACACATCCAGGTTTAGTAGGTGATTTTTTT
Organism: Callithrix jacchus; assembly: GCF_049354715.1. Lineage (NCBI taxonomy): Eukaryota > Metazoa > Chordata > Mammalia > Primates > Cebidae > Callithrix > Callithrix jacchus. Next base: position 10,640,550 of record NC_133508.1, read on the forward strand.
AAACCATGACTTCAGCAATTGGTCTGTATGCATACGTCGTTTTCTCACTAAGGACTGTTGAAAATAGGAGATCTTCCTGTATGTTTCCTACACATCTAATCAATGAAAATTACTCCCCGAGTCCAGAATCCCAGCCAACTGGAGGAGACTTCTTCCACCACCCCTCTGCCATGTCACCGTTTTCTCGTCACTGCTCCCGGTATCCTCTTGGAAGGACAGCCTTTACTCCAGAGACTTCTGGTTTGGGAGGAAACCAAATATCATTGGTGCTTTTCTGTGAACTTGACAAGCAGCAGTATTAACTCAGACAGTTGTACTGTCAGACACTTACTTTCTGAGCAGTAGATAATTCCAAACAAAATACAAAATAAGAAGAATGGTAGTAAATAATATATGATAAATGACTTCATCTCACATATTTTACAAGGCTATGGAGAGCCTTGTTTTCAAGGCTGGTTTCATGATGTACTCATATAAAGCAAATTACAGCAAAGCTAGCAGGTTCATGGTTTGGAGTCCGTGCAGGGTGCAGTCACCATGCTCAACCAGTTATTCCTGGCACAGGTAATAATTTACATCGCATTGAAAAATCTAAATTTGTAAAATATTTGATAAGCACTTAAAATAGAGATTTGAATGTAATGGTGGGTCTAGCATCTATTATGAATAAGAATACTTTGAAAATTTTGGCAAATTAGACACAGCAAGTTTTCAGAGAAAAGAATGACAGAGCTTTTCATGATTAGGTAATTTGCCTCTTAAATTTAATAGGCTTTGACACACACTTAAAGGCCTCAGAAAACTTCCTGTGACCCAGCAACCTTATGTTAGACTGTGATTAAATCACATTCCTGAAAACACCTCAGAAAATGCCTTCTGATGAGAAACAATTCCATTAATACTCTGAAAAATGAGTCCCATCTCATAAAATTATATTTTCAAATCCTCAAAGTGTATTCCCATGGTAGACATAAATTTTAACTATTGTCTTCTTTTGTGATCCAGAGTTATAGATAATATGCTATTTTTTTGTCATATTTTAAGCCAGATTTAATCTAAAAAAAATTGGCTGGGTGCAGTGGCTCGCTCCTGTAATCCCAACACTTTGAGAGGTTGATGTGGGCAGATTTCTTGGGCCCAATTTGAAACCAGCCAGGGCAGCATGGCAACACCCTGTCTCTACAAACCATATAGAAATTAGCTGGGCATGGTGCATGTGCCTGTGGTCCCAGCTACTCAGGAGGCCGAGGTAGGAGGACGGGTTGAGCCCAGAGGTCAAGGTTTAGCGAGTGGTGATTAGACCACTGCAGTCCAGCCTGGGCAACAGAATGAAACTCTATCTCAAAACAAACAAAACAAAACCAAACATTTTTAAAGAATTTTATGTATTTATTTATTTATTAAGACCTGGTCTCCCTATCTTGCCCAGGGTGGTCTTCAACTCTTGGGCTTAAGCCATTCGCCTGCCTCAGGCTCTCAAAGTGCTAGGATTGCAGGCATATGCCACCATGCCCAGCCAACTCAGCTGTATTCTAAATAATGACAATTCTCTGTCAAATAACCTATCAGAAACAAAATATTTAGTAAAATCTTTTCTATTCTTTATTATTACCACATTATTTATAAAAATTGGGACTACGGCTGAGAATGTTTTACCATTATTTGCAGCGTCAATCAGTCTAATAATCAGTTTCTGGTAGTTTAAAGAGGAGGCATTTTCAGGCCAAAGTACTAAATAGCCTTAAGATTTGGGTTTGAAATGGGATTCAGGCCTGAGAATAGAACGGGAACGAATTCCTCATGAACACCTCGGTGTTGTCTGTGGGTTCTCCTGTACCCCGTGTCCACAAAAGACGGCTCAGCCCTCAGTCTGGGCAAGAGAAGTTTCTGGTGTGCCCTAGACAATCAAAACTTGAAACTTGCTGTTGACAGAAATATCAAATATTTTTCATGCATATTTTCTTCAATAACTTTGACTTAACTAATTATCTTCTGTCAAGAGCCTGATAAACACTTTGAGTCTTTGAGAGAAATAATGAAAGATATGAACATCTCTCATTGTTCTGTGTTCTCCACATTCTCCCCAAGTAGCTTCTCTCTCTCAGATGAAATGACTAGGAAGTGGGGGTATTAATTTAGCTTCTTAAAGAAATATTTTTCTTACAAATTAGTAGTCCACATAGTTGTTCACATTTTATTAAGTGCTGGTTTAGGAAATCATTTTACAAAATAATTCCCGCTTTATTCATGAAGGTAATTTTAAAGAGTTATTGCATTTTATTTTTACATGTTTTTAAAATTGTGAGCCATCATCCTTTTTAGGAGCACAACCATTTCTCGAGACAAAGCAGGATGCTTTCGTTTAGTAGATAATGATGTTATAAGGACACTCTCCTTTATAATCTTCTCCAAGGAACAAACAAACAAACAAAACATCAAAAAATGGTACTTGCAAGGTCTTCAGAAAATGGATTTCAGAAGAAAATGGTGTTATCTGTAAACCGCATATATTTGTACATTCAAGAATACTTCCTATTGCTGACAGTAATGATTTTAAATTAATAACTTATCAGCCCAGCTATTAAAAGTAAAAAAAAAAAAAGCATGGGCAACATGATGAGACTCTATCTTTACAAAAAAATTAAAAATTAGCCAGCTGAGGTGGCACATGCCTGTAGTCCCAGCTACTCAAGATGCTGAGGTGGGACAATCACTTGAGTCCAGGAGGTCAAGGCTGTGGTACCCTATGATCCAGCCACTGCATCCAGCCTGGGCAACAAACTGAGACCCTGTCTCAAAAAAAAAGTCAAAAAGTAACATGTTGGAGATGTTGGAGAGAGTGCAGAGAAAAGGGAACATGTACACACTGTTGATGGATGTGTCATTGAGTTCAAACTCTATGGTAAACAGCATGGACATTTCTCAAACAGCCTTAAATAGAGCTACCATTCAATCTAGCAATCTCACTGATGGGCAGCTACCCAAAGGACAATAAATTATTCTATCAAAAAGACACCAGCCATCTGTATGTTTATCACAGCACATTTCACCATAGCAGAGATAGGGAATCAACCTAAGTGTCCATGAATGAATAAAGAAAGAAAACTGCGGTATACATGCACTGTGGAATACTTCTCCATATAAAAGAATGAAATAATGTGTTTTGTAACAACATGGATGGAACTGCAGGCCATTACGTTAAGTGATACAAGGCGGACACAGAAAGGCAGATTGGATTAGTATATTTTCACACTGCTATGAAGACTGGGTAATTTATAAAGGAAAGAGGTTTAATAGGCTCTCAGCTCCACATGACCGGGGAGGCCTCAGGAAACTTATAATCATGGCAGGATGGGAAGCAGGCACATCTTACATGGTGGCAGGAGAGAGAGGAGAAAGTGAAGTAGAGGAGCACTTTATTAAAACCAGCAAATCTTGGGAGAACTCACTCACCAGCACGAGGACACCATGGGGGTAATCGCCTCCATGACATAATTACCTCCCTCCTTTGACATGTGGGGATTACAAGTTGAGATGAGATTTAGGTGGGGACACAGGACACAGATTAAGCCATATCACAAATATTGCATGTTCCCACTTGTAAGTGTTTGCTAAATAATGTGTGCACATGAACGTAGAGTGTAGAATCATAGGCAATGGAGAAGGGTGAAGGGGTGGAGGGGTGGATGACCAGAAATTACTTAATGAACACAATTTGCATAGTTTGGGTGATGGATATCTTAAAAGCCTTCACTTTACCACTACACAATCGATGCATGTAACAAAATTGCACTTGTACACCATAATTTATATGCCAATTAAATTAAAATACATTTTAAAAAGAATGTATCAGCCTATGATGGTCATCTATGTATGAACCCAATTTATATATTTTCTAGAAATTATTCCTTTTTTATATGTGTTAACTTCCAGTCTACATCTTAGCCAGTTTAAAAGAATGCCATTTGTAGAACTAACAGAATGATATTTACAAGAGTAATCTCAAGAATTAGGTGCATTCAGATCGATAACCACAAGTCCCATCATTCTGCTGTATGCTAAAGGGTCCTGGATGCATTATTTTATGCTTTTTCTGCTACCTGTCCCTAATAAATATTGTTGCTGGAGGCAATGCACTGAGTCCCTTTGCATCCATTTTTCATAAACATTTTTCCGTAATGATTGGGTACCTGAGTAATGATTAAGCGTCGCAAACATTCCCCCTTGTTAGTCTTATGAGCATAGCGGGAAATGTGTGCATTCCGAAATAAGACCATAAATTATTTTCATGCAGTTTTTTTTTTTCCCCAGCTGGTGATCTGTCTCTCCAATAGAACATAAACTGTCAAATGCTAATTGTTATCTGAAGTTGTTTCTTTCCTTAAAATAAGCTCACAAATATCTTTTTTTGCATCCTCCTTTACATATAAATGTGAACACACATTCACAAAATAACAGGGCTCTGTTGTCACGGAAAACTATTTAATGACACATGTTTCCTGTCTTAGGTTTCAAAACGCAGAGATGTGTCAGGAAAAATGGAATAACAAACGTTGGAAGTATATTGGTTGATTTTTATAAGTTAGAAGCTTCTAAGATGTGTTTTCTTACTGAAAGTTGACAGACTACTATTCTAAAGCATTTGCATAAACCTTCCAGGGAGAATTCTTATTGTGCCCAAAGTCTTAAATCACAAATTGTACTGCAATGCAATGCCATCTACTGCATATTACTGCGTGAGAATACTTTGGAAATATCACTGAAAATCACAGGAGGCTATGAGTTCTGACTACATTACAATCATAATCCTGCCAGGATCTTTAAGGAACTTGTACTGTTTTATTAAGCAGCCGCTTTGATATACACCAAGCCAATAATGAACTTCTAATCTCACCACTCACATTCAGAAGAGAATAAATTAGAAATATTTCGAAATTATTTAATGTGGCTATTTTCAAGGACTATTGTATATGTAAAGTGTATGCACAGAACTGTTTTTGAGAGTGAGGTGGTGCAGGGTAAAAGGCACACTTGACTTTGCAGAGAGTCATTCTGTGTCCAGTACAGCTAGAGATCCCTAACCCCAGGGGTCTGCAGCAGCCTCAAAGGCAACCTGAGAAATCATGCTGGAAACCAGCACCCATGCAGAAGTCACCTGCAGCTCAGGGCCGAGATGCTGGGAAGCTCACCCCTCCGGGCAGTCAATCAACCCGTGTCGACTTCAGCCATAAGCCGTGAAGGAACGTTTCCTGTGGTCAGACTCAATTTTTAAAGAGAAGCCAGACATTTAGGTTTTCCCTAAGAAAATGACAATTGCCGGCTGTATTTTATAAAACACACGTGTGCCTAGGTTTTACAGAAATTCTAGCTTCCAGTTTCCGGTCTCTAAATAACATATCTGAATAAAAGTTTCAATAAGAAAAAGAAATTAATTTTGAAATACAAATATAGTAAAATTTTGAAATACAAATACAGTAAAAATTGTAATTTTAAAATACAAATATAGTAAAAGTTGATTATGTTTGAAAATATATTGTCTAAATTATCTTGTAATGACATAGGCAGTTGAGGTAGGAGGGTCACTTGAGCCCAGGAGTTTGAGACAGACCTGAGAAATGTGGCAAAACTCTGTATCTACAAAAAATACAAAAATTGGCTGGATTTGGTGGTACGTGCCTGCAGTCCCAGCTATTCAGGAGGCTGAGGTAAGCGGATCGCTTAAGCCCTGAAGGTCAAGGGGTCTGTGAGCTGGAAATGTGCCGCTGCACTGCAGCCTGGGCAACAGAATAAGACTCTGTCTCAAAACAAAACAAAAAGAAACAAAACAAAAAGAAACAAAACATAGGACCAGTCCTTAACTGGGACTATAAACCTTGTCACGAGAAGGTAGTAAAACAAAATCACCGGTAATTGATGGGTTCGTCCACAAGCATTTACTGAGCACCTGCCGTGAGTGTAAGATCAGGCTTGGAGAAGTGAGGGTCACGACAGGGCTGTCAGGTGATATTCTTGTCTTCCAGGAGGGCACCTGTGCTGCCTGCCTCCAAGCCCTCTCCAACCTCCTTCCTCTGCGATGCTGCTTGGGGGTCTCGGTTCCACCAATGCCCCCTCACATGTCTCTCCCTTCGCTGGCTTGCAGAGGGCAATTTATCATAGGAGGAGCTCCTCTGTCAAGCTGTTAATGTTGACACTGATTTACTATGTCATCTTCAAGGACACTCGAGGTTTTCAAAAGGTGCTGGTGCAACTTCTGGCCCTGGGTGGACTCACGTTGGATTTTCCTGTGTGGGGAAGAGGACGGGGCTAAGTCAATCCCTTCCAGAAGGCCTCACATTTCTTCTACACTTGACCGTAGCCAAAAGGCCGCGAAGTGCCTTGCATTTCTTCTTAAGCGTTTTTGGTGTAGCTGTTTCATCAGAAAGAATATGGGCTTGCCTGTGTGTATCTAGGCACATTGGTTTGTCTTTCATTTTCAACTGTTTTTTCTTCATAGACACCATGGGATCGTTCCAAGCACCTTCTCAACTCATTCTGCTGGGTCTTGGCACACTGTGGGGTGTTAGGGAAGGTGTGATAAAGGATGCATTCCGTAGAACATCAGTCCTCTGTCATGTGAGGGTGTGAGAGATGCTGGAAGACATGTGATAAAACTGTATCCCAGAGTTGCAGGTCACCGTTCACTTTCTATTTTTTTTATTGCATTTTAGGTTTTGGGGTACATGTGCAGAACATGCAAGATAGTTGCAGAGGTACACACGTGGCAGTGTGATTGCTGCCTTCCTTTGATTTTTAAAAGAAAACAGAAACAATGTTTTAATATTCAATATTTGGTAATTTCTAATTCGGAAATACTGGTTTCAGTAACCAAAGGAAAAGAAATCACTCTTTGTTTCACTCCGCTGCTGCCTCTGGAATTTCATTCCAGAAGCTGCTATTTCAAGGGTCTTCAGAGGGCTCTGCAGCGCGAGCTTTGGAGAGGCACCAGCATCCAGGAAAAGTTTAGTCCAGCAGGCAGCCCTCCGCCCAGCTCCTGATGGCGCCACGGCTGAAAATTGAGAATTGACAATATAAATTCTAAAAACAAAAGAACTTGCAATTTTCATTTTTTTAATGAGTTAAAGTTTTAACTTGAGTAAAGCCATGAACTTAACTACAGAAAAAAATGCAAAGCTATACAAAAGTAACTTTTATAAGTTTTAGCCTTCGATGGAGCCAAGTTTACCCACCTGTTTCTTATACTCCAAACATTTACCTTCTGTTAAACATAAGTATAAAAACACACACAGGTACAGCATCCTTCCATCCATCCCTCAGTCCATATCCATCCACCCACCCACCTACCTCTCTCCAAGTCATTAATATGCAAATCATTTTGAAGCATCTACAAGACTAATTTTTACCATGCGGAAATCTCAGATTATCGCACCCCCTCTCTATTGATCAACATTTCTGCTTCTGTTTTATTTTGTTTGACATTAAAAATAATGCTATACTGAGCACCCCTGTGTCCTCACACCTGTTGTAGCTTTTGGTTTCGTTTTGTTTTTCCGCACAAGAGTCTATTAAAGTCGGATGGTTGGGTCAAGGGCTCAGTCTATTTTATTTATAATAGCTGTTCTCACGTGCCTTTCCTGAAAGGCTGTGCCGATTTGCCCTGTCATCACGTCAGGTGTCAACTATGAGAGGCACAATTCTGGTCATAGCCTCGTCTCTAGTGATTCTTAGGACTTTTATAATTGCTTCTGTGACTTCATTCAGTGAAAAATCATCTCTAATCATTAGCTTCAGTTTTTATTTCATAAACTGAGTTATGACTACTTTTCGTATGTGTATTACTTATCTTATTTTTTCTTTTGTAGCTGTTTCGTTTACTCCCTCATTAAAAAAGTAATTTTGGAATTTTACCCTAGAAATTATAGGAATTCCATAGGCCATATTAAAGCTAACAGATAATTCTGTGTTTTCTAATATTTACACCAATCATTCCATACAATGTATTTGTTATAATTATTTCACGGACATTAATAAAAGGATTGTATATTCTCCAGAGATTGAAGTCCTTCCCTACAATGCCCTCATTCTCCTCAGTTTTCCTGATTTAATTTTTTTCTTTTCCCTTTCGTTTCTTTTTAAAATTCCGTCGTCTCCCTTAGAACATAGCCTTTGCATGCAAACAGCTTTGCTTTACTTATTCCCCCTACTACACCTCCTACAAATTCTGACACATGGAGCTGCTTGAACGGCCTGACCGTACACACTGGAGCAGGTTGTGGATCACGGGGTCTGTGTCTCCCTACTTCATATTAGGGCTGTGGGCTGCCCCATGCCCTCAGGCTCCTCTTCCTCCAGTCAGTTGCAGGTCTATGCCAGAGCTCCTGCATCAGTCAGTTGCAGAAAGGAATTTCATAGCCACTACCTCCTTTAGCTAGGTGTCCTCGGGCAGGCCACAACCTGCTCAACTGTACATGAGCAGCTCCATCAGTGGTGAACTTCCTGAATCCCTGAATAACAGTACAACCCCAGATAAAAAGTGTCTCACTGATGTACTTTGGGCTGGTATAGCATTTTAGAATTAGTTATTAGCCCTTTCTCTCACTTCCTTTTCATCTTCACTGCCGTCTTACTCTAGAGAAAAAAGATAAGAGACAGGCAGCTGGAGAAGTCGGCCCACTGCCAGTCTTCCTTGATTTCCATGTGAAATGGGAGAAACTGTGCAACTAGGGAAGGAGAATGAGTTCCACACACAGCCTGAACACCACAGCCTTGGAAGCCACTGTTAGGGCTTCTTTTGAGCAGAAATGATAACAGCCACAGCAATTACACCTGTTCTTCCCTCTGCACTCTCTCATGTGTGTCCAATGAGCCACTGAATCCTCAAATTATCCTGCAGGATTGCGCACCATTGCTATCTCCATGTCGTAGATGAGACACGGAAGGACAATATGATCGTTTTCCCCAAAGTTAAGCAGCAGATTAGGATTTGAACCCCAGCATCCTGGCTCCAGAGTCTGCCAAGAAAAGGAAGCAGCACCAATCCACCTGCCTGGTGAGACATTGTCTAGAATTTATCACAAATATTGGGAGGCAAACAGCTGTTTTCGTCCTTGGATTACACAGCTCCACAACCATTTTTCGGATTCTCCTCATGGAGCCAGGTTTCTACATGGGACATCTGTTAGACTGACAATCACACACAGGTAACTTGGACAAACACAGTTTCACATAATGTGTTTTCAATGACACAGCTAATAATTACTCCCTTGTGCTGAGCACTTCTGACACTAAAGTTTTGTGTTGAGTGTTTCATACACGTTGTTTTAAATCCTCAGAACACGCTGCAAAGAAAATACTATCCTCTGGAGAAGAAACGAAAGCACTGGAGATCTTTTAAAACAGTGACTTTCAGCGTTACCCATGGTCAAATGACGGGCAACATGCAAGGCTGTTGAGGTCATCTTCTAGGAAGGAGAAAGGCAGAACTCTAAAAAAGGGCCCTCTTAAAATCCACCCCAAGCTGTGGTTCCACTGATGGGCATTCAGGAAAGGACACGGGAGATAGAGAACCAGAAGCAAGAAAGACAGAGAGAGACAGACAGACACACAGACACACACACACACACACAAGGAGAGAGAGCAAAAGCAAGGGCGAAAGAGCAGAGTTGTGTTTTTAGAATGCAGGCCGTCGTGGGGAAAGGCAGCATCTGCCATTTCCATCAATGCAACAAACAATGAAGGATCGAAGGCTGTCTGAGGCTGTCTGGAGGCTGCCCGCACTCGTCAGTGGTCATGAGCCGAGATAAGATAGCTGGTGGTGAGGAACAAATGAGCCGCATGTCATGCACGTGTCTCGAGTAATTAATATCACAGGGCCGCGAGGCCGCGTTATCGTCCGCCCTGGCTCCTCTCTTTATTTCCTGACTGCACGATTAAAAAATGAATCACGCACACCTACATAGCATTTTGTCAGGATAACGATAAGCCTTTTTAAAATGACTCACGGCGGCTCTGGGTCAGCCACACAGACGGCCCTAAGTACCACGCGGAGGAAAAATGTCCCTGTGACAGCTTCTTGGTGCTGAGAGACGGATGGGCTTGAGAGGAAGCTTTGCTTTTTGCAGAAGGGAGCAGCTTCCTGAAAGCAAGAACTGCACCTGATGGGCGAATAGCTTGCATTTTATTTACAGATTCAATACACTTTTAATTTCTCTTTGATTACACAACGTGGCCTCCATTTGATGCATCATTTAGTGATTTTTTTTTTTTTTGGAGGGAAGCTGTAAGCCACAAGGATTTGCCTAGATCATTTAATTAAATGATTCATTTTGTAAATGACCTATAACAATAACTAAGTCGTTTTTAACCTTGTCTCTGAAAAAAAAAAGCTATGGAGATATTCAAGGCAATTCGAAGAAACTATTTAGATTGCATATATGTACAAAAATAGTATGCAGGATTTCTCAGTGTGTGTGTTTTTAGAATATCGATTTTCCATTCTTATTAAATTCACAATACGACGGCAAACATACATTTTTGCACAGTAAAAGTAAGTACTGTAAGGGAGGTGGCTCTGTTGGAGGGCTCTGCCCTAATTGGAAATTACATTCTTATCCACTGAAACTTTGGATTCTTATCCAAACCAAAACATCAATCACTGTTAGTGTGCAAACATAACGTACACTAACACCTCCAGTGTCAACAAAAGTAACTCACAGTTATAAACCATGCACGTAGCTATGCACAGCATTGCCGCACAAATGACTGCGTAAAACCTTGTCTCGGAATAATTTCCAAACGTTTTCCTGTAGCTAAGGGTTGTAGATCTGTGTCTTCAACCAAGTGGGTCCAGTTCTGGAGCATTCCTCATCTGCATCGATGACTCCCTTCCTGACCCCTGAAATCCAGCCTGTCAAGCGGAGTCTGCTCACCTCATTTCTCTGAGGCCCACGCTCGGTGCTGGGTGAGAGTGTGGAATAAAAATGACAGGTAGAATTTTAATGTTCTGCTGCAGCTGGATATGTGAAAACAGACCCAAATTCCAGGGAACTGAGTGAGATCCTGGCACGGAGGCACCAGCGCAGAGCTGGGAAGGGAACAAAGTCGAGAGGTGGGATAGAGTCAGAGTCAGAGGATGAAGCGCGCACCCATCTCACAGAGGAAGTGGAAATGGTGCCCAGCCCTTGCTCTTTCACTAACTCCCTGCTATTTCTAATTGTCCTGGTGAATGTCTCGGATTTTTCTTGAAGCCCCTCTGTGCATGCCACACCCCAGAGCCCCGCTCTCCGTGGTCCTGTGTCCTGCACCTGTCAAAGGCCTCACACACTGTGGTCCCTCCAAGGTTGTCCCACCTGGCCCCGGGGCTGGCACCGTGGTCCCCTGGTGGGTCTCAGAGGGACCCTCCCACCTGCAAAAAGTGACCCTGGGCAGGTGAACCGAGGTTACTGCTTCCCTACCTGAGGGCAGGTGGAGCCTACAGACTCCCCTATTTGCAGAATAAAACTCAAGCCCCTTTGGCATTAGTTACCCTCAGGCAGGTGTGACTACTGTCCTCTGGGTGTCCTCACCATGCTGGGCGGTCCTCCACAGCCCTCTGTGGGGACATCTGTCTCTCTCTCTGGAATGCTTCTTTCCTCAAGTGGGGAGTGGTGCTGGCGGGGGGCGGGGCAGGAAGAGTTCAGCAAACCACGGACCTTCAGGAAGCAGGAGGTGGCCTGGGATGGAGGGGCAGGAAGGGGCGGAGATGGGTTCACAGAGAGGGGAGCTGAGTGGAAACTCTCCCCTGGATGAGTGGCTCCTGAGGGCCGGGCCTTTTCGGACACCGTGTTATGTTCCTAGTAGGCTCTGAATGTAGACTAATACGTGATGCTCCGGTCTAGGAAAGAGCTGTGAAAAGAGCACAGCACACATCCCATTCTGTTCTCAAAAGACACTCTTTCCTCTTTGATGATCTCTGAACGTAAAATATGCTTTCATGTCACAGAATTGCTTGGAGATGAGCTGCATCTCTTCCGAGTCTTTGATACCTAGGATGCTCTCCCTCAGTGCTCTCTTGAAAGGATTAGGGACTTCATTCTCTTCTACCCTGGTCCCTAATTTCATGCTGCCTGGGCTCTTGCTGAATGCCTTCCTTCTCCTGCACACTAATTGCTTAGCTCTTAATAATTGATATCTTATAGAGGTGCCAAGCAAATTAATTGGTTAATGTCCATGAAAGGATGCCGTCCTTGATACAAGGTAGTACAAAATGGGGCTTTCATTTAGAATTTGCGTCACTACTCCATCTGCGCCCCTTCGTCACCTTCGTGTTCCTATCGCATTAATTGCTTCATGTAGACACAAGCAGCTGGATTGACAGGTGGGCACGGGTGCAGCCAGCTTGGGTGTTGAGATTCAGGGAGAAGCAACTTGACCCCTCAGATCTGTGCCCCTACATTCTGCTGTTTCTTCATCAGGCATCTTGTTATTGGGAGCTGTAGTTTTGTTTTGCTTTTTTCTTCATCACAGGTCCACTGGTAGCATGTGAATGACTGCTGCGTTTTATACTAAAGCTCTCCTGGCTGACAACCCATGCCTCAGCAGTGGTTGGTTTAGCAGCCAGCTGAGTGCCAGGAGCATAGTCAAGGAAGAGCTGCTGGTGCTCACTGGATGCCCACACCTCCCTTCACATCCAGCTCCAGTCACCTTGCACTAGGGCGGGACCCTGTGACTAATTCTGGCCAGTGAGCATGAACAGAACTGTGCATGGGACAAAGAGTAGAAATGCTGTCATGGGCCTGACTAGGCAGTGGCGTCCCCATCAGCCTGGATCCCTGCGAGAGTGCATGGAGCAGAGCCCTCCTCATCAACTCCCACTGGAGACATGCTGTGAACATGAAGTATACCTTTCTTGTAAATCACTGACATTTCAGGGTTAATTTGCTAACTTTGAAACAATAAGCATAATCTAGCACATTTGGAATAAAATGCAGATATAGGGGACAGTAAGTTGCTGCAAGGGAGATGCAAAGGAAGGAGGTGGCTTTGTCTACGGTATCCTAAAACAGCTCTGTGGGTGGTTCTCATTCTCCCCTCTGTCCATCCTTGTCTCTGTCTCTCCCTACCCCCTTTCTCCTGCCTTCCTTTCTTCCACTCTCTCTCTCATTTGGGAACCATGGATATTAGATTTTTGTTTGTTTGTTTGTTTTGTTTTTTTGAGATGGAGTTTTGCTCTGTTGCCCAGGCTCGAGTGCAATGGTGCAATCTTGGTTCATTGAAACCTCTGCCTCCTGGGATCAAGCGATTCTCCTGCCTCAGCCTCCCAAGTAGCTGGGATTATAGGTGCGTGCTGCCACACTCAGCTATTTCTGTATTTTTAGTAGAGATGGGGTTTTGCCATGTTGACCAGGCTGGTCTCAAACTCCTGACCTCAGGTGATTCACCTGCCTTGGCCACCCAAAGTGCTGGGATCACAGGCATGAGCCACTGTGCCTGCCCCTAGTTTCCTACCTTCCTTCTTAGCATCCACCCATGCTCCTAACTGACATTTCCTGAATGACCACATCAAATGATGGACACCACATTAAGGTACAGAAGTGACTTAACATTTCATATCTTTACGAGGTCATCAACATAATAAAAAATCAATAGGAAACCATAGAAAATCCAAATGTAGTGTGTCAAGTGCTAATAGGGATATGGATTAATACAAAATTACATCAGTGCCAAAAATGAGAAAAGAAGATGTTTCAGCATCATTTGTATTATAATATTTCCAAGGCAAACAAGGAGTTATCTTGAGGGAGAAAAAACTTCCGGGCAAAGGGAAGACAAGAGTGAGATCAGCCTCCTTCCCGAGGCTCACACCCTTCCTTCCTTGCCCAGGAGCCTGGAAGGTCCCTCGGGATGACGACACCTTTGCAGGCCCTTCACCCTCCTGGGGTCATGCTCCTTCCCCTCACCTGCCTGAGTGAGACTCAGCTCAGACTCCTCCTGGGGTCGACCAGCCTGGAGGGGAACACACAGCCAGCCTACAGGTTGCATTGAATGTCAGTTGTGTCAACCTTGAGAGACCCTTGCCCTGAACATGGTGCATTTCCCAGCCCCATGAAATTCCACTTTCCTGGAAGAGTTGCTCATCCACGTCATTCTCTACCTCCATTTAGTTTTCTGAGCCCCCTCTCCACTGACAGCCATGCTTCCCATTTCCCTGGAAGACAGAAAGAATGGGAGTGGAAATTCCTCCAGTGCTTGGCATCAGACCTACCCTCCTCCCTGCGTTCCAGCCACATCCCATGATTTCTTCCTGAGGCCTGGGTGTGCCCTCTCTGCTCCAGGGCAGACGCTCGGCAGGTGCCAAAGTCCTTCCTCCTGCCTACTCCAGGAAAATGCATGGCCTTCTCAGCTCCAGTTTATCTCATTTCATTCTTTTTTTTTTTTCAAGAGGAGACAGGGTCTCATTCTATTGCCCAGGCTGGAGTGCCACGGTGCAATCTCAGCTCACTGCAGCCTTGACCTCATGGGCACAAGTGATCCTACCACTTCGGCCTCCCAAGTAGCTGCGACTACTGATTTGCACCACGACTCCTGGATTTTTAAAAAAATTCATAGAGATAGGGTCTCGTTATAATACCCAGCTGGGACTTGAACTCCTGGGCTCAAGCTGTCCTCCTGCCTCTGCCTCCCAAGTGCTGGGATTTACAGGTAAGAGCCACTGCCCCAGCCTTATCTGACCTCTGTGTTTCAGAAATCTGCCGAGTTCTGCTCTTGCTGCCCTGCCCTCGCCTGGTTCTTAGCGCTGCTGGGATGTGTAGTTTTGTTCGTGTGCGATCACTGGGCATGTGTGGGTGCATGCTACTGGACCACAGCCTAAGCTCCTGCATCTACTGCCGCTGGACATTGTGTGGTCACTAATCTTTTTCTTTGGTTATTAGAAGAAGTGGCTGCATAAGCACGTCTTTCAGCAGAGGTACACTGTTTTCAGATGCAGGCACCGACCCGTGTAGACTTCGAAGAAACGTTGGTACCATTGTTAAATCACCTTGCCCAGAGCCGCCAGCGGTCCAGCCTCCAGCTTCTCAGCTTCCGTGCCACGTGACCTATTAGTCCTCAGAACTTCTGACAAAATGATACATAGAAGTCTCAATTTTGTTTTATTTTGTAATCCCTTTGTATTGGGGGATTAATTGATCATCTTTCACGTATTTATTGGTTGTTTGTATTTCTTGGCTGTTTGAATTTTTTCTAATTCTGCTTTTAGACTTTGACAATTTTCTCCTTTTTGTGCCCCTTTTTCCTTTGCTTTGTGAGAGCATTTTATACATTCTGATGATAAATTATTTTTGAATAAATTTGCTGCAAATAGACCCACCCAGTCTGTGCTGCCCGCCTCCCAACCTGCTTGTTATTTGTGATTATGTTGCAGCATCTTGGCTGAGTTTCTAGTTGATGGGGACACACACATATGCACACACATCCACACACGTGTGCATACACACATGCACACAAAACACTCCTGTGTACACACATTCACATGCATATATGCGCATGCACACACACATGCATGCATGCAAAAATATTCATGTGCACACACTCATGCACATACACGTATGCACACACATGCTCACATACATGCACATGCATACACTCATGCACATATGCACACACATGCACACACTCATGTGCACACACTCATGCACATATACATATGCACACACATGCTTGCACACATACACACATACACAGACATTTGTATGCGCACACACTCATGCACACTCATATGCACACATGCACACACAAGCGCACACATGTCATAGATGCAAAATCTCAGCGTGCAGGCACTGCCTGTTGGTCCAGGAGTAGATGCATCTGGCCCAGCTATAGCTGCCTGGGCTTTTGGAGTCCTCTCCAGGGGCAGATAGTTGCCAGGGAGAAAATAAATGTCTACTTTTCTTTTATACCCTGTGACCAGGGGTAATATCAGGTATGTATTATCTTTCTGAAATGAACAAAGCAACTTGATTTTTCTATCCCTGGAATATGTCAAAGAGACCAAGGGAGCAGGTGACTTCTTGTCTCAGAATCTGCCAGCCCATCCATCAGCAGACTTGAGAGAAAGGTGCTGGTGAGTGGTTTAGACCCTCAGGTTTGAGGGGGGTCCATGGGCCAGCAACAGCGGACTGAGAGGAGCTGCAACCCTGGAGGAGGAAAGGGAAGAGGAGGTGACTGATGTTCTTGGGGGAGGGGGTGTTGCAGACAAGATCCCGGACCTCTGGGGATGTCAGGAGACCCCCGGGACAGCCCAGGCTGAGGGACTGGAGCAGACAAGGTGCAAAACAGACTCTTTTTCCAGTTTCACTTAGGGTTAGATTTAGCTAACAGCATACTACAGGAAAGAACATCCTGCTTACCAAAGGTGTGCTAATTTTACTGCTGACTTTATTATTATTCCGAAGTATTTCCTCAGATATTACAAATAACTCCTAAAGTTTCCTCTTTGCCCTCAGGCTTAACCTGTAGTAATCATCACTTCTTAACTGCTCTGGACAGAACAAAACCGAAATGTAATTTATTTTAAGAATATAATCACTTATTGATTACTCTTTTTCTCAAGGAGATAGAATCAGTGTATAAGCTTTTATCTAAGGAAGCCCAGGAAGGTTTTTATCCTCTGTATTTAGTTCAAATTCATTCAAGCCTTCCTTATAAAACCAGCATTTCTGGCATTGTGTTGCAGATAATCATTATTTTTAAAAAGGATTCATCATGCTGCTTATGTGAAAAATTCACAGTAGGCAGACAGTATTTAATAAGTAAATCAATAATGCTCATTTCAGGGAAAAATCAGGTATAGAATATAGCTGGAGAAGATAATAAAACAAGATCAAATACTAAATCTCAGAACTGATGAACCATTAGGGATAATACAATTCACTTCAGTGCCGGCTGCAGCATTATTAGAAAGCCTACATCATAAAATGCTGTGTAAATGTAAATTCGACCTAATTTGTCATATGATTAAAACGCAGGGAAAAAGAAGTCTCTTTGTAAAAGCGAATGCAACATTTCCGACTGTAGTGAAGCATCGTTGGGAAGAGAACTCCCTTGGCTCGTGGAGCTTTGCTGTAAGTATATGACCATTTACAGAGAGGTTTACTTGCTAAGAGGACCGAGCATATGATCCATGTTCTCCTCTAAGTATTTATGACAAAAATTAATTAAAGATCTTAAAACTGGGAGAGACCTTGGGAGTCCAAGGTGGGCAGATCACGAGGTCAGAAGTTTGAAACCAGCCTGACCAACATGGTGAAACCCCACCTGTACTAAAAATACAAAAATTAGCCAGGTATAGTAGCAGGAGCCTGTAATCCCAGCTACTCAGGAGGCTGAGGCAGGAGAATCGCTTGAACCCAGGAGGCGGAGGTTTCAGTGAGCCAAGATCACACCATTGCACTCCAGCCTGGGTGACAGAATGAGACTACATCCAAAAAAAATGCAAAAAATAATTGGGAGGGGTCTTTGATATATTCTAGGCAAGCCTCTAACTGTCCCTTGCAAAGGCACCACCTAAGATATTGATGAAGGAAGATCAGCTTGCTTCTTGAACAGAAAGACCGAACTGGGGCTTCAAAGCTGATATTTTCCAAACACTTTGGGTTTTGTAGATCTGAACTGCAGAGATTTCTCGAAGAACTTAAATAGAACTACTATTTAATCCAGCAATCCTACTACCTGGTATCTGCCCAAAGGAAAAGAAATCATTCTATTAGAAAGATACCTGCACTTGTACGTTTATCACAGCAGTAATCCCAAATGTGAAGATGCAGAATCAACCCGTGTCCATGAATGAATGAAGAAAATGTGGCATAAATATATAATGGATTAACTGTTAGGCCATAAAAAAGAAAGAAATCCTGTCATTTGCAGCAACATGGATGACTATGGAGGCCATTACCTTAAAATAAGCCCACTCCAGAAACACAAATATCTCGGGTTCTCACTCATATGTGAGAACTAAAAAGTTGATCTCATGGAAATAGTGGACAGAACGGTGGTTACCAGAGGGTGGGAAGGGTGGGGCAAGGAATGAGTAGAGGCTGGTGAATGGGCACAAACGCTCAGTTAGATGAAAGGAATAAGCCGTGGTGTTCAATAGCACAGTAGGGGGTCTATAAATAACAGTAATTTATTGCATACTTCAGAATATCCAGAAGATAATATCTGAAATGATTGTAACACAAAGAAATGATGTTTGAGGAGATGAATACTGTATCCTGATTTCATCCACATTTTATCACAATATGGAAATATCATATGCAGCTCTCTTAATATGTGCAATTACTATGTATCAATAAAAAAGAAATAAAGAAAAGTAGGAACTGGAAAGTTCGTCTCTGAAATCTCTTGCAGGGTAGCTGTTCTGACTTTGACCTTTTCCGAGCAGAGATCAGGTTATGCTATCTCAAATAATGTTTCCAGTTTTGCAAGCAAGTTCTAGTCAAGTCAGAGCCCAGAGGTCCTCTGGCACTGTCTGATCTTTAGGGTATAGTTCACACGATTGATAATTGCATGATAAGATCAGTGCTTTTAGGTGATCTGATCTCCGCCCCTTTTCTTTGCAAGACAAAGACGTTCCTGTGCGGCTTCAGGGTCAAAGCAATGCAGTCTAGACACTTAGCGCCGACCCTTGTAGAAGCAGACTCCGGAATTCTCCAGACAGTACGCTCCAGAGCGCTCAGAGGAAACTCTCCTAGGTTTCTCTGATGCAATTTACTAACAACTACCACTGCCACTTTAGCAAGGCTGACTTCATTCTGCCCCACTTTCAGCAGGTGATGGTTAGTCATGGCCTTCCTGGATTGTGGAACCAAATGAGAAGAGCTGTCGTATCCATGAAAAAGAACTTGACTCCATCTCAACTTACATCCTTCAAAATTGTCTGAAATTTCCTCTTTATCGCACATGCTCGCAAAGGTGGTTAGTTGTGGCAATCATGCTTTCTGGATCCAAAGTTAAGATGCTGGTCTGACCAGAGCAGGATTTTCATGCTTGTTTTGTGATAAAAGAAATAATATGGAAGAAAAATATTAAGTACATTAAATACAGGGTAATTAGTGGCTGGAAAGGGGTAATAGAGCACATAGTTTGAAATCAAAGCTGTTTTGGAATATAAGGCATATATAGAACATATATTTTATATGAACATAGGAGACACCCACAGATACCTTGTATGAACTTGAACATCGAATATATGTGCACTCTGCCTCTGGGGCAATTAACCACGTCCTATCCTAGCTACTCTGGTAATTTCCATTGTCACACATTCTGCACCTCCAGGGGAATCTGAATGGGATATACTTAAATGCAAGAACATGATAAAGAAATCTGAATCATGTGTCTGCTTTGCGGGCGATACCCAGCTTTTACATGCCAGCGGAAATTATCATTTCCCCTGGTTTAAGTCAGTGGCTCTTAACCTGGAGAACTTAGAAGGCTACTGCTGCCTAATTTTCAGCTGGGGATTATGGGGTTGTGTCTGCCTCGCTGGCAATTTTTGAAGCTTCCAAGGTAGTTTTTATGTGTAGACGAAGTCCAGAGTTGCTCTTCTGTGTGGAATAAAGATACAGTTCTGTTTCTTGAAAACACGCAGTATTCTCTTCACAAACACTGCCCCATAAAAGCCTAACAAAAAGAGAAGAAACGATAGTGTTGACTTAGCTGAGGTTCCTTACACCCACAGCAGAGTTTCTGATGGGACTCTGTGTCTTACTTTTTGAAGCTATAAGCATTTGCTATGTTTTACAGATAATTCATCTGCCATACTGTACTGTGGAGATGTTTGGTTTCTTCATACACTGTTGGTGGGAGTGTAAATTAGTTCAACCATTGTGGAAGACAGTGCAGCGATTCCTCAAGGATCTAGAATCAGCAATTCCATTTGACTCAACAATTCCGTTACTGGGTATATACCCACAGGATTATAAATCATTCTGCTATAAAGACACGTGCACACGTGTGTTTACTGCGGCACTGTTCACAATAACAAAGACTTGGAACTAACCCAGATGCCCATCAACGACAGACTGGATAAAGAAAATGTGGCACATATACACCATGGAATACTAAGCAGCCATAAAAAAGAATGAATTCATGTCCTTTACGGTGACATGAATAAAGCTGGAAACCATCATTCTCAGGAAGCTAACACAGGAACAGAAGACTGAATACTGCATGTTCTCACTCACAAGTTGGAGTTGAATAATGAGAACACATGGACACAGGGAGGGCAACATCACATATCAGGGCTTGTTGGGGGTGGGGGTGAAGGAAAAGGAGAGCATTAGGACAAATAGCTAATGCATGAGGGGCTTAAAACCTAGATGACGGGTTGATAGGTGCAGCAAACCACCATGGCACATGTATACTTCTATGTAACAAACATACACATTCTGCACATGTATCCCAGAACTCAAAGTAAAATAAAAAGAATTTTGATTGCTCAACCTTTTCTATATCCTGCAGAAGAAACTCCTTTTTAGCCTATTCAAGTAGAAACAGAAACATGTCAATGAAGTGGCTAGCTGGAATGCAGAGCGTTTTATAGGAAATAAACAATTCATGCTGATGAATATTGTAATGATGGGCATGGCTTACCTAAGGCAGAGCTGTGGTTGCATAGAAAGATGAACTAAAGTGTACATGCATCTCTACTTTCAGGACCAAAAAATGTTAAGAAGTTATTTGTTCAGCTTGTTGAAGACTTTGATGTATGTATCAATTGTGTAGTGCACAAGTATATAAAAAATCCCCTGAACTGGAATCAGATCTCCTAGATTACTGGACTCTGGGAGACAGATTAACATGCATCACATTTGTCACATAACACACATTCACATGCACACATTGGGTAGCCAGGAAAAAGCCACCCATGACTACACACTCTGTCACTCACCATGTACTGTTTCCCCATGGTGTCACATAACACACATTCACATGTACACATTGGGTAGCCAGGAAAAAGCCACCCATGACTACACACTCTGTCACTCACCATGTACTGTTTCCCCATGGTGTCACATAACACACATTCACATGTACACATTGGGTAGCCAGGAAGAAGCCACCCATGACTACACACTCTGTCACTCACCATGTACTGTTTCCGCATGGTGTCACATAACACACATTCACATGCACACATTGGGTAGCTAGGAAGAAACCACCCATGACTATACACTCACCATGTACTGTTTCCACATGGAATATGTGTCACATTTCATATGGCACCTGTATTATTTATTTATCTCGCTGTGTCTCTGCTTCCTCATGAGGATGTGTGCTCTGTGAAGGAAGGGGTTTTGTTTGTTTGCTCATTCGAGCAGTTGCTGGCATAGAGTATGTTCTCAATAAATAACTACCATTGACCTAATATTAGAAAGTCCAAAAAGTAATTTCTGGGGACTTTGCAGGAGGCCAGGCACTTCTGTCCAGTCTCAGCTGCTTTGTTCACAGAAGGGTGTGGCTGAATCGCTGTGATATTTAGGGTCGTGAAGCCTGGCCCTGTGGTTCGTCTGCCACATACTGCATGAATTCGGCTAATCAAGAATCTCATCCGGAAGGCATTGCAGGATGATTACAATAATAATAGATGTTTGTATTTCACAGGCAGTTCTGCGGGGCAAATGGACTGATTTGCTGGTTGTTGCTTTGTGACTTGTCGAGAACTGTATGACAGTGGCTTATGGACCCCCGTTGCTGTGGTAAAGCTACTTTCAGAGAATGGCAGTGCCCCAGGACACACAGCAGCCCTCAGAGCCAGTGAGAGAGGAAATCACCTCAACAGTTTAATCCCACACACCCGTTCCCGCTGCATTCCACTTTCAACCTGGTCCACGCTCACTCCAGGCCCATCCTTCATGGGGGCGGGCATACAGGAACAGTGCCGGGTGTAGACGCGTAACAGCACTGACAGCTTATGTTCAAGATGTCTGCCATGGCGCTTCTTATTCCATAAACTGGGAGCATTTTGAAGAGCAGGGAAAATGAGTGATTTTCCACAGCCACACCTCGTACAATGTGGGGGCTCAGCTTCTCAGTCCATATTTGTTGAATCAAACTGAACCTTTGTCCAATCACCACTTTTGATTCCTTAATATTGGCAAGAAAACATTTATTCTGTGTCCAATTTCCCTCAGATTTCCTCAAAGCATTCACACAGTGAAATGAAATAAAATGGAATAAAGTATTCACCCTTATAGATATGTGTTTAGAGGGCCTGAGGAGCATACAACACAGGCTATTGCAAGTAACTCGATGTAGTTCCAGTTTTCACTTTTAATCTTATTTATGCCAATGCCCTCATGTTGATGACTCTCAGAAACAATTCAATTAGAGAAGCTGATTTTTTAATACACAAAAGAGCAGCTTGAGGAGCAAGAATGGATTGCGGCAGAAAGCCTTATCTCCATAAAGCTCCAAGTGCCTCCTGTATATTCACTCGATGATTGCCTTATTGGGTTGAAAAAGTATCTTCGCACATAAAGAAATCTGCATAACCCCAGTTTTACTGAAACCTAAGTTTTTGGATACTTTTCTTGAAAATCAACTGATTCTCTGATTTGAGCTCAGAACTGAGATGCAGGCACAAACAATAAGAAGACTTTAAAAAATTACCCATTTATTCATCTGTGCAATAAATTTCAATGTAATTTTCATGAGGTTGTCTTTTTAGACGTGGATGGCAAAATCATGTGCTCTAGAGTTAGAAAGGTGGACATTAATTCTGGCTTTATCACACATCGGCTGTGTAATCTTAGGTCAGTCGCTTCTCGGAGCCTCTACTTTTTTGTTATAAAAATGATAGTGTTTCCCAATGAGAGCACATGGACCCAGGGAGGGACAGAGATTATTATCAGCCAAAAAATCATTTCTTATGTCCCTTCCTGGGCGTTCCCACCCCAAGGACACCTCCCCACTGCCTGGCATCTAACGGAAGGAGTAACGGTGTCTCTGTTCCTGCTTTTGTAGATGGAGCCTACAGTACGAACCCCTCTGCGCTGATTTCTCTCGCCCCTCCCGTAAGTGTCATTTTCTGTTCTCAGGAAGAGGTGGAGTGTTCATGCTCACCCTTTCATACCATTCCACTGAGTGCATGTACCAGATGTAAAGATCAATGCTACTACTGATGAGCATTGGGGAGTTGATATTTAAGAGCTGGCTGGCACATATGCAGTGGCTTCATAACGAATTTCAGTCCCCTGTCTGCCTCCTCTCCTGTACTAGCTTTGGTGGCTAAAATCATAACCAAATGCCTCACGTCAATGGGAGGCCCAAGGTGAATGAGTGTCGGAGGCTGAAGAAGGAGTCTGAGTCTACACTAGGTTAGGTGAGTGGTGCCATCATGGAGAGCCTAATGCATCAGCCGGTCCTGGGGAGGCTCTAGTCAGGGGATGCACACACAGGTGGAGCCAGGGCCTCACCTGCTGGATCTGCATCCAATCAGTGCGGCGAGACCAACCGGCAGGTTCACGGTTTCATCTTAGAGTGAGAGTAAAGAGCATGCTGACACAAGGAAGATAAAAAACACAAGTTATTTTTAAATCTTTCTTTCTTTTTTCCAACCTCATATCTACTTAATCTCTTCTTCCAGATATATTTGATGCCAGAAGGAGCAGCCTTTTCATCGTTATGTTTTTCATTTTAAAAAATCTACTGGTCTTACACTCAATAATTCTAATAAAAAATCATTGTCTACTCTTTCTGAGTTTAGTATAAATCTGGGATTATAACTTATCATATATTATTCAAAATTAGTTTCCAGAGTGATTTTTTAAAATTTTCAGGTTGGATATAATTTTTCTATTCATTCATTCATTCATTCATTCAACAAATAATTACTAAACACTTACTGTGCATGCTAGGCACTGGTCTAGGCTCTGCAGTCCAGCTAGGAGCTCTTCTGTTTTTTTTTTTTTCTTTTTAATTTTTCTTTAAGTTCTGGGATACATGTGCGGAATGTGCAGGTTCGTTACCTAGGAGACCCGTCCTCTAAGTTCCCTTCCCTCAGAGTGGGGAGGAAACTTAAGTATTTACACTGACTTTCTTAGATTCAGATGAGTGAAATTTACCTGGACTATTTGTTTTAGGCAATGAAAATAAAAATATTGGGGCCAGGTGTGGTGGCTCATGCCTGTAATACCAGCGCTTTGGGAGGCTGAAGCAGGTGGATCACCTGAGGTCAGGAGTTCGGGACCAGCCTGACCAACATGGCGAAACCCTGTCTCTTAAAAAAAAGAAAAATACAAAAAATCAGCCACGCATGGTGGTGCGTGCCTGTAATAGCTCTTACTGAGGAGGCTGAGGCAGGAGAATCACTTGAACCTGGGAGGCAGAGGTTGCAGTGAGCCAAGATCATACCATTGCACTCCAGCCTGGGCAACAAGAGCAAAACTCTGTCTCAAAAAAAAAAAAAAGGAAAGAAAGAAAAGAAAAATATCATTATTATTATTCTCATAGTTACCCTTTTGTTTCCTTAGTGCATGAAAGCAAGCGCTACCTGAAAGTATTTTTAGCCAAGCCTTATTTCCTGGTCTTCTCAGGGCACAGCTCTAACTGCTTATCACTCAGGGAAGCACCGGCCAAGCTCGTATTTCGCTCTCTGGTCACATCCTCGGTCCTCCCCCTAGCTAATGTCAGCACTGATCAAATTGGACTGTAGCAAGGTCTTTGTCTGAAGTTGCGTCTTCAGAAAACTTTGGATCGTCAATGTTTTTTGCCTTCCAGACAAGCACAGAAGAAGCATGCCCTTTTTCTTTTGTTTTAAAGCAGGCTAAAACACGTGCTTGCTTCTAAATGCTTCTGTCCCTGAAATGCCAAGCATGAAGTTGCTTCCAAAACCTGATCTGGATCATAGCAAGTATTACGCTACAGTGGAGAAGAACAACAATGATGACAGCAGTGGGAACCATTATGATAGCAATTAATATTCACTGCGTGGTTGTAATATTGCAGGCACCAAGTGACAGAAGGCTAGGAGTCAGGACCCTCTCCTTCAAGCATCCCAGCCTCAGGCAAAGATTAAAACGGTGACAGACCAACGTGACAAATGTGGTAACAAAGATACTCTTGGCATGTCAGAAAATGCAGAGGTGGAAGCCCGAAGCCCAGTTCACTCTAACTTCACTGAAAAACATATTTTTGAAATGGTCAGCGTCAAAAGAAAAAATCAAGTGCATGAAGAAAATTGTGTACTTACGAAACAATGTCATGGTCCTTTCGGTTCTGGGAAAATGTAACTTGGCAGACATTCTTTCAATATAAAACACAGGAACAAAGCAAGTCTTTGAGTTTCAAGGAAAAGCTGAGTTTAAGTTTCTTCATGCCCACAGACTGTATGCAGAGTCTATTCCTCCTGAATTTATAGGAGCCCAGTCTCTGCAAACACACTCTGTGTTCATCATAAGTTAACTTCACGTTTCTACTCTTAATATATTTTTATAAGAAATTTAAATTTTTGCAAATGGCATGACCCTTAAGGTCTCATTAGGACCCTTAAAATCACATTAAACCCCTTAATGCTGTAATGTGTATTAGGCTAGAACTGAAAATTCTGTTTTCCAAGAGATTCATATACACACATTAGGGATGATTTGCCCTGCACATGAGACCCTGAAAACCACTCGCATGAAGAATTCCCTTTCATGTTTTGTGTACAATTCTTTGTTCTTAATCAGAGAAGTCGGCAATGTTGTTCAGTCAAGAGCTAGATGGCACATACTTTAGACTTTGACAACCAAGAGGCAACGTGTAATGTTCTGTGTAGGAACATACATGCCATTTAAAAATGTAAAAACAATTTTTAGCTTGTATGTCTGTAAAACATAGAGGATACACTGGATTGGATGATTGGTCTAAGTCCCCAAGTTACTGCCACAGATTCCTATAATCCAAAGTATAATGCATATTATTTATATGGATACAATGTTCCTCTGACTACTCAGCAGCAAAGCCTGGCACTGTCCCGCTGAATCAGCTGGAGGGTTTAAAGTTCTGCATCTCCAGACACCAGCATGTTTTAAAAGAGCTAACCTTGTACATGTTCGCACAGATACATCTTCCTTCCTTTAGAGGGAGAAGACTGCACAAGTTGTATTTTCCTTTATTCACATAAGTGTGTGTGCATGTGTGTGTATGTGGAATCATCTAAGCTCATCAGAGTAAAACACCCCAAATTAGAAAAGAAGGAAGGTCACAGAATGCAAATGACATGAGACTCCATTATCATCTCTGTTGAAGTCCTTTCCTTTTCCTTTTATGCAGATGACTGCCATTCTTCCAGCTGTTTGTCGGCCTGTGAGGTTGTCATTGTTATGGAGATGATCCCTTACCCTACCTGTCTTTCTATCAGTGTAGCTGAGGCTAATTCAGTGCATTGATGTAAGATTATTATCGGGTTGAGCATTTATCTGACAAAATTTATGGTGATGAGTCCAGTACACATTGGATATGCCAGTGCTCTCTGATCATGAGTTTTTATGGCATTCCCATTAGCTGGTGACAGCTGTCAAAAATGTGGTTGTTATCGTTTTATTTACTTCTGACATTTGAAGGTCACTTATAGTTTTAATTAAATTTTTCTTTTGTCAACTCAGAAATACCAGTCAATTTAGCTCTCTATTGGTCTTGAAGCTGAAATGGCATTTGGGAGTCGGTTATTTCAAGATTGCATCGTTAAACTAGTTATTGCAATGATAATGATTATTGAATGTCACCAATATATAGGTGACTATGTACAATACAGAAACAGATGAAAGGCCCATCCGCTGGACCTAGCGTCTGAATGAAGGCACTCCCTCCTTTCATTCCCTGTTTCTCTCTAGCGGAGAAGTTGATGAACTGGGGCTGGAATCCTTTGAGGTGACCGAGCTGCCATATTTGTGTAACTATGTTAATGGTTACACAACACAAAAGATGTGACTTATGACATCAATAAAAAATGGGGAAACAGAGCTGTTAATTGAGAAGAGTTGCATGCAATTGAGAAGAGTTGTATGCAGTTGAGGTAAACTGTATCAATTCAAATTTGTTTACTGTAGCTTTAGGATGTTATGTAAAATACTCACAGGAACCACAAAGAAAATATTACAGAATATAGGCAAAAAGAAATAAAAAGTAAATAAAGCATGTCACTATATATCACTATAAAAAATCAACGACATTGATTTTGCCAGTAATGGGGCAAAAAATTAATAGGCAAAAATGGTAAGAAATAAAACAAATTACAAAATTGCAAAAGTAAGTTCTTTCCTATCAGTGATTACTTTAAACGTGAACAGATGAACCTCCTCAATCAAAATTCATGGATTGCAAGAAGGGATGAAGAAAGAGGACCCAACTATATGGCATTTATACTAGACTCACCTTGGATTTAAGGGTATATAAGTTGAAAACACGGAACTATATAAATGTTAGGCTGATAGTAATTAACACTGAATGGGCGTGACTGTACTAATATGAGACAAAATCAACTTTAAGTCAAAACTATTACAAGAGACACAGAAGGACCTTATACATTAATAAAAGCTTCAATACAGCCATAAGATATATTAATTATAAACCTACATGCACCAAATCTCAGAGATCTAAAGCATGTAGTACACATATTGCCTTAATTGAAAAGGAGAAATAGCTGTTTAATAACTAATAAAAAAAGACAGGAGATTAATAAAAACACTGAATAAAAACGCTATGGAGCACTTGATTCTGACAGAGATGCAGAGAACACCCCACCTAATAACAGTAGAGTACATATTCTTCTCAAGTGCATAGGGACATTATCCAAGATTCATCATATGCTAGACTGCAAAACAAGTCTTAATAAGTTTAAAAATATTGAGATCATACAAAGCATTACGTTGATCACAATGGAGTGAAACTATAAATACATGGCAGAACAAAAACTAGAAAATTCAAGAATGTGTGAAATTAAATAACATACTCTATAAAAACCATGGGCCCAACAAGAAACCACAGGAAATTTAGAAAATACCTTGAGACAAACAAAAAAAAGCAAAGGGCTGGGCGCGGTGGCTCACGCCTGTAATCCCAGCACTTTGGGAGGCCGAGGCAGGTGGATCATGAGGTCAAGAGATCGAGACCATCCTAGTTAACATGGTGAAATCCTGTCTCTACTAAAAATACAAAAAATTAGCTGGGCATGGTGGCATGCGCCTGTAATCCCAGCTACTCAAGAGGCTGAGGCAGGAGAATTGCCAGAACCCAGGAGGCGGAGGTTGCAGTGAACCGAGATCACGCCATTGCACTCCAGCCTGGGTAACAAGAGCGAAACTCCATCTCAAAAAAAAAAAAAAAAAAAAGCATAACACACCAAAATATATGGGGTGCAGTGAATGAAAAGCCACTGCATGGCCATAAACCCTGCACTGAAAAAGAAGAAAGGTCTCAAATCAACGACTTAAGTTTCTAAAGTAAATTCAACCTAAATTCAAAGCTAGGAGAAAGAAGGAAGTAATAAAGATTAGAGCAGAAATAGATAACCCAGAGAATTAAAAACAACGCATAACGTCAACAAAACCAAGAATCCATTCTCGGAAAAGAGCCACTGATTTGACAAAGCATTGGCCAGACTGGCCAAGTGAAAACAAAGAAGCCTCAAGTGACTACATCAGACAGGAAGGCGTGGACGTTCCTACTGATTCTTGCAGAAATAAAAGACATTTTAAAAAATGCTGTGGACATTTGTACACCAAGAAATTAGACAACCTGGATGCAATGCATGGGATCCCAGAACACGCAGCCTACCAAAAGCAGTGGTTCACAAGAAAGACACAGAAGACGCAGAAAATCTGATAGACCTGAAAATAATAAGGATATTGAACCAATAATAAAGCCTCCCAACAAAGAAAAAATCATGAGCAGGTGGCTGCCCTTGTGGATTCCACCAAACATTCGAAAAGGAATGAGCACCAGCCCTTCTCGAACTCATCTAACAAATGCAGTAGAGAAGCCTTCATGACTCATCTGTGAGGTGTTACTCTGACACCACAGCCAGCCAGACACTGCAATAAAATTACACACCAATATGTGTTACCCACTCGATGCAAAAATCCTCAGCAGAATATTAGAAAATTACATTCAACTGTGTACTAAAAGTATTCTAAGCCACAGCAAAGTATGATTTATTCTTGGAATGCAAATAGTGGTTCAATATATGAAAATCAATTTAGTGTACTGCATTAATAGAATGAAAACATGTGCACACACATAATCAATTGATGCAGAAAAAAAATATTGGGAAAATTTATCATCCTTTCATGACAAACCACTCAATCAACTAAGAATAGAAGGAAATTACTTCAACATAATTAGGATTGTATATGAAAACCCATCGCTAAACACATAGCTAACTCCTACAGTTTAACAACAAAAGAATTCTGATTTCGAAACTGGCGAAATGTTCGAATAGACATTTCTGCAAAGATGTAAGTGGCTGATAAACACATGAAAAGATGCTGAACATCACTAATCGTTGGGCAAATGCTAATCAATCCCATAACGAAATGCCATTCACACCTATTAGGTTGAGTATTAGTAAAAAAAAAAAAAGTTGTTGAGGATGTGACAAAATTGGAACACTTGTGTACTGCTGGTGGGGCTGAGCAGCAGTGTTGCGGTTGTGGAAATAGTACGGCAGCCTTTCAAAAGAGTGACCTTAGAATTACTACAGGATCCAACAGGTCCATATCAGGGTATATGTCTCAAAGAACTAAAAGCAGGGACTCAGGAAGACTTTGCAGACCCATGTTCATAGCAGCGAACCTGTGTCCATGGACAGATGAATAAATAAACTGTGGGATACACACATAGTGGAATGTTATTCAGCCTTAAAAAGGAAGGGCATTGTGGCTCACTCTACAACAGGGGTGCATCTTGAAGACGTGATGTTCAGTGAAATGTAATATGTGTGTGAAGTGGTGAAATTCATAAAAATAGAAAATAGAATGGCGTTTGGCTGGAGTGAGGGGAGGTGGGGAGCAATTGTGTAACAGGGACAGAACTTGAGTTTTGGATGGTGCTGATGGGTGCACAACGTTGTGAATGACACTAATCATACACTTAAAAATGGTTAAAATGGTAAATTTTGTATTGCGTATATTTCAAAACAAAACGAAATAAAATGACCTCAAGAAGAAAAATAACACAAACGTTATTTTCATTCATGAGTAAATCCTATAAATGTGTTGGGCTGTTCTCTTCTGAGCCAGACCTTGGTGAATTTAACTGGGCTTGCTTGTGCAAGGGCCTGGCTTCCTGGGCACGAGACCTGAGCGTGCTCAGAAGGCCACTTGGTCTTTCTTCTGTGACAGCCCTGAAGTTCTTAATGATGTTGGGACCAGAGGCCTCACGGTTTTCTTTTGCACGAGGCTGTGTAGCTGCAGTGCACCCTCAGGTCAACAAAACACACCCCACTTGTAAGTGCAGCTGGGTGTACCTGGAGTGACGTGGTGAACTCATCCCCGTCATACAAGTTTAGCCCAGAATAGTTCCCACAGTGGGTTCTGAGTTTAGGGATGGGGAGTGCTTGCTGAGAGACAGAGAGGCCCCTTTTTGGCAAGGGGCACATGCATTAGAGAGGCTGCCCATTGTTCTGGAAACAAGGAAATGTGTTGAACATGATGTGAACTGGTAGTTTGCCACTGGATCCATGAGGACCTCTGAGAGCGGAGCTGCTTCATAAGGAGACGCGTTCTAATATGCCCGAGGTGTGGCAATGCACTTCCTGTTCCAAATCCCGCCCAGGCTGGCCTTGCCCTTGCAGCTGCTTAAAGACTCTAAGTCTGTTTTACAGAAAACACGTTTCAAGCAACTCTCCACTATGCTGTATATAAAATTGATTTCCTGAATGAGAACACAAAATCTTTTTTATTTATCTAAGTTTTAATGTTATTATTTTTACACTATAATTTTAAGTTATAATTTAAATTATAATTTTAAAATATGTTTCTGCCCTTCTATTTACTAACTATCCATCTCATCTTGGTGTCACAGAGTCCGAAGATCAACGAGATTGGAGTTATTAATGAGAAAATACGTAGTGCACCAGCATTGACTTTAAATAGGAAATAAGCCCTGTTTCCAAGAAGAGAGATGAGGAAGGGAGCTGCTCCTGGGAGAGCCAGTGGGACTGGCAACAGGCAGCCTGCTTCACTTTGAGGGTTCTCAATGTTGAGTTCTGGCGTACGCTGGTGAAGTCGCCTTCCCTCAATTATCTTACAAATGAATCCTGAAAGTCAATAAGAGGCAGTCTGCGTCTCCAAAGCCTCAGGGATGAGTCGACTTTGTGCCCCTGAACCTCCTGCTTCAGTAATCTCTAGTTGGTTTCGCTGACTCTGGCCCCTGTTTTCTCCTCCTAAGTGCCACGCTATGCTTCAGTGCTGAAAGCGATCTTCCCAACATTACTTACATTTAAATATTTATCTGCTGAGATTCAAACAGATGCCGTTCTCTCTCTGAACATGCAAGACCCTCAGAAACTCAGATTTGAAAGAAAACGACCCAAATCTGTTCCTTTGATATGGAGAGTGTGCATGTGTGTTAGACAGCAGACACGCACAGACACACACACCTGTGCATGCACACGCAAACACACACCCATACAGCTAAATCACAGCCACACAGCACCTTCTCCTTTCATCAAGCAGGGCAGGTTGGGTTGGGTAATCTCTCCGAGTGTTAATTATCATCATAATTGCTCACCTGTGGACGTCAGAAGGTGTAGGACAACCCATAGTTATTACTGTACTGTGTAGACAGGGAAAGGAGAGGGGCTTAATGACACTTTGTCTGGTTGAAACTGAGTATTTAGAGTTGGAGCTTTGCATTTTGCTTGTAATGTTGAGGCTTTCCAAAAGTGGGTTATAAAGAACAGAGTCATCCCCCTAGCCCTTATCAGAAACAGACACATCTGCAATGAATCCCAAACTATTAATATAACAGCTAAAATGCAAAATGTTGAGTGTGCTCATACACCATTTTAGTTCATTTAAAATATGTTCCAGTTCGTTTTGTATGGTTTATGGCTTTTTTAAAAAATGCTGAGTTGTTTTTTATCCTGACCTCTGCTGTTTTGATGGAAATTTCATTCTTTTGCAGGCCGGGAGGAATCAGGAAAGCTGCTAGACTTCAGGGAGGCTTCACAGCCCTGAACACACGCTAACACTTCTATAAGGCAGTAATTAAAAAAAATAAAAATAAAATCCTCTGTGCTTTCAAAATGGTCTAAAGCCACTTTGAATAACCACTCAGGACCACGTCATTTGGAGGAGAAGGATCACCAGTTTGCTTCTAGAAAGCTAAGAAGAGATGACCAGAGGGAAATAAAGACATGTGAGAAGCGTGATGCTATTGGCTACCCAAAGATGAAATTTGAATTTACTAATATGATAAAAATTACATTTTTGAATATTTCTCTAGTAATGCTTTTTTATCCTCTCTCTGATTAAAAATACAGTCATGGGTCACTTAACAAAGGGGTTACATTTTGAGAACATGTCACTGGGCAGTTCTGTTATTCGGACATCATAGAGTATACTTGCACAAATCTAGGTGGTTTTATGTTTATTTGTGTATATGTTTTTATATAAAAACCCAAATGTCTCAGCACCATTACTGAATGCCAATCATTTCGCCTACTTGATCTGCTCTGCCAATATCAAGTGTTCGAGATCAAGTTTCCATAGACGTTCCATTATAATCATGAGCCCACTGCTGGACATAGTTCACTGTGGGCAGAAATGTCGTCGTTTGCAGGACTGGGGTCTAGGCCCAAGCAAGGCCATATTTCCTACACGGCCCGTTCTCCCAAAAACTATGAAGCACACAAAATGCCTGATCTCCACTCCCAACATTCTTTTACCTCTTTGGGCATCCTGTCAAGGTCCCAAGTTACCTATGATCTCACCATTCTGACCTGCCGTCGGAGAAAAATTCCACAAATTAATGTAAGTAAAGGTTAAGTAACTGTTCAGCCTTAAAGCCTTACTTCTATTAGGAAGGGGTAGAAGAGATCTGAAAAGGTGAAATTCAAATATGAAGAAGGGACAAGGGTGCAGCCCTGAAATCCAACAGAAATCAGCTCCAGCCACTCTTCCGTGAGGTTTAAGATTTTTTTTCTGGTTCCTCTAAGAACCAGCAGCTGTATCTTCTGGGAAAATGAAAATATTTCCCAGGATTAGACTTCAGAATCAGCTTTGAGGTCTCAGGGAGGTGGGGTAAGCCTGAGCGCTGGCTCCTGAAGTTTATCACCCTGTTACCACCTTCCCTGGTTTAGTTTCCTGATCTCATGAGGAAGAGACCTGGGGATGTGGCCAGGACCATCAGGAAGAACTGCTCAGGGTCACAGCACACAGCCACTTCCTTCCCAGAAATATGCCCCAGTGGCCATTCTCTCCGTGAGTCTGGGCATCTGCTAATATTGTGTGTGGCGGCTGGTAATCCCACTGCAGAGCTCATCAGTTTACAAACTTTCAAAGCCCTAATCACAGCACAGAGGAGTGATTTTCTTCTTTGGAGCTGTGCTGGGTGGTGTAGGGCACAGCTCTGAGCTGCATGGCAGAATATGGCTGTTCAGTGGGGCTCATCCTCTGCTCTGGTGGCTCCGGAGACCAAGTCTAATTGAGCAGATAAATCATCCACAATCTCTATGAATAGTGACTGCACCTTTTATATTTTCATGGAAGTTGTTGGAAAAAAGTCTGAAAAAATGTATGCTCACCTTGGCTACAGTTCACCGAAATTTTGCCTCCAATTCTTCTTTTGACAGTGTGGAGGCTTTTTTTTTCAACTCATGCTGATGCAAAGAGAATTTGAGCATTTCTCTCTTTCTCTTTTACCCTCAGTTGAATGTGTGATCATCTTTCCCTCCACCCTGGAAGGTGGCTTGGTCTTCGGCACAACTGTGCTTGCTGACATTTCAAAAAGAAAAGCTGTCAAGATAGCCAGGATTATTTTTCATATTTAAAATATTCTCTAGATGATTCTGAACTTGCCTTTCATGCTTGATTTTTTTTAAA
Source organism: Callithrix jacchus (assembly GCF_049354715.1). Classification (NCBI taxonomy): domain Eukaryota; kingdom Metazoa; phylum Chordata; class Mammalia; order Primates; family Cebidae; genus Callithrix; species Callithrix jacchus. Next base: position 10,674,611 of record NC_133508.1, read on the forward strand.
TAGCTACTATTGTGTTGGAGGCCAAATGAAGATCATTTATAAGTGACAGGGTGGTCTTGCTCTCATTATCTTGACAGCAGTTTACAAGAAGGTTTTAAGGTATGGGTGATCATTTTCTTAGCACCTGTGTGGAGGTTTTAGGGATAGATTTTGTAGCATTGAAATCAAGCAAGCCACGATTGCTTCCGCTTTCTGAGTGTCATGCATTCAGGCACCAAGTGTGTGCATCACATTCATTAAATTTGCGTTTAAAGATTTTGGGGGAAAAGGGTGGATGAGGGCCCCAAACAAAGCAATAATGAGATGTGAACTGGGATATGTTGAGGTTCAATTTTAGAGAATTAGGAGGTCCAATAATCACGGACCAAGTTCTCCATGGTTTCTCCCTCTCCACCTATTGGAGACTTCCCTCAAAGCCCAGGGATGAGCAGAGGGAGAATGAGACAACCCTGGCAGGTGGCCTGGCATCCATGGGATCGAATGTGCCATGAGCTTGGGCTCAGGCACACCACGTCTGTCTGGGGAGGTTGCTGCAGGGGACATCCACTCCTGTGACTTGGTGGGTGGATGGAACCCCGCTCAGAATAGGCAGTTGTGACTCATGGTCCATGGTCCCCATGTGGTCCTTCTCCACCAAGGACTGGTGGCATTCTGTGCATTCTTTCACAAAAGCTGTGTGGTTCCTTGACTTGGATGGCAGGGCTGTGCTCCAGAAGTCTAGAGATCTGCATGTGATCCAGCCTTTGAGTTCTGCCATGGACCCCAAAGGGTGTGTCTCCCACCACTCTGATACCAGGCAGTTTTTGGGCCACGTGAACCAAGAGGCAGGGGAGCTTTCACCATCGCTGCATGTGCAGAGCCTCCTCCTGCTCTGAGCCGCACACAAAGGTGACCATGGCCTTTGGAGACCCCCTCCCCTAGTGTAAGATTTGAGTTGTGCTCCCAGGTGTGGAGTTTTCAGAACCCAAAGAGGCCTATCAGACACCTTGCTTCCATCTTAATGACAAGAGGTGCAAGATGCAACCATTTCCCCTTATTTAGATGGGGCACTCCACACACCCCTGGGCTGTTGAAACTTCAAATGCCTCACTGACAAGGGTGTCTCCTGGGTCTTTGTAGGGTGCAGTTATCACCCTCTGAAGTCCATGAGCCCTAACAAGGGATCCAAGGGATCCCTTCTTGGCCATCCCATCCAATCCATGCAATTCGCTGGATGTCATCTGTACAGTGGTTTGATGGGGTGTGCTCAGGGCAGTTCCGTGGCCCAGGTCTCTTTGCACTATATTGTGGAAGAAGGCAAAGATGTTAGCATCCTGTGACAGAATTGTTTGTCTGTGCTATTCCATGTTCTTTATGACTGTTCAGGTTCATTGTGTCTGACCCTCTTATCTGATAAGAATGAAAACGAAGATTTTCATGAAATCAGTGGCCACGAGTCCCATAACAGGAGCCATGAGAATTAGCTCTAGAAAAACTGACCCTATCTGGGGTGGTGGTAGTGATTGAGGTTACTGATTTTTTGAGCTTGGGGCATTCTGCCTTCTCTGTAGGATCTATGTGATTCCTGCAGGGGTCCACCTCTTCCTCCATGAGGGGATTTCAGGTCTCAAATCCGGCTCAGGCCAGGAAACTGAATGAGGAATTAGACTTTATTGCAGTGGCTACTCTCAGTTCTATGCTCACGTTTCTTCATTTCTTTTCTTGGCACAAATTGAGTGTGCTTTGTGGGCCACCCATCTATTTTGTATTCAGTTAACCAGCCTCAGAACTCTCTGCAATCAGCGCCGCTGCTCCCCCATCCCCAGCCCATCTTAGTTCCACCCAACAGGGTCTAGCCATTAAGTGCCACCACCTGCTCATGTCATGCTTTTATTGGCAGTATTTGTTTCTGTCGATAATAATGCATCAGAGTTTCATTGAAATGCAACAGATGAGACAGTCTTCTTCAAGTTATTTAAGGAAACAGATTTCAACTCATTGTCATAGAGCCCTAAAATACCACTGTCCCCTTCTGTATCATGTGTTCTGGTTTGCCTGGAAGAAGAGACGTGCTCTGTCTTACATCCTTTGGGAGTTTTCCAAACAGTAACTTTTGCATATGCCTTTTTGTAAAAAACCTTTTTATAGCTATTACAAATATAGATAACATGATCATGTATTCATATCCTGGTTTATTTAATGCATTCTGATATATTGCCAATGTTTTTCTGATACCCAATGTAATAACAATATTATTACTGACCATAATAGCTAATATTTATTTGTTCCAGATATTCTTTTAATCTGTAAGCCCATTAAGTGCTTATAACACCCTGATACATAAATACAGTTATTCCCACTCACCATTTTTAGATATAAGGAACAGGGTACAGGGAGACTGTAACTTGCCTGGAGACTCTACACATTTATATATGTGTCTGGAGACTCCCTAGCTTAAGAGTGTAATCCTGTCTCCTAATATACGCCGTATATGCTATAGAGAAAATCTCTGTGTTGAAATTTCTTTCTCTGTTGAAGTTATTACAAAAGGCAAGATCCAAGCACCAGTCAAATAATTGGCCCTATATTAAGTATCTTTCAGTGTTATTCTTTCCAGACTTACAGTCTTTTTACAGCTCATTACGTCCTATCTTTTTTTCTCTTTTTAAATTAATATTGTTCTGAGCCCAGTGCTGAACTCACTCAAGTCAGAAGTTATGAAAAAGAATAATGCAGTTTTTATGAGAAGACATGTTTCTAGCAAGTTCATTTAAACGAAGCAGCTGATCATTTAAAACATGAGAAAAATAGATCATTTAGAATTAAAAAGAAAATATATCGCATTCAATGTTTTCTTTGATCTTAATGGTCTTTCGAATTTAGGAACAAAGTGTTAGGCTGGCACTTAAAATCCAAGGCTGTCATTTTTTGAGTGACGGTGTAATGTGAGAGCACTAAAAATATTATTAAAACATATATTATTATTAATTTTGATGCAAAATACAAAGAATCAAAATGCCTTAATAAAGTGACTTGATAACTCTCACGTTCCCATAATTAATAAGGCTTTCGTCCTTCAATAATCCTGTGTTTGTCTCACTGCAGTGATATTTTTATTATATTATTGGAAATATATCAAAAAGTTGAAGATTTCTTCTTTTTTAAAAAAAAAGGTTTAAAAGCATTTTTATAATAGAGTATTCCACTATAAAAGAATAGACATAATTTTGAATAAATGTTTACATTTATTCTTCAGAAAGATAAGGAACTTCTTTTTGGCATTTAGAGTAATTAAGTAATACAAATCTCATCATTCTCATTTATTGTGTGAAAGAATTTTAATTTGTGTCATAAGCAGAATATTAATAGCTTCTTAAAAGGATGTGTTTCCAGATAATATAAACATTAAGAAATGGGAGGAGAAGGTGAAGAATAACTTCCTTTTTTCTGAGCTGTCCTGTTAATTTCTGTGCAGATCTGATCTTGGGTAGACTGCCCTGCTACGCTGACAGAATGGCGGACAGAGGGCGAAGAGCAGCCTTGGCCTGAGTGCCCAGGGGTTGGTGAGAGTGGCTGGAGGAGAAGAATGGCTCTCAAGCTCACTGTGTTTTCTTCCTTTCAACCTAGTTCCGTTTCTGGTATCGAGTGTCCATATTTATTTATTAGGATTTACTGAAACACAGCCAGGCCACATGTTGACATGTAGACCAGCCAGCAATGAGTCTCATGGATCAAGGATGGAAAACAGGAAACACGGGTTAAAGGTGAATTTGAAAGTGAAGAGCGAAGTGAAACCCAACTCAGAGGTCAGGAGACCAGCAGCATCACCAGCTGCTCTACATACCTGTCTTCATCCAATCTTCACCAGAAAACCCCAGAACAATACGTTGACCTGCAGAGACCAAGGAGCATGCATCATGTTACATGATTAGTTAGGGGCAATGCTGGGGTCCAGCTCTTCAGCTCTGTCTCTGATTCTGCAATTTTAAATATTTAGTTCATTCAACAAACACTTGATTTGTTGAGCCCTTACTATGCAGCCTGGTCTGCCAGGGGATGTGTGAGTGGATACCAGCGTTCGATGGAGAAATCCTGCGTCCTTGATGATTGCCTTGATCCTTGGATCTTGCATCCTGATACGGTCTGGCTGCATGCCCACCAAAATTTCATATTGAATTGTAGCTCCCATAATCCAGGTTCATGGTAGGAACCTGGTGGGAGATGAGTGAATTATGGGCGTCAGTTTTCCTGTGCTGTTCTCATGATCATGAATAAATCTCATGAAACCTGCTGGGTTTATAAAGGGAAGTTCCCCTGCACATTCTTGCCTGCTGCCGTCCATGTAAGATGTGACTCACTCCTCCTTGCCTTCTGCCATGACTGTGAAGCTTCTGCAGCCATGGGGAACTGTGAGTCCATTAAACCTCTTTCCTTTATAAATTACTCTGTCTCAGGTATGTCTTTACTGGGAGCACGAGAAGAGACTAATGCAGTAATCCCTTGATGATCCCATCCTATCCTGCATGCTGTCTCTGGAATTCTTTTAGATGAGAGAAAATAAACTTATATCTTTATAGGTTACTCTTTTCTCTCTCTCTCTCTCTTTTTTTTTTAACTGACAGCCAAACCCAAATCTTTCAGAGGTTCCACCAACTCACTGACACATTTAAAACCATGGGGTTAATGCAATCACCTATGGGGAGAGATTGTTAGTGGCAGGACTGGTCAGGATTCATGCAGATTTTAGATTTTCCTGGCTTCCAAATCTGAGCAGTCTCCACCTCAGTCTTTCAAGAAGTTGTGAGGTAGATCCTCCAGGCAACCGGAATGCCCTGTGAACCAGTGCACCTGCTGCTCTCATCCCTGTGCTTTCCTCATTCCCTTAGCACACTTTTGGGGAGTGCCCCCCAACTGCCCTTTCTCCCTCATTTCCAGGTTCTTACCGGTCCTGGTGGCTGGAGCCCTGCCCTGATCCCCCAACCTCTTTCTGAAGCAGAAATGAGCCCAGAGCATGTGAGTCTCACCAAAAGTGCTGGAACTCCATTCTGTTTATATTCAACGAAAACAAAAACCGAAAACCTCTTTGTACTTGTTTCTTGGTTAAAAGTTTGCACTAGGTTGACATAAACATACTTTCTGTTACTTGGGGAACATAGTCAAAGTTTTGGAGTTGAAGATTCTTCAATGGAACAAAGTTAAACCACTTGAGTAGAACCCTTCCTGGCTTCATATTAATACATTTACTCGTAAACTATACCTAATTTTATTTAAAAAATCCTAATGGTTACATGTGAACCTTAGCTCACGGTGTTGTTTTTATCCATTTGGAAGATAACTTGATGATTTGTAATAGTAGCAATTTGAAGGCATTGAAAGAAGAGCTGTGTGCTCTGTACAATGAAGTTATTTACGTGTTATTTTGTGTCTGTTGACGACAGTAATACTGGAGATATGCTGAATGTCGTAGGGCAAACTATTTCTAGGTAATGCCTGTGAATGGAGCTGCATTCAAAATTTTTTTATCGAGACTGACTCATGTAAACACAGGATCAGAAATGCACACCAAGAAAATAAGCACCTTAGACAGGCAGAAAAAGAAAGACAAAAAAGAAGGAAAGTCAGATAATGTTGAAAAGCAGATATTCTGAGATGCAGGTCTAAAGCAGGAATAGACATCACACTGCCGATAACACATCAGTCTTCTAGTGGTGTTTTCTAAGAGTCCCAGATAGTTTTACTAATTCTAAACTGTGAGACCCTAGTGATCATCAAATGTGTGTTAATTTGGGCTGCATGTACAATTGTCTTCATCAAATGTATTTTCCTTCTTATGCCATCTACAATTTTAAGTTCTCTAGAGCACAGAACATACACCTCTTCTAACACCTACAAAGGTGTTTACATGGGGCAGGCTTTTTTGTTTATGTAAAAATGTATAGTATAATAATCTATAGCTTGGTATAAATTCTTAAGCATGGCTGTAGGACTTTTATCTAAATAAGGGACAAAACCACTAACAAATTGAATGATTAAATTAATCAAAGCTTTTCTAATTAAATGTTAGCTCATCTTATATACACAAAAGTCAAGCATCTGAGAAAAGAGAGAGAAGCTAGAGAGAAACCAGCAGGTAAAATGTTGTCTGCAGGTAATGCTTGGTCATCCTAATGAAACACAATAATATTTGCATACTCTATAGGGAAATGCCTTACTCTATGCTCTCTTAACAAACTATATGTTGATTTCTTCAATAGGATATGTTGCTACTCAGTATTAAGATAAAATAAAATGATCTTTATCTTTGTCGAAAAAATAAATCATCTCTAAGTTCCTGTAATTTATTTTTGCTTAGAACAAGACATTTAAAACATTCTCAAGGACATTATGTCTTCAGGCCTTAAAATATCAAGTAATTATCAAATCAATGATCATCTTGGAGGAAGTAATGAAGTATGGAAAATAACCACTTCAGATCATATAAATCATTAACACTGATGCCATTAGGAAATCACTTTAAGAGTGAGAGTTTTTAATGTCTCAAAGTTTGATAAAAACGGAAATTGTGTTCTAAGTAATTTTGAAGAAAGTATCTTTTAGTTTCTATAGTTAATCTATTGTAATTCCAGGTTTTCTAGAAATTACATCATTAAGTAATCCTCATAAAGCACACCTAGTAGATTTCATCTCTATCCCTTTTGCTTTTCAAATATATCTTTCATGTGTTATGGGAAATAAATTCTTTTCAGCATATGTTTGTGGGAGGAATTTTGAAATAAAATTTTGTATCTTTGTTTTCTTCCCATTGCTCATAGAGCCAGACGAGGAGATTACTGACGCCACTGGATTAAAAAAATTATCTTGTTCATTCAGAAGTTTTGCCTTTTAACCTGGTACAATTTGGCCTATTTTTATAAGGCATTCTTTTAGCAAACATATTTCTAGGTTTGGTCTGTGAACACTTCATTCTTCTTTGTGGTTTTTCTTCGGCATTTAAAAAATTTTTTTACTCTGTTTTATTTATTTATTTATTTGAGAAGGAGTTTCACTCTGTTTCCCAGGCTGAAGTACAGTGGTGCTATCTCAGCTCACTACAACCTTCACCTCCCAAGTTCAAGGGATTCTCCTGCCCTGGTCTCCCGAGTAGCTGGGATTACAGGCACACGCCACCATGCTTGGCTGAGTTTTGTATTTTTAGTAGAGACGAGGCTTCATTATGTTGGCCATGTGGGTCTTGAACTCCTGACCTCAAGTGATCTGCCCATCTCAGCTCTTTTTGACAGGTTCTTCAGAGATTTCTCCCTTCCTTTACATGTGTATCCAGGGCTAGAACGTCTCTGTTATTTTGTGCCTCTTTCCTGTGTTTGCTGTGATGGCCGGTGGCGCTGAGTCCTGGTCCTGCACCAAGGACCCTGTGAGCCCCTAGGAAACCCAGTCCTGCGGGTCCCATTTGGCACCCACCTCCTCAGAACGTGGGGTTCCTGCAGCATTCAAGGAACACACAATAATCCAAGGCGTGTTTGCCGTCTGAATCAAGAGAGAGGCCTGGATAGACTAGGAGGTCTCTCAAGAGGTTTTAAGATTCACATCTCAGCTTCCCTGGGAAAGCTGCAAGGACGCAGGTTCTCAGATCCTTAGTCTTGAGGAAACCGTAGGATTACATAAAACCAAGCATCCTGCACTGCTCAGACAAGAGCCATGCTGCCCTGCTTGGCTTAGGATCTGAGGGAAGACCCAGCCTGGGAACTATGTTGTACAAATCCTTACAAAGATATGTGTGTGTATTCCCTGAGTAGTGTGCATGTGTGTGCATGTGGGCATGTGTATCTGCGTGTGGATAAAATATACTCCCATAATGGTATCGATACATAAACATGTCTCGCCGATGCTGACACTGAAGAGATACGTTGATTGACGTGATGAAAGATTCACTACTGGTAGAAATGGCAAACTCAAATTTTAGTCGTTTCATTGCAAGCGTGCCCTGCATATGTTCAAGTACCATCACTTACACAAACGTTTTTTGTGACTGTTACAGAGTTAAACTCGATGATCAAAATATAATGCATTATATTTTCAGAAATAAAGTGTAGCCACCTTGCTGTACTTTGGCTGGTCTGCAGTGAATTGGGCGGTCATGGCTTGGGGACTGGATGAACTACCCCAGGCTCATTTCCAAGTCTACCCTGGGTGGATGACGTATTAGACACTTCAGAGAGAAAACGGCAAGCGTCTTCTAGTCATTACTATTGGATTTAATATTGTATTGTCAGCCTTCAAGCACAGTTTTTAAATTCTGGTAAAACTGTCTCCTTATAAAATAAAAGTGAGGTGTCCCTTGTATATGATGGTTTATTGTAGTAGCTGATGAATGGAGAGAGGGTGTGGCTGAGTCTGTTCTACTGAGTCACTGTCCTTCTAGGTAGGGGAGAGAATTCACAGAATTTTAGTCTTTCTATAATTTAATTCTTTAAATAAATAATCTTTCTTATGAAACACAGGATTTCATGGCTACGACTTCTTAGTTCTAAGTTTGTATAAATGAGGCACTTTTTCTGAATTTTCATAGACCATGCATAGGTTTTTCTCTTGTTAGACCTCCTGAGTTTGATTGAATTAATAAGGCAATACAAACGATATACATCACTATGTCAGCTCCAGGTAGCTACCCTTGCAGACCTTTGGCTCCCTTGTCTCAGCGTTGGGCCTGGTACAAAGTGAATCAGTCACCACACACGTGAAGGGCCTGGGGTACGGACACCCACATGTTTAGCTTTCAACCTGGCCTGGCCCCTCCTCATTGCATGACCTTAGTCCAGGGACTTATTCTCAAAGCCTCAGTTTTCCTATCTGAAAAATAGGATGACAGTAAAATTACTTATCTCACAGGGTTGTGATAAGAATTTGATGAAATAGTGTGTGTGAATCACTGGGCATCGTGTCAGGTGAACATCAGCCATTCTGTCTACTCCTAACAGTGTTTCCAGGAAATATTTGTCAGATAGAAAATACATCAGTTCAGCTACTTTGTGGGTGAGTTTCAGTTGGCAAATTTGTCTGAGCTTCACTTGCAGCTGAAAATCGACAGTCAGTAACAGTTGCATACAGACGCTGTGTGGCTTGGAAGAAGTGGGAATGGTGAGGGAGGTTCACTCATGGGCAGTGTGTTTTTTTTTTGAGACGGAGTTTCGCTGTTGTTACCCAGGCTGGAGTGCAATGGCGCGATCTCTGCTCACCGCAACCTCCGACTCCTGGGTTCAGGCAATTCTCCTGCCTCAGCCTCCTGAGTAGCTGGGATTACAGGCGCCCGCCATCATGCCCACCTAATTTTTGTATTTTTAGTAGAGACGGGGTTTCACCTTGTTGATCAGGATGGTCTCAATCTCTTGACCTCGTGATCCACCTGCCTCGGCCTCCCAAAGTGCTGGGATTATAGGCGTGAGCCACCAGTTTACAAGTGTGCACTGAGTAGGACCACTACCAATGCCACCTAGCAAGTCCTCTTCTTCACATTTCACTGGGCAAAATAATACTTCTAAGTCATGTTACTGCACACATGCGCCAAACTCAATAGGAATAAACATCATTTCTCCCAAGCCTCACACAAAATAATTTCATCTGGTGATGGAAAGAAATGGTGATACATACATGTTTTTGTATAGATAAGGCACTTTTTCTGAATTTTCATAGACCATGCATAAATTTTCCTGTTGTTAGACTCCCTGAATTTGATTGAACTAATAGGACAATACAAATGATATACATCACTCTATCTTTCAATGACTCAGTGGCAAGAACCTTCCTGGGATGGTTGAATGTACAGCTAGATGGATGAATAGATGGAGGGACAGATGGAAGGATAGGTGGATAGAGAGACAGATGGGTGGATGAATGGATGGATGAGTGGATGGATGGATGGATGGATGAGTGGATGGATGGATGGATGAGTGGATGGATGGAGGGAAAAGTGGATAGATGGATAAATGAGGGGACGGATGGACAGGTGGATGGGTGGGTGGGTTGATGAGAAAATGGGTGGTTGGACGGGTGGGTAAGTGGGTGGGCAGGTGGATAAATAGATGAGCGGGTGGGTGGCTTGAGAACTGACTCAGAGTCTTGCCTTCGTTAACACTCTTAGAGTCTTTTAATATTATTTTAGTCATGGTTTCATCATGATTTTCTTCATGTTTAGGAGTGATCCTTATATCCAATCCTGAGAAATAAGCAAGTAATGGAAGTATGAAAGTGCTTCGAGAAATTAAATATAATATAAGAAGGAGCCAGATATTTTATTGTTAAACTCTGGGACTTTGAAATGGAGTCACTTTATACTTTCTGGCATACAGGAGAGTTACTTTCCAGACGGAACATTCTCAAACCCAGTCGTGCAAACGATTCTTCCTGCAGTTGTGAAGTTTGGAAGGTTCTTTATCTATTTTCCATACACTCCACTCTGGCAGGCAATTGTTCAGCTGGTAATGGAAAGGTAAGCAGTTCATTGCAGTCGGCAGTTAGCAAGCAGTCAGATAGCTTGAAGCTTATCCTCGCCACGGAACATGAGTAGTGACCCTGTGGACGTCCTAACAGATTTCAGAGGAACCATTTCAGGGATCAATGGCAGTTCCATTACTGTTTTCACGGTTAATCAATGGAGCACACCCTGTGACATACCCTGCTTCCCAGACACACAGCCGCATCCTGACTGCAGAGGGGGTTTGCCCTCGAGGGAAGGTGGGGCTGAAAACTGACAGGAAAAAGAGCAGCAGTGCTTCGTAAATTCTCTCCTGCTGCAGAAAAGGAAAGCGGCAGCTCAGCATGTTTTACCTCAGTTCCCAGGGAAGATTAAAACGAAACTGATGATACGGCGGCAACAAATGGTACCGTGCTTGGGCGTGGCTGAACGATGACTATGTCATATTTGAAAATCTTTTTTAAAAACCTTGTTTTAAAGGATAAAAATCAATGAAGCCAAAAACAAGGCATCTTTTCAGCGTTACTAAAAGTGTTTTTTAAACGTTGTCTGTGCTTTTTCCTTTATTGTCTTAGAATGTACATTTTTGGTGTGTATAACAAGAAAAAATATTACTACTTTTACAAGTATCCACATGCAGAATTTACCTTATATTCTAAGTTTTTTTCATTTCAATTCCTGTGTCATTTGCTGTGAAAAATCAAATGCAATTGCTTATTAGGTAGAGAATGCCATGTTACTATAAAATAATGAGATTTTCTGTATAATTTGCTACATTAAATTCTTAACTTTTAAAGTCTAATATAAAATACTAGGCAACAATATTTTCTGTCTTGTGTTTATGCATATTTTTTGCATTAATTTCAGTTTATTTTTTTTCTTTTGTTTTACTCCTTGATTCCTGTTATATTGAAACTTATCTGGCTCAGAGATAATATGGCAGCAAAGCCAGGATAGACCTGTTCCTAAGACTCTCAGCAAAAAGAGTGTACATTTGCTTTCTTCATGTCATAATCCTACGTGATTGTGAGATTGTTCACTTTCTGTTTAAATAGCTGGCATGTGTAGTGTGTGTGTGTGTGTGTATGTGTGTGTTGGTAATGAGAACTAAACTAACCACATAAAGCCTCTACCGTGTGCCTCACACTGTGCTATAGATTTGTGTACATTGTTCGATAAGATTCCAAAAGCATGCTATAAGGTGGTACTGCTATGACACCCATTTTACAGGTTCGAGTATTGAGACACAGTGGGATGAAGTTATTCACCCCTGCAGCCAGAAACAGAGAGCTCCAAGCCGGACGTTTGCACACAAGTTTTCAAGTGTGCTGGTCTCTTGGGTAATCGCTGAACTCCAGATCTCCACTTTCAAAATGAGGTTTGCCAGGTGAGATCAATTTAAACTCATAGCATCAGCCCTAGACAAGACAAAATAACACATATGCCCTGATCATTTAAAACAGGGGTTGGCAACATTTTTGGAAAGGGCCAGATGCTAAATATTTTAACCTTTGCTGGCCATAGCATCTTCGTCAACATGACTCAGCTCAGTCCTTGTGTCAAAGCAGCCAGAGAGCTGGATTTGGGCCACAGGAATTATTTTGCCAACCCTATGCAAAACATCTGTTGCTATCATCAGAGATTGCGGTGATGTCATGGACTTTTAATATTAATTATAAAGGAATGATCTGATCTATGGGATATTTTGAAATAGGAATTTTTACCAAGATATTATAATAGAATGTATTGGGGCATAGAAAGGTGGAAGTGAATTTAGAACATTAGGAATTAAAACTCAGACAGAGGATAGTAGAAGTTAGAAGGAAGAAAAGAGCCCCTGTTATTCTAAATCTCTTAGTTTACAGAAGAGAAAGTTCAGCTCCCCTTAGGAATTCAGTGGCAGAAATCTGACCAGACCTCTGACCTAAAGTCCAGTTTGGAATTTTTGCCATAACTTCATATGATATCTATTTCCCACATTACATTTGGACACACAGAGTTGTGCCTGCTGTGGAGTGTAGGCATTAAGAATAGCGGGACGCCGGGCGCGGTGGCTCACGCCTGTAATCCCAGCACTTTGAGAGGCTGAGGCGGGTGGATCACGAGGACAAGAGATTGAGACCATCTTGGTCAACATGGTGAAACTACATCTCTACTAAAAATACAAAAAATTAGCTGGGCATGGTGGTGCGCGCCTGTAATCCCAGCTACTCAGGAGGCTGAGACAGGAGAATTGCCTGAACCCAGGAGGCGGAGGTTGCGGTGAGCCGAGATCGCGCCATTGCACTCCAGCCTGGGTAACAAGAGCGAAACTCCGTCTCAAAAAAACAAAAAAACAAAAAACTGTGGGACTTAGGACACTCATTCCTATGGGAAAAATGTCTAAATCTTTGTAGCAGTATTACATCTTGTATTGGCCCCTTACAAACTTTCTTTGACTAACTGCTTATCGTGATCTAGAGAACACAGGACATGCACTGGGGCAAGGGCGGGCTCACATCTGTCATCACAGCACGTTGAGAGGCCGAGGCAGGTGGACAGTTTGAATTCACGGCCAGCCTCGGCAACATGAAAAGACCTTGTCTCTACAAAAAACACACAAAACATGGCTGGGTGCAGTGGTTCATGCCCGTAATCCTAGCACCTTGGGAGGCCGAGGTGGGTGGATGGCCAGAGGTCAGGATTTCCAGACCAGCTTGGCCAACATGGTGAAACTCCATCTCTTCTAAAAATATAAAATTAGTCAGACACAGTGATGCACTCCTGTAGTCCCAGCTACTTGGGAGGCTGAGGCAGGAGAATCGCTTGAACCTGAGAGGTGGAGCTGCAGGAGCAGAGGTTATACCACTGAACTCCAGCCTGGGTGGGACAGAGTGAGATTCCGTCTCAAAGACAAGAAAACAAAGAAAAGAAAAGCAACCACACAAAAAAATGAGCCAAGCATGGTAGCATACACCTGTAATCCAGCTTCTCAAGGGGGCTGAGGTGGCAGGGTCACCTGAGCCTGGGAGCTGGAGGTGGCAGTGAGCCATGATAGCACTGTTACCCTCCAGCCTGGGTCAAAGAGCGAGACCCTGTCTCAAAGAACATGCATTGGTATCTGCTCTATTTCTTCACTCATTCCATGGTGCAGATGCCCAGGCGGAAGACCCTGGGTGAGACCTGGAGCTTTTGGAGCTAGCATCCAGCCAGAGGACCTTGACGGAGTCCTGTGACTGAGTGACAGCTGGTGGGACAGTGTGGATCCCTATCATCCGCAAGGGTTTTGCCTCCTGTGGGCAGCTTGTTTCAATGGTTGCCCTCACAGAGAGAGGAGCTCCTGAGACCAACGGACCACAGGGAACAGAAGGATGGGAAGGGTCCATGAATCTGCTCATTCGTTGCTCACTTCTTCAGTAAATATTTTTTTAATCATATCTGCATGTGTGAATAAAAGTTTCAATCTCAGTAATAAAAATCAAAGAGAAAGAGCACAGCAGGGTTTCCCACTAACTTCTCAGCAAGAAATCCAGAAACTAAAGACAGCATGCTAGGACCCGCCTGAGTTAAAGACACTGTTTAAGCTTTGTAATTCTCAAGTTTTTTATTTCTGTGCCATATTTATGTCCCACATTCATTAATGCTGAAACCTTGAAGTAGAAAGCATCACATGTATTGTGTCTGTTTCCCAGCGTTAGATCAGGGTAACATTGTTGCTATCGCAGATAAGACACTACTATCTTTTGCAAATACATAATTCTTTACACTTTTTTAAGTGTTTTCTATATATTGCATATCATTTATATTTGATTAAGAAATAATACTATCAGATAAGCAAGGAATTTGTATCTGTTTTAAAAACAGATATATTGAGGCTTAGAAAAGAATTCAAATTTCTGAATTGGTGGCTCATGGTCTGAATTAAACTCATGGATGTGATTGATTTGAACTGAAGATAGATGAGTTGTTGGCTTTTTTTCTTTAGTTTTTCCTTTTTTTAAAAGTTAATTGATATACTTTTTAAAGGCCTAATATACAGCATTTATATGAACTTAAATTTATAAGAGAAAAACAAGCAACCTCATTAAAAAAGGGGGCAAAGGACATGAACAGACACTTTTCAAAACAAGACACACATACAGCCAAAAAGCATATTAAAAAAAAGTTTAATATCACTGATCATTGGAGAAATGCAAATCAAAACTACGAGATACAATCTTACACTAGTCAGAATGGCTGTTAAAAAGTCATAACATAGCAGATGCTGGCAAAGTTACAGAGAAAAGGGAACATTTATACACTGTTGGTGTGGGTGTACTTAATTCACTCATTCCTCAGAGAGCTAAAGGGCGACCTGCTATCCCACCCAGCATCTCCCATTACTGTCTATATATCCAGAGGAATATAAATCATTCTATTCTGAAGACATACGCATGTGAGTGTTCATTACAGCACCATTCACGAGAGCAAAGACATGAAATCAAGCTAAATGCCCATCAGTGACAGATTAGATAAAGAAAATGTGCTACATATGCACTGTGGAATACTATGCAGCCATAAAAAATAATGAGATCCTGTCTTTTGTGGGAACATGCATGGAGCTAGAAGCTGTCATCCTTAGCAAACTAATTTGGTAACAGAAAACCAATTACCGTATACTCTCACTTGTAAGTGGGAGCTAAATAATGAGGACTCATGAACACAAAGAAGGGAACAACAGATACTGGGGCCCACTTGAGGGTGGAGGGTGAGAGGGGAGAGAGGAACAGAAAAGATAACGTTTTCGCTTTTTGACTTTGCTTCCAATTCCCTCTTATGGGTGACCAGCATTATCAGGATTTACCATAGACAACATTCAGATAAGTGTGTATGCACTAAATACACATGGGCATGAATGTTTCCTCTTTCACAATATATTTGTAACTCATTCCTATGAGTACATACGGCACCATCACATTCTTGTCACATAAAGAGACTATGATATTTTGTTTAACCAACAACTTGTTTCTCATCCTCTCTTAAAGCAGAGTAAGGTGGCTCTGGGCAAGTCCATTGTGAGTTTCAGTGAAAACTTAAACCTCACTTTGTGGTCTTGGATTTGCAGTCTTTCAGTCTGAACGGTATTTTTATAGTTCAAATTTGAATTCACGTGTCTTCCACACCTGGTTCCCCAGTCCCTGCCACTCTCCAGGGTGTTCCACCAGGACTGCGTCTTCTCAACCGCATCTCAAAGGAATATGCAAACTCTGGTTGGGTTTCACAGCAAAGTAAATAGTGCGAAAGCTATTCTGAACTATGTCTTTGACCGCAAATTGCTCTTCTAATGAATGCTACCATTGATAGTATGGGACCATTCCCAAGGAGGGAAATAACAACGATGTGTTTTTGTGTGGCTAAGTGAAGATGGCACCCTTAATTCCAAATTAAAATCGTGTGCTCCTAATGTAAAAACTGTGCTCTGCCTACATAACTCTCTCACCTAAACTTTCCTATGTATTCACTCGTCATGATCTTAGATACACATTTCTTCATCTTTGGTCAGGTGGTCAACATTATTGTCATACGCAGTGCTAGCATGTTGTAAAAGGCAGACTCGAAATCACTTCATTTTTCTTCTGTGCAGCTGAGACTCATAAAGAACTTCTACATGGTTAATTACTGACACCAAGGGAAAAGAGTTTTATCATTTTCACCATAAATTAGATCTCAAGTTAGAGGGGGTGTGTACAGTTCATTACAGAAGCTAGCCACGTGTGTCTAGATAAGTGTAATGTTGCATATGTATTTCATGATTTATGCATTAGCAGAGTGACTCATGTCAATGACATGTAACAAAATTTGAAAATGTTACTTGTGTCTATATCTGTTCCGAGTTAAAATGCTGAATATTTTAAAAATTTTCAAGGATTTTATTGCCTTTGTGTGGCAATAAAATTACAAATCGATGCTATGAATCTGAACTACCGATCAAAATCTGAGTGTCTCAAATCAGTTACAGCCAGAATGGATGGGAAGTTGGATTTGCTTCTGTGATTCCTAGAAAGCTCCTTTTGAAGTGAAACCCCAGGTCATTCAGAAGTACTTGTCTTTTAACTGTGTCTACATTTCTCCCATGTATAAACTGAATAATTTATCACTGCATAAGAGTAGTTAGGTGTTTTTCACATGTTTGTTGAGATTGTCTCACATGGCCATTCCCAGGTGTCTTTTTGCCTTGAATTCAACAATAAAGCACATTTAAAAATATACATACTGCATTTATATCCATATGGTGTCATGTACATTAATTTTTTAATGTAAAATGCATAAAATTAGAGAAGAGCCTTCAAAAGTCTGCAATTCTACCACTCAGAAATAACTATTAGCAATACATTTTAATACATATATTTATGTATTCTCCATATAAAGAGGGACTGGATTTTGTAATGGGGAAATCTCAGTGACATCACACTGCACTGGTTCAGCACCTCTCCCTCCAGAGTGTCCTGTGACTCCCAACAGTGCTGCTCTGCAGGAGGTAACCTGGTGACCCAGGCCTCTTCCATCCTGAGCCTCTGCCACCTCCACCTGCAGCCTCTGACAGCAGCAGTGGAAAGGAAGAAGCACTGAGGTTCACATTCTGTTCCTTCAGTCCCCAGCTTGCTGGCTGGCACTACCCCAGCCCTGTCTTTCTGCAAAAGGACCAGGACGTGCTGGTGGCTATCGAGTGAGTGCTCAGTCAGTCACATTCTAGAAATAATTGGTTTTTTAACAAAACTGGCTTTGTGACCGATGTGGCTTTTGTAAATAAATGGACGCCTACATTAACCCATTTGAAAATAGCTTCCTATTCTAAGGTACGACTCCCTATTTCACTATTTGGTTTACTCAGTTCCCTATTTCATCCCCCCCCCTTAATATAATAAACAGCGTTTTTTGATCTACATAATAATTGTACATATTTAAGGGGTGCGTGTGACATTTTGATGAATGTACTCAATGTGTAACGATTAAATCAGGGTGTCCAGGCAGCCATCACCTCACACATTCATCATATCTTTGTGTGGGGAACATTTCAAGTCTTCCAGCTATTTTGAAATATGCAGTGAGTTATTGTTACTGTCCTCACCTTACAATGCTATTAAACACTGGCACTTACTCCTGCCATCTGACTGCATGAGCAGACAGCATTGTGATGAACTTTTCTGTGTAAGTTGCTTTGCGCACTTGGGAATCCTTTTCTTAGGAACGTTTCCTAGAAGTGTAACCACTAGGTGAGTCAAACCTCATTGGATTCTCAACGAAAGCCTCCTGGTGGCATTTGCAGTATTTCCACCCATTGTCCTGAGGGCCTGGTTTCTTCAAGTGCATTAGAACCCTGTTCTCTGGTAACCCTTCTGAGATCTTGGAGTCGTTTGGTTGAACCACTGACATTCCCTCAATTGCCAAATTACATACATCGACATAAGGTAATTGAGAAATGTAGAGAAAGATGTTTTCTTTCATGGTTTCCGTGGGGAAGAATTCCCCTAAACATCTCCCCTAGGAGTAAGAAACTTCTCTCTATTTGGACTTACCCTGCTGGCCAATTTGGAAAGACCCACTGCTTTGTTTCGGTTCCTGGCTCAGTGACGCTGCGTCTCCCTGGACCTGAGCCTTCTCAGGAACAGCCTGGTTTACCTCTGCCCTTCTCGCCTGGGCTGCAGGAACGTCCCTGCAGCTCGCCCTTCCCTGCCTTGCAGCCGCCTGTGTGGACAGCACCAAATGGACATGCTTTTCTGAGGGAGGACCAGGGAATCGAGGCAACTGTGCCTCCGATTCCCCAGGAAAGAGCATTCCTGCACCCCTGCTGTGTGACAGAGGTGAATTGTCATGGAAAAGTGGACGGAATGGAGGATTAGGGGTTAACGTAGCAGTGAGATTACAGACTGGTCCCACTGATCCCGTAGGTTTGTAAGTACTGGATTTGTGGGGAATGAGGATTTTTAAGGCAGGGTTTGGATTAGCGGGACAGGTTGATGATGAGTTATCACCTTGAGTGACGGCTCGGGAAAGGGTGGCCCTGCGGGAGGAGAGCACTGGCTCTGGCCAGAGCTGCTCAAGCCTTGACATGCCATGTAGGCTGACTGCATGCCGACTCTCTGCGGCTGGGAGGCCAACTGCAGGCCACGTGCATCCCCAGCTCACACGCGTGAGGCCACATCCCTGTCCCTCATCGGCCTCAAAGCTGGGTGCAGGCTCCTGAACTGCACTTGGTTTTCGGCTATGTGGCCAGTTCCTTAAGCCAGCGGCCTCTGCCTGGCATTGCAACACATGTTGGCCTGTGTATCTGCCTGCCCAGCTCCACCTCCCGGGATGACAGAGGACCCAAGGTGCCATGAGGGCCCTTTGCACCCTCTGGACTTGCTGTCCACCCTTCTCTGTCGGCTCCTCTGTGCTCCAGGAGCCTCTGTGGAGCGGCCTCTGGCTCAAGCTGAGCCGCAGGAGAGCAGTGATCAGCAGGATCAGGCCACCGCCCTCCCCCTAAGCCTGCGGCTGTGCCCATGCCCCCAGCTACAGGCCTCCCTCCCTCAGGTCCTGGTAGCTGCCTTCTTCCCATGGTGTCATGGGCCTTGGGTCCTAATGGCCTTTGAGATTTACTAGCCCTGGTTTTCTACATCATCTGTGTTTTCCTAAACTTGTCCAATTTTGGCAGATATCCATTTTATTAACTATCCTTTGCTATTCCATTAGAATGCCCTCTCTTTTCCTGCCAGGACCTTGCCTGCTACACATGTGTAAAATCATTTTGTAAACTCAAAGTGGGATGGGAAGATGTGAAGGTAGCCTGAGTATTGCTCAGTATGCTGAAATCCACATGCACCTGATTAACTATGTTTGGACATGCAGCTTCCAACAGAAGAAAACACCTACAGTTGGCTTTCTGTCTTTTATGTTTCATAATTTCTTCTTGGCTTAGTGACAAGTGCTTTCCCTCCCGTTGTAAGATGGAGTCTGTTAAACATTTTTCATATAACAAAGTTATATAAAGTATATAAAGTAATTCAGAGAGAGTATTAATAGAGCCATATGTGGAAACTCTTTTTTACATTAATCTGGCATTTTGTGCTTTCAGTGAAAAAGCTTATTGTTCACTCAAATTGTTAATAATAATAAAACCTAAAAGCTATTTATTTGGCCTGCTAGGTTCCTAGATGTTTGTAGAAGCCTCACTAGCCAGTATTTCTCAACTGTTAATATGATAGAAAATCAAATGTATCTGAATTGTTGAAATATATAATTTGTATTGAAATATTTTCCTAGTATTTTTACATAATAGGTAAGAAAATTATATCCAATTTATAAAATAAAACACTGCAGCTATAACGGTGTGATGGTATTATTGGAAAACATGAAGAGAACGTTGTGTTCTTTTCAATTGCTTATTTAACCTTCGTGATCCAATTGAACTCAGGAATAATGGTCTGGCTGTATATTGCTCCACGTTTTGAGTGTGGGCACCTGTAATAAAGAATAAACGTATTTCATGTCTCTAAGCTTGTTGCAAAGACATAGGAACACACTTTGTAAACCGTTCTATACATGCTAGGTCTTTCTTTCATCTCCTTGACTTGTTTGAGTGGGCTTGTGCACTAAGCATTCAAGTAAGGACCAAAATCATTTGGTAACAGCAGACACAGCTTTAATCTCTCTGAAGTATGAATTAGAGATCTATGGGAAAAAAGAGTAGGAAAGAAACTCAAGCAGCCTGCTCCCTTCAAAGCCTGGAAGGTGCTGGTCCTGAAATGCTTATGGCGGGAAGAGTTTCTTTTGGGAAATTCCACATAGTATTAGGCAAATAGAACTGGAGAACAGAATATATTAGTAAACTCATTTAATCCTTCAGAAATAGTTTATTATTTACTTCCCTAAAATAACAAAACATAATACAAAATGCAATGAACACAGTGAGTAATAACTGGCATAATTTAATTAACTTCAGCTTACCTCCCACTGTCCCCACAGTTCATGACCCTGGACTATGTCTATCTGTCACCACTGTGCACTTGGCATTCCGCAGCACTCGTACCTCATTGCAAATGGTTAATAAATACGCAGTTGCGCCAGGCGCTGTGACTCGCTTTTGTAATCCCAGCACTTTGGGTGGCTAAGGCAGGTGGATCACCTGACTTCAGGAGTTTTAGTCCAGCCTGGCCAACATGGCGAAAACCCATCTCTACTAAAAATACAAACAATTAGCCTGCCATGGTGGCAGGCACCTGCAATCCCAGCTACTCAGGAGGCTGAGGCCGAAGAATCACTTGAACCTGGGAGGAGGAGGTCAGTGAGCAGAGATCATGCCATTGTACTCAAGCCTAGGCCACAGAGAGAGACTCTGTCTCAAAAAAACAAAGTGCATTGGATGGGCGGACAAGTGAGATGCATCTTTCTCCTCCAGGGCAGAATCAGTACTTCACGAGGCTCCTGTGTTTCTGCATGTTTTGCAAAGGCACTGACTTCTCCTTGGTCTCGACTGTCTCTGGAGTCTCTTTTCAAGGATGTCTGTTTACTAAACAGCCTTGGAAAATGATGATAGTGCCTACTTTTGGAGCAAAGAGAAGCTTATATACTGTGCAGTGAAATAAAGCCTCCATGTGGAGCAAAGGCCAGCCATGCTTATGCTGATTTTAAAAGGCTGGGGTTCCCTAAGCATGGGGCTTCTCTATGGTGAGACAATCCCACATATGTGCCACTGTCCCCTGGTCCTCGTCACTCCCCTTGTGGGAACCAGGGCTCAGGGAACTCTCATTAAAACCAACACTGATGCTCTGCCTTGGGCTAGTGCTGTGAACAACAAATCGTCCTTCATCTCTGACCCAGGACTCTAACCTCCTGTCTTTTTGCCTCACCCATGAAACTGTAGCAAACTAATTTACCAGCTTTCAAGTAGGGTACGATCACAGACTCTCCTCAATTCTTGTCATATCACAGCTGACGAAGGACACCAGAAATTCTATTTTATGGCAGGAAAAATATGCAAAATTGTGTGTCCTGTTCAAATATCCACAGTCTTCTAATTTTGTGATTACTGCTAGTTCTTGCTTCTCAAGTCTTCTTACGTTTCTGCAGTGGGAGCCTCAGCTCTCTCTTTCATGAAGACTCGGGCTGAGGTCTACTACCTTGGTTTCAGCTTTCCTTTTTTCTTTCTTTCTTTCTTTCTTTCTTTCTTTCTTTCTTTCTTTCTTTCTTTCTTTCTTTCTTTCTTTCTTTCTTTCTTTCTTTCCTTTTTTTCCTTTTAAAGACAGAGTCTCACTTTGTTGCCCAGGCTGGAGTGCAGTGGTGCTGTCAGAGCTCACTGCAGCCTTGAATTCCTTCGCTCCAGCACCTCTGCTGCCTCAGCCTCCCCAGGAGCTGGAACCACAGGCATGTGCCACCATGCCCAGCTAATTTTTAAGTCGTTTGTAGGGTCTGGGTCTTCTTATGTTGCCTAGGCTAGTATCACATTCCTGGACTCAAGCAGTCCTTGTACCTTGGCCTCAAAAAGTGCTGGGATTACAGGAGTGAGCCAGCACACACAGCTAAGCGGAGAGCTTTAGCATTCAATTGTAACATTTAAGAAAAAACATTCAGTGTTCTGATGAGTGCACAAGTTGAGTGGGCAGCTGACTCAGCAACTCTGTCGTTTCAGAGTTCAGCTGGATTGCTGGTGTGGTCCATATTATTTCACATTATTTTGGTTTGGGCTATGTGGCTAAGTGTACAATTCAGAGAAATTTAAGCTCATGAGCAATTTAGGAGGGGAGAAAGGTCAAGGGTCAAGCCCTTTCATAT
Organism: Callithrix jacchus; assembly: GCF_049354715.1. Lineage (NCBI taxonomy): Eukaryota > Metazoa > Chordata > Mammalia > Primates > Cebidae > Callithrix > Callithrix jacchus. Next base: position 10,696,827 of record NC_133508.1, read on the forward strand.
ACTCCATCTTTCAAATAGATGCAGAATCCATGAGATTCTAACAAAAATTCCCTAAACACAATTCCTCATCAACCCTTACATTTTCTCATTTAAAAAAAAAATCTGAAATTGCCTTCTAGATGATTAAGTGAAGGAAACAGAGCAAAGTTAAGAGGGCCCTCTTGTTTCCATCATTTCCTGAAAACTGGGTCCTGATCTGATCAGACTGGGAGCTCCTCCAGGTGAGCACAGAAAAACAGCAGCAGGCAAGGATTGGGAAGGATTTGGAATCTTCTCCAGACTTTCCCCTGTGCATTCAGGAGAAGGAGAGACAGGAAAGCTTACTGTGTGGTGGGACATTCTTGTGTTGCTGTAAAAGAATATCTAACGCTGGGTGATCCATAAAGAAAAGAGGTTTAATTGCCTCGTTTTTGCAGGTTGTACAAGAAGCATAGAGGTAGCATCTGCTCAGCTTCTGGAGATGCCCCAGAGAGCTTAAAATTACAGCAGAAGGTAGAGTGGGAGCTGGCATCCCACATAGGGAGAGCCAGGAGCAAGAGAGAGGGGAGGAGGTGCCACACACTTTCCAAGGACTGGATCTCAGGAGAACTCCCTACTGTGAGTTCAGGGCCAAGCCACATGGATCTGCTCCCAAGACCACGTGGAATGCCTCCCATCAGGTCCCGTCCCCATCCCTCACTGGGGATGACAAATCAACGTGAGATTTAGAAGTGACAACATACAAACTTTCTCAGTGGCTTTTAAAAATTAACCAAATTACATTTAAAAATGTTTGATTTATTTAAGATTATCTTTGGCTAAAATGCTCACACCTGTAAAACAGGCCTATGTTCTTAGAAAACTCAGTTACATGACTCATGATTTAGTCAAACGTTTTAGAGTGGGTTCAAATGTTATTTCCAGTATTCTGCTGAAAATACGAACAAAAGAAAATAAAGTAATACGTGTGCCCTGATGATACGAATACAAGTTATTGAAACAGAAAATTCATTTTAAGAAAAAATAAGAGTCTTTCCCTGTTTTTCTTGAGTTTCTGTTTTCCCAGCTCTGATCCATGGAGTGCAAGAGAGTACACATTAAAAAAAAAACAAAGGTTTCTCTCTAACATATTCTTATAAATGTTTCAAGAAAATAGAGAAAAAGATAAGGACACACGGGACCCTCCGGTTACAGAGACAAGCACACACAGATCTTTAACTGATTCGTACGAAGCCTACTCAGTGTGGAAGGTGAGATAAAAGGCACTCTTCACCTTTGGGCAAGGGGAACCCAGGCTGGTTCAAGCCCAGAACTTGCCCCTTTCCTCCAGGTACAGAGGATGGGGTCTCAGGAGAAGGCAGTGGGTGCCCCTCTGTCTCTGCAGCTGTAGACAGCAGATGCGTGGGCTGTGGAGACTCTAGCTTTTACACTTGTCGGCACAGACGCGGGTCAAGACACAGGAATGAGCTTTGCCTCATCTAACTGTTAGAAGGCTCTTCCGCATGCTGCTGAGGTTACACAGGAATTCCACATTCAACCTCTGGTCCTGCCTTGTCATTCACATTCTTTCTCTGTAGCATTTCTACCCAAACTAACCGTTTCTTTAAAAAAAAAAATAGTGTTAAATGAAAATCCCCAAGTCATATACACTAGAATTTTATTTATATTTGGGTGGAGAAATCAGTACTACACCTGAACCCAAGTTCCATTTTATTTTTCTGGGTTACAGTGCTTTTGCGATAATCGCTGTATTGTAGTTTCTAAAATTATGTGTCTAATGGGGAACAGAATGGCTAATACAATTGTTTGATTTAGACCATCTCATGCCAGTTAGAATGACGATCATTAAAAAATCTGGCAACAACAGATGCTGGAGAGGATGTGGTAAAATAGGAACACTTTTACACTGCTTCTGGGAGTGTAAATTAGTTCAATCATTGTGGAAGACAGTGTGGTGATTCCTCAAGGACCTAGAAATAGAAATTCCATTTGACCCAGCAATCTCATTACTGGGTATATATCCAAAGGATTATAAATCGTTCTACTATAGGGACACATACACACGAATGTTCATTGCGGCACTCTTTACAATAGCAAAGACCTGGAATCAACCCAAATGTCTATCGATGATAGACTGGACAGGGAAAATGTGGCACATATACGCCATGGAATATTATGCAGCAATCAATAACGATGAATTCGTGTCCTTTGTAGGGACATGGATGAACCTGGAGAACATCATTCTCAGCAAACTGACACAAGAACAGGAAATGAAATACCGCATGTTCTCACTCATAGGCGGGTGATGAACAGTGAGAACACATGGACACAGGGAAGGAAGCACCACACACTGGGGTCTGTTGGGGGGAATAGGGGAGGGACAGCGGGGGATGGGGCGTTCGGGAGAGATAGCATGGGGAGAAATGCCAGATATAGGTGAAGGAGAGGAAGGCAGCAAATCACACTGCCACGTGTGTACCTATGCAACTATCTTGCATGTTCTTCACATGTACCCCAAAACCTAAAATGCAATTAAAAAAAAGATTATCTTCGGCTAAAATGCTCACACCAGTAAAATAGGCCTATGTTCTTAGAAAACTCAGTTACATCACTCATGTTATAGTTAAATATTTTAGAGTGGGTTCAAATGAACTTCCAATATTCTGCTGAAAATGCAAACAAAAGAAAATACAGTAATATGTTTGTCGTAATGATATGAATACAAGTTATTGAAACAGAAAATTCATTTTAAGAAAGAATGAGAACGACGCTTCTCTTTACTGCTGGATGCCATGTATTCCGCTGAAGGCTACACTGTGTACTTTCATGAGTTGCTGAAATCAGCAAAATAAAAAATTCAAATGATTAATTTTACATGCATGATTAAGGAAATTGAGTTCTACAAACCTATAGATTCCAAAATTAATGAACTGCAGTAAAAGCATGCTTTGTAAGAATGAATCATTTAAAATATAGAAGGAGTAAAACATAAACAGACTTTTTCTAACAAGGTTGTTCCATGAGAATTCCTAGAGGACTTTAGGATGCTATTCAGAAATTCTATGGAAAAACAAGCAATACTTTTTAATCAAGATTTTCAATTATAGTGTCTCATTTACATGTTAGCAGAAAACTTCTTGTAACTGATTTTTATTATTCTTACCACTGTTATTGAAAATGAAATAAATGTCTTATTTTCAAAATATTTACCTAATTTAAGTATAATCAAATATAAACACATAAACGTTGATGATATATGTTCATAGAAAGCGCAATTTTTCTCTTAATGATACATTTTTAACCAAAGGTTAATTTACATATCTTCTCCCTTATTTAACCCTCCCTCCTGTGTCCCTAGAGCTATAAAGGCAAATGAAGTGCACGTAGCTATCAGGATGTGAATACTGAACACAAAAAGCTTTGAATCCTCCTGCTGAGTTCGAAACTGAGTAACAGCAATAAAATCAGTGCCTTCCGCAGGTGGCACACATTCGCCATTGTTTTCGTTCTTAACGTTTTACAGGAATGCTTTCCTGATCCCTGTCTCGCCTGCGAAGCTCAGGCAGAATTGATTGCTGTGTCTTTGTCTTTGTGCCCTGTGTTGGTCGTAAATGACCAAAACCAACTCTGAATACTTTAGGCTGAAAACAAAAGTAGCATCAAGGCCAGCGGGAGTCTTGCTACAGCGCAAGGCTGATGTTTTCAGGCCCCGCTGAGCGCTCACCCCCAAGCGTCTCAATGCCTCAGAAGCCATCGCAAGCCATCCCTACGCCTTTAAGCCCCTCAAACTCAGGGCCGGGCGCGGTGGCTCATGCCTGTAATCCCAGCACTTTGGGAGGCCCAGGTGGGTGGATCACGAGGTCAAGAGATCGAGACCATCCTGGTCAACATGGTGAAACCCCGTCTCTACTAAAAATACAAAAAATTAGCTGGGCGTGGTGGCGCGTGCCTGTAATCCCAGCTACTCAGGATGCTGAGGCAGGAGAATTGCCTGAACCCAGGAGGAGGAGGTTGCGGCGAGCCGAGATTCTGTCATTGCACTCCAGCCTGGGTAACAAGAGTGAAACTCCGTCTCAAAAAAAAAAACCCCTCAAACTGAAGTTAACAGGAACGCACGTCTGAGCGCCTTACTCGGGCTGTGAGCCCACGTTGCAATTGCCAAGGTATACGGAGAAGAAAGGCCCCCCCTAGGGCTGCCCGGTAGGTAGACCACACTCCTCACCTACCCTAAGAGGTCTCCTCAGCAGGAAGAAAGGTGCACGCTCATGAGCTGACTGTCAATGCTATGCAAATTCAACTTCTGCTCAACCTTCAGCCACTCTTCTTTCCAAAGTTAAAGTTCAGAACAGCTGCTTACCCTTGAACCAACACAGCCCTCTTTAATCCACTGAAAGAGAGACCACTCAACATTTCATAAGTGGACGGACACAGTGTCAGGTCTCTGGGGAATAGCTACCTAGCCTTGAGTTCAGTCAAAATCTTTTTACATTATGAAACTCGCATCCTAGATTATAAATGTAACTATCTCCCACATATGCTATATAAAATGGCAGGAAAGAGGCATAAATAAGTATAGCAAATTACTTTAATCACACACACACACACACACCGCACACCACGTAATGATGTATGAAAGTAAATGAACCATTGTTGAAATCTCAGTTTTTATGACTCATCCTCAGATCATGGGAGTCCTTATAACATTTCTCTTCCAGTATGAGTCAGTGCTGTCTTTGCTCTCGACTAGTCATTTAGACTGTCAGGTTTCTTGATCCACTGAGGTGACACAAAGTTATATTTCCAGGGGCTGTGAGAGTTGGGTGTGGCTCCTGGCACAAAGTCCTGGTGGTGTCTGTTAACTGTCTACACACTGGACATGGCCGTCTAGGATCCTTCCTGGGGGGGGTCTCTCTCTTTTGGTTCCTCTTCTTGTCTTTCCTGTGTCATGGAACAAACATGCTTCTACTAGCCTTGAGCTGGTCACAAGTGCTCTGTGGTCCAGGCCCAGGATGGGGCCAGAGACCTCCTGTCATGGGCGTGCGCCTGACCACATGTGATGTCTCTTCTCCCATCACCAGGCAGAGTCGTCTCTTCACCTTCGCGGGTGTGGGCTGGCCTCAGGACTTGTTCGATGGTTTGAAACTTTGGACTCTAAGCTTTAGGAGGCTCCCTCTCCTGCTGCTCTGAAATTGCCATGTGAACACGTCCAAGCTGGCTTTCTGCAAGTTGGAGCAGGACCCAGATGACCCAGCTGACGGCCAGTGTCACATCAGACTCCATAGTGAGGCTTTTTGCATCCACGCAGCTGTGGCAAACCGCTCAATTTGTAATTGTGGCAAACCCAACCTCAATTACTCCAGACAAGGTGAGAGGACCACCCAGCTGACCCAACCTCAATTTCTGAGCCACTAAATTGTGAACAAATAAATTACCTGTTTTCTTGGACCAGGTTTCATATGTACGGCTACTTTATGCAGGAGTGGGTAGCTGGGACACTTCCTCCCACTCTGGGCTACTTCTGGTGGCAAGCTCACCCTTAGCACAGAAGCCTTCCTCCTTGCGCTGACTTCCTTTGCACATTGAGAAGCGGTGTGATGTCTCCAGTTAAAGATGCAGAAGAAAGCCTGTGGCTGTTCATCTCAGCTCTGCTGTGGATCCCCTTGGGAGTGGTCTGCCTTCAAAGGATGGAGGATTTCCCTAGCTGCTCTCTGCTGCCAGCTGCATTGGTGGTGTCCACACGTGCCTGCCTTGGTGGCCATCCCTTTGACAGGTGAATAGGTTGGCCAGTCTGAAGCTGGAGCTCGCCTGGGTCCTGAGGCTCTCACAGCAAGCTGCTGCCATCCTGGCCTGTATCAGTGGAGAAGGGGACATCTTGGTCTGTACCTCCTCGTGTGATCCAGGCTGTTCAGAACCCAGAGGGAGTTTCACATATCGGCCTGCCCCGAGCTAGCTTCAGTGCAACAATGGGGAGAGGTGCCACCAGCCTAGCTCCCCACCCCCAACTGTGTGGGCTTCCAGCACAAAGCTGTGGCCTCCTGCAGAGTCCGTGCCTGCCCAGGTCAAGGATGTGGCCCTGGGCAAACCAGGTCTCTGCTGCAGCTCAGGGTACACAAGGGTGACCAGGGGTCTGCAGGTCATCTCTTACCATGCAGAGAAGAGGGTGGACATTCTCAGTTTCAATCATTCTGGTGGCAGAAACCTTGGTGGGGAGGAATGTCCTTGAGACTTGGAAATAAGATGAGCAGGTTTGGGAGGCTGTGAGACTCGCCTGTTTATTGCAAGCAGACTGCCCAGGTTCCTGCACAGGCTGCCCAGGGAGCAGGAGAGCCACAGAGCCGCTCGTTCACTCACTCCCCGCACCTGCGGTGCCGAAGTAGCAGTAGTCATGGAGCGCAAATCCACAGAGCCCCTCAGAGATGACACAGGGAAAGAGGTGACCCCACTCTTGGTCCTAGGAGAGGATTCCTTCTCGCTGCAGCAAGCTGGCCATAGGCAAGGCATGGGGAGTGTTATCTGTGAGCACTTGTGTGTAAAAAAAAGTGCAAGTTAAAAAAAAAGTACACCTTGGGGCGCCAGGTCTATAGAGAGTGGGTGAGGGAAAGGCGATCTTCTGTTCCCTCCTCTGTGACATTTGCTTGGTCTCCACAGCAGAGGGAGTTAGTGTGTGTGCAGCCAGAGGTAGGGCAGGGCTGTGGCAGCCAGATGTGGGGGAGACACAGCGGAGGACACCGGACTTTCTCCAGGGTTAGCAAGTGCTCTCAGGCGAACAATCCCCAGGTGAGAAAGTGACTTTCTTGCAGCAGGCAGACAAGCACCAGGAGTTCTTTAATTTAATACCATAGTTTATTTGATCTGATTTTAAACGCTTCAAATTTGTAAAATAGGAGGTGTCAAATATTCTTCTCCACCCACCAGGAGAGACGGATAGCGATGTGAGCCTGGCGTCCAGGAACACAGGCACAGACGTGGGAAAGTCTGTAATCACAGTGTTTAATCGCCAAGAAAAAGGAACTCACCTACTCCTGAAGAGGGCAAGGGAGATTCTTCACAGCTTCTCCTTCTCATGTGTGAAAAATTGAAAAGACAAAGTTAATAACAGGCTTCTCAACCCGCCGTGCACTCCTTGTTCTGGATACTAAAATTAAAATTTCACCAATTTCCCTTAGGTCCTTTTGAGAATTACCCTCAATTGCATTCATACGCATTTCTACTCTGCAATGCTAATGCATTTATTTCCTTATTTGTTTTTAAACTGTGAAGAACGCATAATTTAAGCCTTGCAAAGTGCTTGGCATGCATATGCATTTTGTTCAGACGTTCTCCTGTTTGTGACTATGATTATATGGCTATCAAAAGTAAAAGAAACAGGCAATGGAAATATAATTGAAGGTCTTAGAACACCTCCATCGGCAAGTCAACGAGCATTATTGAACAAGCAGAGTTATTCTGAATGCATTAAAGTGTAAGTGGATCAAAGTTGGAAATATTTTAGAAAGGTTTGGTTTATTTGTTCACTCATCTGAAGAGCTGAGACGTTTCTCCCCCCAAAAACCCATTACAGCCTCACCCTGAAAATCACCTCATTTGCACCAGCTGCAAATCACAGGCTGGCTCAGTTTGCAGTGCTGAGGTGAGTTGCTGTCTTTCTTGAGTCCTGGACCAGTGACCATGGATGCCTTAACAGGGGCACGATTTTGCCCTGCAAGACAAACAGCTAATTGTGTCATGAGAGGCCGGTTCATCAATTGCAGCCCACTCTCCTTTCACAGGGAAGAAAATTGATGAGGTGAAGATGGAAATTCTGAAATTTAGGCAACCAGATGCTACATTTCTGGCCATTGTGTTCCTTTCCTTCCTTCCTTCCTTCCTTCCTTCCTTCCTTCCTTCCTTCCTTCCTTCCTTCCTTCCTTCCTTCCTTCCTCTCTCTCTCTCTCTTCCTTTCTTTCTTCCTTTCTTTCTTTTCTTTCTTCATTTTTTTCCAGTACAAATTTTTCCAGGATTGACTTGGCTGTTAATTACTCTCTTAGTTGAAGAAAGAAAAGATTTTTGGGTCTGTGGCAGTGAAGAGAGAGAAAGGACAGCAAAACAGGAATGTACTGCGGTGAATATCAACACAAATTCTGCTTTTCTCAGCCTCTTTTTTGGATATGTTTTCTCCCTGGACTCATCAAAATAGGAGGAAAAGAACATGTAAACGTGAATGCAAGGGTTCTTGGCCTTCTATGGATTAAAGCGAATTCTCGTTTATTTTCTTATAATTTATAAGGAGATTCCATGAGTAGATACAAAATTTTATTTCATTTGCTCTCTGTATAATGCGGAGAGAAATGTTCTGTATTTTCCTATAGAACTGATTCTTTCTGTGACCCTTTTAGTGTCTTAGCATGTCTTTGAGGGTAGAAATGGATAATAGCTTCATTATTTGAACTTGGGACAGAGATATTCTCTTTGGTTGTACCTTGGAAAAGGTTGAAGAAGATAGATGTACTATTTTTCTGTCTTTGATATCATTTGAGTTTTTTGGAAATGCCTGTTCCATTGCATTTTCATACATTTAAAGTTGAGCACTTAATTAGAAGAGTTAGACATCAAATTTATGACTAAATGAAAGCATCCTTGGAGGGAATATACACGGTTACAATTTTAGGCCATTACAGTGCTTCTGTGCCAAATTCCCTGGCTCAGAAATTCCGATATATTTCTTCACTTGAATTTCATATATAACAACAAAATATTTCTAGGCTGTTCATCCACAAAATACCAAGTAAATTGTTAACTTTCTCTTCAATTAGTACTATTAGAATACAACTTGACTGTGTCATTAGACCTGATTCTGCCACTCCTTTTTAAATGGAAATCTCCACCAAAACCTCAATTGCAAATCCCATTTCCTAACTGTGTCTTAGTCTATTTATTCAACAAATATTTCTGTAAAACTTTTTTTAAAATCTTTGTCTTGTTTTTCTCCTTTTTCAATTATTTTTAAAAATACTTCAGGAATATTAAATATTATAAGAAAAGGATGTGTCAAATCTTTCTTCAAGGAGTTTAAGGGTAATTTGTGGTATTACATAAAAACAGTCATAATTATAATATAATTTAAAAATAAGAAAAATATCCTCTAGTTAGAGACCCAGAGTAGGTACAGCTGTATTAGTATTTCACAGATCATGTCATTCTGGTTGGGTGGAATGCCTGTTTTGACTGGTGGTTACCTAACCATCATCTCCTGTTAAATGTTTCAGATGTCAACTCAGGGATGAGGAGTCTTTTTAGTGGATAAGTAGAAAAGGTACTTCAATTCTGCTATAACTTTGTGAAAGGAAAGAAAAAATGGAAACAAGGTCACAATAGTAGGTAGGGTCATGGTATGTCTGTCAGTTGAAAAATGACAATCTGAAACTTGGACAATAATTTACAGGAAAAGAAAACCTGTGAAAGCATTTGAATGAGAAGGTGACACAGTCAGAGCTGTCACTCAAGGTAGACCTAAAATAAACTTCTCTTTAGTGGAAAATTTAAATTAAGAAAACACTGATAAAATTCCCATGTTCCTATATAAATACAAATATATGAGTGCTTCTTGAGGCTTTGGCAAAATATACAACTAAGGCTTTTGTCTCCTCTTCAAATTCCATCACTTCTACTGAGATTAAGGCAGTTTGCTTTGATGGGAATAGTTGTATGTGTTCAAGGCATGCAGCATTATGACTTGATGTAAGTGCATAGTATTCTTGGTGTCACGTTGGAGTTAATGGGTAAACTGACTTAAACATACCAACATGAACATGAAACACTCCTAGAATTCAAAATATTTAAAAAAAACTTTTAGGTTTATTACTATTGTTTTGCAAAGTCGTCATCATCTCACGCAGGTTAAATAAAGAAGTAAGGTAAATGGAAGGAAGAGAGATTTTACTTCTGGTTTGTTTCTTGAGTTGGCAATAGAAATAAATCTATGTGCTCACTAATGTCATGCTTTATAACCTGTTTTCTATTGAACAATGTAATGTAGTTCTATTTTTCATGGGATTCTTGGTTTTCTAAATAAAGATTATACTTAAACATTTTGGATGATATTTTGCAGTGTTCGTACCAAGGGCTTGAGACAGAGTGACTCGCCCCATCTTGGCTGTTGGACCTATCTGCTCTCCCCCCTGCTCTTGAGGGCTGTCAAGTCGAGGTAAAAATGGCTAAGCCACTGAGGCAAAAACAGAATGCAGAGTAAGGGCCTGCGGTTTATGAGGACATTGTGCTGACTGCTTCATATCCCCTTTAGTCTCTGTGTAAGCAATAGGCTTGCTGCAATTGAGATGCCTGAGAGGGGCAAAGACCCCTGCCCATATTTTCTCAGGAGCTGAGCCTCTGCTCTACCTCCTGATGGAAAACATGATTAACAAGCCACCTTAAGGGCACCATTGTTTGCTTGCACTGTGTATCTTTGAAAAACATAGATTAACTCTTAAACTGCTTTGTAAACTATTACCACAAGCCCCTTAAAACTGCTTTGTGAGCTGTTATCACAAGCCCCTGATAACTATTTTTATGTGGTTTCTGTTCCCTTTTCTGTTTGCCCCCTTTTCTGCTGAGCTAAATTAAATGTAACAAGAAAAAAGGTATAAAAGCTGTCACCCACAGAAACAAAGCTGCTGCTTGACTACAAGTCATTCAGATCTCCAGATTCCACTTTTCTTTCTTCTTTCACTTCCGCGCACTCTCTCCCTCAGGTTGAATGAGACATCTACGTTGGTGGTCTCGGGGACTCCCGCAGGTCGGCAGCCCCCTGGCAGACGTGCCGGACCCCAACAATGTTTTATATGATTATTCTCTTTTTCTATTTCACTATACTGCCAAAATATGAGGCATTAAAGAACAACCCACTTAAAAAATACAATGAGAAACTGATGGTATAGATATGAAAGAAAGATCTTCTATTCTAGCACGAACAAATGTTTCTGGCAATAAAGTCACAAAAGTTAAATCTTAAATATGCAATGTGTTTCATCAATAGCAGATTTTATTTTGCCAAACTATGTCCTAATTGTTGACTTCCAGAAACATATGGCAGTTGGCAAAGGAAGAATAAGAATTAAAAGTACATGCGCAATCATAGTTGAACATTTTAAACCAAGCCTAAGAGAAACATTTTCTATATACATACTGAACAAGTAAATGATAAAATCTAATTATATTGTGTTGATAAATAGAACAACTTAATCTTTAAGTTAGCAATATCATAAAATCTTTTCTATTTTTTATATATCATGTTTAGTATTTGCCAGTGTGTTTTAGTTCTATTTCTTATATAGAATAGTCTCTATTTATTTATTACACCATGAATATAGAGGACTAGTATCTTGTTTGTATGTTCACTAAGCCTGTGATTATCACTTTATAATATTCTGCAGAATTTACTTTGCTGTTACATAATTACTATGCTTTGATGAAATGTAACTGACATCAGTAGAAATGATACAAATCAGATAAAATGAACACCTGCTGGAGGCCACCAATAACATAATACTCAAGGTGACCCAATGCAATTACTCTGCCCACACGAAGATTTTTATTAGTTCCCGTATTATTAGCAAAGGTGTAAATAATTATATGGTAAATATTGGCTCATCAGAGATAACAATGCACTAATAAAGTGCTTCAATGATTCATATTTCTTTTCAAAGTGCCCATATTATGGAAACAACTTTAGAAATTCTGAATTACAGTCTTCAATATGCCACTTAATGAGTTTTGAGAAATGTATATAATTTTTCAAAGAACTGTATTTTTTTCTTAAGAATAAAACTTTAAAAACTCTGTCTCATCTTGGCGTCTCAATAAAATAGAGCTGGAAGTGAAAACTTAGCATGCTAACATTCTAGTGGGGAGTGCAACCCCAGAAAGACAGAGGAGGGAGTAAGGGAGGAGAGGGCAGGAGGTGAGGAGAGCAGATATAAAAGTGCATTCTCTGGCTGACCAGAGCTTTGTGACAATCACAGCTCAGCCTGATGAGTGCATTTGCAGAGGGCCGTATGAACTGTGAGCTTCAGGAAGTCCATCTGGGGAGGTGAAGGGAAGTAATTTATTCATGAGCCTCTTCTGTCCCCCATGCTCAAGCTGTTCTCTCCCCTGAGGGTTAATTTTCTTGCATGTTCAAGCTGCACCACCCAGACTTTGCAGGTGGTCCCTAGGAAGTGTGCAGCTCAGGTGCTCATGCAGGCCAGTCCCTGGGTGCAGCAGGAGTCCCTGGCTCTCAGCCCTGAGTATGGGGGTCCCTTGGTCTTTGCAGCCATCAGGAGTCCCTGGCCCTCAGCCCTGAGTATGGGGGTCCCTTGGTCTTCACAGCCAGCAGGAGTCCCTGGCCCTCAGCCCTGAGCGTGGGGTTCCCTTGGTCTTCACAGCCAGCAAGAGTCCCTGGCCCTCAGCCCTGAGCGTGGGGGTCCCTTGGTCTTAGCAGCCAGCCGTGTTTGGCCTCTGACAGTGACTGCTGGGGCCCCAGGGTGCTGCAGGAGAGGAGAGGAAACTGAACCAAGCTGTCTGCCTTGGAGCGTCAGAGTCCACCAGTGTCACCACGCTGCTCTCCTCCCAAATCCTGCCAATACATAGCATTTCTTCTTCTCTTCTGAAGAATATATATACTATTTAATTTTTTAAAAGTCCAAAATGTTGTTTTAGAAAGTTTAGAAAAACTTATAAATTTAAAAATATGCCCCATCAGTTAATCCATCTTCAGGACCTTCCAGAAGGGGTTTCCCTTCAGTGAATGGCTAGGGAGGACATTGTCAGTGCTTATGTCCATTGGTAATGGCATGCCTGAGAGAGGATTCTTTACAGCTGCCTGCAGCGGGCCCAGATGTCCATGTGTGGAAATGGAGAGGTTATGAGTGAAAGTGTCTAAGGGACAGCTTTGTGGGAACACTTGTCTCCCTGGTTGTAGGAACATCTTTCATATCACTCTTTTGTGCAAAATACATGAATTTTATGTATTTCTTAGTAACAGTGCAAGTTTATTCAAAGGGTTGGCGCTTCGCTATTTCTGGGATGTGGGAGAAGTCAAGTGCATAATGGGCACTTTAATTTTTTCCACAAAAAGAAAAAGGTCTCAAATATCCTGGAGACTGATTTGACAGTAGGAAGTTAGATGTTTCCAAGTATGAGCACAGGTGGTGTGGAAGGAAGGGAAACTGACGACCGTGTCCAGACATGTGTAATACTCCTGAAGACTAAAGCAGAAACTCAATGTGTACATCATGGCACTCACACCTAACCTAACCGAATACCACCTAACCGAATAGCCACTCCTAACCGAATACGACTTACCTGTTCACTAAAAACCAACGGAAATTTTTTAAAAAGTAAAAAACACCGGGGCCTGCTGGGGGGGTGAGGGGACTAGGGGAGGGTTAGCAGGGGGTCGCAGGAATGGGGAGGGATAACATTAGGAGAAATACCCACTATAGAGTATTTCTACATTAGGGGGATGGATGCAGCAAACCACCACAGCATGTGTGTACCTAGGTAACAATCCTGCATGATCTGCGCACGTACCCTAGAACTTAAAATATAATAATCAAAGTTTTTTTTTAAAAAGCCTTAAATTGTCAAAAAGACTGTTCCTTTTGGGAGACTGGGGGGACCCGAGCAGCTACCCCTCCCACACCAGAGCATGGTGGGTGCCTGCTGATACATGCGGCCATCCTCATAAAGTCCCATATTCTTTGACCTTAAAGAAACTTTGAATCTTCTCACAAGGGCTCTCTGTGCTTTTCTTTCAGTCACACTGCTTTCAGATCCTGGATGGAAAGTTAGGCCCTAAGGGACAAGAAATGGTTTGTACAGATTTATTTTAAGATAATGTCTGCTGTTGTTAAGACAGAACTGCACCTGGAAGTATATTATTGCATCAAGAACTGAATGGCTTAAATGAATGTTTGCACTGGAGCGACATGCGATTGAGAGTGTTGTCATTTACAGGATATAGCTTCACCATTTGCTGCTTCGTAGAGGAATGTCACTGTCTTGGAAAAAATCAAGATGGCAGGAAAGGGAAGTAAACATATTTATGGAAAACAAAGATGATGTCAGGTTTGCAGAGGTTTCTAACTGCCTGTAAATGTTGATGATTAACTGCAAATGTGATCACTGGGGGTTAAGTTGGTTGTATTCCCGTCGATTTTTCACGCAGTCCTCTTTCATATTTCCCCCTTCAAATACCTTGTGAGATTTTGCCCACCAATTGCGCTCATTTCAGAGCCAACTGCAGGTAATGAGATGCTGATTGGGGATTCTAGAATTCACTTGCCGATGATTATGTGTTATTTTAACAGGAGAATGACAATAATTTCCTGTAATGCCACTTGTTAAGGTAATTATGCTGTAATTGCCTTATCAAGGTGTCATAGAGAAGAAGGGAGAAATTCCAGGATTTCACAGCTGCTGTCATGCTCCTTAGTGTTAGCTTGAAGCTGCATTGTCAGCCATGGGGTTAAATCCCTTTAATTGTTTTAAACCTGAACATCATTGTCTTGAGTAGGTTATGTGACCTTAAAATGAGATTTTTCAAGAGTTGGTTTTTCTCATCTTCGTGTTACAGCTACATGGTGAATTACAGGCATAAATATAAACATACACTTAAACATGTTTCGATTGCAATAAAATCTAAAGAGTTCATTCGCACAAAATGTGGATTTAAGAATAAATATTAATAAACAGCATTTAATATATCACATGTGCACCTAAAAAGTGAGTCAAAAATGTATTTTCCAGTTACTATCTCATTGAAGATGATGCCTTTCACAGAGAAGACAAGCTAGCACGGTTTTTGTTTGACTTTAGAGTGCCGTAGTGAAGCTTATTTATTTATTTAAATAAGACTTTTTATCTTTATTAGAATTAACAGCCATGCAAATATTATTTCAGTGAATATGGGACCTTGTTCTAAAATAAAAAGCAAAATATACCAAATTCAGGTGATGCAAAAATGCTTTCTCTGAACACATTAAGCTTGCATTTTCTGAAGAGATAACAGTCGGGAAGCTGCCTGAACCTGACCGCCGGGTGAGGGAGGTGGCATCTTCCATAGGATGGCAGGCACGTAAGGCAACTTTGATGGTTCAGACAGCAGTCGCCGAAGAAGTCCCCTCTGCTATGATGTGGTGGAAAGCTGCAACTTTTCACCAATGCAGCATGCAGCAGGCAAAAGTGAGGGGCAACAAGAGAGAAATTGCGTCTGAGTGGGGAGAACAGAGACCAGGGCAGCAGTGCAGGATTTCAGGGAGGAGATGGGGCCCAGTGACTGCGGGTGTTGGGGGTCCCGGTGGCGGGTTGGCCTGTCCTTTGAGTGGGATGGAAGCCCATCAGGAAGTTTATGCAGACAGGATTAAGCCTACAGTTTTATAGGATTCTTCTGACTGCGGCTTTGAGAGCGGACTACAGGGGGAGCAAAAGCAGCTGCAGGGGGCCAGCAGGTGAGTTGGAAGCAAGGCAGAGACTGCGGGGTGGATGGTGGTGGCTGGGAGCGAGGAGGTGGCACAAGAAGAAGTGAGAAGTGATCCCATGAGATGCCCGATGGACTGAATATCTGAAGGCCAGGGAAACACAGGCCACAAGGTGAAGGCTCCAGCCCATCTCTCTGGAAAAACAGAAATGCCGAAGTCTGAGAGGAGGGGAGAGACAGCAGGGATTTGTGTACTTTGTGTTTTAGAAAGAGATATTTTCAAGCATGTGTGTATGACTAGAACCTATTCAATAAAGAGAAGAACAGTACGGGGAATGGAACCACTCAGAACAAAGTCCTGGCAGGGTGGAGGAAAGTGGCTTCATCCAGGACACCCCCTCGTAATTTCTGAAAAGAGGGAAGTTTCTATCCCTTTAAGTACAAATGAGTGAGGCAGGGCACAGGGCACTCCTGCCTTCTGTGTTTTTGTGGGATAGTGTTTTAGAAACACACCCTGCATATGTTCACTGTTTTTATTGTTTGGTTGTTTTAGACGGAGTCTCACTTTGTAGCCCAGGCTGGAGTGCAGTGGCACAATCTCCGATCACTGCAATCTTGGCCTCCCGGTCCCGGTTCAAGTGATTCTCCTGCCTCAGCCTCCTGAGCTACTGAGTAGCTGGGATTACAGGCATGCACCACCATGACCAGCTAATTTTTGTATTATTATTTGTTTTTAGTAGAGAGGGGAGTTTCACCATGTTGGCCAGGCTGGTCTTAAACTCCTGACCTTGTGATCCACCCACCTCGGCTTCCCAAAGTGCTGGGATTACAGGCGTGAGCCACCGTGCCTGGCCATACTTACTTTTAAATGTATTTTAAATCCTGCGTCTTCTTCTATCTCCCATCTACATTAGAAAGCTAAACTTTGTTGCCTTAGGTGAAGGAGAACACAGAGGAATCTAAAAATTATCAACGTCTTGATTTTTGAGCTCTAATTAGACATGAAAAAATACTAATGCTGAGCAATCATTTGTAAGTCAAAAGACTTTTGCTTTCTAGGGGCTGGGCTTTGTTGAGAAGGAATTTTATGTCTTCAATTTTAAAGTAGCCTCACTAAGAATATGATAGTAACACCCCAAGAGAACGCAGAGCATAGATGTAACCATCCTCCACTGAGCTGAGGACACACGGTGAAGGAGGAAGTTTGTGTCCCCTCCCAAAGCATGAGCAGCACAACAGCAGGCAGGAGGGAGACACGGGGTGAGACCTGAATTCAGGCGATGCCAGGGCCTCTGAGAAGGGCTCCAGCATCACAGCAGCTTGGGGTGAAGGCATGCGGGAGAGGGCAGTAAGGAAGATTGGTGCAAAAGTAACCAGAGTTCCACAATGACTTTTGCACCAACCTGTAGAAAGGCCTGGCAGTTTCAAGGTCAGCGAATAGAGAATCCTCTTGTCTCATGTATTAGCTTTAGCTTACGGGAAAGCAGATTAGAAAAAACCCAGACCTGTGCTTGGCTCCGGGGAAGTGGAGGATGAATAAATATGCAGAGTGTCTGAAAGAGTGCACTGGGGTCTGGGCCCCAGAAACCTTCTCCCATCCTGTGTAGTTTAGGAAGGATCATCAACTGTGGCAAGTGAGAATGCCCGAAGCCCAGCAGAAACCCAGGAAGCTTTGAGTTTATAAACTACGCACAAAAAGGAGGTGGGTGAGAGGTGAATGAGGAGAGAAGGGTGCATGGGATACATGAATCCTTCCTGGCAAAGTATAATTTTCTAAAAGTTAAACTCATTGCTCTCACACAAACAAACAATGAACACATTTGAAAAGTTTTGTTCAAGGATGAATAAGGTTAACATAGGTTTAAAGGAGAATTTGAAAGATGGAAACATAGACTAATAGATAGATGGATGGACAGATAGCAGATAGATAGATAAAAAGATAAACAGATGCATAGATAGATGGATGAATGGATGGATAGATGGATGAATGGATAGATGAACAGAAACAGATAGATACATAGACAGACAGATAGATGATAGATGAAGAGACTCACAGATGAACAGATGGATGTTGAACAGACAGCCAGATAGATAGATGAACAGATGCATGGTTGGGTGGGTGGCTATATATGTAGATGATAGATAAATGAGAAGTAGATATATAGACGGACCTATGGACAGATGAAAGGATGACAGATAAACAGATGATAGATCACTGGCAGAGTGATGGACAGATGGACGAATGGTTGAATAAACAGATGGATGGATAGGTTATAGACAGATGAATGCATATATGCCTACACACACACACACACACACGTTGAATCCATACTAACATTGCTGACAATGAATGAGAATCGCACTCATTTAAGATTTCTAAGACTTCATTTGAGAATTAAAAACAATTTTACAAATATTGCAGTTTTTGTTTCCTTTAAACATTTCTTTTGTTTTAAAGACAACTTTAAAAGAGCACTTTAGTATCAAAAATGAAGACTGATGAGTTTTTTTTTTTTTTCTCAGCTGTCATTCACAAAAACATCCGCCAGCCTCCACAAGGTGAATTCTAAGCTGAAGCCCAATGAGGGTCAAAGCAGCTCTCACGGCCAGTGAGGACCAGTGAGTGAAACTGACAAGGTCAGGGAAGGAAAAGACACACAGTCTTCTTCTGCTTCTGCAAGACACTCTCCTGTTTTCACTGAATTGTTTGAACACTGTCAAGACTCATTATCTCCTTCTAAATGCCAACAGTTACATGTCTGTCAATCCCAGCAGCTCTTTTCCGAGATCAATCCCCAAATCTTCTCATTGCCCCAAGTTTTTGAAACTTCTCTCTTTTTCTGTGCTCTTCTTCCTGACTTGAAGGTCATCCTGAGACACTCCTCTCAGACTCTGGCTTCTACCTGACATTTACAAACAGTCCCACTCAGATGAGGGTTTTCCAAACCAGGAGCGACCACCCCCGTCTTCTGTGATAGCTGTACAGCCTGACGCTGTACAAAGCTGCTGGGAGAACTCACCATAGAGTTTGGAGTCTGAGCCAGGAACTTCATGTGTGTAGTGAGGCTACTTGGGAAGCCAAGTGGGAGGATTTCTCAAGGCAAATTTGAGACTAGGCAACTCCATATCTTAAAAAAAAAAAAATGTCTGGACACCAAAGCCCCCACTTGAGCTGAAGTTCCACTCTGTCACCTGACAGGTGACCTATCGCTGATGGCTTAATAACACTCCACCTCAGTTTGCTTACCTGTGAAGGTGGGAAAAATAGTGCTTTCCTCCTAGGTTTATGGAAATGAAAATCTGTGACAGCCATGTATGAGACACACATAATAATGCCAGAAGAAGGAATCTGAAGGGATCTGCATGCTGCTGCCCATGGCTCATGGAAACCTTAAAGAAAGAGAGGGGAGGGAAAGAAGGGAGGAGGAAGAAAGAAAACAGGAGGAGGGGGAGACGGCTCCAATAACCTTCCAGTCACACACTTCTTTCTTCCTCACAAATAGGGAAAAGATGCTAGTTTTGAGAGGGACATTTTTTTGCTATTAATAACATCTTGTTGTCCCTTCATCTTATTTTTTACCAAATTTCAAGTTACATATAAGAAGGAATTAGAGTAAAAAGTTAATGAATTTCACTTCATTCTTGAAGCAAAATCAATTGATGGTCTTATTTATTTCTATTTGTTAGTAATCTAGTACAGTCTGGTTTATAGAGTGAAAAATTATAGTGATAACTCATTTATTTTGAAAATTAATTTTCTGATACTCTCTTTTTGGTTTAATTTATGCTTTATATGTTATATATGGGTTCAATAAAAAGCAAAGAAAAATATATTTGACTTTAAAATATTATGACTTAAAAATATTAAGGAACTTGCTAGTAATGGAATCTACAGTTCCTACAAATCAAACAGTAATGGTGCCGTGATGGGATGATCTAATCAAAAGAAGCTGCTAGTCAAACTGACCATTTCCTTTTATTTTTTCTAACTCCTCTGCTAAATTTATGTCTTGTTTTCCCTTGCAGACATATAGTTTGCTTCTTCTTGAATTTTTCTTTAAAGATAAAAAGTGTTTAAACATTCGGGATCCTGTGGACTTTATAAAAACAAACAGTAGGAGTTAAGAAATGAGTAAAACTGAAATCGAGTAGAGTCGATGCCAATAAGCATAAAAGCAAGCCATAATCTTTGTCACCCTGAGATAAACCAAATACGACACATTATGATAAAATCTCCCTCGGATATAAAATGTTTTGATGGCAGTTGTAAAAAGTTGGACGTCTGCCATTGAGTGGAATAGGGCCAGAATGTTTTCTTACCATTCCTCTGGCTTTGTTTTAGGAATTTTGTCTTTAAAAGAAGTATTTTCTGCCTAGATATGAAATTTATGCTTGCCTGTGAAGAATGAGTCAGGAGTAACATGAATCAGAAGGTGCAATTATGCCTTTTTAATTTTCCAGGTCAATCTTCCTTTAAAGGATCCACGGGACCTATCTCTTAACCCTCAAGCTGCCTTAGTTGGAAATGAAGACTTCAGTTTCTTTCAGCAAATGAGTAAAATACTCTCTTTAGTTCATTTTATTTTGAGGTGTTATGATTTCAAATAACAGAAATGAAGAGATGAGAAACAAGGTACTGGAAAGGTGTTTTATGATTCATTGGGATGTTTCCAGGGGAGAAATACCAAATGTGGGTGAAGGGGAGAAAGCAAACAAAACACACTGCCCTGTGTGTACCTATGCAACTGTATTGCATGCTCTGCA
Organism: Callithrix jacchus; assembly: GCF_049354715.1. Taxonomy (NCBI): domain Eukaryota; kingdom Metazoa; phylum Chordata; class Mammalia; order Primates; family Cebidae; genus Callithrix; species Callithrix jacchus. Next base: position 10,717,003 of record NC_133508.1, read on the forward strand.
CATGTACCCCAAAACCTAAAATGCAATAAAAAAAAATAAAAAAAAAAAGGAGTTCTGTACACAATTAGAGATTGCTGACGCAATGCTTACTAAGAAACAAAGGTGCCTGATTGTCACACAATTTTTCCAATCAATGAGGGAAAATTAATTTATCAGCACTACATTTAGTAACAAAAGTTTAGGGGAATATTCACATTTAATTCACATCAGTTTTAAAGGTGTTTTGTTATTTACACAGCATTAAGAATCTTGTATGAATCATCTCCTAGAGATGGAGGTCATTTTTGCTTGCTAGGAGTTGACTGAATAGAGATATTTCTTTCTTTTTTTTTTACTGCATTTTAGGTTTTGGGGTACATGTGACATGCAAGATAGTTGCATAGGTACACACGTGGCAGTGTGATGTGCTGCCTCCCTCCCCATCACCTATATATGGCATTTCTCCCCATGCTATCTCTCCCCAACTCCCCACCCCCTGCTGTCCCTCCCCTATTCCCCCCAACAGACCCCAGTGTGTGATGCTCTCCTCCCTGTGTCCCTGTGTTGTCATTGTTCAACACCCACCTATGAATAAGAGCATGCGGTGTTTGATGTGAGATATTTATTTCAACACTAACACCTATGTTTTAGATTTGGTGAGTTTAAATTTTTCATCATTTTGTTTTATTTTGTTGTTTAATTATTAGACAGAATACAATTAAAATAAAAGGGAGAAAATCATATAATATCTGTTTTAAAACTGAGCACTTTATTACCTGATTCTAAAAAATATTTTTAGTGTATTTTTTGCCCTTTAAAACATTGTATAAATGTATGGTATCTTAGAGCTGTATCTTGGGGAAAGTTAGTCTTTTTTTCACAGGAAAGGAAACTATTACATGAGTAGGTTAAGCCAGTTCTCCCAAATGCAAAAAATATCTTAGAAATAATCATTGGTGATGGGATTCTCCTTCACGTTCTCTGGTCTATAGTATTCAGTGGGTGTTTTATAAATGCATAGCAGAGTTTCCAGTAACTGTTGGTGGAACAATGGTTTTCGAATGTGCGTATTTCATAACTTAACGGTGCTTGAGCAAATGACATATCATCATTTTATATCACATTTAAAAAGAGAAAATACTTCTAAACTTAAAACTATCACCTACAATTTCTAATTTAACCTACCAGGAAAAAAAGGCTTTTAGGTATTTGCTTAAAAAAAAAAATGGGTAATTTTTGGATTCACCTTTAATAATTGGCTTGAGTGTGCACAATATTTTACTGTTTGTCCTTAGGGTTAGTAATTTTAGTTACTAAAAAATTGTCCAGAAATATTGCATTATATCCTAGGTACAAATAATGCATTATAGAAATTTTAGATCTGCTTTTATCCTTTGATGACTATTAATTTTTCTTTTATTTTAGTAGGCAATGTGATTCACTAGTCTCCAAGTATACTTTAAAATCTCAACTAATTTTAACTTTTGACATGAATATTCTGGGATAGCCAGTGATTTGTACAGTTTGGTATTCTCTTGTATGTAGGGGTGTGTGTGTGTGTGTGTGTGAGTGTGCGCTCACACATGCATGCACACACATGCAAGCATGCACACATATATATTATCATTATAAGTTTATATGTTACTGTTATAAAAAAGAATAGGTAAACTATACATGGAGAAAAGCGACTTGAACCGTGGACATGTGACAAAGCACTTTTATCTAGAATGAAAAAAATCCCGCAAACTCAAAAACAAAGAAGACAAACAGCTTATAAAAAGAATGGGCAAACATTGAACAGACCCTTCACAAATTAAGAAGTACCAATAAGCAATGAGCAACAATTTCATAAGAGAATGCTCAACATTATTTATTATTAAGAAAAAAATGGCACAATTACATGTCCATAAGAATGGCTAAAATTCAAAGACAAATGGATAAAAATTCACGTGGCTAAAATAAAAATGTTGGCAAAAGTTTAAAGCAACCTCATTCTTGGTTCTCTGCAAAAGATAAAATGAATACCTGCCATCCTTCTGTTAGCTTTGTGTCTTATGCCGTTTTTTTATGACCTCTATTTCTTGATTCTAGAAGAGTCTAGAAGTCCGCATGCTTAATGCTACATACATGCCCAGCAAAGACCTGAGGAAGGCCTAAAACTCTCATCTCTGGTTGAATTGGAGGATCTGTGCAAGCAGAAAGTAAAGGCAAAGGCAGAGTCAAAACCACACATGTGAGTCGTGACGGGGTGATGAGACACACATAGAGAATCCTGGGAGACGCGTTGGTCTTAGGAATTTAAGGAAATCTTTATTAAATCACGGCCTTCTCACTAAGCCAACAGAGAAGAGACATTATTAACACAGACAACAAAGAGACCAGGCGCTACCAACTTGGCTGAGGACAGTCACTGCGCCAGCAGCAACCACACACCCTAAGAGGGAATTGTTTCTGCAGTTGCCATTTTGGTTAAATACATCTTTTTGGTATAACATTTTAATTCTACTGGTTTTTATTTTTGCTTTTCCTGTTATTATCCTAGTAGTTTCCCTGAACATTACAATTAACATACTGATTTGTGATATTCCAAATGACTTGATTTTTATTTAGTTTCAGTAGTAAACAAAACCTTTACTTTTATACAGCTCCATTCTTTTCTCCTCTTATATTTCTATTGTTGTCATGCAAATCACATTGCTATATATTAAGTGTCCAACAATACAGATACATAATTTTTACTTTTACTTCTGTTTTTTAAACATAAGATAGAAAAAAATAGTTACAAACAAATCCACATTTATACAGTCTTTGAAGTGACATATGTGGTCACTTTATCAGTGCTTTTTATTCATGTGGATTTGAGTTATTGCTGAATGTCCTTTCCTTTTAGAATGAAGGACCCTGATTATTGTAAGAAATAACTTACTTTTCCTTATTGTTATTATTTAGGAATGTCTTAATTTCTTTTCCTTCGTGGAGAAACACCTTTTTAGATAAAATTTTTGTTTAGCAGTCTTTTTCTTTTAGCACCTTGAATATGCATCCCACAACCTTCTGACTGTCATAATTTCCAGTGAAAAACAGGCTGTTGACTTTATTGAGGTTTCTGTATGTAACGATTCACTGCTCTTTTTGTTCCCTCTACATTATCTCTTACCATTGGCCTTCAGCAGTTTCACCATGGTATGTGTTTAGGTGGGGATCACACTGAGTTTATCTTACTCAAAGTTGTTGAGCTACTCGTACCTGTAGATTTTTTTTTTCTAATCAAATTTGGGTTTGTGGCTATTGTTTCTTCAATATTTCTTTATCCTCCTCTTTTTCCTATTGTTCTGGAACTCTCCTTATTCATAAGTTGCTTCACTTGATGGAGTTTTGCAGGTGGCTGAAGCACTGCTTACTTCTTTCTTTCTTTTCTTCAGACTGAATAATCTCAATCAACCTGTCTGCAGTTCACTAATCTTTTTGTAACCTCAAACTTTCTGTTGGGTTCCTCTAGACAATTGTTTCTTTCATGTATTGTCTCCAGCATTTCTATTTGGTTCCTTTGGTGTGATTTCTACGTCTTTCTGTCTGGTGAGATTGTTCATATGCTTTTCTGTAGTTATTTAGATGTGGTTTCATTTAGTTCTCTAAGCATATTTTAAATTCTTTGTTGAATAAATCAATGTCTGTGGGGTCCCTCATGGAGAATTTCAACTGGCTGCTTCTCTCCTGGCGTGTGAGCCATACTGTGTGGTTCTTTTCACAGGCATAATCACTTTGTTATTGCTGCTGTTAAAAACATTCGTATTAAATAATGTAGTGTGGTAACTTCAGAAACAAGTTCCCTCTAGGGTGTGTAGTTGCTGCTGGCGCAGTGACTGTCCTCAGCCAAGTTGGTAGCGCCTGGTCTCTTTGTTGTCTGTGTTAATAATGTCTCTTCTCGGTTGGCTTAGTGAGAAGGCCGTGATTTAATAAAGATTTCCTTAAATTCCTAAGACCAACACGTCTCCCAGGATTCTCTCTGTGTGTGTCTCATCACCCCGTCAGGACTCACATGTGTGTTTTTGACTCTGCCTTTGCCTTTCCTTTCTGCTTGCACAGATCCTCCAATTCAGCCAGAGATGAGAGTTTTAGGCCTTCCTCAGGTCTTTGCTGGGCATGTATGTAGCATTAAGCATGCGGACTTCTAGACTCTCAGAAATGTATTGGAACTTTTGAAATCTCCCTGTGAACCTCTCATTCCACAGCTTTTTTTTTTAAGCTTTTTGGTCAGCTTTTTTCTGTTTTCCCAATTTATACTGCTACCTCAGGAAGATGCTATGTTCAACAATTGCTACAGATTTCCAAGAAACAGCCCATATCTGTGCACACTGAATAAGATCGGAGTTGGGTCAGGTAAAGGTAAGTCTTGCAAACAGGTGTATGAGTTTGTTCTCATGCTGCTATAAAGAACCGGCTGAGACTGGGTACTTTATAAATAAAAGAGGTTTAATTGACTCGCAGTTCTGCAGGGCTGGGAGGCCTCAAGAAACTTATCATCATGGCGGAAGGGGAAGCAATCATGTCAGTTTTCACAGGGCAGCAGAAAGGAAGAGTGCTGAGCAAACAAGGAAAACCATCAGATCTTGCTGAGAACTTACTATCAGGAGAACAGCGTGGAGGCAGCCGCCTCTGTGATTCCATTCCCTCCCACTGGGTCCTTCCCACGACACGTGGGGATTATGAGAACTACAGTTCAAATTGAGATTTGGGTGGGGACACAGCCAAACCATATCAAGGGGCTTTCAGGAAACTGTGAGAATAAGTCAAATTGAAACAACTTCCCGAGAATTTGATGGAAAGTGACAAACACATTATGCTTTCTCCAGTGGCCACTCGCCTGCTAGCTTTTATGTGGATTGTGAGGCTGTTGGTTTTCAAGGCTACTGCAAAGCTGGAGGAGAAGAGAATGGTTTGAGACAAATTAAAATGCCACCACTCTCACTGTTCTTACTGAATTCTGCCATTTTGTTTTTGTTTTCAAATCAATACTCTATCGATTAAAATCTATGATGAATCTTGAAAGTTCTGAAACAGTTGATTTGGATGATGTTCTCGTTGCTTTGGTTGAGGAGTGGCTTTTGGATGCCTTTACTCTACATTCCCACTGACGTCACATTTACATACTTACCTTGTTAGAAAACGTATCTCTACCAAAATCATGCCACCATAATGTGCACATCAGCGCTGTTTGGGATAGTCGAAATCCAGAAAGGTTGCTCGAACAGGAAAATTGCTGCACATTCCATGGAATGGTCCTGTAGTAACTCGTGCCCCTCCAGAGGATGGATAACATGGTTAAATCTCAAAAACAGTTAGTTTCAACTTAGTATCCACACTTGGCTGTTGCCTGGTTGCCTAAGGAATGTTTCTATTTTCTCTTTTGTTTGCCATGTATTTGTTGAAAGAATAATAGACAGAATACAAGAATTAGAGCTCTGTGCATTGAACTAGTATTGAGCTGCCCAAGTGTATAAACCAGGGATACCTTCAAAGCTGGTCTTGGTTCTAACAACATCTCCATCCTGTCCTTTGGATTAGTCAATGTGAATGACGAATGGCGGGGGCATGTTTTAACATACGTGTTTTTAAAAATTAAGAAAGGTATATAGTCATTGATCAATCTTAAAAACTAAGGTTAAAAAGTGACTTTAATAACTTTTGATTAAAATTGGCAGCAAAGAGGATGAGGATGCCTAGTGGAATGGTGAATCCGGGAAGGCTGACTCCAGACTGCACACACTGGGGACATTTATTCACAGGAACTTGTCATCAGTACCCTGAGTACTAATAATTTTCAAAAAAAACCCTTGATATATCATGTAAAGTATCTATTTCATCTCACTTGTTCAAGTGAATATAATTTAAAAATAATAATTTTACATGATAATTTTTCTTTCTGAATAAGCAGCAATTATAAGGCTTACTGAAATAATGACAGCTATGGAGTTTTGTGACTGTGGGAAACAGACCAGATATTCAAGCTTTTTCAACCATATTTTATGTATATTTAGTTTCTTGATACCACATTTTTAGATGAAGAATTCACCTTTTATACTTGGCAAATCAGACAACGTAACCAAAGCATTCTTAGACACGTTGTTTCAGATGTTTTCCGAGGATTACTATGTCAGTATGATAGAAATAACCGCTTGATGATTTGCAGTTTGAATATGTTCAACTTCTCCATGGATCCTGCAGTCTGAGGGGACTGACCACGAGCTCTGTCCATCAAAGAAGCCACTGGAGGTGGATGCTGCACAGCTGGGACTCCAGTCTACCTGCCCTATTTTCTGTTTTTCAAGCAAATTAGTATAATATTATACCAGAAAGGTATGTTGTATAGTCTTAGTCTGAGCTTCTGTAACAAATTCCCATAAATTGGGTGGCTTACACAACAAACAGTTATTTCTCATAGTTCTAGAGGCCGAGAAGACCCAGTTCAAGGAGTGGGCAGGTCGTGTCTGGGGAGGGCACTCGACTTGGAGACCTGGAGTGCAGCTAGGCGGCTTCCTGCCGTGTCCTCACACAGTGGAGAGAGAAAAGGGAAGACAGCTCCTCTTTTTATCTCTGCTTAAAAGTGCTCTGATCCATCTTATGGGCTCCAACCTCATGACCTAACTACCTCCCAAAGGCTGCCTCTGCTGATACCCTTCCATTGAAGGTTAGAATTTCAACATATGGACTGTGGGAAGAAACAATGCATATATATTATATACAAATATTTTATATACATATATTTTATATACGTATTTGTTACATACACATATTTTATATACATGTATATTCCTTGTATACATATATATTTTATATTCAAATATACATGTGCATATATATATATGTATATTCCTTTTTCTGTAGCTGGCACCTATGCCTATAAAGTTTGAGACACTTTACCTTTAAAAATACTCAGAAATTCTCTTAAGTTTTTATTTGTCTGAATTTGACCCTAGTAGGAGGTGATATTTTGCAAGTAAATGTCCTTGAGCAAAACATCATCTAAGAACTCTATGTGTGTTTCTGTGTGAATTTAAAGGCTAAACAATTTGTACGATTATTTTTAGTCAGTGAGATCATTTTCTACATGTGCAAGACTAAGTTCACCTCCACCACTCTAAGAGGGTCTCAAATTTAAATTTTTCTTTATAGTGACCATTCCTCTTAGGAATTAGATGTAGAAGTGGACAGATGAGGCCTGAGGCTCACTCATTGCCTAGATGCTTTCAGATGAAGAATTTTTTCATGGTGGACCTTGTGATAGTGATTGCTATCCAATGGGATGATACTATTTTTGTTTAAAATATAAATGAGTTGAACCATACATTTCTCATTATATACATTTGCACATTTTTCTAGCCCCTGGACATCATGAAGAGCAACATGTAATATTTGTGTATTCACTTAAAAAGCATAATTTGAAAAGGTCAGGGCGGCAGCACGGGCTGGAGAGACCAAGGAGATTTCTTTCTTGGATCTTCCCTTGACTAACCAGGTGATATTATTAAGATTATTGAATCATCCTAGCCTCTATTTTATGTTTAATAAACAAAAGTCTGCTCAATATTACAAGATACTGCTAAAAATGCTGCCATTCTTCCACTTTGAGCATTTGAGCCCAGATGATATAGCTACAGGTCGGACCATTTCATCTGCCAGGTGGAAACATCATTATTCTAGAATAAAGTGCCCCAGCCCAGGTAGAAGTGGCTGTTGCTTCAGGGTTCAGATATGCCTGGAGACTCCATGGCTCTCGGCACCCTATCTATATGATGCGTCTTCTAAGAAAGGGCCGTTTTAAGGCAAGCAAGTTGCATGTACCCAGGGTCTACCAACATGCTCATAATTAGGGGAAGGGGTTATGGTGAGGGCAGGGTCTCCCAAGTTAATTTCCAAGTTAATCCCATGAATTGTTCCTGAGGCTAAAGGGCAGCGGCTCACAGGCACTGGAATGAAGAATCTGTATGATTTCAGGATGGAAACTCAGCATTTCTTTGGGACTCAGGGCTTGCAGAGTTGGTGCTGTGCTTTGCATGTGGTGGGTAGCTTCAGCTCCCTTCAGTCACAGTGTCATGACATCTCGTCAACCTCAGTGGCTTTACCCATTGCTAAGAGCTTACTGGCAGCGTGTGGATGCTGTGGCTGTCTCTGCCTTCATGTGGCTTTGAGAAGGGGAGCCACGGCAGTCAGAGCTCCGCTCCTCTGAGCCAAACCGAGGACTTCTGGAATGTGTGTGTATGTGTGAAACACCACCCAGTGACTCTGCAGTAGATGAGAGGGCTCTGATGAGGAACGAACCCGCAGCCAAGAACAAGAACCCGAGAAACATTGCTGAGGATTGTTTGTGTGGCTGTTTCATCTCCCCAGAGGCAGGGGTGATCTGGGAAACATGGATTACCTAGCATTAAGCAGCAGTGAGCTCAGAAACAGAGGCTCAAAAACACACAGTGCATGCAGGGTGGTTGACAGTAAGAGTGGGTAAGAAATAGTAAGAGGCCAACACTGCCACTTGCACTTGGCAAGTGATAGGGTTGCCAGGGCAAGCATGTGTTTAACAAGATTGCTATTAAAGAAAGCTGGAGTGTCATGGGGACCCTTTCATCCCTGAGGCAGCCATGGTTATTTCCCAGAGTAAGGACTCCTGCAGAGCCGTACATCTGCACTACGCTATATCACGCCCTCAAAAGACAACTCGTAAATGTAGGATCCAGCCATTCGAGGATGTCTTCTACTGAGGGGTCATTTCACGTACTGCTCTTTCTTTTCTCCTGTATATTTAGTTTATCTAAATATATTCACTTTAGTTTTATCTGTGTATCCAGTGATTTTTGAGTCTTTGTCAATATTTGTGAAACATCTACTGTTTATTAAGCATTTTTCTTTGCATAGGGGAAAGTAATATTAAAATAGAAGACTGCAGATGAAAAACTCCTGCAGAAGAACTTGTATTTTTTAAGTACAAAACCATGTAGCCATTTATATTTCCCTTTTCTCTTGATTGCTGGGTACGTGATGCCAATTGAATATGCTGAAGAAATAATTTTATTACAAATTCCAGGTGCAATTAATGTATGCTTTTCTTCTCTTATTTTTGATTTTCCTTAACTTTTAATTTCAGGTTTTTTAAATGCAAGACTGTATTTCAGAGTGGAGGATTTTTTTGAAGGCAGGGAAGGTATGAATTCCAAATAAGTAAATGCCTTCCAATTATACCCAATAACTTTCCTGGAAGGAAATCAGTGACTTTGAATGATTCTGACCTGATCCAAGTATCAATTTCACTAAGTCAGGAGAATGTCTTAGAAAATAGCTCTGATTCAAACAGGCAGTGACAGAGACTATCAAACATGAAACCTGTTCTCTTGAAAGCCTTTCTAGGCTGTATTTGCAATTTCAGGGAAATGCTCTCATCTCCATAAAACTTTATGACTTTGCTATGTCATGACTTGCTGTACTCATTGTTGACTACTAGAAATATGTTGTTCTGTGAAACAGCAGATAGTTTTAATTGCTTGGATTTTAATATCTTCTGCAGTGCATACAGCACTTATGTTCAAAGGTTTTTTACTGAGTAGGCATTTACCCACCAATCTAAAACTCTGAAAACTATTTAGCGTACAAAGCTTAAAAAGTTTAAATACAGAGTACGGATCTGCTCCCATGAGGAATAGCTTTTGTTGTTATCATTCTACCTTTATTATTTTTTTATTATTTTAATTACTATCCAAATAACTGATGGAGCCGAGGCGGGGGGGGCGGGGGGGAGCATACATAATGGGGAAATGAATGTAATCTCTCTCTTCTATTCTCTTTTTAGTATTACTTGCATTTTGCTCTAAAAACCATAAATAGCTTTATTTCTGCTTAATGGAGTAATTTATATAGTACCTAGTATCTTCATTGACAGCACATTTTATCCAGTAGCAAATGTGCGGCATTTACTGAATCAATTACTTGACTTATGAAGAGGAGCACGGGCTTCATCGCACTCCATTCTTCTCAATAACAAAGGAGAAAACACATTAAAAACTAGCATTGATGGGTTGTTGTGAGATTCGGTCAATGCGCTCTCCCAGAGTTGAAATTAAAAGGCAGTTAGGAGAAAATTGTTTTCTCTGGTCATCAGTCACAATGTGAAAGGCCTTTTTCACAATGATTAATTAAAAGCCAAAAAGAGTGAGCGAGAGGAGTGAACTTTAATAAAGTATCTGGCTGATTCCTGGTACCATCTTGAGTTAATAGACGGTGGTTTGCCTTGACTAAGTGTTACTGCTCCAGTCCATAATTTCATCTTGAAAATGGGCAAGGGAGTGAATCTTCCTCTTCGTAATTGAGTATTGATTTGAAAATAAATGGCAGTGAAACTCCCACTGAACTGTCAGGATATATTCTGGACAGCACTGACAATAAATGATTTCTGGTTCTTGTGAAAGTTATGGATCAGCTTGATACTTAAACACATAGAGGACCAGGGCAATCTGTCTTCCGTTTTATCAGGCGTCTCAGGGTCAATAGACTTTGCAACAGGGGATATGGCGTTCACGTCCCCGGGGCCCCGCTCAGACTCCATTATAACCCTCTTTTGTAAAATGTTTCCTTGAATTTGGAAAGCAATTTTAAAACAGCAGGTTCAGACATTTGCCTGCTCTTCCAAATAATAGCTTCCTTCTAAATACTGCACTTACGGAATACTTTTCAATGCATTTCCAATGGAAGGGAGTTAAAATGTCATTATAAATGTTTCAGCGGGTTTGATAGATTTCCTTTACAAGTGGTAAGTAGCAAAAACTGGGTGTAATCTAACCAGGCACAAAAATTACAAAGGACACTTTTCAACTGTAGTTTAGGCTCGTTCAGAGTGTTTATGGATTGCCCAACCTCATCAATGGGAGACTGTAGTCAGGAGAAAATATCCAAGGAGCATTAGGGGGTGGAGTGGGGTTTTAAAACAAAAGTGTTCTTTTACAAAATGTTGTTTTGCTGGTAAACCCCTGGGATAATAAATCAGTGTTAATTAGACATTAAAAAAGTCGTTATCTCTGTTTTTCCTAAGAGTTAAAGCTTTTTAAATAAAAAACTCACATTTTTATTCATTTATATGAGATTTGTGAATTGATATTTGCCATGCTCACATTAGCAATTTTATATTATGCTAAAATATGTACAAAATGCCATCATGGGACACAGTATCTGATTCTAACACATCACCAAATGCGCATATCTCAGAGTGTTCTGCTTATGACACAGGAAGTCTACGTAATGTAATTTGATTATTTTCAAAAAACAAAATGCATTATTAGGTTATTTTTCTTATTTAGATAAAAAAGTTCTTATATTTGTTTAACTTTTGGAAATGTTTCTTGAGAAGAGATCATTTCTTGGACCTTCTATGAAGGAGCATTTAAGACTCTTGGAAACACAGCACTCTGAGGCCCTTTGTGCAAAGCATGTGGCTTCCACTCTCCTTTCCATCAATATATAGAATTTATTGGACAGTAATCTCTTCTGGTTGGTATCAAAAAAATGGTCAGATAAATTTTATAAATTATATGGAAATCATGTGGGCAAGTTGTGCATGGCTGTAAAGAGTTTCCATCTAGTTTCTTTAACTCCATACTCCCAGATGGAATGACCCAGTGCAAGTGAGAATAGCAGCTCTCCACGGGAGTGACACCTGATATGTTCCTACTGAACAGAGCCAGATTCTTCTAGAAAGTAGCAGAAGCTGCTAATGATGCTGAAACTCATTACTGTTGTATGAAGTGTGTCGATTTTGAATGAAGCATTACACAAAAGGTTAGTGAGCGAGTTTATATACCAGATGTGCATCTGCAAAAGTATATTTAGTCCTTAAGTAAAAAAATCACATTTTTATTATAAAAATGGAGTTCAGTATTTGCAGGAGCGTTATGGGGAATGTGTGCAATGAGAAACCGTAATCCTACAGTTCACGGATTGCATTTTTGGATTGTCATATGTTTACTTTTTTAGTATTTCTGAAACGTCTACATGTATACAAGCCTCTTGGCTGTGTATAAGAGAAAGCACTTGAAATGGTATGCTCTTTCATGAAGAGTCACTATGAACTCCTGTGTTTTCAGTTACAGCAGTAGTTAATGTCAAGCAGGTGCAACTACAACCACAAAAATCAGCACTGTTGAACACTTAGAATTTGTGTAGAGACACAGTCAGCTTCACAATATACTGTCAGGTACACATTATCCTCCACTCTGTCGAGGAGAAAGTCAGTGCACTGTGTTAGGTTGCCAAAATGCAGTGACGAAAGATCCAAACCCAGACCTAAATTCATGCTCAAACTCTGAATAGAATTCTACATTGCAGATAGAAATTATGTATTCCTAAGTTATGAACAGGACATCATGGCTCTGCCCTCTGTGATAAGACGAGTACTTTCTGTTAGTACATGTGAAATTCAGCTCAAACAAGAACAGCAGTAACTGCATCCCAGTGATGCATGCCCTTGACACCATCCCACTGTGAGACAGCAGTGTCTCAGGCTGTGATTTTAGAAACAAAGTTTAGGTGAGCTTCTCCACTTCTCACAGTGTGCTGATCATTGATTCGCTCCATGTAGAGACTCAGATGGGTGGGAAATTCGCATTTAAAGGATAAAATATCGTTTTTTTTTTGTTTTTTTTTTTTTTTTTTGAGACGGAGTTTCGCTCTTGTTACCCAGGCTGGAGTGCAATGGCGCGATCTCGGCTCACTGCAACCTCCGCCTCCTGGGTTCAGGCAATTCTCCTGCCTCAGCCTCCCGAGTAGCTGGGACTACAGGCACGTGCCACCATGCCCAGCTAAGTTTTTGTATTTTTAGTAGAGACGGGGTTTCATCATGCTGACCAGGATGGTCTCGATCTCTTGACCTCGTGATCCACCCGCCTCAGCCTCCCAAAGTGCTGGGATTACAGGCTTGAGCCACCGCGCCCGGCCAGGATAAAATATCTTTCAGCTTACCCCCAAGTATATGTCTTCATAGCTATCTTGTATTAGGGGAGTGGGCATTAACGCTTCTTTAAATATATAGCTAAGGAAATTGCACCAATAATCAACACTTCATTAACCAAAACTACACATTTAAAATAAGTCAATAAAAAGAGAGCATAAAAATGTAAGCAGGTCAAATGCAGATCATAGTTAGGAACCTACTTATACCTTTGACGTTTTATAAAACAAAATATCATATAAACCAAAAAAAGTAGAAAAAATGTTGTTATATGTTAAAAATAGCTTATTATTATTGGGCTAAATAAATTTTTTTTTTTTTTTTTTTGAGCTGAGGTCTTCATTTTTTGAATACTGCATGAAGCCCATGGAACAGCCGTCAGCTCTGTCGGCTGGCAGCTCTCCTTTCCAAATTGTCTGGTGGAAATTCTCTGTTGACGGCAGTGACTGTCTTTCTGCAGCACACCTCTGATTGACGGGTGATGGCTGCCTGGACATTGGTGGGAGAGGCCTCTGAGGTCACCTCTTTGCTTAGGAGGAAACTCTGCTGTGTGAGATTAATAGTGTCTTGCAAGCGGCCTCGGAGGAAATAAATCGCGGCAGCCTCGTCTTCTCCAGTTCTCAGGACCTTGGTTGTGATGGAGTTCACCTGAAGTGGGAGTCGAACCCTGGCCCTGCCGTCCGCTCTCAGCCACACCAGTTCATGCTGCACATTCTTCGTGCCTCAACCCAGGGTCAACTGAATGGACCATTAAGCTCGTCAGTGAGAAATTGGAGCTCTCCATTTAGATCTTCCTCGTCCTTGCTTTTTGTTACACGGCGCCCAGAGACAGTAGAGGAGGAATGTCAAATTCACTGAGTGCTTCATTAGTCTATTTTAAGTATTTGAGGTGAAGCTGCCATCGTTTCAGACACTCACATCTTCAAAGCCAAGGCCCATGTTTTAATTCAAAATTATTCCATTTCTGCTTCCTTGCTTTTTGCTTGTTGTTACTTTTAAAAAGACAAGAGTAGAAAGAGCAAAAAGCCTCTCTTTTTTTTCTATTTGCTTTTGGGAAAATAATGTTTTTTTTTCCAGGAAATAGGCATGCCCACCAACAGATCACATCCTTCTCCCCTTCACAGTAAATGGACAGCCAGTTTGCTGCAACTGGGCAGGTATAGAGCTGTTTGGCTGCTAGTAGACAGGTTTGCAGCTAATTAGCGCTATAGAAAGATGTGCAGCTAGTTAGCTGCTAATAGGTATGTAGCTGGTTAGCTGCCAGTAGAAACTTATGCATGTAACAGTCAAGAGAGTCATTCCAAATAGGACAGCATCTATTAATTTTTGTGAAACTCCAGCTAGTAAATGATTTCTAATATATTGTTACCTTTACTGATTATTAGTATTTTTTCATAAATGTATTTGATTGCATAGTTTTTGTGACTATAAATCTGAAAAAAGGTTTACCCCTTAAAAATAATCAATAACTGACTATCTTAGTAATATTCTCCAAATTTGTAAAATCAAAAAGTACAGTTTTAGAGCTAATTTAAACTACTCTTCTGTCAAACTCAACACTTATAGTTTAATATTCACCAAGAAAAGCACCTCGTTCTGAAAACCTGTATAGGCTTTAAGAGCATTTACATTTTGTTTTTCTCTTTCTCAAGAAAAATTGATCCAATAAAAACAAACTCTAAAAAAAAAACCCTCTGGTAGTTCTATTTTTAGAGTAAAAATGTTTGAGACAAAACTGTTCTCAGATTTAGATAAGAAAGATTGAGAAAGAAAGAGAGAAAGAGAGGGCAAGCATGCCACAATATGCATTTGAGATTTATCAACAAAATTCCAGGGATGCCAGGGACTGCTTTCACTTATTTTTTCGGATAGCCACTTCATATTTTGGTATTTTAATACAAGTTCTCTAAGGACAAGTATGCATGGAGTGTTGATTTCAAAGGAAGCTGGGGAGGAAAAGGAAAATGGTGTTTTTGTGTTTAACTGGACACTGATTCTGGTGTTTACATGCCCACTCTGATAATGGGTGAAGATTATGTGAAAAATACTCTCTTGAAACCCACTGACTAGTTCAACTCAATGTGGCATGCTCACGTGGGCGAGGCTGTGGTATTGCCTGCTCACTGAGCGTGGCCACGCTTCTCCAGGAAGCCAGTTTGCGATCTAGACAAGTGTCTCTGACCAGAACAGTAACTTGCAAATTACCTGATCCTGCTGTGCCCACAGGAGTAAACTGAGGCCTTGGTTCACAAATTCCAAGGACTTTTTCTAGCCATTCTGCTTCCAACTGGCCCCTTCCTTACTGGGGCTTTTCTGCACTCATGCACTCATGCGTCTGCCCAGCCATGCATTTGAGGCTCTGGTTTTGATGCTATTTCTCCATCGTGGCTGGATGGTGGAACTTGGGCAGGGAGGCTGAAATCCTAGGTTCTGGCCTGAAGTCAGCAGGTGGCAGACAGGCTGTGGGTCACATACAGGAAGCAGCTGCTGAGAAAAATAAGACAATGACCAGAAATTCGGCTTGGAATTCATCATTAGACTCTCACATTTGCATAGGCCTAAAGATGACCTGGGAAGATTTTGTAAAGGCCAATTTGTGGATTTAATTGTGTTGGTGGCTGATGGAACTCAGAACTCTTTGTTTTAAACAACAGTTCAGAGGATTCTTAGTAGGAGGTAGGAGAACAGAGCAACAGGGCTGCCCGTGCTGGATCCTGGGGAGTCCTGGGAAATCCTGTCTGGCCAACAGCACCCACAGCAGCCACCCAAGTGGGAGAACAAAGGTGGGTCTCTCACCGGCAGCAGCTTCCCAGTCGTTCACATTTCAAGTGTGCACAGCACTTTGGGGACCTTATTTTTTATGTTCCAAGATAACTTTATGGCTTATTTTAATGAACTTTCCAAGAATCGAAATGGTAAGGAGCAGAGACACTGAAGAACATACCCTCCTGACACAAATCCTTCCAGTGGGGTTGGCTCCATGGGCTGTCACAGCGGAATCTGAAGAAGGAGCAGGAAAAGTAGCAAGTGGCTGGAAGTTGACCTCAACTGTGTTTCCTAGGAGGATAAACTTTTTAGTTATTGTGACCTTGGTTTCAAATGGGATTGTCATCTTTAGTCTCTTTACCACTCCTACCGAGAGGAAATGCCACCGTGTCAAAGAGAATTCACCCCAGGACTTACCCCATTTGTTCTTGATGGACGTTCCACAAATGAACAGAAAAGTAAATACAAATTTCCTTTGTATAGATTTGGAAGCTTTCTTAGATTTCAAAAGTGCATTTAGAATAAGTATGGAAGTTTATTCCATTTACATATTTTGTTAATCTCCCACTTTTATCAGCACTACTAAATCTGTGGGATACAACAGTGACTTAGCTAAGGTTTTACTCAAGGAAATCACTCTCTAACTAGCTGAATAAATGTGCACTTTTTAATACGATGTGGTAAATGTGTTCATGGAATTTGGGGCCCAGTCATCACGATGTGTTCTCTACACATAGGTGTAGATGGTTCTCGCAGAGCCTGCGTGCATTAGGAAGTCTCCCTGTGCTCAATCCTATTTTAATGGAGAAAAGACTGAAAGGCAAAGTCCAAATTACTCACCTTGGGAAATGCACAAATAAGGATGAGTCTGGTGTTCTTTCTGGCCTTCTGCCTCCAAATTCAATGTGTATCCCACTGTTAAGGAATTTGAAAGCATCTGTGTGCTTCACAGCGGTTTTGGGTCTGACCTCTCTACAGGGGCAGGGGTTCTGGTTGGCAGCCTCTGTTCAGGCTCTCTCTCTCCAAGCTGGCAGGCCTATTTAGGGCGTTAGTATTTATGCAAAGACAGAACAGAACTGCAATTACCCGTTCGTCTCTTCCCCAGTATGATTGTCAGTCACAGGGAAGCCGTGGATTAAAAGCCTTGTCAATCAGGGCCCATCGCATGGGACGCTCTGCCCTCCCGTCTCATCAGGTGCTGAGCTCCACGCGTGTCTCTTCAACGAAATGCCTCATTCCAGACACTTCATTCCTCCGTCTGGACCTGGACTCTCAAACTATCTTTATTCCCTGTTTTAAAGGGAGGAAACGATGTAATTTATCCATTTGCTAGGCTTGTGTCCTAATAGCCAGGTGCAGAACGGCCTTAGTGAAATGGGGTGGTGTCTTTAATTACACGGCTGTCCAGCAAGCCTAACTCAGACGAAAACAAGTACATTTTATTCCTCTCCATGTTTCTCAGAGAAGCTAAATTCCCCTCCACCTCCGCACACGTCTGGTTTCTCCTCTTGTGCAGCTGGTCTCAGAGCCTCTTCCTTGCACATTGCCCTTCTGCTTACGAAAACCAAGCGTGTTCATTGCAGTCAGGGCTTCAGGTCAACGATTAAATTGTTCTTGCTTCCGAAGACACATGTTCATGTGCTGAATCACATCAGTGAGGTTAGCCCCATTTGTCCCTGTAACAGAGATACAGGTGGGACCAGGGAAAGGCACCAGGAAAATGCGCTCAAATTCTCCGTTTTCTGCCTAGAATGCACTGCTGTAAATTATTGGATTTTCATTTATCTGGAGACTTTAGTGAGCAGAAATGAGTTAACTTTTTTGCTTGGTTCCTCTTGGAGAACATAAAGGAAGTTTGCACGGTGGCTCGAGCAGCAGCCACTGCACCAGCCTGGAGTTGAGAGGGGACCCTGGAAGTCAGGGTCGGGGCCTCCACTGCCCTGGGAGGGTATTGTTGATATCCCAGGTGTGGGGAGGGGTTATCTGACAGCTCAGGTGTGGGGAGGGTGTTATCTGACAGCCAAGGTGTGTGGGGAAGGGTTATCCTACAGCTCAGGTGTGGGGAGGGGTTGCCTGACAGCCAATGTGTGTGGGGAAGGGTTATCCTACAACTCAGGTGTGGGGAGGGGTTGCCTGACAGCCCAGGTGTGGGGAGGGGTTACCTGACGACTTCAGACTCTACATTTCTGCACTTATCTCTGTATTCACAGCAGGGCTGTGTCTTTGTCAGGCAGCCCCCAGCCCTCAATTCACTGCTATGGGATGCTCATGCTCCACATGCCTGCAGTAACCAGGTCCCTCTTGGATGATCTGGCTGAAGGCCTCCTCTCAGAGGAGCCTCCCCTCTCTAGGAGTGTCCCTTTGAGTCTCTTCCTGCCCCTCCCTTCTCAGGTGGTGAGGCTTGGAACATGGTGGCAGGTGCTCCCTGACAGCTGCATTACCCCAGTTCATTCCTCACAGGCATTTTCCCCAATAGACTTCTCATATGTTGGTTTTACTCCTGTTTCCTAAAGGACCTGGGCTAATCCAGATGGCACCAGGGTTGGTCTGAGACACAGGCACTGAGACAGGACTTGGCTGGACCACCGGCCGTGGGCTGTCAAGCAGGTGCCGTCGTGAGCATGCTCTCACAGCCAGCCTAGTTCATCTCTGCATGCCCCACAGCTGCAACACAGCCAGGGCACAGTGGGCACTCCCAGCGCACTTACAAAAAGAACGAAATGATTAACCAGCCTCAGTGAATTAAACCAAACCAAGCTGGTTTAAAAGCGGCCCATCCAAGTCTAGCGAATAAGAGGCAATATCCAAACGATCTCTCTTTGTGTCTCCTTGTCCTCAGGGTCCATATTTAAGGTCCACACACGTGACAACCAAGGATGTGAGTGTCATTTGAAACCTTCCTGTTTTTCATCCGAAAGGTATTCTGATTGCATATGACATAAACACATCGATTTCTCTCCTCTATGCACGAAACTTTCCACAGAGGATTGCAAAGTGAAAACAAGGAGTAAGTAGATTGTGTGGTTCACGTGCTGGGCATGATGATGGTCCTGGAACCACCACACTCCCAAATGGTTGCCAGTGTGAGACAGCCTATGATTACATACTCTTGGAGTGATATGATTATGGACTTCTTTAAAAAAGGAAATAGTCATTGCACACAGGGAAGGCGTTAGACAGGAGGGATCTCAAAGTGGGGGGTGAAGCACGGGAAGGAGCACTTTCTTCTCTGCATGTAAATTTGTACATACACACACAAACACACATAATTTTAGTCTATGCACAAAGTGAAACACTAAAGGCTTACTTTGAAAAGGAAAATATCATTTGCCATAAATTACTTACCCCATTCACTCTCGCCTAAGGTGGCAATTGACATGATTCTTAGTGTTCCTTTTGAAAGGTTTTTTGTGTGTGAGTCAGCAAGATATCGTTCATTTAAACACAGATAGAATCAAATGGCACATGCAGCTTTGTACGTATTCTAATGAAATAGTAGAACATTTCATGTTAGTACCCAAAGAACCATCTCATCCTGTTTGAAGGTTGATTGCATTTCATTGTATTAAAATTCATAATTTCATAATTTATGGAATAAATATTTATTGTAATCAGTTTTAGTTGTAATTTATTTATCAGTTTTCCATTAATCGCCTATTTCTGTAGGTATTTTAGAATGTTTTCCTGTTACCTAAAATTGTGGGGTTTTCTCTCCTCTATCTCTGAGTATGTGAGTGTGTGTGTTTGGGTGTGTATGTGTGCATATCTATGTGTGTAGGGGCGACTGTATGATAAATGAGTATGGGTGTTTGTGTGTGTGTGCAATTTTGAACTTACATTTTGCTAATGTCTGTGAAACTTGTAATTTCTTCTTGGAATTCAACCTATGAGTTCTTAGATATTAATAAAGGAATATTTCAGGATACCAAGGGACCAAGGTTGGTCCTTCCTGACAGAACTGTGAATTAATTCCAGGAGCTCTCTATGCTGAGAGAGAGCAATGCCTGAGGATGACGTTTTATTCGTCACCCTGATTGTCTTGGGCCTGCAGCTACTGGGTGGCTGGTGAAACTCATCCCAGCACACAGGGGTGGTTCATTTTCACACATGCCTGTTTTCCTCAGGGTAGAAGTTGGGTACATGAACATATATGCAATTTTGACCCTTTTGACACAGGACAGAAGAGTGTGGAACGGCCGTCAAATGAGGGAATATGTACATTATTTCCCAACACTGCAGGGCGGGCTTACCCTTAAATTATTTTACAAGCATAAAAGTAAGTAGAGTTTCAATCAGGGAATGAGGTTTAACAGGAATTACAGATGTCAGCCAGCTCTGCAGAGGCCCCTCAGCCCTTTGCGTGGTCTGCCAAACACCAAAGAAACACAGTAGGATTTCATTATACGCTTTTAGTTCCAGAGGAAGAAAAGTCCTCCTTGATGATGTTACGGTTTGAGATTTAAGCAGGGTTTTGCTCTTTTTTTGCCTTTCCCTCCCTCCCTTCCTCCCTTCCTCTCCTTCTCTATCTCTTTTTCTCTCTCACACTTTCTTTTTTCTTTCTTTCTTTTTTATTGTGAGACATAGTCTCATTCTGTCACCCAGGCTGAAGTGCAGTGGCACAATCTCAGCTCACTGCAACCTCCGCCTCCTGGCGGAGGTGATCTCATGCCTCAGCCTCCTGAGTAGCTGGGATTACAGGTATGAACCACCATGCCTAGCTAATTTTTGTATTTTTAGTAGAGATGGGGTTTCAACATGTGGGCCAGGCTGGTCTCAAACTCCTGACTCAGGTGATCCACCCGCCTCGGCCTCCCAAAGTGCTGGGATTACAGGAATGAGCCACCACGCCCCAGTCCTGACCTTTCTTAAAAATATCAATAAAGTTAAATTTTTAGCAATGGAATTGAGGTGTCAAAGAAAACGTATTTTAGATTTTGAAAGATATTTGCAAATTAACTTCCAAATAGTGGTAAGTGATTTGGGCACATTAAGCTTCTGGAAAGAACAGGGAAGTATTGTTGAGAATCGGTCTCAGGGATGACTGTCTAACCACATCTGACCCTCCGGCCCCCCATCGGTGCTTAATGCTGAGCCGATGGTGGCTCTTAGAGGAGAGTTCTCCTACAGATCCACGGTTTTGCTTTCCATGGTTTTAGTTGCCTGTGATCAACTGTAATCCAAAAATATTAAAGAAAAATTTCAGAAACAATGAATATGTCTTAAACTGAGCTCCATTCTGAGCAGTGTGATAAACTCTGCCCCGTCCTGCTCAGAACATGAATCATGGCTTTCTCCAGTGTATGCCACGCCACGGACACTACCCGCCCATGAATCACTTAGCAGCCGTCTTGGTGATTGGATTGACTGTGCTGATGCTGCAGCTGGTGATCAAGTGACCCTTCTTTTCCTTAATAGTGGCCCCATGCATAAGAGTAGTGATGCTGGCAATTTGGATACACACACACACACACACACACATTTATTTATTTATTTATTTAGAGAGAGAGAGGTTGCTAAGATTTACTGTAAGAATGAATCTTCTGTCCATGACATTGTGAAGAAGAAGAAAGAAATTCATGCCAGTTTTGTTGTTACACCTGAAATTGCACAGCATATGGGCACAGTGTCTGATGAATATTTAGCTCAGATGGAAGGGGCATTAAATTTGAGGGTGGAAGACATGAACAGAAATGTATTTCAATTGATGGCAATCTGGGGCTTCGGGGATCCCCTGGTGGTTCTGGAATATATCTCAGGGGATAAGGGGAGGGGGTGAATGTAGTTACAGGTGCAGAAGCAGGTTTGTAATTAATAGATTAACTGAGGGCTCTTCCTCACACTCCTCTGAAGAGTGCCCATTGGTGCTCTCAGAGTCCATGATCCTGTGATTCCAGTAGCCATCCCAAACTTCCATTTTATGCCTATGGAAATTGAAATTCCAATGAAAACTGAAATAACCAGAAAATGCTACCTAGCATACCCCATCCCATGATGATAGGTAGCAATTAAATATTTAAATAAAATGCCTCTTTCCCATTTGATTACAAAATATTGTATTGGGACACACTCATTAAATATCATCCTGGACTATAAGCTGCTTATTTTATCAGGGAGCTTTTATGAAAACTGAAGAGAAAAATTATAACGATGATTATCCGTTATTACGTTTCTTAAGAAGACAGAGTTTTTTACGAAACTAAAAACAATTTTAGACAGAAAGGTCGTCAGTGTGTTTCCTGCCTCACAACACACACTGTTCCAAAACATCCTCCTAGGGCCTTGCCAACTTCTAGCACCTGAATTGAGACATCGTTTTTGACAAACGCATTGCTAATTACTTTTGGCACCACTCAGCTCTTAGAATGAATAGCTGCTGTAGACAGCACTGCCCTGAGACAAAGTGACAGCAAACAGTGATTGTAAGAAGGGGCAGGTGGAACACACAGCCGACACCTCCATTAGTCAGGACATGATACGTGATTGCACCTCCTAGTCTTGTAGCTGCAGTCTTATCATGGTTCAGGAGTTCCCTCCCTGTACTGCACAATTACACCCCCATTCCCAAGTGTGCACAACACACACACTCACACACACACACACACACACTCAACCAATAGCAAATTACCACTAGCTGGGCTGCTTGAAACAACAGAAATTTATTCTCCTTTGGATCTGGGAACAAGAAGTCCAAAATCAAGCCTCTGGAAGCTCAGAGAGAGTCTGCTCCACACCTCTCTCCCAGCTCGCTCTGCTCCCCAGAATTCCTTAGCTTCATAGATCTGATCTCTGCGTTCATCTCCACCTCCTCCTCCTCTCTTTGTCTCTCTGTGTCTCCTTCTCTGTCTCTGCAAAGACTCTTATTTCAAACACAGTCACATTCTGAGGTTTTGGGGGGCACCATTTGACCGACCACATTCACTGAGGATGGGCCCCCTTGCCTCCACTCAAGGCTGCAGGAGCTAAATCTTCTGTCGTACACTTGAGATTGTCACTGGCAAATTCAATAGCTGTTTATGAGGTCCTCCACAATTCTCTTGCTTTTCACGTATAAACATTTTCTCAGCATGGCCTCCCCATTCTCCCTCTGACACCCGTATCCAATGAATTTTGTCATAATTTAAAATATCAATGCTTTCCAGATTGGAATTTATAAAAAATTAATTAAAGTTACTTTTAAAGTGCTATCTATTTCATATGGGAAAGATGCATGGGATGATAATCCCAATGAGTCTCACATTTTCACCACATTTTGCCAGTGAGGCGCTCACCACCCTTTGTCCTGGACTATCTTTTCAAGGACGTCTGTGCAGTGAACAGGGTTGGAAGATACAGATGTTGTCTTCCCTGGAGCCAAAGGTGGGTGCACTCACTGCCCACAATAACGTATCTGGGTTCCTAAGTCTCTGAGTTTTTCTCTTGCAATGCAACCCACTGTGTGCCGGTTTAATCGAGGGTTTTCTACATCATTTTTGTGTGCAGGGTGAATAAACACAAATGTGGGATGCCCAGGTGCTGCCATGGTTGATACGGTCCGTTGTCTCCGACCCAGGAATCTTGTGTCTTCTGACAGCATCCTTGAGCTGTGAGAGGCTAGTTAGTTTGTTAGCTTCAAATGAAGTAAAATCTCAGACTCTTTTTTTTTTTTTTTTTTTTGAGACGGAGTTTCACTCGTTACCCAGGCTGGAGTGCAATGGCGTGATCTCGGCTCACCGCAACCTCCGCCTCCTGGGTTCAGGCAATTCTCATGCCTCAGCCTCCTGAGCAACTGGGATTACAGGCACACGCCACCATGCCCAGCTAATTTTTTGTATCTTTAGTAGAGACGGGGTTTCACCATATTCACCAGGATGGTCTCGATATCTTGACCTCATGATCCACCCACCTCGGCCTCCCAAAGAAATCTCAGACTCTTTACAGTTCTCAACAAGATTTGGCGTTTCTTTCTCACTTTTTTCTTCTTCATACTAATGATTTGCAATGAGGTTAAGGCGGCAATAAAAAACATGTTACAATCGCTTAGGCAAAACTTTTAAAATACCTATTTTCATCTCTGCTTGAAGGGGATACTTGTATCTACTTGGTTAGAGTGAGCAGACTGCCCAGGATTATTCAATCAAGCAGTGATTCGTACTTTTTTCTTTATAGTATCTCTGTATTCTCAGAGCCTCAAACCTTGTTTCCAGGCACGACTATATTTCTGAAATAACGTCTCCTCAGCACTAGAACTTCAACCTACCCAAATGTCCACCACAAGCTATGTATCTTTTGAACTCTGTGAACCAAACGGGATAATCATGACTTTTACCTTTTTTTCTTCCCCCCCAAACAATTTATTTTGTGTTTCTCATTTATTTCACTGCTGTCCTTGTTCTTTTGGTTATGGATAGAACTCTTAAATTTATTAATATTTTGGGTTTAGCCACAAATTTAGTGACCCTTGGATCTCATACTCCTTTATCTAGGTGAAGAACTAAGAGTCAGAGATAAAGTTTCTTATGTAAAGTTACATGGAAACTTCCAGGACTATGTTACTTCCATTCAGCACCTCGACTCTTACTTCAATATTTTCTGCATTGCAACCCATTCTTTTTGCCATCAGATCCCATAAGATGGTATATTGATTCTATATTAATGAATCCTCCTAAATTTGTTTTTTCTCCTTTTGTGTACACACACACACACACACACAAACACACACACAAACACACACAAACACACGCACACAAACACACACACATACACATATATGGAATGACATTCCTTGGCTAAATATATATATATATATATATAT
This sequence comes from Callithrix jacchus, assembly GCF_049354715.1. Taxonomy (NCBI): domain Eukaryota; kingdom Metazoa; phylum Chordata; class Mammalia; order Primates; family Cebidae; genus Callithrix; species Callithrix jacchus. The sequence continues at coordinate 10,741,524 of NC_133508.1, forward strand.
ATATATACATATATATATATATATATATAATATATTTAAAAATAGATATATATTTTAACCAAAGAATGTCATTCATTATTAATAGTTTGCCTTTTATACTTTTATTATTAGTTCTTTGCAAGAAATTTGGAATACCAATTTTTAAGAAAACATGTGATTTGGGAAAGGGAGTTCTCATTAACTGTGGCACAGTTCTATTTTCTGGCATAAAGTGGAACTCCAGCATTTTATGACCTGTTTTGCAATCCTCTGTGCAATTATGCTGATCTTTCTCCTTACCGATCTTTCTTATATGGTATCTGGGCTCACCTAGCTTCTCTCAGTATGAATCATGGAGAGGTGTGGGGTCTGTACACACTTAGGTTTGAGATTGGCATAGCTGGGTGCCTGGGTGGTCTCAGCAGATGCTTTCTGCGTGGATCTGCTGTCCACCTTGTTGCATGAAGAACAGGGCTGTCCAGGTGTCCCATAGCCACCCCTGCCCCATCAGCAGTGGTGGCCTTCAGGTGGCCCTAGAGGGATGCTCACCTGCAGTTCCACATGTGGACTGGAGATGTACTATTCACTTGACTAAGCAGTTTCCAAAGCATGCGCATGGTTAATGACGACTCGTTTTGTGAATTTTTATTAGCACCAGCTACATTGTGATGGTGTCAGTGGCCACACCTCTGTCCTGATCCTTCTTTCTGGCCCCCTCTCTATTTCTGCCTGCTGCCTGGGATTTACTGCAGCGGCTTCTCTGGACTACATCGTAGGTCAGGAACAGCCACCAATGTCTGTCTCTGACGGTGGGACCTAATTTTGAGAACTTGAACCAATCTAATTTACTGTCCTGCGTTCAGCGGCTCCAGGCCAGCCATACATTCAGGCTGTTGTAATAAACATCTCTGGGATGAAGGATACACCCAGACTTCGTGCTAAACACTTCCGTGATCGGGCAAAGATACCTAGGTTATGGCTTCCAGGAAATACTACTTCTAGAAGACAAGTCTGAGAAGCAACTAAAATAGTGACAACAGCTTAGTTACCACAACTAACGTCTTCACCGCCCACCCACAGTCCCTGCTCTGCTCTGCTCACCAACTCCAGGTTATTGTCATAAATTCCCTGGAACCTGTTCTTGACTTTGCATCTTCTACTTTAAAATCACCCAGCCTAGGCCCTCAGTTCGAGATACTGCTAAGACTGTTAAGAGGTTCCTTTCCCTTATAGCAGAAAGTCTCATTCTTACTTTACATGATCCGTGGTCCTCCATGGTCCTTCCGAGGGAGTCAGCGCATGTGTCCTTCCTGGGCTTTCTTACTTGGGGGCCTCTTCCGTATCTTCGCACTGTGATTAATACTCTTGGCTTCAGCTTCTGCTTGATGTCAGCGTTTGTGTTTCTCCTGCCCTGAAGATATTTTTGAATTATCAGACAGGCAAAAGGCCATGCACGGAGATCTGTACTGCACAAATGGAGATTTATTCCCATTGCCATATGCCATGGTCTGAAGTGTTTGTGTCCCTTCAAATCTCTATGTTGAAATCCTAACACCAAAGTAGTGGTTTTCCAAGGTGGGCCCTTTGGGAGGTGAGAAGGTCACAAGAGTGCAGCCTTCATAAATGGGATTAATGCTTTAATGAAAGGGGCTTCCAGAGAGCTGCCTCACCTCTTTCCCCATGTGCAGGTGAAGAGAACTTCCATCTATGAACAAGGAAGTAGACTCTCATCCCACACCAAACCTGCAGGCCTCTTGATCTTGGACAACCAGCCTCCAGAACCATAAGCCACGAATGTCTGTTGTTTAAGCCACCTGGTCCCTGGTGTTTGGTTACCGCAGCCCAGACAGACTGAGATACCACAGTTAACAGCCAGCACCAGCACCCCAGTAGACAGTTGCTGATGGATATAGACATATTGTAACTCTAGTTTAGTTCTACAAACTATAAAGTGTGCTTTGAAAACTTTTCAGATGCCACAGCTTCTCAGCATTGTTTTGAAGTGCTACTTTAAACTGATAACGATGTAATTTTTTCCATTTTAAAACGGAACCAAAAGCCTCAGAGCCTCACTCTCCTATGGAAACTTCTGCACCTGTGGGAACGGTCTGTACCTGTGACTTTTGGAACAGCGTCCCATCACTACATGTGGCCAATGAACAATTGAAATGCAGCTAGCACAACTAAGATAAATTTTCACCTTTTATCCAGTATTAATTCAATACAATTTAGATTTAAACACCAACAGGTAGCTAGTTGCTACTCTACTGGACAGTTCAGATTCTAAATATTTCTAAGAATGCAATGTTTTCATTGTTTTTTAGAATAGTCCTCAGTATAAGCTAGGTATTGTGGCTCGTGCCTGTAATCCCAGCACTCTGGGAGGCCAAGGCAGGCTGATCATTAGAGGTCCAGAGTTTGAGACTAGCCTGGCCAACATGGTGAAGCCTCCTCTTTACTAAAAATACAAAAATTAGCCAGGTGTGGTGGCAGGCACCTATAATCCCAGCTACTTGGGAGGCTGAGGCAGGAGAATGACTTGAACCCAGGAGCTGGAGGTTGCCGTGAGCCAAGATCACGCCACTGCACTCCAGTCTGGGTAACAGAGCGAGACTCCATCTCAAAAACAAAAGCAAAACAAGAAAACAATTCCCCAATATGTCCAACAGGCATATTCCCCAATATATCCAACAATCTGTCCATATAGAACTCTCTATTTTTTAAAGTAAACGGCTTTCAGAGTTACAAGAACTTTTAAAGTGGTATGACCATATACCAAATTCTTAACTTCTGCTTATCACGAACTCTTTGCTATGGCTTGATTTTAATACCATTGAAGAAATATCATATATTATAATTATAATCAGGAGATAAGAAACCAAGAACTTGTAAGAAGCAATTCATTTAAAAGTTGTAACTTCAGGCCCGGCGCAGTGGCTCACGCCTGTAATCCCAGCACTTTGGGAGGCCGAGGTGGGTGGATCACGAGGTCAAGAGATCGAGACCATCCTGGTCAACATGGTGAAAGCCCGTCTCTACTAAAAATACAAAAATTAGCTGGGCATAGTGGTGCGTGCCTGTAATCCCAGCTACTCAGGAGGCTGAGGCAGGAGAATTGCCTGAACTCAGGAGGCAGAGGTTGCGGTGAGCCGAGATTGCGCCATTGCACTCCAGCCTGGGTAACAAGAGTGAAACTCTGCCTCAAAAAAAAAAAAAAAAGTTGTAACTTCATCCATGTAAAGGGTACAGTTTAATGGCCTTGTATTCACAGTTGTGCATTCACCACCACAATCAACTTTATGATAATTTCTTCATCTCAAAGGGAAGTCCATGCTTGCTAGCAGCCACTCCTCAAAACCCTCCAACCTCCCAGTTACAGTCAACAACTATTCTACTCCCCTTCTGCGATAGATTTTCCATTTATCAAAATTTTATTTTCTCACCTAATTGCCTAGTTAGGATCTCCAGTGCCATGCTGAATAGCAATGTTGGGGGCAGACAAGTTTCTATTTGTTGCTTTCTTATTTAGATGGAAAGCATCCAGTCTTTCACAATCAGTTATGATTTTGGCTTTGCTGAGATTTTTGTATATTTGTTTGTTTTCTGTAGAGGCCCTTAATAGGTCCAGAAATTCCTTTCTATTCTTAATTGGCTGAATGTTTTTATCATGAAAGAGTGTTGGATTTGTAAGATGCTTTGTTTTTGTATTTATTGAGATCATCATATAATTTTTACCCTTTGCTCTATTGATACGATGTGTTACATGAGTTTCTTTTCTGATGTTATGCTGAGCTTGCATTCTCGGGATAAATTCCACTTGGTCGTGGTGTTACTGTATTCACTTTCTAGTCTTCTGTTGAGAACAGGTGCATGTATATTTAAAAGATGTATTGGGCTATAGGTTGCTGTTTGTTTTTGTTTCCCTTGTGATGTCATTGTTAGGTTTGGCTTGTATGTAATGCTATCCTTTTCAAATGACTTGGAGAGTATTTATTACCCTTATTTTTTGGAAGAGTTTGTGGAGAATCGGTATTAATTGTACTTTAAATGTTTGTTATAAGCCACCAGGGAAGTCATCTGGGACTGATTTTTATATGAGTAGTTTCACAGTTATTATTTTCTTATCTTTACTTGTTGTAGAACCATTCAGATTTTCTACTTTTTCTCGGGTCATTTGCAGTAATTTGTTGCTTCCTAGTATTTTATCAGTTGCATCTACATTATCGTATTTTTGACATGGAGTTATTTATAGCATTCCCTTTTAATCCTTATTTCTCTAAGTTTGGTAGTGATATCCTATTTTTCATTCCCAATTTCAGTAATTCAAATTGTCTCTTATTTTAGTTGGTCAGTATAGCTCTTAAGAGATCAATTTTGTTGATCTTTTTCTCGGACAAACTTCAGTTTCATTGATTTACGATTGCATTTCCATTTTCTGTTTCACACATTTTCTCTATAATCTTTAGCATTTTCTTTCTTAGTTTACTTTGGGATTATTTGTCGTTCTTTATCTAGTGTCCAGATGGAAGGTTAGGTTATTGAACTGAAATCTTTATTAACTTTAAGGGAGGCATTTGCAGCTGTATGTTTCCTTTTAAGCATTTATTTGACTGCATTCAATAAGTTTTGGCATGACACGTCATCATTTTTATTTATCTCGTTGTATTTTCTAATATTGCCTGTGATTTCTTTCTTAACCTATTGGCTATTTAAGAGTGCATTACTTTTCACGGATGCAATTCCCAAATTCCTTTGTTATTAACTTTATTCTATCGTGCTTGAAGGGCATATTTGGTATGGTTTCAATCTTTCCAATTTGTCAAAACTTGTTTTATGTCCTAGCATATGTTCTATTTTGTTGACTGTTCCATAGGTCTTTGAAGAGACTGTGTATTCTGCTATTAGGTGATGTGAAGGTGCTTATATAGTCTTTGGAATTACATAGTCACTTATACCAGTTCTCTTGGTTTTATTTTAAATGTGGATTCAAATGACTATTTTAGATCACTTATTTTTAACCTAAAAATATTTAAACTGTTTCTTATAAGAATGGTCAACAAACAACAAATTCTTTCAGTCATTGCTTATCTTGGAATGCATTTATGTAACCTTTTTTGAAAATGATAGTTTTGCTGAATATAGATTATTATTATTGTTGTTGTCATCGTTTGATTGTTTTTGCTTTTGTTTCCACCACAGTGAAAGTGTCAACCTACTGCCTTCTGGCCTTCATTGTTTCTAATGAGAAGATAATTCCTAATCTCCTTGCAGGTTTTTTTGCTGTTTTATTTTCTTGCTGCTTTCAATTTTTTCTCTTTGTCTTTCATCATTTTTTACATATTGTGGCTGGGTGTGACTTCTTTCTTTCTTTTTTTTTTTGAGTCGGAGTTTTGCTCTTGTTACCCAGGCTGGAGTGCAATGGTGGGATCTCAGCTCACCGCAACCTCCGCCTCCTGGGTTCAGGCAATTCTCCTGCCTCAGCCTCCTGAGTAGCTGGGATTACAGGCATGCGCCACCATGCCCAGCTAATTTTTTGTATTTTTAGTAGATATGGGGTTTCACCATGTTGACCAGGATGGTCTCAATGTCTTGACCTCGTGATCCACCCGCCTCAGCCTCCCAAAGTGCTGGGATTACAGGCGTGAGCCACTGTGCTCTCATTTATTATACTTGGAGTTCATTGATCTTGGATGTATAGATTAATGTTTTTCATCAGATTTGGAGAGTTTTCTAAAATTATTTTTTAAAAATAAGGTCTCTGCTCTCCTTGTAGGACCCCTTAATCTGTATGTTAAACCACTTGGTCATGCCCCATAAGTCCCTTTGGCTTCATTTCTTTCTCTTCATTCTTTTTTGTTTTTGTTTCTCTGACTTGCTATTTGTAAGTGGTCTACCTTCAAGTTTGTTGACTCTTTCTTCTGATGTTCAAATCTGCTATGGAACTCTTCTCATAAATATTTCGTTGCAATTATTCTACTTTTTAGTTCCAGTATTTTTGTTTAGTACCTTTAAAAAAATTTATCTTTTATTTGAGATCTTTATTGTTCCTATTGTCTTTCTGATAGCTTTAATATTTTGTCTATATTTTTATTTCACTCTTTGGTTATGTTTAAGAGTTTTACCTTAAGTACTTTTTGAGTAAAAATGATATTTGACTTTCCTGAAGGATGATTTCTGTGAACTTAATTTTTTCTCTGAAAGCTGATTTTTTTCCCCATTTTTTTCCTATGTTTTGGAATTTTGTTGTTGAAAAATGGGCATATGAAAAACAAAAACCCTTTCTACATTTTGCACACTGACTTTTTGCTGGCTGGAGCTTCTCCAGTTAGCTGGATTTGCTCTGATCCCCCACATTGTTTCAAATCAGGTCAGCTGCTGCAGGAGAGCACTAGCGCTTCCTGTTCTTAGGGACTGCCTCCCCTCTTCTGAGCCTCTTTTGTGGGTGACAGGGAGCAGATTCTGGTTCTGTGGAAAGGAGCGGATTCTGGTTCTCTTAGCTTGTTTTCCTGGTACAGAAACTCTTTCCCTCAGAAGCTGGATCAAGGGCTACCAGGACCCCAACGTTCCTGCCTGCTGTGCCCGCAGTAGAGCTCCACCCTCTACGGAGGTGCTGGATGGAGGAAGGGAACTCCCAACCTTTCGGCCATGATCACCAGTAATTTAGTTTCTGAAACTTAGGGTTTGGGTAGATGAGACATTATTGTAGCGTGCCGTTTCTGGCGGGATACTGTAGGCATAATTGGGATCTGGGCAAAAGGAGACGGTTATCTCATTGGTCCCACCCACTTCGAGTGGAGCACTGTGAGTGAGGGAGGGGTGACTGGGAGCAATCATGTCCCAAGTGGAACAGGTTCCTGCTGTTCTTACTGAGCCTTAGTCGATTTTCTCAAATAAATGCTTCCTCGTTTACTGTATGTCCCTAGGACAATCCAAAAAACTCTATTATTGCTTGTTAAATAATTTTCACTAGTGATAATTGTTTCTCTGGAAACAGGTCCACAGGGCTCCTCATGTCACCCTCCTGTAGGCAGGAGTTCCTTTTATTCTAATAACGCAAGTAAACTCTAGGTCTCCGCAGTTTTCAGTGAGATCTTACAGAGATTATGATGTAAGCAGGTCTTTCTCTCGGATGGAAGGGTTACTATTTCCAGTGAAGGAGAGTCCTCAAAATAATATAAAGCTCTATTTTATTATTTATGGGCTGAACTTACTTTTGCAGTTAGGAATAAAAACACATTAGTGTTGTGTCATTGGCAAACACCATAAAGTGCCTATCTTAATATATCAGTGTTAACAATGACATAATGCACCCAAGGGAGGTACAGCAGCAAAGAAACAATTAACTTACCATTTAGTGCCTTCATTTTGCCTGCAGTGAAAGACTAATGAAATCAGAAGTGGCAGCCTCGCGCAGGCCTGTTCTGCTCTCCTGGCTCATTATCGGCTCACAAAAGCTGAGAGTAACAGCAGAGCAGATTATTTCTGTAAAACAGGTATCAGAACAGCTCCCAGTACTCGGGAGCCATCTGCCAGCATTAACGTCTTTTCATTAGTTTCTATCAGATTTTCTCCAGTCTGTAAAATAGCTAGACTAGAGAGAGATCAGGTGGGCTGCAGCCAGCCTTTGCCTAGGAGAAACCAGGTGTCTGTGCTCAAGACACAGTCCAGGGATTCCTCATCTTCAGCTTAAAGAAAAAGGTGGGAATTCACGTGAGGGTTCCTTCAAGGTTATTCCATTTTAGAAATGAGGGAAATCATAACGAAAAGGGACTGATATACATGTTTTCCTGTTGTTTTAGTTGCCATTTTCTTTTGCTAATTTCTTTTGTTGTTTGGTTAGTTCGCAAACCCTTTCATGACATGTGATTTCACCTTGGGTTGGGTACACTCTGATAACGGGTATTCCAAACTCATTGTTGTGATTTGATAGTCTCTTCTTGATTTTGTTAGGAGTGCTTATTTTGCTTTGAATGCTTAAATATTTCCCTTGCTGAAAGACCTTTTTTTTTATATAATCTAGTGAAACTATTTTTCTGATTTCTTTTTCTGTAAATTGCTCCTGTTTTATGTCACATACTTTGTATTCATGCCACCCAAGCTATCAGAGCAAAATTCACTCAACAGGAAAATTCACTCCTGTCCTATCTTATCTGTGGGTTATATGCTGCACACTGCAACAGGACTCTCTTTTTTCTGCTTATTTTGTTTCCAATTTTATTTTGTTCGTTATTAAGTGTAAAGACATATTTTCCTTCTTTTGTTCTTTCATCTTTTTTTACTTCGTTCACATAATACAGTTGGCGTTCATCACATTGGTCTAACTTGTCAACTTTGCCTTTGCTTTCAATGTGTCCTATTTAGGTAGCACAGAGTTTGGTTTTGTTGGTTGAGTTAATCTCTAATTTTTCTTCTGTTGAAAGCATTTATATCATTTAAGGGGTTTTCTTTTGCATTTTCTTGCTGTTTGCATTGTTTTCTCTCTGCTGCTAGCGAGACAGGTTGTGTCTGCTTTTCTTTCCTTCAGTGAATTTAAGGCATAGAGGCATTTTTATATCATTTATTGATTTTTAGAATTATATGTTATATATTCTGCTTTCAAGTGCAATGAAACAGAGAAATTGGATCCCAGAGTTCCCTTCCCTTCCCTTCATCCCAACCTATCCCTAAGAGAATAAACATGACATAAATTTTAGGACCAATAGAATCAAAGAATGGGGCACCTAGGGTTCAATGCCATTCATCTCCAAAGGTCAAGACACGGGCAAAAATCAAATCGGAGTGCAGAGCTGGGAGACATGGCTCCTGACTTGCTGTGAGCCCAAAGAACCGAGGTCCTTAACCACACAGGTCCCAACAGTCAATGCGGTTATCCTCATCGTGTTCCTGTCTGTACTGGTGTAGTAGGAGGAGCTGCTGAGAAAAGGCAGGTAAAATGGATTTAAAGACCCAAGCCGCTGGCTTGCCGCATGCTCCCGATTAGTGGCATGGGCCCTGGCTATAGACATTTAACAGAACTTTCAAACTCAGTAATATATGATTTTTAGTTCGTCAAGGTCTGTAACATGCTTTTCTTTCTGTGGGTATAATTCTGACCTTTTTCACTGTAGAACTTGATTTAAATGTACTGAAAGCCCTCCACATGGGAATGCCCTTTTTGTTCACCACAACTCCACTCCTGGCTGCTTTTATTCTTCACTTCGTTTGTCAGTTTGTCTTACGTTTTTGCAGGTCAAGGAAGCCTCGGTTATTGCTTTAGTACTAGAGTATGTGGACGGCTTTAACTGCTCTACGTTTAAAGATGTGTAGCTCTTGGTGATGGGCTTTTAACAACCACTGCTGCTGTAGAGGACAGGGAGTCTCCTGAAGTCTTTCTAGAAACGGGTATTTTTTTTAATGTTAAAATGACCAACAGAATGTCATCCCTTGTAGGGGATTTTTCCTTCCAGGAATTCTACATAAATCTATGTTTATTTATACGTTCAGCTCATTCTGTCCATCTGAGTGTTTGGCCCTGCGCTGTGTGAGGCTGATGCTCTGCATGACAGAGGCTCACCTGCAGCTAGAATGTGTCTCCACTTTCCCACCGGAAGGTTGCTTATCAATATCTGGATGTTGAGTCTATTGATTGGCATTGGATCTGCAAGTGCGGGAAACTCTTCGACCTCTGTAATTTAGTTTCTTGCAATTTCTATCTCATTGTGAAAAACTAAAATAGTATCATATGATGTAATCCAGTGAAAATAAGATATCTGAGTTTGTCAGATGCTACAGTAGCCAGCTAATTCTCCTCTACTGTCTCATCTAGTCATTATTGAATTTTGAGTAGATTGTAACTGTGTGAAGATTAAAACACACTTCTTTATTTTCTTTCAACACCTAATACCTGTTAGGGACTCGGAAAATATTTGCTTGAAAACGACAGGATAGTCCTTTTTTATAATTTCTGAAAGTTCACTGACACATTTTACTACATCGTTTGTTATTGTACAGTCACGACTGATCACTCAGTATTTAGAATAGCTTGTCAATGAAAGTCAGTGGATAATCTTCATGTTTACAGTGAAAAGCATCTCCACATTTTCAGAGGTGGATCAGTGGAGACTAAATCTGCCTCTAAGCAGATTTTCATCTTTGTGATGTTTCCACTAATAGGATCAGAAGAACAGAACTCAGAAACAATCTAACCATGGAATTTACTGGAAGGGGCAAGCAGCTAGCAAGTGCCCTTTGCAGAGTAGGTTAGGATTTTGATTCAGCAAATGCATGGTCTTTCAATCAAGAAGAGTAATTCCACTATCTCACTATAGGTAGAAACTCCCAAAGGCAAGAGAATCTCACATTTCTTTATGCTTTGCACTCATAGAATTTGAATTGGTGGTAGGCATTTGGTAAACATTTTTTTAAATTTATTTTATTATTTTTTTTAATTTTAGTTTTTTTTTGAGATGGAGTCTCGCTCTGTCGCCCAGGCTAGAGTGCAGTGGTGTGATCTCGGCTCACTGCAAACTCTGCCTCCTGGCTTCAAGCCATTCTCCTGCCTCAACCTCCTGAGTAGCTGGAATTACTCATGCCCACTGTCGTGCCAAGCTAATTTTTGTATTTTTAGTAGAGACAGGGCTTTGCCATGTTTGCCAGGACGGTCTTGAACTCCTGACCTCAGGTGATGCAAAAGTGCTGGTACTAACCTTCAAATAATAATTGAGAGTGTGATAAGTCTTTATAATAAATAGATTACTATGTTCCTTGTTAAAAATATTATTTTGTCTTTTGGGAGTTTATCAACATACTTATTCCTTTTCTTGAAATTGAGCCACTGTAGGGAAGTACATGTGGCACTGTGCTGATTATCTTACTTTCTCTGGGATTTACAGTTTAAAATACTTTTTCATCTCAGTGTGCATTTATTCTCTGTTACCAATGTGTTAGTTCTGATCAAATAATAAAGTATTTACTTAATGACATTAAATTTCCTAAACGTATTTTTTCTTCTAAATAGATACATTAGTTTAAATTTAATCATGCTTCAAGTTCTAAGATTTTAGTCTTAAAGGAAGCAATCAATATTCAGTATTTCCAATTCAGTCCTTTAAATAAAGTATCACCATATACATATTAACTCTGACCTTTTCACTCTGCAAGCATGCATAACAACTCTTTGCTTGTGGGGTCCCTGTAACAAGCAGACCTATATGGATGTGTCTCCAGAAACGTATCTGTTTAAAGAATGGAGGGCTCATCTGGGAAAACACTCTTCAGAGGGCATGAGAAAGAGATGGCTTTCTCATCTCTTTCTGAAGAATGTAGAGCAGTTTGCCGTCTTCTGAGAGAATGAGCGTTGAATTTGTGTGCATTGTGTCTCCCTCAGATTCACTCTCCAGCCCGACTCTTGACGAATACTGGATCCTATACAGAGACAGGCTGTCTTTATAACGTGAAAGGGTGGTTTCATTAAAGGTCCTAGAGAGCCCTGTGAACACAGAACAATGGTGCTCAGAGACCCACTTTGCACTGTACAAAGCAGCTATGAGGGCAGAATTCTTTGGGCTTTAGTAGTAAATGAGTGTGGTCTGACTTTATTTTGTGTTGCTATAAAGAAATACCTGAGGCTGGGTAATTTATAAAGAAAAGACATTGATTTGGCTCACAGTTCTGCAGCTGTACAGGAAGCATGGCACCAGCATCTGCTTCTGGTGAGGGCCTCAGGAAGCTTCCAGTCATGGTAGAAGGAAGAGGGGAGCTGCATGTATAGAGATCACGTGGCCAGAGAGGAGCTGAGGTGATTGGGGGAGGCACCAGGCTCATTTTAATCAATGACCTCTCAAAGAACCCATAGAGCAAGAACTCTCTCATTACTGCCAGGCTGACATCATGCCATTCAAGAGGAATCCACCTCCATAACCTCAACACCTCTTACTAGACCCTGACTTCAACCTTGGGGACAACATTTCAACATGAGGTTTAGAGGACAAATATCCAAACTGTCACAGGCCCCAAAGCCTTGAAAGCTCCAGTGACCCCAGGAAGCCTTGGGTGGCTGAAGTCTTTGGTTCATGAGTGGCAGCCTTTCTGTGCTCTTGAGGAGAGAGCAGGCGCTACTGTGGTATCGGGGGCTGACAGCAGACGCTCACCTGGCTTCAAGTGGGTGGAGGCCTCAGGTGCAGACCACACATCATGGGGCAGAGCTGGAGAGAAGTCACCTGCTTGTCTCTGCATGGTTGGTGAGATGCCATGCTTGTAAGCATGAGTATAATGCCTCCCACCTCCATAAAAGCCCAGATATTTTGGGGGAGACCTGGCAAAGGAATTTGTTTTCTGATGATTTCAATTTTAAAACTGTACTGAGTGATATGGTTTGGCTGAAACCCCACCCAAATCTCATCTTGAATTGTTCTTTCTATAATCCAACATGTTATGGAAGGTAAAACTGTACTGAATCATACGGTTTGGCTGAATCCCCACCCAAATCTCATCTTGAATTGTTCTTTCTATAATCCAACATGTTATGGAAGGTAAAACTGTACTGAGTGATACGGTTTGGCTGTATCCCCACCCAAATCTCATCTTGAATTGCTGTTTCTATAATCCCACATGTTATGGAAGGTAAAACTGTACTGAGTGATACGGTTTGGCTGTATCCCCACCCAAATCTCATCTTGAATTGCTGTTTCTATAATCCCACGTTATGGAAGGTAAAACTGTACTGAGTGATATGGTTTGGCTGTATCCCCACCCAAATCTCATCTTCAGTTGCTGTTTCTATAATCCCACATGTTATGGAAGTACATGTGGAAGGTAACTGAACTGGGGGCCAGTTATTTCCATGCGGTTCTGCTGGTAGTGAGTTCTCGTGAGATCTGATGGTTTCATAAGGGACTTTCCCCTCTTCACTCTGCGTGTCTCCTTCCTGCTGCCAGGTAAAGAAGGACATGCTGCTTCCACTTCCACCATGACTGTAAGTTTCCTGTGGCCTCTCCAGCCCTGTGGAACTGTGAGTCCATTAAACCTCCTTCCATTATAAATTACCCACTCTCAGGTGTGTCTTTATTAGCAGCATGAGAACAGACTAATAGAGATCTGTATGTTAATATCATCACCTGTGCTGTCTATCAAATGTTCTGAACTTGTGGACTTGGAGTCTATTCCAAGCTACGCCATCAGTTAGAGAGATATTTCAAGACAATCTTTCTTTGATGTGACATTTTAGAGGAAATTATTTAGTGCTCTCTTGATAAACAAAACATAAAAACAACTGTAGAATCTACAAAAACATGAGGAAAAGGAAGCCTCTTGGTGACAGTTGTGGCTCTGACATGTGAGAGCCACTCTCACATTTTCCATCTTTTAGATTTAAGAGGTAAAACTAAAATTTATTGTATTTGTTATTGATAAAACAATGCAAAAATTAATATGGAAATGAATATAAATAATATGTTTGACAATATGGAGACAAAACTATAACTGGCAGAAAAAAAGGTCATCAACAGAAAACCAATTTAGCCAAATCAAATTGAGGAGAAAGGGCTCAAAACTAACATAACTGAATTTCATTTTTATATTTTATAGCAACATATCTATCTATCTATGTATCTATCTATCTATAGTGGTATGTGTTCATTATTTACTATTGGGAGAAATTTCTGAAGAAGCTGAATCAGAAACACTTGAAGTATTTGCCCCAGACAACAGCAGTGGGAGTGAGGTGGTGTTCTATTGCCTTCATATTATTTCTTCTATATTATTTTATTTTTGAGCACAATAACAAAAATAAAACATGACAACCTATTGGTCCAATCTGTTCCCCATTTTTTTTAATGATCCTTGCTGTCCAGAAACAATAATAAGGAAGCAGTTCTCTCCTCATCCCGACTTTCTGGGTGATGCGTATAGACGTAGAACCATGAAGAGAAACCTCCCAGCACCTGAATTTGGGGCGCCCGCACCAAGATGGGGCCAGGAGCCCTGTCTGACTAACTCTGCTCCACGTTTGTCAGAGCCTGGGGCACCCACCTCACTTCACTTTTCTGGGCCTGATTTATTCTTATTATAAATAAAACCTGGAGTTTAATGAGATTTGTGGTTTCCAAAATATTTTTGCATGCAGAAACAGTACTTTAAAAGGAATTATGAAGCCTGGAGGCTGTTTTTCACTGTTGCTGCTACCTACCACAGTGATCTGCGCAAGCCTTACAATCCAAACTAATTGCTAAATTTAATTTAGCTCATGGTTTATATGTTAAACAAATATTAGATCCTTTTTATGTAGAAGTCATTTTCTTCCTGAAAATAATAAATAGTAAAGAAAAGGTTTTATGGAAACTGCTATTGTACCTGGGAAGCTCTGTTCAGCTAGAGATGTTTTTTCCTTTCTGTAAGTGATTCAACTGCTGAAAAAATCAGGTTCAAAGGTAATGAAGACATGTTTTGAGTAGCATCATATAAAAGACATGATGGACATCAGACTTGGTAATTGTCATTAAAAATGTTGCTCGTATATTTATTTTGTAAAATATGTATTTTTAAATTAAAATGTAGATTATTAATTTCATCTGTGTAGGACACATTCATCTGAATTATTCAGCTATAAAAGTTTAATTCAGCTATGGACCATTATACTTGCTCTTACTAATAGCTGGTAAATAGGAAAATGTGGAAATTCCATTACAAACAGGTGAATGAGAAGGTGAAAATTCTGCTGCCAAGCTAGCTCTAAATGTTCAGAAGCATGGAACAGTTTTAACGACTTTATTCTTCAAATGCAGAAACTACCTCTCACGCATCCATATTTTTCTTTAAACAACAAATAAAATGAGCTGTTCTTCAGGCACCTTCGTGCTCCAGGATCCCTCTGTTTATCATCCACCAAGAGCTGCTCTCGGTGACCATCCAGGTTACTGTGACCGTATGCTTTCAAACCACGCTACATATAATTAATAAATTACACACCTACGGTAGTGGTGTTTTCTCACGTGATGGACAACTTGTTTAAAGCTTTTTTAAATTTCTATGTAGCATGTGTATGTATAGATATATACACACATATATAAAATACTGTCTTTAAAACTCAAGTTGGTAATGCACCACCTTTAACTTCCTTCATTTCTGCCCTGGCATCATTTGGGTTTGTCCACAGTTATCCTAGGAGGTTGCCTCTGTCTTTCCTTCTTGGTTTCACACTGACTTTTCTCTTTTGTTTGACTCATGTCTAATATCTACACCTGGATGACCTGTCTAAATGGCAGTGACACCTCACATAGCTGGGTGAGCCTTCTTCCTGCAGTGTCTATTCTCCACATGATCAATAGTAATTCCAAGCTGTAGAAAGCTGGTAGCTTTACCAAACTTGTTACCTTGTGGAAGAGCAGCCTCCAAAACCCATGGGCAGCAGAGAGTGGACATTGATCCTTGCTCTGATTTTAGGTGTGAGACAAGTAAGTGGGAGGCTAGGAGCTCCTGGTCCAGTGGATGATGGTTTCTTAGTCACTGATTTTGAAGTATTGGAGCTCTTTATAATTTCACACCCTTGTCTCACCTCCCAACACCTATGTCATTTACTACTTTCTCTGCTATCATAGGTTCAATTTTTTTTCACTCAAATACAAATACAGATTACTTTTCTTCCAATGAGTGGGAACATTTAAGCAAGAATATGATACTATGCCAATTAAATTCTACTTTATTCAGTTGAAACCAATCTCATATAAAAAGAAAGAAGAAAAGAAAGAGAAAGAAAGAGGAAGGAAGGAAGGAAAGTAGGAAGGAAGGAAAAAAGGAAGAAAGGGAAAAAGGAAGGAAAGAAAACAGGAAGGAAGGAAAACAGGAAGGAAGGAAAGAAGGAAGGAAGGATGGAAGGAAGGAAGGAAGGAAAGGGAGGGAGGGAAGGAAGGAGGGTGGGAGGGTGAGAGGGAGGGAGGGAAGGAGGGTGAGAGGGTGAGAGGGAGGGAGGGAGGGAAGGAGGGTGGGAGAGTGAGAGGGAGGGAGGGAGAGAAGGAGGGAGGGAGGAAGGGAGGGAGGGAGGGAGGGAGGGAAGGAGGGAGGGAGCTCTTCTTCTTTGCTAGGGGTGTCTGTGCTCATGCTGTCAGGCTGTAGTTTAGACAGTCACTTCGAGTCCTAACAGAAGCATAGCAAACTGAAATGTTTAAGGAAGAGGCTGATGGCTGATTCTGAGAAATGGTAAGGTAGCTTCCTCTCGATAACAATCTTGCTGGAAGCAGTGTTATCAACTGAATTATAAAAATTTTTATGGCATTTATTGGTTTTTACTTTCCAATTTGATGGAAATATTACTTTTTGTATTTTTGCAGAAGCGCCAGAACTGTAATCCATGTTTCAACAGTTTTGTAGCTGACTTCATGTATATTTATAATTTTATCACTTTTAGAGAGTTAATGTATTTTCTAATCTCAGATGCTTAAAACTATTCTGCCTTCTTCCTATCTAATATTAAACTTATGATCTCAGCGCCGTGTATAAATCACCCGACAATGTTCCCAACTGAGCCTGTTAATTAGGAAGTTGGTAAAAAATTGAGATACGAATCAACCTATCTGGTTAACATCTGAAATTTTGGATATATAGTAGCTGGATGAGCAGCATGAACACAAATGTAACCGTATTGCTTTTACTCTTCCCCAAACCAGTATTTACGACACTTGGCCTCCTTCAAAAGCAATATCATCCAAACAAGGACCTGAGTTCAGGCTGAATAACTCGGGCTTTGCTCCCCTATGCCAGAGTGAGCAAGTGATGAGATGGAGATGGCCAGGAGACGTTTAAAATAGGGATGCATTTAAAGGTAGCTGTTGTTGGGAAAAGTGAGTCCACGCCATGTGAACTCCGAGAAGCACACAGGACACCCTTCCAGGACAGTCTGCACGTGGGCACAGCCTGGGTCACTGACACGCCAGCTCCCATCCTCCAGTGCTTAGGGCTGAGCCGCAAACATGCAGCCTCCTGTTGTGTGGACAGAGCTTGTGTGGAGGTTGAGCAGGTCCCTGTCTCTGGGGAAGGCTACAACAAAAAGGTAGGGGAATTCTGTCCCTCTAACTCTGAACCTGGGCAAAACCATATGGTCCAAAACTGGCTCCATAATCAGTGAGGTCATCAGGTCACATGCAGTCTGGTCTCTCACAGTGACGTCACGATGGTATCTGGTCTCATGTCTATCGAAAGGCTTCAGTTGGGTGCAGTGGCTCAAGCCTGTAATCCCAGCACTTTGGGAGGCCAAGGCAGGTGGATCACTTAAGATCAGAAGTTTGAGACCAGCCTGACCAATATAGTGAAACCCCGTCTCTACTAAAAGTACAAAAATTAACCTGCTGTGTTGGCACACGCCTGTAATCCTGGTTACTCAGGCGACTGAGACTGAAGAATTGCTTGAACCCAGGAGGTGGAGGTTGCAGTGAGTGGAGATTGCACCACTGCACTCCAGCCTGGACAACAGAGTGAGACTCCATCTCTAAATAAATAAATAAATACATAAAAAGGCTTCACACAGGAATATAATCTCTTTCTATATTAATACTCTTTAATGATGACATAAATTCTTACAGGTGGGATGACTATTCAGCTGATTCCAGAATTTTTCTTCCCTGAAGTTAAATAATTGAAAATTTCCCTCTCTTTTATATTTTAAAACAGCTACTCTCTTTATTACTCTATCATCTTTGAAGGGACCATGAAATAAATAATACTTTCCACTGGCTTTTGAATCAACCAATATTGACCTGTGATGGAGATAAAACTTTACTGTGTTCTAAATGTATTCAAAAGGATTTATCAAGTACCTTCTGGATGGACCACACTTGATGTGACAGGCACGAGAGTTAAACATATATTCTGAACTGGTGCTGCCTGGAATTTCAGTGTTCTATTGTCCTTAAGTGTATTCTTGTAAAATTCTATAAAATATCCAAGGTAGTCTATACAGGTTTTCAATCTTTAACATAATCTTGTAAACAGAAGATGCACATACAAATAATGATAAGTGACTTTTTAAACAGAAGACAATGTCATCTTTCTGCATAGTGACAAACTGAATAGCGAAGAGGGGTGCAGGGAGCAGTGAGGAACTGTACAAATGTAGCATCGTCTCCTGCTGCAGACATGTACAGAGATGACCAGTCACGATCTACATGGGAGTAGCATAGCCAAAGAAGCATTTTCTCCTCAGGCTTCCCATCAATACAATTAAAATGAAATGAAAATAAATGTCCCACTGGAGAAGGGGATTTCTCTAGTGGGACATTTAGTTGACTCGGGGAAGGCTGAAAGAAGATTCAAAGAAGACCCACCATGCACCTGGGCTCCCCCTTTGGATGTGTGATTTTGGTTATTACATTATATTTTCAATGTCATTGTTTTAAATCTGAATTATCTTATTCTGTGAAAATCATATCTCCTTTATTTCAGCCTGTATTAAAATGAGGCAGCAATCCATTGCTGAAAAGATGGTTACAGAGCATCAAATAACCCTAAATAACTCAATTTATGTGCCTTCTTTGAGACACTGAGAGATAAGACAGCTGATGTAAATACTCAGCTATGCACTGAAGAGGCTCACTGGGAAAGCCCTGTCCCCATGACGACCACAGCTCTCTGGGAAGGTCCTGATTTACACAGCACAGAGCCAAGTCTCCACGGAGGTGGACCACTGCGGGCTGCTGTGTCATGTTTTACCTGGAAGTCGGGAAAACACATCGACAGACATACAAATGTAGTTGGTGTTATTATTTCTCAGTGTAATCTGAGCAGCAGATCTCCATTTCAGATTTGAAAGAGCAATTCCTCTTGTGATTATTCTGAATTCCTTTAAATCACTGTTTTTGAAGGATGAGTTATGAATAGGAGGAACTTTAAACTTTAAAACGCACATAGAAGCTAAATTAGATAAACGTTTATATTTGAGGATTGAACATATTTATGTAGAATTGCAGCTTCAAATACAAGTAATATATAAAGGGCTTTTGGATGTTATTTTCCATTAAATAATGATAATTTTTTCTTATGTTTGAATGGGAAAAACAGATATATGCCTATAATCTTTAAAAATACAATATGCAGGCTGAGGCGGGTCGATTATGAGGTCAAGAGATCGAGACCATCCTGGTCAACATGGTGAAACCCCGTCTCTACTGAAAATACAAAAAATTAGCTGGGCATGGTGGCACGTGCCTGTAATCCCAGCTACTCAGGAGGCTGAGGCAGGAGAATTGGCTGAACCCAGGAGGCGGAGGTTGCGGTGAGCCGAGATCATGCCATTGCACTCCAGCCTGGGTAACAAGAGCGAAACTTTGATTAAAAAAAAAAAAAAATACAATATGCTTTATAACCAACAAAATAAAAAGAATATGCTTATATTAAAATATTTCCTCTACCACACAAATATAGTCTTGCCCAATAACTTATTTTATGCCACTAAAAATTATTTTCTTTAAGATTAACAGCATTCTGCAATTCAAAATTAAAACTTCACTGTTTGATACAATGCTGTTTTGGTTAACTTTTAAAAATAGCTCTTAGAATAAAAGCAACTTTGACTTAGGTTCTCAAGTAATTCAACGAAAGGACTTTTTCCTTTTCCTTTTGTTTGTGTTCGGGACGATGCCCTGAATTCACGAGTTTTAGTTAATGAGAACGTGAATAATCCATTTCACTGTGTCTTTCATCTGTTGTTACATGTTTGGAATCCAGCTTCTCACACTTGGGAAGCCCCGTTGTAGCTTTCATTTTAGCTACTCCTCATGCACTGTTCAATCTTTTCCTGATCAAGTTCATCTCAGGATATTGTACAATTCAGTTCAGCAAATATTTACTGAACAGAGATGCACCGTTGTGAGGGGTACAGAAATGAGGACTGTCTTCAGAAACGCTAGCGGAATAGTGAGGACAGACGCACTAAACCTGACTTGGTATTAGAAAGCTTTTGGAGTAAGTTCAAAGTTGAGCTGGGCTTTGAAGGATGGTTGGAGTTGAGTAAACGGAAGTTCAAATCAATGGTTCAAAATAGAAAGAAAGACAGGAGAAAGGCAAAGTGTCGTAAACCCCAGATCAAAAATCATTTTCAGTGGAATAGAGATGAATAGAAAGTAGTCTCAAAATACAAGCTCTGGTAGGTTCAGTCTGTGTATAGACGACCTCAAATAGAAGAATAATGACTTTGTAATGTTTTAATGGACACTGAAGAATTATAAAAGTCTTGTGAAAGATAGAAATGAGGTTATCTGAAATATCATCTGAGACATGTTTTAAATAAAACCACAGTGACTATGGGGCACTGTCTCAGCTCTCATCCACACCAACCATGGAAAACCAGAAATGCTAGTCAAATTCAAGATCATGTCTTTCAAACTGTAACTAGAAGTCAATAAAATGAAAATCAATGAGAAATGATTGCTTTAAGCATTCTACTTTTACAAAGAAGTATTTCAGAATCAATTTGTTAATTTCTGCCAAAAACCATTCATTTAGGATTTTTACTGGAATTGCCTTAAGTTTATGGATCAACTCGGGGAGAACCAAATTCTTAACAATGTGAATTTTTTTCAATTAATGAATGGTTCATCTATTAATTTAGGTGTTTGAAAATTACTTTCATGAAATATGAGAACACATGGACACAGGGAGGGGCACGTCATACACTGGGGCCTGTTGGGAGGTGGGGGCTAGGAGAGAAATAGCAGGGGATGGGGGGATTGGGGAGGGATAACATTAGGAGAAATACCTAATGTAGATGACAGGGGGATGGACACAGCAAAGCACCATAGTACATGTACACCTGTGTAACCTGCACATTCTGCACATGTACCCCAGAACTTAAAGTATAATAGAAAGGAAAAAAAATTAAAAAATACTTTAATAAATACTTCATAGTTTTCCATATGCAAATCCACAAATATTTTCTTAGAAGTGGCCCTAAATATTTTATGATTTTAAATTGTTGCAAACGTTATTCTTTGAATTTTAATTTCCATTGATTCTTTGCCAACATGTAGGAATGCTATTTATTTATTTATTTGTGACAGAGTCTTGCTCAGTCACCCAGGCTGGAGTGCAGTGGCACAATCTCGGCTCACTGCAACCTCCACCTCCCATGCTCAGGCAATTCTCCTGTCTCAGCCCCCCTAGTAGCTGGGATTAAGGCACTTGCCACCACACCCGCCTAATTTTTAAATTTTTAGTAGAGATGGGGTTTCACCATGTTGACCAGGCTGGTCTTGAACTCCTGACCACAGGCAATCTGCCCACCCCAGCCTCCCAAAATGCTGAGATTACAGGCATGAGCCACTGTGCCCAGCCCAGAATACATTATTTTTTAACATTGACCTTACATCCAGTTTATATTCACTAAGATTTTTATATGGGTGATCATGTGTTCTGCAAATAAAAGCGATTTTAAAACATTTTAAATCTATATTCCTACCTTTAAGTCTTGTCTTATTACAGTGACTAAAAGCTCCTGTACAATGTTGACTCTAGGCCGTGAGAGCAGGCATCTGCACCTTCTCAGTCTTTCAGGGAAAGCTTTCAGTCCTTCCCGTCAGGTGAGATGGTGGCTGCTGGCTTCTTCAGGAGGCAGGCCAAGGGCCTTACAGGCATTTGGATGCTCAGTTTTCCTAGAAAAAATTGTTGGAAGATTTCTCCACTTCCCACAGACTCATCTTGGTCTTATTGTTGAAAATGAATTAACACTGTATGTACGACTTTAAAATGAATATTGATTTCAGCTTGTCAAGGAAATGTATCATTTTTGAAACAATGCTTTTTATTACGATAATTAATTTGCATGCCTCTTTTCAAAATAATTTCTATGTCTCTGTTGACAATCCCCATATGTTCATGCAACCACTGTTTCCATTGGATCTCTGACATATTAACCATCATTTTTACAGCTGTGATTTCAGTTCTAGCATCTGAGCCATTTCTGCATATGTGTCTACTGATTTATTTTTTATCTTAAAAGTCAGGAGTTTTTATTCTTTCAGTGAGTGGGAAGATAGTTTGATATTTAGTTGAATTTTTTTTTTTTGAGACGGAGTTTTGTTCTTTTTACCCAGGCTGGAGTGCAATGGCACCATCTCGGCTCACCACAACCTTAGCCTCCTGGGTTCAGGCAATTCTCCTGCCTCAGCCTCCTGAGTAGCTGGGATTACAGGCACTCATCACCACGCCTGGCTAATTTTTTTATTTTTAGTAGAGATGGGGATTCACCATGTTGACCAGGATGGTTTCGATCTCTTGACCTCATGATCCACCCGCCTCGGCCTCCCAAAGTGCTGGATTACAGGCGTAACCACCACACCTGGCCCAATATTTAGTTGAATTCTTGACATCATGTATGGAAGAGCAGTAAAAGCTGCAGAAAGTACCCTTTGAGCCCAGAAGAGTGAGTCTGGCTTCCTGTCAGGCCTTTACTGGGAGGCAGAGCTGCGCCAGTCCAGTGGGCCTTGTATTAGCCCATTTTCACACTGCTGATAAAGACACACCTGGGTAAAGAGACTGGGTAATTTATAATGAAAAAGAGGTTTAATTAGCTCACAGTTCCATGTGGCTGGGGAGGCCTCGCAATCATGGTGGAAAGCAAAAGACGCATCCTTTTTCGTTTGTTTTTTGAGACTGATCTTGCTTTATCACCCAGGCTGGAGTACAGTGGCGTGACCTCAGCCTCTTCCTCGCCTGTTCAGGTAATTATTTTGCCTCAGCCTCTTGAATAACTGGGATTACAGGCACACATCACCACACCTGGCTAATTTTTAAATTTTTAGTAGAGATGGGTTTCACCATGTTTGCCAGGCTGGTCTCGAACTCCTGACCTCAAGCAATCTACCTGCCTCGGCCTCCAGAAGTGCTGGGATTACAGGCGTGAGCCATCACCTCTGGTTGAAAGGCACATCTTACGTACATAGCAACAGGCAAGAAGGAGACTGAAAACCAAGTGAGAGGAGTTTCCTCTTATACAGCCTTCAGATCTTGTGAGACTTGCTACCACGAGAGCGAAATATGAAGAACAGTATGGGGGAAACTGCCCCAGGGATTCAATGATCTCCCGCCAGGTCCTTCCCATGACCTGTGGGAATTGTGGGAGTTACAATTTGTGATGAGATTTGGGTGGGGACACAGCCAAATCATATGAGGCAACGAGTGAGGTTGGGTTTTACTGCTGCCATCACTGTCACCCTTGCAGGGGGTTCCTGTGACTCCTCCTGTGTGCCAGTGGCTCTCACCTCCTGCTCATCCTTGAGCTGGGATGTAGGAAGATTGTTCTCATGCTTCCTCTTCTGCCTTCAGCTCACTGTGGGGTCTGCTGCACTCAGTCCTGAGCTGCACGTGCCTTGGCTTAAGCAGGAGCTGTCCCTGCTCTCCAGACACAGACCCAGCTTCAGGTGGCTCGAGCTCCTGGGTCTCAGGGCCAAACCTCCCCCCCGCCCCCCCCCTCCCCGGCATCTCTGTTCCTAGCCCCATCACAGCCAGACTTCCACTGGATCTGAGGCTGGTCGTGGACAGCAGAGAACTCCCTGTGCCTTCTCCGAAGACTGCGGACGGCTCGTGAGGTGCAAGCTGGGCCCAGAGTTCTCAAGCAAGTCCTCAGGTCAGTGCAAATCTCTTCCAGCAATCTCAGGCCTTGTCTGGGCCCGTGGGGAGGAGCCTGGCTCAAGGTCACACTGGCCAATCGGTGAACTGCCTGCGCTCTTAAAATATGGTGAGTGGGACTGAGGACCTAAATTTGAAATTTTATGCCATTAAAAAAAATCAGTATGTGAAAACAGATGTGTGATTAAATTATTAGGTTCTTTAGAAGCACTTGCATATGTAAATTATTTTTTCAGTTGCAAATTTTATGGAGGCTCAAAATGGATCAATTATTTCTGATGAAAATCTGGTGTCTGAATTGAGACATGCTGTAAGCACAAAATGCACGATGATTCTTAAAGACAATGCAAGAAATGAGTACAACATCACCCTAATAATTTTTACATAGCTTACATAGCGAGCCAATGAAGGACGTTGAACACCAAGGGAGATTAGTCCATAAACATTACTCTGATTCTGAGATTTTTTTTTTTTGAGACAGAATCGCAGTCTGTTGCCCAGGCTAGTGTGCAGTGGTGCGATCTTGGCTCACTGCAACCTCCGCCTCCAGGGTTTGAGCAATTCTCCTGCCTCAGCCTCCCAAGTAGCTGAGATTACAGGTGGCTAATTTTTGTATTTTTAGTAGACAGGGTTTCACCTTCTTGGCCAGGCTGGTCTTGAACTCTTGACCTTGTGATCCACTCACCTCGACCTCCCGAAATGCTAGGATTTACGGGCATGAGCCACCACACCCGGCCGATTCTGGAATTCTTAAAACCATTTTAGCACAGTTGACAGCCCCAACTATGTGTTGTGTTTCACAGACACCAGTCCCTTTGGCAGTGCCAGGGTGCCTCCTAGGCTGCGATGTCATCCGGCTTCTCTGCGCTGTGACGGGATCGCTACCACCACGTGACAAAGATAGCAGGAAGCTTTGAAACGTTTCTTTTTTGTTGTTGTTGTTGTTGTTACCAAGCTCTTGGTTCCTCTTGCAGATGCTGCAGTGGCACTGTGCACGTTAAACGATTCAAGGCATTCCCATCTGTGCCACTCCCACTCCCACTCCCATTCCTGAAAGGAGGCTGAAGTGAAGGCCAAGCACTCTGTGGGCTTTTACGTTTTTCCTGAATATACTGTGCTCAGTTCCCAGCCCAGGGAGACTCACCTCAGGCACCAAGTAAAAGAAAATCAGAGACATACGGGGACTGAGGGAGAAACAGAGAGAGAGAGAGAGAGAGAGAGAGAGAGAGAGAGAGAGAGAGAGAGAGAGAGAGAGAGAGAGAGAGAGAAGGAGGGATGGAGAGAGGGAAGCAGGAAGAGAGAGGAAGAGATTCCCCATGGTTCACACTGTATGCACATACAAATGCATGAAGCATGCAATGGCACCCATTTTCCTAAAGAGGGAAACTTAAATTTAGCCAGGTCAGTGTCTTACCCCACAAACGCCCAAAAATATAGGCGGCTGATTCCAGATTTGCAGGTCTTGGGTGCATTCCTAGTGATTCCAAATCTCCATGCAACCATATTCTGGGTGGTTTCTCTTTCCACCCAAGGCCTGTGTCTCAGCTGCTGGCGTACCTCTCTCTGGTTCACAGAAAGTTTGCTACTTTTTGGGGTGCTTCTATTTTTAAGTGGTTCAAATATAGAAGTGATTAGGAAAAGAAGACGTTATGGATGAGAGGCAAGATCTCCTTGAAAAGACTCACTCTACCCAAAGACATTCATTCTGGAAAGAGGATAGATGAATAGATAGATAGGTAAATAGATAGATAGATAATAGTTGGATAGGGAGATTGAAAATGGAGAGATGATGGGTTGATGATTGGTAGATAATAGGTAGGTAGATAGATAATAAGTAGATGATGGAGAAATAGATGATAGGTAGATAATAGATTAGATAGATAATAGATGATAGAGAAATAGGTGATAGATACATAGATAGACAGATAATCTATCAATCCTGGGACAAGAGACAGCAGTGTGTAGTGGGCCTCTGGCCAGTGGGCGGTGGACTTGTCCTTGTGCCTTGTTCCTTCGTTGGGCTCAGAGGATTCCAGTTTTGTGATGTGGCTGTCAGGAAAGCGAGGAAAGGTGGCTTGTGCCGTGGTGGGAACTTGTTGGGATGCCATGAAGATGGCCTGTGCCCACCAGGAGCAGAGAGCAGGCACATCTGCTGGCCAGCCCCGAGGCTCCTGGCCGTAGCTCCTTTTTCATTCCCCAGGCGCTTGGTGAAGCCTGCTCCATGGAGAGCTGAGGAGTGGTGCTGGTCTGAACCCACGGACAACGGGGAGTCCCAGGACCAGCGTGTGCTGAGGCTGGAGGTTCGGTCTTTCTCCTCCTTCAAGATTCCTTCTCCACCTCTGCTGCTTCCACATGGAAGATTTTCTGTCAAAGAAGCCAGAGTTTCTTCGAATAGGACCGTGGAGCATTTTGGATAAAATATAAAGTGTGGTTGGAAAGTCAGAGTCCACAGGGCAGCTGAGCCTTGTGCAAAGAGGTGGAAGAGGTGCAGCGGCAGGAAGTCAGAGTGGAAGCACAGGAGGCAGGCAGTTCAAACAGAAAATGCGAAGCACAGCGCTGCTGACTGCTGTCCTCTGGCCCAGCGGCCTGTGCTGAGACAATACAACCCAGGACTGGGGAGGAAGGGGGATTCCTTGGAGGGAAGAGAAACAGCTCGGCAGTTGAGCCTTTGTAATAAAGATCAGGACCAAAAACAGAGTAAAAGATGCCATCTCTCTCTTTTTACATCCAAAGAAGCTCAGGAAATGTTTTTGTGTGACAACCATGGTGCTTCCATGGTTTTCCAGACTCCTCCTTCTGCACCCTGTCCATCTTCACGGAGGATGAAGCACTGTGGGCACCTGGAAATACCAGCCATGATCTGGGGAAACACTGGATATCCAGGGGTCATGACATGTCTCCTCAAAACTGGAGGTGAGGTCGGGATGCAGTTCTACTGTAAACGTAAGGATACGTGCACGCAGCAGAATGTCTGGCCAAGAAGCGAACAAAATCTCTTGTTTGTACTTCACGAGTTTCCTGCAGTGAATATGAATTCCCTTTTAATCAGAAAAACAAACAGTAGCAAAAGCAAGTTGACTTGTCATCTCTGTGTCTTTACACCATGAGGTTTAAAATGAGCTAATCTCATATTAGTCCTCCTTGTCTATGAATGATGAAGAGATATTTATCTGATGTCCCTTTCACAGGAAAATCTTTGCATTTCTAAAAGGGATTTCTGCTGTCTCTCTTCCTAACCTAAGATTCTGGTTGGCATTTCGATGTAAGAAGTGTTTGGCTCAATCGTCACTTTTTTTTATGGGACTTCTTTAAAGAACAGCAGTTTTTATTCCCTCATTTGATGGTTGTAGATTTGAAAGCACAAACAGCAGAAGCATCACTGAAAATGAGGTTTAGATTTCCCACCTTTTAGCTCCATCTTGCCACCTCTCAGCAGCGTCACCCCTCATCAATTTTGTTATGATTTAAGAATCACAGTACACTCTGGCTGTCCCTTCCGACAACTGTAATCCCCAGATGCCTGCAGTCTTTCTTTATCATTAGCTTTCCCCGTTGAAGGCGTAGACACTGTCCTTGTTTTCCGCTTAACACAGGCGTCAACTGCGCAGAGAACTGAATGTGGCTGCCTTCATAACTCTGCCTGTCTGCATGTGGGCACGGCTCTCATCCTTCTTCCGAAACCAGAAGGGATGCTGAGCTCGCTGCAACCTACAAAAGAAGGATCTGGAAGAAAGGGAGGGCAGACATGTTAGCTGCTGCCTCCCTCGATCCTGTATCAATGCTGTAGAGAAAACCCAAGCTGAACTTTAGCTCATTCTTAGGGCAGAATTCCCAGAATTACAAAAGCCGTGTGGAGAGGTGATTGAATATAGTTAGATTTAGGTCTTAATTACTTTTTTGACAGGGGGGCTTATCGTTAGCATGCTGCTTTGGTAATACAGCCTGACCAATTATTTTCTGTGATCTCCCGCCATGTTAAGGAAATGCAGACTGTAATCTTGAGATAAAGAAGTTCCGTGGGAATAATGTCCTAAAAGTATACCAACGATGGCAG
The DNA here is from genome assembly GCF_049354715.1 of Callithrix jacchus. NCBI lineage: Eukaryota > Metazoa > Chordata > Mammalia > Primates > Cebidae > Callithrix > Callithrix jacchus. The sequence goes on from NC_133508.1 coordinate 10,769,143, forward strand.
GGTGTTAGTTGCATTTTCACCGGTATTTACCACTCCCAGGTGACTGGATTTTAACAATGCCTTGCTCATCGTTTGCTCCTGTGTCTGTTGCTAGGAAGAGCCAGTCACTTGATTTGGGATGATGGGGGAGCTTAAATGTACGAAAACTGTGCATTAAAGGTTTTAGCACTTAAATTTATGGAAACCGTACTTGAAAACTTTTTCATTTTTAAAAAGAAAATTGAACTAATACCACCCATCTTTAGACACACATAGGATTAAGGTCTAAACAGAATACATACAGAAGACATTCACAGGCAGGAAAAATACAAAAAATGCTCATGCAAGCAAGGGTTAAAATCCAAGGCTGCACCCTGAAGTGGCCAGGGCTCCCCGCACTCCCCTCTGAGGCTAAGAGTGTGCACCTTTGTGGCTTTGCAATGCATCAGACACCCAGTGTGTCCTCGTGAGGCAGAACAGACCAGAAAGGAGGCCCTCCCAGGCCTCAGAGAGTCTAGAACCACGTCCAGGACACTCTTTGGCCAGGAGAGAAATCTGTACCATGGAGAAATGCAGGACCTCATCAATTGGAAAATAAAAATAGCAGCACAATTCTATTTATAATAGTATCCAAAGAAGAAAATATTTACAAATAAAAGCAGAAAAAGAAGAGCCAGGCTTATTCTCTATGAAAAGCATTGCTTAAAATGGTGAGGTCCAGGCCCCATTCTCCTTTTCTTTGTCCCTGCAGTGCCCCTTCCTGTCGGACTCAGCACTCTCTGGTGACTGGGTTTGGCCGCTGGAGTCACCCTGTCACTCCTCTGCAGTGATGCACCCTGTCAGGTCAGGGCAGGGTGTGAGGATCAAAGGGACATGGCGTGCCGTCGGGTGCTGAGACTGGGTAGTTTATAAAGGAGAGGTTTAATGGACTCACAGTTTCATATGGCTGGGCAAGCCTCACAATCGAGGCCAAAGTCAAAGGAGGAGCAAAGGCAGGTCTTCCATGGCGGCCGGCAAGAAAGTGTGTGCAGGGGAACCACCCTTTATAAATCCATCAGATCTCGTGAGACTCACTCACTATCACGAGAACAGCAGGGAAAGCCCCACCCCCATGATTCAATGACTTCCCACAGGGTGCCTCCCACAACATATGGGGATTATGGGAGCTACAATTCAAGATGAGATTTGGGTAGGGACACAGCCAAACCATGTCAGAGATGATGGCTCCTCACATGACCCTTGCCTCACCCTGGGTGGGGTCCTCTAAGGAGAAGTGGTGCCCTGCTGAGGGCAGGCACTCCACCTTCTGCAGGGACATCCCTAGCTTTTGGTTCTCCAGAAACAGCACATTCAATGCAAGGATTTTGTGTCGTTCCAGTTTTCTAAACAAGTAAAAGCAACGGAAAACTAGGACATGCCTGTGAACATGTCCAGCACAGATATCTTGGTTAAAGTACAAGGACACAGAATGTACTATGAGCCTGTAAGCATGGCATGTTTAACAGCTACATAGAATAGGGCTTAACAAAGGCTTAACAAAGTTATTAGCACACGTTTTCTTCAACAAGAAAGAAAACTTTAAAAAGGAACTTTTCTATTTCCCACATCAGCTTTGTTTTTAACCTTCCTAAACTTAGATTCTTTTCTGAATCTGGTATCCATGTTTGATGGGCAAAAACTAACAAATTTCCACTACATTTCCTTTTTTAAATGTTCTAAGTCTTTTACAAAAATGTTCTTTCTTCATGAGACAATATTGCTCCAAATATGTATTTTCCAAGAATTGCTTATCAAATAATAATTACTTACAGATTGTAATAATAAGCTAGACTTTTATTCTTGTCATTACTTGTTGAACTTTACACCTTGCTTCCTGCTACAGCCTCTCCGTTAGTAATATTTCTCAGAGAAAATACTTCACTTAAGCATCTTTATAATTTTGGTCTCCTTTTAAGTGCTAATTATTTTTAGTATGGGAAATAAATCACTCATTCTCCCCATACAGTTATCTTTTATACTTTTAATCACTATACTTAAAATTCTTAAAATTACTAAGATAGTATGGTCCTCAAAATATTTCACATATTTCTTACAAGTCTCATATTTGATCTAAAAACCAATCTTACAATAATTTTATCAAGGTTGTCTGAAAGCAGAGCAGACTTAGATAGAACAAAGACATCACTGTAGCACAGCCCTGGGAAGCTACAGTCAAAATGTTTTATTTACTAAAATTCTGGCCAACTTTTTTCTAACATATAATAATTTGCTTAAAGATAGACAGATGTTTCCTCAGTTGCCTATAAAGCTACAATACATTTTTAAACAGAAAAATAATGTCTACACAATTTTCCTGTGCTTCAGTCTAGACATTCTACTAAAAAGTAAGGTGATGTTAGGATAGGGTGATTATTTTCCTGTGATCCAGTAATGATTATTTATCACTTTTTACCCCATGCCACTTAAAATAAAGTTTCAGAAGTAGTCTGATCATTTAAAGTTCATTTGCTTAGAGGTGGTCAACGCTACTTCTGCCCTTTGAAAATAAGAATATATACACACACACACACACACACACACACACACACACACACATATTTGTTTTCCATTTTACACATGATTTTAAGTTGATCATTAAAATTATTTTTTTAGTATTGTCTATACCTTTGTAGTGTTGTAAGTATATAACATAGAAAATCTACATTAATTTAAATTATATATTTTTCTCCATCTCCTCATCTAAGTTGGGATTCAGTTTCCCTTTAATAATGTAAGGTCTAATGTAAAAAACCTAAAGAACATTCTTCTAGGTAAAGATGAAAGCAGGATAGTATTGATAATCATAAATGGTTTATTTTTACCAATATTTGATTTTTTTACAACAACATCATGGAATAACCATGAAAGAAACAGTTATCCATCTGTGTATCTATCTTTCTATTATCTGTCTATCCACTCTCTTTCTATTATTTATCTATCTATCTACCTACCTATCATCTATCTATCTATAAAGCTGAGGTGGAGAGGTTAACCAAATTGATTTAGATAATATAAAACGTAGAGCATCACATCATGAACTCGAATCCATGCCACACTTACAATATTGTTTTACTGTTTGGATGACTTAAAAAATATTGGTTGCAGAAAAGGATATATAAACTTCATATCCTATTAAGCAATTTTGTTCATTCATTTAAGTTATATATACCTCAATAAATGGACTCACTTTTTCCTTTCTTTTTCTTTTTAATGTCACTTTAAAGGCTTTAGTTCTTTTTAAAAAATTACATGGGTCATTATCACTGCTTTTTGCAAGCATCAGCTCTTTCTGGGTTTTAATTTGATATAATTCATTAGTCTTTCTGACACATCGCACAGGTTTGCACCACTCTTTGAAACTGCCCTTCATTGAGAAACCTCCTTCTTCACGGTTTTTGACTTATTCTTCTAAAACCTGAGCTCTCCAGTGATTTGGGAGATTTACCCTCACTGGTGACTTGAAGTGTCTTCTTATCTTCTTTGCTAGAAAACCTTCTTATTAAAAACTCAGAACTCATTGTGAGTCTTCTCTTCTTTCTGAATCCGATTGCCTTTTATACATTTTAAGAGCAGAATTGAACTAAAGAATAGAAACATGTATTTTTCATGGGAAATTTTCTCTTGATCCTTTTATTGCCTTTGAAAATGGAAAGAAAAGAAATGAATAGCGAAGTAAAGAAAATATTCTTTTAAGAAGTCTGTAGTTAATGATTATGGATATACTATCAATTTCTTGTTAAGTTCTATTTCTGCTGCATATACATGGTCACATTTTGGTTTTTCATATTTGAGTGAATTGACCATAATATTAAATGTGTCATTTCCCCCAGAGTAGTGGAAAGTTCAATTCCATATTACCAGTGTTCTTTTGCAATCGGACTTCTAGATTTGTGTTGCACCAAGGTGACATATGATGTAAGATTCAGCGGGTGGAAGTGAAGTGCAGGGAACCTACTTCTGTTCCAACTGGAAGCGACATTTGGAGGTCTAAGCACAATTGTTACCTTCTGTCTGAATTAACTTCCTGTGTCTAGTTACCAGCTTGTAAAACTGAAAGACCACTGTGATCTTAGCAGTTTAATTACATGGTACAGTGAACACCTAATGTTTCACGCCTATGTCTCAGGAATTCCAAGCAGAAAACTTGGAATCAGTGAACTGAGTGATCGGTGCTCTCTATTGCTCACCCTCCAGCTACCCTGCCCTTCATAAGCATCTAATTTCCAATATTCAATTGGAATCAGTGAACTGAGTGATCAGTGGTCTCTACTGCTCATCTGCCAGCTACCCTGCCCCTTCATAAGCATCTAATTTCCAATATTCAGTTGCTTTCTGTTTAAAAATCTTAATTTCTACATCTTGCTCTGAACACCGGCATTCAGTGAGTTTTCAAACTCAGCAATTATTACTATTTATTTCAAGAAACTCTGTTTTATTCTTTTCAACCGCATCGTCCTTTCCCCAGATGTTCTATTCTTTTTCTCAGGAATTCTTTTTATATTACCATACATAGCTATTTTTAAAACAAGTTGTATTATCATCTAAAATAGTTTTATTTATTTTACAGGTAGCATGCTCCTTCATTTCTGAGGCTGCTTTCTCTGGTTTCCCTTCTGGGTGTGCTGAGATGGAGAGCAGCGGAGTGGAGGGAGCATGCGGAGTGGAGAGGGTACGTGGAGTGAAGAGGGGCGCGTGGAGTGAAGAGGGGTGCACGGAGTGGAGAGGGGCACGTGGAGTGGAGGGGGTGCGTAGAATGGAGGGGGCGCACGGAGTGGCACATCCCCGTAGTCCTCAGGGGGTCATGGGTGAGTTCTTCAGGGCCACTCAGGAGTGTCTCACTGCACAATCCCCCTCAGCTCCAGTCTCTCGTCTGTTTTGGGAAGCCTACCCACTACAGGCTCCTTTTTAAAAGATGCTGGTTCTAGTGACACAGTTTAGGTCTCCTGGTTCACAGGAGAGCTCTGCATGGTCATGTGGAAATAGTCCAGACCACTCCACGAGTGTCCCATTGCCATCTTGCAATCTTGCTCCAACTTTCGTGCCCGTCTGTCCACACTGGCCCCAGGAGTGAGTCAGTGAAACTGGGAGGCTAGCAGACATTGACAGTGACAGGAGACCCTGGATTTCTCATTGTGCAGACATGGTGGTTTTCTGGAATTCCACTTGCGTGTTTTGAGGAGGAGGGTCAGAGCAAAGTGCCTCTCCAGACAGAAGAGAAAGATGCAGGTCCTGCACGCAGCAGGTGTGCGGTTCTGCCTTGGCTCTTCCTCCGCCTGCTCTGCTGCGCACAGGGTCGTGGTGGGAGGATGACCAGGACACTCTTACTAAACTCTTTAGCACTTTCTAGAATTTTCGTTACAGAATGACTTCTACCCTCCGTTTCGCACTTTGCAGTTGTTTTCACAGGGTTCATCTTCACAGAGTCGGGTGTTTTTTCCATGTAAATCCCATGAGAACGGTCATCCTGGCAGGTTTTGCATTTGTTTTGCTAGGTACATTCCCTAATTTTTTACATTAATTTTTCAACTTGGAGTTTTACCTCACATGGATACACATTTAGTTTCTCCCCTTGAGGAAAGCTCCAGACTCTGGTTTTCTTAAAGGCAGTTTTAATTCATTGTTTATTTTCACTCAGAATCCAGACAGTCAGACACAATCTCCTGTATTGGGATGGAGATTATTTTCCCGTCACCATTGTGCTGAAAGTATAGGCTTCTGCAGTCCTGGATTAATGCAGGTGCTGCAGGACAGACAGGCCAGCCGCCAAATGGAGGCTCAGTCCCCAGGGTTCTTGGCTTAGCTCTGAAATAATTCAAAGGCACCCAGAAAGAATTCAAAGATGAGCCAATGGTGTTCAACAGGTGCTTTGACAAGCGGCCCTGGGCAGCCCCAGCAGAGGCATCGCAGGGCTACCCCACAGGCAGTGTGTTCAGGTAGCAACTCAGAGGGGGTCTTCGCTCATATTTATAATCACCTTTAACTATTTGCAAATTAAGCAGCAGTTATGAGAAATATCTAGGACCCGAGAAGCAGGGTTGTGTCCAAGGAAGCGGGTGGGAAATTTCAGGTGTTGCCATGGCAATGGCGAACTGACATGGCATCCTGGTGGCCGTGTTTTATGGAAAGCTGCCTCATCTGGGACCTGTTCTAGCTAGTCTTCAATTTGGTCCAGTGTCCCAGCCCCACCTCCAGAGGCGAGTCCTGCCTCCTCTCTCACAGGGTCTTGGGCTTCAGTTCCAATCTCACCACCAAATCTTCGGAAATATTAAAATATATGGAATGGCTCTTCTGTGTGAGGCACAGTTCTCCCCATGGTCCCAGGGCTCCGTTCCTTGTCTCTTCAATAATAAAACACCAGCCCTTGAACTTGTATTCCCAACAAGCTAGCCTGTCCATCCGGTACCCTTCCCTGCTCAGAGCATCTACAGCATTTTGCCTTTAATTATGAAGCATCAGGGATTTCTCTTTTTGTCTTTTGTGCTCATCTGAACATTAAAACGTTTTATTTAAAAGCACAGGCAGGTTTAAGGTGACTGAGCCTGCCCTTTTAAGATCCAGAAGTCTTTATTTCTTTGCCATTACGTCCTCATATGCATATTTTAAATGAAAGATGGGCATCCATGATGTCATTAGCAAATGTTAATGTGGTAAATTCTTATTAACTTTGAGTTTTAAATTCTAATTTAGGGGTAACCCAGAAATTCAAACACAGAGGATATTGCTGTTCTTCCATATGTGAATAAAGATTTTACTCTGAGAATTAATAATATAAACAAGACTATATTAATATACTTACCTAAATAAATAAAACAACTGTTTGTATAGGTATTTAGAAGACTCTATTTATGTAAAAATAGTGGTATGTTAATTACTTATCATTCTTATCTCTTTATTAAAGCTTGTCTAAAAAATTAGGAATTAGGAAAACATTTTATTTTATCATGTCTTGATTTGATGTATATAATATTACAGATCTTTGAAAAATTATCTAACTCAAATGTTCAATGATTCTATTCTCTTCTTCAATTAGCCTGAATTTATTGGTGATTATTATTAAGAAAAATAAAATACAAACTCTTAATTATATATATATACACACACACACACACACACACAGACACATATACCTATGTATATAAATATATTTTTAATATAAGGAAGACTTTTCCCTCATCCTAAGTTGTATTTTAAAAGAAATATTTTGACTGATGAGCTGCGTTCTCCCTAAGGTGCCCTTTCTTCTCCTGACTCTCTCTCTACCTCCCATCCCTTAACCCCCGTTATCTCCTACATTCATTCGGGAACATTTCAGAAAGCTATTAACTAACTTTGAAAACCTTGATATTATGTAATACTGATTGAGTTACATAAGATTTCTGTAGACATTTCCATAGCATTTTAGATCCCTGACCCCAGCATTAATTTGAAGTTCCTTATCATTGAAAGAGCCTCAGTATTGATATGGAAATAGAATGCCAAGTTCCCAGGTCTTCTGCCTCCTGCCGTCCTTTTTTCAAAAGCCTGACCATGGCCCCAGTTCTGCTTCGCAAGCAAAGATAAAGTTGGTCCAAGGTCACACTGAAGCATGTAGCCTGGTTTGCACCTTAGCAGTCACAGCTCACTGATTCATTGATAAGGTGAAATGTATTATTAGTAAAATAAAAGCCAACACTACCTCTCCCATCCCCATAAATGAAGTATATGATTAGTGTACTATTAATTCTTGTTTGTTGCAAAAGGGAATTTTAATTTTTGTACTAACAGTTAATAATTTAATACCTCCATTTTGTGGATATAAAAAGTTTCGTGAAGTTAAGTAATCTCATCAACTTATAGTTATAGAATTCATGGAACTGAGGTCACTGCACCCCTAAATGAATGTTCAATCTTGTTATTCTGGCTCAAAGAGTAAATATGTTCAGACATTCATTCCATTCAAATATGAAAAAAACACACACACATGAGCATCTCTCTCCTGAAATATTTAAATTCTAGCCAGAGTATACTTACATAACATAACTAATGATATACACCTGTATTTGTTGAAATCTTTGGGGCAAGTACAATTACGGAAGATTTCAGCAAGAAGATAGGAGCTTTGATATATTTACATTAACGAGTGATGAGGAAAGGGAAATGGAGCTAGAAATTCAGCAGCTGGAAAACTGAAGTATTAAACAATGTAAGAGCTACTGCACCGTAGTGAAGAGCCAGGCTTTACTTACCTTCCTTGCAAATTCCGGACACGCAGACCTCTGTCCTAGAGCACGGGGAGGACTGGACGCTCATCACTGCACACCTGTTTACTGTGTCTTTACACCGAATGCTTTGCTACAGTTTTCTGGAATCCAAGCACGTTCGAATGACAATGTATACAAATGTTACTGTTGTTAGACACACTATGAATAAAAAGAAATGTTTCTAAAATTCTGACCAACACACACACACACACACACACACACACACACACACACACGAATTGAATTGCTGGTTCAGGAAGGCAGATTGAACTATGTTTAAATATTAACCTACCACAAGGAATCTAAGGTAGGCATCAAACATATGTGGGATATAAACCAATTTCTGTAGATAAAGACGTGGGTGGGTAAAGGGTTGTAGCCTGAAGTCACGCCTCTCAAAGCATTCCTGGAGAAAGACTACTTTTATTTTGTTTATATGTATGTTTTCTTTTATTTTTACTTTACGATCACTTGCATATCAATACTTTTGTACAATATAATAACATGGACATAGTAGAAGAATAAAATGACATAAAAATTCAGGAACAAGGCGTGGCTCATGCCTGTAATCCCAGCACTTTGGGAGGCTGAGGCGGGTGGATCACGAGGTCAAGAGATCTGTGACCATCCTGGTCAACATGGTGAAACCCCATCGCTACTAAAAAAAAAATTAGCTGGTCATGGTGGCGTGTGACTGTAATCCCAGCTACTCAGAGGCTGAGGCAGGAGAATTGCCTGAACCCAGGGGGCGGAGGTTGCAGTGAGCCGAGATTGCGCCGTTGCACTCCAGCCTGGGTAACAAGAGCGAAACTCCGTCTCAAAAAAAAAAATTCAGGAACAACATTTTTATTATTACATTCAACAGACATAAAATTACACTGTGAAACTGCTACAGAAAATTCTCAGTTGTTTTCCTGGCCATCTGGCCTCATCCCATCCTAGGACGATAACCCATGGCTGTGAACCTGTGGACCTTATTTGAGCATCATTGGTTGCAAGTATGTGGAGAACAAGATGTGAAAAGAGAAACTGTTTACTTGCAGAGAGCTGGAGTGTGTGTGTGTGTATGTGTGTGTGTGTGTGTGTGTGTGTGATGCAGCCATGGACACCGAGTGTGTTGGGTGTGTTGAAGCTGTGCTCCTCTTACTGTTTCCAGTTGTATCAGGGCGAGCTGTACCTGGGACAATGTACTTCACTCTAACTCAGGGTTTTGACTGATTGATCACCTTATGTGTAAGTATTAGAACATTTTTAACATGATCATAACTGAATTTCATCCAAAATATGAATCATGTACAAATATCTATTTTTCTGAATTCATAGTTTGGGTATTAAATAATTATTAATTAATATTTTGGGAATTTTGATTTTATAAATCAGAGAGAAGATGGGCAGAATTTGGTCTTCCTACTGACTAGCTGTAAAAGTATTTGATAACTAAAATTAATTTGATATTTTAAAATGAAATAATGTGATAAAAGATAAACTAGTTTAATAGAAAACATATCTTTCTGGATGTCCTAAATGTATAAGAATAATTTTCTAATTAAATGTGATAATAAAAATTAAAATAAAATAAAATAAATGTGAAAATAGATCTGCCAAAGCATATTGCAAAATATATTTATTGATAATACTATTAAAACATAAGTTTATGTTGTAATAAACATGAGTTGAAGTTGTAATAAATTTAAGAGTCTAAGTTGTAATAAATTCAAAAAGTAATAACAGTTTTGTTTTTAAGCATTCTATAGTAAAGAGTATTGGCTAATTCAACCTGAAACTCTCCTACTGAATAAAATTGTGAAGCTCATTAGATAATATGCAAAGCAGAACTCAGAATGTTAGATCATGCATTTGATATCCCTTTAATGTAAATTGGATGGTCACAGGAAAGTACTTTCATCTATACCATACGTCAAATATGGTATTTCCTTGAGGTCACATCAATCAAATCAGTCAAATCATATACCTCAATTAAAATTTTTTTTCAACTTTCGTATTACTTTTTCACACTTAATATTCAATTACAAATTTTTGATTATTTATTTTTATAATGTGGAGCCATTTTGTACTCCATAATATCTGGAATTTCCTAGTCAAATCATTTTAGGTGGTGTTGGGAATCACCTAAATTTGAAGGAAAGGCAGTATGCCTATGAACATCTATAAAACACTCTGGACCTCCACAGCGCACGCGCACGCACGCACGCACGCCCACACACACACTCTGAATAATGAGCTTGAGAATTCTTGTTGTAATACATCAGCAGTGAGATCAGGATCTTTTCTGCATTGTGACACTCACTGGAAGGTCTATAATAACTACTGAATAAAATACAGAGCTGGTTATTTGGTGTTAATAGGATTCTACTTTTGGGAAGCACTCGGAGAGATTTAGAATAGGCCACAAAGAAAGACAGATTGACACAAATTGAATTCAGCTACTAGTTACATATGAATTTATGGGAACAATAAAACAGGTTAAGCTATTTTTGACAGGTTTAGAGGATTGAAACCAGGGAGATCCAGGGCAAAGTCCATATAAAACACTAACTCAGAGGCTCAGCAATCACAAACAACAACAGAAAAATGGGAACTTACTAACGAAAATTGCAGTCTTTTGGGGTATTGCGCTTTTCTAAAAGACATATGAATATGGAGCTTCACAAACTGGCCTCACAGGAAAACTAACATTTTACATAAAGGAAACTCAACACACATTTTTACGTGAAGGAAACTGTATTTGTTTCCCTGTCATTTTTGTTCTTATTTAATTAACTGACTTCATTATTATATTTGATAATAAGTTTTAAAAAGATACACTTATGATTTTCCCATCATCTGAGCAAAACTACATCTTTTAATCTAAATTCTTATGGAAATTTTGGAATTAAGAACTACTAAAAAACGAAACACATTAGTTAAGGGCCTACTGCGCTCTTATCAGTTTGCATAACTTGTCTTAGGGAAAGAAGCAAAACTCACGAATTATCCTTAGTTTACAGATGCAGAAACTCAAGCTCAGAGGTTGAGTGACTCACGTAATTGCTTATTTTCAGAAACAGAATTCAAATCGTTTGGTCGGCTCACAAATCTCCTGGTTTTTCCACAGAATGAACGAAAAACTTTTTATGACTTAATTTTCTAAGTTGTTGACACAAAAGTAAAATTAGGGATATACAGTCATTGCTAAGAAAGTCAATTATTTTTAATGATCACAGACAAAGCCTTACAAAGGATTCCAGCCTTAGCCGTGAGGCTGACCTCATCCCGCTGAAGAGGGTAGGACGTTCACGGCGGCAGTTATGGAGCACCGATGCGATGATTTCTATGAATTTATCCCTCTCGCTTTCATTTGTGCTTTTTTCTAGACCAAATTTTCTAGCACTGGCACCGCAGTCCAGCCTTATAGTTGGCAATTTCTTTGTGATGTCAAGTTCTGGAGTCAAAATCACAGAACATACAACACCAGCAGACAGAATAAATTAGAGTCATTGCCCAGACTACACCCAATTCCAGAAAATCCATCTGAAGTGTTCTGTTGGTTAAGTTTACTTTCTACAGTACACAATTTGCAGAAACAACATGCTGAACCCTCTAAGCAGGTTTCATCATTCTCTATGGATTAGGAATTGGGAGTCAGGATGGGAGTAAATTTCCCAGAGTCCACACCGTCACTCCGTAATGTTGTTGGGGATTATAACCCAACGTGTCTCATTTTCAAGGGGATTTTCCGGTGCTCCGCGGTGGTTCCTAAAGGTCACTCTAAACATTAATCAGTTGTTTTACGTTGGAGCTCTTCAAGTGAACATGGAGAGCCTCTGTAGCGTCAGACCCATCTCCTGGCATTTTTCCAATGGCCAGGATGTTCTTTGGGCTGCGTGAAAGAATTAATCAATGCCCGTCTTCAAAGGCTTCAACATGGCTTGGTGATCTTATAAAATGCAGACCTCTGATAGCTATATTCATGCTCTATTATAAAATACAGACCTCTGATAGCTATATTCATGCTCTATTATTCAACAACTGACAGCCATATCCACATCTCTGCCTTGTTTTTTAAAGTAAGTTTCATGAAAAATACATTATTGAAATTCATGCAGCACCAAACATTTTTGTATTTTGTTTTCCATTTTTACTTACCATGCATTAAATAATGATATTCTCGTTATAGGAAAATAATGCAAGTAATGGAAATAGCCCATGATATGAGAAAACTACAAACATAAGATCACACCATATAAATTTTAGGTAACAAAAGTATTTCTGAAAAAGAAATTTGAATAGAATTTTGCCACAACAATTGCCATGTGTTAGTGATTGGTAAAATTGATATAAAAAATGTGCATACTGGTAAAAAAAATTATTCATTGCTAAGTTTCAATCAAAAATATTTTGACCTGGTCAGGGATGCTGAGACCTGTTAGTAAGTATTTTTAAAAAATACTTACTAGAGAAACAGATATTTGCAATTGCTAGTGGTTGCTATGACAAAAATATCTTGTAGCTCAATGGTGTGAAACTGAATTCTCCATCCACTGCTTTTCTGCACTAGGCTACTTGAGTTTTGGATGTGTCTTCCCTATCTGCTGCGTAAATTAAAATAATGTCTTTATTTTTAAGCCACATCATGGTAATATACACGGCATTTTCTTCCATAGTTAAGGCATTTAGAATCTCCTCTTCCTCTCCCCATTTATGCAAGCCATTGACCAACGTAACAGGTTGTTTCCATGACAGATTTCACAGACTCTGCCATTGAAGCCCTTTACTCCAGGGCATTGAGGAGACTCCTTGGGTCTGCTTGCAGCTAGTTTGGCTCAGAACAGCACGCTGCACTGAAGAAACTCTGGGATCAGTGATGCGAATGACTCCAATTTCTCAACCTCGCCCCCACTTGCCCACTCTTGCTCAGACCAAGATTTGTGACATTCTATCCAAGGAGCTGTTAGGAGACATGAGGGAAGTGGAGGCCTTGAAAAGCACTTGAGAAATCTTTCTGTCTCTGTTTTACCTTTCCCGCGATTCCAGGAATATACCCGGGTTATCTAGGTGGAGGACAGAGCCAGTTTCTCCACTCTCCCAGTTCTGACCCCTCTAGACTGGCTCCCAGCCAGACCCTGAGGTGCAGAGGGGCAGATGGGAGCACAGACCCACCTGCTGCTCACCAAAGGAGCTCGAGCCTCTCGCCAGCCCAGCCCCGCACTGGCCCATGCAGCCGCCCCCAGGCCGTGAGCTGAGACCAGCATGCACTTTACCATGCTGCTGCTGCTTTTAGACTGTTGTGAAGAATTACTGTGTGAAGAACTGATGCTCAGCAAACTCTGCAGTTTTATGACCATGCACAAGACCAACGTATTTTTTTTCTAATTGTGAATAGTGATCAATTGAATGCATAGAAATGCTTCCTGCAAAAGTTAAAAAGATTGGAATTTAAAAGGAATAGAAGTAGCATAGTTAATAAAGTGCTGCTTTTTAAAATGAGTGTGTGTGCACCTGTGTAAGTGTGTCATTTGCCTTGCTAGTTAAAATGAGCTTCCCATGGTGGGTCACGGTCAGAAAGTTGAAAACAAGCAGGTGAACCAGCTGAACACTGCGGATGGACTCTGTTGACCGGGTTACATGTGGGGAATGCAGATGCTTTGTGGGGTGACAGGAAAACACGGGGAGATGGAGACGCAGGGGAGCAAGTGAATTGATTACCCCTGGAGCTGAGATCACAGGCTCGGCCATCCGAGTCAATGGGACCATCTCTGAGCACGAAGGACAGCAAAACCTTCAGGAATAATGATTCTATAAATTCAAAGCTACATAGTATATGGGTTTTTCTAATCAGAAAAGACATCTAGGAAATTGGAATGAAAGTGCTCATAAAATGGCCTTACTTTTTTTTGACAAGTAAATCTAAGGTCGGTCTATCGATAGAAAATAATTAAAAGACCAGTGACACCCGAGAGTGACACCCGAGTGAGTGTCTCATGTTTTCAGGATCTGCATTCAGAATTAGTTTGGATTCTAGCACACAAAACATATGTTCACATAACTAAGGAGGGGCAGGTGACTATGAGTAATTGGCTTAAGCTACTTCATAGACTGTAAACAAAACATCAGATGCAGAACAGTCGGCTTCTACAGTAAATGGAGATCAGAAATGTGCACATCGGTGATCACCCTCAGGCAGTTCTCCAAGCCACTGGCCTGAGCTGGGCCAGTTCCTCCCCAACCTGTGACCTCAGGGCCCTCACTGCCCTCGTGCCTGTCAGTGGGGTTCCTTGTCCCTGGTCAGCAGTATCAAGATCTGAGGAAATGAGAAGGAACTGGTGATCATAGTCATATAATTAAGTACATTAAACCAAATAAATAGAGCTCAAATCATAATAAAAAGAAAACTGATGGGAGAGGCAAAGGTGGCTTGACACGTTGGACAGGGCAATACGATGATAATGACTTACATTAACGTAGTGCTTGCGAGGTTACAGAACATGTGCATGTGAAGTAAACAGACGGAAACACGCAGCTGTGTGGAGTAACGTGGCGTATATTTCTTCTACATGTGGTTTTGCTACTCTCATTTTACAAGCGAGCTAAGTACAGCTGAGATAATTGTATTGACTTGAGCGCAGATTAACTAAAAAGCTGGGATTCCCAGCGAGAGTCTCTTCAGTAGTCAACACAGTGGCGGCCACTGCTGCGCAAGTCTCTACACGCCCATCCGTTACTAGATGGTTTTCCTTCCAAAGGAACTGGAGACTGATGGATAAACTCTCAGTTCTAGGCATGTCTTTTCTGTCAGGCTAACACAACAACAACAAACGGCAACACATGACCACTTCCGCCTTGACACATGCTGCCAGTGCAAATGGTCTTGTCGAAAAGGAAAGAAAATATTCATGAAAGCCTGTTCTTAATAATTGGAAAATGTTAGGCGCATATACACTTAAAACATCCATATGATTCTTAATCATATAAAATGATTAAAACAACTACCTCTGATTAGGTTGTTAGCTTTGAGACTTGGCCTTTGACGGCCGTGTAAAGCTTTCATTTATGCAAAGACTCATTTATCCTGCGTTTCAAAACTCAGACTCCTCACTAGTGTTAACCTGATATATCAATAATCTCTTCCTTCATGAGGGTGTGTAACGAACAGCCAGGAATCTTCAGTGCCAAACAATGTCAAGCATGAATTGTGCTTGCGTCCAGGGACAGCAGCTGGGGGAGCCCTGCTGAAAGTGTCCAGTTCCCTCACTGGCTTGAGGGTCTGCTGGCTGTGGACAGACTGGGCAGGACATTCCCTAGGAGACCAGGTTGGGAGGGGGTGCAGGGATGCTGGCACCTCTCATTCTCCAAGGCTGGGCATTTCCCGTAAAGACGGCAGCACAGTGCAAGAAGAGAGCAAGCAAAATACCACCACCCTCAGCTTGGACGGGCTCACTGCTGTTTATACCATATTCATCATCCAACAACAGACAGGGCAAGCCAGTTTCAAAGAACTGGGAAATAGAACCTACATCCTCAGAGGAAACACCGAGTTATTTGGCACTGTGGTTACAAGCTGGGGTGAGAAACAGGGCCTTCAATTCAGCGACCCACCCCTTTGGTCTCGGATCAGGAAGAACATTCTGCCTTCATCGTGACCCATGGAGATCTGAACATGGGTCCTGACGTTCCCTTTGAGCATAAAAGTTTTAAAAATGGAAATAAATTTGTGAAGGTTAAACTCTACTAGCTTTCCAAATTTAACAGTTAAAATGGTCCACTTGGTCTATTTTTCTGCTTATGAAAACTATACACACTCATTATAAAATGGTTGGAAAAATGTTTCGTTTCTGAAGATCCTAAATGTTACGGTTAAGAATATAAACAAAAGATACTCTAAAAATGTTCTATGCGTGATGAAAAAGTAATCTAAAAATTTTAAGTTGCATGGTACATTAAAGTTAATATTTAAAAGAGAAATATTATTTGCCTAAATTCTGACAAATATTCCTTAAAATATACAAATACACCATCTGACAACTCATTTGCGATAATACGTCTGAATGTACATATATATATACACTACAGTTAAAGATTCTATGGGGAAATCAGATCATGGAATTATGTGGGAAGTTAAAAGTGCTTCCTACCATCGACCACAAGAACACGCCGTTCTCTGATAGAGATCACAATCATGTAATTTAGTAATACACTGGGCAGTTCTGGGTTTTATAATTTACTGATGAAAAGGAAGAGTGTCTTCTCTATGGAACCAGAAAAATAACCTGATACTATTCTTGGCTTAGCTTTTTAAATAGGTAGAAGCATTTTTAGAAAGGTAGCGTGAGATTAATACATTCCTAATATAGAACAAGCAACAGAACATTATGCAGATTTTTGCCTTTGTTGTTGCCATTATTTCTTCAATTTCGATAATGCCACATTTAATGCCATGTGCATAATGATTATAATACTGGCCCTGATAATGCCTGGTGATTCTCAAGGATTTTTTTAACCCATTTTGATGCTTTCCTATTTATTTCTTCTTCTTTATTGGAGGAGGACGGCAAGCATGGGAAGCACATTTGCAAATGGTACCTTGAAAAGTGAAATGAAATGCCCCTGAGCTTTCCGTGGCCCATTCTGCAATGTATTCTAAACTTCATCATTAAAATGTATATATATTTTTATTTTCTACCTATCCAGTTATAGCCTAATTGAAGAAGAAAATGGTTAAAATCTGATTGTTAACTAAGTTTACAGAAAATAAATGAACTGATTTCTTTGGACAGAAAAAGAAACATCTTCAGTGGACAGACTTTGGGTGAATGGAAATTAGTCCTGATATATTTTGAAATAGCTCTTTATTTTCCATTTATTTATAACGCAGCTTGCATTCGCTGGCAGGAAGGTGGATGGGGATGCCGTGCGTGCATGGCGCACTGTAGATCTAATAGTGAGTGTGCTGTGCAGTGCTGGGAAACCTCTTGGGACAGAGCTGGCAAACAGGGAACGTGTTACACACATTGACTGTGGTGATACATTCTGGTGTAAATACATGTTGGAGACTATTTTTAATACATAGATTAAGACTCAGGTTTTCAGGTTAATATTGTATTTGTTACGTTCTTCACCATGGGTTTTATCGCTACAAAATGATGTTGTTCTTTTTATAATTTTGGAGGCCACAGGTTTGAATTGAAAGCCTTGGTTGGTAGCTGGGATGGACTAGCTGCTTCAACAGTGTGAATCCTCAAGCTTCCCTTGCTATGTTGCTGGCCAGGTGACCTTGTGGTCCCTTAAATTAAACCTTTGCAGTCTTCTTCTTGCTTTTGAATTTGGCCCCATATAATGGCTTGCTTTGCCAACACGACCCAGCAGAGTGGAGATGTCCTCATTCCCGGTCTGAGCCTCTGGAGGCTGCCTGGTTGCCTTAGGATCTGCCATGTCCCAGGAGCCCCGGGAGGCCTGCTGGAGCAGAAGAGATGAGAATGGAGCACAACGTGGCTGCCCATCTTTAAGGTCGGTCCAGGTCAAGAGCAAGCCCAACCTAGACATATGAATGAGCCCAGCCCAGACCAGAAGGACCCCCCAACCTTGCCAGTCACTGACCCTCCAATTCATGCACTAAGTAAATGCTTATAAGGCCACTGAATCTTGGGATCCTTTGCAGTGAAGCACCGTCAAGGCAAATATGAAACTGAAACTAACTCAGTAGCACAATCAAGAGTGAATATATTTATAACCGCCAGTGGTGCTGATATAAAATGTTATTAGCATTGTTTAGTTAAGGACATAGGAATGAAACATACTAGTATATAAGAAACATGCGTAGTGCTTTATGCAGATAAGTTAAAAAACAGATCACTTTGGGAGGCTGAGGAGGGCAGATCACCTGAGATCGGAAGTTTGAGACCAGCCTGGCAAGCATGATGAAACCCCAGCCCTACTAAAAATACAAAAATTAGCCAGGTGTGGTCACAGGTGCCTGTAATCCCAGCTACATGAGAGGCTAAGGCAGGAGAATGGCTTGAACCTGGGAGGCAGAGGTTGCAGTGAACCAAGATGGTGCCACTGCACTCCAGCCTGGGGGACAGAGCAAGATTCTGTAAAAAACAAAAACAAAAACAAAAAACAGGCATGTCTAGACAGGTTCCATAAGCATTCAGGAAGTCAAACCTGACTTTCCGTGTGTGATTAGGAAAAAGGATTTAACACATGACTAAGCGGGAGGATGTGCACGGGAAGGGGCTTGTGAGGCACATTCAATTGCTTTATTCTCCTTTGCTATGTCAGAGTATCACATTCTCAGGAGAAAAGCTGCAAGTGCCCTTTCTGGAATGCATATGAGATCTGCTTCGGCAAGGCTCAAGAATGAAAAGAGAAGAAGAAGAAAAAATATCATAGACAATTTTTCTAAAATTTTGCATAGTTCTTTTATTCATTCCAAGAAGGGAAAAGAAAGAAAAAAGAAAAAGAGCAAAAGGCTAATGTCTTCTTAGCCCTGCATTTTCCGCTTGATGGATAAACCAAATTTTCTCTTTGAGTTAATTCTGCAAAATGTTAACTCAATAACACCGCGACCTGATTTAGATAAGACTAATCATTCAAGAAAAGTCCAGCGGACTGACCATTTCTCCTAGTGAATCTTGCATGATTTGAATTCCAATCTTTTAGAAACCCCATTCTGAAGTAGAATGTATGCTTCTTGATGAACCAGCCAGTGAGTGAGATTCACTTTTTTTTTAGACTAGGGAAGAATTTCTTACCTATAAGTGCCATTTGCTGACAGGCGACATTAGCTAAGATAAACATTGTCTGACCAGCTGTACTACAGACAAACCAGTGAAATGTTTTATTTATTTAGTAGACATTTAGAGTCCATATGATTTCCTTTTGCCCGTGTAAGTGTAAATCTTAGAGAAGAGGATACAACGATGTGCTGGTCAAGTTGCTGTCTGCAGGTGAGCTCCGCTGAGCCTGCATAACCCTAATTATAAGACAAGCCTTTGACACCAACAGGAAGTGGAGGACCCAGGATCTGCCCTTGTGCAACGTTTCAGCACCACATGGGAGCAGACTCACTTTTTCCAATTATAAATTAAGTAAGTATATTTTAATTAAAGTCTCACACCTGACATTAAGGCAATTGTCATATTTTATTAATGTTTCTGGAGTTATAACCCTTCATTCATTGAGAAACTCAGATGTGTGTATGTCAAATAAATCCCATTTCATATGGGGAACAAAAAAAGGATAACACTCTGGCCATTGCAGGAACCAAGACAACGAAATGTTAAAATGATATATTTGGCCGGGCGCAGTGGCTCAAGCCTGTAATCCCAGCACTTTGGGAGGCCGAGGCAGGTGGATCACGAGGTCAAGAGATTGAGACCATCCTGGTCAACATGGTGAAACCCTGTCTCTACTAAAAATACAAAAGAATTAGCTGGGCATGGTGGCACATGCCTGTAATCCCAGCTACTCAGGAGGCTGAGGCAGGAGAATTGGCTGAACCCAGGAGGCGGAGGTTGCGGTGAGCCGAGATCGCGCCATTGCACTCCAGCCTGGGTAACAAGAGCGAAACTCCTTCTCAAAAAAAAAAAAAAAGATATATTTACAGGATTTGGTTTTGTTTTTGAAATGGAGGCTCATTCTGTTGCCCAGGCTGGAGTGAAGTGATAAATTGTCAGCTCACTACAACCTCAACCTCCCAGATTCTCCACCCATATCATTCTCTGAGGAAATGCTACACACTCCAAATGTCTACTAGATAAATAAAATATTTCACTGGTTTGTTCTGTAACAGAGCTGGTCAGACAACATTTATTGTCTTTAATTCATGCTTATCTTAATTAATGTTGTCTGTCAGCAAATGGCATTTATACTTAAGAAATTCTTCCCTAGCCTAAAAAAAAAGGTGATTCTCTACCCTCAGCCTCCTGAGTAGCTGGGACTACAGGTTGTGTGCCACCATACCTGGCTATTTTTTTTGTATTTTTAATAGAGACAGGGTTCCACCATGTTGGCCAGGCTGGTCTTGAACTCCTGACCTCAAGTGATTTGCCCAACTTGGCCTCCCAAAGTACTGGGATTACAGTCTTGAGCAATCATCACCAGTCAATTACAGAATTTTTATAATTGATACCCTGATGGAAAATGACCTATTTAATCTGGTATTTATGGTGTTGGTATTGAGGTTCATGCCTCAAGAAAGGAAGTCTGAAAATGCGAAAATTCATGGAGGAGTTGGCTCATCTTTCACCGCCTGATTCCATTTTTCCTAAGCGGCAGCTAAAGCAACAGTGCCCAACTCCTGGGCCTTCCTTTTCCCATTTGCCCAGAAACAGTCTGGATTCTTGAGGACCAAATCCTTCATTTTGGTGATGAGCTCCTCAGCGATCTCCTGGGCACTGAAGCAGACAAATGCATAATCCCTGAACCAATTTCATGGTATAGTCTCTTCCAGGGCAGTCTTCTCCAGGGTAGAAAATGTATCACAAAATGCCTTGAAGTCAATGCATTCATTTACAAATAAGTTTACAAATGAAGGCAACTTTAATTCCAACACTTTCCCCAGAAGGAGTCTCGCTCTTACATTGTCTATACTGACACTGATTTTGCAAGAAATATTTAATTAAAATTTAACAAAAACCATTTGATTTCTGTCTTTCACATTGCTAGTTAAAATAATCACTTAAAAACCTGGATCAAAGAAAATGTACATTTCGGATAAAGGCAAAGTTTAGAGACACATGTTTAATGACACAAACCATCGTATGATTTAACTCAATTCAGAAAAAGTGAAGTCTTTTTTTTTTTGTCTTAGACAAACTATTCCTAAAGTTAATATAAAAAAAGGAAAATGTGAAAAAGTTTCTGACAAATAAAAATAACGAAAACATTTTAACTGCATGGTAGGGAAAAACATGTAATAAAGAGACTGGGATTAAAAGAGTTTGGTATTAGAGGCTGAATAGATGCACAAATAGAGTCCACAAATAGACACAAATGTGCTATGAGGTGAAACTGCATTAGGCGGAAAACAGACTGATCATTCACACACTGGCATGTCTACAGTTGCCATTGTAGGGTATTATCTCACTAAATAAAGCTAGGACATTATCTCGTACTTTTGGTAAACAATTTCCAGATGAGTAAAAGATTAAAAATGAAATTAAAGCAAGAAAATAGTATGTAAAATGTGGGTTTATTTTAAATAAAGACAAACCCCAGACGTTACACATTAAAGGCACACAACAATATGTGTAATGTGCAACTCTTTAAACATGATGATTTAATATGCAGATATGCTTCTGTGTTCATAAAATAATCCTGGAAAGGCCTGTGAGAGCTGGATCAGTTGTCCCTTTGGCGGATAGAATGGGGTGAAGGACAAGTGACATTAGAAAGTATAAATTCACTACGTGATACTTTTGTGTGACTTAGGTGTTTAATCGTGTGTATATACTGTGTTAAAAAGTAAATAAAAGACAATTAGCACATTTCAAAAGGAGACTTTGTTTCCTATAGGGCATGGAAGGAACTTAGAAGTGGTCACTCCCTTCGTCACAACAAGAAGAAAGCTGAACTGAAAAGTCAACAACTCTTCTTAGGTCTTGTAGAAAAATGAAATCAAAGGGTAAATGCCTCCCCCGACCGTGGAGAGACAAGCAGGTGCGTAAAGACAGCTGCAACTTACCGAGGTAAAATCCTCCCTGGGAACCGCAGCTCTGCAGGGAGACCTAAACTGCAGTCGGTGCGTTTCTGGGGACTCTGAGTGGACAAGTCAGATGGATAAAATCTCGAGGGGACGCTGTATTGGGGTGGAGATCCCATACTTTTGCCAGTTTTTACCTCCGGAAGCTCAACCAGGTTCTGGCAGTGAAAACCGGAGAAAAATTCTGGGAGAAAAAGAAACCGTTTTGAAACATGCCACGGTACTCTCTTTTTCTTAATTAATTTGCTCTCAGGAGAAACTCTTAAATCAAGCCTAACCTCATGGAGTATTAACAGAGCCTACCTGACCTGGGAGAAGGTAATTAAATACCCAGCACCAGCCCACTGTAGGCAACCTGTCCCGGCTAAGGAGGGAAAAACCGAAACCTTGACAAACACTTGCGAAGGTCACGGGCTCACGAGAGACCGAGACCTACTCATATGCCAGTCGAAAGCTTCCTCTCCGCCCACACCCTACCACCTCATCAGTGGGGGCCTCTCCTTCTATGACTACCCCCCCATCTTTTTTTCTATATCACTCATGTATTGGCCAAAGTCAATGCTATGTTCATCTAAGCTGGGGGCACTAGGACGTTTGTCCAACTTCACATTTATGACTTGGCCGAAGGTTTCCCAGCCCTTTTCTATATTCTAGTATGAAGAGCGAACACTTCGGTTAGATTCAGGATTGTCTGAACATAAAATGATTCACAGGCAAGGCTACAAGCTTCCCATCTCATCACATGATTGGCCACAGTTTCTGATTGTCCCATTTTACTGATGCCAAAGTTAAATCAGCGTGCTCAGCCTCACGCTCCCAGCAGGAAATTTCACACCAAAATTCTGCTTAATGGTCTTACCAGTTATCGGGGATAGTTTCTTTTAAAAAACATTTCATCGGGGATTGTAAAATTGTGATGTTCTAATGCTGTTGGTCCTTCTGTAATTAATTGGAATTTGTCTATAGTGAAGGATTTCGTTTCCCGCCAACGATAGAGCTCAGAGCAGGCGGGATACCTACTACCTTTTCTCTCTGTTTGTCAACTGCAAGAATAACGATTCGGTACCCTTGCACCCAACACATCTTATACCTCATATAAACTAGAACTGCTTGTGCAAAATTATATTATGTTTTTATTTTATAATCAATTTTAAGTATTTTTTAATACTTCTGTCTTCTACCTACTGGATTTCATTTTCATATTAATGTGTATATTAAGATTTTTCTATGTGATTATACTTTATTAAGAGCCAGCTTTTTAAGTTACATATCTTCTTACAACTTTACAATTTTTAAATATATTAACTATTCGTTTCAAAAATTTTATTTTCCTGTTTTCTTTATGCATCTTTTACATAAACCTTTTAATTTTAGAACAATTTTTAAGAAAACAAGCAGAATGGATTCCTATATACCCTACCTTCTGTTTCCTTACATTAGCATGATAATTATTTACATTAGTATGGCATTTTTGATATGAATAATAAATCAGTATTGACACGTTATTGTTAACGAAAGTGCTGACTGTATTGAGATTACTTTATTGCACAATTAATGGCCTTTTGATACTCTGGAATCCTGTCTATATCTGTGATGCAACCTTAGGCTCACCTTGTCTGAGGCAGCTTCTCAGACTTGTCTCTGATGACCTTGTCATATTTGAGGAGGACCGTTCAGGTGTTTAGTACAGTGTCCCTCACCTGGTATTAGTGTGATGATTTTATGACTAGATTGCGGTTGTGTGTTTTGGAGAGAAAAACCAGTGAGTCAAAATACCCTTTGCTTTTGTGTGTGTGTGTGTGTGTGTGTGTGTGTATGTGTGTGTGTGTAACATTACATCAACAGAACAGACTACAAATACTGTGCTTTGCCTGTTTTTTTTTTTTTTTTTTTTTTGGTTGTTGCTCTTGTTTTGAGAAGGTCCTTGTTTTCTGGCAATTCAAGATACTCTGGAATTATCTTACATTTTTTCGACTTCAGTCCTAGAGTCAGCCATTCCTTGAAGGAGTCCTGGTTCATTTCATAGGAGAATGGTCTTAGAAACCAAAATGGGTGTTAAGTATGTTTGCTGCTACTGGGGTATTGTTAAGAATGGGTACTTTGTTTTTTATTTAACATATTTTTGAACTTAAGAAATATGCATTGAGGTGATGGCTTAGATTGTTTTTGTTGCATAAAAATATCTGAAGCTAGAAAATAGTTCCTGTTTCTGTGTAACAACTTATCGTAACCTTATGGCTTACAACAGCACACATTTATCGCCTTATTATTTTGGAGCTCAGAAGTCCTAAGTGGGTATCACAGGGATGAAATGAGAGTATCAGCAAGGCTGTTCACCCTGCAGGTGATAGGCAAGAATCTGCTGACATGCCTTCTGCAGGTTCTGTTAGGTTAGTGCAGAAGTAATTGTGCTCCTTGATGCATTAAAATGGCAAGAACTGCATTTACTTTTGTACCAGCCGAACAAAAGTCACCGGCATTCCTGGACTCGAATCTCCTTCTCAGATCTTCAAAGCCAGCCATGTCGGCTCCAGTCCTCAAGACGCCACCTCTCTGGTTCTGTCCTTTGATTTTCTCTTCCATTTTAAGGACTCTGTTCCTGACATTGGGCCACCTGGATGATACAGAACAGTTTCCCCTTCTTACAGTCAGAGGCTTAGCAAACAATGCCATCTGCAACCTGAATTTCTGTTTGACGTGTTTCCTAACATAGGGGTGGGTTTTAGGAATTCTTTCGATAAACGTATTTTTGGTAGCCATAACATGCCTGCCATAACTATATTGGGCGTATATTGATATATAGAGTCTTTTCATTATTTTAAAAATACCTCGATATTATTGTTCTGATTTCTTTGACCAAACAATCATTTTGGATCTTTTTAAAAACTTGCTTGTATTTATTTAAAAAACTCTCTTATTAAAGAGTTGCAATTAATTTCCAGATTTATTAAAATGTGATCAGCAAAAATTGATTTTTTAGTTTGTGAAAATCTGGATAGGTTTTATTAGAGCCTAGTATAGAATAAATCATTAATGGTTGCTTTAAACATACTTTCTACCTAGGAACAACTTTTAATAGCTTTTAACATATTTTTATTGTTTAATCATATTACCCCTGTTTCGTCTGCATGATGATTATTTCTGTAGATATCCAGGGAACTCACATGAAACTTAGGATGAGCTCAAAATAACTGGACAGTGCTGTGCCAGGAGAAAGACAGATGCATCAGTGAGCTCCTCCACTGCTAAAAACTCAATCCCTGATTTTAGGCTTGTGGATTGCGACAAAATGCAGTTATGTTATTATATTAACAAATTCATACAAGTTTTGGCATTACCTTTAAATAGTATGTCTTAGGTGATGAATTTGATAGTAAACAGAGAAAGGACTGACTTGAAACAAATTAGGTAGTTCAGGGAGAGCACAGCATCTCCCAGCCAGGAGAGAAATAACCTGGGAATCCGGAGAAGTCGTGGAACCCAGAGCTTGCACAGCACTGCATTGAGGAGGAGCGTTCTGCTGAGAGAGAGCGACTTACATCTCAGCTGAGTGCCCATCACACATGCATGTGAGAAAATACCAGACTCCAGAGAAAGAACTCGGGAGACCAAGGCAGACTTGCTCTTCACTCGTAATAACACCGTTAGCCTCTTAAACCCTGGTTTCCTCAAAAATATTTAATAGAAATCGCAGGTAAGAAATGATGCCTAACTCATATAGCCAAGATGTTAAGAATGAATAATAATTCCTTAAGAAATTTAATCTTTGAGATGATTATTATGTTCATACATGGTATTAACAAGCTCTGGTTGGCCTTTCACTTCCATCAGAAGTTAGCCTTTCTTTGCAATATGTTACTGTCAATTTAAAAAGAAATAGCCAAAGGTGGCTTTTATCTCAGCAAATTAATAAACGTACATAATTTCTTTCTTTGAGAGTAATATTTTGTGCAGTGTTATTGGTACTTATGAAATCACAAACTACTTCTCTAAGTTTCCATTTTATTTAAAATGTCATAATTATCTATTTCTGTTCATCTATAAATTTGTGAGGGAAGAAAGCCAAAAACTTCTATGGAATATTATTTTCCTCAAGCTTCAAACAAAATCTCTACAAGAAAAAATAATAAAAGGCATTGCATCCACCACAATATTAGTGTACTTAAGAGGCAACCCTGCCAATAAACATTAGCTGGTTAAGTAAACACACTAAACAGCCGCATTTCTGTCATTTCAAAGACATATTGAACAGCATTGCCCTTTAGGGGTTATAGAGAATAGAACCGAGCTACTAAAAATGGAAATTTATTCTTCAGCATATTGCTGCTTAAATGGGGAATATTCTGATGTCTCTAAGGCTTTTCTGGATAATTTTATCAGTTTATGACCCTAATACTTCAAGGCCACAGAATAGCTTTCTCTTTTTTCCTTCTTTAGAGTAAGTTAGAGAATGTCGTCTTTCCTATGATTACCACATCTTTATGTCATGCATCTTGTGGTCCCTTGATCTAATAAAAATCATGTCACATTATCTAGTAGTGATTCCTATTATTTGGCCGCATCTACTAACTAATACATACTGAAGCAATGTAAAAATAAAGTTCAGTAATAAAGTCACCATAAATTGTTATGCAATTTTCTTTACTGACATTTTTTTAATATGAGCATATTGATAAAGGATGTTTTGGTACTTCTCCAGCCTCTTGTGTATTAAATGGCTGGCACAGTGTTTGATGAAAGGCGCCCAGGGCAATGAAAGTGAGATTGCTACAACAGAAACACATTCACGACAAAATACGAAGAGGCGGCGCTCACACCAGAGGCAGCTATACTGAGCCCTGTTAGTTTTCTTTATCCTTAGGATGAAACATTTATTTAGGTCAAGAGAAGCATATGATTTCATGTTTACCATTTAATGATTTAAAAATTGATTATAACTCTTAAATTTCTTTTACACCTACACATTTATTCAAATGACTTTTTGTTTTGGAGCCTTTCTGAATGTCATAGAGGTTCTGTTTTGTTTAGCAAGCATGTCTGATATTCTTTTATGTTTTTAAAATTATAATGAAAATACACTATGTCTAGTTTGATCTTCTTACTATTTAGTTACAAATAATGGTATTTGTAGCATTAATTATCATGCCTTCAATGACTGCATTACTAATCACACCCAGCGAGTCATAGGTTTTGTAGCGATGAGAACTCAAAATTCTGTGTGCAGATTCTAGGAAAAGTAACTTTAAGAAGTCTGGAGAAGTACTAGTCTCCATTTAACCAGACGTAATTTTTAAAAAACTTACCATACATGTCATGCTTTTAGCTGATTTCTGAAGGTGCAAGTGAATTCTCGTTATGTAAAGTTTAAGAACTCCTAGTTCACAAGAAGACCTAGAAAATTATTCCTGAGCAAAGACAGGCGATGTGAGCACCATAGACAAAGAACATTCCCTTCAGAGCAAACTGAGAAGGCTGTTACTCATATACAATTGTCATAGAGATATGCAAAATATTAATAAATCTTCTCATATGTAATTAGCTCAATCCCATCTGACTGGCTTCTCCTTGTTTCTCTCTCAGCCCTGGACGACCATAGCTATCAAATAAGCAAATCGTGTTCCTGCCCCATTTCTCTGGATGAAATGGCCTAATGAAGGCAAGCATGGAGGCCCTTCTGGAAGGACAAGTGGCTTCACAGGGGTGATCTACTTGAGGGGCAGTGTGCCCCCCTGGGAGGCGGTCAGTGAATCTGACCTCGTTGGCATTGAGCCCCACTAATGGTCTCTAAGATGCTCTCAGGAAGAATAGCACACGTTCCTGACTATTCAGGCAGAAGGAAAGAGAGGGCACCGGTCGGGATGCAATGATGTCACCCCAGAGAACTATGGTCATGGGCTTGCCGGTTAGACTTTGTGAATGAAATGGTGTTTGTAAAGTAGTGGTGAAATTCTGGATATGTTTCCAAGGTAAAGACCATGGCTTTTGCTGAAAGAGAGATTGGATGCAGTATTATATACGATAAAATAAACACATCAAAGACGATGCTGGATTTGGGTCCTGATGTATTTTTTATAATTGAGAATTAAACATTCTGAAGTTCTCTGGGGAGAGACGTGCTAATCTGTTGCTTATTTTAACGGCTGCATCTCACTGATGATGGCTTCGTTTACGTGGTGCCTCTCCAGCTCCTATTTGTTTGTTTTCAATCTGTGCTCATCCAGGCCACCTAAATCGAAGAGTCTCCTCCAGAGGTAAGGAGCGATTCCTGATGTGATAAACCAAGGGTGGTCATGAATTGAGACAATGGCCATCCGTGTGCCAAACGTCTACAGGTGCCCATCCCAGCGCCCTCTCCATTCTCTCACCAGGGGAATTGCCATGGCAACCTGCTTTTTACCTTTGTCACCTAGCAACGCCTCATCCCAGCTTCCTGACTGCGTCTTGGATTCTGTGCCCAGGGTGTCTTGGACACAGGCTTGGTGCACATCCATCCCGGATGTGGAATGCTCATCCATGCTCTACTTGAAAGGGTGTGAGATACAATATCTCATGAAGAAAACCTTGACCCTTGGGAGCAGGATCCACTGGATGAATTCATTTCTCTTCCATCCTTTGGGCAGAAGATTTTGATCCACGATTTATTGGCACCTTAATGGGCCCTAGATGATTGGCACTCAGATTCTGATGGTGGCGACCATTTCAATAACATGATTTACCTAGTATTTCCTGTTTCTAGAATTTTTTTCTTAAATTATACCACTTGGATGAAAACCTTTGTGATACCCCTGCTTTTTGGAAGGTACTTCAGCTAAAAGAGTTCAACTCAAGGTTCCTAGATGTAATGTGGGAATGTCTGACTCAGCTCTTCCAGGCATGCTCAAAGACCTAGTCTGCTGATCATATCGATTCTATCGGCATTGGCTTTCAGTGAAGCTCCACCTGTTGGGTTTGGTTGCTATTTTGTGCCCTCCACCCTTGTTTTGGTCATTAGCTTCCTTATTCTTTTTTGTAGGTAGAGATTTTGGGGGATTACATTTCTAATGAGTGTTAGCAATATATTGATAAAGTGTGTTTTATTCATAATTAATTAGTGTTACAATGGGACTATCTTCTAAATCATCTAGTTCACCATGCTAGTTGTGTGTCTTTAGTGAGTGATTAAATCTTTGTGCTTTAATTTACTCAACTGTGAAATAAATGTATTAATTACATTCACTTTCCATTACTAGTTTGGGAATTAATTGTGTTTGTATATGTAAAGTTCTTAAACAGTGCTTGACACAGAGTAAGAAAAAAGTATTAGCTCTCCTTTACTGTCATTCTTGGTATTGTTAAGTATTCATGGAATGAATGATAGATATGGAGTAGACTTCACACTTGCAGTGATCAAAGATTTTCAGTGGAAGTGTTGTTAAGAAGTTCAATAACAGCAGGAAAAAAAGGGAATGGTAAAACATGTGTCAAAAGGTATAAGTAATGTCATACAAAATGCTTCTCTTTTAAATATACGTAAAAATAATTACAGTCACTGACAGAATTTAAGTAAGGCAATCTAAAAATTAAAACAAAAAGTAGAAGGTGCAATTGAAAGCAAACTGTATTATTTAAAGATGCTTGGCAGTTCTTGCAAACATTTGATCTGGTATACATTAGGCTATCAAATAATCTCTTTAAAAACTTTTATTTTAAGTTCAGAGGCACATGTGCAGGTTTGTTATATAGGTAAACGTGCGTCAGTGGCTCTGTCGTTCAGATTATTTCACCATCCAGGTATTAAGCCTAAGACCCGTTAGTTGTTTTTCCCGGTCCTCTTCCTCCTTCTGCCTTCCACCCTCCAAGAGGCCACAGTGTGTGTGAAGCTGTGCTAAACACTAGTTCTGTAAGTTTCCTGGGAGAACTTTCTCTGGGGAAGACGTCTAAGCTTTCCTTTGGTAAGAACGGTGACAGCGGCTCCTGGAGGCAAGGGTCTTAGTCCAGCCCATGGTGTAACTCCAAAACTAAGAGCAGCCCTTGGCCCAGAGCAAATGTGCACCGAAGATGTTAAATCGGTGAGCACACCAGCGAGGAAATCCCATGAATTTATGAGTGCATTGGTTTATTGGAACCAGTGAGTGCTGTGGTAATCTACCAGTGTTTTGATGTTCGGTCTCCTGAGGAACCCCCCACACTTTCTCTCACTCTCTCTGTTTCTCTCTCTGACTTTCTCCCTGCCTCTCTCTCTGCCCCACCTTTATCTTTGTCCCTGTCTCTCTCTTCCTCTCTGTCTCCCTCTCTCCCTCTCTGTCTCTTCATTTCTGTGTTTCTCTGTCTGTCTTTCTCTCTTTCTCTGTTTTAGTCTGTCTCTCTTTCTCTGCTTCTGTCTGTCTCTCTTTCTCTTCATCTGCGTTTGTGAGTCACCCCATTACCATGCAGCAGACATCACTCCCTTCAACTTCATTCTATCTGGTCACTTGAGAAAGTCTCAGCACAATTCTGAGCCATCTGATCAAAGGATGTGAGCTAGTTCATCAAATTACTTCTAATTTTATTCAATCTTGCTTCCCACGGACTGAGGGCCACTTCAGACAGAAACCTGAGTTGCCACTGGATATTTAATTTCTTCCTGTCTGCTGGTTGTGAATTATAGTGTTTGGTTTATTTCAAATCAAACCCAAAATGTTGTTCCACGGACTGAATTCAAGATTTTTACATTTCCATGTAACATAAAACTCTGATCAAATATTGTTAGTAAAAATATACGTTAGGTTTTTTTGTTTAATTGTGCAGTCAAAATAAGTTTTCTGATGATTTTATGTGCAACAACTTGTTTGCTACTTGCAGACTCTGCCTGTGTTTGGGCATGACAGGAATAGAGATGGCCGCACGCCACGGAAGAGCCAGGAGAGGCAGCCTCAGCCTTAGCGTTTTCCACACAGAGGGCACATCCATAATCAAAATCCCCTGCAGTCGTAATGGATTCATTCTTATCAAATTTGTAGATAAACTTTATGACCACAACTTTCTGCTTATCTCTTCCATTGTAATTCTTTGTGCTGTATTTATGAGTGACATTTGAATAGCTAAGGATTTTCTTTGAAATTATTTTTCCATTAAGATCAGCAATCACTTGCAAAGTGAATTCATTAAAACTTATTTTGAAAGAGAGTGGTTATATTAATGCAAAAATACTGACAAGAGTAGAGTGTGATTGAACCTGAGTGCGTCTAGATTCCTTTGGAGAATTTTCAGTAAAATTTATTTCAGTTAGTTTCAGATTTAAATTCAAACTTGAATTGAAATGCTAATCATTAATTTTACTTCTTCAGGGGTTAAAGTAATTATATGAAAAATGTAGACAATCAGCATGAAAGATTATTTATCCTTTTGAGAAGGACCTACAAGTGTATGCCATTTTGTTTTCGTGACCCCTCTATTTCATAGATTTACTTTTTTATGTGAACAATAAAATTATGTAGGTATTTTGTTAATATGCCAATACTCTTTTTATTTATTTTATTTTTATTATTTCTGCTGAAGAAAGCAACACAAGTTTGTGGCTGGAATTAAAAGAGATCCTGTTTTATTAAAAGGTTCATCTGTTTTGTTATTTGCTTGCTCGGACATGCAGATTGATTTCCTAGTGTTAATAATGAAACTTCGTTGACTCTTTTACTAGCGTATTAACTTTTTTATGTACAGAATTTGGTATAATTTTAACTCATTGCTTTAAATAAGAAGGACACTTCATATTTTTTAAGGCATCCTTTGAAGAGTAAATAAATATATGATTGCTTCTCAATCTATTTACATGTTGTAAAATTTGAAACTTACTTATCTCTTTGTAAGTAGTCGCTTTTCAGAGGTAGTAAAGTTTGCTAAAATATCGCCAGGTCTCCAGATCATATGGTTAAATTCTATCATACAATCCATAGAGAAATGCCTTGCTTTTGCAAAGGGTTTTTCATTTCTAGAAAACCCAAATCTCTGTTCAATAGATGCAGTTTATTAAATGTCACGGATGGGGTCATGTGAGCAGCGGCAGAAACAAAGAATTCCTTTCACGTGATCAGGAAGCTGGAAGGTTAATTCCTGACAGATACCACATGGAAGAAAGCTATTACAAAGAGTGCTTTCCAATCAATGAGATGTTGTTATGAGCCATAGATCTAATTTCTTTTAATCAATGAGTGCTTTTATTATATTTACTAAGAGATATTCTATGGAATTCTTACAGGATATTGTTCCCCAGGCTAAAGATTATATTTCCCTTTTTATTCAGATTCTATCATAATGTCTAGTTTTATTTCTATTAAAATACACTTTTTACTTTCCACAGTTTTTTTTTTTCTCTAAAGATTTCTTGAACACAATGTTTTAAGAAATTCTTTGAATACCAAGTATGTGGTAGGAAATGAACTGGGATGGGGCGTTAAAATTCCAAAGTCTCAAAGACATGACAGAGTTACGGAGAAACAAACCTTTTATCTAGGGTCATTCAATACCACAGTTTGATTTTTTTTCCTCTGGAAGTATGTAATTCATTCTCCTGGGACAAGGGTGGGTGCAATGTATGGTTACCCAGGAGACCTCCACAGATGGCGAACTTTACCAGATTATGTCAGGTTTAAAAACGGCAAAAAAAAAAAAAAAAAAAAAAAAAAATCCCTCACAGAGCACCCCTATGAATGACATAAAGGCAGACCTTTGATTTGTCTTGGTTTCCCAGGACTGCAAGATGGACATCCTATAGGCCTTTTAATAAGGCATCATTGACTTTCCTTTGCCTAAACTTCAAATACAAAAAGTAATCTTGAAGTTATTAATTTACTCTTCAAACTGTTACTAAGCTATTACTTTGGACTGGATGTTATAGATGTTGTGGATACATCAATAATTATAGCTTGGTCTTCACCTTGAAGGCTTTTAAGATCCTTGGGGCAAACAGACAACTACAGTTATGGTCACATACAAAGGAATAAGTTGAATCTCCACTTGTTGAATCTCCACTTTATTGAAATACATAAACTGTATGTGAATGCACACCATACTGTAATTCAATTAGGATATTTAGGTATAATAATAAAGCAGATCGTGTGTTTTAGGTAAAATAATAGGAACATGGCTCAGGATATGAACTCTTAACAAGACTACCTAGATTTTCGCCATGGCATCTTTATCACGTAACTTGATATTTTCTTTTCTTGAAATATAGGGGATAATATCAGCACATACTCCATTCCCCACACCACACAGACACACAGAGCCATAAAGGCCACTGATATAAACACACGGGTGATTTTACCATCAAGAAACTATTTGTTAATTCCTTTTATTTATGTATGTATTTTTTTGAGACAGAGTCTCGCTCTGTCACCCAGGCTGAAGTGCAGTGGCGCGGTGGAGACTCACTGCAGCCTCCACCTCCCAGGTTCACGCCATTCTTGTTTCTCAGCCTCCTGAGTAGTTGGGACTACAGGCGTGAGCCAATATGTCTAGCTTATTTTTTCATTTTTAGTAGAGATGGGTTTTCACTATGTTGGCCAGGCTGGTCTCAAACTCCTGACCTCAGGTGATCCACTTGCCTCAGCCTCCCAAAGTACTTGGATTACAAGTGTGAGTCATGGCGTCAGGCCTGTTGATTATTTTTAATGTAATGTATAATTATTATCAATTCCATTATTATCTTTAATTTCTTGAAAGGCATCAATGCCTTAGCAAAAATCAAACTTAGAGACGGTCTGTAGCTCCAGCATTATTAGGCTGTGACAAGTGGGTATCAAAGTGGAAAATAATTAAAAGAAACCGCTATAAAACGAATTGGTTATAACATCCGGTAATGTACCATTCACAGTTATTGACCAAAAATCCACAGCAAACTGAGAAACGTAGCCCACGGCCAATAGCATAGAAAGAACCTGAAAACAGTTGAATCCTAAAGTTATGAAAATCATTATCTTAAATACAGCAGTGGACAGCTGTAGTCTAATGACCCAGTCTTGCTTGGGTTTTTCGCAGAGGGTTTGGCTCGTGGAAAACTCTAATTCATGGAGTTCCTGACATCTTACACCCACCTTCCTGCATACCTGGTCTTTAAACCCTCTCCAACTGCTCTTGAAGATTCATTTTGAAGTAGCTGCCATTTCTCATCTCTGAAATGTTGGTATCAAGAAGATGATGTTTTCTAAAAAATTTAAATACGGAAATGCAAAGGGCACTAGATTTTGCAGGTCTGTAAAGGAAAAATGAGTCTGGCATATCAAACTGAATTAAAATATGAAGGCGCCAAAAAAAGTGGGGTTTTGATTTATTCTATTGAAGAGTTATCAGAAAGGCATGATAAGAATTTTCCCAAGATTATCCATTCATAAAGCAAAGCCAAGGTAACCTATCCATATAAGTTAGTTCTGACATTAGAATAATAAAATAGGGTATGTGGCAGAAGCCAGATCTCGGAGACTGTGCACTTCATTTCCATAAGCATACATTTGAATGGGTTTTGTTATGTGGGCCGAGGAAGCCCCTGAAACGTTTGAAATAGAGGAATGACTCTATTTCTTGCTCTCACTCACACACACTCTCTCTCTCTCTCTGTCTTTTCTCTCTCTCCTCTCCCCTTTCTGGCCCGTGGGTCCTATGGCAATCCAGGAACTAGTAATTAGGGCCTGAAATGAGTTGGGGTGGTGCACATTAGCTTTCGTGTGCATCATCCTCAAGGCATATGAGGAGATAAAAGAGGGACATTTGGTTTCCATGTTGGGTAAGTGAGGATTCGTGTGGGTGGGAAAGTTCAGACAAGTCTAAGCCATCACATGTTGTCAGGTAATAAAATGCTAGAGTGCAATAAGTACATTTTTAAGTCAGGAAGATACTTTGTCACCAGAACTAGGACTTGTGTTTCCCACTGAAGTGGACACAATTATTTGGGTTCCTGGGACAGTTTAAAGGACCCGGAGTTAACTGAGCAGAAATTTGCAAGCAGATCTCGTTGGACATGTGTCTTTCAGCACGCCAGGTAAATACTAATGAAAAATGACACAAGGATTTATCAGATATTGATAGTACAGTCTTCTGTTATTCCCCCAAAATGATTTCCTCACAACACCATTGCAATCAATTTAACAGACGAGACCCAGAAAAATAAATAAATTTATTGTCCAATGTTTTCCAGAATCATTGTGTCAGTGTGTGTTTTTTGTTTGTTTGTTTGTTTTCTGATACAGAGTCTTGCTCTGCTGCCCAGGATGGAGTGCAGTGGTACGATCTCAGCTCACTGTAACCTCTGCTTCCTGGGTTCAAGTAATTCTTCTGCCTCAGCCTCCTGAGTATCTGGGATTACAAGCACCTACCACCATGCCCCACTAATTTTTGTACTTTCAGTAGAGATGGGGTTTTGCCATGTTGGCCAGGCAGGTCTGGAACTTCTGAGGTCAAGTTATCTGTCTGCCTGGGCCTCCCAAAGTGCTGGATTACAGGCTTGAGCCACTGCACCTGGCCCGTATCTCTTTTTGCTCAACCCAAATTTTACCCCATGATCAATAGTTAGACCACTGTACTTTGAAGATCCTTTGTAATGAAATGCAACATGTTGGTTTATTGGAATCCTGCAGTAATCATGATCATCTTAGAAGAAATATAACTGGCAAGCGTGCATAATTATCTTGTCAATTCTAGGTATTTCTGTTCCAAGGCTGTGTTAAGAGCCCAGGAGTCAAGAACCGTTAGGTTTTCTGAAGAATTGAAACTCTTATCATGTGAGAGCTGCTTTAACCCCAGTCAAGGCTTCTGCCTTAAAGTCTCTTTATCAAATACTGAAAAGCCACACAATGCTCCTGGGCCCTTTCACCAGCGGTGGTACTCCAGACCCTGACTTTCTGCCTTCCCATCTTGGGTTTTAGCCACCTCTGGCCACAGCACACACGTGACCCTGCCCTCCACTCCCGGGGGCCTGGCTTCACCTTCTCAGTCTCATTTCTAGTTATACAGGTTCATGGAGTGCATGGTGTGATGTCGGCTCACTGCAACCTCTGCCTCCTGGGTTCAAGCCATTTTCCTGCCGCAGCCTTCCAAGTAGCTGGGACTATAGACACTCACCGCCATGCCTGGCCAATTTTTTGTATTTTTAGTAGAGATGGGATTTTACCATTTTGCCCCAGGCTGAATGTGAACTCCTGAGCTCAGGTGATCTGCCCGCCTCAGCCTCCCAAAGTGCTAGGATTACAGGACTGAGCCACGGAGCACCCAGCCGCATGCGTTTTTAAGAACGTTCTTTCCGCCCTCCTTTTGGATTTATTTAGTAAATTTTCTTCACCATTTCTCCTATACTAATTTGGAAAATAGCCACTTTAGTTCCTATTTTATTTGTTTTCATCTACATATTTAGGTTTGATATTTGATGCAAGGAAACTAAGAACACTTCTCCTCCATGACATCCTCCCAACTTGGGATGAATTCAATGTGGGTGTGTCTTTCATCCTAGAGGAGCTTCTCGACCTTGAAGAACACATGGGCAATATTTGTTAAATTTCCCAAAACTGTACCCTCGGCTGGAGGTGCCTCTTGCACCTCACACTGAGCTTCTGTGGCGTCACTTTTCCTACGACAGAAACACTGAGTTTAGAAGTTCCGTTGGTTAAGGGCTAGTGATGGCAAAACCAATTATTTTCTTTGTTTCATTGATTTCCTGAGAAGGCTTTTTTTTTTTTTTTGCCCTCACTCCTGAAGCACATTTTCTCAGGGCACATGGCCCCAAGTTGACATTTATTATTCCACAAACGTATTGAAGATGTTCGCTGGTTCATGGCTTCCATAACTGTCATTGAAAAGCCAACTTCTGCACACATTTATTTCATTTGTAGGTCATCTGTGTATC
Source organism: Callithrix jacchus (assembly GCF_049354715.1). Lineage (NCBI taxonomy): Eukaryota > Metazoa > Chordata > Mammalia > Primates > Cebidae > Callithrix > Callithrix jacchus. Next base: position 10,805,951 of record NC_133508.1, read on the forward strand.
TGGCAGCTTTTACGACATGTTGCTTTGCTTTGGTTGTGGTATTCTTTAGTTTCTCTATGATGCAGTGGATTTGTTTTTTGTTTGTTTGTTTTGGTATATTTAAGTTGGAATCTTTTTGTAATTCCTGACTTTGAAGAGCAATTTCTTTTATCAGTTTATACACACACACCCAGCTCACACACAGACATTAGTGCTTCATATGGTGTTATTTTGTCTTTTCCTTTTATGACTTCAATTCTATGCATGATGATTTCTTTCAAACTAGAATTTTTGTCCTTGATTTCTCAATGTTTTCCAAATGTCATCCCTCTATGTTGAATTTTGGATGTTTTAAAAATTTACTTCCAGTTTAAATATTCTCTCTTCAAATACATGTAATCTGTGGTTAGAGTCACACAATACGATTTTAATTTTAATAATATTTTTAGTTTATATATTTCTATTTGACACTTTACCTTTTTCAGATCTACCTGTTGATTTTTTGATAGGCTCCTGGCCTTTGCTCATATTTAAAACTTTCTTTTGATGGAACATTTTTAACCTCCATTTTACATTCTGCCAGCGTTAGAATATTTGGAGGGTTTTCAGTTTGATTATGTTTTTTATTGTTCCTTCTGGCTCTTGTTCATAGTATGCTGTTTTTGTTTGGTTACCTTGATGATTAACTCTGAACTTGCCCTGTGTGGAAGTTTTTCTCTGAGAAGTTATTGAGGTTAAATGTGGAATCTTGTGGGGGAAAATCTCCCTTGATTCTGCAGTTTCACTGTGCGTATTGTCCACTGGGTTTTCTGAGTTCAATTCCTAGGTGAGGTTTCGTTTGAGCCGCCCAGGTGTGGAGAAGGCAGGTGGCAGATCCAGATGCGGCTCCAGCTCTGCATATAAGTTCTCGGCATGAGAGAGAGACCTTTTCATCCAGGGATACAATTGATTTAGACATATTTCCTTCCTCTTTTCCCAGAGACTAGTTAGTCTTAGTTCACCATGACCCTTACATGTGTCTCCTAGGGTTCCAGTTTATTATAAGGTGTCCTATTCCATGTATCATTTTTGGGGCCTGGTAGACTTAATCGCCTGTGTCTCGCTTCCTTCAAAGCTCTGAAAAAGGTTAAATTCAATTGGGTTTGGAAAATGTCTTCTGGGTAAAAGACAAGTCAGAGCTTCTTTCACTTCTTTTCCTCCTGTTTTTACTCAGTGTTGACCTCTGCAGAATCCTCGTAGTATTAAAAAATATATTGGTGCAATAAAAATAATATTAATGTGTATTTTATTAATATTCTGCCCTTTTAGTTTCCAGTTGGAGGGTTGGTTTCCATATTGAATTGGCTCTGCAGCTGAAAACAGAATTCCAGATGCATTGCCTCATAACTCTTGGTCCTAGAGAAGGCTGTGAGGCACCTGCCCCGTCCCCGTCGGGCTGAGGATTTATTCTCCAAGCTGCTGTGACTGCAGCCAGAAGCTCGGCTTTCAGCCACCTTCAGGGATTGCTTGGCTGAAGAAAGTCAGCGAGCTGCTCCCAGACAGACCACACTGACTGCTTGCAGAGGCAAGGGTAACCTAGGCCCTCCAGCCTCTGTGTCTCGCAGGCTGTCCTGAAGCACTAGTGGAGTGGGTGTCAGGGGCTGACTTCTCTCCTGCAGCGTTGCTCCCTTCCAGGTTCTTCCGTTCCAGAATGGCTATGCCCAGAGCTCACCCTGGGAAGCACGGTGCAGGCAATCTCCACGTCAGAGAAGCTGCACATGCAGCCAGAGCTGTGGCCCTGGGAGACGCTCCACCACATTGAAAACCTCTGAAAACTCGGTGGCGGCCACGAACGCCTCATTTTTCTAGCTAAATAATAATAATAATAATAATAAAGATATCTGCCTACTCTCTCCTCCTGTTCATAGAAAGTTTCTTCATCTTACCCTTGGCTTGATTTACACCGACAATTTCTAATTGATGAGAAAATACTCATATTCTCACCCCATACTGACTAAAGTATATTTTAAAATCTTCGTTGCTTTCTTTAAATGAACATTTTGTTTTGTTCTGTTTTTGTTTATTTATTTATTTTTTTTTATTGCATTTTATGTTTTGGGGTACATGTGAAGAACATGCAAGATAGTTGCATAGGTACACACGTGGCAGTGTGTTTTGCTGCCTTCCTCCCCTTCACCTATATCTGGCATTTCTCCCCATGTGATCTCTCCCCAACTCCCCACCCCTCGCTGTCCCTCCCCAGTTCCCCCAACAGACCCCAGTGTGTAGTGCTCCCCTCCCTGTGTCCATGTGTTCTCATTGTTCAACACCTGCCTATGAGTGAGAACATGCGGTATTTCATTTTCTGTTTTTGTGTCAGTTTGCTGAGAATGATGTTCTCCAGGTTCATCCATGTCCCTACAAAGGACACGAACTCATCGTTTTTGATTGCTGCATAATATTCCATGAGTCTGTTTTTAAAGAAGACTTTAAGGACACAACTTCTAACATATGATGTCACTCATTTTAGAGTCAGAGTTGTAACCTGCTTTATCTCCAACAAATTTTGCTCACAAAAGACGTTGTCTCAGCTGGGCATGGTGGTGGCTTATGCCTGTAATCCCAGCACTTTGAGATGGTGAGGCAGGCTGATCACTTGAGGCTAGGAGTTCGAGATCAGCCTGGCCAACATGGTGAAACCCCATCTCTGCTAAAAATATAAAGATTAGCCAGGCATAGGGGCATGGGTCTGTAATCCCAGCTACTCAGGAGGCTTAGGTGGGAGGATGGCTTGAACCCCAGAGGCAGAGGCTGCAGTGAGCCGATATTGCACACTGTACTCCAGCCTAGGTGACAGAGCAAGGTTCTCTCTGAAAAAAAAAAAGAGAGAAAAAGAAAAAAGTGATTGTCTGTGCTCACAATGGAGTTCTCCCCAAGACTGGGGCAGGAGGCTGTGGCCGTGTGGGTCCCACTGCTGTCTCTGCCCTCCTCCAGAAGCTGGTTACCCCGCCTAGCAAAATGACAACCTCTCTGCAATTGCAAAGACATCAACATCCCCTAATACTTCAGCACAATCAGCGGCAGTTTTGCAAATAATCGAGCATATTTATTAATCCTTCACATGCCCCTCGCTACTCTTGAGACACCTTTGTAGTATCATCATTAATTAGGATAATCAAATTTCTCTTTTATCTGCATTCTGTGATTACTAAGCCATTTTTTCTGGCATACACAATTCATTCATTATTATGAAAAAATTTATTTCTTACCAACTTCAAACAACATCTTCCTTATCTTCAATAGCACATAGTCTATTAGGAAACAGATACCATTTTCCACACTGAATAAGTATAATTCAGAAGGACATTTCTAAATAATACCTCATCTGGTTTTATGTTCAGTCTATCCTATTTCAATGCTTCATTTGACTGGAATCTACAAAGTGATATAATTCATCTTTAAAGTTAGGATAATTTTCCTCTTCTCCTTTGGAAAGGCCTTTTGATGGATATATTCTTGTCTGAAAGTCACTTGGCACTTTTGAAAAATTCAGTGTTAGTTAAGTCTTAGTTAACATTATATATGCATATTTTTCTTATTAAGGAATTAATAATAATGAGTGTGAATGATTAAAGGATGAAAGTGCCTCTGCTAAAGAGATCACTTTCACCTTATTTTAATTTTAATTATAAAGGTAATTGTACAGTTTTTATATTTTAATGTGAAGCATCTATTTTTTGTTTAATATGGTTTAGCGCCTCGTAATATGTGGACCTTGCATCAGAATCACCCTGAGGAACTTACTTTTTTTTTTTTGAGACAGTGTGCTGCTCTGTCACCAGGCTGGAGTGCTGTGGCACCATCTCAGCTCACTGCAACCTCTGCCTCCCAGGTTCAAGCGATTCCCTTGCCTCAGCCTCCCAAGTACCTGGGACTACAGATGCCACCACACCCCGCTAATTTTTTTGTGTTTTAGTAGAGAGAGGGTTTTACCATGTTGGCCGGGATGGTCTCAATCTCCTGACTATGTGATCTGCCCGCCTCGGCCTCCCAAAGTGCTGGGACTACAGGCGTGAGCCACCGCGCCTGGTGCTGAGGAACTTACTTTTAATGGTGATCCTTGTTCCCAGTCACAACTTGGTTAGAAGTTTGTTGGACGTTTTCCTAGTTTGCATTTAATATGCTTTGCACGTGATATTCTGCACATTAAGGTTCTGAAACTGTGGGTTTCTTGGTCAGGAGTCATGTCATTCTAAAACTCACCTCCTGGCCACTTCTTTGAATAAGGAAATCGCATCACCTCTGGAGTCCTCAGTCCCGTTGCCTTCAGAATGTGGACTGTACAGGGACCCACCACTCAGTCTTGCTTTCTGCCCAGGTGGTTTTATGCCTCAGAGGCTGTTTATTCCTAACTTGCAGTTTCCTTGGCAGGTGGAGGAAGAGCCACTTGCTTTCAGTCAGCCCCACGTGCCAGGATGCATTCTGTCTTTCCTAAAAACGGAAATCCTAAATTCTCTTACTTATTGCCTCTTTGCAACTGAGATATTGCATTGAGGCCATTTGAACCAGGACCTGAGAAGGCCACAACCTTAATCAGATTCACCGTTTTTCTTCATTTGAGAGATATTTCCGGGTGTCGACTACCTTAAGCCTTTTTGAGTCGTATTTCTTAATATTTAAGGTCAAAGAATACTCCGTATTTCCAACTTTGTCAGGCTCCTGCTGTCTGAACTTAGCTGCTGTTGATCTCTTTTTGCGATGACAGTTTTGCAATACTTTATAGGAGAAACCAAATAATAGCCAATACACATAAAAATGTTATTTCCAGCTGTTGGTTTATAACTACACTCTGGAATTATGTGGTCTGTTTTCCTGGTTTATGCGGGAGATGGTTTTATTGCCTGCTCACTGCAGAACTGGAACCTACAACTTTCTTGATTCCAATATAAGATGTTTTGCCATCCATTTCCTTACGACTAAGTTCACCCCACATAGTTTAGGTTTTCCATTACAGCAACATTCAACAGAGACCAATTTTATATACTAGATAGGGGAATGTGAGATATGTTCTCAGTTGAGGCCCCAAAACTCAGGAGTTTATGGTAAGAGAAATGTGACTCTTTCTCAGCTGAAACTGAAAACACGTGTTCCTGGCTGTGTGGTGTGACCCTTCTCCAAGAGGTGGTTCAGGACACAGTGCCCTCCTACCCTGTGGCCCTCTGTCCCTTGTAACCAGCTCTCTAGCTGCCCCGTGGAGCCCCACTAAATCAGCCAGGGGGTGACAAGTGTGTCCAGAAGGCTAACTGCTGCCTAAGCCTCTGGGCTAAGAAGTGACAGAGCTCAGACCTCATTTCCATTTGTGTTCCATCTGGGAGAACAACCACTAATGCCACATAAAACCAGATGAGGCATTGTTTAGACACGTCCTTCTGAATTCTACTTATGCGGTGTGGAAAAGAACAGGGCGTGCTGGGAGAGAGGCGTAGTTCCTGGGTGCCCAGCCTCTTCTCAGAAGAAACACTTTGACACAAAAGAAAAGTAGAGAGATGGGTGGGCAGCTGTCTGTGCCAGGAGGCCTTCCAGGAGCTCTCCAAATGAAAAGGGATGACACAGCAAAAACTTGGAGCGTTTCCTCGGTTGGCTTCTTTTGTGAGTTTCAATGGAATAAATCGACTGCAGAGTAAGTTTTCCAGAAGCCCAGTGGAAGACGGAACCTGTTAATTTGGTTACAACATGAGGAAAGGAACGGAGAGATGTTTTCTCAAGGGACAGAATGGTGGTGTCCCTCCCAAGTTCACATATCGAAACTCTAAAGCACGATGCAATTAAACCAAGAGGTGAGGCCTTTGGGAGTTGACTCCATCATGAGGGTTGAGTCTTCATTAATGGGATTAGTGCTCTTATAAAAGGGACTCTTGGAAGCAATTTGCCCTCTTTCCCCTATGCGAGGACACCCTAAGAAGTGAGCAGGCTGCCACTTGGGACTGAGCCTCACCAGGAACCATGCTGGCTCCCTGACCTCCAACCCCCAGCCTTCCGAGCTGGGAGAAATTCCTGCGGGCTGTTTACAGGTCTCCCCAGCACATGGAGTACCGCACACATGTAAGTGCTTTTAGCAAATTCAAAGTGGTACTTTGCCATAGCAGCCAGAACTGACTAAGGAGCTGTTTTTAACCGAAGTCCTAAAGCAGCCTTGACATGGAATTTGATTTCTGTGCATTTTGTTTGCTGGGAGAATTCCCATTGTTTCCTTTAGAAGCTGAAAACCTCAGTGAGTCTCTGTGTGAGGTGTGTGACTGGGAGGCAGCCGTTAAGGTGGCTGCAGTAACTCACTGTAATTGAGCTCAGGTCTCGGCTCTGTTTCTCTCTGGTTGAGTGACTGCAAGCAGGTGCCTTATCCTAAGTATCTCGTTTTGTATTTACAAATTGGAGTTAATGACAGCATCACCTTCACACAGTGGTTGGGAGAATTAAATGGATCAATATATGTTGTTTTCATCGCAGTGGTCAGCATATAGTATGCTCAGGAAGTGTTAGCAGTTATTACCTCAGATGTAAACATATCCATTTCGCAGATGCCTGTATGAATGGGGAAAGAGATTAAAGAGGTCGCTGCCACTGAGAGAGAATAGAACAGAAAAGACAGATGCAGAAGAGATAGGAAGGCAGCCTGCAATTTTGTAGAAGCCCTTCGTGTTGAAATATATTTGTGGCATTATGAAGTTAGTCTTTTTATAGCACCAGTTTTCCAGTAATTTGCATACCATTAACTATAATTATCACTGCTATTACTATTACAATGACTATTATTGTTTGGCTTTCTTCTAAACGAAATGAGTATCTGTTCCAGGAGGGCCTGACAGTTCCGAGGACTGAGTTAACAGCTGGACCAGAGTTTCAAATTCCAGCATATACAAAAATAACAAGGCGTTACTTTCATGTATACTGCTTGGAGCTGATAGGTGGCCACTGCATGGAGTCCGGTTTTCTTTGCTATGTCAAAGAACGTACCATGCATATCGTAAAAGAGGAAGCCATGACAGGTACTGTCCAAAGGCACTTCCATAGTGGAAGTGCCCGCACCTGTCCATCCACTCACAACAGGTGGTGACCGAACCCGTGAAATGTGGCTGACAGGGCTAAACACCTGGATTTTTAATTGTATTTCTTTTTAATTAATTCCACTTAGATTTAAATGGCCACTTGTTGCCTGTGGACGCCGGATTTGCCAACACAGCTTTGGCGCATGAAATCTGCTGTCGGAAGTAGACGCTAGAACAGTTTCCACGGAATAAGTGAAGCTGAGTGAGGAGCACGGAGGTGGGTTGTCATGCGTGGGAATCTCACGTTGGGAGGGGTCAGCTGTGAACAACCAAATGCCATCTTGGTCAATCGAAGCTTCCTTCTTACGACGTTCTCTGAAAAATATCATGGTTCTCCGTCACATTTATAGAGGGGTCTTTGGCTTGTATTTATTTACTTTGATGGAATGCATTTTAAAATGCCAGTTATGAAAAATGAGACACTATTAATGACAATTTCATGGAACTCAATTGTATGCTGTTTTAAAGACCTGAAGTGTAATCGCAATTTGAGGGATTCAAAACACCTGAGAAATCCAGTGTAGTCACTAGTTTAGTCTCTTCAAAGCGACGTTATTCTGCAAATATTGTCAAGAAGTGATATTACACGAAGGTGTGGTTTCGTCCTCTGCTTTAATCAGACCCCTTTACATATGCAAGGATGTTTCTGCCCTAGTTGCTTCATTTCCTAACTCTTCTGACTATGGAAACACCGGCCTTCAGTTTCCTGACCAGAACAGGGTTGTTCGGATGTTTGGATAGTCATGTTGGCTTTGGCCTTTTATCAAAGTCTCATGAATTTCTTCCTCATACCAAGATGAGCAAAAACTGTTGAAGTCTTTTTAGCAAATTCAGGGATGGATGAATGAGAATGATTGTGATTCCTGAATATTTCCTGATGTGAATCGGGCAGAGAGGGCTAGAGAGGGCAGGGGGGACCTCCTGCTGGAAGTATACTTGGGATTTGAACACCTGTTCCGAGAGCAATGGGAACCCATGGCATCTGTCCAGCAAGGGGTGTCATCCTTAGGTCTCCACTGTTATTGTCTGGCTGTCTTCTAAACTAAGTGAGCACCTGCTCGAGGAGGACCTGACAGTTCCGATGACTGAGTTAACAGCTGGACCAAAGAGATTGCTAAGCTTGAATTGACAGTGAGTCCTGTCTGTCCCATGTGGGGCTTCTCCTCACAGCATAAACACATGAAGACCCCTGACCCACTGAGGCTGCCTTTCATGCTGTGAGTGGCTGAGAAGAGTGTCAGGGGCCCCAGAGGGTGCTGTGGAAATGCTGGATCCCAGACGCTGAGCTACACTAAAAGGAAATGAAGACAGGAAAAATCAGAGCTTCAAAGCTAGCAGCCTGAGAACCACAGAATGAGGGTTTGAAGATTTGGGTACAGGTCCACAGTTCCAAGGCTCTGCCTCCTGAGATGCTATTCTAGAATTCATGGCCTGCAAGCACCATTAGGAGTAACTTGGCATCCCCCACCTTTTTTTTTTTTTTCCTTTTGGCCTGAAAGCAGCATCCTGTCAAACTCTAGAAATGTATTGTAAACAGCAGATGCAGGGCAGGAGCCGCTTTCTTCAGCGGAAAAACCCAGGCTTGCTTCTCCATCTTCCACGATATTCCTCTCTATCAAACTTCCGCAGTCTCCTCCGCCTTTCTTGTGCCCTTGAAATAACCTGAACGGCATAAGTAGCACCTGGTTCCTTTCGAAAACTGATTATTCTTTGATTTCACACTCTCTTGGCTTCCTCTCTAGTTAGTGTGATACTGGTCGAATATTCCTGCCTTCCTGGTTTTTTTGTTTCGTAATTCTCATTTGCACAGAGTTAAAATGGTGAAACATCTTTCAGTAATATTTGGAAGTCTTTTGCAACAAGCTCTTTTCGATAATATAATGCAAGGAGAATGACAACTAAAATGTCCTTATTTTAGTGGGTATTTCTACTTTTGGTATTTGGTACAAGAATTTGATGCCAGAATGAGAACAATAAAATTACATGGAAAATTGTTATTATGAATCATTGAATATTTAATGAATTATGGAAATGAAACTGTCAAACACTAGAGCTGGGATGGGAAGCTGTGAAGGGAAATTGATAAACCCGGAAACCTGAAACATTGCAATTCTGCTGAGCACCACAGCCGCAGGCTCAGCAGATTCAGCACCCGGAGTTTCTACAGGTGCTCCCGCCCTGAGAAGACAGTGCCACAGTGCCTCGGATGTGGTGACTTTGTTGGAAACAATCAGCTACTTCCTCTTAAGGTTTCTGTTGGCCCTTCTTATGAACTTAGATTTGGTGTTCAAACCTAACAGCAGGGACTTAATTTTTTTTATTAGTTTTTGTTACACCCTTTGCTACAATCAAAGTTATGGGAAGGGGCGCTGACACAATCGATCCCACCTCACAGCTCCTTCTCTTCCTTTCAGAGTGGAATGCCCTGCCTCTTGCAGAAAGTATATTTTAAATTCTTCGTTTCTGATAATTCAATGTCCTTTCCTACATTCAACCATGTATCTGGTGTTGAAGGGACTTCAATTCTCTCAGAATTTCAGCTTAAGTCACCAAAGTGGAAGCCAATGTGTGTCATTCATGTGCATCATTACATTACCTTGGAGTCTGAAAAGAGTGAGATGCTTCCCACTAAGAACTAGCCCTTACCTGTCTCCAGCCCAGATGAAATGGCAGCCAGGGATTTAAAGTACTAAAGTAGGACTCACATTTTTACTGAAAGGTGATCAGAAAGCTGTAAGTTTTATCCCAGGTGAACTCAGCAAACAAGAAGAGGAGGTACAGAAAGCAACCTTGCCCACAGGCTGCTCTCTCTGACTGTGTCCCATGGAGCTCACAGGCCTGGACACACTTCAGGCTGTTTTAGTTTCCTAGCGCGTTAATCACTTTCATCTGTTAGGTTAGCCTATGTTCTGATGCATTCACACATCAACCCCACATCTTGGTGGATTAAAGAACTAAGCTTTATTTTTCAACCCTACCATAAATGCAATGCACGTTAACTAGGGGCTCTGGTTATTGGAGTTTCTCAAGAACTGAAGCTGCCAGTGCGGCTGTGGCCTTAGACGCTGGAGGTCACTTTGCCAGAAGAAAATAGAACTCTGGAGGGTCTCATGCCAGCAACTAAATGCTTCATGCTCAAAATGACGTGCAGTTATTTCTGCTCACAATTTGTTAGCTATGAGTAATCACATGGCACCTCCCAATCACAGGAGATCAGAAAGTGCAGTCACGGCAGGGCCAGGAAGCCCAAAATTTATAAAGACTTGGAGAGCCACGGTGGCCACCATATGTGCTCTAGGCTGGAGACTTACGGCAAAATGCAGAAAGCATATTTTGTGGTGATTCTAAGCAAAGTGACAGTATAAATGGAAAAGAAGAATTACGATTGTTTTAAATGCAAAAATAAGAAAGTTGGAACCTGGAAGAATACCCAGGGAGTTGCAATGATTCAGGAAATTCAGGAACACTCTGAGGAAAAGGAGTAAGTGCTGACATCAGTCCATGGGGCAAAATGAGCCTGAGGGGACAGAGAAGAGGGGCAGACTTACAATATATTATTGGTGCAAAGTCATCTGTGATGGTTGATACTTTGCATATCCACTGTTAGAATAAATTATTTTATTTTTTTGAGATGGATTTTCGCTCTTGTTACCCAGGCTGAAGTGCAATGGCGTGATCTCGGCTCACCGCAACCTCTGCCTCCTGGATTCAGGCAATTCTCCTGCCTCAGCCTCCTGAGTAGTTGGGATTACAGGCACGCACCACCATGCCCAGCTAATTTTTTTTTGTATTTTTAGCAGAGACAGGTTTTCACCATGTTGACCAAGATGGTCTTGATCCCTTGACCTCGTGATCCACCCGCCTTGGCCTCCCAAAGTGCTGGGATTACAGGCGTGAGCCACTGCGCCCAGCCAAATTATTTTATTTTTAAAAACCTAGCTCAATACATTGTAATGATAGTGGGGAAATATCAATTGAATTCTTTCGCCACATTCTCCTAACGGTGAAAGAGTATGTGTCTATAGGATGGATGATGAGTTTTTGGGTGTGATATTTTGATTTAGAACACAGTTAGTGTCTCCTGATGAAAATGGGACTGAATCTATGGTGCGTTCATTGCGAGGAGTCAAGTTCATTACTTTTCAAATATATATATATATTTAGCAAGATTACTTCTTCAAAGACGATGTAGCCCGCAGAAAAGCAGAAGACTTGATGAAGAGCTTACCCGGAGAAGGTGTGGCTGTGGCTGCGGAGGAGTGGGGGTGGGGGTTCTGCATTTGCCTTTGGTGCTGATTCTGCCTTAAGTGCCCTACGGCGCTTGGGCATCCAGGGCAGTTCCCTAGAGGTCGGCTTGAAAATTGCCGGACACGTTTTATACAGGGGAAAGCTGATGTCAAGAAATATTCAGTATTTTACGCAAGGCCAGACAGATAATTAGTGGCTGATTTCGGACTATGGATTTCCGGCCCAGGGATTTTTTCCCTAATCAAATATTAATAACAACTAGAGAATTGTTCTTTATCTTTCTGTCATGATTATACAAATTAAGCAAAAGTTTCTCCTTCAGCCTCCTTGACATAGTTAAATAACTAATGACTTAATTCCAGACGTCAAATCTTGGGGAGCATTCCTGGTGCCTTTAGTGGCTTCCTGACACTCAGCAACAATTCCCTCCGGCGGGTTTTCATGTTTTCTGGCTTCATTACCTCTTTGCTATCTGCTGCTTTGATGAAAGGACCACGGAGAGAGAGTGACTTAGCACATTTTCTGACAGAGCTCCAGATTTCTTTCCTAACACCTTCCTAGTACATTCTGCTCCTGCAATGATGCCAGCTCCTCTATTCAGGCATCCGTCCCTGGTCCTTGTCTCACCCAGTCAATGCTATCTCTCAATCAGCGTTAGCAGGCTCACGTCATTCGTTTCCATCTGAGATGGTCTCCTGATTTCCGTACTTGTCTTCCTTTCATGGTGCTGAGTGTTTCACGCATTGTCCACGGCTCTGGTGGAACATAGTCATGCCATCCATTCTATTCTGCAGGTCATCCTTCTGGAACCTTCACCAAGCCTCATTTGCGGTTTTGTTTTCTGTTGAAATGAATTCTGCTTTTCTGATAACATTGAAACATTTACACTAAGCAGTCATCATTGATCTTCCTCAAAATAAATTTTCTATATAGATTTTTTTGACTGTACACTACTTGGGACATAACTATTCGATTGACCCTACATGAACAGACTTTACCAGTGGCACTGAAGAACACTGAACTTTAGGGAGATGTAGCTGATGGCCAAAACTGTCATATATTTTCCCTGATCTAAGCCCTGTGCATTCTCTGATGAGCCCTTACGTTCTCAGACATTGGGAAGCAGCAAATGCCTGAATGTAAGAATTACTTTAGGCCCATTCAGGTGGTTTAGAGGAGGTGAACTTACGATCCAGGACCTGATACTCTTGTCTAAGGATAGCAGCCCCATTACCTGGGAGAACCAAAGTACTCTGTTTTCGTGAACTGCTAGAAGCCATTTCTAAGTCACCTGATGCCGTGATGATGCAGTGAGGGCGATTTTAATGACAAATTCTATCTAGAGTTGGGAGATTCTTCAAACAAACTTGGTATTTTTAAGGCCTTTTGCATTCTCTCTTCTGGTAGAATCATCAGCTCATTCTCACATGACAGACAGGTAGATAAAACGCTTCTGCCAACAATGCATACTATACCTCAGGGTACCTTTCCCTATGCCTGCTGGCCAGGTATATATCTTCTTTAGAGAAATGTCTATTCAAGCCTATTGCCCATTTTCAAGTCTAATTTATTATTATTATTATCATTATTAGTATGTTGCTATTAAGTTTTAGGAGACCCTTGTATCTTTACATATTAAGTGATTGGATTTTAAGCTATTAAAAGCTGACAGAGGAAGTGAGCTCCACCTTTGCTAAGGAAACCTTCACCCCTGGGAACCACCACAATCCAAGCACCAGACAAAGACCTAAGGGTGGGCGGCACAAACTCGTTTTCAGCCCTAGAGCGTGATGTGTGACGAGCTGCGCTTCCTCCAACACGTGTTGAAGCCCTGCCATACCTGGTATGCATCTGCACATGTAGGTTAAGCTGAAAAGCATAAGCGTAGTTTAATTCATGCCTAAAATCTTAATTATTGATATATTTAATATTCTAGTCAAAACTGAATTACCCAGAGTGGTGTCTCAATTTATCAACAGGAACGTGGAGATGAAAGTGTCCTTAATCATCAACTTCGATTTGTCTAGATTTGAATTTTTAAGGACTTTTTTTTCGTAGCAGCACATTTCCCCTTCTCCTTCTCCTTCTCCTTATTTTCCACATGAAAACTCAAGTAGAAGCTGGAGATGTAAGACCAGGGCATCTGACACCAATTGGTTAAAAGCAGAGACTGGGCTCAGTGTCCTGCTGCCTGCCTCTGCCTCACCATGTTCACCCTTTGCTGCAGCAGCTCCTAAGGTACTTTGAGGATTTTAATGTGCCCAGGAAACCAGTTTCAAAAATCTTTGCTCTAGATCACAAACAGCTTATTTGACTTAACGTGTGCCTGCAATGAATCATGATGAAACCATGTGACTCTTGAAATAATAAAGCAGAAGAGAGCAATTCCAACCTCCGATTCTTTCATGTGGGCTACAAAATGTTGGACTAGGTTTGTCTTAACAAGCATATATTTAGCACCTGCTGTGTATGCAAGAGTGTCAGGGCTGTGAGCACAGTGTGAACAAGAGAGATGCAGTCCCTATTCTAGGAGATCTTATAGTCCAGTGGAAAGTAAATCTGATATGGGGCAAGTCAATTTTAAAATGTAATTTTAAATGAATGTTATGAAGGAGTCAAATCAGGGGTAAAAATGCAGCAATAGACTAAGAGGTTAGCCAGGGCCTGAAAGTGAGATAGAGACTTACAGGAAGAGAAATAGTTGGTCATGGGAGGATAGGGAGGATGAGCCTGTGGTGGGGGGCCTCTCAGAGGAGACCAAGCAAGGGGGGAACTAAGAGGAAGGAGGCTGGCTGGGTTTAGGAAGCTGTGGGGGTGTCCTGACTGTGGCTGTGATTTGCATCGCCCTAATGATGAGTGACACTGAGCAGCTTTCCTTATACCTGCTGACCATGAGTATATCTTCTTTGGAGAAATGTCTGTTCAGGCCATTTGCCCATTTTCAAGTAAGATGATGATGACGATGCTGATGGTTGATGATGATGATGATTATTCTGCTATTGAATGTTTAGAGACTATCATATGTTTGGACATTAACCCCTTATCAGATGTATGGTTTGCAAATACTTTGTGCCATTTTGTAGCTTGGCTTTTCCCTCTATCAGTTGTTTCCTCTGCTGTGCGGAAACCTTGCAGTTTGATGCAGTGTCACTTTGCTGCTGATTCTGGTGCCTGTGCTTTCAATATCACATTCAAGAAATTGCCAGAACCAACGTCATGAAGTGTTTCTCCTGTGTTTTTCTAGGGATGATGGCTATTATCAGAAAACAAAAGATAACAAGTATCGATGAGGATGCAGAGAAATTGCAACCCTAGTGCACAGAATGACACAGCCACTGTGAAAACAGTAAGGTAACACCTCAAAAAAATAAAAAATAGAACTATTATATGATTCAGCAATCTCACTTCATTTCTGGGAGTGTATCCAGAAGAACTGGAGTCAGGATCTTGAAGAATATCTGTTCTTCCATATTTATTGCAGCCTTATTCATAATAGCCAAGATACAGAAACAGCCTAAATGTCCATGGTGGATGAATGCCTGAAGAAAGTGCAGGGTGTGTGTGTGTGTGTGTGTGTGTGTGTGTGTGTGTGTGTGTGTGTGTGTGTTTATGCAATGGAACATTATTCAGTTTAAACATGAAGGGAATCCCGCTATGTGGGACAACATGAATGAACCTGCCAGATGTGACTAAGCAAGACATAGAAAGACAAATACTGCATAATCTCATGTATATGAGGTTTCTAAAGAGTTTAGATTCAGAGTAGCACAATGCTTGGCAGTGACTGAGGAGTTTCTGTTCAAAGGTATAAAGTCTCAGGAACAGAAGATGCATGAGTTCTAGAGATCTGCTGTACATCATACCTGCAGCTAATAGTATTGTACACTTAAAAACTGTTAATAGGGTAGACTTCATATTTAGTGTTCTTACCACAATAAAAGAAGCAGGATAAGGAAGGAGGATGGGAGAGGGGAGGAGGAGGATGGGAGAAGGAGGAGGAAGAGGGGAGAAGACAGGCAGTGTGGAGAAGACAGGAGCTTCCTGGACAAAGAGTGCAGGTTTAAGCTAAATTTAGAGAGACTAACAAGGATGGTCTCAGGCAGCTAGAATGGAAAGGTTTCAGGTATGGCAACTTTGCTGTTTAATGTATTTCTTAAAAGATCTGCTCTGATGCTGCATGGTAAATAGATTAGATGATGGCAACAGTCAAAAATAGAAGTGGAGGAGCCAGAAGTGCATTATTTTAACCAGTGGAGCAGTGGCCGTGGGATGTGGCCTGTCTTAGGGAGGTGTTCTATCCCCAGACTTGCAGACACTGTGCAGAGACAAGAGACCTTCACTTTATGCTCTCTGGAAAACAAAATATTAAAGAACTTACAAAAAAAAACATTATTCTTGGCCGGGAGCAGTGGCTCACGCCTGTAATCCCAGAACTTTGGGAGGCTGAGGCGGGTGGATCACGAGGTCAAGAGATCGAGACCATCCTGGTCAACATGGTGAAACCCTGTCTCTACTAAAAATACAAAAAATTAGCTGGGTGTGATGGCTCATGCCTGTAATCTGAGCTACTCGGGAGTCTGAGGTGGGAGAATTGCCTGAACCCAAGGAGGCAGAGGTTTCGGTGAGCTGAGATCGTGCCATTGCACTCCAGCCTGGCTAACAACAGCGAAACTCCGTCTCAAAAAAAAAAAAAAAAGAGAGAGAAAAACGTTACTCTTTCAGAGAGCATGTGGGAGGGAAGACACCTGTGACAAAGCCCTGTGGCACCAGCTAGAATATTATTTCAGGAAACATTGTCATTCAGTGGAGAAGGACATAGTGTCTCTTTTTTTAAAAATATATACTTTATTGTGTTTTAGGCTTTGGGCTACATGTGAAGAACATGCACGATTTTTGCAGAGGTACCTACATTGCAATGTGGTTTGCTGCCTTCCTCCCCATCAGCTATATCTGACATTTCTTCCCATGTTATCCCTCCCCAACTCCCCAGCCTCCGCTGTCCCTCCCCTAGTTCCCCACCACAGACCCCAGAGTGTGATGCTCCCCTCCCTGTGTCCAGGTGTTCTCATTGTTCAACATCCAACTACGAGTGAGAACATGCGGTGTTTGATTTTCTGTTCTTGTGTCATTTTGCTGAGAATAATGGTTCTCAGGTTCATCTGTGTCCCTAAAAAGGACACGAACTCATTGTTTTTTATGGCTGCATAGTATTCCATGGTGTTATATGTGCCATATTTTCCTTGTCCAGTCTATCATCAATGGACATAGCGTCTTTAACACAGAAGCAGAAAACCACGGCCAGAGATGAGGAGCAAGGATGAACCACAAATGGTGTGCAGAGAAAAAAATGTAACTATTAATGTTAGCAGAAAGCACATTGCAGTGTCGGGGAAAATAAATAACTTTTGATCTCATCCACAGAATTAATGTCACGATGACCGTTAAACGGCATCTGTTTTTGAGTTATTATTTTGGTCATAATATTTTTTCTTTGAGTTCTGTTAAAGGAAAATGTTATTTCGACACTTGTTAGAACAGTAAAACCTTTATTCAAGACTACCTGAAAAATCAATATAATAGCAAAATTAACATAAGAAGTTGGTTCATTAAAATGCACCATGAGGTTTTCCATAACTATTAGAGTCAAATTTCAGGATGGAGTCTGGGTTTGCTAGTGACTGAAATGAAGAGGAAAATACTTTCACACAGAAAGCCCTTCGTTTTTCATAGAATGAAAATAAAGATTTTCTAAGTACGAAGGCCCCACTTACTAACTGTAATAATGAAAATAATGGCTGCATAGTTTTCTTCATATGCAGTTGCAAAATAAAAGCTATTTCAAGCTTAAAAACAATGTTTGGTAGAATTCACCAGTAAAACCATCTGGGCCTGGCGTTTTCTTTTTTGGAAGATTAGTAACTATTAATTCAATTCATTAGTAGATATTGGTCTCTTCAGATTGTCTGTTTCTCCTTGGGTGAGTTTTGGTAGATTGTCATTAAAGAAATTGGTCTACTTTATGTAAGTTATCAAAATTGTGGGCAGAAAATTGTTTGTGGTTTACCTTTATTTTCGTTTTAACAACCATGAGATCAGTAGTGATGGCCCCCTTTCATTTTTGACGTTGGTAATTTACCATTCGTAATTCTCCGTCTTTTCTGGTGAGCCTAGCTAGATTTTAATAATCTTTTAAAATAACCATTTTTTTTTTTTTTTTTTTGAGACAGGATCTAGTTCTTTCACCGGGGCTGGAGTGCAGCGTCAAGATCATAGTTTACACTGATTTTCTGTATCGTTTTTCTATTTTTGATTTTATTGACTTTTGTTCCAATTTTTGTTACTTTTTCTTCCAAGTACTTCAGCTTTAAAATGGTCTTCTTTCCTTATTTCCCTAAGGTTGAAGCTTGGGTTATTAATTTTAGATCTTTGTTGTTTTCTAATGTATATATTTCGTACTAAACATTTTCTTCTGATCACTGCCACACATTTGTATAAGTTTTTCTTTAGTAATTTACATCAAATATTCTACTCTGACCCATAGAAGTACTTTTGTTTAGTTTCTGAATATTTAGGAATTTTCCAGTTATCTCCCTGTTGTTGACTTCCACTTTAATTTCATTCTGGTCTGAAAATATATCTTACATGATTTTAAAAAATCGTTTGTTTTGTGTCCCAGAATATGGTTTGTCTTGTGTGTGTTCCATCTGGGTGGTCCTGAGAAGACTGTATTCTGCTGTGGTTGGAGGAAATCGTCCCAGTGCCCGTTACTGGGGGGTGCTGCTGAGTCCTCATCTGTTCTTTCCCGAATCCCTGACTGCTGGCTCTGCCCATCTCTCACAGAGGATGCTGCTGTTCTCCAGCTATGGCAGTGGATCCATCTATTTCTCGTTGTAGTTCTATGAGACTTTGTCTTACACATATTGGTACTCTGTGCTTAGGTGCCTACAATTTAAGGAGTTTTAGATCTTTTTGGAGAATTGACCCCTACATTATTATGTACTGCTGTTCTTTATCCATGTTCATTGTCCTCGCTCTGAAGTTGGCTCTGTGTGAAAATCACATAGTTCCTCCAGCTTTCTTTTGATAAGGGTTACCGTGGTATATCTTTCTCTATCACTTTAATGTTAACTGATTTAATTATTTATATTCAAGTGGAGGTCTTTTAGATAGCATATGGTTTGGTCCTTTTTAAAATTCACTCTGACAACTTGTATCTTTTAACTGAAATTCATTGTCTAAATCAAGAGGTACGGCTGTGCCCCTTTGTCATGCCCCATAATACACACACAGTGTGTGTGTATTTATTACCTCAAGGATTTTTTTTTTTTTTTTTTTTTTTTGAGACGGAGTTTCGCTCTTGTTACCCAGGCTGGAGTGCAATGGCGTGATCTCGGCTCACCGCAACCTCCGCCTCCTGGGTTCAGGCAATTCTCCTGCCTCAGCCTTCTGAGTAGCTGGGATTACAGGCACGTGCCACCGTGCCCAGCTAATTTTTTGTATTTTTAGTAGAGACAGGGTTTCACCATGTTGACCACGATGGTCTCGATCTGTTGACCTTGTGATCCACCCGCCTCAGCCTCCCAAAGTGCTGGGATTACAGGCGTGAGTCACCGCGCCCGGCCCTACCTCAAGGATTTTAATGCTACAAGATGTTTGGGGCTAACCACCACAGCTTCACCACACCCACGACCACCACATCTGCCACCACCACCGATCTTCAATATACCTGTACTACATCTAGCACCTCCACATCTGCCACGTCTACACCTGCCACCGCCACAGCTCTTTAATACACCTTGACCACACCTGCCACCTCCATATCTGCCGTGACCACAGCTCCTCAAAACACCTGCACCACACCTACTATTTTGTCTACAGATTAAGGCAACTGATAATATTCTATGAAACGTGAATAACCAAGGAACTCCATCATGTTCCTTCTTATTTGTGTAGCTTCTTTGTGTGACCCAACCATTGTGCTGAAGAGAATGAACTCGAATGAAAAGGAAAAATGGCAAAACCCAAAGCTCTTCTAAAGGGCAGAGGGCCACTGTAAGATGTGTGGACATCACCCTTCCAGCGCCTTCCTTTCCTCCACTGGAATTATCTGAGATAAATATTTGACTCTCTCTCTCATCGCATTGATCTGGAACTGAAATGAAATAAACTTCGTTGATTAGACAGCGTGATCTTCACTTCCATTTGTTATATGTTCAGCTCCGTTTCTCTGGTTTAATTGTTATAATATCCCAAATTAGAACAAGAGGTTCTGGCTTAAGTTTTACAATATCCCAAAATAGAACAAGAGGACAAAATCTCTATCTTAGAAAAGGCTGTGCTTATGTGTGTGTGAGCACATTTGCTTATGTCATTTTCTTCACAAAGCAGGCAGAAAAAGAGGAATAATTACACAGATATGTCATAAAACCCGGTGCTTGGTTTTTTTTCTATGAGAATAATTTTCTTGTCCTGTTACGTAAAAACGAAACCCTTACCTTCCAAATGGTACTACTAGGTGCTGTGTACCAATTAAAGTTCATACATATTTAAACCACTCTCAGAGATTTTCTTTCGAAAAATCAGTTAACTAGGTTTGTAAAAGAGCTCCTAAATAGAAAAAATTAAATTGCTTTCATTGGAGCAGGTTAACCTGTATTCACAATACAAATCCAGTATTTACTGTGTGCCTTTAACCAAGTTACTTCATTAATCTGAGCTTTATTTTTTAAATATTTAAAATAGGCAAAACAAGCCTCATCTTGAAAATTCTTGTATGATTAGAGACAATAAATATAAAAACTTTTAGTGCTTATGCTAGCTAATGGTATGCACCTGATCAATGATCGTTATTACTGTGATGCTAATAGCATTGATTAAATGTTTCCAATCAATACACTTAAAAGGCGATTGAGTGGTGATTTAAAGAGAAGTCATCATATTTGATGTTATGGAGTACCCAAGAGACCTTCAATTTTGTTATTGTAATTGTTTTAATAATACCACCAAATTGATCTGACAATATTGACTATGGTATTAAAATGATTTGATTTTAACATAAAATTGTCATCTGTTTCTCATGATATATGGCCAGAAACTCATGGGTGACTAAGAACATTCTTACTGGGTTTTTGTTTATATTTTGCATTTTTTGGTATTCTAAAATAGTCGTTAACATTTCCATTGTAAGTAAATACAGATTAATAATCATATTTTTTTAATGACTGAAATGTTTGAGGTTCACAGAGTAATTGTTCAGAAACCCCATTTCATTATATAGAGACAGCACAGGTATTTAGGTTGATTTTTCAGTAAAGGATATCGGTACTTTTTTTCTAAATTTCTGATCAGGCTTACTTGATTATGATTTGGTGATCTACCTACAACTTCAGGGTGAATCTGGGTTGATTAAGTGGTTTCTGGTTAATTAGGTTTTAGCTGTATTACAGCCCAAGTCCTTGGGCAGGGAGCTTCCCACCCCAGGTTCAGTATAAAATGCCTGGTTGGGAAGGACAGATCCTTTCTTAATGGCCTGGGAGGAGCAAGCATGACTTGGTGCAGTTTTAAAGCATGACACAAATAGAAGAATTACTTCTTGGCTCTCCGATCAGTCAATTTTTTTGTTTTTTTGTTCAGCATAAAATGAAAGGCCCACTGTCAGGGATGGTGTGGTCCATTTAATATTCTTTAGTATAATAAAGGGAAAATGTAGCTGCTTTTGGTAGAGTTATTTGTGATCTATTCTCCTCAGTTCCCCTCTAGATATGAAATAAAATTAGAGTAATGGACATAATTAACTCTGAGTCTCATCTCAGAAGGATAATTTATTACCAGGTTAAAACCCCTTGAACCAGAACTCTAAGTGATTTGTAGTGATTATTATACAACACTTCCACAATTTTGCTGACCTAGTTTTCTTTTTATAAAAGAAGGAGAGAAACTAAATTATGGAATAAAAATGAGCCTTACCTATTTCACTGATTGAACTGGTTTTGTCAGCCTATTTTTTTTAAAACCACCTTAAAATCATTGCATTCTTAACTCATGGGCTATGTCAAGGTAAGGAAGATTCTACTACCACTGGTCTTTGAGATGGTGTTAAGAATGCCATTGATGAAGTAGGTCAGCCAGTTGGAGCATCTGCACCACATGGCCACTGGTTCCACTGTGGAACCTGAATCTTTTCTCCAGGAGGTTGTACTCAGGTCAAGAGGTGAAAAGCCAGAACACAAATTTAGAAATACTATGAAATTCAGAACAAAACATCCACACCTTATAATCTCTCTAATAATAAAATGAAAATTATGTTAGACCTATTAATTTTCAAAGCAGAGTGCTAAATATCCAAGCAAGGCTAAAGTGAGAACACCTTAATAGCCTGATAGCAAGTTGAGGGAACTAGATTAATTTCTGAGAAATTAAGTAAGAGAAAAATTTAAATGTCAACACGGAACCACTAATAAGGTCAATCCAAACCACACAGAGAGAGAAATGGACAGAGAGCTGCAGTGGGTTCTATGCACAGTGAGTTCAATAAAAATGTGCACCATGAGGATATTATGGAAAAGCATTATGAAGGCAGCATTCTGGTGTCACAGTTTATTCCTGTGCTTGAAGCGGCCTGGAATGTGTTACAGGAAAAGTGGGGCTGGGTGCAGGATTTCAGTCTTCTGCGGACTTCATCAACTTATAATCGAGGACATTCTTCTACAATTCTGCATGTGCTGCTCCTGACAATTTCCGCTCACGTCAGGGGCAGGTGAGGTACTCATTCTAATTTCCGTGATTGGAATTGTTTGTATTCCGTGTCAATTACTATTTGGAGAACTCGAGAATTAAAAGCTGCAAATTGAAGTCCCTCTTCCCCCTTTAACATAATTGACTCTAATTATATAACTAATTTGAATTTTATTGCAAAAGTTTTCAGTGTAACTATTCAGAAAAGAATGATTATCAGGGAAGACAGAAAGGGGTAATGATAATTAAAATTCAACAGGGTATCTCAAGCACATTTTTTTTTTCAAGCTCCTTTTCTGAAAGAAAAAAAAAAAAAAGGAAATAATTCTACTAATCTAGCTTCCATTTCTTGCTCTTCACAAGATGCTAATGTCCTAACAGGAGTTGGAAGGGAAATAAGAGAACTGGAGTCGGCGTTCCTAAATGTGCTTGCATTTCTCTTTCTTGTCAGCTTTGCCCTATTTCAGAGGTGAAGACAATTCTTTGCTTAAATCGCTTTCCATTCAGATCAATAGCAAACTGATAAGCAGGCGCCCAGAGGCCTTGAATACAGGAATGGCTGCTGACAAATCAAGATCTCCAGCTTAATGACCCGCTGGGTTAAACGTACGGAGAGTCTGATCTATCCTGGCACATGGAGTCTTTTTTTTTTTTTTTTTAATTTATTTCTTTTACTTTAGGTGCACACTATGTCTGGGGGTCTTTAACACCAAAGGGAAAGATTTACTTTGAACCACACCGGGAGCACACAGACATAGACTGTACCAACAAACCATTTGCATAATTATTTTGCTCAAACCTTTTGCAGAGAGAACCCTGCAGCCTCAGTGGCGCCCTTTCCTTAGAGATGTGCCAGGAATGTGCTCCCCAGACAGGCGGTGCTTGAGGACTGAGCCCTAACGTCACATCTCACCTGTGTGCGGTTCAGAGGTCTGCCAGCCTGTCCCCAGGGAGACCTGCCCTGCGTTTTGCAACCCTGACCTTGAGAATGAGTAAGGAGCCCCTTCTGTCTTTGCGGTGGAGCTGCAGATTATTTTCTACATCCCTTAGTGGTAAACGTCTGAACTACCATTCCTCTAAGGAATTTGTTTACTGCACACTACCAAAATGTGTCTTCTCATCCCTTGTATGATAGCTATTACGTTATTTTCAACTGAAATATGTATTTTGCCTAAAATAAAGTATTGCTTTATTCTTTCTTTCTTTCTTTTTTTTTTTGAGACGGAGTTTTGCTCTTGTTACCCAGGCTGGAGTGCAATGGCGCGATCTCGGCTCACCGCAACCTCCTCCTCCTGGGTTCAGGCAATTCTCCTGCCTCAGCCTCCTGAGTAGCTGGGATTACAGGCACGCACCACCGTGCCCAGCTAATTTTTTGTATTTTTAGTAGAGACGGGGTTTCACCATGTTGACCAGGATGGTCTCGATCTCTTGACCTCGTGATTCACCCGCCTCGGCCTCCCAAAGTGCTGGGATTACAGGCGTGAGCCACCGCACCCGCCCTGCTTTATTCTTATAGGCTCTGACATTTTCACTAGGAAAGAAACCTCTTTGGTTTTTTTTAACTTAGTAACCTAATATTTTATTACCCTGACACCGTCATGAAAAAATAAGTAATGCTTATTTATTTCGCAGATCATCCATATAAATATTTTGGGCAAATGAATATTTTGTGACACGCATCTAGAAACATTTGCCCAGGTATATTTGGTTTTTATTTGTTTTCACAAATGTATAAAAATATTTTAGTGAAGTTATCCTAATCACTTTCATATAACCACTGATATACAAACCTTCGGACAGCATTTACCAAGTGTTTATTCAGATATTTTTTTCTTATGCTTTTTACGGCTTTTTATGTGTCTTGCTTATAGGTGACAAGGACAGCAAATCAGGTCTAGCCAGCAGTTTGCCATGACTGAGATCTTTTGTAGTTGAAAAAAAAAAACCTAATAAAAAAGAAAAAATTAGGAAGTTATTTCAGACATCATGCAATTTTGAAACCATCATTCTATTTTCACTTCGATGCTTTTGTTGGCAGTTAGACAAATCATATACACATGTGTTTATACACACACACATTAGGCAAATGCCTTGGTCTGACAGTATTCTTAAGGTTTTCTTGCTTTCTTTTTCTTCTTTTTGGCAATCAAAACTGAAGTTTCTCTAAAGTTATTGAAGCAGGGTCTCTGAGTAAGGATCTTTTCCAAAATATACACCCACTTTTTAAAATTTCGTTCTCGTCTACATGAATACAAAGCATAAGTTTCAATTGCTGAAAATATTTGAAAATTACCATGCTGAGGCAAGGCCATTGTTTTCCTTTCAACAGACACGGTGCAGTTAAACAGAAAGAGCCCACAAAGCATTCGGCCCTCACCAAAACCCTCTGCACAACTTGGAGAGTGTCCAACCAGGACATGTGCTTTCTCATCTGATTCTTAGATTCCTCATTAGTAAAATACATATACTATTTTTTGTTTATCAGAAACATTGTCATGCCACATAGAGGGCGCTCTGTGATGGGCACCTCTTTCTCATGATCATTTCACCACTGATTAAGGACCAAATATGTAAGCCTTTCTCAGGATGTAACACAGCAACGTGGAAAAAACTGGCTCCTTGCTTAACAGAAGGCTCAGCTGCCCAAGTGACAAACGCACTGTGGGGCATGAACCAGGCTTTGGTGAATTTACCTCATTATACGCCAGGAGAGATCATTTAAAAACCCATGTCATATAAAGAAGAAAAAAGATAAGGTTAGATACAATAACATTAACACTTCTTTAGAAACTGAATTTAAAGCAGAACTTCCATGACTGTGAAATGTAACCAGGAGCATGATCTCGAGGAAGGATGGCAAGGAAGGAAGCTGGTCTGTGTTGGTGAGGTCAGCTTCACGGTCAGGGTCTTCTTAGAATTCGTTCTGATGAGCAGGTCTCCTTCATAGCGTTAAATGAAGAGTGGGGCCATTGTACTTTGTGCTGCTTTTATTTCCAGAGAAGAGCGATTTTTTGTATTTGAAATAAGTAAAGATTGTATTTCCTTGAAATGAGAATAATTCAGAAAAGAAGGCACTGGATTTACACTTAAATCATGGTCTGGGGCCTAAAATGCTTGCTCATATATTGTGGCTCCAGTGTGTTTGAGGGTGTGTATGATTGAGCACGTGTGTGTGAGAGAGCCTGTGTGTTTTAGTGTGTGTGTGTGTGTGAGAGAGAACCTGTGTGTTTTACTGTGTGTGTGTGTGAGAGAGAGAGAGAGAGAGCCTGTGTGTTTTTTGTGCATTTGAGCAGGTATGTGTTTGTGTGTGTTTTAGTGCATGCGTGTGTGTGTATGTGAGAGAGAGCCTGTGTGATTTAGTGTGTATGTGTGTGACAGAGCCTCTGTTTTTGTGTGTGTGTGTGTGTGTGTGTGAGAGAGAGAGAGAGAGAGAGAGAGAAAGAGCCTGTGTGTTTTTTGTGCATTTGAGCAGGTATGTGTTTGTGTGTGTGTTTTAGTAGTGTTTGAGCTTGTGTGTTTGAGTATGTGTTTGAACAGGTGTGTATTTGAGCCTGTGTGTTTGAGTGTGTATGTTTGAGCATGTGTGAGTTTGAGCATGTGTGAGTTTGAGCATGTGTGAGTTTGAGCCTGTGTATTTGAGTGCATGTGTTTGAGCCTGTGAGTGTTTGAGCCTGTGTGTTTGTGTGTTTGAGCCTGTGTGTTTAAGTGTCTGTGTGAGCCTGTGTGTTTGAGTGTCTGTGTGTGTGAGCCTGTGTGTTTCCACTGCCTTCCTTTTTCCTGTGTGTTTGAGTGTGTGTGTTTAAGCCTGTGTGTGTTTGAGCATGTGTGCACTGGGGGTGTTTCCCTGAGTTTACATCCCTCATTGGCCTATACTGTTACACAAAGAAGAAACAGCAGGTTTTGTTTATTTGTTTGTTTGCTTATTTCCTATTTATTCCAGGCACCTGTCTCTAGTTTTCCCTCTGTTGTTTCTTACCTTTGCTGGACTCTGCTGTGACACACCAGATGTGCTAGCTGAGGAAGTGAGGTCAGAAGCAATATCCTGAACGCTGCGGCCACCTCTCCCCGCTGTTCTTTCCGGTGCTACCATAGCGTTTGCTCAAAAAATGTGCCTGAAGTCAGTGAAGGACATCAGATATTCCACTTCCAAGGATTTCTATAAACTTATAAAAAAGGACAGTATCATGGAATGTAGCAATATATACAGGAGATCTGACAAGATACTGTCCTTTACAAGTTTCTTTAGAGTAGGGAAAAATGCACAAGAGTATGTCACGCATCTTTTTGGCTCAGCTCAATCTGAAGAATAATTTAAATTTCCCTTCCTATGACTTTTGTGCTAATGCATCCTAAGAGGGGAAATACAGCTGAAAACATATGGAGAGCACGGTGGGCGCTGATGTCGGAATCCGTGCGACTTCCACAGTACTTAGCGGAGCTGCTGGCTAAGAACATCCGTTTCTTTTCTCAGTGAACTCCATCTTATTTAAGACACAGAATAAAGAGTTCTGTTGACTTTATACAGGTCATTTTAAATCAAAACTTAAGCAAAGAAATGGTTGAAAACAAAGCCCCTAAACTGGAACATAGAATTTTAAAATATATTTAAATTGTGACCATTATAATTAAACTGTAATAGGGCATGATTTTCCAAATCTCAGAGTGCATTTTCTTACCTGATTCTTTATGATGACATAAAACAAAAACCCATGAGAATCACATGCAGATCTGGTTGCCCCAGCATAGGTCTGTGAGGTTTTTAATTCAAAGTCAGAAAACCGAGGTTTGAGTCTTAGCTGTAAGTTACTGACTCTGCAAGCTTGGTTGGCAGGTTTAACCCTCTGTCCATCTGTTTCATCACCTGTGGATAAGGGATTAGTAAGACAGTTGAGTCACAATCTGGCAAGATGTGTAAAGAGACTGTGCAAGTGTCACGTGCTATGCCCATCCCTCTTCCTTTTGCTCTGGACTAGTTCTTTGCCAGACCCTTGAATACATGTTAGACTGATTGGGTTGCTTTTCCATTGCCTTCCTTTTTTCCCATAAACAAGCACGATGCTGCCATTGCTACCCATCCCTGCACCTTGCACAGATCTGTCTCTCCCGCTGCCATGTGGATTTCAGTACCAATGACAATGAGTACAATTCCTCAGGTTCTTTATCTTTCCTGCACTCCTGGAAAATAGAGGGTGAAATGAATGGTCCTGGACCTGGAATCACAGGCTTAGGCTGAAACCACAGAACAGACAATACTACGATTTCATCTAGTCCACCCCTCGTATTTAGGTAGGCCTATTGACTCTATCATTAATTCACGGTTATTAAATTAAATTGAATTAAAACTGTAAAATGCTTTAGGAACTCGCTGCCTTCCTTTGTCAGTGGTTTCACTGCTTTCTGACTCAGGAGAGCCATAACTGAGTGACCATGGTCCCTGCTCATTTACAAACTTACAGAATTTCTTTTTTAAAAAAAGCACCGGAATGCAGTAAAATCAATGCTTTATGTATTGTTTAATTGTAACATCTAAATGAGCATTTAATGTGCTGTGTTCTCCTACTTATTAATCATATCAGTATAGAATAGATTATTTCTGGTTTTTGCAGTTAATGAAAATGTCAAAAGAACCCTCAAACATGAATGAAAACCCTTCCACCTCCTGTGCTGTACAGAATTCCACTTACCGCTCTGAAACCAAGGATTCGCACAAGACTGCCTTTTTATTCCTCTGACCTTTCAGATAGCCAGTGGCTGCCCTTTTAATTTATACTTTTCCAAGACGTTGTTATTAAACCTCTTATTTTTTTTCTTGCCAACCTCCATCATTCCGGTTCTGTGAAGTGCCCTGGCAGGATTTGATGTCTGACAATGGCCTGTGGAAACATTTTGAGTCCAACTGTCATCTTTTCCTCTTTGGCAATCCCCCTTCTTCCGGTTTTAAGCAATGGCTAGTTTTAAGCAATGGCTACTTTTAAGCAATGGCTAGTTTTAAGCAATGGCTACTTTTAAGCAATGGCTACTTTTAAGCAATGGCTACTTTTAAGCAATGGCTACTTTTAAGCAATGGCTACTTTTAAGCAATGGCTACTTTTAAGCAATGGCTAGTTTTAAGCAATGGCTACTTTTTACATTTTCAGCACCTTATACATTTATGCCGAGTAGAAATCCTGATGTGGCTTTTGTTTCTGTCATCACGCACCTGTGGTTAATGAGCATCGTTAATTTTGTATTGCAGTAATCTTTATTAAGGAGGTTAAGAAAATTGTGCGGCGCAAACAAATGTAAAACAATGAAGCAGAAGCCCTCTCCCCACACCCCTCACTGTGAAAATGCTGCGAAACCTTATAAGCGAATTAGCCCTTGAACCGTCTCCTCCTCGAGCCCCTCCTACTGTGTTATGGAGAGAGGACAAAAATACTGCCACCCAGGACTGTTTGGATACAAAAACTCACCAGCTTCCACGTGGTGTCTTGTCTTATCACTTCTGAGCAGACCTTGGAGTTTGAAAGGGTTTAGAAATTTGCTTAACTTGCCATTTCCTGACATAATG
The DNA here is from genome assembly GCF_049354715.1 of Callithrix jacchus. Lineage (NCBI taxonomy): Eukaryota > Metazoa > Chordata > Mammalia > Primates > Cebidae > Callithrix > Callithrix jacchus. Next base: position 10,834,544 of record NC_133508.1, read on the forward strand.
AGGAAATCAATGTGTCTTGCCTTTCAAACTGCTTTTGAGTTCGGAATAATTCAACAAGAGTATGCCATGATAAGCAGAAATGAAACTGCAAGAATGTGCCCATCAACTCAGAATCAGTGATAACTGGCAGATAAAACGATGTTAATTGAGTACGGGAGACCCTACAACATTCTGTAGCCAGAGAAACAAACTTAGGCATTTCGTTAAAGGTTGCTTTGGCAATTTTGAGTGATATTCCAGGAAACACAGGTCTGCGCTGATGCGACTAAGACTTTGAGCAGGGTCACCAGGATCTCTCAGATGAACATATGCCCCTGTCCCTGTTTCCATCATCTTCTACCTATTAGAATACTTTAAGGAGGCAAGCTACCTGCTGATAGGATGCAAAAGAACAGAACTCTGTGACCTCTCGGAAGCCTTAAACCATCTCTCTGCAGCGAGGAAATAAGGGTCTGCAAGTGAAATCAACTTCAATGTACATATTTAAGGCAAAATAGACATGACTGGAGAAATCTAACCCATTCCTTCCTTTAAAAATATGATTGATGTGTTTTCTCAGCCCGGACCCCTGCACAGTCCTCCTGGCAGCTTCCAGCCTTTCTCCAGGGCTCTCCCACCTGCCACCTCTAAGTTCACAGCTCAGACACACCCTTCCTTGACACACTTTCTAATGTAGGACAGTGTGCTGTTTACCAAAAAGGTGAAAGTCAGAGAGTTTCCATGAATTTCACATTCAGCTTTTTCTACTATGAGCCTCCTTCTTTGGTATAGCACATTTCTCACAATCACTGAACAGTGTTGTTTTCTACAACGATCAATACGTTGTTATTTATTATTAATAAAGTATCTATGTTATTCAGATTTTCTGAGTTATAGTCTAATCTTTCTCTCTCTCTTCCACATTGTATTTAGTAATTGTGGCTCTCTAGCATCCTCTTGGCTGTGGCAGTGCATGTGTGTGTGTGTGTGTGTGTGTGTGTGTGTGTATACACAGTCTACAAAATACTCAGAACAATTAAGGTCATGGAAGACAAGAAAAGTAAAAAAAAAAAATTAGGTTATATATATTATATTAGATATATATTATATATTAATATATAATAGATATATATTAGATATATAGTTTTTGCTAAATATATATTACTAAATCTATGTAGTATTTAATACAAATATAAATAAAATATATTTACAAAAATAAAAATAAAATATATTTACTAAATATATATAGTAAAAATATATGTATTTTTACTAAAAGATATATATTTGGTTATATATATTATATTAGATTGTAACATATATATATGATATATATATATATTTTTTTTAACTTTTCTTGTCTTCCATGACCTTAATAGTTTTGAGGAGCATTGAATTGGTCCGGTGTTTTGTAGACTGTTCCCTCCCCTGGGATTTTTCTGATGTTTTTAAACTAAGATTAGATGTTTTGCGGGAAGAATAGAGTCCAGCATATTCATTAGTCTGCCTGGTGTTGAGTTCTAATTCCTGAAAGCTGCAGTACCAAAGGATAATCTCCCAATCCCAGAATTTAGAGGTTCAGAAGTCCATAGACGGTAATGTGATCACCGCATAAGAAGGAAAGGCACATCTCAGCACACTCCACACTGACGTTGTGGTGGGCAAAGGCCTGAGACGGCCCCAAGCTTCCCACTCCTGGGTTCACATCCTGCATAGTCCCCTCTGCTGTATGCAGCCTGAGCTTGTGAATATCATGAAATGTCACTCTCACGAGTAGGCTGCTACTCAGCTCATCAAAAGGAAGATTATCCGGGTCTCACAAACCTAGCTGGTGAGTCCCTGGATGGGACTTTAATTTTCTGAGTCTTTGGCAAGCATGTGACTGCATTCCTGAAAGAGGAACTGAAACCAAGAGGGGTCACATGGAGGAGCCCAGTGGCTCAGAGCTGAGTGTCCTCTGAGAGCTGACCCTGGACCATTGCTGAGCCAGGGAGAGGACAGTGGCCTCAGCCCCAGAGCTGAAAGAGAGTGATTCTGCCAATAACCAGCTGAACACGAATGCAAGCTCCTAGCTCCAGAAAGAAACTGACCAGTGGACACCTTGACTGCAGCAGAGGACCCAGCTCAACCATGCCCAGACTTCTGCACGACAGAACTGTGGGAAAGCACATTTGCATGTAGCCTAAGCTTCTGCAATTGTGGTAACTGGTTTTGCAGCAATAGAAAATGAACACAGACATACAGAGGCAATATAGACTCCCACGTCTATATTAGGGGAAGCTCTACGGGAAAACCGAAGTGGGGGGTTGGATCCACACCACCTGTGTCCTTTGTCACAAGATGAGGGATTCACTGGCTAGATTCAAATCCAAAAAAAAGAATTGAAAAAAGATGATGGGCTCAGGTTGGGTTCAGAAAAATGTCTGTCTTTGCTTAGATTCCACGTACTTAAAAAATACATAGGGTTTCGTCTATGTTATGTCGAGGTTTTTGAGAGGAGAAATTATAGTCTTTTTTGGTAGTATAATAAAATCAAAGTAAAGCTTTCATTCAGATTTCAGTTTGGAAATCAGGTCAACTGGACTTTGGGTCAGAGTTGCAGTTTGACTCAATTTCCTTGAGTGTCTTCCGTTCCTCAACCATAAAGTTCATTAAAATTCCTAAAAAATGAATTGTCTTTTCTGTATCTATAAAGTATCATAAGGGTTGTCTGGTTATAAGGTGAGAGAAGCCTGAGGAGGGCAGATGTCCTTCCTCTGAGCCATCTGGGGAAAGGGCCCTCACAAATCTGAGATTTGAGCATGGAAGCCACCGTCCTCAGTTCCCTTTCCTGTATACTGTCGGAAAACAAACCCGCTAAAGGGCATAGGGAAGGCATCCAGGAGAAGGTGTGGGGAAGGGTAAATGAGCATCAGCCTTCCCAGAGGGCACTGGATAGTTCCCATGGACGTCAGAACTGCACTGAGTCATCGGGAAGATTGATGACTGACTTAATGCAGTCACATGCTTGCCAAAGACTCAGAAAATTAAAGTTACTCATCCAGCACTTTGCTGAGAAAGTAGTAATTTTATAATTTTAATTCACTTGGTAAGTTTTTGACTCAATGTTACTTCAGAAGGGTCATTTATATGATACCAAAGAAAAGCATACTTTGCAAAAACTCTCTCAAAATAGAGACACTTTTTACTGGAAGTGTCAGGGGTCATTTGCAAATGCACTCAGTAAATATACAAGCATTTTGACAAAGAAAACACCTTTGCATTTTCTTGTGTAGATGTAACCTGTGTGGGCATTTCCAAGCTTACAATTAGAAAGATTTGTCACAACATAAATTTCAGGATCTAACTGTGGGTTACTTTCATACTTAATTGTGACCTTATCCATGTCCTGTTACTTATCATAGGAAGTAAAAATAGAAAATATATTGCAAAAATAACAAATAGCAGGCGTAATTGCAGATACACTCTTGAAATCACTAAACTGTGAAAAAGGTTGACAAGCCAATTAAAATAGTTTAGAGACCCAAGAAAACAATTATAATAATTTTTCAGTAGCTTTTGAACTGTTAGTATCTGTGAGTAACATAATATAGCATATAACAATCAAAAAAGTAAAAAGTTTCTGCCTGAACACTTTAGTTGTTTGCATTTCTCACACTATAACTGAGGCAGAAATGATCGTTTCTGGTTTACATAAAATTTTCAGCTTCCACAGTTACTGCAATAATCTCATATGAAAAGAAAAACATAGCATATAGTAACATTTTTAATTTCATTAACAATATTATCAATATAAATAGACAGCGTCCTGATGAGTTCAGTGCTGCAGTGGATGAAGCTGGAGACCATCATTCTCAGCAAACTGACACAAGAACAGAAAATGAAATACCGCATGTTCTCACTCATAGGCGGGTGTTGAACAATGAGAACACATGGACACTTGGAGGGGAACACTACACAGTGGGGTCTGTTGGGGGGAATAGGAGAGGGACAGTGGGGGGTGGGGAGTTGGGGAGAGAGAACCTGGGGAGAAATGCCAGATATAGGTGAAGGGGAGGAAGGCAGCAAATCACACTGCCATGTGTGTACCTATGCAACTATCTTGCATGTTCTTCACATGTACACCAAAACCTAAAATGCAATTAAAAGAATAATAAGAACATAAACAACGTTGGTCCCCCTTTTGGCTTGTGTGGTCTGAGGCTCACTGAGACACTTGGCATGGTTTTGACAAATTAGGTCATGGAGGAAACACCTTTCATGGAATGTAAACAAGTGACAGCTAATGGTGAATTTCTTTGGAGGTTCACACACACACACATGGAAAATAACTGCACCGTGTGCATGTTTGTTTCCCTAAGGTTACATCTATTTCCAGCTACATAGTATCACACAGGAACTATTAACAAGGGCTAACATTAGCCAGATATAAAAACAACTGTCAGTCAGAGTAACCCATGGGCTGCCTTCCACCATCCTTAATCTCACTGCTGCTGTCCTCACATGAGCCACTGGCAGACGGGCAGGCAGTGCACCCGGAGACTCTCTTCCCTAACACTATAGCGGGGGGCCAAGGGGGACCTCCCCATCAATACCAATGGAGTGATCTCCGTACCCACAGCTTGATCCAGAGCCAATCAACATGGTCCATGAGGACCTTTCAACTCCTTTAAGAACAGGGTGTGGCAACCAGGTCATTTCTTCATTTATTTGACTGATCCTTGTTGCATAGCTAGTACAATCCCAGCACTGCATAAGGCACTATGGTTTCACACTTGAGTGAGAAAAAGCTCTTGCTACACAAAACTCAGCGACTCCCCGGTGTCAGGGAGAACCTGACCTTGATTACAAAACAGGATTTAAAAAAAGTCTTTTGAAAAGCTCTTTGCCCAGAAAAGTCCACTTTGCACTCACGGTAAACCTAGTCCTTATGAACGGGTAAACCTAGTCCTTATGGTAACACGTGCTGGGATTAGAGGTGTGAGCCACTGTGCCCGGCCCTCCTTCTCTTTGCTTTTAAATTTCCAATTATCCTCTGTGTTCTTAGAAAGTTTCATTATCTGCTTTCTTCACTCTTGGTACCTATAGAAATATAATTCAGAGTTGTTTTAAAAACACAATTCAATAAATATTTTCAAGAAGTGTGAGAGATGATGAATACAGAAATGAGAGTATGTCTGTTAAAAGCAGTGTCATATTTAGCTCTGCAAAAGAATAACTAAGCACTGTACAAGAAGCTTTTGTTTCTAATGCCAGATTACTGAGGCGTAGATGGCAGAACTGGCGTTCATTTCCACAGTCTTTAGTTTGGAATTTTCTCTATTAAAATTAAAATATGTGTCCACGTTATTGGATAATCTACACATTTCCATTTTGTGCAGCAGGAGCATAACTGTTTTCTATAAGGCCACCAGTTTTAAATGCTCGATGATGTAATGGCATATTATTTGACAATCATTGAAAATAAAAAGCAGCTGTAAGCAAGTTGTGGTGTGAATGACAGAACAGGAAGACTCTCAGAGTGTTTGTGGCCACGGGGACCCCAGCAGTGAAGGGTAAAAGTGTAGTGACCAGTGGGGTGTGGTGGCTCTGAACAGTGACAAGAGACACGCAATGCTTTGTTGGAGATCGGAGAGGACCGTGGCTAACGTGCTGCTCACTCAGCACCTGCGCAGGCAAAGCGGTTTTCTGCGATGTACTTTGAGTGTCTATCTTAGGAGGCACTCAGGAGCAATACTGAAAAGTCAACCATTGATCAGGGCCATTGTACACATTTGGAGAAACAGCATTTTGGAAGAAAAATTAATTACTTTCACCCTCAAGTTAAACTTACATAAGATTACCTGGAAGTCTGCCATTTGTGTCACACTTTTGTTCTAGACATGGAGAGAGCACTAAAGATCTTGTAATAAGCCTAAACAGGAGCATCTGAAATACAGTTTCATGGTAGAGAAAAATTTATATTTCTTTTCTATGGGACTCTGGAGTTATTATGGTATCTACAGTTAATATGTTCTCTATTACATGTAGATAACATGCAGTTAATATCTATTCTGCAATAGATCACATAATAAGAAAGACAGGTAATCAGTCTTGGGATATGAAGCAAAGCCAGGAATTACTGATGTTGGCTAAGGATAGTTTTCTGACTTTCTAATATTCTAACTCTGCACTTCTCTCCACATAGAAATCATATGTATTTTTTAAATTGACAATTATCATTTTAATCTCCATGAGGGGTTTAAACCTTTGCTTGCACTGAATCAGTGTGACATTAAGCAGAAGTCCATTTATTAAATCTTTTATTAGGCTTTTCATTATGCATGCTAGTAAAGATTTTAATAGAGATGTTAAGTAATGAAATTTTGCAAGTTCCTAAAATCTTCATAAATCTCCATAAACTGGCTCTTTATGAGAAAGCTGCTTTCATTGTGTCCGCTTTTTATTCATATGCAACCAAAATGTTAATATACTTTAATTAGAGTTAATATGATTTATCTCTTCTCTCATTACGTAAGTTAATTTTCTTCTAAAGAAGTCCTGTTTTCAAATTCTCTCCAGCAGAGTAGAATTAAAGTAATTATAGTTTGGCTCAGGAAATTAGTCATGAAGGTTCATGAATACAAAATAAATTGGAGTTTCCACAGGATAGATTAGCCATTTGCTTTACAGAAGGGAAAAGGAGAAAGGAAATGATTTCTGTTACTCTGTTTCCTCCTGAGGATGTCATCTCTGGAGGAATGGAAGGTGTTTGAGCAGAAGTTCTGATACCGCAAAACCCAGAGCAAACAGAACTGTCATTGATTTCACTGCCTCCAACCCACCAGACCAGCTCAGAAGGCACACTTGTAGGGTCCAGCATGAGCCCACCACGGAACAACCAACGATTCTTAGCTCGACATCTGCTTTTGTAAAGTTTTTGGCTTCATTTGAGTGATGAGGTATAAAATGTTCTAAGATTTACCAGAACTATTTTTTTTTTTTTTTTTTTTTTTTTTTGAGACGGAGTTTCGCTCTTGTTACCCAGGCTGGAGTGCAATGGCGTGATCTCGGCTCACCACAACCTCCGCCTTCTGGGTTCAGGCAATTCTCCTGCCTCAGCCTCCTGAGTGGCTGGGATTACAGGTGTGTGCCACCATGCCCAGCTAATTTTTTGTATTTTTAGTAGAGATGGGGTTTCACCATGTTGATCAGGATGGTCTCAATCTCTTGACCTCGTGATCCACCCGCCTCGGCCTCCCAAAGTGCTGGGATTACAGGCGTGAGCATCCGCGCCCGGCCCTACCAGAACTATTTTTATGATGTTATGTCTATTGTTGAAAGTATAGAATTTATGATAATTTTTTTCTGTTTGATGCCATCTCACCTTATCCCTCTTTCTACTCCACCTTTGGAATATTGCAAAACTATGTTCCCCAAGAAGCTTTCTTTCTTTGTCATCATAAAAATTAAACTTAAAGTGATATTACCACACATAAAAGAAATTCCTACTAAAACACCTTATAGGTGCTAAAATTTGTCCACAAATAATGGATTTCTTTGGTTCTAAAACTAAGAATCAGAATATATATTTTAATTGAATAATACTTTAATAGAAATATCCCTTGTTAATTAAAAAAAAGAAAAGGTATTTCTGGAAAGAACTTCTATTATGGATAACATTTTTATCCTGGGCACACAAAGACTGTCAGCAAACGGAAAGCGTTAACAGAAAAATAAACTTATTACAACATAACGAAAGTAGAAATCCTGAGCGATACAAAGCAAAATTCATTTCAGTACTATACTGCTAATAGTCCTGTTTCATAGGGAAGGTGATTTCCAGTATTTTCTTTCTGTATTTTAATTCCTGTATCTAATTTTTAATCCCTGTATATAGATGATGATTTTAAATCCTTAGTTATTTGTTATACTTCCTACATAAGTCATAGCCCTTTACAGCTTTCTGATGTGTAATCAGTGAAAAATCGTGCTGTGAGATTGTTCCCTTGTTCTTTCCCACTGACTGTTCATTGTCTCTTGTGATAGAGAATTAACCCTCTCGAGTGCTGGGGATTGCTGTGTTTGTGAGCAGGTATTTGCGCAAGCTTCTTTAGGTTTAAAATGGATGCTTCTCATTCATGGTGAATACTCAGTGATTGATGATAAACTAAGTATTTCACATCATGCTGTTTGTCATGCAGATTTTCTTATTAATATTTCTTATTCTACAAGTTCCTGGATGAGAAATTCTGCCTAGTGCTAATCATGACCCATTATAGAGCAAGTTATTAAGCATCTCTAGAATTCAGCGTATTGAGTATGTTCAGAAACACGCTGTTCATTTTCATCTCTAAGATTTCGACATTTACCCCTTGTTTCTTAGAACATTCATATCAAGAAGGTCATATAACATTAAGCTAAAGATCGTGGGTTCTGGAGTTTGCATTCGGTTTGCATTTTGGTTAACTCCCTACTGGCTTTGCAGCTGAGAGTACGTGACATCTAAATGGTATTTTTCATCTACCAGGTGGGTATCAGAATATGTTACAGGGTTGCTCTGAGCATTTTGCATAAAGTGCCCACTACAGTGCCTGGGACAGGGCAGGCTCTCGGGATGGTGAAATGTGTTCTTGTTCACTCTTTTATTGACAATGGAACAACATGGCATGGTGACTATGCTGTGGATTTTCCAGTGAGAAGATCTCGATTCTGGTCCAGTTTCTGCCTCTTGACATCTACGTAAAGCACGTGGCAGCTTCGTCCTAGAAACATGGTACAGGCCACGAAGGGAGCCAGAGATTTAACTTCAGGTTTTCTAGCAGTCACCTGAAAAGAAATGGATACGTTAAATTGTATCTATTTTAAAAAATTTTCACATGATGTATACATCATCATTTAAAAGTGTAACTCATATAAAATATAATGAATTATTTTCCATTCTTTTCTTCATAGTGTTTAAAACCCGGGGTGGGTTAGGCATTTTCCGCACATTTTCACTTACAGCTGGCCGCATTTCAGGGCTGAAACACCCTGTGTTGCTCCTGGCTACCGTATTGAATAGTGTAGACTTCCAAACCCGCCTGGCATCTAGCAAAATTTTGTGAATACTGTATTTCAGAATATGTTCATATATACTAAATACTATAGTATCCACTTATAAAACCAAAAACGTTCACGACCAGCCTGGCCAGCATGGCAAAACCCAGTCTCTACTAAAAACACAAAAAATTAGCCAGGTGTGGTGGTGGGCACCTGTAATCCCAGTTACTTGGGAGACTGAGGCACAAGAATCTCTTGAACCTGGGAGGCAGGCGCTGCAGTGAGCTGAGACCATGCCACTGCACTCCTGCCTGGGCGACAGAGTGAGACTTCATCTCAAAAACAAGCAAAGCAACACAAAAAGAGCAAGGTGCAGTAGGTAACGCACTCAGCACAGCATCTGGCATTCTGTGAACGCGCACTATGCTGTTATATGCTGTTACTGCTTGTCAGAAAACCTGTGGGGTCCCCTGGTTACAAACAGAATAAAGATCCAATCCAGGCCCCGACAGAAGCCGATGGTAAACATGGACTTTTAGGAGTTCATTTAGACGTCACTGGAGCGAATGAACGCAAATGTAGCAGCTGGTGACCTGATTTGCTCTCTGGGATTACTTCTCTTTGCTTCTCTCTCATGCTGTGAAGTCAGGTAGGCTGAAACCCGCAGCCTGTGTTTCTGGGCTCGGGGCAGCTGGAGTCATGAGGGTTGGGCCAATGGGAGGCACCCACAGAAGTGGGGCAAGTCTGGGAAGCAGGGTGGTAGAGGCTTCTCACTCCCCTTCTCTTTGGACACCATGTCTTGGGGTCACATGGCCGAAGCTCTCGCTGGGTAGTAACTTTTCTATGGTTTTACCTTACAGGCTGCCAGGAACCTCCCATCCCACCCTGGTCTTCCATCCCTGAGAGTAGTGGTCATGCGTCACCTTTGCCAGGCCCTAGGCACCCCCTCAGTCCTTGTCTCTCCCCCAACCGTGCCCACCACGCCACATAGTCCCTCCATCACAGCCTCTGTACTGGAACCACATAACCACGGCTGGCAGACTTGGCTTCCTCCTTGCATGCCCACTGAATCCATAGTTACGTCCACACTTCTGAATTCCCAAAGTCTAGCATTTGCATTTTTCTCATCTAGGAGGTTCCAAGCCTTGCATTTAATTTTTGGCTTCTCCTTTTCACCTTACTGTTGGAAGACAAGGACATTGTCAGTGGGTGTTAAAGTGCGTAAAGTCCCCATTTAGAATAAAGCGGGTGTTCCCAAACCAGCACACTTATGCCTTGGGAGCTTGTTCTCCCAAGGTAAAATAGGAGCACTGGAGTGACGTGCAGCTCGAAGGTTCCACAAGTTCATGATTGTTTGACTCCTACAGTGTGGAGGAGGGACTTACAGGTACAACAGTCAACTTGTGAGACCTGAACTCACTTCCCAACTTTTTCAGACGTGTTCCAAGGCTGTTCCCTGGAGATGCAACCCCCTTTTCTACACCTTTCAACTTGAAATTCTGGGGCATGGTCCCTGAAATCCAGCATCTCCAGTCACACGCTGGTTGAACTCAAGACTTGGAAGCCTGCCCTGGAATGAGATCTTCACATAAATCCCACTCTCAGACCCCACAAATCCTCAGTAACCAACCACTTACCTATTCATGTCTCTTTTTTAAAAAAATATTTTCCCCCAATGAGTTAGTTATATAGTGACTTGAAAAGATAACTAATTATATTAGTATCCTGTGGCTCCTTCAACAAATTAACACAAATTAAGGGATTAAAACAACAATAATTTATCTCCTCATTTTCTGGGAGCCAGAGTCCAAAATCAAAGCATTGCTAGACAGCGCTCCTTCTAAGGGTCTAGGCAGCATCCTAGCCTGCCTCCGCCGGCTTCTGGGGACCCTGGTGTTCTCTGGTTTGTAGGTGGCTTGCTCCCGTCTCTACCTCTGTCCTCCATGGCCTCACTCCTGTATGCTTGCCTTTTATCTTCTTTTTAAATTTTTAATCTATTATTTCTTTATTTTTTATTGTATTTTACGTTTTGGGGTACATGTGCAGATCATGCAGGATTGTTGCATAGGTACATACATAGCAATGTGGTTTGCTGCCTCCATCTCCCCATCACCTATATCTGGCATTTCTCCCCATGTTATCCCTCCCCAACCTCCCTAAAAGACATTAGCCCACAGATTAAGCCTCGCCTTATGCCCAAGATGAACATGTCTTCTCTGAAGTTACTCTGAAAAGACTCTGTTTCTGAATGAGGTCACATTTACAAATCGTGGGTGAATATTGGAGGGACACTATTCAATGCAGTATAGTCACAAAATCATTTTTATCAGAATAGAGTTTCTTCTCAACTTTTTTGCTCCAAATTTTATGAAATCTGAATCTTTCTGAGCTATTCACATGTGTTCAATTTATACAAATTTTAGTGTGTCTATTTTTCATTTGTGGCAACCTTACAGTCTTGTTTTCTGCATACTCACGGTATATTAGAATGTTAATAGCATTTTAAATATCTTGATTTTTCTTCAAGCTAACACATCATCAAAGACGAGATTTTCCTTTTAGGTTTGTCAGTTAATATCTTCTCTTTCTCCATAGTTTATTTATAGTTCCTGGCTAATGTAAGTAATAGGTTTAGCATTTTATAATGGCACATGAGCACAGCTTATGAAACAAGATATAAACCGTGAAAGCGTAATGTGATATTTTTCTGTGGGTCTTCTAATAAACTGAATCAGGCAGCAATCTGCTTGAAGATACAACTCACAGTTGAGAAATAACATTTTTAAAGGAGGTTAGTTCCAAGAGAAAATTTAAGTAAGTCTACTCTTGGGTTGAACTTGAGAAAAAAAATACAAGAAATCTAATAACAAGTTTGATAATAAGTGGAGTGAACAAAGTGGAGGTTTGAGAGGATCTATTTCTACAAATTAACACCTCATTGAATTGGAAAAACATTTTAAATGATATTAAAAATTTAAAAATAGAATGCTACATATTTTTAGATAATTAAATTATATGGTACTATATATAAGATTATATTTAGTATTATATAATACATATAAATTAATAGATTATATAATGCTTCATTATATATTACTTAACATATACTAATCTATATTATATATACTAACATATGAATAACAATATACTATAGTATTATATATGATATAAATATAAGTATATAAATATGTAAGCATATTTATATAATATGTATTTATAGCAGTATTGCATATTACCATAATTTAGTTAATACTATTACTTATACTAGTTATATTCATATATTATAACTAATAATTATAGTTTATATAATTATAGTATTATGATATTATAATACTAATAGATATTAGTAGTATAATACTAACAGATATATTTATATAGATATGTTAATATATCTGCATAAAAAACACAATGAATGTATTGGCTAATGTTACATGGTATGAAGAATAATGAATGAAATGCCCCTCCTGTGCAGGCCCTAACAGGGAGTTAGGTGGAAAGCTACACAGGGTTTGTGCAGTGGTGTGGACAACTCTTCTGCTCCTGTGCTGAAAAGCCTGTGAGAAGTCAGCTGTGGAGGTAGGAGACCAGCAGGAAGGCTGCCATGAAAACATAGAGAAGACTGAGACAGGCATGAGTGTTGGGGCAATGGGAATCACAAGAAGTGATCCCAGTGTGGATAAGTTCTAATGGTAAAGTCAACACTATTTGGTGACAAGTGTGAGGGTTGCACAGGACAGTAGTGAGCAGGAATTCCTGTTGAGAATTAAGATAAGTGCATCAGTGAAAATATAGTAAGTCAAGAGCTTCTTCCGTGGAGACCAACAGATTGTACAAAAAATGTGTGAGACGGGGTCACTTGCATAATGGGGGAAGTGGAAGTAAAACAGGGACCCCCCCCCCAGTTGGTGGGAGGAGGGGGAATAGAGGGTTTGATGACATAAGATGAAGAGCAGGACACTGACATTTCTGCTTCTGCTCATGATGGAATAGCAGAGACTCAGCTTCTACCATACACACAGCAGAAAAACACACGAAAAACAGTGAAAAGTTCTGGGGGATTAACTGAAATTTTCTATATTTTTTGTATTGGTTTTTACAGGCAGGGGCTCACTCTGATGCCTAGGCTGGAGTGCAGTGGCACCATCAGAGCTCATTGCAGCCTTGAACTTGTAGGTTGAAGGAATCCTTCTGCCTCAGCCTTTCAAGTCACTGGGACCACAGGCACTCACCACCATGCCTGACTAATTGATAAAAAAAATTGTAGAGACAGGATCTCTCACCATGTTGCCTAGGCTGATCTTGAACTTCTGGCTTCAAGTGATCCTCCTGCCTTGGCCTCCTAAAGTGCTGGGATTACAGGTTGTGAGCTACTGTGCCCAGCTTCTACATTTTGATTGTGGTATTTACATAATTTTAACACATTGTCTAAATGCATATGAATGTATGCTGTAAAGATTGAATTTTCCTGTGTGCAAATTTTAAAAATGCTAAGGGAAATTATCAATTTCCTGGAAAAATATTACTTCCTCAAATCGACTCAAGAAAGGGCAGGCTTGAATAAAAAATAACTATAGAAGAATTTATGAATGCAAGTCCAAAACACACATCTAACTGAACAGATGAAAGGAGATATGCCCAAATGATTATTGACAGAGGTACATAGCAAATTCAATGAAAGAAAATCTTTCAGCACATGGTACTGGAGCACTGGACATGACAAAAAAATAATAGAAAAGTGTCTTGAGCTAAATTTCACACCTTTTACAAAAATCAACTCAAAATGAATCATGGACTTAAGTGTAAGACCTGCAGCTGTCATGTTTTTAGGGAAAAACCCACACACAGAAGAAAGCTTTGGGACCTCAGGGTATGCAAAGCATGACACCAAAAGCATTATCTATTAAAAAAAAAAAGCCTGATAATTTGGACTACATCAAAATCAAAAGCTTTTTCCCTGAGAAAAGAAGAAAAAGTCAATCTATAGAGTAGGAGAAAATACTTGCAAAATACGTGTTTGACAAAGACCTTCTACCTAAGACTTAAGAAGCACTCTAAGAACCCAAAGTTAAAACACACACATTCCAACTAGAAAATGGGCAAAAGACATGAACAGACATTTCACTGAAGACATACACAGATGAAAACAAGCAAATAAAAAGATATTAAACACTAGCGCTAGAGAAACACAGCTGAAGTAACAGTAAAGTGTCGCTAAAGACCTAATATAATGTCTAAAATGTTTTAAAAAGGTGATGATTTCAAATGCCGGAGGAGATACTGATAAACTGAATCCTTCATATATCGCTGATAGGAATGGGAAATGGTGAAGTACACAGAAAGCATGTCGACATTTTCTTCTACAACTAAACACGTACTTACCATATGACCCAGAAATCCCTCTGATACACTTCTTCCAGAGAAATGGGAACTGCTCACACTAAATCCTGCACATGAACGTGCATAGCAGCTCTACATATGAGAGCTAGAAATTGAAAATACCACTAATGTCCTTCAGGGAATGAAGGGTTAAAATCAACTATGACAAACACCTTGGGAGGATCTCAAGGAATTGACGCTGAACAAAGAAAATTGATCTCCAAATGTTGCATATTGTATGTTTCCATTTATTTATTTATTTAGTTTTGTACTTTAAGTTCTGGGGTGCACGTGCACATCGTGCAATTTTGTTACATAGATGTACACATGCCATGGTGGTGGTTGGCTGCACCCATTGCACTGTCATCTACTAATTAGGTATTTTTTCTAATGCTATCCCTCCCCAATCCCTCCACCCTCTGCTACTCCTCCCCTAGCCCCCCACCTGCCAGGTCCCAGTGTGGTGTATGATAGTCCCCTCCCTGTGTCCCTGTGTTCTCATTGTTCAACACCCACTTATAAGTGAGAAAATGTGTTTGTTTTTGTGTTCCTGTGTTAGTTTGCAGAGAATGATGGTTTCCAATTTCATCCATGTCACCACAAAGGACAGGAACCCATCATTTTTCATGACTGCATAGTATTACATGGTATAATTATTATTTAAAATTACAAAATTATGGAGATAGAGACAGATTAGTGGATGCCAGGGTTAGCAATGGGGTGGAGGGGTGTGATCACAACGGGAATCTCCTGGTGATGGAGTAGTTCTGTGTGCTCATTGTGGATGTGGTGGCATGAGTCTGCTCATTGAATAGCACTGCATGAATCCACACACACACCAAGCTAGTGCATTTAAACCTAATCAAATCTGAGTAAGCTCCCTGGATTCTATCAATGCCACCTTTCTGGTTCTGAGGCTGTGTTATGGTCATGCATGACATCACCATTGTCTGTGGGAGGAAACTGAGTCAACAAGATATAGAATCTCCCTGTGTATTTGTTTGCAACATTCTGTGAATCTGTAATTATTTCAAAATAAAAAGTTAAAAGAAACCTACTTGTAAACATATACTAACGCATTCTTGTGTGAATATCATCAAACTGCTCGTAATAGTCAACCTAATTCTCATTTTAGAACTTAATCTACCTGCAGTCTGCTGGAGCCTCTCTGAATCTGCTGCGATTCTGGGGACTGCCCAATTTGGGAATCATTGCTCAATTAAACCCCTTTAAATTTAATTTGGCTGAAGATTTTCTTCTAACACTTCCTTCTCTGTTTTATACCAATACATCAGGAACAAATGCCACCCAAAATTGAGAATGGCTGCCTGGAAGTAAGGGAAGACTCCTCATCACAGTCAGCACCCATGTGCAGTGCGATGTGGCCAGGCAGATCTCAGCTGTGCTGTGAAGCACGGCTGGGCGCTGTAAACGGTGCTTCAAATGCCAGCCGCAACCACAGTCTCAGAGTCAGACCCGGTAAACGTGCAACGCAAAGGCAGCCACCTGTCTGTCCCTTGGAAGGCATCCCTGTCATTTGCCTGTTACTCACTAGGGAGGGTGCCCTGGCGTCAGCTGTAGATGCAGGGCTGAGTGACCCCTCTGCTCCATATCCCTGAGGCCACTGGGAGCAGGTGCAGAGGGCACGCCATCTGGAGAGACAGGCATTGGATAATGAATTGGGGACAGCCGAATAGTTCCAGGTCATATTCGGTGAGAGGCCTGCTGGGCCCTGGGACTCAGGTTTCCAAGATTTTGAATCTGAATACCCCAGAGGCCATACGTCTCTTCCCTTCTGGCTTTGTCTCCCCCATGGCCCAGCAAGCCCTAGAAATGACCACATGGTTGCCAGGAGCCTTGACACCTCATGGCCATTTCAACACCGCAAAGATATCTTGAAAGATCTTGCTAGATTCCTGTGCAATGATTTTTTCACTCTGCCGACCACTTACCTCCAAAGAATATTATCAGCACCATTTATCCTTCATCTCTGCCACGTGGGTCTGTGTTAACTGTGGAGAGAATGAAAACAATGGTCAGGTTATTGCTAAACAAGATAAATTGTTATAAATTATAATTTTCCTTTAACACATTTTTAACAGTGTGTTAACTGATAAGACACAATGGAAGGAAAAGAAAAGGGCAGTTGCCAGGGAAACAGCAGGTTTTTAAATGAGCATCGCAGTGAATAGGCAGGTAAAATGCAGGAAATCTGGCTGTGAAATTAAGTGCTTTCCCTCTTTCAAAACTGAGGGTACCATGTCCTGCAAAAAAAAAAAAAAATGATGAGAACTATTTTCTTATCAGCCTCCATCCCAGATGAAACAACGAGAGAAGGTAGAATCTGTCCCTCTTGTCCAGACTTTGTAATCTGTAACTTCAGCAGTGCCTGAGCAGTAAATTGTAGATTTCACACGTATAAATTTCAGTCATTCTCTTATGTTCCAACTTTGCGCTGAGAAAAACACTGTGACACACAGACCTCAGTCCAGGGCCACTCCCCCTCGTCTTCTGCCCATCAGCCCACAGGGGAAACGTCTTCCAGCCTGCAGAGCTGGGGTTCTCTCCATCCGTGAGCCACCTGGCCTTCCTTAAGCTCCTGAAACGCGGAACACTGAAATATTAACCCCCCAGATGTGTTTTCAGTAAATGAGATCTTAAATGAGACACTTGAGAACTGCCCGGCCGACTTCCTGACACATAACGCACGTTTTGCCTCCTTCCTTCTTTTTGTCTCTTTTATGTTAAAAATAACAACATAGCCATCAGCCTTCATTTGGTCACTCTAGGCCTTTATGGTGATTGATGGTCCAGGGAAGAGAGAAGGCGATGAACTGAGGGAGCAACGACACTCAGTAAAGGACAAGCCAGAGAGAGAGAACAGAACAGTGAGAATGGAAAACGCTTTGTGCGAAGGGAGGTCACAGGCAGGAGGGTGGGCAGGGAGAGCTGGGAGGGCAGCCAGGCCTGAGCTCCACGTGGAGCCACGAGGCAGCAGCTCCTGTGAGTCTCTGGTCTTTTTTACTAATGCTGGGAAACTCACAGCAAGCCAGGAAATTAGGAAATAAAAGTGTCATAGTATAAATTTGAAAAGGGGGGAAAAAAAGCTCAGGTAATTAATGTTCTTGCCTAAGTGCAGAGAGTTCTGGCATGGAGACAGAGTCTGGGTCTAATCCAGGACCTGTTCCTTTCTCACCGGCCACTGTCCTTCCTGACTCCTTGGGAAGCCAGTGACCCTCCAACACCCACACGCTGCTCCCCCGATACTGAGCCTCCCACCCAATCACCACTGCTTCCCACCCTCAGGAACCATCTGCCTGGTTCTGTTTAACCTAACTCTCACCCTGCTTGGATATGAGTTGAGGTCTCAATTGCTACAGAGGAGTCTGACCCAATGTCTCCAAAAATCTCTTTTTGCATCTCCCTGCACCCTGTCCTGACCGGATGCCTTTGCTCTACCCACACAGGGCTCCTGGGTTCCCAAATCTACAATGTCATGGCTTGACCCCTTTCCTACTCAGAGTCACAGAGCTGAAGGTGGAGATCAACTGGATTCCTGCCGCACATACATGGAGCGTACCTGGGCAGCAGGGCTGTATCTTTTACAGATGTTTTAAAACATAAACCACATAGATCCCAAAGTACAGGAAGCTTGCTCCACTGTCCATGCTGATTTTGATACAGTCAATGAAACTGTCAATGAGCTTACAAGACGTAGGGTCCAGATGCTGGGCCCAGATCTGGGTTTCTGTGTTTTGGTGAAGGGTTTAATAAGATCATGGGCTGGGTAAAAACAAACAAGCAAAACCCTCAAGCTTCGGTCACTCCAGGAATAAAGGACATCCAACATACAGAGTGCTAGATCTAGCAGCAAAGATTGAAAGGTCAGCTGCAATGATGGACTTTCAGTGGGCGGAAAATTACTAATTTTGACCCGATTACTCAGTTGCGAGGTAGAGGACAGTGCGGCGTCCCCCGAGGGCACTCCTCCTGGCTGTGTGATCAGATCAAGTTTGATTTTCATCTCCCCTTTCCAGACCACTCGACAACACTCTTGATCACCTATACGCAGGACTCAGGGGAAGACTGAAGCTACAGAAATATATCTGTAGACGTCTTGTTGAATTGCTGTGTGAAGTCGTGGATCTGCCTGAGGTGGTGTGGGAAGATACGGATGAGGGAAACTGGGCCCGGAAGTAAACTTGGGGGAACAACAGTATGTGAGGGGAACAAGCAGAGCAGGTGGGAAGGGGAAGTTGCTGGTACCGGAAAATGCCAGGTTGTACTGCACCTTGGCAGCCAGGTGAGTGAAGAGCAGTTGTAAAGCACTGAGCACAGTGGAGAGCCAAGTGACCCGAAGACCACTGGAAGGTGATATGGTTCGGCTCTGTGTCCACACCCAAATCTTACCTTGAATTGCAATAAACCCCACGTGTCCTCTGAGGGACCTGGTGAGAGGTCATCGAATCATGGAGGTGGGTTTTTCCCATGCTGTTCTCGTGACAGTGAATAAGTCTCATGAGGTCTGATGGTTTTATAAAGGGGGTTCCCCTGCACACACTCTTGCCTGCCACGATGTAAGAGGTGACTTTGCTCTTCCTCTGTCTTCCACCACGATTGTGAGGCCTCCCAGTCCTGTGGAGCTGTGACTTCATTAAACTTCTTTCTCTTATAAACTATCCAGTCTAGGTTATGTCTTTATTAGCAGTGTGAGAACACACTAATACAGAAGGATAAAAGCTACTGATGACTCCAAACAGAGAGGATTCATAGATTTACCAGTGCAAAAATCTAACTGAGACAAAGGAAATGGTGAGTGAAGAAGTAGGTATAGTGGCTACAAAAACTAGATAATTCTTCTTTATGGTTACAATATAAAAACCATAATCAGGGGAACTGAGATGTAGATGATTTTTTTTTTTTTTTGCTTGTGGCAATGGTATATATAGAATAATGAGTTCTGTCTCTTTCTATATTCAGTCCTCTCTGTCTCTCTCTCTCTCTCTCTCTCACACACACACACACACACACACACACACACACACACAGCATCTGAGTAATCTAATGCGCAGACCCTGAGCCCTCATAAGCACCCTGGAGTAGATTTGAAAAATATTTGAGAGATTTGGACACATTAGAGCCTCTCGTTGGCATAAAGTGAAAGCTTTACCAAACAAACCAGACAGAATCAATTAGAAAATAACTTCTGACCCAAAGCAGAAGCGAAAACAGCAAGAATGCAAACACACACATATGTATATACACACAGGACACGGCTCGAACGCGTTACCTGTCCTTCATTCTCAGTAGGGTACAATTTAAACACACTTTCTTGTACCTCAGAATGGTTTTTGCTCCCGGCTTCCTTAATAATGGTACTGTGATTGCGAATTTCAGTATCTTTGATGTTTACTGCTACTTCTTTCCTTTTTTAATGTTTAATAATTTAACCATGTTCTGTTAAGTTCTCTGCTTCTATCTTTCTCTGATGTCACTTTTATTCTTTGTCATTTTTTATTTCATTCATTGTATATCACTCATCTTCTCTTCTACTCTAGAAGGCCCAGGAAGTAAGTTTCCATATTTGATTCAAATTTGTACCACCAATACTTAGTATGGTAATGATCATTTACTTAGTTGATACATTTTTAAATATTCTTTCTCTTTCTTGGCAATATTGAAGAAGCAAAACATTATTTTTAAAAGAACCTGTAATATGGAAAGATCTAAAGCAGTCTTGATAATTACACATTCTGTGCTACCCTATTCTTACTATCAAATCTATTGATAAAATTATGATATAATACTTGATTGACAGTCTCATAGAAGATTCATTTTTGATTAAAAAATATTACTAATCACATTATTCATTGCAAAACTAATTGTCTATAGAAAGGAATATACACATCTTATGTATTTTGTAATTTTGCTTTGCTCTGATTTTATTTATTTTTAATAAACTTTATTTGGTATAATTTAAGGTATAAAATATGTTATGAGGAGCATGAACATATTAAAATGGTTACTATTGCGAAGCAAATTAACATATTCATCATCTCGTGTATTCTGTGTGGACTACGTGGCAAAGCAGCTACAGTTTATTCATTTAGCATGAATTCTGAACAAATACACCGAGAGTTCTTACTGAGAAGCTTGCTGACTTAATTTAGTGGGTTCGAATTAGTAAATGGCTAAATAACAGGTTATTTTACAAAGTGTTTTACTTTTTTTAAAGAGAAAAATATTTGGGTCAGGCGTGGTGGCTCATGCCTGTAATCCCAGCACTTTGGGAGGCCGAGGCAGGTGGATCACGAGGTCAAGAGATCAAGACCATCCTGGACAACATGGTGAAACCCCATCTCTACTAAAAATACAAAAAATTAGCTGGGCATAGTGGCACATGCCTGTAATCCCAGCTGCTCAGAAGGCTGAGGCAGGAGAATTGCCTGAACCCAGGAGGCGAAGGTTGCGGTGAGCCAAGATTGCGCCATTGCACTCCAACCTGGGTAACAAGAGCGAAACTCCGTCTCAAAAAAAAAAGAAAAGAAAAAAATTTACAAATGTACCTACTATGAAAATGATGTTTACTGTACTAAGTCTTGATGGTAAATTTGATTTCGTTTTATGTCCGAGGCTAGAAAAACACTTTGTTTAGTTCCTCAAAGCAAGGGTGCCTTCTTTTTCTATAGGGTGACAGTGGTTTTCTTTTTGCTTCTCTTTGGGAAGCCCAGAGCCAAATTTAGAGCCTAACCACACCAATTGTGTCCAGTTTAGAATTAGCATATGTGTAACTGTAAACCTTTGATTTTAAGGCACTTTGAATCAATTCTTGAAAGAGGCAGGTCTGCATGAGTACAAGTAAAACATGTGTTTGGATTGGACAGTTTCCATATCTTATGAGATGATTTCCTTGGCTGATAAATGCAGGGCAGACCCACGAGCATCCTAAGCAATTTATGGTCTGACCTTAACAAGATGCAACTGTTTTACAAGTGTGGATATGCGTAGGGAATTAGGAATGACATGTAAATTTTTCAGCAT
This sequence comes from Callithrix jacchus, assembly GCF_049354715.1. Taxonomy (NCBI): domain Eukaryota; kingdom Metazoa; phylum Chordata; class Mammalia; order Primates; family Cebidae; genus Callithrix; species Callithrix jacchus. The sequence continues at coordinate 10,855,958 of NC_133508.1, forward strand.
CTTCCAAATCCCAAACACTCTTTATAAAGCGGGAGGAGAGGGTGCTTTGTTTTCTCACTTTAAAAGATGTGAATGGGAGCATTGATGCTCATAATGAATTTCTAAATTTGTTTCCAGACCTATCGGAACAGTAGGACAGAAAGTTCTCGAATCACCTCTAATTGTTTGAGTTGGCAGACGATGGAGGAACATAATGACACAGCACAGCCATCGTCTGCCTTTCCAGCGACGTGCGCAGAATTGGGGAGAGGTTTTACTCAGTAGAATGCAAGCCTGTGGTAATTTAGAGGGAGCATTTCTGATGGAATGGAGTGCTTTAATCCTGAAATTTTAAGGACAGGTTTCGGAAGGAGCTCATTTAGCATCACAGGAGACGCCGTCCAGGTGTGTCTACCCTCAGAAGCCACTCTATGGTGTGTTTTAAAAAGTCCGTCCATGTTTCTGATCCTGAATTATTAGAGCTTGGTTATTAATGTGTTTAAATAAATCTCATGGCCAGGTCTACAGGGGCATGAAAGGCAGACAGTCACAAGGAATGATCTGAGGATCTTCTACTTGTAAAGTCGTCCTTACCCCCCTTCTTTGAGAGGTTTCTTTACCCTCAGTGCTTAGTGTTTACACCAGAATGTCAACTCCTTCCTATCAGGGGCCTCTGTGGCTTGGGCCACTCAACAGCTCCTCCCAGGATCAGGAGAGGGCTCAGTTCATGGGAGCCTCCACTTCTTCTTTGTTAAACAAATTGTTTTCTGCTTTCTGGAAGCTCTTGGTTCAAATAAAAACCTGCCACGTAAGAGGGGAAGTTTATCAAACATGATAATTTGGTAACTCCTTGGTATCCCCAGAACTCAAGGAAATGTGCCTAAGAGAGTGTGGGGCTTCCGGGGCAGAAGTGACTGAGCTTTGTCATGAGAAAGATGAAGAGGAACGTGGGAAGAACGGTGACCTTACCACATGACATAGAGCTGGATCTGACCTTAATAATCAGTCTTCCGTCTTTCAAAAATCCTCTCTTCCTTCTACCTCAACCTCCTTCTTAAAGATGTCTAGTTCATTTGCAAATCACATAATGTGTTCTCCCGTCAACGCTACCTCAGAGCATCACTTTCTACGTATGTAGAGAACAGAGGCTGTCGGCCACACCTGAAAATCCTCTCATTTGCACACAGCTGCCTCAACACGCTTTCAACACGACCGTACCAGTGACATGTGCAGCTCCTTTGGAGTCACTGTGGCCATCACATACACAGATGCGTTGTTACTTAGCATAGTTTGTGGGATTGATTGTCAGCTTGACTCTTAGGAGAAATGTCTCTTCCAAAAGAGACTTAGTATTGCCTCCTCTCACCAGGAAACACGTACCCTTACCTGCCCTAAGAATGACACAGAAAGTTCATACACAAAACTCACATACCATAGACGAAAGGCCAGAACATTCAGCATCCAGCTTTGGGGATAACAAGGGCGGATGCAGGTGGCTCTGGAGCAAGACGCGGCCTTCCCAGGACAGGACAGAGGGAGGTAGCCTGAGGCTAAAGACACACAGGCGCTGCATTGCATAGGGGCAGCAGAGGGGAGCAGTTTAGAGTCCAGGCTTCAGTGGTGAGGCATGCCTGTTGCGGCAGCCACCTCCTTTATCCATCAGCTGAAGGATCGTGACAGTGACTTAGCATCTTAGAGCTTCAGGTACCATACGTGTGAAATGGTGAGATAATGTTTACCTTAGAATGTCCTTCATAGAATTAAAACATGTGAAACAGTTAGCAATCGTCACTGAGTAAGTGGATAATATCACTTAAAAGTTGGAAGCCTACAGTGAATTGGTGGTGAGGTCATTACCTTGGTCACACTGAGTCTGCTGTGAGTTACGCTGAGGAATTTCAGTGTGTTACTCAACTCTTCTTCCTTATGTCTTTTCAATTTCCTCAACAGCAAAATGAACAATAATCATATTTTGTATTTGAACATGTTATGTAAGAAAATGTTTTGCAAACCAGATATAGGTGAGGACATATCTATAACTACATCTATGCATTTATATCTATTCATCTCATCTCTGTAGCTATATCTCTTGCCATGTATTCATTGCCTGTAATGTAGAGATTCCCCAGTGAATGGTAGCCCTTAATATAAGCATTTTTCCAAAGACGTTTCTGAATTGTAATTTTATTTGAACATGGTATTTCTTTTTTTCTGAGACAGAGTTTCACACTGTCACCAGGCGCCAGGCTGGAGTGCAGTGGCGCAGTCTCGGCTCACTGCAATCTCCACCTCCCGGGTTTCAACATGGTATTTCTTGTATGTAATGATCTCCTTTTAACCCAATTGTCACATATGAGAACATTTAATTCTGAATCTCTCGTGTGAATTCTGTAGATACAAAATGATAGTACTATGAAAAGGATAGAAACTATTTACCCTTTTTTTGCCCATTCAGAGTATTTAACCAGCTCAATAATATCAAACTCTATTTCAATTTCATCTGTGTCTATATGTGATGGAGGACTGGCCCACACTGACCTATTCATTCATTTCAGCCATCTTCATAACTGATCCTGATCTCCATACTTTAATTGGGTCTAATCAATGGCCGAGAAAATTCGCTTCCTCAGCTCTTGGCTTGGCAGAAGGTACCTGCTGGAGGTGAAAGAATGGCGGGTTGGAATCAGTCCAGCAGAACAGAGACAATCTACTTGCTACAGCAGAGAAAAGAAGTAAAAACAGAACCTCATAAGACAAAAACAAATTCTAAAAAATAAAAACACTAACACTCTTGCTTTTACAGACAATAAAATAGCAGCAGGAGGGGAAAAGAGAAAATACAAACAAGTTATCAGAAGGAGAAAAGGCGGCATCGCTGTGATAAATGCATCATTACAGCAGGCCACCAATGTGGGAGTGATGCTCATGGGAAAACAGGACTTTGATAGTAACAAGCAAAACCAAAACCAAAAATAAAATCGAGCAAGTTCTATTCTTTATTTCATTATTTTTTTAAATTTCACAAACAGGAGAAAAGAGTCCCCAGGGGCAGTGAAAGAGCCAGGGATGGAGAGGTGAGTGGAAGCTACATTTATGTATGTGTTTGAAATACCCTTTTGACCAGGAGTTTTCAGGAAGCTTCCTTGATTCCTGTAATTTGTAGCCCATGGCTTAGTCAAGTTGCCCAGATGAACGTAGATCTCAGATGATAGCTCAGTGCAAATAACACATTTGAGAATGAGATCCAGGGAGCAAGGGGGGCAGCGTGGGAAGGAGACTCAGGTGAGGGAGGGCTAGGACAGGGAGGCTCCCCTCTGGGGTGATGCATGACTACGTGCTCACTTCCATAGATGACCTGGCAGGTGCCTCAGGACAGAGCATACATGAAAGAAGGGTAAAAACACCTTCTGTCCCACATTGGTCAAAACTCCTTGTCTGAGTCACAATTTTAGATCTAAATATAAAACAATCGTCACAGGTGAACCACACCTCATGGTCAAGACAGAGGCCCCAGGGTGGGGGCCGGTGGACTCAAGGTGAAGGCAGCCTGGTTATCTATGTGTGAATAGATCAGCATCCCCATAGAATTTGATACCACAACCATTATTGGAAAAAAAGTGAGGTCGACAGGATCTGAGAAAGCCAGGGTGTTACCTACTAGTGCGTTACCTTGTTCTCATCAGATTATATATATATTCTAATAAAGAATAGAACAGATAATATATATATACATAATATATATACATATACACATACATACATACACACACACATAATGTATGAACTTTGAGAGTCTGACAATGACTGATCTCTCTGTACTACAGCACAAACTTCAAAATGTATTTAAATCACATGAACATAATTGAATTCACTTAAATGGCCAAAGTGCCCACTTTTCATATGTATATAAAACTATATCCTAATTTCCTATATTAAATGATGATTTCATAGATCGTAATTTCTCCCTATGTTGCACGGTTTTCTGTTGCTATTCTAACTGTACACATTTTTGTGCAGTTATGCAATCTTCTCACTAGAATGTGAGCTTATTGAGAGCAAAATTGCAGTGTTTGTAGCAAGCGTGTTGTATGTGCAGTAATTTATGTGCAACCAGGAGCAGTTCATAACGGCAGTTCACTGTTTTGTGTGGTGTTGTACTTTTCAATGTCATGAAGATGCTTCATAAGAAACAGACTCTGGGCTGGGTGTGGTGACTCACAACTGTAATCCCAGCACTCTGGGAAGCCGAGGGGGCTAGATCACCTGAGGTAAGGGGTTCGAGACCAGCTTGGCCTACATGGCAAAACCCCATCTCTACTAAAAATACAAAGAACTGGCTGGGCCTTGTGGCGGGCGCCTATAATCCCAACTACACAGGAGGCCGAGGCACGAGAATCACTAGAACCGAGGAGGTGGAGGTTGCAGTGAGCCGAGATCACACCTCTGAACTCCAGCCTGGGAGACAGAGCAAGACTCCGTCTCAAAAAGAAAAAAAACAAAAACAAAAACAAAACAGACTCTGAAGCAGTGATTTACTTGGAGGACGTTTGCCAGGGAGTATTCTAAAGAACAAACCTGAACAGGAGGGAGGAAAGGAGACCTAATGAAAGAACAAGTTGAATGTGACAAAGTCAGGTGGTGTGAACCTCCCGAATTGTCCCGAGACCACAGGACAGGGTCCCCATTGGATACAGCTGCCTTTGTGGGGGGCATGAGCAGGGTAAAACAGCTCTGCTCAGAGAAATTCTTGAAGAATGACACAAGAGAGCGTTGAATGAACAGCCAATGATCTTCACTGTGAGGTGGGTGCTTCCTCACTAGGAAGGGTCAGGGTCGATCCCCTCAACATGCACTCATGTTGGACTTCACAGTCTCCTTCAATGGAACCTCACTAGGAGATGGAACCTAGACTTTAGACAGTGTTAAGAGGGTAGAGGAAGCAGTGGGATCTATGGGAGCCAGGAAACTCATTTCATACAGAAAAAATAAGGATAAGAAAGTATTGACTTTTGCTATTAAATGTAATGGCTAAAACTGCAATTACTTTTGCATGAACCCAATAAAACAGTGAGGCAGGAACCACAATGTCTTCCTGTTTCCACCTTAAGTCTGGTTCATAGAAGAATTGGATCTGTCCTGTCTCTCTCAATAAGGCAAAAGGACAGATGTAAAAATGTTATACTCCTATATCCTATGAGTTTTTAGATACAACATCAAATTAGTAACCCATTAAAAAATTTGAACATACACTATTAATATTGAAAAGTTATACTCTGTGGAAGACATTGTTAAGAGAATAAGACAAGCCATAGATTTGGATGAAATATTTGCAAAACATTTGTGTGATAGATTTGTATGTAAAATATACAAAGACTTTTAAAACCCAACAGTAAAAAAAAAAAAAACTTAAAAATGAGCAAAACATCTGAACATCTCATCACAGATGCAGAGGTGGCAAACGGGCATATAAAAACATGTTCAACATAATATGTTATTGAGGAGGTACAAATTCAGCAGCCATAGTCCACCACCCACCTGTCGGAATGGCTAGATTGCAAATACTGACAACGTGATTGCAGGAGAGGATTCAGAGCAACATAAATTCTCATTAATTTCTGGTGGAAAGGGAAAGAAAATCGTAATTCAGTTTGGAAAACTTTGGCAAGTTTGTACAAAGATTAGTTTTACCATTGGTGTAACAAATACACACCAATCATCTTCCAAGCCTTCATCCAACGGATTTAAGGAAGTATGTTGTCTACACAAAAGCCTGCACACAAATACTTACTGCATCATTATTTATAATCACAAAAAACTAGAATCAAACAGGATGTCCTTCAATAGGGTAATAAATAAACTATGAAGTGGAAAAATGACTAGTGGTGTAAGAGGAAATACTACACAGGAATAAAAATAAGCCATATGAATACTCTCAAATGCAGTTTTCTAAGTGAAAACCACTAGTCTGAAATAGCGCTATCACTTTTTGAGTTCCTTGATAGGACATTTTGGAGAATAATACTATAAGGATGGTAAAAAGATCATCGGTTGTCAGGTTTCTGTGGGCTGATAAGTGAACAGGGAAAGCAAATGGGGTTTTCTCAGGGTGGCGAAACTGCTCTCTCTGATACCGCAGTGGTAAAGATATGACAGAATGCACCTGTCAAAACTCACATCTCTAAAGCACAAAGAGAAAACCTTAAGTATGCAAATTTTTAAAGGATATTTCGGCTGTTGGGAGATCTCAGGATAAAAAGCAGATTGTGACAAAAATATGTAACTGCACCATCAAAACAGGAGACCACCTCACAAAGGAAGATCGTATGGAAGGAAGGTCACATGGAAGTGTGGACCTGAATGATTTGGAGATGAGTGGGATGCAAGACCAAAGGCTAAAGCAATTGTCCATAAAAAAAATTCTCCGGTTGATAAAGTTGTTACCCCAGGAAACAAATTGATAAATTCTGAAACCACTATACTTGTTCACTGGAATTGAACAAAATAAATGAATGGCGGATGATAGGGGCGACTTTTCCCACTATTAGAGTGAGGAGATTACAGATAAGCAAGGAGAGAAAGCCAGAGTGACCCAGGTTGAAACGGACTGGACTTAGAGACATTGCTAGAAATGCATGTTTATCTTACTATAGATGCAAACAATTATATCCAGAAATATTTATAGATATGTTCATTTACACAGGTCACTATACACACATTTTTTTTCTTTGTCTGCCAAGAGAGTCTAAAAGTAATAATTTCCCAGTAGCAATGAGCATACTTAGTTTTATAACATGATTTCTAATTCCATTCTGCACAACGTGACTGCTTGGTAAAATGGCTGATTCTAGGACCAGGATAGGAAATGTACAAGACAAGCCTAGAGCATCTGGTAATACCAGAAAGTAGCTAAGTGTTAAACATGCACACACACACACACACACACACACATGCACAATGATGGGGTGTGTCAATAGCTAAGTGTTAAACATGCACACACACACACATGCACAATGATGGGGTGTGTCAATAGCTAAGTGTTAAACATGCACACACACACACACATGCACAATGATGGGGTGTGTCAATAGCTAAGTGTTAAACATGCACACACACACACACATGCACAATGATGGGGTGTGTCAATAGCTAAGTGTTAAACATGCACACACACACACATGCACAATGATGGGGTGTGTCAAAGGGTCACAAAAGTCAACGATGAGTCTCCCAGTGGGCAAAGCTTGACCAACTTGAACCACAAAATATATACATTAGTATTGATTCGATTATAAAGCAAAATATAAAATAAATATCCATAAGCCCACACTGATCTAAATACAAAGATTAAGTAAATAAACAGAGAAGACACAAATCTTCTGTGCAGTCAAGAATTCCAAATATTATTTGATACTTCACTGTCAAGGAGGTGAAGTAGAATTATGCGTATGTGTGAACAGTAACTTCTTCGCAAAGAGCTCAGTTTTGAAAGGGGGCAAAATGAATAACCCTGCAGAGGAAAAGCTTGACAAACAAGACCCCTGCCAGGTAATTAAGTTTAACATCAGCAGTGACTTCGTGGGGGCTGTAGGGACCCTTCAGATGAGAACCTTCCCAAGAGTACTTCTCTCTGCCATCTTCTGATGAAACACACATAATCTGATCATGAGAAAAGTATCAGCTACATTCTGCAAAATCTAGCCACGACTACTCAAAATTATCAAGGTCTTCCAAAAGAAGGAAAGACTGAGAAACTATTGTAACCAATCAGAGTCTAGGAGACATGACAGTTAAATGGAATGTGATGTTTTTCTTGAGATTCTGGAACAGAAAAGAGATATTATATAGAAATCTGAGAAAATCTGGACAATGTGCAGAATTCAGTTAATTAGCCTGTATCAGTACTGGTTCGTTAACTGTGGGACATACATCATGCTAATACACTCTATCAGTAAGGGAAACAGGTGTAGATTACACAGATGCCTTCTCTTCACAGTATTTCTGTAACGAAAACAACTATTCTAAAATAAAACTGTATTTAAGGAAACGAAAGTGTTATAGAGAATCATGACTTCATTTGATAAAATGCATGTGGATTGTATCTTTTAACGTGATGAGCAGTTTTAAACAGTACCAACCTGGAAAATAAACTGCTGTGAAACTAAGATGGCTTCAACTCACAAATGACTTGGTAATTTCAAATTAGGAATTAGAAATAATGATCCTACTGAATAGGTAAATTAAACTTTTATTTTTAATTGTAAGATAAAGAGGCAGACATGTTTGGTGAAATATGATACGCTCTTCCTCGATGAGGCTTGACTTGAACTTTAAGTACTCCTTCTTTGATAGGTGAGATTAATTTCCAGGACAGTGGAAAAGTACGACCCAAGATGTGGGAATGGAAGTTAGCATGGTGTGCTTAGAACACAGCAGTTTTGATTGGGGCGAAGTTTACCTGGCTCTGCATAAGTAATCTGTACCGCTGAGTTAAGAGAGGAGGGTTGGTGAGTCGACTTGGGCAGGCATCATGAGTGAAAATTTTCCTGTAGTACAATGAGTCATTCAAAGAGACATAGAGAAATGGGAGATTAACGAGAGCAATTTTAGAATAAGGACATTCATTACAGGACCGTGTGTATGCTTTGAATTAGAATGGGAGAACAAAGGGTTCTGAAGGGTATTCTTCGGCTTTTTAATTGTTTCCAAGCTTTCACCTCCAGCCTCTAAGTGACACCACCTGAGTCGTCTAAAACGTGGTCTTAGAAAGTGAGATGATGAAGCTGTTCAGCTGTTTGGCCATTAGTAAACCTCACATTCATTACAATATCACAACTACAATTGCTGGTGAAATATGCAAAATTAAAGTTACTCATCATCACTTCAGGAGCAAAGGATTTTATTCCATTTAAGCATTTGGTGACTATATACATTTTAAAGACAATTGTCATGAAAAATTACATAAATGATAACAATTAAAAGTCATCAAAATATGCTTTCGAGTATAAAAAAAGTTTTGAAAAAAAAAAGTAAGTGACACTGCCAGTAAAAGAAAGAAAAAGCAGCCATGTGAGGCAACCGCAGCAGCTGGCCTGCCTGTGTCCTAATTCTGCCTATCTTTGTTTTGCAAGGTCAGCAGATATTTTTAAATCAATTACAAGCCTGTGTTCTTTTATAAAGCAATTATCTTCTGTTGTATGCAACAAGAGTGAGAGATAATAAAACATATGAGAAACATATAGAGTTCATAAAAGCAGAGCAAACAGAGAGCAACAAAAAATTATGAGAATGTGAATTAGTCTCAGAATGCGGAAGAGCTGTAATAAAAGATGTCTGCCACTTATTTCAATGTCTGCCTTATTTCACATTCATAATCAGCTGAGACTCAGATTTGTTAGTACTTTCCTGTTATTTTATTGAACTCAGAGCTAAGTTCCATGAATAAAAAGACCTTAATCCAAGAGTGTTAGCAGTGCAGTGGCAAGCTGCTCACCATATTGCAGCTGTGTGAGGCCATGATTTCAATTGGGACAAACAAGAACTCGTTTGGATTTTGTTCTTTTAATTCCTGGAGAACTATATGAGCATAGAGAGCTTTGAACATCCGAGGCATATTCTTTGGGAACCGGAAGACTGTGTGCACGTGCAAGTTTGTGTATGTGCCAAGGAAAGGCCTCGGGAGAAGAAGGACTCACACACTCGTCTCTGGCTTACCACGAGGCTCTGGCCAAGCAGTCACGAAAGCAAAGGCTGTCTTTTAATCCTTCTGATGCTGAGGTGTACCTTGTCACACAGATCCTCTTGGCCAAAGATAGAAGACGAACAATGGAGAATTTTAAGAAAAAGTTTTCACCGATCGTTGGAGGACTACTTAATTATACTAACCCAGGTGGACCCTAGGAAGTCAGACTTAAAAACAAAAATGACAACTTAAAAAAAATTAGCCAGAAACAGCATGCTATCTGTTTAAAAGACAATTGAATAAAGTAATAATTAGACTGTGGTGTTGCTGGAGATATATAATGTATAAATACATAATTTGGATGACAAGAGGAGCACTCGAGCAAGGGATGAAAATAGACGTATATTAAAGAAGAGTTTCTGTAAACCATTGAAATCAAAGCTAGACTGTATTCAGTTAAAATTCTGATTGAGAGCCTGGGTGAAATACAGTGAAAGAAACTATGAGGAAATGAAAAGGTACGCTAGAAAATATGTATTTAGCACAAAAGAAGGCTGAAATCAAGGAATAAAAGAAGAATGTGACCACACCACCACAATCATTAAGACAAATAAAATAATAGTAAAATGGCAAATATAAATTCTATCATGTCGGTAGTTATATTAAATGTAAATTAGTTAATTAAGCAAGTAAATGGCAGAAAATGAAAAAAAAGAGTAAAATTTTAATCCAGCTCTATATAGTCTATAAAAGATGCAGTATAAATTCAAAGAGAGATATAGATTAAAAATAAAAGGATGGAAGTGACACACCATAAACCTGGTAACCAAAGGAAGCTCTGGAAGCTATCCTAACATTTGGAAAAACAGATATTAAGACAAAGATTATAGAGGTGATAAGGAAGGATTTCATTATCCTTGAGGATCAATGTGCCAGAAAATTGTAACAATTATGAACATATATTTACTAAGAAAAGGAATCCTGAAATAACTGGAACAAAAGGGAAAGAATTTAAGGCACAAATACAAAATCAATAATAATAGAGACTTAAAAACTCAATAATAAATATAGACAGAAAATAAAGGGCAGAAAATTAATAAGAACGTAGAATATTTGAACAGCATTAAAAATCAGTTTTATTTAAGAGACATTTCCATGGTACTCTACCACAAAAAGCAGAATTTTCATTCTTTTGAAGTAAACAAGAAACATTCCCAGAATGAATATATAATATGCCATAAAATAGGACTTAATATATTCAAATGGGTATCACACAAATTATGTTTGCTGATCACAGAGAAACAAAATTATATATAAACTACAGAAGAAAATTTGTAAAACCCACAACTATGTAAAAATTAAATCACACACTCCTAAATCAGTAATAGGTTAAAGAAGTCACCAGATAAATTATGAACTACTTTGAGGTGGATAAAAACAAAAACATGGCACATGAAAATCTATGTTAAGCAGCTAAAGCAGTGTTTAAATAAAAACCTAGAGCTGTAAACAGCTACATTAAAAAATGAAAGTGATTTCAGGCCAATAACCTAATGAACATCTGAGACATATTCTTCGGGAAGTAGAAGGTTGTATGCATGTGCAAGTTTGTGTATGTGCCTAGGAAAGGTCTAGGAAAAAGAAGGACTCAGACACTCATCTAGTTACCTTAAGGACACTAGAAAACAAGAGCAATCTAAACCAAAAGCAAGCAGAAAGAAGGAGATAATGGTGATTACAGCTGGCTAAATGGAATAGGAAATAGGAAACAAAACAAAAAGGTATTTTGAAGGATTTTTTTTTTAAAGGACAAAATTTAATTAGACTGACAAGAAAAAATGAAGAAAGACTCATATTTCCATAACCAAGAAGGAAAAATGGAACATCACTATGGACATTACAGAAATTAAAAAAATATATAAGGGTATATTGTGAACAGCTCTCTTTCAACAAGTTAGGTAAATTCTCAGAAAGGACAAATTCCCAGAAAGACCCGAACTACTGAAACTGGCTCAAGAAGAAACAGAAAATCTGAATAGATCATAACAAGTGAAAAGATTGAGTTAGTAAATAAATAATTTTACATATACACTAATAATCTAATTTTCAAACAGTTTCAGTGGTAAATTCTACCAAACATACTTTCTCAAACTTTTCCAAATAATAGAAGAGTTACCAGCACTTTTCAACTTATTCTCTGAGGCCAGTATTACTTTATAACCAAAACCCAACTAAAGCCATCACAAGAATGTAATACTTCAGAATAATAGCTCTTAGGGTCATTAGATATAAAAACCCTCAAACTGAATCAAACAACATATATTATAAAGGATTATATACCATGACCAAGTGTAATATGTAAAAAGTTGGTTTGAATTGCAAAAAATCAATAAACAAAATAGGCAATTTTGCTACAATAAAGCAGTAAATCATAGGATTATCTCAATTCATGCAGAAAAATCATTTGGAAAAATTCATCACTTATTTATGATGAAAATATTCAGCAAACTAGAAATAAAAGGAAACTCTTCAACATGATAAAGGATATGTTCAAAACACCCACAGCTAACGTCATATATAATAGATTAAGATGGGCGCATTTTTTTTTTCTTAAGACAATAAAAAAGACAAGATTTTCAGTCTCCCTATTTCAATTAAACATTGTATAGGAAGTTCTAGGCAGGGAGGTTAGGCAAGAAAATAAATAAAAGTCGTCCAGATTGAAAAGGTAGCAGTAAAACTTTCTCTCCTTTTATATGACATGAACTTATGCAATAAAGCTTCTCAGGAATCCCATAAAAACTATTAGAACTAATAAAGAGTTCAGCAATGCAGCAAGAAACAACATAAATATGCAAATATCTCTGGTATTTTCACACACCAGCAATGAATAATACAAAAATATAATTAAGAAAATGACTTCATTTACAATAGCATTAGAAAAATAAAGTACTTAGAAATAAATTTAGTGCAAGGACTATAAGTCTTGTACATTGTTCAAAGAAAAAAAGTAACATCTAAATAAACAAAATGGCATATCATGCACATGGACAGCAAGACAATACATGCAACTGAAATGATGTACAGATTGAACAAAATCTCTATCTCTAGTTACCTATTTTTCAGAAATTGACAAACTGATATTAAAAAGTATATAGAAATGCAAGGAACACTAAATAGCCAAAATAGTCTTGAAAAAAATTGGGTGACTTAGAATTCTCGAATTTAACACTTACTACAAAGTCACAATAATTATGACAGTGTTGTACTAGATAGGAATAGAAATATAGATCAATGAATAAATTGAGAATCCAGGAACAAATTCTTACATTGAAGGTCAATTAATTTTTTACCAGGCTACCAAGATGATTTACTGGTAAAGATGGTCTTTCCAACCAATGGTGCTGGGACGACTGAACATTGAAATGCAAAAGAATGACTGTGGACCCCTATCTCACACCGTATACACAGATGAACTCAAAATGGACCACAGAGCTAAATGTAAGAGTTGAGATTATAAAACTCCTAGAAGAGAGCATGTAGAGCAAATCCTTCTGTCCTTGGATCAAGTAATTTTTAAAAGGCCTACCAAAACCACATGTAACAAAAAAAATTTCATCCATAAATTAGATGTTACAAAAAAATTAAAAATTTCTTTCTTTTTCTCTACTCCCTTTTATTACACATAGATTTGACCACCTGGAGCCTCATTATAAGCAATACCTTTTTTTTTTTTTGAGACAGAGTTTCACTCTTGTTACCCAGGATGGAATGCAATGGTGCGATCTCGGCTCACCGCAACCTCCGCCTCCTGGGTTCAGGCAATTCTCCTGCCTCAGCCTCCTGAGCAGCTGGGATTACAGGCATGCGCCACCGTGCCTAGCTAATTTTTTGTATTTTCAGTAGAGATGGGGTTTCACCACATTGACCAGGATGGTCTCGATCTCTTGACCTCGTGATCCACCCGCCTTGGCCTCCCAAAGTGCTGGGATTACAGGTTTGAGCCACCGCGCCCGGCCAAGCAATACCTTTTTCTTTCAACTGATAATGTTTTAAAATATTTGAATACAGATAGGGTAGTATGTCTAGACATTGTTTATTCTATCAACTATTGATTTGAAATGATATTTTGAATAGAAATAATATAAACCAAAAATGCCATCTTGGTTATTCAGAATCTCTCTGAGTAACTTACTGAGCTGCCTGAGGAGTTGGAGAAGCACCCAGAGTTTGGGGACAATGGATGTGTCATGGAAGCTCGAGGACGTGTGGATCATATTCAAGCTCCATTCTGCATTACAAGCTGAGTTGAACAGGGCAATTTACCTACCCACCCCAAGTAAGAGTTCCTTTATTTGTATAATGTGTAATAGCAAAGGTTAAATCAAACCATGCAATATTTTTCAGCACAATACCTGCATAGACTATTTGCTCAAAATTTATTAGTCATTAGTATCTCTAAGTTGCTATTTATCAAGAGCGAAACATTTGTTGACTTGGTACTATGCAGATTATTTGTATTCATGATTTTTATTGAATCTTAATTTAAAAATGATTTACTTCTGTCCAGTCTTACTGCCCCTCTCCTAGTCTGATCATTTCTTTATTTTTTCCTTCTTTTTTTAATTGTACTTTAGGTTCTGGGATATATGTGCAGATCATGCAGGATTGTTGCATAGGTACACACATGGTAATGTGGTTTGCTACCTCCATCCCCCCCCGTCACCTACATCTGGCATTGCTCCCCATGTTATTCGTCCCCGATCTCCCCCCACCCCGCTGTCCCTCCCTTTCCCGCCCCCCCAACGAAGCACTTCCACAATGTTCTAGCTGGTATCCTGGGATCTATCCTATTATATTCTCCACATAACTGTCAAAATCTTTCCATAGAAATTTGAAATCATTTTTGTGCTTAAATTCCTTCACTGATTTCCTGCTTCTTTCTCTTAGGAAAAAATTCATAACTTCTTCAACCCCACCTTAATCTCTCCTTGTTTCCCATGCATCACCCCTCTGCAGAGGCCACCCTGGCTCTGCTTCCATGCAGCAGAGGGCTTCAGCATGCATGTCCCCTCCTCAGGCGCCTCTCCTCCCACAGGTGGTTCTTTGTCTGTCAGCAGCTCTTTACAGTGGGTTGTAATTGCTTCTTTAAAGTATGTTTTTCCTGCGAGTCTCCAAGCCCCCATAAAAGTAAAGAATAGCTATGGTTGCATTTCCCACCCAGTCCCCAGTCATCAGCCCAGTCTGGCATTTGTGAAATGGATGAGCACAGTTTTCAAGGCGAGGTGCATTTTATTTCAAAATGCCCTTGCTATTCCTATGCATGCTTCCCAATGTTAGCATTGCACAGCCAAAAACTGGTTCACTTCAGATAGAGAGTAAGAGCATTTTCCTTTTTATTTCAAAAGAGGGTATCATGAAATATATAAAGAAATTGAACATCTAATATGCAGAGATCTAAAGCAGCATGTGTAAACAAATTATAATGAGAAAATCCGACTATTTCAGAAGACAGTGATTGAGGAGATACATTCAACCATATTTCCAATTTTTTGCTGCTAAGGAAAATGACATTTTAACAAATACATTTGCTCTCCTTCCCTCGGCAGCTGTGTGTGACTCCAGTTGAAGTCGAATGAAATGTGTGGACTACCTGTTGGTACAGGTGGAAGGTTGCTTTCTGTTTTTCTTTTGTGATTGGTTCTTCCTTTCACACCTCCTGATCATTTGGCAGTTGACTTCCCATTTGAAAGGGCTTCCTCTGCAGGGTTTCCGATTGCTCAGCACCTCCTGGCTTGTGAGTTTGTCTCTGTATCTTCCCTGATCCTGCAGGTGCAGTAGCAAGACAGCTGCAGCACTCACACCTTGACTTTGGCGTGGAACAAAGCTGTCTTGTGCCACTGTGCTACCCACAGGAGAGCTAATGTGACAACTTTTTATCTGTTTCTTACCCAAACATACTTCTCCTGGCAACTACTTTTCCCTCCATCTGCAACAGGGAGAGAATCTCTCTCCCTGTTTATTTTATTTTATTTTATTTTATTTTTTTACATGTAAGTCTGAATTTTATTTTTTTAGCTTCGAATATTCATCATCCCTTTTTTTTTTTAAATTTTTTATTGGATTATAGGTTTTGGGGTACATGAGCAGAGCATGCAAGACAGTTGCGTAGGTACACACATGGCAGTGTGCTTTCTTTTCTTCTCCCCTTCACCCACATTTGGCTTTTCTCCCCAGGCTATCCCTCCCCACCTCCCCCTCCCACTGGCCCTCCCCTTTTCCCCCCAATAGACCCCAGTGTTTAGTACTCCCCTTTCTGTGTCCATGTGTTCTCATTTTTCATCACCCACCTATGAGTGAGAATATGCGGTGTTTCATTTTCTGTTCTTGTGTCAGTTTGCTGAGGATGATGTTCTCCAGATTCATCCATGTCCCTACAAACGTCACAAACTCATCATTTCTGATTGCTGCATAATATTCCATGGTGTATATGTGCCACATTTTTCAAACAAATTTTGCACTGTTGGAAAGAAGGAAATAAGTTGGAAAGAAGCAGTTGGGGATAAGAAGTAAACATCAAAGACGAAGGCTGGAAATATATTTGAATGACTTTTGGTGACATTTCGCTAATTCAGACTTGTGGTTTTTAAACTAACGAAATTACACGTAGAATTTTTAAGGGACAAAACAGTATGGTGGTTAAGAGAATTAATACTGTCAGGGTGCAGGGGTTCACATCTGTGCTCTGTGATTCACCACCTGTGTGACCTGGAACTTCCCTTGTCCTTTTTCTCTCTGAGTTTCTGACTCTCTTCCCTGAGTTTCTGACTCTCTTCTTTTTTCTGAGAAAGTGTTGGTTTTAAGTGAATTTTTTAAAAAGGCTGTAGGGAGCTGGCCATATGTAAAGCAATACTTGATATCTGAGAGTGCTCTAGCAAAATGATATGGAGCCAGTGAACTCATGTCATGGGTAAGAAAGTCTGTTGTCTTGGGCCCCAGAGAATGCTACTAGGAGTGGAGGCACAGTGTTAAGAACACATGTTTAGCCTTCACTAAGAATTTGAAGTCAAAGCTTAATAGCATAATTATTTAATATTGGATGAGTTATTTAACTTCTAAAAGTCTCAGGATTTTTTTCTTCTCTAAAATGAGGATAATGATATAGTTATTGTAAAAAAGTAATAGACTGGCAATATAATAGATCCTTATGTAATAAGAGACATTTCTTTCTCTCTTAATTATGTATAAAATTGACTCGTGAACAACATGGGTTCAAACTGTGAGGGTCCACTTACACATTTTTTTGATAAAATTTACCCTGAGTGTGCCTGCCTCTCCTGCTTCCCCTCTACCTCCTCCACCTCTGCCACATCTGAAACAGAAAAACCAAACCCTCCTTTTCCTCCCCTGCCCGCTCCACATGATGGCAGGAAGGAAGACTTCCATGAGGTTTCACTACAAGTTAATGAATAGCAAATATATTTTCTCTTCCTTACATTTTTCTTAATCAGCTTTTCTTTCCTCCAGCTTACCATGTTGTAAGAATTACTGCATATGACACATTTAATACATAGCACATGTTAGTCAATTGTTAACGTTAGCAGTAACATTAACAGCAGCTGTTTGTAGTTCGGTTTGGGGGACTCCAGTGATATGTTCAGACCTTTGACTGTGCGGTGGATTGGCACGGCGCCCCTAATGCCCACGTTGTTCAAAGGCCAACTGCACTTAAATAGAATTTTAAGTCTCACTCATAATCCAAAGCCCTTCGTATCCACATATTCTTCTCAGACTATTTCAACCACAGTCATCTCACCCATTTGTAAAGGCAAAGTTCTCAGCTGTATAAGACATTTGAAAGTAAACAGGTTTTCCATTTACTACCCGTGTAAGCTTGGGAAGTTACTTCACTTTCTTTTTCTGAACTGCCAAGTGGGACTGACAA
Source organism: Callithrix jacchus (assembly GCF_049354715.1). Taxonomy (NCBI): domain Eukaryota; kingdom Metazoa; phylum Chordata; class Mammalia; order Primates; family Cebidae; genus Callithrix; species Callithrix jacchus. The sequence goes on from NC_133508.1 coordinate 10,873,561, forward strand.
TAGTGTGATTCTGTGAGGAGTGTGCTGAGGATTAAATGGGGTGGTAAGTGTGGGCACTGGCACTGTGCCTGGAAGGAGCCTGGACGTGGTGAATCATATCACTACTTTTATCAGCTGCACCGACTCTCCGTATTTCATATTCTCTTACTTTGTGTAACTCTTACAACATCTGTCCCCGTTTCATACAGGTCAGTGTTGTTTTCCAACTACGTTGTGGACTTCAGAAGAGTCTGGTTTTCACAATTAATTAATTAGTTAATGTAATAAAAGGACGGAAGGCAAAGGACAGTATCTGGACACAGATTCAGGCAGGGGGAAAGATACCAGTGCTGTGCTGGGGCTGGCTTTTGCCTGGCACATGAATGTGAACACAGATGTAAAATTCCAAGATTTCACGCCAGTTGATGCCAAGTGGGTAACTTTAGCTTTCCCATGGTGTGGGTATTGATGGCATGAAAACCAGATACTAGCTACAAACCCGGCTTCCACCACCACTGTAAAACATTTCCCAGATACAATATGGAGTATGCATGCATTGACGGAATGGCCAGAATGGCAGCGGAGACCACACTAAAATTATAGTCTCCATAGGAAATACAAATCTATTATTTTCTTAATAATTGTAATATTTAAGGTGAATACATCAGCCAGGCTTGGTGGCTCACACCTGTAATCCCAGCACTTTGGGAGGCTGAGGAAGGCAGATCACCTGAGGTCAAGAGTTCGAGACTAGCCTGGACAAGGTGGTGAAACCCCGTTTCTACAAAAAATACAAAAAGTAGCTGGGTGTGGTGGCAGGTGCCTGTAATCCCAGCTACTCAGGAGGCTGAGGCAGTAGCATCGCTTGAATCTGGAAGGTGGAGGTTGCAATGAGCCGAGATCATGCCATTGCACTCCAGCCTGGGCGAAAAGGGCAAAACTCCATTTCAAAAAATAATTGTAAAAAGTGAACATATATTGATTTTATGTTTATAGATGTATACATAGGGAATAGATAATCACTGTACCTTTTAATATTTGCTGTATTATAACCAAATAATTGCTTCAGAACAGAGTGGCTAGTAGAGATATAAAAGCAAAAAAATAAATGCATTAAATAATACTTGTATACAAAACTGAAAATATCATTCTGAAAAAATCACAATTGTTTTTGACCTTTGGTTCACTCAATCTTATCGAATACTTTTTGAATGGCTTACTAAAGCTACAAGAGAGTAAATGAACTTCATATGGTTTACAAGACATCCTTTTACATGGCTTCACACTAAGATATTAATCTTATTGTTTGGTTACAATATAGCAAGGTAAATTTGAGGGGTCCTTTCATATCTTAAGCCTGCTGTCATGAATTACAATGATAAATACATCTATTAGAGAAGTGCCCCAGATGTTGTGGTTGAATAAAACAAACCAAACAAGAATCATTTCCTCCATCATCAATGTGGGGGACATATTTTCCCAATATCCCCCCTCTGCCATGTTCCCTTTATACCTGCATGGAGCTTGCATACCACCCTGCACAAGACTTTAAAATATTCTTATTCCAAACCCCTTTCTTTTCTGAGTTGTGATTTTTGGTTGCACCCTGTGCTTTGAGTGTGTAGGAGAGCCAGAGGTGAGATCCTCTCCCTTCTCCTCTTGCCTGGGGCAGCAGTGCAGTGGAAGATGTGCCTGCAGGGAGGGAATGTGGACCGCCCGTGGCACCATCACTCGTGGACTCAGCACCTGCCACCGTCCACAGGAGAAAGGCTCTGCATCAGGGCTGTGAGGAGCAGATGCTACTCTCAACAGAGTCGGTTCTAGGTGCAAAACGGCTCTTACTGCAGGCAGCCCCTAAATTATGTTGAATTGTCCGGGATTCTGCCAAGTTTCGCACACACCCCGCTTAGGTCTAAACTTACACAAAGGAATGGATAGGGTTTTAAATTTTGGGTTGAATGCAGTATTCGATAATTAAATTAAATGGTGACTAAAATTGTGCCAGTAGAAATAAGAATAAATACTGTTCTCTAAGCCTGTCTAAAAACTGTCTGTCTTTGTTGGGCACGTAACCTTCTTCTGTTTATCATCTATAGTTGTTTAAAACCCTTACCGTGTAAAGTCTGCTGTTAATTTTTAGAAAACCAACGAGTTGTACATTCTTTGTAGACTTGCAAATAATTTTGTCCAGTGGAGAATATGATCTCCGAAGTTTTGCTGCTACTGCTCTGCAGCGTGTGAACTCGTTTTCTTTCTGTCTAATTTAAGAAACCCATTTCATCACTCTCATTTGGCAACCGACTAGGGGCAGATCCGTTTCCCATGTTCTCCTGGGAACCAACTTTCCATCCTGCTGGGCTACCCCATAAATCTTTAACATACGTTCATTATGAATGCCTTTGAGGATTCTATTCTTCTAGTTTTTAAAATTACACATAGACAAAACAAGATATAGAATATGCCAATTTTTAAATACATTTTAGCCATTAATCAAGTTTGCACTCTTGGGAAAATAAATATTTTATCTAATTTTTACACGATAGAGTATGGGGGCTTATTTATGATTTGAGGGTGGTTATGATAAGATTTATGCACAGAGAAAACAGACACACGGTTTTCAGTTGAATCTTCCGTGTTAGAGAAAAATTCCCAGGAAGACCGGCTTCTAATTTTCAATCGTTTGTTCTGTCACTTGAACACTTTAAACCTTTGTACAATGGCACCATTTTTTTTTTTTTTTTTGGTGCTTACAATTAATGTTAGTTCTCTCCCATTCTATTTTTATTTCCTTCAGAATCAATAAAGCAAAAAGTAGAGGCTTATTAAGTCAACTCAATAGCATTAGCCCCCAGGAAATGAAGCAGGTCAGTGTGCTATAAATTATGGCCTTTTACATGGCATGAGTACCACGAAGATAAATGAGGACGCTAACACATGACATCAAAGGAAGGAAAGGGCACATTTCACTCCGAGTTTTTGTCCTACAGTAGTATAGTTTATTTTTTGAATCTGTAGCTAAAGGTGACATTTCATTACCTGTGAACAAATACTTTATAGTACACCTTTAGCTATTTCTCTCATATAAATAACAAAACTGTCAATTCCAGAATATTGACACAAGCTTCATAACACTGGACAGTCTTTCCGGCAACTTAAAAAAGGAAAAATAAAAGCTCCAAACATTAAATTGATTTTTTATGCATTTACATGCCAGATATTAGAAAAAATGCTCAAAATAATCTCTGAAAATCCTCCCTGTTTGTTCTTATATACATTTGTGAATGCTAATGTGTTTTCTAACTGTATTTCAGCTCTTTCACGCCTGCGTCTCCAATTCTGGCAGGTAATGTAGGTGATCCTGTTTTGTCTTTAACACCGTAATTTTGTGAAGCAGGATGGAAGGACTCCAGGTTTCTGTTTCTGTACTTGTGCACCCTAGAAGGAACAGAGTTTGGAAGATCACAGAAGAAAAATGAAGGTGAAAGGGCTTCCAGTTTCTTGGGAGGCTGAGGCAGGAAAGTCGCTTGAACCTGAGAGGTGGAGCGAGTGGAGACCGTGCCATGGCGCTCCAGCCTGGGGGACACAGTGGAACTCTGTCTCAAAATATAAATAGATAACTAAAATTTAAAAGTCCGATTTCTCATTTGTTCAGGTCAGGTGAATTCCGCCCTGAAATGTATTGACTCGGTCCACTGTTGTCTCCTCTCCACTAACAACTCCACCCACCAAGATGGTTGCTCCGTTCAGTGCACTTTTCAGTTGCATAGTTTCCATCAGGTGCTTTCTTACAGCTTATTTGCTGGAATTTCCTATTGTCGCTTATTTCAGGGGAGCTCATACCTGCCCGTGAAAGCATTTTTGTGATGGCAACTTTAGAATCCTTGTCAGATAACTGCAACTCTGATTCATGGCAGTGGTGGTTTTTCTAATCTTCTTTTCTCACTCAAGTTGCAATTCTTCGGGATTTTGGTATAGCAGGTGATTTTGGATTATATCTTGGACATGTTGTGTATTTTGAGACTATTTAGTTTCCTTGTCCTCATCCTCCTAAGCAGGTTGTCTTCTGATGAAGTACAGCAAGAGGATGAGGAGTGCATCTATGCACCTTTTCTCTGCCTCCTGCCCATATGTTCCAGACAAAATGGGAGCTCTGGCTCACTCTGCCTTGCTGCAGAAAGATAGGGCAGAATTTCTGCCCTCCTCTGATACTTGGCCCCCACCGATACTTTCCTGAAGAAAGAGGGGCAATCACCTGCATCATCTGTCTATTTACCTCTGAGGGATAATGTAAGCTCAGAGCCCCACTGGACTCACTGTCACCAGAGAGAGAGGGAGCAGAGGGGTGACTTAGCTGCTTTGTTGCTGCAAAGTAGGAGCACAGGCTCAGCTCCCCAGCAAGTCCCACTAAGACTGGTGTGAGAAGTGTGGAATGTTGGCAAGCTCTGTCCCAGACCACCTCATTCTGCTTCACCAGTGAGAGGAGCCGGGGATGGAAGATAAACATACCTAGATACCAGGTATGTTTATTGTTCACGAGGTCAATATTAGTGTGTTTTCACACTGCTAATAAAGACATCACTGAGACTGGGTAATTTATAAAGGAAAGAGGTCTATTGACTCACAGTTCAGCATGGCTGGGGAGGCCTCAGGAAACCTACAATCATGGCAGAAGGGGAAGCAAACATGTCCTTCCATCCTTCTTCACATGGCGGTGGGAAGAGAAGAATGAACAAAAGGGGGGAAAGTCCCTTATAAAGCCATCAGATCTTGTAAGAACTGACTATCGTTAGAAAAGCAAGAGGGCAACCATCCCCATGATTGAATTATCTTACACTGGTCCCTCCCATGGCCAATGGGAATTACAGACCTACAATTCAAGATGAGATTTGGGTGGGGACACAGCCAAACCACTTCAAGGATACAGTTAGATGATCTGTGTGTATATACACATATGTACACAGCAATACATTCATACCTACTTTCCCATCTGTGTCTTACTATTTACAAACCTGTATCTGCAATTCCAGTCTAATATCCAGAGGCCTTTCTAACCTTACTCCTTTCCATGCTTGTAAGTCGCTGCCCTAACATTGAGGAAGTGGCGCTCAGTATCCTGAATACATTTACTCAGTTATTCAATTTATTTTTAACTTGCTCGGTGTAACCAATGACCCATGCACACAACCGACCTCTTCTTCCTTCAGCCTCTATGACCCCCGCTTCCTCAGCCCTTGTATATCCTACTGGGTGCACACACAACTCCATGGATTCTCCTTTCCCAACACCTTGGTGTTGCAAAGGAATGGAAAGGGATGGAAGAAAGGGATGAGAATCATAGAAGGTAAGCTTACTTTACTTTTTAATATTAAAAAGATTAGAATTAAAATAAATTAGTTTTAGTAAATTATTTGGTCTTGTTTTAAGAAAATTATAAATAAGAAGTAATATACCAGACTATGGTCAGCAGAAATACATTATTCAGTAAAATTCTAATTAATGGTGGTATAAAGCACATGGTACATAACTTAGCATAGGAGTCTAAAGCTGTCAGCTAAATGTAATTTACAGAATGGCTTTACTTTTGCATTATTAAATTTAATATATAGTTCAAGATACTTGCATATTTTAAATGTTGGTTTTCTGTGGAGAAATCTCTGGCCTTCCACAGAATTCTAACTTGGTCATGGTACTGTTGCACCCAAGAAGTAGATATGTCCTGAGACATGACCAGATAAACCCAGACCACCATGTCAGTGAGCCCAGGTCTACCACTCGTGTGAGTTTGGTAGGGCTTCCATAACAGAATGCACCACACAGGGTGGCCTAATACAGTGGAAATGTACTGTTTCACAGTTCTGGAGGCCAGAAGTCCAAAGTCAATGTGTTATGAGGGTTGGTTTCTTCTGAAACCTCAGAGGGAGAATCCGTTTGGTGCCTCTTTCTGAGGCTATGGCTATGGCTGGTGGTTTTTGGTGCCCCTTGGCTTGAAGAGATATCACTCCGATCTCTGCCTCCATCATCACAGAGTGGTCTTCCCCTGTGTCTCTTTGTCTAAATCACGCTCTTATTTCTCTTATAGACACCAGTCACATTGGACTGGGTCCCACCCTAGTCTAGTCTGACTGCATCCAAACTGCCTTAGATCTTCAAAGACCTCGTTTCCAATTAAGGTTACTTTCCCAAGCATCAGGAATTAGGACTTGAATATATATATATATGGGGGTGGGAGGAAGGCTACTTAACCCACTACCCACTGACTATGAGATAATTAAATAAACACCACTGGTCTAGTTTGAGATACACGTTTAATATACTATTATGGACATTGAGTTATTCAATGCCTCTCATCCTATAGCTCCCCTAAATCAGTGTTTTCTTCTCAAAGGACAAATAAAATATCAGTAGCAAGTATGTCTCAAGGGACTTATTTTGTTTTCCTACAGGAACAAAGCACTTCTACCTCAACAGCAGCCCACCCAGCCTGACCTCTTTCTTCCTTGGTCTTAACACCCAGAAATGCTAAGTATCTCTTTTGTAAGTTGCCACTTAAGATGTGGATGATGAGTCTTTTTCTTAATTTTTAGACATGGCTTTGCTTGTTCTGTTATCCAGTCTAGAGTGCAGTGGCGTGATCACGGCTCCCTGCAGCCTTGACCTCCTGGGCTGGAGCAATCCTCCCACCTCAGGCTCCAAAGTAGCTGGGACTACAGGAGCACAGAATCACACCCAGCTAAAGGTTTTATTTTTTGTAGAGATGGGATCTCACACTGTTGCCCAGTGTGGTCTGGAATTCCTGGCTTCAAGCCATCCTCCTGCCTTGACCTTCCAAAGCGGATCTTTGTAAATTCAGTGGAGTTTGGCCCTTTCCAAACTTTGTGCTTTTGTTTCCACATTTGTCTACCTTACTCCGTTGACCTGTTATTTGGAAAATGCAAAAATAGAAAGCAACTGTCAAAATCATTGTAAAAATAGGTTACTAACAAAGTGTTCCTGTCTAAAGTACTTTTCTTCTTATTCACCTTCAATGAGTAAAACTCAAAAAAAATTGAAGACAGCTATGAAGTGGAACATGACGCCTGCCAGATTTTACTATCATTTTTTCAGAGTGGGCCATTATAGAGTTGATAACTGGATAAATGTGTTTTGACGTTGGAATGAATTCACATAGGGGCATTACGATGAGGAAATCTGGATAATTATTTCCTAAAACAATGAAAACATGTCTTAGGAATGGAGGAATGGGCTGGGTGGAAGACCAGGGCACCAGCAGTGAACTTCGGTTACATCGTGTGATGGCCGATAGCCCTGTACCTGTGACAGTTCTCCAGTTCTCTGTCCACCGACGCAAACTGTGAAGAGGCCAGTTTCCTCCAGGGATCCCATCCCATCCGTCGCTGTTCCTTCTTAAGAGAGAAGGTGCTTAAAGCCCCAGTGAAAGTTTCTTGGTTTAATTTATTGCCTTTGACAGAGTGAAGGGCAGAGTTGAATTATGTGCTAGTGTACGGAGGTGACTATTAAAAGTGAGTTGAGGGCTCTTTTGTCAAGGATTAATGAGTGACTGTAAATTAATAGCAGCAAACAGGATACAAGTGTGCCTGTAAGGAGCCTCAGGTGTGGAGGGGGAGGGGCTGCATCAGAGACAGGTAATAAGAACATGTGTATTACAAAGAGGCTTACCAGGCTGTCACTGGGGAGCTACTGTGTCTAAATAGATCTGAATTCCTTAAGTTAAAAGTCATAAAAACACAGTTATGCAGATTTAGAAGATGAATAGTTGACTAAACAACCAGGAAAATAATAGAATTTGGATAAAGCAACCAAATTCTGCCATCATATTCTATTATTTCCCTTTTGGTCATTCCCAGTGATATATATATATATATTGGGAAGATAAACATATTTTTAAAATCAGTTTTACTAGTTGAGGTAGTAATTTTTTTAAAGGTGAACATTAATAGAGATTAACTGAAATTGCTACATTAATTGATTTCAAAACCTAATTTGTATGAGAAGATAATTATTTTTGACGTGATAAGAATTTGTAAGAAAAATACCAGAAAATTTGTAATTAAACACAATTCAACCTAAGGCTTTAAAAAGTGACATATAAACAGAGTTTGACCCCTTTGCTTTGCCACACCGAGGGTGTTATTTTCAGATACAGGTTATTTCTGCGACCATGGTTAATGAAGTCTTGGTATGGGTTGGATTACTTCCAAACTTCTGCTCTAACACAAATGCCTTGGTATAAGAAATATACTTACAAATGGATGCAGAGATGGAGCGAAAGCCAGAGATTAGAATGCCAGCATTGGGAACAAAATCCCACGCGGAATACTGAAGACACTCAGGATATATGATAGGAAGATGCATATGACAGGGGATGAGGGTGACACTGGTGTCCCAGTGGGGTTCACTTACTGATGTGACACTTGTGGAAGAACAAAGGGAAAAACACGTAACACAGAGGAAAGTGTAGACATGAAGCCCCTCGAAGGAAGTAAGAGTATCAGACTTTTCACAACGGAAAACCTTCTTTGTGAAATGGCAGAGTCTGAAGAGGATGGCACGCATTTCTGTTTCTGCAGGTTCCTGCTAACCCTAGGATTCTTTTTTTTTTTTTTTTTTTGAGACGGAGTTTTGCTCTTGTTACCCAGGCTGGAGTGCAATGGCGCGATCTCGGCTCACGGCAACCTCCGCCTCCTGGGTTCAGGCAATTCTCCTGCCTCAGCCTCCTGAGTAGCTGGGATTACAGGCACGCGCCACCATGCCCAGCTAATTTTTTGTATTTTTAGTAGAGACGGGGTTTCACCATGTTCACCAGGATGGTCTCCATCTCTTGACCTCGTGATCCGCCCTCCTCGGCCTCCCAAAGTGCTGGGATTACAGGCATGAGCCACCGCGCCCAGCCTAACCCTAGGATTCTAAGAAACAGTTCTTCCAAAAATTTGATCATGGCTGAAATCTATGTCATATTTTCCAAGATAAAGCTAAGAGATTTTCATTTTAGAAATATTCATGAGTTTTCCCTAAGTTGAGAGTTTTTTTTTTTCTTTTTTCATGATTTGCAAAAGTGCCTTGACATCCAGATGTTTGAAGTCAGGAATCTTTGGAGGATGTCGGCGCATAAATGGGAACGTTTTGATATCCCATGGAGCCGCCAGTGGTGCATGCCTGAAAGCCTTCCTTGCTGCACGGACCACATGGGGACCACCAAATCTGTCAGACAGCAAGCCAGGCAGCGCTCGCAGCTCCGCTTCCTCATCTATGACAATGGCAGATGACTTGGCTCTTCGTGGAATTGCACTATGAATAAACTTCCCGACCAAGTGGTCGTCGCTGATGTGAGTCCTATCCATGGGGAAAATATCTCAGCGTTATTTATTTCTGTCAATGGGAGAATGACATTTGCTACAAAACAACTAAAACTGTGTGTTGGAGCATTCAACTGCTCTTCACTGCTAAGATGCAGGGGAAATTTGAATCACTTACATTTATGAGACTATTAAGAAAGTGTGGTATGAAAATCGGGTCCTTTGACCTTGCATAGCTCTGAGTTCAAATTATGCAGCTGCTCTGCCTTAGGCGAATGACACTATCCTCCACGTCTGCTTCCCTGTCATGACCGTGGGGGTGGGCCTGACTCACCAGTGGGTGCACTACAGAACATGAATTGTACGGTGTGCATGAAGTGGACATCCAAACAAGGGTCCCCCTGGTTTCCCCCAGACCCTTTCTATCACTGACAGTTCACCAAAGACTTGGGCCATGGGAACTGAAAATGGCGAGGAAGTTCTCAGGCAGGAAATGCCATGGGGCAGGTGTTATTTCCTGGCAATCCTGAAAACCATCACCTGCTTTTAGATACAGGACTGTTCATTAAGAGCCCGTCGGATACTTGTGTCCAAGACTTCAACACTGGGCTCATACTGAAGACACAATATTCCTTTCATGCCTTCCTGAAGGGAAGTAAATTGAAGTATGTTTAGAAACCCATTGTTCTGGGTCCTAGATAAGGTTTGTTGCCTACTGAAGAGATCTGGACAGATTGGTCAGTATTCTCTTCTTATTTTTACACACATAGGAAGAAAGATTGATGTGCACAGACACACACACACAGGCACACACAACAAGGCACACACGTACCCCAGGAAGAGTCTTGAAGCTAAATATAGTGTTTTGCCTCCTAGGGCTTCTATTCAATGAATCTTTATGCTAATCACACATAATCAAATCTCTGGAAAGGTTTAAAAGCAAAAGAAAGAAAAACAAAGCTTTGATTTAGCCCTCATTTGATTCCTGGTTGGCCCCGCGATACTTTAATAGTCTATGGTTATTATCCACATATATTTCCATTTAAACTGTGCCAGCTGAGGCCAGTTCCCATCTGAGAATCGTGGCTGCAGCCCCAGAGGAAAATAAATGCATGTCACTTTAAATTTTATAGCAGGGCCAAAGAAATGTCAGATTCCTGCCTCAGCTGTATAACGACACGCATTGTATCTGACCTGAGCACATCCCATCAATTCGTGTTCATGAGAAAATTACACTTTAGATTTTCTTGATTCCTGTTCTTTATCCAATTTCTTACATAAAAAGGCAATTTGATGTTCTCTTCAGTGGTCGCTGTATACATAGCACATTCAACACCAGCATGCTAATGTCGTGGAAATTTATAATATTTTTGGAAATGCTGACTGAAATGTTCCCCCTTTTTTTCTATACTACTCACAATTGCAATCAAATTAATTTTAATTAGTTGTACTGGGTCTCTTGTAAGATGCATTGCATTTCTATGTTGATAAATTTTAAATTAGATTAAATAAGTCTCTTTTCCTCAATTTTCTTTTTCAAATCTGAGCACACATCTGCTGTATGAATATTTCTTTCTATCCCACTGGCTTCCCAAGCACATTAAGTATATTCTTTACTGTATGTTTTTGTAAATAAGTGGGATGTTTTAACTTGTAAACATCTCTGCAGAGTGAATTATAAGTTTCCACAGTCCTCATTGATCAGATTCTGATGAGTTGATTTTACTTTTACTTGATTTTCATGTATGGCCTCTGGAAAATGAAGTTTTGTCTCATAGACTCCAATAAAAGGAAGAAAATGATGCATTTATTTGGGCTCTTATTTTGCTTGCAGTTGGATTAAAATGTATACTTTTAGAGGAAATTTCTGTTGCATGAATGTATTTCTACAATATATATAAGTATGCAACCTTGTCCTGATACTATCAGTTAGTCTTCCATTAGGAATGAAGAAAAAAATATTTTAAAATGATTAGAAAAGCATAAATGATCAATTTAGATAGCCACTTAAGAAAAGACCCAGAGAAGAGGAAATATCTAAACTTGGTCTAGGAGGATGAATATAATCGGATATCTGCAGCAATTGCAATTCAGTCAAGAGTAAAGGGGTATTTCTGGAGAGAAGACTGGCAGCAAAGACATGCAGGTATGCTTGAGACGTTTACAGTGGTCAGCATTGGCTAGAACAGTGGTACATCCAACCTGCTGCCTGTTTTATAAATAAAGTTTTATTGGAACATAGCCATGTCTATTCCTTTGCATCAAGCCCATGATGGCTGTTAATCTACATGGCCAAATAGCTAATAGAGAGACCATTATGCCTGCAGAACCTGAAATAGTTACTAGCTAGCCCTTTATATAAAAACCTAAAAATCTGACCCCTGGGCTCAATCACAGAGTGCTTGCTGCAGGGTGAAAGACAAAAATGATGCTTAACAGTATCATATACTTCAGTTTCCTTTGCAGATGGATTTGACTTCATGACCAAAGCCTGCCTTTGGGAGGCAGAAGTCATGGGTGCAACTTCTGAACCACACAGTTAAAAAGGAAGCCGGCTGCCTTCCATTTCCACTTCTCTCTCCCACGGTGTGACCTCAGCTCATTGACCATGGGCTCAGATTCCAAAAACCCACAGTGGCCAAGGCAATGCTGTCCTCCCAGGATATGACCTCAGCTGGTGCACCAGCCATGGTGCTCAGGTACCAGAACCCACAGGGACAAAGGCAATGCTGTCCTCCCAGTTTGGTGCTGCTCATCTGTCCTGTTACAAGAGAGAGAAAGCAGCTTCTTTCTTGCATTTCCAGAAGTCTGTGTCACGGAAGTGTAGACTCTACCTGGACATGATTATTATCTTACATGTCGTTAGCACACTTCCACAGGACTGCCGAGCTCATCCTCTCCACATCATGCCCAGCAACTGGAGGTGATTCTTCCTTGACCTGGGCTCCTAGCTTTGCTTCAGTTTCTGTCTTGGGATTAACCACTTTGAATTATAAATTAACTACGGGAATAAGACTTCCCTTCTTGTCTCCAGTGGCTTCAATACAATCATCCCAAAATAAGTGTAAGTTAGAAACTTATGATTTTTAATAGCTTTCAAACATAAAGCTGAAATTAGACTTCAGAACTTTCAAAACGAAACAGAGCAGAGAATTTATCACCGTCAGTTCCACACTAAGAATGACTCAAACATGTCTTAACATAAAGGAAATTATTATACTAGTGATAGGATGGACTTGGAATTAGGTATGTGAGTAAATCAAAGATTAGCAAAAGAAATTATCCAAATTGTTACACAGAAGAAAACAGAAAGCAGAAGAGGGCATCTGAGATGTTAGCACAGAATCAGAATATAACATGCAATTAAATGTCACCTTAATTTCAAAAAAATGGTTCTCAAAACAAGAAAATTACAATAGATAACGTGGAAGATTTCTTGTCCACTGAGTAGACATAACGTTCTTAGCTGTGTACATACAATAACATAGCTTCAAAAATACAATGTAAAATTAGACAGAAATAAAAGAAATAATCACAGAACCACAATCATAGTTGAAGATTTTGACAATTTTCTTTTGGACAAAATTCATTAGGCCTCAACTGATAAATCTGAACAGTTTCTTTTCATGTATTTATATAGTAATTTTTGGAAGTCTGTCTTTTGCACATGATTTTCCATTATTTATGGTTTTGTTGGTAGCTATACAGTTGTTAATGATATTTTATAAGCTTATATACAGGGCACAGAGTGGTGTTTACTAAAATTCTAAACATTTTTCTTATTTTATGTATTTTTACCTTTTGTTTACATTATTTTTATATGCTAGAAGTGTTTTGTATTTATTAATTCTCTCTAGCTTTTCTTGTAAGGATTTCCATATTGGAAAAGAATTACTACCTCATTCAAAAATATTGCAACTGTTTAAATCTACTGTTAAATATGTTTATAGCTTATTTTAATATTTAAATATTAAGCTTGCATGTAAGTTATGCTGGCAGGTTGTATGAAAAAGTCATATCACTGTGAGAGGTTCTTATGTATGAGCCCATTATGAAGACACTATCTCTATAAACACATGCTACCAAATTATCAGAAGCGTCACTCATCATATGTCAAACACCTTTCCAGTGGGCTTATGTGTAGTGTTTCTGTTTTCTTTCATCAATGCGTCTGTTCAGGAACTAATACTACTTCAAAGTCTATGACAGCTTAGGAAGTATCTGGATGTGAAATTCCTTTATCATTATTTTTCTTCTATATTTATTTGACTACTATAATATCTCATTATTGAAGAAAACATGTGATTATATTATCAAGTGTCAAAATAAAAGCCACTTGAGTTTTTGGCTGAAATACATTTACATGTGTAGTGTACTTTGCTCTATTTCCGATTTTTATAAAAAAGCATTTGTTATTTTTATTGTTGTACATGATGTTGCATATCGAATTAAAATTGAAACTCGGTTTTACATTAATAAAGTATATTTACATTTTATAAAAACATTAATTATTACAATGTTCTGAACGTTTATGATATGTCTGTGCCAGGTCTATATTCTAAAAAATGATTGAACTAATAATAATAAATTATAATGTAAAAATGATGACAGTAATAACTTGATATTTAATGTGTTTCAGACGCTAGATCAAGCCCTCCAAACGTATTCTGTTATCTAATATTCAAGAGAACAGTATTTATGGAGGAGAATATTGAAGTTTAAAAGACTGAAGTCACATGTTCCAAGTCTCTTGCAAGAAAATTGCACAGCCCAGTTTTCACGTGGCAAGTGGAAGGCAAAATGAAAGAAATCAGACAGGTGCACTTGGTTATTGATTTTTCACATGAACGTGTACAACAGATCGATGTTCTCAAGCACTGACTTTGAGAGCAGTCTGGAGACGATCTTGAAAAGTAATAAAATGTGTAAGTATTGCCTTTGGGTTGAAATTAAGACACCAGATTCCAGTTTCTTTATTCCAAAAAAGAAATCGAATAGACATATATAAAGCTCTCTGACAGAATACACATGCTTGTGTGTGTCTGAACTCATACACCGATGTGTGCACATACACATGCACTCACACATGTGCACGGCCTCACACACAGGCACGCACACATGCACTCATGGGCAAGCACACCTTCACACACATGCCCTTATGCACGTGCACACCCTCACACGCATGCACTCACATTCCTCATTCACCACGGAGATAAGGTCTACACAGCATTGTAAACTGTATAAAGTATGGTGCAGGCTTACAAATAAGTAACTGCTTACAAAGGCATGCCCTCACGTGCACTCACACAGACACGCCCCCACACGTGCACCCACACCTGCGCTTACGCATAAGCACACTCTCACAGAGGCACACCCTCACACGCATGCACCAACACATGCTCTCCTTCAAGGCATGGCGTCACACACAGGCACCCACACATGCTGTCATGCACATGCACACCCTCACACATGTGCAGTTACACATGCGCTCATGCAGACATGCCCTCACATGCACTCAAGCACATGCACACCCTCACACAGACGTATGCACACATGCACCATGTATACACATATGCCTGAAGTTCAGGAATGATTGAAGCAGCAGACTGCAGCTGCTGGGGGGCTCTCCGGCCTAGACTCTGCTCTTCCTTGAATGTTTGCTTCCCCTTTTCCTTGCTTTTCCTCTTCCTTCTTCCCCCCATGACTCTCCGGTTCTTTACCTTCTCTCTCTCCTCCTTGACCTCCCTTCCTCTCTCCTCTCTCTGCCTGCACCTGTCCCTCCCCTCGCCAATGTCTCATCACAGATCCTTGCCTTCTTTCCTCTCAATCATCCCTTTCCCATATTTCTTCAAGATTTTTACTCACTTTAGGTCTTGATTTTACTGGCTTTGCCATGGAAAAAAAATGCACCCACTGCATGTTTCTGCCGTTCATTCCAGTATCACAGCTTTGATTTATTCACAAAACTTTAAAGAAACCCACTCTACCAGTTTGCAGAACTCTGGTGCAGCAGTCCTGCTGAAGAGCCCTGCCTGACAGTTCACATGCTCCCCCAGCACAGCCTCTCCAGCTGCAGGCTCATTTACCTCTCCCGTTACTCTCATTGCCTGTTAACACCGCTTTATTTTACAGAAGATGGACTTAGTACTCCCCTAAAGCTTGCACACACACAAAATGTTTGTATCACCTCAGCTAACAAGTACATCTGGTTTTAAAAAAAGCAACCTACCATTTGTTTATGGATGGAAGGTAAAGACTACTAGGGATAATAATCTAGTTATATTTTTAAGATAAAGCAACACCAAGGAGATAAGGTCTACAGAGCATTGTAAACTATATAAAATATGGTGCAGGCTTACAATCGAGTAACGACTTACAAAAGACCATACATATGTATGTGTTTCGGCAGATGAATGGATGGGTGAATTGTATATATAACATACAATTTCGGGTTATCTCCAGGTAAAACTATAACATAGATTCAGTTGCTTACCGCAGGTACCTGTGTGGTAGAAAACCGCTAAGAAAGGAGCATCCTACCCTCCAAGGATGACCTCAGAGGCTTGGCCAACTCTCCTTTGCATTTCTCAAACAGCATTAATTAGTTTGACCCCTAAAGCTTATTGATATTCAATGAATTGTGCTATTTCCTGTGCTTGGAGGGGAATGCTCACCTGTTGTATATAAGGAATACACTTGCTTCTCAGACCAATGTAATCTTACTGTGAAACTTATTTTTGCTATGCTGAAGATTCATTTTGGGGTAAAAGGTGTAGTTTTAAGAGATATTTCTTGAGATTACATGCTAAGAACTTTGAAATATAGATACCAGAATATCCAGAGAAATAGTGAACACATGAATCCACGAGGCGCATGTTTAATCCACCGTATTTACCCACAAGATATGAACACGGATGGGATCCTGAACACCAAAGCCTCATGTGTATTACAACAGCTGATAGAATTTTCCTCCATATGCCAGGGAGCCTGAGTTGTTAAATAAAGGAAGAATTTGGACTTGAGATAATTATGAAAGGAATTGCATTGTGGGGAGAAACTTGATTTTCATTAACTTTCATCTCATTCCCCACTGACTGCTGGGAAGCATGGAAGGATCTCTAAATGTGAGGTGTCGACCAGCTACTGGAGAGGCAGACACGGAAACAAATGGATGCCAAAGAGACATCTGCACGGCCATGCTCACTGCAGTATTTTTCACAGGAGACCAGATGCATAAACTAGTCAAGTGTCCTTCAGCAGAGGAATGGATAAGAAATGTATCTGCATAGACTATTATTCAGTCCTAAAACGGAAGGAAACACTGCCACTTGTAACAATATAGATAAAACCAGAGGACATGATGCTAAGAAAAATAAATCAGAAACAAAAGAACAGACATGCATAATTCTATGTATGTAAGATAAATAACTGTCAAACTCACAGAATCAGAAAACAGAGTAGTGGTTGCCAGAATCTAATGGAAGGGGAGTGAGAGTTACTGATCAATGAGTATGAGCTTCAGCCATACGAAATGGGTAAGTTCTAGAAACCTGCTGTTGTACAACAGTCCACAGTCAAAAATACTGTGCTACAGCCTCAGAAATCTAAGAAGGTAGAAGCTATGTCACATGTTCTTATAGCAATACAACAATTTTTTCTTTTAAAGCAAAATCAAATCATGCAGGCAGATGGCTCTTGAGTGAACCCACAGTGGTGTCCCTATGGTAGAATAGATATTTGAGGAGGCATCTGCTGTGGGCAGGAGAGGCAGGAATGCTTCCCTTGGGATGAGACCCTCAGGATGGCAGGAAGTCTCCAAACAAGAAGGTGGCCCTTTGTCGAGCCCCGTTTGGAAGGAGCAACAGTGCAGCAGCATGGGTTTCCGGCACGACTGCCTGGCAGAGAGAGCAGGTGCACCTGATGGAGACAGAGATGGGCTCAGGGCAGCTTCTCTCTTGTTCACTTTACTGCTTCTAGGGAATGCTGTCCCCAGCCAGTACCCAGTATTCCCAAACACCACCTATTTACCAAAACATATGCATTCTATGTAGCATTTTCTCAAAAGATTCTTTTCTTTTCTTGGGAAGGAGTTTCACTCTGTCTCGCAGGCTGGAGTGCAGTGGCGCAATCTCGGCTCACTGCAATCCCTGCCTCGTGGGTTCAAGGGATTCTCTTGTCTCAGCCTCCTGAGTAGCTGGGATTACAGGTGTTCACCACCAACCCTGGCTAATTTTTGTATTTTTAGTAGAGATGCGTCTTCACCACATTGGCCAGGCTTGTCTCAAACTCATGACCTCAGGTGATCTGCCCACTTCAGCCTCTCAAAGTGCTGGGATTATAAGTGTGAGCCACTGTGCCCATCTATTTTATTTTAAATTGTGCATAATTTTATTCATATTAGCTAGTTAACACATTAGGACCAAAATCTGTATCTTAGCAAGGATTTGGATGAATTAAATGTGAAACAAAAATCATAGTTATTATTGAGGATTCCCATATATGCATGTATGCGTCTATATTATTACTATATATATATTTCTGTATATCTGTACAAATATACATTATCTTCATTGCTACTGTTTTCAGTTTTGCTGCATTTGGATACAGTTGATGTCAAACATCAATTTGTACTTATCCGACAGTGACAATTTGGGTTCCCTCTGGGATATAATGCACGATTCTTCGTTTTTACACAGATGACTGAATATTTTAATGGCAGTTCCAAATACAGATCTGGGGCAAAGCTTATAAAAACAACACACACACACACACATGCAAGAATCACTTTCAGAATCCCTGTGGGTGTGAAGAAAATAAAATGATGAAGAACTTTCTATTTCAGAGCCCTCGTATAAGATCGTGATTTTTGGAGCCAGGAGATGATTTTATTTATTAATGTGCTGTGTTCATGTCCAGTTGGAAGCTGGTGTCACTCACAGATGCACACCCCGTTTGTAGAGCTGCAGCCTGTGCTCTGTGGTGGAAGCTGGTGTCACTCACAGATGCACACCCTGTTTGTAGACCTGTGGCCTGTGCTCTGTGGTGGGAGCTGGTGTCACTCACAGATGCACACCCCGTTTGTAGACCTGCGGCCTGTGCTCTGTGGTGGCTGTGCATGGTTCTAACTGGGTACCACCTCCATAAAACCGAGGCCTCAAGGAAGGAAAGGGGCATGGATTTATTTTTCAGGATAAAAAGTTCAACTCTTTCAAGAAAAGCATTCTGAGTTCTGGATCAAATATTTGATTTTTCACTAAACTACAAAATGAATACAATTTTTAACAAATGCTGTACTTAGAGCCAACTGAACAAGGACTTTAGGAGGACTTCGTATTATTGTCTGAAGTCCAATTTGAAATCACTTACCTTGTCACCTTAGGTGCATTATCTATTGATTGGGCATCCATATTTAATCCTCTGTCTCTGAAGAAATTGCAGCATCACATACCATCTTCAGTACTTTTTAAAAAGTCAATTTCTAGTGTCTGTATTTAGAATATAATTTGTAAGATTTTGCTCTTTTAGAGAAAGTAATTTTTCAAAGATATATATATTTTTGCTGAGTGGCAATTTGAAACTGTATACTGCTTTACATTCTCTTTGGCTCTTCATTTTAACCTCTATGCTCACAAAAGAACAAAAGACTATTTATTTCGCCCTTCTCAAACACGACAACGCATTTGTCCATCTGTGTGTTAGTCTTTTTCCATGTCAGCTAGGGTGTCGCTGGTATTCTGATGGCTGCGGGGATCTGACGTGGCCTCACGTGTCCAGTGTGAGGGGTAAGACGGGGTCACATCTTGCTGCTATGGACCCCTGGTTGCACCGCATGCATACCTGTCTATCTATGTGAAAGACAAGGCTTCATGTTTATCAAGAGCTTTGGGTGAGACAGACTCTTGTTTTTCTTGGTCATGATTTGGGGCCCCATGGTATTTGTAAAGAAGAAAAATATACAGAAGTGAGTTTACATAGGAGACAAACCACCAGGTAACAAATAATTCCTTCAATGTTTCCAAGGTACTGTGTGAAATTACATAAATTACAGTGCAGAGGTTTGGCAGCCCGCCTGCCCTCCCTCCCTCCCTCCCTCCCTCCCTCCCTCCCTCCCTCTCTCCCTCCCTCCCTCCCTCCCTTCCTTCCTCTCTTCCTTTTTCTATTTTCTTTCTTCTTCCTTTTTCTTTTTCTTTCTCTCTTTCTCTCTCCTTCTGCTTCTTTCTTTCTCTTTCTTTCTTTCATTCTTTTTCTTCCTCCCTCCCTCCCTTCCTTCCTCTCTTCCTTTTTCTATTTTCTTTCTTCTTCCTTTTTCTTTTTCTTTCTCTCTTTCTCTCTCTCCTTCTGCTTCTTTCTTTCCCTTTCTTTCTTTCATTCTTTTTCTTCCTCCCTCCCTCTCTTCCTTCCTTCTTCTCCTTTCTCTGTTTCTTTCTTTCTCCTGCCGTCTCTCAGAGGCCGTATTCCTCAGCTTAAACAATTGTATTATTTACATTATTAATGTCTTTTCTTGATGAGTCAATGGTAAGAAACCTCTGTAAAAACAAAGATCTCTGACTTACAATGTAATAGCATATCTTCTATTACTGAATTTAACAGGTGTGCACAATTCCTTGGAAGTAGGCCACGGTGTGCTGGCCTTTCTGATCAGCGTTCGTGGCTGCTCCAGACACTGACATGGAAACACACTGACTGTTACACAGCCTCTCAATGTGGCTGACTCTCAAGGTCAGTGTGGGAGGCTGTGTGGCTGGAACTGAACACCTGTTCTCTTGCCTCTGGCGTTTCCACTCTGTGGCCACTCCCTGAGGTCTCTCAGTTGGCTCTCAGTGATATGGAGGAATCAAGTACATTCCTTATGAGTTTAATTCGCACATCAAAAGTTTACATCAATGTATAAAATTGTTTCTTTTTCTTGTAAAGGAAACAGTTTTGCCATGCCCTTTATCTGTTTTAGCTTCTCTGAGGAATGGTCTGCATACAAGGCCACATACCACTTTGAGGGTACACTCACTGATGACTTTGAACAAATGGATGCCCTGTGTGACCTCTTTGTGTGACCGCCACCACTCTTCAGACACAGGATATTTGCACTGCCCCAGAGAGGCCCCTTGTGTGTCCCACCTGCAAGCCACCACCAGCACAGGGCCCAGGGAAACCCTGCCGGGCGCGCTGTCAGATAGATTTCATGCCTCGTCTAGAGTTCCTTGCACACAGTACTGTGTAGCATGTTTGTTTTTGTGCCAGGGTCGGCTCATTCAGAAAAATATTTTTGTGATCCACCTATGTTGCTGCAGGCTTCAGTAGCTCAGTGCCGTTTATTATTGATTGTTATTCCATTGTAGGAAGGCAACACAATTTTGTTATCCGTGACCTCTTTGATGGGCGTTTGTTGTTTTCAGATGTTGGCTATAATGAACAAAGACGCTATGAACACTCAGGTGTATGTGTTTACGTGAACATATGTTTTCATTTCTTTGGGGCAAATACGTAGAGGTGTGATTTCTGAGTTATACAGTAAGTTTAGGTTTAACTTTATAAGAAAATGTCAGAATGGTTTAAAGTGGCTGCATCATTTTGTAATCCCAAGAGCCACAGGAGAGTTCCACGGCTCCACACTCCCACCAACGCTTGACACTGATTGTCTTCTGCATGTCCACTGTCTCCGTGGGTGTGCAGGGTTTTCTCACCATGATTTTAACACAGATTCCTGATGATTAAAAATGGAGCTGAGGATCTTTCCATCCTTCTGAATGGCCCATGGACCATTCATCTCTCTTCTAATTTGAAGTGTCTGTTCACACAGTTTATCCATTTTTAAATCGGTTTGCACCTTCTTATTCTTGAGTTATGACTTCTTATATTACCTAGAATAAGTTCTTCTTCTGATATATGTCTTACACATTTTTTTTTCTGGTCTGTTAACTGCTTTCTTGTTTTCTTAACTATGACTTTTAAGAGTAGAAAACTTAAATGTTGATAAAGTCTCATTTATCAAGCCATCTTATAATTGATTTCATGCCTTATTCAAGAACCTTTTCCTAACGAAGGGTTGAAAAACTTTTTCTTAAGTTTTCTTCTAGCTCAGTGTTGTCCAGCATCGATACAATGTGAGTTAATATGCAATTTAAAATGTTTCAGTACCCACATTCAACAAGCAAAAACAAAGGAAAATTCATTTCAATAAAGTATTTTTTTGAATCTAACACATCCAAAATAATATTATTCTGACATAGGATCAATATAAAGATTAATAAAAAGATATTTAACATTTTTAGCACTAAGTCTTCGATGTCTGGTGTGCATTTTACCATTTTAGCATATCTTAAGTAGGACTTCGCCATATTTTAAATGTTCAATAATTACCTGTGGCTAGCAGTCACCATAATGAACAATATAGTCATATACATTTCATAGTTTCAACTTTCATACTGAGATTGTTAAATTTTGAGTTATTTTTTTTTGGGTATGACCTGAGATAAGGATAGAGGCTATTTTCCCCTCATATGAATATGTGTTTCTAACACAAATTGATAAACAATTATCCTTTTTCCATTAACTTGGCCTCTTTGTCAAAAAACAATGTATAATCTTTGTGTGAATCTATTTCTGGACTTTCCTCTCTCTTCAGTGTTTATTAGTCTAGCTCTTATCTATATGCTTGTTTTCTCTCAATAATACATTAACCTGATTATTGTAGGTTTATTATCAGTCTTGAATGAGGTAACATTAGCATTCTACCTGTGTTGTTAAAAAATGTTTTTGGGTATTCTAGGTCATTCTCAATGTCCTCATATATTAAAAATACATTTTTAATTTAATATAAGTTAAATTAAAAATACAAATTTATTTAATATAAATTAAATTAAAATACATTTTAAATATTTGTATAAATTTATATAAACAAAAACTAGTGAAGCGTCTGTTGAAATTTTATTGAATTTTTAGATTAATTTGAACAGAACAGGATTCTTAACTATTCTGTTATTTAGTTCACAAAACATGTGTATTTAATTCTCTCAATGATGTTTCGTGCTTTTCTGATCTCACCCATATTTTGTTAAATAGTGTCACTTGCTTCTCTTTTAACTGATTTTTAGATGGCACTCTTGAAACATTTCCATTTTTAATTGCCCTTGCTAGTATGTAGAAATACACGATTAATTTTGACACACTGACTTTATATTCCATGGCAATGCTAAGCTCACTTACTAGTTCTCAAGCACTAGTTTTAAGTGCCGTGAGGTTTCTACATACAGAGCCACATCACCTCTAACAAGAGACAGTTTTGCTTCTTCACTTCGCACTCACACCTTTTATATATCGTCTTGCTTCACTATGTCGGCCACAGCCTTCAGTATGGTCTCAAGTAGAAACAGAAAAGATTTCTTGTGTCTTACCCAATCCTAGGTAGAAAGCATTCACGTCTTTTACCCTCGGTTATGATGTTAGCTGTGGGTTTTCATGAATGGGCTGTGTCAGGTTGAGGAGATTCTCCTACATATCCAGTTTGCAAAGCATTTTTGCAAAGAGTCGATTTTGTCAGATGCTTCATCTGCAATTACTGAGTGCAATTTCAGACAATGGATGAAAACTGAAGCTCTCAGAGCAGTTAACAACGTTCCTTGAGACAGTGCAGAAACCAAAATGAGCCACCATCTGTCCTGTCTGGCTGGGTTTCTGCATCAGTGTTTTGGTAAGAGGGCAAAGTCATTCCTAAAATGGGAGGTTGACAAAGGCTTTATTAATGTGATCTGAGCACAGAAGGAGAGACCCAATAAGAAACAACCCAGAGTGGGGACAAAGCAGAGTCCAGTTCACCTGAGCTCATTTTGGATGTGTATGTGTGAGTGAAAGGAGGAAAGGAGATGAAAGAAGGAAGGAAGAGAAAGAGGATGGGGATGGGGAAGCCTGGAAGGAGAGACAGGAGTAAAGAGCATGCAGGGATAGTTAAGAAACCCCTGGGAAGAATAAAGATGGAAGACTTAGCGCATCTATCTGCACATGCCCTGAGGGTGAGCAAACAACCACAATGGAAAACACCTGCAGGTCTAGCAGCCAGCACAGGAGCCAATGACGGGGAGAGCCAGTTAATCCCCTCAGATAAAGTAGTCACCAGACTACCCACATCCTGTCTTTTTCATCATGAAAAGGCATAACATGTCCAACACTGGGCGTGTGTCCAGCGCTGTGCTAAACACTTCACACGTATCACCTCCTGCAAACCTCCAAGCACCCACCCCTGTTAGGAAGGTTTTGCTATTCACTCTTTTCTCAGGGATGAGTCATGAGCTGTGTAGAGGATGGGTAGCATTTCCAGGGCTCCTGTAAAAGGGTAGCGTCCGGGTTCATGAGCAGGTGGTGGAGCCACAGTGTCTGAGCTTCATCACTGGTCTTCAAGGGCCCTCATGCTTTGCTTAGAAATCAGAGCTGGTCCCAGGAAGGACGGATGAGACGGAAGGCAGCAACAGCAGACACCAGCCTGCTGCAGGTGTCGAGGAAGTGAGGCAGCAAATGAGCTGTGCCAGAATTCAGAGCAGGATGAGACTTCTGGGCTGACATGGTAGCAAAGGCTTCCAGACAACAGGGCATTTGGTGGTGACTTGCAAGCACTTTTACAAACTCCTGATCCATCTTTCACTAATTCTTCCCACTTCATTTTTCATCAAATCCTTGCTTTAGATACTTTCTTCTCCATCTCTAAGCCAACGGGGGGAAAAAGTATCTTTTATTGAAAACTAAACAGAAGGGCTAACAGTGAAAAGCAAAAATCAGTTAAATATTAATTATTTAAGCTGATATAAATTATTTGTGAAAGTAGCAAATTGTGACATGTCAATAAATGTTCTTCCTAAAAAGAGAACTAAGCAATAATATTATTTTTAAAAATAGAGATAAAGGTTTGCTTTTTTTTTGAGACGGAGTTTCGCTCCTGTTACCCAGGCTGGAGTGCAATGGCGCGATCTCAGCTCACCGCAACCTCCACCTCCTGGGTTCAGGCAATTCTCCTGCCTCAGCCTCCTGAGTAGCTGGGATTACAGGCACGCATCACCATGCCCAGCTAATTTTTTGTATTTTTAGTAGAGACGGGGTTTCACCATGTTGACCAGGATGGCCTCAATCTCTTGACCTCGTGATCCACCTGCCTCGGCCTCCCAAAGTGCTGGGATTATAGGCATGAGCCACCACGCCTGGCCACAGATAAAGGTTTAAAAAGAAAGCTCTCAATGCTGTAAAATGAGTATGGTATTATTTACCACCTAGTTAATTTTTTTTTTTTTTTTTTGAGACGGACTTTTGCTCTTGTTGCCCAGGTTAGAGTGCAAAAGTGAGATCTCAGCTCACTGCAACATTCGCCTCTGGGTTCAAGAAATTCTCCTGCCTCAGCCTCCCAGGTAGCTGAGATACAGGCATGTGCTACCATGCCTGGCTAATTTTGTATTTTTAGTAGAGATGGGGTTTCATCGTGTTGGTCAGGCTGGTCTCAAACTCCTCACCTCAGGTGATCCACTTACCTTGGCCTCCCAAAGTGTTACGATTACAGGCGTGAGCCACCATGCCTGGCCTGAAAGGTTTTATAGATAGAAAATACCATCACTTCTCTTGTTTGAAAGCACACATATATTCACAGAAATATTATTCAGTGATATAAAATAAAATACCTACAGTTACTATTTTTGGTGTTAGAACTATAGACACATTTAATTTTTTTAATTTTGGGTTTTTTTTTTCAATTTCTTTATAGACCTAAAGTGTAAAAAATTACTGATAGATAAATTTAAATATATTTATGTATTTTCCTACATTTGCCTTCAAATGTTCGTGTCTTGACTGCCCTGTTCCCAGAAATAGAAGAACACAAAGCCTGAATGCACTGCCTGTCACTGGACCTCAATCTTCTGCGTAGATGTGAAGAAGGCACGTGGCGTGTTTGTAAACTCGAGTGTATGTAGCTCAAAAGCGTTCATGCGTGATTGATACAAAACAAGGGATTTAACACAAACTCATGTTTTTATATCTTGCTTCTCCATGAGGTGCTTCTGTTTAATTTTATTCTGTCTTTGGGGGACACTTTGAAGACACACTTGAAGAGGTGCTGGTCTTGCTCTGCATCTGCCGAGCACATGAGGGTAATTCCTAATTAGTAGAAATTCTATGTCTAGGCGTTAGATATACATATGCAGTAGCTGTGCCACTGGTGACGGATTGTCAAATATCTGGAAATTTAGGAAACACCACCAAGGAATCCATGTTTCTAGACAGTGTTGCTCAGTCTTCTCATTGGAACAAGTCACTCACTGCTCCTGGCCGCAGGTGAACTACGTGAGAGTTGTTCCCGTCCTCTGGAGTGTGTTTTTAAACTTCTGTTGCAGGGTTTTTGTGTGTCTGTGACTGCCTTTTCCCTCCTTTGTGAATGAGGCAGAAGGGGAAAATGAACAGAAACTTCTTCCTCTATAATGAAAGGAAAAATCTACTGTTTTTTCAGAATCCATTATACCCTTCAGGCCTCGATTTAATGTTTTCTTTGTACATGATACTTGTATAATGGCGGCCTCCTACTTCTGAAACTGATTCTCACTTTCTAAAGTGTGTGTATTCACTTTCATTACATATGAGCCTGTCATACTCCACTTCTCTGGACCAAAATAAAGCTCTCAAATTCACCTTAGAAACTGGAAACTGACACTCACTACGTAACAGATTCCCAAATTGGCCCTTATTTTTCCTCTTTTGCTGCACTCTCATTCTTTCTCACGAAGCTTTCAGAGGTCTCCTAATCTGATCTTGGGCTGGGCGCTTAACTCATTTTGGTGAAGGGAATGTGAGCGAAGTAGTGTAAGCTAGAGCTGGAGAAGCGTGTGTGTCATGACGTCTGACCTTGCCGGTCTTGCCCTGTCATCGCCACGAGAGGGATGTCCTCAGAGTATCCCACAGATCTCAGGAAAAGGATGAGAGAAGAGAGTGAATTTGAGTTGTCAGCATCAATCCAATGAGCCCGTCAGACGTTCAGCTGTCAGCTTCCAAAGAGCACGAGAGAGCCTTGCAGGAATCAGAAGTGCCACCCACTGTCCGCAGCCAGAACGTCAGCTTGCAGGTTCGTGACCTCCACAGACACTTATGTTTCCTGTGTCCGAAGTTTTATGGTTGTCTCCCATGCAGCACTACTATGGCAGTTAATAGATCATACAGCAATCGTGCCATCACACCACAGTGCTTTCCTAACAAAATCTAACATTTTGACATTTGTTTTGGGACAACGTGGTGGTTGGAAGCTAAAAGTGATTAGAAAAGAAAAAACTAATATAACGTTGGAAAATGGCAAGGAAAATTTACAGACTCCTTAAAAAAACGATAACCCTAGTTAAATAGGTGAGAAGGTTAAGAAAACAAATTCAAAATCTTGCATATAGTAGCTTAAAATATCTGGCTCTACAAATCCAAAGAACATATCTCATGGCTCTTTGGATTTGTAGAGGAGAACTTGTAAATACATGGATGGAAGCGCCTCCTGTCTCTTCGCAGCTGCACATATGACTGAATGTCGGAAAAGGCATGAAATAAATAACAAAATAGCCGATTTGGAGGCATAATTCAAATAAACTATTACATAAATTTTAGAAATTCCAGAATTTCCTGGGGTTGAAAAGTAAATTTGTTTTTCTTTCTCTGCCTCTCTAGCAAAGAAAATTGTCTTACATTAAAACAGCCTCAAGGTAAAAATATAGCCGATGATCTTTATCAGTAAGTCATCGGAAAAAAACAAACCTAGGTGATGCCTAGTAAGGCACTCCTAGATGAATCTAAACAGAAGAAAAAAGAGGTTCTAAAAATGTAACTGCATTGTTCCATAGCAGCCTGCCCTACCCACAGTAGGTCTTATCATGTCTAGAAAGTAAAGCATTGACGTGTGCGCACACACACACACACACACACACACACACACACACACACAGAGAGAAGAGTTTTGGTATGAGAAGGAAACTGAAATCTGAAACAAAAATCATACATGGCTTTTTAGTTGGTTGTTCCTTTGACCTT
Organism: Callithrix jacchus; assembly: GCF_049354715.1. Taxonomy (NCBI): domain Eukaryota; kingdom Metazoa; phylum Chordata; class Mammalia; order Primates; family Cebidae; genus Callithrix; species Callithrix jacchus. The sequence goes on from NC_133508.1 coordinate 10,900,884, forward strand.
TTATTTCTTAAATTGGTTGCTCTGGCCAAAGCATTAGAAAACAGCAGATTAAAACTAGTAAAATGTAGGATGGTTTCTGGACCCAAAGCTTTCTGTGATGGAAAGCTGTGTAGAAGGTGCTTTTTCCAGCGTCTTTACAGAGGAGTGAAAGAAGCCCTATCAGAAGGCAGAAAGAATCCTTGCCCTCAGAGGAAAGGGGACTCTCAGCATTTACTCATCAGATTTCAGAATCACTGTGGACCAAACATGGCTATTTATCTTTGCTTTTCTTTTCCATGTGAAAATGTTCATTGCAGTGAATCCATCTCTCTCTCACTGGGTGAATTTGGTGTTTCAGAGGCAAGTCATTGTCTTTTTAGTTCACAGTTCTCAGGATGAAGAAGAGAGAAACTTGAGTGTAAAACAGGTCACAAGATGCTGGACACCAAACTTAATATGGAAGGAGATGTGAGAAGATCCTTGCAATGGATTTAGACATATTTTCAAAGTGGGAAGAAAGTGAGAATTACTAGCAGAAACTTGACTATTGTACACTGAAAAAAAATCCAGTCCCCTCCCAAGAGTGTTTGCCCTTTGCCCCAGGACATTGCAGTGATGTTCCACCTTCTCTCTGGCCTCAGTTCCAAGATGCTCTTTGGCCAGGCAAATATGATGCAGGCAGATGCTGGGAAAGTGTTCGTAGGATTGTATTTGCTATTTCTCTTCACAGCATTCATCACTATGAGAAAGACATACTTTGAGCTACCCATGTGGTCCTAAGGAAGATGAGGTACACTGTGTGACAGAGACAACCAGCAGACATTTGAGCCAGAACAGCCTTCTTTTAAAAAGTAAGATGCCAGAGTTGGCGACAGATTCTAGTCCTTAGGAAACGCAACCCTGAAAAATACATTCTAAGTGTAGGCTGAAGTGTGCTCTCAGTGGGGGCACTTCTTGGGGTATAAGGCTTCAGAATTACATGCATTTTCAGAAATTCTAGGTCATGTTGTCTGAGCTACTACTTTGGAAGGAGAAAAATTCTCTGACAGTTTTTTTAAGGAGATCCTGGATTAGCACACTGTGATTTAATAATGTAACACATCTGTGGCCCTGTGCCTAATCATTGATTAAAAATGACACAAAAAATAGATGATATATGTGGGGGGAAATAGGTTCTGCTGTCTGATATGCTGGTATATGCTTGTGAAAACCAATTTACCTGAGGAATAAATAGGATATCATTTAATTTAAGTGGAAGAGCAAATGCAGCCTAGCAATTTTTTCTAACTACAGCTTCCATCTTCTAAAATCTAAAAATAAGAATTACATTTTCATCAGTAAAAGGCATTAGAATAGCAGAAGCTGGAATTTTCAATTTGTATGCATGCTAAGCAGTCACTTCCTCCTAAAGCTATAATTGAAAATCTTTTATATGGTAAATTCAGAATAATTACAGAGCCACAATGTAGTAAATACTGCAGCCAACAAAGTTCTATGAAAACAAAAACTTAATTTTCAGTTTTTATCACGTCCTTACTATTTGGCCTTTTGTGAATAAGACTTTAAATGTCTCCAGTGAATGGCATAGACTGTGTTCCAGCTGCAGTGGGTTTTTTTTTTTTTTTTTTTTTTTTTTGTAAGATAGAGTTCTTCTTTCAAAGAAGGAAATGTTCAGAGAGCATATTTGGCTTAATATGTGATTATTTCTCTTTTGATAACAAAGAGTGAATAATTTTAGAAAAGAAGTTGCTTTTCTAACCATTTATCAGCTATCTATCTCTGGAGAAGTCTTACATTTTTGTGTTCTTATTTTGTCACATCTAACTGAAATTCTCTCAAATAGCTTTATCTAAAGGTCAGTTACCTTTGCCATCCAATTTAATTTTATCTACAAAGTTTTGAGAGTTTGGATTTGGATTAGAGATAGGTAAAGATAAGTGTAATGTCACAGGCATGCACACACCTTGGCGGCCAGAATTGCAGTTTGCTGATCAACAGGGATTTGCAGTGAGCTAGCAGCAGAAGTGGGTGACTGGGGGAAAACGTCCCCTGACGGTTAACCTCAAAACAACTTCTAATGGATTAGAGCAGAAAAAATAGAGTTGCTTAAAAACTGTGAGTGGGCTGCTAGACCAGCAAGACTTAATGAGTTCCGAACAAGTGAAAAACAGGTAAAAAGATGTTCAGAAGCAAACTTTCCCAGTGACATCAAAAAGGGAGACTTAAAAAGTAGATTTTTCATATTTTAATCTTATTGGCAAGAAAATCTCTATCATGGAAGAGATGTTTAGGCTAGTTAGCTTCAATGGCTGTATCAGTTCGTTTTCATGCTCCTGATAAAAACATACCCAAGACTTGGCAATTTATATGGAGAAAAAGGTTGAATGGACTTACATGTGAATGGGGAGACCTCACAATCATGGCAGAAGCCAAGGAGGAGACCGATGGATGGTAGCAGGCAGAGAGAGAGCATGCACAGGAAAACTCCCACTTACTACCACGAGAACAACATGGGAAAGACCTGCCCCCATGATTCAGTTACCTCCCACCAGGTCCCTCCCACAACATGTGGGAATTAAAGAGGAGATCTGGGTGGGACACAGCCAAACCATATCAGTGCCATTAAATCATAAAATTGGCTAACAAACCCCTTTAGTTCTGATTTCACACCCAACAAACAATGTTTGATTTCCATCTGGTTTCCCCTGTAGGGCTTCCCATAGGAAGAAAATATCTGGGCTTTGCAGGATAAGAATTCAGCCTGTGTGACTGTATTATTTTTGCTTCCATGACAATACTGGTCTTTGGCTTTTCCTGATCAGTCTGGTAAATGCATCTTCTGAATTAAATCTCACAAATGCACTGGCACAACCAAGTTATTTCATTTGTTTCCATGTACTTCCCAGAAGATCTTGTGGAAATCCTAAATTCTCACCATTGGCTCTAGGGAATGATCCTTCCTGCCTCTTCCAACCTCTGGCGAGTCCCATGGTTCCTTACCATTTGGGAACATCACTCCAGTGTTCACCTCCATGATTTCATTTCCTCCTCTCTTTGCGTTCATGTCTTCTCTTCTTCTTTTATGAGGATGCTTGTACTTGTCACCGGATTTAGAGCCCACGCATTAATCCAGGAGGATCTCACTCATCTTATGTCCTTACCATGTGCGAAAACCCTTTTTCCAAAGAAGGTCACATTCGCAAGTTCTGAATATGAGGACGTAGCTGTATCCTTGGGAAGCTATTACTCAACACAAGTGTTAGTTTTATAATAATCATCTTTCACCATTGAAATTAACTTCATGTATTCATATTTCCATTAAAGAAACTTTCAAAACCTCCCTCAACAGACAATCCCTCTTTGACAAATTCTTCATGCTTGATTTAGAATCATTTCTTTGATGCCCTCAAGGTTGGTTGCTTCATCCTGAATCTTGGTAGGAGAAGAAGGTAAAAATGTGTCGGATTCAGTTTTAGTCCTCACTGGAATGCAAGTCACTCATTCATCAAGGAGACTTTCTATTACCGGAAGAACCTTTTTATTTGAAATGTAATTGGAAAATCATTAATGCTCATTGCATTGCTCGTTATACAAATCAATAATTAGCATTGTAGTATCATTAATTCTACATTGAAAGTGTCATCAATGTGCTTTTCAGGATGAAATTAGAAAATACAGTTTGCAGACCAAGTGTTTCTTTGTGCATATTTTATATTACAAGGCAGTGCTATCTTAACCCAAAGAATCGAAAGATTTTTCCGTGCCTTATTGGAACGTCAATTAATGTGAACTTAAAGAAGTAATTTTAAAAGGACTGGGTTGAATAATACGTGTTTTTATGAGATAATAAGAATCTTTTCCCTACATGTCATTTTGAACCACTATGTAGAATGTCTGGTCAACGACCATTTTCAAAGCTAAACCAAACCTCCAAGCTGGATAAATATGTTAAAGAGGCTAGAACTGGCATAATTATTTCTGGTCAGAATTTCCCAAATGCAGATTTAAATTTCTCTATGAAGAACCCAAGTAAGAAAGCTGACTGGACAGGATTTAGTTTCTACAGTCTCACATCTGAGTTGCCTTACTTGTGCACAGAAGAAGAGTTTTAAGATATGACCAGGCCTGTAAACTGTTGTGTTTTTTTTTTTTTTTTTTAACTTTAAAACTGCCCTTAGAGACAGAACCTCAGGTAATACAGCCTACTTGGACTGAAAATAATATGAAAATAATTAATGTCTTGAAAGTCATAAAGATAGATGTCACTTCTAAATGTTAAATGCTTGTGTAATTAGCTTAATTAGCAGACTCGGTAACACCTTTCTATGCGTCTTCTTCCGGGTCTCAGGCATGTGCACATTCTGATGAGGAATGCTTCAAAAACTGTACGAACTGCTTTCAGAAAAAAGAAGAAGCAACAACTAACAAGTTGCTAAAAGAGGTTTTGGTGAAGGAAAGTGTATTTGGAATGGTGACTGGATTTCCGTGTGCACGAAGATAAGTTTCTTAACAGTAAAAGCATTGATAAACTTACGATGAGATAAAACATGAACGGATATAGCTTATTTGAATTTCACTAGTTGAATAACGGTATGTTTGTTAGGTTAGATTTCGGTCATCAGATAAATTAGAAATAAAATAAATACATTAACATCATTGAGATAATTTTTTATTGTCTAACTGCAAAGTAGAAAACAAATATATTCTGCATCTTGTAAAACGACTGAACTTCTCATTTTACAATATTCTGTTACTTGCACTAGACTACTTTTCTCTTTATATTTAAAACAAATCCCAATATGACAAAATTCTATAAGTTCTTATGTCCCTAGACATTAAAGTTATTAAATTGAGAATTATGCCAATTCAATTCCCTAACGTTATGGTTCCTTAGCTCGTTTCCTGGCATTACCGGAGAAAAATATTTTGCTTGTAATCGTAAAAATCATATATTTTAACATCGTGGCAGAAAGCAGATAACAGACACATTTTACTTTAGAATTCCACAGTGTGAATTAAAAATGAAGTTCTGAGGTTCATAGTTCTTAGCCTCCTTTCGCAGAGATTTTAATCTGTTTGAAAGATAATTATTTTAAAACAATTTCAACTTGTTCAACTGTTAGATTTCACCCCATTTCATTTTTATGGCTGGCTAAGAGTTGGATCTGAAGAAGAGAAAAATGAGAAGGAAGAGAAAAGGCTACAAAGAGCCTGTCGTTCTGTAGGTTTACATATGCATACATGAACAGTTTGTCATCTGATGCACACAGTTTTGCAAACACATGGAAATTAACACACTTAGCCATTTTTTCTAACTGCCTAACCAAGAAATATAGTCCATTCATGAGTTCTTTTAAAAACAATAGCACAGACTGGAATATGATTCCTTTATGTTCTTCTCTGCTGGAAACTGAGGTTTGCACAGCCTTTGGTTTTCATAAGCAGAGTTGCCTGATTTTGCAGCATTCGATTGCTGCCACGGCACCATCTACAGCTCTTTGTGAGTCTGTCTGATGTGAATTCCACTGCCGTGTCTTGGACACACCTGGTCGTGGCCTCATTCACTGAAGTTGAATTGAACAGATTTGCACAAATGTGGTGGAAGCTCAGCTTCTTGCTGAAGTTGGGTAAAATGAACTCTTGGGTCATGAATACGATAAAGCCACATTTGGAATATAATAACACAGATGAGAAGGAAGATTCCAGACAAAAGAGTATTTATTCCATGAATAATTGACCTTAAGTCTCTTTGCTCAAAGTGAAAATAGATTGCCTTAATGGGTATGTGGTAAGAAGGCAGAATCCACGCAGAGTCAAGGAAAAGCATGGATGAACCATGCAAGTGGGTAAGTCATGGGCATCCAAGAGGAAGAGAAGCAGGTAGCATGCCCCAAATCCCCAACCAAATTTCAGCTTCAAAGAACCCTGGTAAAATAAGAACAATTTTTGGTGAAAGGAAGGGCTGCTTTACAACACTAACACAGGGATTCAAACACAGGGAGGAAGGAAAATATTGAATAACCACCGTTAAAAAATGGAAGACAATGTAAAGACCTCTGGAAGCCAGACAGAGTGGTTTGAGATATGAGTGTCAATTCAAGAGGATTCAGAGCATGGGCTAGAGTTCCTAGAGTTGTGGCTCCACTAGTCTGGCAACCTCTTAAAACACAATTGTTTATGTATTAAATTTCGAATGCCTGGACCTCACACAGATCAGTAAAACCGAAACATGAGATGTGTCCCAGCTACCAGTATTTATTAACAGGAGCCCCAGGTGATACAGTGATCAGTGACTGCAGAAAACTGCTGCTTTAGCATGCTTTCCCGTTTCTGAGATTGGAACTGCTCCAATAAAATTGTGTGCATGAAACATGCAAGAGTAAATGCACAAAGATTGATGGTGTCTACTTTACACAGGCAGCTGAATGCGTAGGTGTCCCTGGAATTATGAATGTAGATGGGACAGATCTCCCCTTGAGAACTTTTTAATTTCCTGATAGAAAAAAAAAATGCAGCTCTCTGCCAGAGCTCATTTAATTTTACATAAACATGCTCTGAGGCTGAAGCATATCTGACTAATTTTCAATGTGGAAGCAAAATTTAAAAACTGCTCTTAAAGTTATTTCTTAACAGAGCTAACATCAGAATGATCCAGTTCAGAAAGATTGGATTCATCAAATGAATCTTCGGCCAACAAGTGCTGGAGAACGATGCTAACATCAGACATAGGAATGTTACTTACTTTTTGATGTTTTCAGTGATTGAAAATTACTGTATTTTGTAAATGGAAATACCACTCTTAAAAACTGAATGCTATAAATAGAATGATTTGTTTCCAAAATCAATACACTAGAATGATGTGAAAATAATAAAAGTGAGATACCTCCCCTCGGTGACGAGTATTCACCAGGCTAAGGGGAAAAGTATTAACTCAGCTGAGAAGAACTGGCCCAAGAGTTGCCTCATAAAAGAAGATGCTGTCTGAGCACCATACTTCCGCCTCAGGTCCTGGCATCAGGGGTCCAGGCTGTTGGTACCCCCGTCCTCTCTCCCACCCAGGGTGATGAGGCTGCCCTGGTCCTGAAGTCATCATGTAGAGTTGAGTGACACGGAGCCGTCTGTGCTATTGCTGTAATGTTGCTTCCAAAGAGTCTTTGAAGAAGGGACGCCAGCCAGGCATTGCGGCTCACACCTGTAATCCCAGCACTTTGGGAGGCCAAGGCGGGCGGATGACCTGGGTTCAGGAGTTCAAGACCAGCATGACCAATATGGTGAAACCCCGTCTCTACAAAAATACAAAACTGAGCCAGGTGTGGTGGCAGGCACCTGTAATCTCAGCTGCTAGGGAGGCTGAGGCAGGAGAATTGCTTGAGCCCTGAAGGTGGAGGTTGAAGTGAGCTGATATCACACCACTGCACTCCAGCCTGGGCTGCAAGAGCAAAACTCCGTCTAAAATAAATAAATACATAAATATCAAAATAAATGAAAAAATAAACAAATTTTGGAGTGAGCGTGATGCTTTCAGATGCATTTACAGTTGTCTTTTCCATACATCCCCTGCTGCCTGTCAGACACGCATAATTAACACACACACTAACACACACGCCAGGTGCACACCCCACAATATGCTCACACACTCATACACATGCTTACACACTCACACAAAGTCACACGTGTGTGATCAGTCACATGCACACCACGCAGTCACTCACAGATGGACATGCACATGTATACATGCACACCCTTGCCACATACACACCGACAGTTATAGGTGTGCACCCCCATACTCTTCCGCTCACATGCACACACATGCACACTCACACTTGTACTCTCTCACTTGCAAACATGCTCATGAACTTTGTCTCAGCAGTGTTCTGCGACTGAAACTTGGAGTTATTGACACACACCTGAGCTACAATCTCCAGAGAAATGACTTCCCATCTAGCGCAGCAGTTTTTCAAAGATTGATTTTGTTTCACCCATACTATCGTCAATTATATCAATGGCCCAGAATATTTCAAATTGTTTTATAGATCTTAATTTTATAAATAAACTTGACCATGACAAAATTATCTTCTGAGTAATTTTAAAATTTGCTGTTATTCCAATCTGCAGCTGTAGCAAACTTTAAATTAATAGTTAGATGAGCCTTAGAGGAATGAATTAAGCATATTTATTTACCAAATGTACATAAAATACAAGTAAACAAAGTTATTTTTCTTTTTCTATGGACCTCTGAGGAAATTTGATTTCACAATTTGGGAAAAAGTATTAGCCTTATAAATGTTTAATCTCATACCTCCTTCTCTTGATATATATTTAAAAACATATAAATTATTGAATTTAATATTTACACATTCTCTTAACACATCATCACATTATAAATTAAAAGATAATGTAGTTTCCTTACAGCTTCATAATGTAAGATACTATCTCAGGAATGCCGGTGTCCTAACTGCCCATTATGAAACCTTAAATGCTCAGAATTCCTGGCTGTGATGACTCCGCAGAGACAAAATATTTGGATGACATAATTGTCTGGTGAACGGTGACACTACCAGGCACAGCCTATAAAACAAATGGCAGAAACAAACCCTGTTTCTTTTGAAGAGTATGAACAGAGTCTCTTAATATTATTTTACTTTTTAGGATTTCAGTCGAGTTTAAACGTTGGAAATTGCTCTGTCATTTTCACTGCAGGGGTTCCCAAATATTTACTTTTAAAGTTATATATTAAGTATGGTGACAATACCTAGGTCTTCTTTTCTGAAACACGAGGTTACATAAACGTTCAGATTTCTATAACCACATATAACGTGCTTATTAAATATTAATTTGACTTCTGCTGCTTCCACTGCAGCTACTAAACCTAAAATGTGAAAAATGGCTCAGAAGCAAAATAATCCACTAAGGACTTCTGCCTGTGGTGGGAGACTGGCCGTAAACTTTGAATAGATTTCCTAAAAACTATCTGCATGTTAAATTCTAGGAAGGCTCAGATGAGTTGTTCTCTCCTCTATTAAGTAAAGTTTAATTTGATTTGGTTTAATTATTCAGTCAATTTTATAAAGATAGAAGTACTTGCATTCTCTCTTTCTTCATAGTTAAACATAAAACAACAAAAGCAATGAACACAAAACAGCAACACATCCAAGGCAGTGAAGGAAACCTATCTCTAGTGCCGTGGTGAGAAAAGGCCAAGATGCTTTTGGCGGAAATCTGAACCCAGCTTTGCACGGAGGACTTGTCGGAGCTGGGCATGTGAAACCCTTGTTTCTAACCAGTCACACAAGCACATTTTTAAAACATGGGGTTGTGTAGGAATCTCTAGCAAACTTCTATTGGTGACTAGACTAGATGATTGTAGCAACATTTCTGAAGTGGAAAATTTATTATTGTCTTTTTTATCTTATGTGGTAACTGGATTTCTCCAAATCACTGGACTTTTTCTTTTTTTTTTTCTGAGATGGAGCTTTGCTCTTGTTGCCCAGGCAGGAGTGCAACGGTGTGATCTCGATTCATTGCAGCCTCCACCTCCCGGGTTCCAGTGATTCTTCTGCCTTAGCCTCCTGAATTAGCTGGTATTATAGGCATGCCCCACCACGCCCAGCTAATATTGCATTTTTAGTAGAGACAGGGTTTCTCCATGTTGGTGAGGCTGGTCTCGAACTCTCAACCTCATGTCATCTGCCCGCCTCTGCCTCCTAAAGTGCTAGGATTACAGGCATGAGCCACCATGCCCGGCCAGATTTTTCTTACTGAACTCAATGATATGCTGTCAGCATAGGACATTAAATATAGATCAAAATTCTATTATCTTAAGAGCTGGGCAGCCTTTCCCCGGCTCCATTAGATATCACAGTGTGACCTCCAGAAATTAGTTAAAACCCCTAAATCTCAAAGTTCACATGAATAAATGGAAATAATATTTCCTCTTAGTGATGTGTATGTGTGTGTGTCTCTGTGTGTGTATGTGTGTGTGTCTCTGTGTGTGTGTGTATGTGTGTGTCTCTGTGTGTGTGTCTCTGTGTGTATATGTGTGTGTGTCTGTGTGTGTGTATGTGTGTGTGTCTCTGTGTGTGTCTCTGTGTGTGTATGTGTGTGTGTCTCTGTGTGTGTATGTGTGTGTCTCTGTGTGTATATGTGTGTGTGTCTGTGTGTGTGTATGTGTGTGTGTCTCTGTGTGTGTGTCTCTGTGTATGTGTGTGTGTCTCTGTGTGTATATGTGTGTGTGTGTGTGTGTGTGCGTGTCCCTTACACGGAACTCTAACTTCATTACTCATTACGCATCGGGTCTGTGTTGTCATTTACTCCCGCGTTGCTTTGGGATGGATTCAGGCCACGCGTCTTCCTGACCACTCCTCTTTCTGTTGTCGTATCCTTTAAACCCACTTTCTTCCTACACTTTGCATTTATTGTTGGATTTTACTAATTGAGCACTAACTCACTAGTTTTCATTTTAATTGCATGCTTTGTTGATTCTCATAATTTTTTCCAGTCCCACCAACAATTCAAGCTTGATAAAATAATTTTACCAACATCCACTGTGGGGAATAGAATCTGTGATAAGCAACTCCCCCTCATCCGTGGAGGGGTAAGAGTGTCAGGGAAGAGTGTGGATGCCGAGCATCAAAGAAGCAACAGTGACCACTGGGAATTGTGCCCTCAATGGCATGAATTAAATAATGTCACTTGGGGTTTTGTGTGCATCCATGCCCTGTAAGCAAACAAAGGAAGATTACTGGAAAAATTATAGGCAGCATATAATAGGCACATGCAGATGTAGATAGATTTCTAGGATTAATATTTATTTTGTATCATGAGTTCCAAGAAATGGGACATCGGGAAACATGGTTTAGAAAAGATTGGGGTCAGCCATAGACTTGCTGGTAAAGGTCATGTGTAGGTCACCTTCTAAAGTAGAAAATTGGGGAAGAAAGGGAGAGGGTTCTGGAAAGATGATACTTGGTGTTACTGAACAGAAGGAAGTGGCCAAAACAGATAACAGTGACTTTAATAATCAGTGAGGGAGGATCTTGGCACATACATTGTCATCTATTAAAGTGCTTGTTGGATGGCAGGGAGATGTAAATGTGCTTTAACTAAGTCGAGTAACATTGGGAAGCTTGCAAGTGTACAGATTTTTAACACCTTAAACACTGAACGACATGAAGGTATGAGAGTGCTGCGTCTTACACACTTTTACATCCCACCCTGTGTTTGAATAACACATGCTTTAATCAGGATGCCTTGGAGTTAAAAATGTAGGCAAAATAAAGAATGTATGCATTCTGTTTTCTAAAAATAAGCATTTCTCTAGTCTTCTCATTAATGTAATGTCTTAAGCATTATGGACAAAAATCTTCCCATCCTAAATCCATTCAAATATCTTTTCACCCTATAGCCAATGGAAAATGCTCCATGGTGAACTATACAGATTTTTCATGTTCACCCAAAAAATATTTACACGATCATTTATTGGAAGGCCTGAGCGTTCATGGAATCATCTTCACGAAAGTTCCTTGAGTTAAAATCTGCTCATGCAGCTTGTTCTTTCCTGTAACCCAAGAGGACTTCTATTCTAGAGGTGCCTCACACCTAGGAGACACTAAAAATTACTCTCAACGGAAAGATTAAGTGAGTGAGTAAAATTTTCAGAGGAATCTAACATTCTCTTGAGGCTGGGACTATGAGAGCATTGCTCCCTGGAAATTCAGGAAAGACACACACACACACACACACACACACACACACACAATTTGGACTACTTTTAGCTGCCACAGGTCATGAACCTGGGGATTAAAGCCCAGCATAGCAAATGTATAAAAGATGAGGGGTCTCAGCTGGCATCTGTGTTAATTCATTCAGTGGCTATCTTGCTGTCTCTCATTCATTTCTGTCTCTATGGCTAATTTCCTGGGTTTACACTATGGAAATCACCTTGTTGTATTCTTGTGATGTCATTCTACAAGAATCCTACCAGACATTTGCTTTGGAAATGACTCTGGAAGTTTAAGCAGAGGGCTACGGACTTGGCCTCCCGATCTTGAGAGAACAACAGCCATCATGTCGTTTCTACTGGGCATAAATTGCCAACATCTCTGAAGTACTTGGAGCTTTGGAATTGCCAAGAGTGGAGCGTGTCGGAGTCACATGAACAGTCTCTCTGTGCACCCTGCCTGTGGGACTGAAATGGACCTCTCTAGACTAGGTGTGAATCGCAGCGTTCCAGTCTGCGCTGACCCAAATCCATACATCCAATCTCGAAAAGGAAAATCTGCAATCCAGCTGCACCTCCTCCTGCCATCTGCTCTGACCAGAGTTTCTTCTGCCCATCGGAATCTGGAAATCCCCCTAAGGTTCATTCACATTTCTCTCCAGGAGGACGTACATCGCTATCCTCTCTCTCTACCTGATGCTGTGAATATCTCAGAGTCATTATAATATTCTGACAATTCATGTGTTTTAAGCTTGTCAAGTAGACTGGCATTTGCACAGGGGAGTGGTTCCAAAATCACCCTACGTGTTTAATGTGAATGACTATGTTGTTTCTAAAAAGATGCAATGTAGACCTCGGCAAATAATTCCTGGCAGTGCAATCAGCACATTTTGAGTCCTCACTCTGTGCTAGGCACTGGCTAATGGCTCGATGAGCAGAGTCTACCTGTGATTGCTGTTTTGCTGTTGCGTGAGAGAAGCTCACCGAGGTCATTGGTTTACACAGTTCGTGGTGCAGCCAGTACCCTAATTGCCATCGGCGCTGTGCCCCAGGCCTCGCACTTTCTTCAGTGACCCCGGGGCAAGATTAGTCATTAGATAAACACCTGCCGTGTTTCTCTCAGATATACTTTAGGCTCTTTTGCCTGGACTGCTATACGGGAGCCCTGGCCTTTCCTTGTTTATAAATAGTTTGAGATGTGAACATTTATCATGACGCAGGCTAACCTCTTTCATCTTACATCAGAAGATGTCTGTTTCTGAGTTTAGCAAACACACCAAGCCGGTGCCTGAGGACCCCCGCTGGGCAGGGGCTGCAAATAGCACTTTCCTCCTGGGACTACGGCGGTGTAACACAAGCGATTTGAAAAATAGTGCTATGTTCAGAAAAAAAAAATCATTTGTTTTTAAAAAGTATTTTAATGAAATACATAATGTGAACAAAAACCATACAACCTACGCACAGAGTTTAAGAAACGGTAATACACAAATGCCCATATTTGCTGAAGAACCTATGTTTTTTGTTCTAAAAACATTTATTGTGACAGAAAATAACAAAATAAACAAACAAGAGTTAAACCCTTTTTATCCCTTATCCTTAAGAGTTAGGTCTTCTAATTGTCATTGAGGTAAATTAAGAGCCTAGGGGGCTGACTTCTCATGATGTCACTCCCAGACATAGCTGGTTACTTACGCAAAACCTCCTGAAACTAGGTAGTAGTGTTGGATGATTTTGCCCAACAGCAGCCTAAGGTAAGGGTTCTGAGGACATTTAAGGTAAGCCAGGCTAAGCCATGATGTTCCATAGGTTAGGTGTATCGAATGTGTTTCTTACTGACAATATTGTCAACTTACAGTGAGTTTATTGGGACATAATCCCTTCGTAAGTCCAAGAACATCTGTATTTCAAACAGTCCTCATTTTATTGTTCGTAAACCTTCACTCATACCCCACACTTACTTCCCATCAGACTGCTATCATGCCCCTGCGCTACACCTCAGGACCTGTGGTGTTCATTTGGGAGACATGGTAAGTGCCGGTGGAAGAAGGAGTGCAGAATGAGGCGTGGGAAGCCCGGAGTTTTAGACCCCACTGTGTCCCCGATTGAGTGGGCTGCTCGAGCAGTTTGGGTGGTCTCTCCAGAATCAGTCTCCTCCTGCTGTGAGATGTGGAGAATGACTTAGAATCTGATAGAATCTGAGAGTCCCAGATGCTCCAGCACCTGCGTGGAATGACTTAGAATCTGAGAGTCTCGGATGCCCCTGCGCCTGTTCTTTCAGCGGTGTGCTTCCTTTCTGCCTTTAGTGCTTGTCTATCTTGTAGCTCAAGCGCCTTCTCTATAAACACCCTAATACCACCCAGTGTCCTGTGATGTTTGTGTTTGCTACACATTGAGAGGAACTTCTCTCTTTTCATATTTTACCTTATTTTATTGAGACAAGGTCTCACTCACTCTCACCCAGGCTGGAGTGCACTGGCAGCATCACAGCCCATTGCAGCCTCTACCACTGGGCTCAAGTGATCCTCCCACTTCAGCCTCCCAAGTAGCTGGGACCACAGGTGCACACAACCACACCCAGCTAGGGTTTATTTTATTTTTATTTTTATAGAAATGGATTTTTCCTATGTTTCCCAGGGTTGTCTCAAACACATGGGCTCAAGGGGTCCTCCTGCCTCAGCTTCCCAAAGTTCTGAAATAACAGGTATGAGCCACCACACCTGGCCCCATGATTTATTTTGATTTATTTGTTTGTTTCTCTTCAGTTGGTTAAAGAATATTAAACAAAGATTTATGAAAAGTATATCTAGAGCTTGTTCACTTTACTAGTCCATCTGTTCTTCTTACAGATTCAGGGAGCAGAGGTGCTGACGTGTGGGAACGGGGACAGCACTGGTTCTCACCCTCCCATTCTCTCCACTTTGACACATTTTCAAGAATTTTTAGGCTGTGTCACCGGAAGACACTTGTAAGACATAAAGTGCAGTCCCCAGTGGCTCAGGAGAGGCCCTGTTGCCATGCCCTCCTCCGCCGTGGTGGCTGGGTTCAATCAGAGCCCCTGAGGAGGCTGTTCCCGCACCAACTCTCAGGAGCTGGGGCCGTCTCCTCCACTCTTTCCCGTAATCGTCATGAAGGCGCTGCCTCTATGTCTTGTTATTCAAGCCCAGGACATAGAAAACAATAGCCAGTTTTAGAAGACCAAGGAATTGTGCCTCTCACCAATTCAGAGTTCCTCTATCAAATGACTAATATACAAAGTGCCTTGACACACACAACTTCTTTGTAAACAAACATATTTTTCAACATTAGTTATTTTTTTGACAGATATTAAGACACTTCATACTCTCCAGAGATAATTTCTAGATAAACTGTGAAATATTAGCTCTGTGCTACACATTTATGTTACACTATCATTTAGCGTTTCATAATGTTGCATGTTTAGTAAAACTTTCATGTTATCTAACATCTCTTGGCATGTGTTTATATAACTCTAAGATGCTTGAAGAAAGAGCATGTTTTGTTTTATTCTTATATAGCACATAACACAATGCCCTCTTTCATAAAAAGTTATTGTTTACTTGAAAATAATATGCTCATCATTCATACAAAGATAGTCAAATTCAGATTCAAATGTCATCCACATTAGATACTATCTTTCTTGCTCATATCTTAAGATGACGGCTCAGAAAATATCTCCAGATACAACTACAAGTTAAAGATTAAAAAGAGACCTAAATGACAAAACAAAATGTACTTGGTTATCTGAAAAAGTGCTGTAAGTATTCCAGATAAATTTTCAAGTTATAAATGTAAATGAGCTACTGATTGAACCTAGTGGTATTGTTATAAAATATATACCATTCGTAATATAGATGGTGATTCTAAGGAGAACACTGGTCTCTTTTTATATTAATCTCCAAATCAATCAATTTAGGACATACTTTAGAGAAAAGGCTAGGAAACAGGTAGCATATTTTTCATTTTTAAAATTTGTAGTTAGAAAAGAAAATATGAAGAACTGAACTAAAGATCTACTTAGAAAATACCATGATACTATTGCTAATATTCGAGACACAACCTCTGATGTGTTTTATTTTAATTTCTCTAGAATGTCATTCTTTCTCCGTTGGTAATCTGTGAGTATATACTGTGTCCGAGGCACTGTGATGGGTGAACAGGAGCAAGGGGATAGAGACGTGAGGGGCTCTATTCTAATGAGTAATGATGATACCTATTTAGAAGAAATCAGTTTCCATTAATCCAAAGATCCTGTCTCTTCCTTTCTTTCTTGTTTTAATCCTTCCTTTTATCTTTTTTTTCTTTGTCTTTGAATTCATCTTTTGTCACGATTTTCCCAACAAACCCTAATCTAGACATAAAAGCAAGAAAAAGTGCTTCACCTCCATCCAAGAAGCAACCTCTCTCTCACACGGGAAGATCAAAGGAAGAGAGGACCCCGGACGCCCTTGAGCATGCTGCTTTCCAGATCACTCTGTGCAGGCTGAGGGTGATTGCTTTGCTGAGCCCACATTTCGTGTGACATTTCACCACCATTAGGCAAACATTATTCTTTCTGTTGGTATTTGTTTAGCGAGCAGTGTACTCAGAGCTGTATGATTTATATAAGTCTCCATCTCTTCCTGGTGGCTTAGGCTAAATTATTATCCAGACGTTCCAACTCAGACACACAATAAGAGAGAGATTACTAAACCCCGATGCTGTGCCTCCACTGAACAAAGCTGTATTCTTCCTTCATTGCCTCCTGCAGCGTATTTATGTTTCTAACAAAAATGTGGGCTGATCTTTCAGCTGAAACCACTCTAGGCTTTCTGGTATTTCCAAATTTATTTTCAGAGAATGCATGTATATATAATTATATATATATAATTTAGGGGCTGATGTTGGTAGACATATTTAGGTATTGCTGCTTGAAAAAAAATACATGGCTGCTTTCAATTACTATAGACAAAGCAAGTGTACTTGGGTGTTATCCTGGGTAATGGGCATTTCTGCCTGTTTTCCGGACATAACTAGCAACAGTGCCCTCTCTCACTCACACCGTAAGTGAGCTATATTGTCCCCCTGACTTTAAAGGGTAGAATGGGGAGCTGTCACCTGTTATTACTTTGGGTAGCATTTGAAGACCTTGAGTCTTCTAAATCAATGTTATAAAGAAGGGTTCAGAGATTAAATAGGTTTTAGAAGGCTCAGTCACAGACCTTTAAACCTTGGGGGGCATAATTCTCAGAGCTGTTATTATGCTAACAGTTGCATGTGGAGTTATGAGAGGAGTTTGTTCCAAGGAAACTATTCCTTAGGGTCATTTTCCATTTTCCTGTCCGTGGATTGCTTTTAGCAGAAAAGGCTTGGTTGTCTAGTGTTGTTTACAATAGACATGTCTAGAATTTTTGAATTAATGGGGCTTATCTCCCTAGAAAATATTATGTAAGTTTGTAATAATCTAAGTCTAAAACTAGAGATATTTCAGGCCCAAGGTGGCCTGGTTGGCTAGGCGAGGGCCTGATGGCCTGTTTAGCTTGGTAGCCTGGTTATTTTGGTAAGGGCATAATGGCCTGGTTAGCTAAGTAAGGGTGAGGTGGTCTGATTAGCTGGGTGAGGGAGAGGTGGCCTGGTTAACTGGGTGAGGGTGCGGTGGTCTGGTTAGCTGGGTGAGGATATGGTGGCCTGGTTAGCTGGGTAAGGGCAAGGTGGCCTGGTTAGCTGGGTGAGGGCAAGGTAATCACATTTCTACATGGCTTTCAATTCTTTATGGAACCTAAGCATAAAAGTAGTTGTCATTGGGTTTTGGGGTCTTCATTTCTGAAGGATCATGTATCATGTAAAACTTTGACTTAATAAATATGTGATACTTTTCTCTCTTCAACTGTCTTTTGTTACAGGAGTGTCAGCTGTGACCCTTACGGCAGGTAAGGGAAGGTATTACCCCCTCCTGCTTCTACAGTAGCTCTGAGGAAAGATGGGACCCAGGGTCTGAAGACTGACAACAAATTCATTTGCCCCATTTCAGCCTGTAGACAATGGCCCGTGGCAATACAGTCTTTCTCCGTTAGCGGCTGGGCTACTGTAGTCACTACTGCAGCCACAAGAACACTGTCCCCTACTGTTCATCTGGAAACCCACGGAAGTAAGGCCAGAATTTTAAATACTAGAAACTACAGTGTTTGCTTCAGACACGAGCCTCCATGCAGCATGTGAGTGGTGCATAACATTCTTATCTAAAATGTAAGTTCATCTGATTATATCTAAAATTCTTCAATATAACTAGGTCCAATGCAGGCATAATCCAGTTGCAGGAAGGATGGATACATTGTGAGCCCAACGACACTGGTGTTCTGAAATAAAAGATTTGGGTCGCCCCATCTAGACCCCATCATGTGGCTCCACTCTGCTCACTCAACCGCCCCAGTGTGCTTAGATTCCTCATGGCACCCAGCCGCGTTTCCAACTTCCCAATGAAAGGAGCTAACACACTAAGGTGACCCAATTAAACCCTGACCATCATTAATAATTTTAAAAATAAGAGAGGGTTTTAAACAAGAACATGTTGGCAGAAGGAAAGGCTGGTTCTAAAAGGAAAAACGGCGGTAGGCTGAAGGGGTTTAGATATTAAGAATATAATAGTTGTTCTTTGTGTTGATAAGGCAAGAATCAGATGGATAACCAAAGTGGTCATAAACTGCAGACCAGGATTTTCTTCTGATTTATCCCTGAGGTCCCTGTGTGACAGGCTGCGGGATGAAAGCTTCCTTGATTTGCATGCATAGAAATGGGACACTAGGATAAAAGCCTAAAAAACGTTACACTGACCGAAAGTCATCATTCATACACATCTTATGCCATTTTTATCCCCAAACAGTGGAACCCAAGCTGTAAAGATCCAGAAAGCAAATAAATACAATCATCCAGACCTAAATGAGGGGTGGGGGATGAGGCCAGGGAAGGAGATCTGCAGGGCCTGACAACGCAGTGCAGTGTGCAGGTGGGTCCTTACCCCTGGCCAAGGGTCTCAGATAAGATGCAACACTGGGCAGGCCCTTAGTCCTGATGGACGTTCTCAGATAAGAAGCAATGCCTGGGCAGGTCCTGCTCTGACTGAGGGTCTTAGATAGTGTACAACGTGTGGGCAGGTTCTTACCCCTCATGGAGGGTCTCAGGTAAGATGCTTACCCCTCATGGAGGGTCTCAGGTAAGATGCAATGTGTGGGCAGGTTCTTACCCCTCATGGAGGGTCTCAGGTAAGATGCTTACCCCTCATGGAGGGTCTCAGGTAAGATGCAATGTGTGGGCAGGTTCTTACCCCTCATGGAGGGTCTCAGGTAAGATGCTTACCCCTCATGGAGGGTCTCAGGTAAGATGCAATGTGTGGGCAGGTTCTTACCCCTCATGGAGGGTCTCAGGTAAGATACAAGGCCTGGCGGGTCCTTAGATAAGGCCAGATGAACAAACACACAAAGAAAATAAAATGCTGGAATTGCTCATAAAATTAAGCAGAAATTTGCTTATAGTTTTTCTGTTTTTTTTTTTTAAAGATTATTTTTTAGATTGAGTGGAAAGCAGGACAATTCAGATAACTAATCATATCTGAGAATTAATGTGTCTACTTTTTTTTAAAGATGGACTAGAACTACATAATTTCTACTAGCTGTAAGTTATTTAGATATAAGTCAAATTTTGTCTCATAAGTTGATGCATTTTTCATATTTTGAAAATATAAATATCTGAGCTCAGAAAAAGCCATATATATGTATATATAGCCTTTATATAATTTATAAAATGATTTTGAACATTAAAAAATAAGTTATTTATATCTGAAGTTATTGAGAAAAGTTGAGGAAAAAATTCCATAACACGATTTAAGGATTTACAGAAGGAAAAATACTAGCATTTAAAAATGATATTCTATAAAAGCACTGACTTCGTTTTGAGATCATTTTCTGTACTTATCCACCCAGCCTTCTCTAGCTGTGCCAGGAATTGTACAGTGAGCTTCAGACGAGCTGCAAAAACCAAGTTGAGGGTTTTTAAGGTAATGCCTCTTTTTCACAAAGGCATTTTCTGCTTAACAAAACCAATAGAAAAAGAAAGAAAAGACCTGCATTGACACTTTGTTCTTCAAAAATAGTACACAAAAATGAGTGTAATTGTTATGCTCATATTTCAAGCAATACACAACTAACTAATGTGGAGCAGCTTCTTTACATGATGATAAGGTTAGCATTTAACTTACATGTACATGATATAATTCTTACAACTAGTGATCATATGATGATGAACAATATATCTGTCTTTTGATTCAATATGTAGAGCTACCAGGTGTTTAAAATACTGTGCTACTGTTTACAATAGAAAAGAGCTGGAATCAACCCAAATGCCCATCAATGACAGACTGGACAGGGAAAATGTGGCACATATACACCATGGAATATTATGCAGTCATAAAAAACAATGAGTTCGTGTCCTTTGAAGGGACACGGATGAACCTGGAGAACATCATTCTCAGCAAACTGACACAAGAACAGAAAATGAAATACCGCATGTTCTCACTCATAGGTGGGTATTGAACAATGAGAACGCATGGACACAGGGAGGGGAGCATCACACACTGGGGTCTGTCAGGGGGAAATAGGGGAGGGACAGTGGGGGGTGAGGAGTTGGGGAGAGATAGCATGGGGAGAAATGCCAGATATAGGTGAAGGGGAGGAAGGCAGCAAATCACACTGCCACGTGTGTACCTGTACAACAATCTTGCATGTTCTTCACATGTACCCCAAAACCTAAAATGCAATTTAAAAAAAAATACTGCGCTAATGTTATTCAAAGAAACATTTGCTTCCTCACCTTTACTTTAGGAATGGTTTAAGAGAAATATCCTGGTGTATTCTCATGTGCATAAACACCAACAGGCGGCAAAGGTGGAACAATATGCACAGACTAGGACTTGGCTTTTAATCATCCTTTAGAGATTATTCAAAACTGTGAGAAGGAAACTGTATCTACATATTACTGATATCATATTTACCATAATTAATAAATTTATAACACAAATATGTATACATTATTGTATGTATAATTTAATTTAAAGTAATGAGATCTGTAAGTTTGGGAATTAAAGCCCTGTGTGTAAAGTTACCTGTGACATTGGTTGTTTATATCTGCAATTCCTATACTTGCAGATTTACAGATGAGTGAAATTTTACAACAAATATGCTGGTAATAGACATCAAGTTATTTAATTTTGCTTAGTGAAGACTGTTTAACCATTACAGTTAAACATTGTGATTTCATCTAAGGTATAGAAGGACATACAGTAAAAGGCGAAAGATTTAGATGCTTTTCAAAAGAAGACATTTAAGCAGCCAACAAACATGAAAGAAAGCTCATCATCACTGGTTTTTAGAGCAATGCAAATCAAAACCACATGGAGATACCACCTCACACCAGTTAGAATGGTGATTAAAAAATCTGGAGACAACAGATGCTGGAGAGGATGTGGAGAAATAGGAATGCTTTTACACTGTTAGTGGGAGTGTAAATTAGTTCAACCATTGTGGAAGACAGTGTGGTGATTCCTCAAGGATTTAGAAATAAAAAAACCATTTGACCCAGCAATCTCATTACTGGGTATATTCCCAAAGGGTTATAAATTATTCTCATAGAAAGACACATGCACACATCTGTTCATTGTGGCGCTGTTTACAATAGCAAAGACTTGGAACCAACCCAAATGCCCATCTATGCTAGACTGGATAAAGAAAATGTGGCACATATACACCATGGAATACTATGCAGCCACAAAAAGGGATGAGTTCATGTCCTTTGTAGGGACATGGATGAAGCTGGAAACTATCATTGTCAGCAAACTGACACAAGTACAGACAACCAAACACTGCATGTTCTCACTCATAAGTGGGTGTTGAACAATGAGAACACATGGACACAGGGAGGGGAACATCACACACTGGGAACTTTTGGGGAGGGGCTAGGGCAGGGATAGCAGGAGGTAGGGAGATTGAGGAGGGATAACATTAAGAGAAATAGCTAATGTAGATGATAGGGGGATGGATGCAACAAACCCCCATGACACACGTACACCTGTGTAACAAACCTGCACATTCTGCACATGTACTCCAGAAATTAAAGTATAATAAAAATAAAGAAGAACATCCAGTATAATTATTTTCAAATCACTTTATTTAATAGAAAGAGCTCTCTACAGTATTTTCTTCCCTAATGACTTTACATCAGTTCTTCTAAAATATGTGTAATCTTTCATTTAATCTGTGTATCTACTGCTTTTGAAAATCAATTCCATACATATTGACTGGGACCAGACATTCCATCTTTTCAAAATGCCTCCAAACATTAAAATGATTAAAAGAGGTATGAAGACAATCCAGATATGCTTCCTTTATCATCCCAGAATTCTAATTGTATGTATTTTCTGTCACACACCTGCAAACCTACTTTCATTAAGGACTCTAATCTCTTCCTTTATAGTTCCAACCTCATGGGGACTTTCTTGCATTTTTCTTTCATTTTTCCATGTGTAAAAGTCCTGCCATGTCACATGGACTGTGCTGGTGAGGTCCTCACTCAGGCACCGCATTTACTTACTGCATTCTTCAGCCTTACACTACAAGACTTCCTCCTCCAGTGGATTGAAAGCTCACAGTTGGGACCCACTTATCCAAAGCATCTATGTCATTATATTTATTCATTTATTTATTTTTATTTTTAGATGGAGTCTCGCTCTGTTGCCCAGGCTGGTGCTCAGTGGCACAATCTCGGCTCACTGCAACCTCTGCCTCCCAGGTTCAAGTGTTTCTTCTGCCTCAGCCTCCCCAGTAGCTGGGATTACAGGCACCTGCCCCCCGCCTGGCCAAATTTTGTGTTTTTAGTAGAAACAGGGTTTCATCATGTTGGCTAGGCTGGTCTCGAACTCCCAACCTTGTGATCTGGTGTTTCACCGTCTTGGCCAGGTTGGTCTCGAACTTCTGACCTTAGGTGCTTCACCCTCCGAGGCCTCCCAATATGTCGTTATCTTTCGTTAAAGCTTGTCACCTGCCCTTCTGATCAGGACGTCTTACTGCCTTTGAAATTGGTGATATTTTTAGTACATTTGTCATATTTAGCTAAAGCAATCTTGATATCACAGACTGCCTTTATTTTGGATAATTCTCGTTTGTAAATATTGCTTCTTTGTAACTTGGTGTGATCGTCCTCCAACCTCTTATTTTCAGTAAATTGTGACTAAATCAGAATTTACCAATGCTTTCCTAAAACAACGACTCAGACGTCCAGAGCTGCCCAAGCTCTACCCTCCTAGAGATTCACGAAAGGCTCTGTCACTCTTGAAGATGCCGTGGGACTCACTGTTTCCCTCTGTAGCAAGGTCATTAACGGACGGTGCTCATGTCGTTGCCGCTAACTGGCTCTTCCTGCAATTTCTCCCTACAGGTCATGAGCGTGAATAAAGTCGAATAGAGTCATACTATCTGACGCAATATGGGAAGCCATGCTTTTAGGTCAAAGTTTATCGCCTAGATTTCAAGTTAGTGTAGCCCTGAAGGTGAGGTTGAGTGTGGTGTATGAAGAAGAAACTTTGAGGAAAGCTCCCCCCGCTGCCCATCAGGGTCTTCTGCTGTGTTCAGGTCTTAACTGACCCCGGTGTGAGGCCAAGTCTGTCTGCCTGGGCACTCCTCACTTCCAGGAAGTGCCCTGCTCACCTCTGGTGCAGGTGACTTTCCTCCTCTGGAAAGTGCTGCCCGTGCTGGCTCTCCATCGCTTAGGCTGGATTTTCTTCCTAACAGCTCCTGTGTACCTCCTGAGCCTCATCTGTGACTTTTTCTTTGACCCCAGAATTTGGTCCCATCAATCTACTTCAAAACCATTTCAACCCCAATGCAGCCGCCACTCCTGGCAGAACAGAACCCCCAGCCGCCCCCTGAGGTGCACACGCTCACCTCTGAGTTCCTTCCAGCCCACACAGCAGGGGTGCTGGGGAGCACTGGCATCTCAGGAACTTTTCCTGCCTACAAAGGAAATGGTGCATCCCCAGGTGGTAAATGTTTAGCCAGCTGAGTCCTGTCAGAGTCCTATTTAGAGAGGGGGCAGAGGCCCTGATGCTCTTAATTGTCAAATAGTTTTTAACAATTTTGAGAGTTATCTAACCACCTTCAGAATCTAAGCATAGAGGGAAGCGATCAGGGGTACAAGGGCCATGTGGATCTCTGTCTCCACCTGCCCTCTACCGAGGACCCCAAATTTTTGGACCAGGCTATTTGGGAATGTCTAGACGCAGGGCTCTCTTGGAAGCTTGTGGCCTCCAAAAGGACAACAGTGGGTGTAGGCTGCTGCCCCCCAGCCTTCCCGCCTGCAGCACCCACAGAGAATCCTTGGAAAGACAGTTCCCACCAATCTAGATCAAGGTGGGAAAAAAAAATGCAGCACTGGTCTAAACGCACTCCTCTCCCCCTCACCTGTCAGCTGATCTAAACACACCCCTCTTCCCTCACCTGTCTGCTGATATAAACACCCCCCTCTCCCCTCACCTGTCAGCTGATATAAACACAACCATCTCCCCCATCACCTGTCAGCTGATCTAAACACACCCCTCTTCCCTCACCTGTCTGCTGATATAAACACACCCATCTCCCCCCTCACCTGTCAGCTGATATAAACACACCCATCTCCCCCCTCACCTGTCAGCTGATATAAACACCCCCCTCTCCCCTCACCTGTCAGCTGATATAAACACACCCATCTCCCCCATCACCTGTCAGCTGATCTAAACACACCCCTCTTCCCTCACCTGTCAGCTGATATAAACACACCCATCTCCCCCCTCACCTGTCAGCTGATATAAACACACCCATCTCCCCCATCACCTGTCAGCTGATCTAAACACACCCCTCTCCCCACTTACCTGTCAGCTGATATGAACACACCCCTCTCCCCACTTACCTGTGGCTGGTCTAAACACCCCCTCTCCCTCCTCATTTGTCACCATGACAACCCAAAGTAACAGTTCTAGGCCTTTTCCAATCCCTACGTCATATATTTTCATAATATGGAGGAAATAAATAGAAATTGCATCTTGTCTACATTATAAAAGAAAATCCATCATCCAAATCCTCCCACTTTAAATTTTGACTCATTTATAGAAACTCCTGACTCTCATGACAAATTCTGGCTTTAGGCTTATTTTTCTTGCTGAAAGAAAGTACAATTTTGAGTTTTAGAAGTTTATTATTGACTGTATTTTTTCTTGACTATAATTTGAAATACTTTTATCCCCTTCTCTAATCACAATAAAGAGAGATTTTAACTGCTTTGGATGAAATATCATAAGCATGTCATGGGAAGAAAAAGAAAAAGAAAAATCAATATTTTCAAATATGCACTAATTCAATAGGTATCGATCAAATATTTTACTACAATACACACTGCTAACCCTATACAACAGAATTAAATAGTATAAGATTGGATAAGAAAGTAGCTGGAAAATATCAGAAAATAGTTTTTATTTTGTAAAGGACATATAAGCAAGAAGCTAGGAAGTTATTAAAAGCTGTTTTCTTGAGGTTGAACTGGGTTAAATAGAATATTTTCACATCTTTAGGCAGGTGTGGCAATATTCACCTCTGGTCCTAGCTACCTGGGAGGCTGAGATGGGAAAATCGCTTGAGCCCAGGAGGTCGCAGTTGCAGTAAGTTCCCAGCACTGTAGGGCAGCCTGGGAGGCATAGAGGGACCCTGTCTCAAAAATAAAAAATTTAAAAATAAAGAAAAATATAAAAGTTTGACGCCTTCTTTGTTCCTGCCTGCATGTTGTTCACACAGTCGCACTACCTTGCTTCCTAATTTGTAGAGAATGATTCCCAAACTCCTGTGTTCTCACCTCTAACGCACTAAAATCTCGACACAGAAGCACCTCCTCAGTCTTTATCCCTACCCGCTTTCCAAGGTTTACCAAATAATCTGTAATACATTTAACATAATTTAAATAGTAACTAAAAGAAAGTAAAGTCATTGTCTAAGATCATCATCCAGAAACACATGGATATTAATGCAAATCAACAAATATATCTGTGTATAACCATATCGATATAAAATGGACTGCACTGATCATCGCATTACAAAACTGCCATTATTAATAAAATTATCATGAGTATCTCTCCAATTCATCACAATTTACACTCAAGTCTATTTACAATTTGATGGCTAGCCACTATTCATTCATGTGATTTGCCTCTAAGGGATTGAGCCAACCCATGTTGCCAGGCATGCAGGTTACATTTTTGTAAGTAAAATTTGTGAAAAATTATCATCATTACTCTTGAAGATTAATTTTTAGAAATTTTATTGTTACAATGTATATAGGTTTGTTAAAACACATACATTTCGATTAAATATAAGAAACAAAGGCATTCTTGAAGAAAAAATAAAATAATACAGGCCCACATAGATTCTGAAGGGTATGAAGAAGGAAGAAGGGACAGGTCACGTTTGGTCTTAATATCAGATAAAAAGACAGAGACCTTATCAACTGATTTTATTCAACAGATTCATCAAATTCCTCACTGATACTCAGCACGCACCATCGGTTGCTTACACCGTATTTTCCCCTCTTCATTGGCAACTAAATCATAATTTTGTTTGGAAAACCAGCGTGTCTATGTGGAATGCTTCTTTTTCTGACTGATTGAGGACCAAGAGGCAGTGGCCAATGGCACGTGAACCAAAACCTCCAAGGATGTGGGGGATGTTTTTATTTTCTTGACATAAACACTAACCTTCCTCTCTTCTTTCTGCATTAGACGTAAACATGGTGTTGGAGGTGAAACGGCGTCTTACAATCTTGAGGCCCACACACATGAAGACAAAAACCCACATGGTGGGGAGAAAAGAGAAGAGGAAACAGGATATTGATGACATTGATTCCCAGTGATGAGGATCAGGCAAGCCTGGGGAACAGGGCTGTGAGAGGCCTCCCCACACAGAGATCACGACCTAGAATGGAATCAGAGCTTCGTAAATATTCAATGAACACATGTAAGAATAGGGAATTCAAAACCAATTATTTTTCACTTTGGATTTCTCTACTTTTAATACAATTTTTAGCCTGAAACTTTACAAATTAATCTTAAAAAGAATTTGCTGCATACAAATATTCTCAAATTATAAATGGGAGTGAGTCTAATCATTCTAATATAGATTTGCCTTTTTTTTCAAAAATGTATCCTACTTCTCAACTTCATTGAAAAACTGGTTTAAAAGTGAGGTGAGTGGTAATATTTATTTTGATCTTAATTAAGAATAAATAGAAAATAATTTTGAACCCTTCAAAATCTTCACCTAATCTGTAATTACAGCATCTAATGTACTTCTCGAAGTACATATCTAAGTTAACAAATTAAAGTAAAATCTATGTCCCTAACAAAGTTAGCCCAACACATAAAATTATGATAAAATATGAATTGCTGTGCAAAAACCAAACAGCTGAAAAGCCACAGAAATACACGCTCTTCATAATCGCAGTTAGAGCAGGTGCCCATCCCAGTGAAAGAGGGTCAGAAGACAACGCCGAGTCATCACAGAAGCACCACCGGAGGTGTTCGGCTGGGTTAGCAGGTGTGAGACTTTAATTCTGACTCCAGATTTGCTTCATTGTTTTCACTTCCTCTCCAAATCATCATATAGTAGAGCAAGTTCACAGCGAATTTGCCGAACTACAGCACTTATTTTGGACAATATTAGAATCATCATAATTACATTTTCTCAGTATGAGCAATCAGTGGGATAGATTCAGACCATGTAGGTGATGCAAACTTAAAATTAATTCAGAAAATTGCCATTTGAAGATTTCTGAAGCTGTATTTTATTTCATCTGAGTGCGTGATTTTGAGAATTCTAATCATCTGTAATTACTTTTTATTTTATTCTTCACAATTGTTACGGATTGCTACCATGAAAAAGAGGAGCATCAATGAATATTTATCAAGTTTTTACGTATTCTAAAGAATGTGGTTTTATATTCCTATCAGATTTTTAGTCTTCCACCCATCCTCTCATTTTCTGTTAAAGGAATCTTAGCATGATTGCTTAAATTTTAGTTCACTAAGGAGGCTACGCTTGCTAATGGTAGCATTAAAAATGTGCTGATTGGAATGGCTCCTTAACTTGATCTATGGCCCAGGATTTGGGATTTTATAAGAACAATACAAAGGGTGGTAGGAGAGGCAAGAAAGGTTACTGGGGAGGAGAGGGGAAAGAGGGGTTGATTAATGGGCACAAAAATACAGTAAGATAGAAGAAATAATAACTAGAATTCTGCAGTAATTATTGTAACCATTGATCGTATATTTCAAAATAACAAAGAGAATGGAATTGCAATGTTCCTGACCCCCCCCCCCAAAAAAAAGATAGCTGCTTAGGTGATGGAATTTCAATTACCCTGATTTGATCATTACTCACTGAATGCTTATCAAAATACCACATGTACCCCATAAATCTGTATAACTATTATGTAGATATAATAAGTTCAAATAAAACATAAGAAAGGTGGTTCGTAGTTCCGATTTGGGAACAATTTTATTTGCTTCACACCCAACCTATTGCCTTCTCCACACAAGCCTACTCACAAAACTGCAGCCATCGATCACGTGACCGATTACCATTGCCATCTCACTTTGTGGCTCACCTCACACCACCAGAACAAGTGATAAGTGCGGAAGTTTAGAAGTTTAGGGCACAAGTGAGTATTTCAGGATTATGCATACTCATATTCTGGATGTTCTCAGCTTATATTTCATGCAGATAAAATATTCTACAGTTTAAGTTCTAGCCTCATTTCCCATTTGTAGGTATATTGAATTCATCTATTTTTTATACTTTTAATTTGGATAGTATCAAACACGTCACTAGACTCAAAACCCTATTTTAAATGGAATGGAAAAGAAAGCCTGGAGTGCAATTAAATAAGGGTGGTGTGGTTGCAGCTCTTCCTCACCAGCAAATCTGCAGGTCATCTATCCTGGACGGGCAAGACCTGGCCCTTCTGCTCAGCCATCAGTGTGCACTGTGGTCCTGATTAAGTCACCCTTGGACTCTGAATCTCAGACTCCTTGTTTACAAAGAAGGTGGTATGATTCCAATTGTATGAGTACCTAGATTATTTAAATTCGTTGAGGCAGCAGGTATGATGCTGATCCTGGAAGAAGGAGGGGGAGTGGGGTATTTACACTAATGGTACAGAGTCTCTGTTAGGGCTGGTACAAGTTCTG
This sequence comes from Callithrix jacchus, assembly GCF_049354715.1. NCBI lineage: Eukaryota > Metazoa > Chordata > Mammalia > Primates > Cebidae > Callithrix > Callithrix jacchus. The sequence goes on from NC_133508.1 coordinate 10,929,884, forward strand.
GAGATTAGTGCAACAATAGGAATGTGTTAGCTTGGTGCAAAAGTAATCACTGCTTTAGAAGTAATGGCAAAACCAGCAATTACTTTTGCACCAACCTAATAATATCAAAAAACGGTAGAATTAAAATGGTTAAAATGGTAAATTATATGTTATCCATGTTTAACCATAATTTTTAAAGTAAAACAGAAGAGCCTAGCTTAGTGGCTCACCACTGTAGTCCCAGCCCTTTGGAGGTTGAGGCAGGTGGATCACCTGAGGGCAGGAGTTCAAGACCAGCCTGACCAACACGTGAAACCCCGTCTCTACTAAAAATAGAAAACTAGCTGGGTGTGGTGGCACACACCTGTAATCCCAGCTACTCGGGAGACCGAGGCAGGAGAATCACTTGAACCTGGGAGGCGGAGGTTGCAGTGAGCCGAGACGCTGCCATTGCATGCCAGCCTGGGTGACAAGAGTGAAAGTTTCTCAAAAAAAGTAAAACAAAAGATGGAAAAGTTAGGAAAGAAGGAAGAAAAAAAAGAGAGACAAGGAAGAAGAAAAGAAAAATTACCTAGTCATAAATTTTAACCGAACAGGTGAAAGATTTATACACTGAAAATTAGAAAACATTTATGGAAAAAAATAAAAAAAATACAGATTTTAAAAAGATATTTCTTTGTCATGGATTGAAATACTTAATATTGTGAAGATGTCGGTGCTACACAAAATGATTCACAGAATGCTTGCAATATCTACCAAAACTCTAAGACTTTTTTTTCCAGAAATAAAATAACAAATTCCCAAATTCATTTGGAATTGTTAGGGGACCCAGGCAGCCAAAATCATCTTGACAAAGAAGACCAAAGTGGGAGAATTTACAGCACATATTGCTAACGACAGGAATCGAAGCAGTGTGATCCTGGCATGAACTTACATAGAGAGATTAAGGAATACAATGGAGGCTGCAGAAATTAACTCAGGAAGGGTTCAAAGTCTATTCAACAGGCAAAAAAGAAGTCTCTTCAACAAATAGTGCTAGGACAACTGCATTTCCACTTGCAAGATAATGAAGTTGAATTCCTACTTTATAACACATGCAACAATGAGCACAAAGTATTTAAAAATCTAAATATCAAAGCTAAGACTATACAGCAGTTGGAAGAAATCAGAGGTTAATCTTCACGATGTTGGATTTGGTCATAGATTGTAACAGATAACGCAGAACGCATGATTCACAGCAGCAATAGCAAAGCACGTGCGGCACCTGATGAAGACATGACACTTTGAGCACCTGCGTCCGTTTGCTGGCCATGCTGCCCTTTCACAACACTGACCCTTGGGAGCCACTTGGACAACTAGCAGACATTGTGTGAGGAAGCATTAGGGAAGCAGTGGGGTAAGCTGCTTGGATGTTGGGCTTATCCGTCAACACAACATAACCTTTTCCTCCTACCTAGTGTGTTACCTCAAACCGATAAAGAATTCATCTGTTTTTTTCTATAGCAGTTTAATCGTTAGCCATTTAGATGTAGGTTTTTAATATATTAGACTTCTAATTTCTAACTAATTTCCCAAATAGAAAACCGACTGTTTCTCCTTCCCATATGAAACCGCCATTCCCCTCTTTTCTCCAGCAATGCGCAAGGTCTTGTCGCTTATATTTCACATTAATCTTCAAGGTCAGCAGTATCTTTACTGCATCTGAGCCATTTCTTCTCCATGTAACATTTAGGAATCTACTTATCAATATCCTCAGGGAAACTTAAAAACAAAAAACAAATCAAACAAAGAAGAAAACCTCCCTTGTTGGGAGTTTGGTATTTTGTTGAATTATAGAAAAATTTAGAGAGAAGATCATTACAGGATCAATATTTCCCAGGACTCTGCGAGGTATATTGCTAGTTTTATGGCAGTACTAGAAAATCTAGAGCTTTGTGAAGGGAAGTGGTAAGACCCCGTTCTCTTATCACATTTCTAGTGTTTAAGCATCTCAATTTTATCATTTCCCTTTGAGTATGATATGGTCAAAAATTTTTTTGGATTTATTTTTTGTAAGGTAAATGATGTTCATTTTATTACTTGCTTGCAAATGCAACTTTTTGTTTATTTATTTATTCATTTTTTGATATAGAGTCTCACTCTGCCTCCCAGGCTGGAGTACAGTGGTGCCATTTCAGCTCATTTGAACGTCCATCTCCTGGTTCGAGCAATTCTTCTGCCTCAGCCTCCCAACTAGCTGGGACTACAGATGCCTGCCACCATGCCAGGCTAATTTATATATTTTTTTAGTAGAGACAGGGTTTCATCATTTTGACCAGGCTGGTCTCGAACTCCTGACCTCAAATGATCCACCTGCCTCGGCCTCCCAAAGTGCTGGGATTACAGGCATGTGCCACCTCACCCAGCCCAAATGGCAAGTCTATTATTTTTTTCCTACATCTATGGAGATGAAAATATGTTATGCAATTTAATTAGCTAAAATAATAAATGCTATAGTTCATGTTTTTCTATGTTGAACAAGCCTTTTACTTTCGGGATCAGCTCCTTGGTCATGCCACGTTTTCCAGCAGGCGTTATGGATTAAAGAAGGGAATGAAAATTGATGGATACTATTGTACAGGACTTGCCTCAGGACATTTCTAGATCACATTTTTGCACATGTGTGTTTATTTGTTTAAATCTAGCATCAGAGCTGCTTGTGCAGCATGGATTATGTAGGAAGACAGAGCAGCCAGTTGGCACTGAAACAGGCAACGTGAAGGCTGGGATGGGAATGGTCTTGCAGATGGATTATTTCCATGCTAAACGATGCCATGGATCCGCCGTGGCCAAGGAGAAGTTTTTTTAACCACTCGTTCCTACCAGGTTCTGCATGTGGTTGTTTGTGCACCTTTCCTGAATCTTCACTCGAGCTTTTCGGCACACACAGGTTTCCCCTGAAGCTGATGTATTCTGAAGGATGCCAGCCCTCCAGCTCACACTCCACATGGGGTCTGCATGGCTTGGGATTTCTCTGTGAATAGTATTTGCTTAAGTTTAGCCTTTCGGATTCCTCTCATGTCATCCCTCCCCTTCACGCCTTTAGAAGTAACTCAAAGCGCTTCTGGCTGCAGCCTTTGTCAATCTCCCAGCTCCCAGCCATGCCAGGAGAGGGAGAGCCTTTCCTAAGGTGACTGTATTAGTCCGTTTTCATACTGCTGATAAAGACTCACATACCCAAGACTGGGGAATTTACAGGTTTATTGGTCTTACAGTTCCATGTGGCTGGAGAGGCCTCAAAATCATGGTGGGAAGCAAGGAGGAGCAAGTCAGGTCTTACATGGATGGCAGCAGGCAAAGAGAGAGAGCTTGTGCAGGGAAATGCCACCTTACAATAACCATCAGATCTTGTGGGACATATTCACTATCACAAGAACAGCACAGGAAAGACTTGCCCCCATGACTCCATTGCCTCCCAGCAGGTCCCTCCCACAACAGATGGGAGTTCAAGACGAGATTTGGGTGGGGACACAGCCAAATCTTACCCATGATAGAAGATCTGAGCTGGGGGTGAGAGTTAAAGGAAGCACCCTGGAGACAAAGGCAACATGGTGAGTGCCTGCCCTGAAATTCAGGACTGTGGTCTCACCTAGAGGAGGAGAGATGAAAAGTTAGCAGTTCAAAAAAGGCATGCATGCAGAAATCAGCACTGAAAACGCATTGAACAAGTGCGGTGACAGCTTCAGCTGCGTCTCAGAGCGTATTCTGCATGCAGCATCCCTGCCTCAGCAACTCTGCCCCCACCATCTCTGATATGGTAAGCCAAGTAGTTTGATGCTGAACTTTTTAGTTTATTATATTTTCATATTATTGAAAAACACATCTAAAAATGGAACTTTGTTACAGTATCCAGAGATAATGTTAAATAATAATAAAGTCAAATAGGGCATATTCCCAATTCAATATTTTTCTAGTTATAATGATTTATGGAAGTCATTATTTGAGCAAAACTGCTTATTAAGTGGTACATTTTTATTTCCGAATAGATGGGCTCATAGCTGTATGTTTAACTGGCTTCATGCCCCCATTGCTCGTGCTGTGTCAGGGTTTCTGTGTAAAACAGTTTGTCTAATTAAAATGTGATTCCAAAGCCTACTTGTTATTACTTCTGTTATCTTCTTGTAGAGCTCCAGAATAACATGTTTATGGCTTCTGCAAACTCATCTAATTTAATATTTGCCTAGTAACCCAAATGTCCTCATTTAACAACCGCCCTTGGAAAGCGGGGTTTTTCTGTGAGGCCAGCTAAATTTAACTAATTGTCACCATGATCTTCCGCTCTGACTGGGTACACGAGCCCTTCCAATGGTAAAATTGAAATTGCTAAGTGCAAGTGGTTATTAATTTGTTCTCAGTACAAAGGATGCAATTATTCATCTAAAAATAAAGCTCTTAGAGTTGAGAGAAATGCAATGAGTGGAACGAGCCCTCAGAATGTCATCTTCTTCATTGGGAGTTTTTGAGCCAATCTTTGGAACGGGGATTAGAGGCCAGAACCGAAATCATTAGTTAGCATGACCAAGCCCTTCAAAGGACTGTAACAACTTTCACAAAAATTGTGAAATTAAGCCAAATGATGACGACATTTTTGTCATGATTGTCCTTTTCCTCTTTGGGATGTGGGGGCAGTGCTGCGGGGCTGAGCTTCTCCAAGGCTCATGGGCACACTCACCCTGGGGTGGGAGGCCCATAGGGACCCTGACTCAGGGACCCACAGAAGAGCCCAGTAGTCTGCATTCCTCACAACATGCTCTGAGGATGCCACTGTGAGCTCCACACTTGGAGGAATGGGGGTGTGAAGTGATGGTCAGGTTTTCGCAGAGAGTTAAATATAGCTTTCTACATCAATGTTTTCTTATTGCTTCAAATAAGTTGTTAAAGCATTTTTGACGGAGCATTTAATCATCTGAGCAGGTACATTAGGCCCAAGACACTGTAGTGCCAGATGACCATCTGACCGCGTTAGTGACATTTGCACAGTGATTTAAGGTATATTTTTGGCTGGAACAACTGTGGGCAAACCTGAGCTCCAAGGCAGCGCACCAATGTGGGGGCGATATGGCAGCCTCTACTACCTTGAGCAATCATGTATTACCAAGCCTTCAAAAGTCTTACTCACACAACATTGTGGTTCAAACCAACAGACCCTTTGGGAAGATCGTAAGTGGGTATTTAATGTAAGTTTTCTTTAAGGTGATAGAAAATTAGGTGTCTCTAATTAAAAACGAGTTCCATATGCACGTTGGAGAGTTATGGCAAAGGCGTTGTTAGGAGATGAGGAGATGAGGGGTGCCGTTATCCTGAGGGAACAGTGAGAGCAGAAAGGAAGGCAGCGTGCGCTCTGCAGTGCGGAGGAAGCAAGGATGGAAATCAACTCATGGTCGGATTGAGGGGAGCAGAGAAGGAAAGAGAAGGCAACAGTGACTTCATCGCTTACGCCTCAGAAGGTGTGTGATGCCAGACACAAGGGAAGCTGGTGAAGAGCTTGTTGGGAAATATAAAGACAAGATCAGGCCAGGCACAGTGGCTCATGCCTGTAATCCCAGCACTTTGTGAAGCCAAGGTGCGCAGATCACCTGAGGTCAGGAGTTCAAGACCAGCCTGGCCAACATAGCAAAACGCGTCTCTACTAAACACACACACACACACACACAAAATTAGCTAGGCATGATGATGGGCACCTGTAATCCCAACTACACGGGAGGCCAAGGCAGGAGAATTGCTTGAACCTGGGAGGTGGAGGTGCAGTGAGCCGAGATCATGCTACTACACTCCAGCCTGGGCAACACAGCGAGACCCCGTCTTAAAAAATAAATAAAATATATAATATCAGTATTAGGTACATTGAATTTTCTTGATTCAGGAAAGGAATCATTCATCAATGCCAAAATCTTGACAATAATTTTAGGAAATTAAGCCAATGTATATTATTATTTCTCTCTCTTTCTTCCTTTCTGTCTCTTTCTTTGCAAATAAATGTTAGGAGAAAAACAATTAATTTTATTCAAAATAGTTTGCGTACTAGAATTGTCTTTTTTTTTTTAGACCAGACAGCATCTTGCTCTGTCACCCAGGGTGGAGTGCAATGGTGCAATCATAGCTCACTGCAGCCTCAGACTCCTGGGCTCCAGTGTTCTTCCAACCTCAGCCTCTGTGGGACTACAGGTGTGTGCACCACCACATGCAGACAGTTTATTTTAACGTTTTTTGTAGAAGTGGAGTCTCCTTATATTTCTCAGGCTGGTCTGGAACTCATGGCCTCAAATGATTCTCCCACCTAGGCCTCTCAAAGCTGTGGCATTATATGAGCCACCGTGTCTGGCCCAGAATTGTCTTTAATAAACACATCATTTAGTTGTTCCAAATGCATTATCTGTAGATGTGTGAGATAAATGTTCTAATATAAATCTGTTTTTGAACAGATGAAGATACTTTCACCTTGATACCTTCCCTGTTTTCTTCTTCTCACTGAGCACATCTAAGGTATCAGAGCAGCAGAATTTCCTATCCAGCATTCTGAGGGATGAAGACCTTGATGAACAATTAAGCCCGCTGTCCCGGGAAGGAAGTCAATGAGTGCAGAGTGAATCTTCATCAGGAAGCATGCTGTATGAGGAATTACCAATTAACCCACAATCCACAATTATGGAACGTTGCCTCCTTACTGTAATTACAAGCTCAGCTTAAGGGGCCAGCATTACATGGCAGTGAAATCCCCTGATTAGCTGGGATTAATAGAACAGACAGAAAATTAAGATGCACAAGGACAGACAGAAGAAGATAAACTCTGCTCAGAACATTTAAAAAGTGGTTGACTTAGGTCCTAAATATCTTTTTGAAATGTTAAGAGGGTTTGCTCATTTAAGTCCTACATTATCATACAGGGTGCTAATAAAAACTCCCTGTGCCAGCTCTTTAATATTTCATATCTAGAGTCACGTGATATCAGGATATAGACGAGGAATAAGCCCTCTCCGCCTGAGTTTATAAATGAACGGGCTCACTAAGCTGCATGGGTGATATGGGAGAACACCTGCAGACTTTATATATAAGAGGCGTGTTTGATGCAATAAAAATGTCTATACCTGCTGGGTGCGGTGGCTCAGGCCTGCAGTCCCAGCACTTTGGGAGGCCGAAGTGGGTGGATCACCTGAGGTCAGGAGTTCGAGACCAGCCTGGCCAACATGGTGAAACCCCATCTCTACTAAAAATACAGAAGTCCAGGGCAGTGGCAGGTGCCTGTAACCCCAGCTACTTGAGAGGCTGAGGCAGAAGAATCACTTGAACCCAGGAGGCGGAGGTTGCAGTGACCCTAGATCGTGCCACTGCACTCCAGCCTGGGCAACAAGAGCAAAGACTCCATCTAAAAAAAAAAAAAACAAAAATAAAAACTTCCTCTCCTCCGAGGCAGATCTGAGCCCAGCTGAGCCCCTGTTTCTCCCAATCCTGATCTTATTCTTTCAACATCTTGCCTTATTCTTTCATTTAAAGTATGTTTATTTTTTTCTCTTACACATTCTATATTTTAGTCACCTGAGACGTTATTCTGCAAATTGCCCTTAGAATTACCTCTGTTTGCAAAAACATTGTGTCCCCTTCTTTTCACATAGACTCATTACAATATCGCTGCCATTTCACTACGTAATTTAGAGGACTGAATCTCACATGTGCAGTGTTAAAGGAAGGAAGACACAAGAGTATAAAATCCACGAATTTCAAACAAAGGCGAAACTTGTCTGCGGTGATAGGGGTCAACATAGGAGTTAGTCTTGGAGATTTACTCACTAGGAAGAAGCGCACTTCTTAATGTTATGAAAACATTCTCTAGCATCTACGGGCGTGCCACCCTCAACACGCCTGATCTCATCTAAAAATATTCTCTATTTTATCTTCATGTTGGTTATACAAGTTGATCCTGTGTAAGAATTCTCCAAGCTATACAAATTGAGATCCATAAAATTCATTATTCAAAGTTATACCCAAATAAAAAGTACAAGTGTATTGTGATATGTGTGAAAATCCTACTCAACTTGTAGGAATTTCTATGGAGAGAAACAGCATAAATACTCATTTAACTTTTCTGTGTGCAAGAAACTTTATTCAGTACTCTTACATTTTTTTAATCACTGAATTTTCACCCTAGTGCTACAAATTAGCCATTACTTCCCTTTACAGATGCAAAAATAATAATAATGACACTCAGAGATAGTCCCATATGCCGCATACTTGGTGTCTTTTAACTTAATTTCTAATATGTTTCTATCTGTTCCATGCTGCAAATGGTGGCTTAAACAATATTTGTATACTGTATGTATTACATTTTAATTAATTTTATTATTTAATTAAATAATGTGAGGTAGAACAGTGAGGATTCAATTACGAATTTCTAACTTTTCCTTCTGTGCCTTGATGTGACTTATTGTTTACTTACAGATAAAATACACTTTAGTTGATGAGCATGGCATGGTCATATTGAGGTTATTCTTCCTATAAAAGATTCAGACACGTGTAGCTACAGTCTCAGTACAAACAACAGAAAAAGTTTGTATTTTCAGATTAAAGAATTCAATGTAAGCCTGAAAAGAAGCAGTTTCGCCAGTGTCAGAGAATGTAACACACATCTGCTATTCGTGGATACAGGTTCTTCCTCACTGTCTTTCTATTTCTCTGGGTCTCCTTTTGGAATCCAGGTGCAGAAAGTTTAATGTTAACCTGAATTTGATTACTGGACCCCTCAGCACTTCACTGGATCATGTTGACTTGGTGATTTGATTGCTATGCAGATGTGAGCTGCGCTGATTACATTAATATACGTAAAGGAAATGAGAAAATATTGCCAGACAACATGCAAAAGGGTGCTGGGCCCCTCGCTGCTCCCACATCCTCCAGAGGGAAGAACTTAAATGGTGATCACAGGATGAGCCTTAAGAGTTCTTTCCTGATGATGATCATTTTCCCCCTAATAAGATGAGGTGCCAACAATTCCAGACAAGGTGGTGAATTTTCGCAGAGACTGAAATTTTCCAAAAGTATCCCATGGTCATGTGAAAACACAGCTTGTGGCTGTCCTCCTGGATAGGACACCCATTCCATGGGCTATGGAGAGGGGAACATATTATGAAGGAAGCCATGGCCAGGACTCCAGATCACTAAGAGAGTCATGACTAAGAGAGACCCAGGAACCCAGGAGCGGAAGCCACACAGGCCATGGAGGAGTGGCACAGCCGTAGGCAGGAGCCACGCAGGCCATGGAGGAACAGAACAGGTATGAGCAGGAGATGCACAGGCCACAGAGGGGCCACCCAGCCCGAAGCAGAAGCCACGCAGGCCCCAGAGGAACAGAACAGCCTTGAGCAGGAGCCATGCAGGACATGGAAGAGCCACACAGCTGGAAGCAGGAGCCACACAGGTCATAGATGAACAGAACAGCCAGGAGCAGGAGCCACATGGGCCACAGAGGAATAGAACAGCCGTAAGCAGGAGACATGCAGGCCATGGAGGAGCTGTACAGACAGGCTTACACTCCAGGCAGGTCCAGCTGAGCTGAAAAGGTGAGCAGGATGCTCAGGCAAGTTCTCTCAAAACAGAAGCCAGGGTGGGACGCGGTCTGCACCTGTGCAGCTGCAGATGCAGCACCTGCAACTTTGTCTGAGAGCCCGTGAAGCGCCTGCACACGGCCTGGCTTGAGGCCACAGAGACAGAGACGCTCAGCCAGTCGTGGTGGCAGAACACTTCACCTTCCCGATGAATGTCTTTAATCATGGGAAGACAAAGGGGACAAACACTCACGGCTCATTGTTTCTAAAAAACAGGATTAGTATAGCTTGCCAGGAAAAAAAATAGGACACCCAATTCAATAAGATTCAGGTGCACAATAAATAGTTTTTTAGATCTTACATTTTTCCTATAAATGCAGTCTGTTTCAGTTTGACAAACCTGACATTCTTAGATTCATGATGTGGTTTCTAAGTAGTCCACAGGAAAATGAGATTAATTTCCTGAGAACACTCACAAATCTTCCAGATTACAAAGACACAGTGTTTTACAATAGGCGACTCCAACAGAGAGCATTTCCTGTGCAGCACCCTAGACTGTCTCCGGATTCTCATCCCCAGGCTCACAAGCGTGCGTATACTGCGGACTCCCCGCTGCTCCTTCCGATGCCCTCTTCCTGTCCTGCTTCTCATTCAGAGTCCATTCCTTCTGCTGCTCACCAAGTGTTTACTGGGTTTGTATCAAAGCCCTTGGCACTTAAATTTGAAAGTAATCAACCAATGTCATTTACTCCCTAGATATAATTCAAAATGCTTGGACATATTTCAAAGACATTATTGTAGGTTTCTCTACAATTGTTATTTGTAAATTGACAAACTCTCTCTCTACATATGTGTGTGTGTGTGTGTGTGTGTGTGTGTGTAGGTTTTTGAGACAGAGTCTTGCTCTGTCGCCAGGCTGGAGTGCAGTGGCATAATCTCGGCTCACCACAACCTCCCCCTTCTAGGTTTAAGTGATTCTCCTGCCTCAGCCTCCCAAGTAGCTGAGACTATAGGCACATGCCACCATACACAACACAGATAATATTTGTATTTTTGTAGAGATAGGGTTTCATCATGTTAGCCAGGATGGTCTCGATCTCTTGACCTCGTGATGTGTCAGCCTTGGCCTCCCAAAGTGCTGGGAGCCACCGAGCCCAGCCGACAAATAATAATTGAACATATTCATGGAATGCATAGCGATGTTTCAATCCATATAAAGCACAGTGATCAGATCAGGGGAATTGGTGGATATAATATTCACCAACAATTCAGAGTAGACTCCAGTTAACTCCCGTTGGTTCAGACGACTGCTCTGAACAGTCAGAGAACAACGACTTGATACTCATTTATTAAATGTGGAAAACACAGCACTTACATAGTAAAGCTTCAGTGCATGTAAATGACAGCTTTCAGTCTATTCTGGAATAATACATAACATGCCATCGGGAGTGCTTGTCCCTGAATAATTCACACATCAGTCTTTCTGATGTTGTAAATGACAGTATTTTTTTTTTCTGAAACATGACAGGCAATTAGCCATTATCTAGCATCTAAACAGTCAACTTAATCCCTAGAGGTTTTCTAGATTAATTCTTCCATTTAGCCTATAAGAAAATTGATCAAGACTTTTTCCTCCTTTGTAACGGAATTTATTAATAGATTCACATTGTTTTTCACTGAGAATACATTTCCCTGCTTTGAGAATCCATTATGTCTGTGCGGCCCAATATCACATTCCCTGGTCACCTAGGACTTCTGGGCACTTGATGGATGGCAGGTCTAAATTGGGATGTACATGATTGGAAATGCGCACTAGAGTTTGACCTCGTGATCCGCCCACCTCGGCCTCCCAAAGAGCTGGGATTACAGGCGTGAGCCACCGCGCCCAGCCCAATATTTATTTTTTTAAGTTGACATATTGTAATTGTATATGTTTAGGGGACACAATTTGATGTTTTGATAATATCTATGTTGCATAATAATCCAATCAGTTGTGGTCAGCGTATTCATCATCTCATGCATTTACTATTTCTTCATGATGAGAACATTCAAAAGCTTCCCTTTTATCTACTTTGCAATATATAATGTTTGACTGTTAACTGTAGTCTCCCTACTGTGAAATAGGACATGAGAACTTCTTTCATGTTTTCAGAAATCACCACCTCGCTCCAGTTAGAATCGCTATTATAAAAAAGACGAAAGAAAACACGGCCAGGTGCAGTGGCTCACACTTGTAATCTCAGCACTTTGGGAGGCCAAGGCTGGTGGATCACCTGAGGTCAGGAGTTCGAGACCAGTCTAGCCAACATGGGGAAACTCTGTCTCTACTAAAAATACAAAAATTAGCTGGGTGTGGTGGCTGGTGCCTGTAGTCCCAGCTACTAAGGTAGGAGAATTGCTTGAACCCAGGAGATGGAGGTTACCGTGAGCCAAGATCATGCCACTGCACTCTATCTCAAAAAGGAAAGGAAAGGAAGGGGAGGGGAGGGGAGGGAAGGGGAAGGGAGGGGAATGGTGGGGAGGGGAGGGAAAAGGGTGTTGGTGAGGAAGTGGAGAAAAAGTGAAACTTATACAGACTGTTGGTGAGATTGTAAACTAACACAGCCAATACGGAACACAGAAAAAAATCCCTCAAAAAAGTAGAAATAGAGCTACCATATGATCTAGCAAAACAACTACTGGGCATTTATCCAAAGACAAAAAAAAAAATGAAAACCTAGTAAGTGGAAGGGATATCTCACTGCATGTCCACTGCAGCACTGTTCACAACAGACAAGATACCAAGTCTCCTGACATGTCCATCAGTGTATGAATGGTTAAGGAAGCTTCAGAACAGATGCACAGTGGAATACTACTCAGCCATGAAAAAGAAGACAGTCCTGCAGTTTGCAACTCTATGTCTTTGTGTTCTGTGCCACTGCTCTGTGTTGGTGGTCTGTCTGTTGCTCTAGTGGTCCTCCACTGGATCCTCATCATGGGGCCCTCATCATCCTTGCCCTAAGGGATGCATCATCACCTGCACACTGAGCTGCTTTGAAATTCATATATAATGTATCGTATATATAATTACATATATGATATATACTATACACCTATCATCTATGATATAACTACATATATAATGCAAAAACTGATTTTCATATAATTTATGCTAACTTCTATACATCTATAATTGTATATAAGTTATTTTGTATATATGATAGAAATATGACAGTTGGTATAAATTATATGCAAATTGCTCTCTTTTTGAGGGATGCTCTGAGGAGTATTAATTCATCTGTTTATAGGTACAGAGGCCACACTCAGCCCTGGAGAAAGCTCTCAGGTGAAGACACCCAGGTACTATTGATTGGAGCTTGGCACGAGTCCCCTGAAGTGGAAACCCTGGGAAATACGGGACGGGAACTGACGCCGACCAGTGGCTTCCAGACACGAGAATTTATTGTGGGTCTCCAAGTCTGTGAGTGAACTGGTGTCTGGCTGATTGAGGCTGGGCTGGCAAGTCCATTGTCTGGGGCTCCAGCTATGGGTTTCATTCTATCCTTTCTCTTTGAGGGTTCCCAGGATGCTGTGGCTGTGGCTCACAGGAAGTGCTTGTTTCATGGCAGATGACCAAACAGCAAAAGCCAAGCGGTACAACACACGTAAAGAGTCTAGGCATGCACCTTCTCTAACATCGTATCCCAACTCAGTATCAGCGTGGGGAGGCAGTGCACTTCACCCACAGCAGGGAAAATGGCACACAGGAATCCAGCTTTGTATACTCTTTAAACACGTCCTGAATGTTTTCTTATTTTTAATTATGACTGGCATGCTTCTATTACTCGGGATAGGCTACGTGAAAAGAAATCACGTCTAAATCTCAGTGGTTTACGAGAAGATGTTTGTTTATTCCTCACAGTAATGTTCTGCTGTACTTACTTGAATTCAGGCGTGGATCATATTTGCAAGTCTCTCGTTCCTTTAGATTGTGATACCATTGGAATGCATTGAACATTATCCCAGAACTTCAGAATATAAACAAATAAACTATCGGTTTGTGGAATTAAATTGCCAGAAAATATAGACAGTGTTGTTTGGGCCAATCTCCTACTAAGTACAATTCTTTAAGCTGGATTTTTTTTTAAAGTAAACAATTTGTGAACAAACTAAATGACCATGAGAATCTGCAGAGTCACGACCCAGCAGAGGGAAATGGTCCAGGAAGCTGAGCTAAACATTTGAAGTTCCTTGTTTCCTGCTGGGGAATTTGCCAACCCTAAAAGTCTTGATAAGAGAAGGAAGAGCTGATGTCACCCCACCGAAGAGAATGGATGCCCCACCCACAGTCTGAGCTGAGTGCTGAGACCCATGAGCCACACACAAAGAAAGTTTTAAAAGTTTTGTCACAAAGCAAGATTTTCTGGAAACGCTCCAAGGCAAGTCTGAAAAACGAGCGAAAAGCCAGCAGGGAGGGACCACTGGCTCGGGGTCTAAGGTGTTAGGGGCTGGGGTGGGGTGAGAGTCCTGTGCTGACAGGCTGCGTCTTGTGGGGTTGATGCCAAAGGAGGGAGCCCTGGTTGTCCTACAAGCAAACCCAGAGGGGAAAGAAAAGAGATGGTCCTGGGTTTGCCAACAAACATCAACACAAATGAACCAGAGCGATCATTACAGCAAAGCGCGGCACCCAACTGGGAGAGCAAATGTTAGAGCTCAGGGCTTCCAAGAGCGAGGCCTTGGTGAATAATCCAGGCGTTGAGTAAAATTCCAACAGGGGACGCCATGTGAGCGGAGCCACGCGGAAGCAAACTGGTCTGTAGGAAATGAAGTACTACATGGCACCATCTTAATATCTGTTTGGAATATGGTGATGTGAGACACTTAGTGCCCATAGTATAATTTCCTTTTCCAAGGAAAAATAGATGCATCCTCTCTGAAGGCAGATAACCTCGTGCACCATCTCACCGTATCTTCACATTCATTCATGAGCACTATCTCAGGTGCCACTGCAGTGAGTGAGCCACATACTAGTGTGCTATACATGACCAAGTGTTCAGGCACCCGTGGCAGTGTCACTGTGCTCTTGGGCTGCCGTGACAATGCCTCCCAGGCCGGGCACCTTAAATAACGCAAACTCATTCCTTAGGTTTCTGGAGGCCAGAAGTTCATGATCAAAGTTCTGGCTGATTGGGTTCCTGGTGAGGGTCCTCTTCCTGGCTTGCAGACAACCACTTTCTTGCTATGTCCTTGAGAAGGAGAGAGAGACAGAGACCACAGAGAGAGAGAGCTGGTGTTTTTTTTTTTTTTTTTTTATCTTTTTTTTTTTTTTGAGAAGAGTTTTGCTCTTGTTGTCCAGGCTGGAGTGCAATGATGTAATCTTGGCTCATGACAACCTCCACCTCTCAGGTTCAAGTGATTCTCCTGTCTCAGCCTGCGGAATAGCTGGTATTACAGTCATGCACCACCACTCCCAGCTAATTTTGTATTTTTAGTAGACAGGGTTTCTTCCTGTTGGTCAGGCTGGTCTTGAACTCGTGACCTCAGGTGATCCACCCGCCTCAGCCTCCCAAAGCTCTGGGATTGCAGGCATGAGCCACTGCACCTGGCTCATGTTTCCTCTTCTAAGGGCACTATTGCTATTGGATCAAGACCTCACCTTTATGACATTTAACCTTAATTATCTCCATTAAAGCCCTTTCTCCAAATACAGAGACATTAGGGCCTGGGGTTAGGTGTACCTGACACTTGTCCCTCACCTCCAGCAGTGAGTGCCTGGGGGTGACAGATGATGGCCCGTTGCACATGGGCAAACAACAGGCTAATACAGAGCTGGATGATACAAAAGTAGACTCCTCATAGCTGAAGGTAAAATGAAGGCATTGCTGGACACGCCACAATTAAGGTGATCGTTTATGAGCAGACATGCGTTAAAATAGCATTAGAGGATATTCATCAGGTAGGAGGAACATGATCCAAGGTGGAAGGGAGGTGATAACTATCAACAGAGAGAGAGAAAATGAGTGGGCAAATCTAAGTTAATATCGATTGCATAAAACATCAAAATAATGCTCTGTGGCACAAAAAGGACATATAGAATGAAAATCTATTCAAAATTGCACAGAAGTTGGAAGCAGATGATGATACTAAATGTTTGAGAATTTGAATTACGTAGGAAGAGATAAGAACAATTATTTTTACTAACCTTTCAACATTTCCTCGATTTTCTAAAAGAACATGAAATTAACAAGCTAAAGGAGCAGAAAATAGGATTATGAAAAAAACTCCATCGATTTTAAAAAATAAAGCACAATTCAATCAGAAAAAACAAAGTCAAACAGGAGAGGTGAGTAAAATAACTATTACAATGACAAGAAAGGCTGGAAGGCTGCATAGCTACACAGTGCAATCCTCATATAAGGCCATACCTCTTACAGGCCTTGTATAAGGATACCTGTAAGAAGTATGGCCTTATACAAGGATAAAAAAAAATTTAAATACAAGATGAAAAATGTTGTATGCACTTTAAAATAAAGGGAAAAAATTACACTGATATCAGATAAATAATTTTTTTTTTTTTGAGACGGAGTTTCGCTCTTGTAACCCAGGCTGGAGTGCAATGGCGCGACCTCGGCTCACCGCAACCTCCGCCTCCTGGGTTCAGGCAATTCTCCTGCCTCAGCCTCTTGAGTAGCTGGGGTTACAGGCACGCGCCACCGTGCCCAGCTAATTTTTTTTTTGCATTTTTAGTAGAGACGGGGTTTCACCATGTTGACCACGATGGTCTCGATCTCTTGACCTCGTGATCCACCCGCCTCGGCCTCCCAAAGTGCTGGGATTACAGGCTTGAGCCACCGCGCCTGGCCAGATAAATAATTCTTTAAGGAAAATAGGCAATATGAAGAAGGATAATAGGGAAAAGCATAAAAGTTTAAATTTCCCAGCGAAAAGTTATTTTCTCCGCTAAAAATCATTTTAACACTGTAATTAAAATTTGTAGGCAATAGACCAATCTACTATCCTGGTGAGAGATGGGTGACTGACATAACCAAGAGACAAAATGCAGCATCAGTGTAAAATATTTGATGGTAATTGACTAGCATCATACTGTTGCATAAAAATACTACACCTCAGCACTTTGGGAGGCCAAGGTGGGTGGATCACGAGGTCAAGAGATCGAGACCATTCTGGTCAACATGATGAAACCCCGTCTCTACTAAAAAAATTAGCTGGGCATGGTGGCGCGTGCCTGTAATCCCAGCTGCTCGGGAGGCTGAGGTAGGAGAATTGCCTGAACCCAGGGGGCGGAGGTTGTGGTGAGCCGAGATAGCGCCATTGCACTCCAGCCTAGGTAACAAGAGCAAAACTCCATCCCCCCCCCCCCAAAAAAAGCTACACCTAACAACTCCACAATACATAATTTCTCAAGTACACACAAAAATTTGCCAAATCCAAACATAGATTGGGAAACATATTAACTCTCTACAAATATCAAGTGATGAATTTAGGAAGTAGTTTCTAAAAACAGTAGAATTAAATTATATAATGATTCTACAAATATTTAACAATTCACAATTATTTCAACAGTAAGCAATGCATGTTTGGATAACTTACAACTGAAGGAATAAGTTACTATATATCAGTGTGTAAGGATTACAACATCATAGTCTATTTTGAACTCAATAGAAATGAACCAAAATTATAACATTGATATAGCCCAAACTGAACTTTTGTGAAAACTAAATCTATAAATACATAGATTAGAAAACAATCATTATTTATAAACAGGTATGCCAGTGTCCTTTTCAAACGCTGTAAAGAGAACAGTGAATTAAACCCAATGAAATTGCTCTACTTGTGAAAGGAAGAAGAAAATTAGTTTTTTTCACCCAAATAAGGCAGAGAAAACATTTGAGAAAGTTAAACATAAACCAGTGACAAAAGCCCCCCAGCCATTAAAGTACTGAAAGAAAAGTTGTTTACTGTGATAGAGCATTTGCAAATTTTACAGCAACTCTAATACCTAGCAAAGAAAAGCTGAAAGAATTCCCTTTAAGATTAGCAAGAAGACAAAGAGGATTGCAACCAGCGACCCAGGGAATCGTGAGGCTGAAGGCCTGGTCTGCGCAACACGGGAGAGAAAAGGCATGAAGTAAATATGGATTAAGAAGGATTCATGGGAACCGTTTTTATACACAGATATGTTTATTTTTGGAGAAAATCTGCTAGTGCTTTCACATAAGTGATTAGAGTTAATAAGCAAATTTAGCAGTGACACTGGGTATGTGCTGAAGAGTCAAAAAAATATTCTTTTGTGCCAGCAGGAAACAATTAAAAAATACTTTTTTGGAAAATATATTTTTAAATTACTGTTTGTAATGGTGAATACGTCTAATAATAATGGTGAATAAATTACCGTTTATAATGGTGAATAAAATGTGCGCAAGACTCCACAGAAACTGTTTAATATATTAAGACAAATTAAGAAATACTTGAAATAAAAATAACGAATGTTTCATGCATATCTTTTGAAAGACTTTTTCTGAGACAGTATCTCGCTCTGTTGCTCAGGCTGGAGTGTAGTGACACAATCTCAGCTCACTGCAACCCCTGACTGTCTGGCTCAAGCCATCCTCCCACCTTAGCCTACCAAGTAGCTGGAGTGCAGTGGCACAATCTCAGCTCACTGAAACCTCCACCTCCTGGGTTCAAGCAATTCTCCTGCCTCAGCCACCTGAGTAGCTGGGATTACAGGTACATGCCACCACACCCAGCTATTTTTTTTTTTTTTTTTTTAATTCTTGGCAGAGACAGAGTTTTGCCATTTGGGCCAGGCTGGTCTTGAACTCCTGACCTCAAGCAATCCACCCACCTTGGCCTCCCAAAGTGTTGAGATTACAGGCGTGAGCCACCACACCCAGCCTATGTATGTATTTTTGTATCTTGTTTGTTTTATTCAACATAATATGTACTCATATTTAATTATGTTATGTTCTTTTAGCAATATGTGTTTCTTTCTTGTCTGTATAATATTCCCGTTTTCCATAGATCACAATGTATGTACCCATCCTGTCTGAAAAGCATGTTAGCTCTCTTCTGGGTTGTAGATAGGAAAGATATGTTGCTGTGAACTTTCTTGTACTTGCACTTTAGTACATGATGCTACAGTATTTCTCAAAGTAGTTTCCCCTGTGCTTTCCCAATACAGGGCACTGGAAAATGGGAAGAATAATGTCTGATAATTTCCCCTGTGCTTTCCCAATAACAGGGCACTGGAAAATGGGAAGAATAATGTCTGATAATTTTCCCAGTGCTTTCCCAATAACAGGGCACTGGAAAATGGGAAGGATAAAGTCTGATAATTTCCACGTGCTTTCCCAATAACAGGGCACTGGAAAATGGGAAGAATAATGTCTGATAATTTCCCCTGTGCTTTCCCAATAACAGGGCACTGGAAAATGGGAAGAATAATGTCTGATAATTTCCCCTGTGCTTTCCCAATAACAGGGCACTGGAAAATGGGAAGAATAATGTCTGATAATTTCCCCTGTGCTTTCCCAATAACAGGGCACTGGAAAATGGGAAGAATAATGTCTGATAATTTTCCATGTGCTTTCCCAATAATAGGGCACTGGATTTCCAGTTAGAAGAGTTGCTATCAAGAAATCAGACCAGGCGTGGTGGTTCACACCTGTAATCCCAGCACTTTGGGAGGCCGAAGTGGGTGGATCACTTGAGGTCAGGAGTTTGAGACCAGCCTGGCCAAGATGATGAACCTCCATCACTACTAAAATTACAAAAAAATTAGCCAGGTATGGTGGTGCATGCCTGTAATCCCAGCTACTTGGGAGGCTGAGGGAGGAGAATTGCTTGAGCCTGGGAGGTGGAGGTTGCAGTGAGTCGAGATGGTGCTACTGCACTTTAGCCTGGGAGATCCGAGGCTCAGAAAAAAAAAACAAATAACGAAACATACCTAGTTTAATTTTAATACCAGGCAAGATGAATCTCTAGCTAACCTTGTAGAAGGATCGGGAGATGACTGATGGAGAACATTAGGGAGTGTTCGACACAGGATGTATTGATTTGTATAGTGTTTTCACTCTATTCATACATCTGTATATCTTATTTGTGCACTTTTTCTGTATTTATGCCAAATGGCATTTCACTTTTTTTCTTTAAGAGAAATGTGTAGCATATTATTTTTCCCATTTCCTCAGGGCTAATATACTCAACAATTTTAGCTGGGGAGGTGGGGCTTTATTTTACAGCATTTATGAGTGTATTCTCTGCAGCCAGAATCCCTGGATTCAAATCCTGTCTCCACCAATTACTGTGCGATCTTAGGCAGGTTAATATATTTGAGCTTCAGTTTTCTCAGCTGTAAAATGGGAAAGATAATGTCCGTGTGATGGTCTTCGCTGAGAAAAGCATGTGGTAATGCTGCATTTGGAATTCTCAGTGTGAACAGAGAAGGGCGCTTGTTAAGTAAGCATGGCACTTGGGTAGATCGTTTTGTGATTTGATCCTTAGACATATTTCATTCGCATCAGGCTATAATCTTGAATATATTTAACTATTATCAATTCTTCTGACCTTTTCAGTGTAGTAACCGTACCCAGTAGTAATTATGTAAATGTAATTGTAAACACTTTGAAAATTAAAAAAAAAAAATCATAAATGCCAGCCTTTTAAATTATTTGCAATGTTATCAAAGTTCATTTGATAAATGAGTGTATTTTAACTTTTCGTTTTTGATTAATGCATTTACAACATGTAAATGAGAGTCAGAAATAAGAGAAGCTAATTTCTGTCCTTTTTTGGTCATTATTTGGTGTGGGAGTGGCAGTGGCTTCCATTCGGGAAGCAGCACATAGGAGCCTGATGGAGGCTGGGAGGTCTCAGCCCCCAGCCAGGTATGTGCCTGGCGAAGGGGCCGTCTGCCCTCGTGAGCACCGGCTTTGCTGGGAACTTGCGGAGTCCTCGCTTGCTCATCGGATCCTGTGCAAGAAATCTAGGTAAACACACTCCCTCTTTTGTTTGGATAAATTAAGGGTTTGTTTGTTTGTTTGTTTGTTTTATATGGCAAAGGATGCTTCCTCTTTTTTCCCCACTAGTGGAAATAAGGAAAGAATCAGCGGTGTTCGTTAGCAAGTAAATGCATTAGTGGTGGCATTACTGGATAACGGAGCAGTCAGCCACCCAGCAGGGACCCTGGGAACTCAGATTAATTCCTACACTGGGCCAGCTGACTGACCACTCGACTTGGTGTGAGTTGGGGGTGCTGTATATTCTTTTAAGAGAATTTTGGCAACCTCTAACAGAAGTGAACAAGGCAGGTAAGTATCAAGGAGGCAAGAGAAAGGAAAACTCAGAGTGTCCCTAGAGAAGAGAAGGTAAGAATGACACAGACAACGGATGTGCCGTACAGACTTTGGATACGTCTTTACTGACTTGATTTGGGAGGCCCCGACCCAGACTTGAGTCAGTGACGCAGCCACTGACCTTGCAAAGCAAGGCTGAAAGGCTGAGAAAAATGCAAAGCAAATGTGGTCTACTTCACCATGTTACCCAGGATCAGCCCAGACCTCGAATCGAAGGCTTCCGGGAAGACGTGAAGCAGTAAATTACTAATTATAAGCACACTTTAAGCCCTTCCACAAGGCCTTTATGATCACACACATGCAGACAAACTTTCTAATTGCTACTGTGGGATCCCATGATGTCTAATATTGTATTAAACCACAGTGCTAGCATTTTAGTTACTTATGCAAAAATCACATCTGCGATTGATAGAAATATTTATCAGTGTGTTCACTAAAATGAAAACGCACTGAAGCAAGTAATAACATTTAAAACAAATAGGAAAGCCCAAATGAAAATGAAGCATTTGAATAATTACACAGTGTGTAGTCCAAAATAAATGATATCAAAATCCACTTTTGTTTCAAATCAATAACACTGAAATGTGACAGAATCTTGAAGAGACTGTATAACAAAAATTTAAACCTCAAAATATACTTGTAAAACATTTCCAGACAATAGGACACTTGCTATTCTCCTTTAGTACAAAACAATTGGCTCCTGGAAATCATTATTTTTTCCTTCCTAGTTTATTATTACGTATAACTCATACATTCTGAATCAGGATTCTAACGTTTCAGATTTGTTTTTTAAGGACTGTGGTGATTTATTATAAGTTCTTGGAAGTTTGCTAAAAGTACTTTCTGAGTGTTATGAATCCTGATGCCAAATCAATGTTCTTCGAATTGATTTGTTTTATTAAATTTGGGGTGTTCATAACCATGTAAGGGTCCCCATCCTGACTGAGGCTCTTAAAGGGCCTTCAGCAACCTCAGTTTTGTGATTTTCTGCATTCTAATTATGCCCTCTTTTCTATTATTTATTTAGTCATTTATTTTGTTTGCTTGTTTGTTTGTTTGTTTGAGGCAGAGTCTCACTCTGTCGCCCAGGCTGGAGCGCAGTGCCGTGATCTCGGCTCACTGCAACGGCTGCCTGTTGGGTTCAAGCAATTCTCCTGCCTCAGCCTCCTGAGAAGCTGGGATTACAGGTGCCCAAAACCGCACCCGGTGAATACAGACGTTTGTTCTATATGCATGATGTTGGCTTTTGTTTTCTGCCATAATTAGATAGCTTGTTAGAAACAAAATTGAAATTGTATTCAGGGTATTTTAGACACCCACTGCCAGGGCATTTTAGAGGAAGGAACTGAAGAGATGAAACTGGAATGGCAAGGTTGGGAATGACAGGACATCAGAGGGGCTTGATGAAATCTAGGAATATCATGGGTAACACTTGCTGTCTGCTTAGATGTGGGGTTGGAGGGAGGAGTGTGTGACATTGGGCTCTCAGGACTCAGTGCACTTAACAGAGCAGGAATGCCAAGACAGGAGCATGAGGGTTCCAGGGAAGTTGATTCAGAGTTGATTTGAAGGCAGCGGGAAGATCAAGTGGGGCTTTCTGGGGGCCAGGAAAACATCTGTAAGTCTGCGCTTCTACACGGCGTTTACTTCCTAGGGGCCTTCTTTCATCGTGGGACGTAGGGGCACAGTAAAGAGCCTTACTTTCCTCTCTCTTAGCTCTGGAAACACACCCAGCTCCTGAGTATAGAGAGTAAATTCTGTTGCATTGAAAAGAAACAACACTGGCAGAGAGGAGGAGGAAGGATTGCCCACGTTCAAGATGAGACTCTAAGTGAACTGAGCAGAGGCAAAAGGTCAGTCCGTGCCCCATGCAGTTTTGCAAAATATCCCCTCTACTTAGCACAATTTTATTTCTAAGCCTCCTTGGTTAGACAACCTCTGAAAAGTAATTTTACAAGTTTTCATCAAATTGTATCCCACTTTCCATAGCATTTTCATGTATCCACCAAAACCTTTGCAGAACTGTAGCAGTTTTTACACAATTCTACTAGACAGTTTTACGAATAATGTAAAGATACATACAACATATACATGCTCTCATGGAATGTCTACTCCAGATCATAAGTTTACATAAAAAGTTGGTGAACATCCCAATGCAAGCTAAATTCCAAGCAGGGTTACACAGTCACTAAATTCTAAAGTATTTGAAGAAGAGGGAGGTTGGTGAGAGGTGTGAATGCCAGCAAGGATGTCATGAAGTGGTGCAACATCACCTCTGCTTTGGAGAACAGCCAGGGGTTGGGGAGGTAGAAGGGAAGCGTACTCAGTGGGAGAATGTGCTGGATGAAGAGGGAAGGGAGGTCCATTTTAGGAATTTGTAGTCTCAGTTTTTCAGAGTGCTTTTCTGCCCTGAGCTGGAAACAGCACAGAAGTTGTCCTCTATTCTACTAGTCTTTGGAGTATATATTTATTCCTAACCTGCCAAGAAAGATTAATTCTTAGACTAAGATGTCATTTCCACCTCAGCCACATTGCACTTCATGTTGACAGCAATTTTCAGTTGTAAGAAGCACTGTGTACCCTGGCTTTGAGTAGGCTGAGCAGTCCACAGCTCTGCCTTTTACTAGGCTGTGTGACTTTGGGGAATTAACCTTGGAAACTTGATGTTCAATGCCACTAATTCTGCATTCACCCTCTCCCCAAGGTAAGATACATGAAAGGCCCCAGGTGAGAGCATAGTACTCCAATCTGTATTACAGGTACCATGTCTTGGAGATTGCTTGAGCTGCCTTGATTGATAGGCTTGAAGAATGAATGGACCAAAGAGTTGACCTTTCCCATTGGAAAGCTCTCAGCTGGGGGCTTCGATGGTGAAGTAGACCTTTCCGAGAAGTTTCTCTTCTGGTCTATAATTTGTGACTTCACCTATGTTGATAATCACTTAACTGCAACAATACCAAAGGCCAAATATGTTTAAAAGCCAAATGTTTTCATTTTTCCTAAGTTGGAGCACAAACATTTTTTGATACAAAGCCTAACCTGAACTGACATGAGGCTATGTTTCCTCTCTGAAAGAAAATCTTAGTGTAAATATTCACAAATTGCACTGACAGTAGAGTCTGTGTTTGATTATGTGATGACACTCTGCACTGGGGTATATGCGTATTACTATCTTTAGAACTTTTAGATAATGGGTTGTGAAAATTCAAAACTGTCTTGTATTACATTTCTTTAAACAATAAATGTTAGCAGAGATAAAACTGGTCAAGGTTAGAGCACCTGAAAAATTGTGGAGAAAATCCTGTCAATGTCTCCACCTGTCTTAAGATTATACCCACCACTGAAACTCCACTATTGTGCGAAAATCTGCTATCCCTCCCTGCAAATAAACATTATCTATAAATAATAGAATAATGAAACCCCATAATGCTCGTATGTGTAGTAAATATTATCATCTCCAAAGGAATTTGAGTACATTAATCACTCTTTACTTTATCTAAAAATACTGTCCAAAAATTTTTGTGAAACTGGGGATGGAAGAATAAAAACTACCTTGCAGAATTATCAATCAATCGAAGTTCATTGATTGATGGACCACTCTTATCTGGGTCATGAAAAAATCTCATGACTCTGATGAAAGGGCTTATTATCATCTGTTTTATGCATCAGTGTCGTAAGGATCTACCAAGTTAAGTTAAAGTGAAAAGTAAACAAAATAAAGGAAATTTTGGAAGAAAGATACAATTTTATTAACATTATAGTAAACCGCAAAGGTTTTACAGATAAATTACCGGAATTAACCGTGGATATTGCTATCATGCTTTTGTAGAAGACCAGTATTCAAAATCAATAGCATTACTGTGTCACAGCCGCCAACAAAAATAAATATACCACTTACAAAAAGTATACTGTAAAATATACCTCTTCCAAAAGCAACAAAACTATAAAAAACAAACGTATACAAGATAATTATAGATGTGTATGTTCACCTTTGTTAAAAGTTGTTAAAATATTCACTGGAGAAGTGGGACAATGCTGATAGATAGAAAGGCTCAAGAACGAATATGTGTAAAATTGATCTCTAGATTCAAGGTAACTCCAAACAATAACTAAACCTATTTCAGAGGCATTTTGATGCTGGCACACAAAAGAAGAAACAGTTGTTTCATTCTTTATGAGTTTCTTAATCCATACATTGGATGAAATAGTCTACCTTATAAAGCTGTGAGGACAATCACGGTAAGTATTAAACGACCTGATAAATGTTAGAAGCTCAGTGAACACTCCCTCTCTAATTCCTCCTGTTATGATCCTAGAAGTCCTCATGTTTTTGTTGTACATAAAATACAATGTAACATCACACAAACCTGTGTTGTTAAAAAATACTCATGCGACCAGCCCGGCCAACATGGTCAAACCCCATTTCCACTAAAACACAACAATTAGCTGGGCATGGTGGCAGGTGCCTCTAATCCCAGCTACTTGAGAGGCTGAGGCAGGAGAATTGCTTGAACCTGGGGGATAGGGGTTGCAGTCAGCCGAGAAAGCACCACTGCACTCCAGCCTGGGCAACAGATTGAGACTCTATCTTAAAACAAAATGAAACGAAACAAAAAAGAATACTAATGCAAGGCAAAAAATGGAGAAAGGCAAGAAATTTTTAAAAATGACTTAATCTTAGTGTCTGTAATTAAATGACAGAATATTAAATTCCAGAGCAATTCTAATTCAACCTTCTGAAAGATATTTTTATAGAAAGAAGAGATGTAATAACTATATTAAAAGTTTGATTTTTAAATATTATACTTCAAATTTTGAAAATATTGACAAGCAATAACAAAATAATGATATAAATATGTAAAATTTTAAAAACAAAATTATTATTTATATTCAGCAATGACATAATGAGAGGAATTTGTGTTTCTATACAATACATATTGATTATTTTCTTAGGAGTTTAAGATTAACATCAATATAATACTTTTGCTTCAGAGAATGGAAAGTTCTAAATTTTAAAACTATGAGCCCATTTGTGGGTCTCGTATTCTCAGCCAAGATACCACCTCAGACATGCAATATACTAAGGCTCTGGGCAATCACTAGTTAAAGTGAAGGTAAGTGCCAAGTGTTTGTATATTTTAGTCATTGCCAAAAGGTCATATGACTGTAAAAATGCATTAGACAGGGCCGGGCGCGGTGGCTCAAGCCTGTAATCCCAGCACTTTGGGAGGCCGAGGCGGGTGGATCACAAGGTCAACAGATCGAGACCATCTTGGTCAACATGGTGAAACCCCGTCTCTACTAAAATTACAAAAAATTAGCTGGGCACGGTGGTGCGTGCCTGTAATCCCAGCTGCTCGGGAGGCTGAGGAAGGAGAATTGCCTGAACCCAGGAGGTGGAGGTTGCGGTGAGCCGAGATCGCGCCATTGCACTCCAGCCTGGGTAACAAGAGCGAAACTCCGTCTCAAAAAAAAAAAAAAAAAAAAAAATGCATTAGACACATAAACATAAAACAAGACAATGGGAAATGAACAATTACCTGAACATGCAGTAAATCAATATGCTATTGAGATGGTCTATAAATATATGCCAAGGTGCCTGTTTTCGTGAATCATCTGGGAAATGAAAGTCATAAACCGCAGATACCATTGCATACACACCAGAAAAGCTTCCGTGAAAATACAGAAAGGGTGAAGGATTAGAGAAGACATGAGACAAACAGAACGCTCCCGTGCTGCTTTAGGAGGAATGATTTCAGTTGAGCATTTTGGAAATTGTTTGGCCATACCTAGCAGAACTTAACTTATATACACGCTGACCCAACCACTCCCGTCCTTGCTGATAACCCAAAGAAGTAAAAGAATGTTCATGGCATCACTGAGAAATAGCTCCAACTGTGACCTACTGAATGCCAATTCATGGTAGAATACATGGAATAGGAGACAGCACTGAGAACAGAAAATTTGTAAGTAAACTCAAAATCTCATGTGACTCTAATGAACAAAATATTAAAAGAGGCTACAAGTTCTAACAACGGAATACTGTATGGTTCTATTTGTAAAGATTCCAAAGCAAGCACAATAATCTACAATGTTAGAAATTAGATTACTGGTAATTCTTGGAGGAGTTATGGAAACAAAGGACTTCTAGAATACTGGCCTCCTCTTTTCTCTACCAGGATTCTGGTTATGCTGTGTGGTCGTTTTATGAATATTTATCAAGGTGTCTACTTATGATTTGTGTGTTTCCTCTATGTATTTATATTTAAATAAATTACAAAGAGTTATTTAGAGAGATTATGTCCTGCATGGGATGAGATGCCTTCAAAATAACTGAGTAACTTGTCAAATGTCATTTAAAAGTCAAGCCCATTTTTTCTGTTTAATAGTAAGGTTGTCAAATGACTATTTCTAGCTGGATGTCTGTACTCCTATATAAAGACAGGAGTTCAAGTAGTCACTTATTTTTGTTAACTACATTTATCTTCATTGCTAAGAAGCCTGTCTAGAAGGTTTTACGTAGATTGGTGGTAGTATCACAACTTTACTGGAAAATCACTAGCAAAAGCCTGTTTTTCAATTCGATGCATGCTTTTCTGAAACAGGTGTTTTCGAAGATGTCAGGTCATTTCTCGCCTGTGTTTTTACAAATTTAAGCCAGCGTTCTTGCCTCCCATGCATGTCGGTGATGCTGAGAGCAGAGGAACCTGATGACCACTTTGTTCCATGCAGTATCTGTCATACCTGTTCTTACTAACGGCTCTGGAAATGGCTCATCTGCTACGTTTTCCAGCTTCGCCCAAGGTCTGCGGTCACTTGTGTTTTCTGAGTGTCTGTGGATGTTTGCCGATCCTTTGGTCGAATTAGTGTGTTAGTACCGTGTAAGAATCATCATCATCATCAACATCCTCATCGTCACCATAACTCGGAGGCAAGAAGATATCTCGCAGTTTAAATCCTTCCAACACATTCTTAATTTGTCCAGTACACTCATGCATTCAAAGTCTGAAATGTGAAAGCAAAGCCACACCATGGGGACTGATCACACTTCCCATTTGCAGTAATGCGTTGTGAAGGGCATCTCTTTACACGCCCCCTTTGAAGCCTCAGAACATGATTGCAAATGACACCTGTGACATCCGGCAGCCCGCCCCGCGCCTTGGTTCACAGATAGGGCTGGGAAGTAGGAATGTGGAGGCAAATGGCAGCGCCCATCATTTAATGAGACATTTATTAAGAAACTAGGACTGATTATAAGCTGCAAATTAGCCATAATGTAAGTGATCAGCAGAGATGTCACGTTGGTGGGGAGGAGTAATAAACAGCACAGTGTTCGTCCCTGCGCTCATCAGAAAGTACCTTCACTTCATTGCAGAGGGTAATTTGCTGGAATCCCAGGATATAGGTGGAGGAAGGAAGAGTGTGTCTTTTTTTTTTTTCTAAAATGCATTCATCAGTGTTATTTTATGTTATACGAAAGCAGATTTCATAGGAACTTAATTACACCTTTGAGGTTTTCAAAGTTTACCTGAGTAGTATGGATGTGAGCTATAAAGTATCAGTGGACTCTGAGACTTCATCATGTGCCAATAAAATGAAAAGAAATAATCCTCTAAGAGGTGAATTCAAAAATATAATATATTTGTATATTTTCAAGTATTGTCAATGGCTGCATCAATATAGTGGCCAAGAAATGACTATTTGCCATTGTAATGATTTCTAGATTATGTATATGCCCTCAAATAAGAGTACAAAGAAGAGATATACGAAGTAAGTGGAGTGGATAAAATCCAGATGTCAGCACAAAACCCTAGAATGATGGAAAATGTCACTGATAAGGTTTCTAATTTCATAAAACTCAATCAATACATTTGAAACACAGATATTTTGCGTACTAAGGCTCGTGAGAAACCATTCGCTGTTCCCAAACAGCTTCCATCAGGAAAAATCATGTTACCTGTACCCGGTACTGTAGCCGGTAATCTTCTAATTTGTCCACATTGTAAAGTTTCTCAAGATAAATAGCCTATGATTTTCATTCCTCAAACCTTAGCATTGGTATCAAGCCAGAAACAGAAATAACAACATAAATACATTGATGTTTACTGTTCTGTCACTGCATTATGGATATGGAGAGAAGAAATGTTTTAAATCACTTTTCCCGGCTTCTGCCATGTAAAGTATGCACTCCTGGAAAAAGATTTATTCAGATTAAGCTAATCACAGAACACTATCTTTCCTAAAAAAAACTGCCAGGATCCAAGTGATAACTGCAATATAAATATTATAAACCAGATTGGTGTGTTCAATTATCTGGCACGCATTTTATAAACCTCCATCTCTAGAGATTACTAAATTACCACATACCATGTAACCCCAATTTTAGACAAAATTTTAAAAATTCTCATTGAATTAACTATGTGCTTACTGATAAGTACTTTTTTTCTTGGAGCCTCCTAAGAAAAATATTTAAATGGTTTAAAGATAAAATTTCACATTTTTATGTTTTCAAATGACCATAACATATGGGGAGAATATTATATAATAAAATTTAGATGACAAATATTTATATATTATGTATAATCTCACTTAAACATGTATACACAATTAAAATCACATAATATCATGTATAATGTAATTTATCTTAAATGGTTTTTACCTTAAAGCATACCTAAAAAACCTAAAGCCCAACATGGTGAAACCCTGTCTCTACTAAAAATACAAAAAAATTTAGCTGGGCACAGTGGTGCCTGCCTGTAATCCCAGCTACTCAGGAGGCTGAGGCGGGAGAATTGCCTGACCCCAGGAGGTGGAGGTTGCGGTGAGCCGAGAGCACTCCAGCCTGGGTTACAAGAGCGAAACTCAGTCTCAAAAAAAAAAAAAAACCTAAACCCATCCATTTTATGTGTTTATCAGACACTTATGCATTTCAAATTTCTACTGTCCAAGAAAAAGTCCACACCACCAAGTAATTTTTGGAAACGTGAATGTTTTTTCATTTGTATAAGCAACACCATGTTTTATGCTGCTAACAATTAATCACAGGAAACCAACTGTAATAACCTGAGATTCAGAACACGTAAAAATGTCCTGCCTTATTGAGAATATTTGAATCTTTTTATTTGAATATCTCCAGGTTATAGTGATCGCTTTAATTTGTTAAACTTCATATTGCTAAAATCACCTACCTCTCCGTCATGTTTTAGGATGCACCAATTATAGATGAAATTTCAGCTGTGCTTCTGCAACCTTCTGACTTCAAAAATTAAACCTCATTCCAATTACCACTGGGGTGATGGAGAGTTTTTCGTTTTTGTTTTTGTTTTTGTTTCTTTTTTGAGATGGATTCTTGCTCTGACCGCAGGGGCTGGAGTGCGGTGGTGTAATCTCTGGCTCGCAGCAACCTCCTCCTTCCAGGTTCAAGCGATTCTCCTGCCTCAGCCTCCCAAGTAGCTGGGACTACACGCGCACGCCACCACACCTGGCTAATTTTTGTATTTTTAGGAGTGATAGGGTTTCACCACGTTGGCCAGGACAGTCACAATCTCTTGACCTCGTGATCCACCCGCCTCAGCCTCCCAAAGTGCTGGGATTACGCCGTAAGCCACCACGCCCAGCCAAGGGAGAGTTTTTTAAAGTGTGAGACATTAGAGAAGAGAAAGAAGCGGATTTCGGGAATTAGGACAATTAGGTTTTTAACCTAAAGATAAGGATGATGTCCCATTGTGTACTCTTTTGACAACTGTCAGAAGAGTCAATATTTTTAATTCAGTAACACACAGAGTTTCAACAGGATGCAGGCTTCCATTTCAGGAAGTAAAAATAGGGCCCAAATATTTTCCCTCTTCATATTGAACTTCCAGAGATGTTTTATTCTGTTTCAGCCTCTGTGGTATCTATCATTAGAATATCTCAGCTCCTCAAACATTTTGGAAGCATCATGGTTTGAATTATTATGAAAACCAGGCTCATCATCGACGTTTTCTTTTATCTACTGAGGTCTGCTGTCCCATGTCCTCTGGCAGAGGCTGTGGACAACCTCAATTCAGAATCCCACTTCTCATCTGCAGAAAGTTTGCATAGCTTCTCTTTTACGAAAACAAGTAATCATCCTGTTTTCCTTTTCACGTCATCTAGAAGACCACTGTACAGAAGCGTGCCTGTTTGATCCATCAGAGAACACTCAGTTTCTTCTGCTTTTACCAACTTGAAAATAAAAATTTTGTTTAAATGACAAAAACTCGTACTGAGTTTCTTTTTCATAAAGTGACAAAATATTCCAATGATATATGTCATGCAATGGTAACTTTTATACCTTGTACTGTAAAATATTAAATAGTAAATACTTAGAAAATTAAAATGTACTACTCAGTATTGTGTCAGAAACTGATCCTCCATGTTTCCCCACGTTGCTTGAAGGTTGCCGGTAACCCAGAAGGCACTAACATGGGCTCCAGGTCACTAAATCTCTTTCCACGACAATTGAAACATAGTTCTGACTTCTGTAATAATTATTCCTTACAGTTTTATTGTCTAAGCAGGCATCCTTGAAAAGTAACTTCTTTTTACATGTTTTCAAACTTTACAAAATGAACTGAGAGAGTCCCGCTCTTTTGTCTTTGATTTCTTTTCCAGAGAATCACATTTGTAAAACTCACCCATTGCAGTTGCAAGGAGCTTTAGTTCGCTCATCTCCATGGCTATTTTGTAATCCATTGTATAAACATACCAAAGTATCCATTCAACCATAGACGGACGTTTGCATGATTTCTAATTTGCGGTTGTTACAAATAATTCTCTTATGCCTGTGCTTGAATATGTCATTTGGTACTCATAAGCACAATTAAAGTTTGATATAGAGTGACAGTGGCATTGATGGTTGATAGGCTACACTTATCTTTTCATTTAGCAGCTGATGAAAGCCACTCTTCGATGTACTAATATCCATTTATATTCAAGTTAGCAGTGGATGACAGTTTCCATTGCTCTGTATCCTCAACATAATTTGTAAGCCATACAAAGACTGCTCATTTTGATAAAGAAAGAGAGAAAGAAGACACATCTTGTTCCTCCTTTCCTCCTCTCTTCCAGACTCACACTAGTCCTGTCTATTGCCTGACTGCCTTTTTTTCTGAAAGCCATTGGCAAGGTGGCTCAGGCATGCCCTTTGCTAGTGTCATCAAGGAAAGAAGGAGATGAATATGATAGGGAGTGGGCAACTACCTGGAAATCAGCTTTTCCTTCCTTGTGCATGTTGCAGACATCTTCTCTCCTTGTTTGATTTATCTTTTTACCCAGTCTGAAGTTGCTGTTGCTTTTTGGATAGAAAATTTTAATTTTAATATAGTCACTTTTCATTACTGGCTTATGGTTAGTGCTTTTGTGATCTATTTAAAATACTTTTCCAACACTGAGGTAATACCGATGTTCTTTTTTATAATCCTTTGGAGCTTTAATAATTTATCTTTTATATTTATATTCACATTAGGCTTTTTAAGTTGAGGCATATGGGAAGGTTTTTTTTTTTAATTTTTCCTATGATATAAAGTTATGTCATATCTTGATACCAAGTTTTTGCTTTTACAAAATAAATTCAGCAAGCACAGGTAATTTGTGGAATTAGAAATGATTATAGTGATTGCTTCTTTTGAAGCAGAGCTGACATCTTACTTGCTGGTGAGACTAAAAGCTTTTTCACTAAGATCAAGAGCAAAGCCTAGATACCCCCACTGACCACTCCTATTTAACATCATAACTGAATAACTAGAAAATGCAGTAAGACAAGACTAGAAAAGGAAACGTATACAGATTGGGATGGAAAAAATTAAGTTGCCTCCATTCTCAGATGACATGAGTGTCTTTGTGGAGAGTCCAAAATAATCAACAATAAAAGTGCTAGAAGTAATTAGCGATTTTTAATAGGCTGCAAGAAACAGGCTAATATATCAAAGTCAAACATTGTCTTCTGTACCAGCAAATAAATAATATATGAAATTTAGAATTAAAAATCACAGTATCACTTACATTAGCATCAACCCACAAACAAAATGAAATGGATATATCTCTAACAAAATATGTCTAAGATCTAGATGAGGAAAAGCATAAAACTTTGATGAAATAAATTTTTTTAAAAGCTCAAAGATGTAGATATATTTTGTGTTTAAAAATAGGAAGACTCAATATTGTCAAGATGTCAGTTCTTCCCAACTTTAACTATACATTCAATGCAAACCTGGTTAAAATCCCAACAAGTTATTCGGTGAATATCAACAAACTGATTCTAAGTTTTATTCATTGACTTTTGTTTATTTGTCTGTTTATATTTTGGAGACAGAATCTCACCTCTGTCACCCAGGCTAGAGTGCAAGGATGCAATCTCAGCTCACTGTAACCTCTGCCTCCCAGGTTCAAGCGATTCTCCTTCCTCAGCCCCCCAAGGTTCTAGGATTACAGGTGCTGGTCACCATGCCCAGATAACGGGGTTTCACCATGTTGCCCAGGCTAGTCTCAAACTCTGGAGCTCAGGCAAGTGCTGTTAACATGTCAGGTCTCCTCTTCTAGCTATTTTGAAATATGAAATGTATCATTATTACCTACAGTCACCCTATTCTGCTGTCAAACGTTGAGACTTATTATATCTACCTAATTCTATGTTTGCACCATGAGCCAGCCAGGTGTACACCTTTCCCAGCCTCTGATATCAATCATCCTACTCTACCTCCATAAGAACAATTTTTTACTTTAAATTTTTATGTGAAAGCAAAAGACCCAGAATGCTAACATAATGCTGAAGGAAAGGAACAAAGTAGAGGGCCAACACAACTTGACTTCAGGTCTTACAGTAGTTAGAGCAGTGCAGTGTTGGTGACATAACAGAAAAACAGATTAATGGAACAGAATAGGATGCCTAGAAATAAACCCACATAAATAGAGTCAACTGATTCTAGTTGACAGAGACAATTCAATGTAGTAAAGATAATCTTACCAACTAATGGTGCTAGAACAACTCAACATCCACATAAAAAAAGAAAAAAGGATTCTAGACACAGACATTACAACCCTTTATTGAATTAACTCAAAATGTGTCATAGACCTAAATATAAAACACAAGACTATACAATGTGAAGATAAGAGAAAATCTAGACAACGTAGTTTTGGATAAAACATCCACATTATGATTCATGAATAAACAATTTGTAAATATTGGTAAATTGGACTTTACTAGAGTTTTACTAAATGTTTTGCTCTGCAAATGATATTGTTAAAAGAATCAACCACAAGCCACGGACTGGGAGATAATGTTTGCAAAAAAACATATCTGATAAAGGGCTGATATCCAAATTGTATTATACAAAGAACTTTTAAAGCCATCAATGCAAAAACAAGCAACAAATTTAAGAATGAGCAAAACATTGGAACAGGCATTTAAATAAGGAAAATATACAGATGGAATAAAAGAATACAAAAAGACACTCAACGTCATACATCGTTAGCGGATTACAAGTTAGAACAATATAGAGCAAGCACGCCACACCTGTTAAATGCTGAAAAGCAGAAACACTGACACCATCGAATGCGGGTGAAGCTGTTAAGCAGAAGGACTCTCGCTTGTGGCTGGTGGAAACTCGGATGGCATAGCCACTCTAGAAGACCTTTTGCCAGTGATTTTGCAAAACTAACTGATTTGCAAAAAGGAGGACAGTTGCTGGGTTGTAAATCAGACAATTGCTGGGTCTAATTTATGACCCAGCAATTGTCCTCCTTTTTATTTACCAAAGAGTTAAAAACTTATGTTCACGAAAAGAACACTACATTGAACCCTCATAGTAGCTTTATTCATAGTCACCTAAAACTGAAAGCAACTGAGTTGTCCTTCAATAGATGGTAGAATGAACAATGGGCAATGCATCCAGGCAATAGGAAAGGATTCAGCTAAAAAGATGGGAGCAAACAAACTGAAAATACAAAAAAATAGCTGGGCATGGTTGCGCGTGCCTGTAATCCCAGTTGCTCAGGAGGCTGAGGCAGGAGAATTGCCTGAACCCAGGAGGCGGAGGTTGCGGTGAGCCGAGATCGCCCCATTGCACTCCAGCCTGGGTAACAAGAGCGAAACTCCGTCTCAAAAAAAAAAAAAACACATAGAGAAAGGAAGCACAAGTGCATTTTGCTAAATGAAAGAAGTCAGTCTGCAAAGTCTGTAAATTCTGTATGCTGTATGATACAATTATATGGCATTTTGGAAAAGTCGAGACTAAAGAGACACTAAAAGATCAGTGGGTGCCAGGCATGGAGAGGAGGGAGGGGTGAACAGAGCATCTTGGAGCACAGGAGGTTTTTAGGGAAGTGGAAATACTCTGTAGGATACTCTCATGATGGCTACATGTCATTATACATTTTTAAAAACATATAAAGTGCATAACACTCAGAGCAAACTCTTGTGCAAAGTATAGACTTTTCATAATAATGTATCAATATTAACTCATTGATTTAACACATGCGCCACACGAATGCAAGCTCATAATAATAATAGTGGGAAACTTTAAGGAAGACTAACATGGAACTGTCTTTACTTCCAGCCCATTTTTTGATAAAACAAGAACTGCTCTAAAAATGAGGTCTGTTAATTTTAAAAGGTTGGCTGAAGCACTGAGATTTCCATGTTCAATCATATCAGTTAAGATGTTGAGAGCAAGAGTTGACACGAACCGAAAGATGGAAATGGCACTAGGAAAGTGAGATGTAAGCTTAAGCATGATGTAAGATTTGTACTGTGGTTTAAAGATGACGCTGTACAGGAAAACATAAAGTTTGGTCTTTTATCATAAATATTTTACATATAGAACGAAAAAATAAATAATAATCTGTAAAATAACAAAAAGACATAGCGTTTCAATAATTCCGTGGCTGGGACAAGATATGTTTGAATGAACACCAGGTGTGGCTTCATCGTGCTTGAACAGCTGTGCAAGACTGGGGTTCATCCTGCTGGCTTTCAAGGGCCTAATCCACAACGTCCCATCCTCTAGCTCACTGCCATAATCTCAGGAAAACACCAACCCTCCACCACCAAAAATAAAATAACAAAAAGCACCTTATTCATGGAACTCAGAAGGTATTAAAGAGTTAACAAGCAAATTAATTTATCAGTTTTAACCAGAGAAGTAATTAAACTCCAGATGAAATCTGACTCATAATTGAAAATGGGCAAGGAGCAAGCAGGATGTGAAGAAAAAAGAAATTTGGTCATTAAGAGAGGAAGTTCAGATAACAAGGAGGCATCGGGTGGCGTCTTTGGCACCTACAGCACAGTGGTGGCATCCCGCAGCCGGGGGCAGAAACGTTTTGAAGCAGCCACGCAGCACGGACCAGGGTGAGATTGTGCTGGGGATGAGCAAGGCCTGATCAGTGGAAGGACTGGACCTCCATCTAAAACGGAATCTGAAATATCTGGACTCTAGGCCAGATTCTACATATCCAGGATGATAGTATGTCATCAAAAAACCTCTGCCTTCTTTTTGACAATCCGTGTCAATATACTAAGATGGGCATGTTCTATGTGCATGGAACTGTAAAATAATTTAAGGAACTGCAATGAGAAAAGACAGAAATAATTGCAGTAAATTAAAAAACAAAGGTAGATAAAGTACCAACATGCCGAGTTTATAACATATTACTCCCAGGCCGGAGCACAGGACTGGTCCAGGAGGACAGCTCGTTTAAACTTCCTGAATGCCACAGCACATGAAGTGTATTTTTTTTTTTTTTTTTGAGACGGAGTTTCGCTCTTGTTACCCAGGCTGGAGTGCAATGGCTCGATCTCAGCTCACTGCAATTTCCGCCTTCTGGGTTCAGGCAATTCTCCTGCCTCAGCCTCCTGAGTAGCTGGGATTACAGGCACGCGCCACCATGCCCAGCTAATTTTTTGTATTTTTAGTAGAGACAGGGTTTCACCATGTTGACCAGGATGGTCTCGATCTCTTGGCCTCGTGATCCACCCGCCTCGGCCTCCCAAAGTGCTGGGATTACAGGCACGAAGCGTATTTTAATAGGAGCAGGTGCATGCAAATGGGAGTAAAGGTCAGTACAGGTGTTAGCGAGACCAAGGCTGTCCTGTGAGGTTTACAGGCAGATGTAACAGTGCCCAGGAGAAGGAGACCCAGAAATGCCACATGGAGTCCTCCCTCAACCGAAAGAAGAGGTGAGCCCTCTTTCAGTCCACTGTTACTTTGTTATCAGTTTTTTTCTAATCCCAGCAAGGACCTGACTTGTCGGTCTTAATTAATTGATCTCTGATTGGATTATGATCTACTACCAAATTAGTTAGAGATGAATGGATGTCTGATGAATTATCCCACTTACACAGTCGATCAGAAATATGTGACCTTTCATCCTAGAGTTTCTCCTCATCTGGAACAAACTGTGGCTGTCCGGGAGAAAGCTCTGTGATTTTCTTCCCAACAATGATGCCCTTGGGGTCTAGCAAAGGGACTAGTGCCCTTTATGGCCTGATAACTTTGACCTGCTTTTCTGAGTCTTTTGTGTGGAACTTGGCTATATTTCAAAAAGCCTTTCAATTATTCAAGTTTACTTTTTAAATTCACTGCCTATGGCCTTATGCTTTTCTTAAAAAAAAAGTAAGTTCTTAGGAAACTGACACAAGAACAGAAAACCAAATGCCACATGTTCTCACTCATGAGTGGGTGTTGAACAATGAGAACATGTGGTCACAGGGAGAGGAGCATCAGTCACGGGCCTGTTGTGGGGTGGAGGGCTAGGGGAGGGATAGCAGGGGGTGGGGGACTAGGGGAGAAATAGCAGGGAGTGGGGGGATTGGGGAGGGAGAACATTAGGAGAAATACCTAAAGTAGTTGATGAGGGGGTGATGGATGCAGCAAACCACCATGGCACGTGTATACCTATGAAACAAACCTGCACGTCCGGCACATGTATCCTAACACTTAAAGTTTAGTTTTTAAAAAGTAGGTGTAAAATAAACTTTTGCTATTAGAACAGCTTCAAGTTTGTAGAAATGTAGTAATGGTAGCACACCATGTGACTCGTGCCCGTTTCCCATGTGTTAGTGTTTTACATCAGCAGGACACACGTTAACATTATCATGAGCTGATGTCTACCCTCTCTGGAATTCTGGTAGACATTAATTGATAGTCATTAGGAGTCATCCGGTCCACGGTGCAGAGACTATCGTTCCCCCTTCTTGGGTTTTGTTTTGCTGTCTGCAGTCTTACTTTCTGGCACTACAGGAAACCTCAGGCTCATCTCTTATGTTAAATATCAATACAACTACAACCCACGAGTTATTCAGATTCCCTTAGCTTCAAACGATGGCCTTGTTTGTGAGGCAGGATTTCCTCCTGAGGCACACCACATTTGATCACCTAAGAACAGCACTGATTGTGCCTCCTCTTCCTTCAGAGCCTCCACCACGTCCAGGTTCCCATCTGCAGCTTGTCCCATCACCCCTGCAGCGGGGCTATAATACAGCTGCCTAGTTTTGTCATCGTCTGCACCCATTCCTGAAGCTGCCCACCTCCTAAAGGACGTTTTAACGTTGCATGTAGTAAGACCTGCCCCTGTGTTGTAGAGTGCTGTGAGTTTACACGTGCACAACGCCCCGCATCCACGGTTATCTCGTCACACAGGATCGTTTACACCCCATGCTCCCTGTGCTCCCCTGACCTCCTCCCTCTGGTCCTACAGAATGACAGACAATCACTGAACACATTACCGAGTCTGTATTTCTGCCTTTCCCATGCATTACGGCTGGTATTGTATACACCAGGCTGCCTTTCCAGACTGGCCTCTTTTACCGAGCCCTATGCATTTAAGCTTTCTCCCTCTCTCCAGGGCTACAGAGCTCATTTGTATTCTTCACTAAATAATCTTTCAATGTATGAACATATCATAACTTGTGTTGCTTTTTTCCCAGTTTCTGGTGTTCATGAATAAAATGCTCATAAATGTACAGGATGGCTTTTTGCGCAGGCAGGTATTTTAAGTCCATCGTGTAGACACTCAGGAGTTGAACTGCAAATATGTGTGTTGATACTGCTTGCCTTTGCCAGGCTACTGCCCAAGTGGCTACCCGATAGTTCTGCACGCCCACCAGCATTCCTGCACCTCCACATCCTTGCCAGCAGTGGGTGCTATCTGTGTTTGGATATTATTAGC
The DNA here is from genome assembly GCF_049354715.1 of Callithrix jacchus. NCBI lineage: Eukaryota > Metazoa > Chordata > Mammalia > Primates > Cebidae > Callithrix > Callithrix jacchus. The sequence continues at coordinate 10,968,984 of NC_133508.1, forward strand.
CTTTCTAATAGGTGTGTAACGGTATCTAATTGTCATTTTAATTTGTAATTTTCTAATTACACTGGGCATCTTAACCTATGTTTTTATTTTGTTGCTGTTTATATACCTTTGTTGGCGAGGTGTCTGTTCAGATCTTTCATCTATTTCTTAAAGGTTTTTGTTTTTTAGTGTTTTTTATTTTTGAGTTTTAAGAGTTCTTGGTGTATTTTGGATACAAGTCCATTCTCATAAACGTTTTGGAAATATTTCATTCCAGTCTGTGGCTTGTCTTTTGTTATCTCAGCAGCATCTTTCAAAGAGCAGATTCTTTTAATTTTAGGATTCTAACTTTTCAGGATTTTATTTATGAATTATGCTCCTATATAAGTTATCAAATTTGTGTGCATAAATTTAACACCATTTCTTTATTCTTCTTTTAGTGCCCATGAGATCAGCAGTAATGAGTCTTCCTTTATTTCTAATTTTGATTATTTATGTAATCTCAATTTTTATTAGTGTGAGTAGAATTTCCGTCAACTTTTTTCAAATAAATAATAAAATAGGACAAACAATAAGTAGAATTGATTTTCTCCAATCCATTTTTAAATTGTACTGACTTTTGTTTTAACTTTTACTCAATATTTTCTTCTGCCTAGTTCACGTTTGCATGGCTTCACTTTCTCTAGTTCCCTAACGTAGAAGCATTTACTCTTGATTTTTTAAAGTTTTTTCCCCCTAACATGTGCACTTAATGCTATAAAGTTCAGTTCACACGTGAATTTCATTGCATTCAACAAATTTTGACAAGTTTTTAACTTTTTAATTCAAATATATGTAAATTTCTTTTGAGAGTTCTTCTTAGGTTCATGTATTCTTTAGTAACGTCTAGTTTACTCTCCAAATATTTTGGAGTTTCTTGCTATTGTTCTGTCATTGATTTATAATTAATTCCACTGTGGTCTTAGAGTACACTTTGCATTGCATTTTTCTTTTAAATGTGTTAAGTTGTGTTGCATGGCCCAGAATGCAGTCTCTCTTGGTGAACATTTTCTCTGAGCTTGAGCTGTGTTCAAGTAATGGTGGATAAAGGAACCCATAAATGTAAATTGGTTCGAGTTTTGATGGTGCTTTTTGTGTCAAATACTTTCTGCAGTTCTCTGTGTACACATGTTGCCAGATTCTATAGTGACATTTTTCTCTGCAAACTCAATTTTCTGAAGGGCTTAAAAAATTAATAATTTTGTTCTTTCAACATTTTCGTTGTTGTCATGAGGACAGAAATGGCAACATTCATGACGCTGACATGCGAGAGCTGAAATTGGAAGCCTATCGCTTTTCTTTCTCCTGAGTATATTTAAAATGGATTTCTTACAGAAAACAAACAGTTGAGATTTTGTTTCTTTTTCTTATCTGTTCTGCCAATTACCTTTTTAAACTAGTGCATATAGATTGTTCACATTTAAAGTTATAGCTAACATAGTTAGGTTAATGTTTATTGTATTTGTGGATTCCTTATTTGTTACATTTGCTCTGTGTTTATTTTTCCTGCCTTCCTCCACTTTATTTGGTCATTTTATATTATACTATTTCATCTCCATCTTTTACCTTATAAGCAAAATATAGTGAGCATCTATCTGGGTTTTTAGGGTTTTTTTTTTTCTGGAGGGGTATGAGTTTTGATTAACTTTGTTTACAAATTATCTCTAACATAAATGACAATTCCTCTATTATACTGTGACATTTTTGTCCCTTCTTCATAAATAGAAACACTGGAATAAAGAGAGAAAAACAGAAAGAGAACCAAGGAAAGAGGAAGGAAGGAAGGAAGGAGAGAAACAGAAAGAAGGAAAGAAAGGAGAGAAGAAAGAAAAGAAAGAAAGGAAGGAATAAAGAAAAAAAGAAAGAAAGAGAGTCAATATGTACAGAATGTCCCAGTTTTAACATAAATGGTACCAAATGCTCTTTTGTGTTTGTCAAATTAAAAAAAGAAGAGGACAAAAAAGAAATAGGATCATAATAAAGAATTCAGATAAATGGATGTAAATTAATTAGTAGCTGGTATATGGTAAATTCTCAATTTAAGATTAATACATACATTAATTTGTTCATCTCTATTAATGAACAAATAAATAAATGATTTGTAATTTTTATTAATTGCTTTCAGGCAAAACATTTTGAAATCTACTTAACTTTAAAAATGTACATGTCTACTCTTTAATGCACTGAGAAAAACACAACATTGCTTTCGCCAAAAACACATGACTTCAGTCAAATAACAAGGATGCTTCAAGCAAATGCAAATTGAAGGAAGCTCTGCAAGGCATCCAGCCTGTTCTCTTGCAAAATGCCACAGTCAATATAGAGGAAAACAGAATGTGGAGTGTCCAGATTGAAGGAGACTGAGCTGTGTCATGGAAACTAAAGGCAATGTGTGGTCTTGGGTCTCGCCATTGTTTAAAAAACAATTACTGGGGAAATTGACAAAAGATAGTTAAGGTCTGTAGATTAGATCATAGTATTAATGTTCATTTCCTGATTTAGTTCACTGTACCATAGTAATATGCTTTTTCTTAGGAAATAGTATTTACTGCTATAAAATATTAGCATTAGGGATAAAGAGGCATGGGCTGCACCTGACATTTAAATGGTTCACACACATGATAATATGAGCATGTAGAAAAGGGTAAAGCCCATATGGTAAGCAGAAATAGTAACAATTGCAGGGACTGGGTAAAAAAGTAGATGGAAGAGTTTTTGTACTGTTCTCTAAATTGGATGTAAGCGAAAATGATTTGAAAATACGTAATCATGTAAAATATGCAATAGCTTTGATGTGTTACTAAATTAAAAAATAAGTGAACTTTAAACTAATTACAGATGTCAGGAAGGTTCCAGAATATGTCCTTTTTTTATGTTCTATATCAGTCTTTTACTTTTGATAAAAAATAATGTACACCTGTGAGTTTTTGAACATTTGATCTCTTTCTTAAAAGAGCATTTTATATGGCTCATTTTTATAAAAAAAATTCTCTAAATTTTTCTGCTAAATTTGTTTATGAGGTCATGGTTTCTTCTTTACAAAAGGTCATTAATTCTATTCTAGTTCATAAACGATTAAAATAGGTTGTCTTTACAGATAACACAATTTTTGTTTGTAACATATAATAATATCCTTTAGTTTTGCACTTAGATCTTTTTGTTTTGTGTTTTGCTCGGCAATGACCTACACACTGGTGCTCAGACCCTAGTCGTTTGGCTTCTGGTCTTGTCTTTCTTTGACCAAAACTCTTCTAGATCCCTATTGTGTCCATTGCACCATTTTTCCCTTGGGTGACTTCGGCCATAAAAGTGAAAGCACATAATTAAGAGAGCACGATCTAAATTACTGAGCACAAAAGAGAAAAATGTACTAGTTCTTTGAGCAAGTTGGAAATTTTTTAAAAATGGATTTTTTTCCCCCTTGGATTCAGTGACCTAAAATGTTTGTTTTAGTAAGATGGGTTTGAGCTTTATAAAGACAGAGCCAACTGCCTAAAGTAATTCAAGCCAAAAATTCACGGTTTGCTGACTCTCTAAATTACCTGGCTCCCTGTGCTCCTGGTCTCAGCTACTGTACACATTGGAAAGAAACAGGCTTTAGAAAGGCAATATGGGTATTATGTTAATTTCAAACAATCTGAAAATGCAATAGAAACTGCTTTGGAAATCAGATAAATCCTCTAGATAATATCAATACATTGGCAAACACAAGCTTCTCTGTCCTACAATGAAACATTAAACGCATAAACAACAGCACTCGAGAAATGCCCTTATGTGTGGGATTTGCATTATACCATGAGTAAGTAAAGCTGATGCCCATCGCTGGCTTTGTACTTCATAATATTTGGTTATATCTATTAACTGGAAGGACTCAACTCTCTTCTCAAAGTGGCAAACAAGTAACTTCCAGGACAGATATTCATCTAGTTTTTGATGAATATTATAGAGAGGCTGACAGTGAAAGTCTACGTTGCAAGCAAATCTAGGAAATAAATTTAGGAAAAAAATGAAGGAATTTGGAGGATGACAGTTTGAACCCTGGCTTTGCCGCTTATCTCTAGGTTATGTCACCTTGGATAAGTTATGTACACTCTCTATATTTCATATATACCAAATGAAAAGCTTATACACAGATACACAAATACACACATATAAGAAATTTAAAAATTAAAGTACTTTATAACTTGGAAATGGTAACCAAGTGTTTGTCAATACCGAGGAATGTGCTGATCCCTGAACTCCATGCTGTTTTATGCCTTTCCAAGAAACAGAAACGATAGCTTAAAATTCAGGTTTTCCAGTGTAACGGAATCCAGAGAAAAGAGACAGTTTAGGTTTTTATTCTACCGTGTGTTTAAAGCGTCCTGATTAGGGGTTACGCCACTGCATGGTTTGCACTGCCTCCATTCCACCCTCCCAACTGATGGAAAAGCAGCAGCACTAATTAGCTGGAAAAAGCCTTGGCAGCTAGCTCAGAAATTCTCTCTCCAAAACTTGGAGTTTTCACATTCACGGTCATGCTTTGGGAATGCTTCATCTATGTAGGATGACAGGAGTTTTGGAGAAGATTCCAATAAATTAATATCACAAGGCTGTTCAAAATAAAACAAACTTCAAGGCTACAGAGAACATATGAAAACAAAACAAAATAAAAACAAAGCACTTTTTTTTCCTTGGAAGCAGAGGATAAGCTATTCTTATCAGCCATTCTCAACTCCTGAATGGCATTAAATGGATTTTATAAAAATGCTTTCCAGAAATAATTTTTAAAGCCAACTTAATATCTACAAAGTCACTCCCGTTTTTAGAAGCTAATGTTTTCTCTTTATGTAGTTTAAAAATATTTCATGACAGCCTAAGTAAAAGGTTCCTGGAACAGATAAAAATTAAGTGAGTGACAGGGAAGACACCGTGTTTGTGGCCATGTGAAGAGTGTGTCTTATTTCAAAGGGACAACCGTCACTATGTAGACAGCAGCTGTTTTAATGTAGCAATGGTGACCAGCACAGAAAAATCTTTCAAATTTTCAAACATAAAAACAGTAATTTGCAATTGAATTCCGAGTGCTTGTATACTAGATAAAGCCAGCTTATAATAGCAACATTTAAAACAAAAACATTTCAATAAGGCTATTATTTGTAATAGTTACATAAAAATATAGAACTTACAGGAATACATTTGGAAAATATGCTTAAGACTGTATGTTGAAAATTATAAAACTTTCATAATCAACACTTAAAATACCATAAAGCTTTATATACTATATTCATGGATATAAAATTCTAATTTCTTAAAGTTTTCATTTTTTCCCCAAATGAAGATGTAAATTTGATCATTCTAATTCTAATCTAGTTAAATCCAATGTACATGCATTTGTATTATGACCTGTGTACCTATGTGGTGTGAAATCTCACAAATCAATTTTTAAATTTATATTGAAAGTTAAAAAGTCAAGAATAGAAATACTCCTCCAGAGAAGAGAAGCAAAATAAATTACTTTAAAATTATTATTCTTTAAGAGAGTATTGTATTGGGGGCATATGAACAAACAGAAATTATACAAAGCGCAGAAATATATTTGAAATTTTATAACAGTGATGACATGATAGGTTGCTGAAGAACAGAAGCTGTTGAAAAATAGAGGTGAAAAAATAATTATTCTTGTTAAAAAGTGAAAATAGGATTCTTACCCTACATCATATATTTACATTTAAACCAGAAAAGTAATTTAAATGTTGAAAGTTAAACCCAAATTTTTATAGAGGAATAAAGTAACATATATGTATGCCTATATATGTAAATTTTACTAACTTTCTAAAGTTTTGATATTAAAGTATTTGTTTCAGCACAAATGTGTAAATAATAAAGATTAATCAATACAATTCAATTCTAATTAAGATTTTCTATTTATAAAAGTACACATTAAGAAAATAAAAAGCACCCCGCTCACCAGAAAACAAAGAAGACAAGAAGGCAAGAAGCTATTTGCCATGTATATAACTCCCAAAGTCACGGTGTTAAAAATACAGGAAAATTTCCAAATTTAATAAGAAAAATAAAAACCAAAGAGAGCAGTGGTCAAAAGCATGAATAGATATTTCACAAAGAAATACATATCGCTAATAGATACATAGAGATGTTTACAATTATTTACACAGAGAAATAAGAAATATAAATTTACACCTGTTATGTTGGCAAAAGTGACAAATATGGTAATACTCAGCTATAAATACAAAATATTGTAGTCAATCAGGTCCCATGCACAATCCTTGAGATAGTAAACTTTGTGAAAGCATTTTGTAATTAAATGTGACATTTTGTGAAGTTAACTATGTGTATATGTGCAGCCAATTTACCCTATTCCTCGATTTATAGCAGACAGACATCTAGGCAAACGTTTAGGGTCATCATCTTTATCATCGAAAAAGTTGAAAAACTTCTATTGATGGAATAATGGATACATACAACATAATATAAGCAAATGATAAAATATTAAAAGGCAGTTAAAATGAATAACTCACAGCTCCACGCAAAATTTTGTATAATCCTTATTCGTACAATGCTGAATAAAAAAGCAAATTTGAACAGCTATTACATAGTATAACATCCTTTTTAAAGTTCAAACGTTGTACAATTTAGCAATACATTTTAAGAGGTTAATATCCAAAGTATTTAAGGATCTTAGACAACTGAATAAAAAGAAAACAAATAACCAATTAGAAAATGAGCAAAGGACCAGAATAGCTGTTTCTCAAAAGAAGACTGGCAGAGTTACGATGGACGGGCCCTTAAAAATTCAAGTTAAAGCTTAATCCCCACAGTGGTTGTGAGGAAAGGTTGTCCTTTTGAGGAATGATTTAGTTCCTCTGCTTTCTGCCATGTGAGGACATAGGGTTTCTTCCCTCTGGAGGACGCAGCAAGGTGGCGTCTGGCAGCAGACAGCAGCCCTGACCCGACACTGAACCTGCCTTGCTCTTGGACTTCCCAGCCTTCTCAGCTGCCAACAATAAATTTCTGTTCTTTACAAATTACCCAGTCTGAAGTATTTTGTTATAGCAGCAAAAATAGGTGAGAACAAAGGCACGTCAGTGGCCAGCAGATGTAGGAAAAATGTCAACAGTGGTCACCATCAGGAAAACGCAAACCAAAACCACAGTGAAACATCTGCTCACCCTGTTAGGATGGCTGTTATCATAAATGAGAAGAGATAAAAAGTTTCAGTAAGAATGTGGAGAAGAGAACCTTCGTATGCAATTTGTGAGAATATAAATCAGTACAGTCATAACAAAAACAGTATGGAAGTTTCTCATAAAATTAAAAAATAAAAATACTATGATCCATCAACCCCCAATCAGGCATATATCCCTCAGTAATGAAATTAGTAAGTTGAAGAAATGTTTCAATCCCTATGTGTATTGCAGCCACATCTCATAATAACCAAAATGTAGAATAACCTAAGTGTCATAAACATATATATGTTTGTTAATTAAAAATCAGTAAGTTTTTAAATTGCAATTATAGCCGTAAAAGAAATAAACAGAAACACAAATAAACACACTCAAGCAATGACATACTCAGCAATAAAAAGGAAGAAACAACTGATACTAAAAACGTGCCTGGTTGAGGGAGGGCTTTTTGAGATAGAAGAAATTTAAATTTTGATCTGAAAGATGAGAAAGTATTATATAAAGAAAGAGCATTCTACATTTAAACACACACCTTCACACACACGTGCACACACACATGCACGTGTGCACACACATACGCACATGTGCACACACACACACACGCACACACCCCACTGGCATATTGCGGAGCTGAACAGAAGCCACTGCAAAGGGAATTATGGTGGCTTGAGGAGACTGGCTTCTGCAGGAATCAGCTGCAATACTTCAGTTGCTTTCCCTTCTTAAGTGGACAACACTCTTTGCCTTCTCTTTTATTGTTATTTATTTATTTGTTTGTTTGTTTATTTGAGACAGAGTCTTGCTCTCTCACCCAGGCTAGAGTGCAGCAGCACTACCTCAACTCACTGCAACCTCTGCCTCCTGGGTCCAAGCAATTCTTCTGCCTCAGCCTCCCAAGTAGCTGGGATTACAGACACCCACCACCACACCCGGCTAATTATTGTATTTCTAGTAGAGACGAGGGTTTTGCCATGTTGGCCAGGCTGGTCTTGAACTCCTGACCTCAGATGATCCACCTGCCTCGGCCTCCCAAAGAGCTGGGATTACAGGTGTGAGCCACCGTGCCCAGCCCTTCCCTCTTTTTTAGATGAAGATGCCAGATTGGATATATCTTGAATTAATTCTGAGTTTCTGTTTCTATGTATAGGGAAATTGTGAAGGTTGCTGAGGACTATTGAACCACTATTTCTCAGATGTTAATATGGCAGTATTGCAGGGAGGTAGGGGAAGACTAGAAAAGGGATCGCAACACGGGGAAGCCTGAAGTCGGAACCTGTCCATCATCTATTTACCACCCATGGGGTGAGACTACAGGCCGTGGGGGCACACAAAACCTTGGGAAGCCCCTGGGCTGTCGTCCAACATCAGTGAGAACAGCCTGCCATTTGCCCTAAAACAGTCATTGGGGATTCCATGAGCACTCTGATGGCTCAGCCTGTAGTAGAAATGCAAACACTTCCCAAGTCTCAAATGTCCCGAGCTCTCATCACATCGGCGCTCACGTCGTCACGTAATCCTCTCCTTGAGAGTGGGAGGAACCTCTGACTTGTTTTAATCTACAGGGCACATCAAAGTGGTGGGACATTCCTTCCATGGTGACAGTATTCTGTGCAGGCGCCATCACTAGCGGACTTACTCTTGAGTCTCGCTGTCCTCTTTGGCTTTTGAAGAAGCAAGTGGTCATGAGTTCTATCATTCTAAGGAAATGAATTCTGCCAGGCAGTTGAATGAACTCAGAAGGGGACCCTCCTCTGGTTAAGCATCCAGGTGTCAAACAAGTCTTCCTCACCTTGATTGCAGCTTTGCAGAGACCTGGCTCTGCGGTGTCAGCACTCCTGACAGAGAAACTGTGGAATAGCAAACACGTGTTGTTCCAAGCACCTGTGTTTGTGGTCATCTCAGCACTCCTGACAGAGAAACTGTGGAATAGCAAACACGTGTTGTTCCAAGCACCTGTGTTTGTGGTCATCTCAGCACTCCTGACAGAGAAACTGTGGAATAGTAAATATGTGTTGCTCCCATCACCTGTGTTTGCGGTCATCTGTTACACAGCGTAGAGTTCTCACACAGTATCTGTTGTGTTATCACAGTGAGTAACCCCTCCCACGGTTTCTCGGACTGGTGGACGCGTGTTGCCCAAGGCTAACCCACATATAAGAGACACTGTTTTGTTTCTAATAAGTTTTGTGTATTCCTTACAGAGAAGTAAAGTGCAGTTCTGATTAATTTCTGGCTGTGAGTTTGGGCTTCACGTAAAGGAAGTCTCTGGCACAATCAACTCATGCAAAATGGTGGCAAAAACACATGAGATTAACAGCTCATCTCCTCCAAGGATGCTATCAGAGAAAACAGCTGTAAACATGGCATAAGTTCGATTCAAGTTAAGCAGCGCAATCTCGTTGAGGATATTGATCTTGTCCCTAATAAATTAGCAGGTGAATGCTTGGCCGGGCAGAACAAAGGCTGTTGAAAATTCCTTACCTGTAAACTCTCTGGAAAGATTCCCAACCTTGCCTTTTTTCCTCTGATTTTATAAAACAGAGATTAGGAAATAATTCCTGGTTATTCACCTTTAATGTTAAAAGTAAGCGGTGTTTTGCACCAATCAATGCGTGGTTTATAAGGTCCCGTATGGCATACACATTGATCGAAGAAAACACAGATTAAAACAAAGATGAGATTAAATGAAGGAATGAGCAAGCATCCTTCAAGAACTGGAAGTGTGGGCGTGTTTAAGTACTTTGAGGCAGGGACAAGACTTTTCCTAAAACTATGTTTGTTGGTTTATTTATTAAAAAATAAATTTGGTAAACTGTCAGCAATAAAATGATCTGGTAAGTTAAAAAAAAGAATTAGCTCCATGTCTAGAGTAGATTCTCCAGAAAATGGGTAAACGCTTTAGTAAATAAAAGAACAATATATAAAGTCAGATGTACAGTGGTACTTCCTCTCCAAATGTGGCCTTCAGCAATTTATTGGCTACTGAAAAAAACATATGACAGCGTGAAGCCAGCAAGCGGCAGATAATAGACTATCTTGAGAGAGGATCCTTTTATTCCGCACACAGCGGTGGGTGATAAATGGCTGTAATGCTGGTGCTTCCTATTTTCTTCTCTCTTCCCCCACAGCATATCACAGATCAGAGACTAATAGCCCCCCAGGAGAAGGTGTCTTGACACAGTGCCTTCCATCTGTGATAGCTGCGGTTACCACACATCTGTCTGTAACTTGCAGTAAGGACAGGCTGATAGCTTGTCATTTGTCTACCAAAACACTTGGTATTTTCGGCTATAAAACAGGAGAAAGTAACATAATGTAATTTATTTGTGTAAATGGAGGAGGTTTTATGATCCAAAAGCCAGGGTTTAGCTAGAGGCCTTCACAGTTTAACCATTTCTCTTAATACATACCCTAAACAATAACGTCGGTCATAAAGATTTCCCACAGTGAAGAGCAAGCTTATCTCCAAACTACCTAATAGCGAGGCTTATTTCACTCTTTCACTTTAGAAAAATTAAAATTAAAGAAACAAACAGAGAAACTCCATCCGTTTCACAACAACATGGAACCATATGAAAGTTCTAGTGTCTAATGTGTGTCCGCATTCAATTCAAGCAAGCCTTAATGCCTCTTTGAGGCAATTGCCTAAGACCTTTAATCAGCCTGCGCCAGGCTGCCTGGCTGGCAATCGGCACAGCAAAGCAATGAAGAATGCGCCAGTGGGCGTGGTCCTCGCATCCTGGGAGGCTCTGTTCTTGCTCCCTTCTCTGGGCCAGGACTGACGGTGGGAGGTTCTGTTTCAAGACCAGGCTTACAACAATCGATAGGGATACTAGAACCTCAAAACAATAGAGGCTACGTGGTGATGCTTAACTGTCACAAGCTGGGTGGAGTGAATTGTCATAATAGCTGAGAAAGCTGGAACAGCAGCCAGAGAGCATTGATACACAGGGGGTTATGAAGATTGTTCATAGAATACAGTGTCTCTGCTCACATGCACCTAGGGTCACTTCCCATACTGCCCAATAAGAAGAAATACAGGAGGGGTGGTCAGGAGGCAGGGGGCAGGCACCTCAAAAAGAAGTTAAGACCCTTCGTGTTTTTCGGGTGGATCCAGTTTTCAGATGCAGACCCCACTGCTTGAAGAAGAACTTAAGTTCTTGCAGCTCCAAGGAAGGTGTCCAACGTAATGATTCTCCAGTCCTTCCGGGATCTTTACTTGGGAGACTGCACACAGGGGAAAAATGCATTTTGAGACTTGTTTTATGCAAAGGTCTTGCTGTCACTGGTTCCTTAAGAGCTAAGGTGACATTAAAGCCTCCTCGTAGAGTAGGCATGAGGTGAGGAAGGGTGAAATATGAAGTATTCTGATGCAAGCCTGACTCAACATGGCTCCCACTGGCCACATCCACCAGATGGTCATTTCTGCTGCCCTCTTCTGTCTCTGGTTGTTGAAGCAACCCCCATATTTGTTCCTTGACTTACAGAGTGATAGTTATTATACTTAAGATACAAGTGAAAGCCTCAAAACCTTTCTTCCTCTTGTCTAAAGAATGCATCAAGTCTTTGCTGTGTAAACAGTGCGGCAATGAACATATGTGTGCATGTGTTTTATAAAAGAATCATTTATAACCCTTTGGGCATATACCCAGTAATGGGATTGCCGGGTCAAATGGTATTTCTATTTCTAGATCCTTGAGGAATTGCAAAGACTAGGAACCAACCCAAATGTCCATCGATGATAGACTGGATACAGAAAATGTGGCACATCTACACCAAGGAATACTATGCAGCCATAAAAAAGGATGAGCTCATGTCCTTTGCAGGGACATGGATGAAGGTGTAATCCATCATTCTCAGCAAACTAACACAAGAACAGAAAACCAAACACTGCACGTTTTCACTCATAAGAGGTTATTGAACAATGAGAACACATGGACACAGACAGGGGAATATCACACACTGGGACCTGTTGGGGGGGTGGGAGAGCTAGGGGACAGAAAGCATGGGGTAGGGGGATTGGAGAGGGATAACATTAGGAGAAATACCTAATGTAGACGATGGGGTGACAGATGCAGCAAGCCACTAAGACATGTGTGTACCTATGTGACAATCCTGCATGATCTGCACATGTACCCCAGAACTTAAAGTATAATTAAAAAAAAAAGAAAATGCATAAAAAATTGTACTACATCCCAGGGGAAAAGGCAAAAACTACTGCCACTCTGGAAGACCTAAGAGCTGTGGTGAGGTGGTCCTCAATACCTCTCCATTTACCTCAACAGCTGTGTCCTTCAAAGACCAGCCAGCTCCAGAGCACGGCGGTGAACTGTGATGAATGCTGCCAGTCAGTACCCCGACTGCAGACTCCTGCCAGAGGCTTCCGTGAGTATGCAGCCCCTGAGCTGGTGGCTTGATTCTTTCCCACCAACACGTCAAAAGATCAGAAAGAATTTTCACTCACTTCAAAAAGGAAAGACGGTATGTTCATCAGCCAGTCTCAGGGCTGTGTGAATACTCACACTCTCTGTCATGATATCGTCTACTGAGAACTGAACCAGTGTGATCCATGAAATATCCCACTGAAATCCACATACTCACACTCCACTGTCTCATCACCTCCCACTGTGATCCACTGTATAGCCACTGTCTCATCACCTCCCACTGTGACCCACAGTGTAGCCACTGTCTCACCACCTCCCACCGTGACCCACAGTGTAGCCACTGTCTCACCACCTCCCACTGTGATCCACTGTATAGCCACTGTCTCGTCACCTCCCACCGTGATCCACAGTACAGCCACTGTCTCGTCACCTCCCACCGTGATCCACAGTGTAGCCACTGTCTCATCACCTCCCACTGTGATCCACAGTGTAGCCACTGTCTCGTCACCTCCCACCGTGACCCACAGTGTAGCCACTGTCTCGTCACCTCCCACCGTGACCCACAGTGTAGCCACTGTCTCATCACCTCCCACTGTGATCCACTGTATAGCCACTGTCTCATCACCTCCAACTGTGATCCACAGTGTAGCCACTGTCTCATCACCTCCCACTCTGACCCACAGTGTAGCCACTGTCTCACCACCTCCCACTGTGATCCACTGTATAGCCACTGTCTCATCACCTCCCACTGTGATCCACTGTATAGCCACTGTCTCATCACCTCCCACTGTGATCCACAGTGTAGCCACTGTCTCATCACCTCCCACTCTGACCCACAGTGTAGCCACTGTCTCACCACCTCCCACCGTGATCCACTGTATAGCCACTGTCTCGTCACCTCCCACCGTGACCCACAGTGTAGCCACTGTCTCGTCACCTCCCACCGTGACCCACAGTGTAGCCACTGTCTCGTCACCTCCCACCGTGACCCACAGTGTAGCCACTGTCTCGTCACCTCCCACCGTGATCCACTGTATAGCCACTGTCTCATCACCTCCCACTGTGACCCACAGTGTAGCCACTGTCTCGTCACCTCCCACTGTGACCCACAGTGTAGCCACTGTCTCATCACCTCCCACTGTGACCCACAGTGTAGCCACTGTCTCATCACCTCCCATCATCACCTCCCACTGTGACCCACAGTGTAGCCACTGTCTCACCACCTCCCACTGTGATCCACTGTATAGCCACTGTCTCATCACCTCCCACCGTGACCCACAGTGTAGCCACTGTCTCGTCACCTCCCACCGTGACCCACAGTGTAGCCACTGTCTCGTCACCTCCCACTGTGACCCACAGTGTAGCCACTGTCTCATCACCTCCCACTGTGACCCACAGTGTAGCCACTGTCTCATCACCTCCCACTGTGATCCACTGTATAGCCACTGTCTCATCACCTCCCACCGTGATCCACAGTGTAGCCACTGTCTCATCACCTCCCACTGTGATCCACTGTATAGCCACTGTCTCACCACCTCCCACTGTGATCCACTGTATAGCCACTGTCTCATCACCTCCCACTGTGATCCACTGTATAGCCACTGTCTCACCACCTCCCACTGTGACCCACAGTGTAGCCACTGTCTCACCACCTCCCACTGTGATCCACTGTATAGCCACTGTCTCATCACCTCCCACCGTGACCCACAGTGTAGCCACTGTCTCATTACCTCCCACCGTGACCCACAGTGTAGCCACTGTCTCATCACCTCCCACTGTGACTCACAGTGTAGCCACTGTCTCATCACCTCCCACCGTGATCCACAATGTAGCCACTGTCTCATCACCTCCCATCATCACCTCCCACCGTGACCCACAGTGTAGCCACTGTCTCATCACCTCCCACCGTGATCCACAGTATAGCCACTGTCTCATCACCTCCCACCGTGACCCACAGTGTAGCCACTGTCTCATCACCTCCCACCGTGATCCACAGTGTAGCCACTGTCTCGTCACCTCCCACCGTGATCCACAGTGTAGCCACTGTCTCGTCACCTCCCACCGTGACCCACAGTGTAGCCACTGTCTCGTCACCTCCCACCGTGATCCACAGTGTAGCCACTGTCTCGTCACCTCCCACCGTGACCCACAGTGTAGCCACTGTCTCGTCACCTCCCACCGTGACCCACAGTGTAGCCACTGTCTCATCACCTCCCACTGTGACTCACAGACTAGCCACTGTCTCATCATCTCCATAATATCTTACTGATGGATGAGATTAAAAAACAGTGGCTGGTGCACTGGAGGCCTGGGGAAGAGCTTCAGGAAGGACCCATGACAAGGTGAAAGTTTTATTTGTGGGGCATGCCAGGATGTGTCTACACAATAAGGTCAGGTGATTGCACATTGAACCTCCCACCAGAAAGGAAGAAGCGCAGCACGTAGTGGCTGCATAGTCCAGGTAAACCAGTGAGACAGCAGGAGGTGGGAACTGAGGGTGACGGTATCGGGAATGGAGATTAGATAAAGAAGATGGGGAGCAGTTTGGTCACTCAGGTCAACACTGACCTTCAGGAAAACAGGTCTCCCCGAACCCTGAAGGACATTTCCAAGCTTTAATTCACCAGACGCAGTGGCTCACGCCTGTAATTGCAGCACTTTGGGAGGCCAAGATGGGTGGATCACCTGAGGTAAAGGAGTTCAAGACCAGATTGGCCAACATGGTGAAACCCCATCTCTACTAGAAATACAAAAGCTAGGGGGGTGGCAGGCACCTGTAATCCCAAGAACTCGGGAGCCTGAGGCAGGGGAATCATTCAAAAGTGGGAGGTAGAGGCTGCAGGGAGCTGAGATGGTGCCACTGCACTCCAGTGTGGGTGACAGAGTGAGGCTCTGTCTCAAAAAATAAAGACAGTGCATGGTGGCTCACCCTGTAATCCCAGCACTTTGGGAGGCCCGGGCAGGTGGATCACGAGGTCAGGAGATCAAGACCATCCTGGCCAACATGGTAAAATATGTTGTAGAAACCATATCTCTAGTAAAAAATTAGTTGGGTGTGGTGGCGCACAGCTACTCCGGAGGCTGAGCCAGGAGAATCACTTGAACCAGGGAGGTGGAGGTTGCAGTGAGCCAAGATCGTGCCCCTGCACTCCAGCCTGGGCAACAGAAGGATACTCCATCTCTAAATAAATAAATAAGTGAGTGGATTGCTCCAGGTTAAGTGGGATGCTGCAGTGACACACACTCAGGGTAAGACGCAGGCTGCTGGGAACGCCTCCAGAAGTCAGTGTTGATCTGATTCATCTTCAGAGAGAGCCTTGGCTGAGTAGCCTTGTCACAGTTCAAGCGCTGTCCCCACGGCAGCTCACAGATAAGTGACTGAATTGTGTGGGCTATGGGCAGAGCCTTCCTCTCTCACCTCAACTTGGACAAACCCTGAGCGTTTCTCTCTTTCTCAAAACATCCATTAAATTGGCGGAGGCTCCATCTGGCAGTGACAGGTCAACCACCCTCTCCCGGTTTCACTTCTTTCCCTCCTTTTCCTTTTCCACAACACACTTTGTTTCTATTATTGCACGAAGTATGCGTGGTATTGTTCATTCATTTTAATTCTATTTTTAAAATTTCAACTTTCATTTTATTTATTTATTTTTTGACAGAGTCTTTCACTCCGTCTTCCAGGCTGGAGTGCAATGGGGCAACCTTAGCTCACAGCAACCTCCACCTCCCAGGTTCAAGTGTTGCTCCTGGCTCAACCTCCTGAGTAGCTGGGATTACAGGCGTGCGCCATTGCACCTGGCACTTTTATTTTAGGTACAGGGGTACATGTACAGGTCCGTTTCATGGGTGAATTTCATGATGCTGATGTTCTGAGGTATGGATCCCATCCCCCAGGTAGTGAGCACAGTACCCACAGGTGGTGTTTTAACCCACCCCCTTCTACTCACTTACCCTCCAGTTGTCCACAGTATCTGCTGTTCCCCTCTTTGTGTCCATAAGTACCCAATATTTAGATCTCACTTACCAATCACCACATGCAGTATTCGATTTTCTGTTAAAACGCAATTCATGTTTTAAAACATGTGATTAGCACCAAGTAAATAGCAATAACAAAATACAGCCTTTTATTTCACAGATTACGGGCTGGCATGTTACTATATTGGAACTTGTGAGAATTTCAGGTGTTATATGAAAATGAATGTCTTCTCAGTCACACGTGGTCATCTCTTGCACTTATTCTGACAAATTGGATCACAAGTGGAGCTGAGGGTTCATTAGGGACTCCTCCGTGGTAGTGCTTCACTGTAGCTGAGAAATTGGAATTTGTTTCTATTATGCTTTCTGACGAATGATTAGAAAACCAGAACTGAACACAGACATGAAATTCTAGAACACGGTATGTTCATTACAATAACGTAAAGTGTATTCTTAACAAATTTCCTTCGAGGAATACTGACGTCTTCGAAGTTAGCTATGGAGACAGTTCCTGTTTCACAGTTCACCATCTGCGTGGATGTTTGAGGTCCTTAAATTTCAATAATCACAATTGAGAATTATGATATTTTCAAACAGACTCACGTAAACGCCCCTTCCCACCTGGTTCCATCTCTGTGAGAAGTCTAATTAATGCACATTAGTGGAGGAAAGCTTTAACTGAGTCATTTTTTTAAAGACCATGAAAACCAATCTTTAGTCCATGTGATTTATTTCTATTTTAAGCCATAACACAGTGCAAAGAAGAAGGAAATAACATATGTGTACTTATCTATCATTTTATTTGAGATACTTCAAATACATTTATACTACGATATTTATTAGAGATTTCCCTGGGGTCTAATACTGAATAATCACATATTTATATATGAAAGCTATTTTACATGCATTTTCTGTTATCTTGTGCCTCAGTTTCAATCTTGCACTGATCACAAAATTTATGACACTTGAAAAATTCTGCGTCACAGCTTCCCCAAAAATATATAAAAAATGTGATTCCGTTGTTTAAAAAAAATATGTAGCTCAACCACAGAAAAGAGGAGAGAAAAAAAAGATAAATCCTCTGTGACCCTGACTGCTTCTTCATCACCAACCAGCTTCTTTGTTCACCAAATCCATCTCCGAGTCCCCTGGACTCATAAACTCCTCCAGCCAGCTCAGTGCCTCGCAATCTGAAGCTATGGGCTTCATTGGTCTCCAGCGTCCACTTCTGTAACAAGAGTCATCCAGTCTCAGCCCTTCTCCTTTCGGACCTTTAATAATACTTCCTGTAGTTGATAACTCTCTTCTTTTGCTTTTGTTTTCCTCCCTTGGCCTCCAGGAGCACACTTCTCTCTGTTTTGTTTTTTAGGTTTTAATGTGAAGTCCTGCCCGCTTCCCTTCTCTTAACCCCCAAGCCTTGAAGATCATGTCCAGTCGCATGGCTGTGTTAGCATCATCAACTCAGCAGCAATCCCCTGAATTCTCATTGTGTCGACTCTGGACCTTTTCCCCAAAATCCAGACTCCTATACCCAACTCAAATAGAGACCAATGAACAAGTTCCCGTGAGGTTTTACACACACGTCAGACTGGTCTAGAGCTGAGATGCTGCCCTCCCAGCCCGTTCCCTAGGTCAGAATGGGCATCCCTCCTTCCTCTCAGAGCAGAGCCCTGGAAACTGTTTATGATGCTTTTCTTTCCATCACAGATCCCAGTACATGTGGAATCCAATGTCACATCCTGTTGACTCCATTGTTTAAAAGTACCTAAAATCCCAAGCCCTCCTGCCACCTCTGGACAAGAACCACCATCCCTTGCCCCTGGACTGAGCCTCCAAATGTCTTTCCTCCTTTCCCCTCACACCCCTGCAGTCTACACTCCATGAAGCGGCCACAGGGTGCTGGTCACAGTCAGCCATGCAGGCCGCCTCCCAGACTACAGGGACTCACAGCCTCACCCCTTCTTTCCCTGGCCTCATCCTCTGTGACTCTTTCCTCCCTCGCCAAGTGGGGGGCGCAGCAGCCTTGCTGTGCTCGTCACACCGGGGGGGTGGTTTCTCCCAAGGGGGGCTCTGCACCCGCTCCTCTCTCTGCCTCCGGAGTTTTGTTCATTGCAGGGAGTCCCAGCCACCCCTTTTGTTCTGATTTATTTCTCCCCATACCTGTCACCTCTAACGTCCTATCTACTGCAATTTTCTGCCTTTCGTCTGACTCCTTCCATGAGAATATGAGCCCTAGGAGGAAGGACGTGGCCTGCTGTGTTCAGTTTTACTGTAAGCACTGGCAGGAGGGCCTGATGCATCTCAGGTGCTTTTCTTTGACTCTTCATGAGTACGTTAAATTGGAAGATGGAATGAAGCCATACATAACTGTTTAGCCTCCACCTGAACCTTGCAGTGAAGGATTGGGTATTGCCAGGTGCAGGGACACCAACCAACCTTATGAAAAATGCCAAACTCTTGCTCAAAAGCAGCATGCATCCACGTGGAAAGAACGAGGACTGTGGTGAGTATGTGCACAGATGCTGGAGAAATTCTGCCCATGTGCAAAGCCCAGGTCCCTCCGACTGGCCTTGTGACATCCAGCAGGTCTTTTTACTGCTCATGACAGTTTCCTCTTCTGTGTGAGATTGGACAATTACAATGTTTAATTTTGGAGATTATTATTCACATATATATGATCATTTATTGCACAACGTTTACACAACTGTATTATAATAATGTATTATCATAGTGTTTATTACCTATGTTATTGTGCGCATATATTATGTATTATTATGAGCATACATATAATAATTATACAATTATTACACAGGTATTATAATATAACATTACATATTACTTTTTTATGAGCACATATAGGACCTATTATTATGAGCATACATATAGTAATTATACAATTATTACACAGGTATTATATTATATCTTGCCTATATTATAATGAGCATATGTATGACATTATGAGCATACATGTGATAATTATACAATTATTACACAGGTATTATATTATATATTACCTATATTATGAGCATATGTATGACATTATGACCACACATGTAATAATTACTCAATTATTACACAGGTATTACATTATATATGACCTATATTATTATGAGCATATGTATGACATTATGACCACACATGTGATAATTATACAATTATTACACAGGTATTATATCATGTATTACCTATATTATTATGAGCATATGTATGACATTATGACCACACATGTGATAATCACACAATTATTACACAGGTATTACATTATATAGGACCTATATTATTATGAGCATATAAATGTATCATTCAGCCCTTTTGCAAGATGACTGACTATCCATGAGTGTGTCTGAGATTTTATGATCTCCCCCAGTCTCAGCAATTGAATACATGTCGTTCCTGATCTTTTTTGATGGATCAGGTTGTTGACGATACATGAATATATTTATTTTCTGAACCCTCTTCTTTACGGCTCCTTCCTATTTTACTATCATCACTCTGAAGGAGCTGAGTCCTGGGCTCTCATGTAGGGCTGGGAGTCTGTTCACCCTGACTTCTAGGACCTAGTGCATTTGCACCAGGAGCACCTCACCTTCGTTTGGCATGCTCATGCGGGCCGTGTTCTCATCTAGTCTCTTCTCACATTCTTAAAGAGTCTGTTTGATCTCCTGTGTCCCATCCAGAAGGGTGTCACCTCCCTCAGGAAGCCTTTCTAAGGTCCAGATTGACATAGGTGTGCCGCCCATCTGTTTCCACAGAGTGCTGCTCCTACCACTGTTGAGGTCCCAACGTGTCTCAGGCTTGTTGACATTTCAGCTGCCGTGCAACTCGCCAGTAAGTAAGTCTCCGGGGCAGACTTCACACCTCTGCTTTCTTTGATTAAGTGTTCAAAATAATGCCAGTTACATTGGGAGACTACAAAGATAGCTTCTGCTTTTTTAAAAATTACATAAATGACACACAGAGAGTGACCGAAGTTTTAGTGGAAACTTCCTCTGTAAACTGCACATCTAGGAACTGGCCTCAAGTTTCTCACTCTAAATCCTCACACATATTTATCTGTATGTAAGATTCATCTGGGCCCTTTTCTAAGCTGGTCACCCTTCTGCCTTGAGCAGGCTTCTGCTGCCTTCGAGTGTTGCTGTCACTGCTGAGGAAGCCTGCATCAGCCCAGAGTCGTGCTGGCCTCCTCTCTGCCTAGCAAGGTGATGCCTGGTCTGCAGTCCAACACTCAGGTATACTGTTTTGTTTTGTTTTTGAGACAGGTCTTGCTCTATTGCCCAGGCTGGAGTGCCCATTAGGGTAGGGGTGGCAACATTGCATCTCTCCCAGGTTTCTACATGCTTAATACTTTCTCTAGGTTCTTGAACTTATAAAACGCGGTTATAAAAAAAAAACCTCAACTTGATGAGCTTACTTCCTATCCTATTATCAAAGTCACTTTGGGGATGGTTTTGAGTGATTGATTATTATTTTCATTATGAGTCATATTTTCCTGCCTTTTAAAAATGTCTTCTAAGATGTTTGCATGTCAGACCTTGTGAATTTGACCTTGACGGTATTGGATACTTCTGGATTCTACCGAATATTCTAGACCTTTGTCCTGGGATGCATTTAAGTGACTTAGATGCGGTTAGCCTCTAACAGGTTTTGCTACTAAGCTTTGGTGGATAGGACTAGAGCAGGATATAGCCAAAGGCTAATTCCTTCACTTCCAAGGCCCTTCTGGGTAAGCTCTCACTGGGCATTAAGCTTGGGCGCCCAAAGGACTTCCCTCCTCTGCTTCCCATCTCTCAGGAGCCACTGCCCTCACTGACTGATGTCCCATTACTCAAATTTTATTGCTTCATGCAGATTTTTGTTTAGTTATTTGAGAAAAAAACGCAAATCCAATCCCTGTTGCCTCATCTTAGCTGAAGTAGACTCTTGCTTGTGCATTTTTGAGGGTAAAACATTTGAAGCATAATTCTAACTTAAGATGGTATATAATATGTGACAAAATGCAGCAGACACGCCTGGGAGGAGCAGCAGTATTTCATTCAGAACAAGGATAAAATTTTAGATTCTATTCTGCATCCAAGTTTTGAAAGGGTTATTTCTACCTATAAAAAATAGAATAATATCATCTAATTATATTTTTATTAAAAGTAAGTATTATCTGTCTTCTCATTAAATAACCCCTAACATCTTATACAATGCTAGGTTTATATACCAATATATATGACTTATTTATGTGTTTTTATTTAATCCTGATACAAAATATGCATATTTTGTTATTATTGCAAAATAAAGAAGGAAAGCAAATGTGGATAACATAACTTAATTAGAGTGGCTACATAGTGAGTAGATAATCTAGGACATAAATCTATCATTTTCATTCCTGAATTTACTTTTCTTTCACTAAGACATTATACTTTAAACGTATTTTCTCTTTCACACACTTGTTTAAAAAAATTAGTTTGATTAATACATTTGTTACCTTTCCCTCTGATGTTTTACCTTAAACTTAAGATGTGAAGCTTGAATTATTTTATTTTATTGTATTTCTCAAATAAAAACTTTAACAACCTTATGATATAATTACAAATCATGCCTCTAAGGCCTCATTGAAAGAGCCACAAAGGGAACATTTAAGTTAATAACCCATGGTTAGTATGTGAAAGAGAAACTATTAAGATTCAAGCTCAATGATAGAGCAGGCTTGTTTCAGTAAAAGTTCTAAGAGAAAAATATGAGTCCAAACTCCTAAGGAGATTATACTGCTATAGACTGGAACATAAATGCCCAAGAAGACGGATGATGAATATCCTTTAAAGTTCGCGAATCTGTAAATGCAAGCTGGAAAAATAAGCCTGCATTGAATTTTTACGACATTCTGTGCTTGCTGGATTCAATACAGCACAAAATCAATATTTTTGCAGAGTATTCAGTTATTATTGTAATTTTGAGTTAGAACTTGATAATTAAGTAAATATAAGTGCTTTTTGTTTCTAAGCCATTTAGAAAAATCGTTATAAAAACCTTATGCAGATACCAATTGAGACACGTAGTAACCATATACATAATATTTGATAGTGCATCACTAACTTCTCTGCTGGTGACATTCATAGAGGCCACGATGAATGCTCGTTTGGATACATTCGGTGGAAAACAGTTCTTTCCTCCATTGGGATATGATTAATAATTATAATACATAATGCCTAAACACTGTCTAATGAGCCTGAAAACACTAAGTTAAATAAACACATTAACCTTGTAGCCTGAGTTAGAGTTAGTGTTCTATAGAACCAGACATTTCCCCATGACACATGCAATATTAATGGGATTTCACGCCTGGACTAAGACAAAAGGCTTTCCTTCCTGCGGTTCTGTTTCTTGAAGCATTGGTTATCAATGCAGGTGCAAAACCTGTAGTTCAGTAGTAACCGTCTTATTCAGAGAGGAAATGGGGAACAGGTTGTGGTAGGGAATCTCATTGCAGAGGGTCGCTTTGACTGCAAGGCTGCAGGCGCTGTTTAGGAGGAAGATATGAATGAAGAAGGGTGGAAGTCGTCAGTGCTCCTTTAAAACTTCATCCAGAGTTGTCTTCAGGCAAGTCTCATTCACAGTTTCAAGACAGCCTGGCCGACATGTCAAAACCCTGTATCTACTAAATAGAAAAATTAGCTGAACATGGTAACGGGCACCTGTAATCTCAGCTACTCAAGAGGCTGAGGCAGAAACATGGCTTGAACTCAGGGGACTGAGGTTGTAATGAGCTGAGATCACACCACTGCACTTCAGCCTGGATGACAAAGGGAGACTCTGTACTCCCCCAAAAAAATATCAAATAAGAAAGCAAGCTTTTCTTTCTTGAGCAAAAATATTCTTTATTAAACTATAAACTCAAAAATTGTAAATAATTCTGTTTGGCATAAAGACACCAGTCTAGTAAGATAATCACTTTTCATTCTCATCTCTCTACATATACAGGCACAAACCATCTGGAGAAAGAGCTGGAAAGTAGCCCATCAGGTCTGCTGTTGCATTTAATTTAGCCAGTTTTTATATGATGTGAATTGCATCCGAACCCCCGATCACTCTCAAGACACTGACTTTGAGCTCAGCACTGCAGTGTATTGTCATTTAAATACTGATGAAAGATATATGTTCATTTGTGTTTATGACTTAAATTGCTCATATCATTCAATAGAAAAAAATAAATTCAATGAGAACAAATTCAATCAAATGCCCAGCATATGTTATGCATGCAGAATGTCATAGAGTAAAAAACAAACATTATTTTCTGCCATCGGCTCCATGTAATCCAGTGAAGAAGACACACACGCACAGTCCACAGTAATGCCTCGAAATATGGTGACTTGCATTTCTTGACTAGGTCTTCATTCTTTCTGTCACATTTTAGTTAATTCTTTCATCAAACCTCACTGAGATATTGCAACAATTTCCAAGTGGATCCTTTTGTCTGAAGATTTTGCCCCCTTCAAATTGTCTATGGGAATGAGCTCCTGTTTTTATCCCAATGCTGAGCCTCCAGTGGTGCTCCACTGCTTCAGTGCATGGCTCAGCAGGCCACACAGGGATCAGCAGGTCACAGCCCCAAGTAAGCACCCAAAGCACACCAGATCCCACCATCCTTTTGAATGAGGTTACCCAGTCACACCAGGCTTCTCACCTTCCCCAGAAGGAGTAGTACTTCTCTCTCTCCCTCTCCTCTCTCTCTCTCACATACACACACACACACACAAACACATACACACATATACACATAAATACAAACATGTACACATACACAAACACACATGCACTCACAGGTGCAAACACACACACATATATGCACACATATATACACACATAACACACAAGCTGAACATACATACACACATGCACATTACATATAAACACACACACACATACCACACATACACATGCATATGCATGTATCCCTCTTTCTGTGGCATCCTTGACTTTTTCAAGATTCAGTCATTTAATTATCTGTTCAAATATCTTTATAAATATTCTAAAGTCCAGAATATTTTCTGGACAATAACTAAGTCTTCCATGGTTTATTATATAAATAATTGTCCTAATAGAAATATAATTTGTTACAGAAGTGCACACAATGAAATTATTTTTCCAAATGGAGTTAAATAAGTATATTGAAGGAATTACATACATTAATCTTGTCTTGAAAACTGAGTAGATTCTCGCAGGCAAAGACGAGAGGATGGATAAACAAGGATTTGCTAAGGAGAAGAGGCCAATGTCCCATTTTCTCCCTCGGTGTGTTCGGATGGGACTGGCAAGTTTCCCTGGTGCACATAAGTAAGAATTCTGTTGTTTATCTTCTGAACACCCAACCTCTGTTCTTCCTCACTTACCCAAGCCCATGTTTATCCATGCTGGCCACGTGGCCGGGTGGATAATTACATTTCTTAAATTCTTTTGAAGTTATGCATGACCACTTAAGACATCTCTGGAAGAAGGCAAACGTGTTCAAGCTACTGAGACTGCTGAGAGCACGTTGCTTTCTGTACGTAGGCATTGCCTTGTCTCTTACTATGTCTCCTTCCCTTTCCTGGCAAGTTATCAAAGCAAGGTGGATGATGCAGTGGCGAAAAGGGGCTGCAGTATGAGCTGATAAAATGATATCAGTAGCAAACTGTACGCATAGTTCTTGTTACTAGAAAAAAAAGTCATCAGACTGGTTTAATTTACTATTTGCTTTTCACAGCCAAAAATGGTCTTTGACCAAAACAAGTCTATGATAGATATTGCCATGGGCTAGGCAAAAAGACATGTAATACTCTAACTGACAAAATGTTTCGAGACGCATTTAGCAACCTCTAGTTTTACTAGTAGTCTAGTGACCATCTTAGGGACCCACCAATTAGCTAATAATATGTGTGAAATATGAAGAATTATATTGACAAAACATACCAACGATTGATTTTGGCCCAACATCAAACTAATAGCACATTGAAGACAGAGGATCAAGAGTCAATAATGAAGGTCTTTTTGACAAAAGATAGAAGACGTTGTATCAGTGTAAACATTTGCCGGCACTTCTGCGGGTAGATGGATTGATAAATAGAATCACAATAAAACCTGGATTCACCATGACCCAACCACTCAGATCACTCAGTTTTGGGAGTACACTTTTTGATGAAAATCTGAAATTGCTGGCTGCAATAGGTATTTAGCCAGTAGTTTCAAAGCTGTTGATATGTGTAACCCTATCTTCAGAAAGCAAGTAGCGTAACCATCTGAACTAAAACAAAATTAAGTCAATAAGCATCTTGCATAGGAAGCAGGCAGTCGGGTGCTTCATTTGAATGTATGACGCACTCTACAGCAGAGGGAAAATGTTATGTACACTTTTAAAAACAGGTACAGTGTCATCAGGAGAACGGGCAATTCCATGCCGCTAAGTGCAATCAAATCAAAACCTTGCCTTTACTCACCACCACCAAGTGGGTGTGGTGGTGCCTCATTCATATCTTTGGGAACTCTGCTTCTTACCTCTACAGTGTGTTTTCTTAGGTTTCCGAAGGATGCGCTCTGCCTGCAGGTGCGCTGTGTGTCCAACTCTGATCCCTGATGCTGCCTTTTCTAGGGTGTCTCCTCTGCTCCAAGGGTTGGACAAATGGGAACTTCTTTCTCGGGATCTCTTGCTAGGTGGGTTTGTTTATAACCCACCAATGAGAAGCTTTGAGAATATTTCACAAACGAAAGAGAACCAGAAGCCACATTGTGACTCTCCCAAAGGCACAGGAGGAATGGGCAAGATTCAGCTGGCAGGAGAATGTGGAGCAAGCTGGGCTTTCCTGCAGGACATGCATGATCTCTGCTGCTCTCCTGTGGCTTCCGTAATTTCCGGGTGCTCTGCAAGTGATCGGCCAACATAAGGTGATGCCTTGGAATTCCCCAACTCTTTTATTGCTTTTGTGGGCACCGCATTTCCTGTGTTAGAGTCCCTCCTGCTCAAGATTCCAAAAGTGACACCACCCTGAGGTCTGGACCCACTGACCTTGACCTGCCTTGAATGACCTCGAAATGGCCAAGTGTTGAGTGTTTCATCCGCTTCAGTGAAACTTCTCTCTTTGGCTCAAATCTACGTCACTGTTGTTTAGTGAAGTTCTCATCGTTAGATGATGGCAGTAAAATCCACCATGTAAGCAACAGAGAAAATTAACTTCAGAATCATATTAACAGAAGATCAAAAATGCGTGGACCTTCCATAGATCCAATCCTAGTCATCATTTTACCAACTGTCAGTGGAGAGGTACTTGGGACATCATTCTACCCAAATGTGCCTTACTGAGCCTTTTGGGGGAGATCATGGATAAAATGTGCTATTTTAGAAATTAGAAGATCCAGCAAGAATAGAATTATCCATCTAAATGGCTGGTTTAATAACTTAACTCCAATGGAAGTCCTTTCATTTTAAGACTATTTCGCCTCACTCGATTTCTTTATTTTGCTCCAAAAAAACCTGGCTTAGGACAGGTTCCTGAGAAGCAGAGTTTGACATGGAGGTGCTTAAGGGGATAGTGAGGAGTGCAGTCAAGAGAGACTAATGAGAAAGCAAAAAAGCAGGACAAGGCAGGGGAAGAAAATACCCAGAGTGTGGCATAGCCTGCCACTGGCCTAGCTGGCTCCCACAGGGAGCCTGGGGTGTGCACAGTGCCCAGAGTCGTTCCACCTTGAGACCGGGGGACTTTCAGATCTTTTTATCGATTGTTATGGGCTGTAGGATGCTGCTAATTGGAAATAGACATACTCTCCCAACCATTTATCAAGTCAGCCCAAGCCAGAGTGAAGGCAACTGTCTGGGAAATTGTTTTAAAGCTTCTGTGAGTGGTTAGTACTCAAAACTCACAACAGCTGAGGCCTGGAGTTATGGTTCCTTGAAGGGATCAGGGCAAGTCACTACAACATCCACTATCAGAGTCATTGATTGCTGTTTTTGAAGAGATGGTGTGTGTTTCTGCTGCCTAAGCATCAAAAGGCGAGAAAAGAGATGCACTCATAATGTTCCTTATTCTTCTTTCTCCATCCACCCTATTTATTACTGAGTATTCGATGTCTCCACTTTACTTAGCTTTTCTCCTCCAATGTCTTTAAGTAAGCATAAGGAAATTTAAATACACAGTCCTGTGCATCCTTCTCTTTCCTTCTCTGCAGGACCCCCGAAAGCACAGAGTGTCAGCATTCACCTCCCACTTTTCTATGCGGTGTCAGCCCATCTACGTTGCCATAAAGGAATATCTGAGACTGAATGATTGATGAAGAATAGAGGCTTGTTTTGGCTTATGGTTCTGCATACCGTATAAGAAGCACGGTGCTGGTATCTGCTACTGGAAGCCTCAGGAGGATTCCAGACATGGCAGAAGGCAATGGGAGAGGCAGCACGTCCCACAGTGAGAGAGAGAGAGAGCAAGATAGGGAGTGGGGAAGAGCCAGGCTCCTTTCAACAACCACAGCTTGCATAGACTTGCAGAGTCAGAACTCACTCATTTCCATGGAGTGGGTGCCAAGCCCCTCATGGGGAATCCACCCACATGACCAAAATGCGTCCCATCAGGCCCCACCTCCAACATTGGAGATCCATTTCAACATGAGATTTGGTGGGGACAGACATCCAAACAATGGCACATGCTTTGCTTTTCTCACTTGAAGCTGTCTTCTAGCAGTCTTTCCATGTGACTGATTCCAATTGGGCCGAGGAAACATCATTGACCGAGGTAGCCATTTCTTACTAGACTCTCACTGTAGAGACATTAACTCCTCCGTGGTAGTAAAACTCCATTCACAGGGACACACCATGTGTTTGTGCTGCTCCATCAGACATCATGTCAGCAAAGCAGCCAGTGCACAAAGGAGCCTCAACCTATGTGAAGCATGAGCACGTTGCCCATCCCGGATGTGCGCTATGAAGTCAGGTGCATGTGACACAGACACACCTGTGAAAATACACATGTTAGATTTACTTGTCAATGAAACCACAAATAATCTTAAAATGTTTATGTGACTCAAAAATAGTCCAACAGATGGACTGTGCAACAAAGGGATAGAAATAAATAAAAATCATAAAATGTCTCACTGTTCTTTCCCTCTATGAATAAAATCAAGAATTTTGAAACACTGCAGCAGGCTCGTGTCGTAAAAAATAATTCAATTCATGTCCACTGAATGTAATAGTCATCCGATTGGCTTACATCCTGTTATGTTAAACGTCGTGTGTGTCTATCTCAGATCTCTGATAAATCAGCTCCTGACGAAAGCCTGAGTTGGAATATTTTATAATACACCATCACGGGACACCTGATCCACTGGTTTTTCTCTTGTGCAGTCATAAACCAAATTCCTATTGATGACTGATACAAGTGAAATTTTACTGCATTAGGTTCATCTTTATATTCTCTGATGAAGAACCCATCCTGACCTCTGAAAGATAAGTATGCTTATTTTGCAATTCCTATCAAGATGTATCATATAGAAGAGAAAGAATAATAATTATTATTGATAATAATAAAGTGCCAATATGTGTATATTCTCAAGTTAGTGTAAGATATATCTTACTGAAAATTGCTTGAATTAGAAAAGCAAGCCAAGAGGACGACTTACTCTCTGGGGTATTTCAATCTTTAAAAAGCTTGGGATTGTGGAACTTGATGCTATTCATCCTTTTTCTTTTTGACCTCGGCCAAGAAAACCTTCTTACATGCTTGTCTCTTGCCCAAGTAGATTAATGAATTCAGGATATAATAGGTCCCTGAAGTGATTTGCATGTATTGATTAAATGTCACGAGTAAAATGCTGTAGGTTAAATTACTAGAGACACAGGAAATGCATAAAGCAGAACTGTAAGCATTGTTTAAATAAATTACTTGGCAATTCCTCTTGACATATGATTATATTCTTCACATTTACCCCAACAGCTGTGTAGGTAGTGAGAGTGTGTTGTACAAAGGCAAGAAAGAAAACAGCTGATGAGGAGCTCTATCGTTTTGGGGGACTTTGGCTCTAGAAAATTCCTCGTTATCTTCCCAAAACTATAAGACAAATGACCCTTGGTTCTAAGATTAAAGAACATTTAATAAGAAGCAGACATTTCAAAATGGAGACCGGCGTGAAGTGCAAGCAACACTGACCTGCGCTTAGATCCCTTTGTTGTAGAGCCCCTGAGCAAGGTTGACTGAATGTGGAGTAGGATGAATGAGAAGCAAAGCCCCAATCCCAGCACTTCGGGAGGCTGAGGCGGGTGGATCACGAGGTCAAGAGATCCAGACCATCCTGGTCAACATGGTGAAACCCCGTCTCTACTAAAAATACAAAAAATTAGCTGGGCATGATGGCGCGTGCCTGTAATCCCAGCTACTCAGGAGG
Source organism: Callithrix jacchus (assembly GCF_049354715.1). NCBI lineage: Eukaryota > Metazoa > Chordata > Mammalia > Primates > Cebidae > Callithrix > Callithrix jacchus. The sequence goes on from NC_133508.1 coordinate 10,998,934, forward strand.
CTGAGGCAGGAGAATTGCCTGAACCCAGGAGGCGGAGGTTGCGGTGAGCCGAGATCGCACCATTGCACTCCAGCCTGGGTAACAAGAGCGAAACTCCGTCTCAAAAAAATAAAAAACCAGAAACAAAGCCCCGTCGCTAGGCTCAGAGGCCCCTGGACAGAGAATATATTTACACCACGGAAGGCACAGAACAGTATTAAAGTTCATGCTGGCCCCTTGTCCAGCACCCTGGCTCTTTCTCTGGAGTTCCCTTAGAATGACTGTTAGGTGGGCAGCTTGTTAAAGCTCACACAGGTGCCCGTGTCTGTCTGCCACCCTAGCCCTCTCTCTAGAGCTCCTTAGAATGACTGTTAGGTGGGCACCTTGTTAAAGTTCACACAGGTCCCCGTGTCTGGCTGCCACCCTAGCCCTCTCTCTAGAGCTCCTTAAAATGACTGTTAGGTGGGCAACTTGTTAAAGTTCACACAGGTGCCCGTGTCTGTCTGCCACCCTAGCCCTCTCTCTAGAGCTCCTTAGAATGACTCTTAGGTGGGCAGCTTGTTAAAGTTCACACAGGTGCCCGTGTCTGTCTGCCACCCTAGCCCTCTCTCTAGAGCTCCTTAGAATGACTCTTAGGTGGGCAGCTTGTTAAAGTTCACACAGGTGCCCGTGTCTGTCTGCCACCCTAGCCCTCTCTCTAGAGCTCCTTAGAATGACTGTTAGGTGGGCAGCTTGTTAAAGTTCACACAGGTGCCCGTGTCTGTCTGCCACCCTAGCCCTCTCTCTAGAGCTCCTTAGAATGACTCTTAGGTGGGCAGTTTGGGTTCAGCTTCTGCCAGGTCAGAAGAGCTCCAGGCTTCCTTTCACGTGTTTATCTCCAACAACACAGGAAGCCACATCGTTTACTTCCCGGCACCCGCTCGTGCCTTGCCCAGTAGTGGTTCCCATGACTGTCCCCACAGGCAGAGCTAACTTTTAGTTTCTTAGAGGTAAAATATGTCGAGTGACCTAGTAGTTCTTCCTACAGGGGTGTTCAATGTGAAAGAGGAGATTTTTAATCAGGGCCATTCCAAGAATCAGACCACATGATGGCCTAACTAACTCTCAGAGACGTATCATTTTAAAACTGCATAAGACCATGTACAAAATGGAGACCATAAAGCATCCAGGAGGAAAACAACAAAAACTTTACCAAACAGACAAAAGGGACAGCAGGAAAAGAAGTGTCTGGAATCTCTCATCCACAGCGCCAGTACCAGGAGACCATGTATACATTCAAAGTTCTGAGTACAGAAGGTATTTGCACCTAGAATTCTGTGTAAAGGAGTCTATGGAATTCTAATTAGAATTTTTTTTTTTCTTTTTTGAGACGGTGTATTGCTCTGTTGCCCAGGCTGGAGTGCAATGGCAGGATCTCAGCTCACTGCAACCTCTGCCTCCCGGGTTCAAGCGATTCTCGTGTCTCAGCCACCTGGGTAGCTGGGACTACAGGCACATGCCACCATGCCCGGATAATTTTTATATTTTTAGTAGAAACAGGGTTTCACCATGTTGGGCAGGATGGTCTCGAACTCCTGATCTCACGATCTGCCTGCCTCAGCCTCCCAAAGTGCTGGGATTACAGGTGCAAGGCACAGCGCCCAGCCCTGATCAGGAAATTTCTAGAGTCCATATCCAGTTGTAGGCTGAGACCTCTGTCATTTGAAGGGTTGTAGAACAAGGAAATCAGAATTCATTTATGTGCTATCAACTTGGTAACAGTAAAGGGTCTGACATGTTCACGTGTTTGCAATCTAACATGTTAGGGAATCACAACTTCATAAATGATAATGGCGTGACCTGAGTGAGACTCCTGGGTCGGAGACAAAGCAGGTTACTACTCCCGACACAGCAGGCAGCACGAGGCTCTGTTCAGAGAGGCCCTTTGCGCTTGCTCCCCAAATCCGAAGTGAACACTGAGGCATGACCAGCGGGATGCTGCCGACGCAGTGGGCTTTTGACTGAGTGAGGAGCCCAAATGTAGGAAGCCCTCAATCTCCAAAGGAGCCTTGAGCACATCTGCCCAAGCTTTGCCCTACAGGAAGACATTAGCCTTACTGTGCTGGTCAAGGAACAAATCTGCCCTTTGTCCTGCAGAGAGATGCTGTGTCTGGCCTCCCAGGCTCTTGGCTGTAAGAACATCCTTTAGAAACCCCTGTAGGACAAAAGCTGTCCCCAGCTGTGTGGAAATGCTGTGGGTCGCTGTTTCCCAACAAGGAGGATCAAGTACTTGCTTGACACGGAAGGTGGATGCATTTCAGCCAGTGAAGGGAAGGATAGTCAATACCCACGCAAACCAAGGCCACAGCGAATCAAGCAGGGTGCATTTGCACCCATGTGATGACTTAGGAAATGCTTCACGGGCATGCATTCCTAGAAAATTAATTTTTTTTGAGACTGGGTGTTCTTTCCCACTCAGGCTAGAGTGCAGTGGCAAGATCGGGGCTCACTGCAGCTTGAAGTTCCCAGGCTCCGGTGATCCTCCCACCTCAAGCTTCCCGAGTAGCTGGGACTACAGGCACGCACCACCACTTCCAGCTAATTTTTGTATTTTGCATAGACACAGGGTCTCACCATGTTGCCCAGGCTGGTCTCCAACTCCTGGGCTCAAGTGATTCAAACACCTCAGCCTCCCAAAGTTCTGGGATTATAGGCATGAACCACTATGCCCAGCTGAGAATTGTTTTTTTTAAACTGTATTTCAACAAAGTGATCTGGAAAACCAAGAAACACCAATACATAGATCCACAAAACAGCTATTGTGACCCAAAAGTTCAAGAAAGAAAAATCCTAGGATGACAGCTATTCACAAGCTTAAAGAACAACCATCCTGGACTGAAGTCTGGGACTGAAGGAGGCAGCAAGGAGGCCTCAAGTCAATCAGAGGCCTCGACAAATGTGTAGCAGAGTGAATGCGAGAACACCGACATGGGAATACAGCGAGGCACATGTGGCAACTTGTAAAATTCAACCTAAAACTTACAAAAAGTGTCCTATTAAGGATCACACGCCAGCCAAATCTAACATACCCAGTCCATGGTAGAAGAGGAGCCAATGGATTTCAACTCAATATCAAAAATAGAGTCATGGTGATAAAACGAATCAGGTGGAATCTTTTCAGCTGACTTTTTGCTAATTGAGTAAAGGCATTTTAGGTTTAAGCGAAAAAAGAATGTGCCTATGAGTATTCACACAGCAAGAAAATGGAGGTAATCAGAAACCTCATGAAAAGAATTAGTTTTCAAAGAGTTATGGGCCAAATGGAGAACAATCTAAAAAGATGGTGCTGGTTTCAGCAATTGGGTTTGCTCAAGAAAGAAGCAAGGATTTGAAACAATTCCTTGGGGCAATGGGCAGATCACGCCACAGAATCTCTGAAATTATTGATAATGAAGGCTGCTGGTTGTCCTTTCTTTTGAAACTAATCTGTAAACAAAACACCTAATCTTATTTTGAGTTATCAAAAAAGAAAACAAATGTAATGAATCCTGTAAAAGTAAAAAAGAAAAAACTTGAAAGATAATTAAAAGCCAGAAGGAGGGAGAAGGTTATTAACCAAGTTAAGAATCTAGAGATACTCTGTAAAGAATCTAGAGATACCAAGTTAAGAATCTAGAGATACTCTGTAAAGAATCTAGAGATACCAAGTTAAGAATCTAGAGATACCAAGTTAAGAATCTAGAGATACTCTGTAAAGAATCTAGAGATACTCTGTAAAGAATCTAGAGATACCAAGTTAAGAATCTAGAGATACTCTGTAAAGAATCTAGAGATATTCTGTAAAGAATCTAGAGATACTCTGTAAAGAATCTAGAGATACCAAGTTAAGAATCTAGAGATACTCTGTAAAGAATCTAGAGATACCAAGTTAAGAATCTAGAGATACTCTGTAAAGAATCTAGAGATACCAAGTTAAGAATCTAGAGATACCAAGTTAAGAATCCAGAGATACTCTGTAAAGAATCTAGAGATACCAAGTTAAGAATCTACAGATACTCTGTAAAGAATCTAGAGATACTCTGTAAAGAATCTAGAGATACTCTGTAAAGAATCTAGAGATACCAAGTTAAGAATCTAGAGATACTCTGTAAAGTTAGCTAAGTAAGACGTAGAGTTTAAGAGGATATTGTAAATTATGAACAAATTAAACATACAGAACTAAAGCAATTATATGATTATACTGTGAGCCGTGGGAAAGGGAATGTCAGGGAAGGGTGTGGACGAATTCTGCTTTCACTCCTCAGGGAAAGAAGTCTAAGTCTACAGATAAAGTTGATGAATTAAAAATAAACGCAAATGTGTCAGTGGTAACCCTGGTAACCCTCACATGAAATTCCAAGTGAAGTCGCTAAATGTGTTGTCTCCCAGCAGCTGCGCAGGCTGGAGAGGAGGGTGGGAGGAAAGTGTGGATTTTAATACACAGCCCTGTGCTATTTGATATTCTGATTTTTATTTTTGTTAAGAGCTGATCTAGAAGACAAGATGTTTCTGAATGTGTCATGCGTAGCTTAATGCTGGGGCTATGTTCTTAGAAATGCGTTTTCAGGTGATTTTGTCTCTGTGGGAACATCACAGAGTGAACTTATGTGAACACAGATGGCCGAGGCTCCCGTGCGCTCTGCTGTAGCCTGTTTGCTCGTGGCTGCAAACCCAGGCAGCCTGTGGCTGTAGTGAACACTGCAGGCAGTCGCAACACAACAGCAAGCACATGTGTTTCCAAACAGATCAACACACAGAAAAGGTACAGTGAAAACATGGTACTATAATCTTATGGGACCACGCCCAAAACCTCTTTAGGTTTTAGATACCTCTTTTTGTGGCTCTTTAGGAGACACAAAACTGCATTACGTAGCTAATTATTTAAGCAATGAGAGAAGGACTAGAAATGTTCCAGGGTCTCAAACTCAAGACAGACTTCTTCCATCGTAATCATTCATGAAACTTGTTAAACAGGTAGGTCCTCTGGCCCCACCTGGGTTCGTCTTCAGTCGGTCTGGAATTCCATGCAGGAATCTTCATTTTCATCATTCTTTTGCGGTGACTGCGGCACAGCTCATTCTGGTAGTCACATAAAGTATTCTCCACCACGATTCTCACTGGGCTGAAACTCCCTAATGTAATAGTCTCTAAAACATGGGCAGCTTACACTGCTTTAAAAATGGCCACATAACTTAAAAATGACTATAGTAATTGTTTTGACTCATGCACTTGAAAATACTTACCTTTAATTCAGTCTCTTCCATTTCCTGAGATCAAGATCGGTTCTCATGAGAAAATGGCATTGCAGTGCGTGGCACTGAAATTGGTTGGTTCTCACCTCTGGGAAGTGTGGTTTCTGTCCTTTACTCCAGTATTGTTCTTCAGTTCCTGTTACTGATTATAAATGACATTAGCAATACTCATCTCACAGACGCAAGCTAACCCATACTGATGTATGTCAGATGGATTTAAGTTTTGTGTGATCTGTAGATGACAAGACCATTCACAGGAAGCGTTCACATCCAATTCTCTCTTTTGCACAAAGGAAGGAATAGATAAATGTATCCCAACGAATCTGATGGCATCAGCCATTCCCTTTATCTAAGTGTGTGTCTATGTGTCCATCTGCACTTGCTGGGTGTGTGGTGAAGCTGTGTCTCTTCTCCCCACATGGATGTAACCCACCTTTTTGCTGCTCTGTCTTTTGTCTTTCCAAGACTGACGTTAAGTCCAAAGAGCTGTACCTTTGCTAGGTAGCACTGTGTTCCTACCCTTAGATCCCTAAGTGAGCAATACTGAATCCTTTGCTACTTTGAGCTTCCTGGATAATTACCAATTTGTAACTTAATAAATGATTGGTCTTTTTAAGTTTTGTAGTTGAAATCAGTAAGTGGCATTTTCATTGCTCAGGGAAAAAGGAACATAGGAAAAAAGTTACACAGGAAGTTATGAAAGGGTTAATATCTGCCTACTTGGAAAAGAGAAGGAGAAGCAGAATCCCGGGGGGCCTGTGCTTCATCTTCCTGTGTATTGAAATGTGAGCCGCAGCCAACGGTCTGGTTAATAACAATTCATGCAGCTGTCAATCTTTTTGACCAATGTCATCAATATTTTACTCTGCAAAATAACAACAATTAAGAATCAGGACCAGGAGATGCACTTGGGGCAAAAGTGTTTCTAACACCGTGATGAAATCGACAGTCTGGAGCCAGCATTTCCGACAGGCATTCAGGGAAAGGTTAGCGTGTGATTTCTCTCCAAATAGTCCGCCTGTCACGGCTCTTTATCATAAACGAACACCAGTGCCCTGCACAGACTGGAACAGAGGTCTGTGCAATTCAGACAAAAGTGACCCTGGACAAGCAATGACGCTAACCAAAATTCACATCTACTCAGGACGTACCTGGGCTGTGCAGTGTTTTCAATATTAAGACAAATTCAAAATTAAACAATTTGAATTAAAACAAATCTTGGCAAATGTCTACTTGATATAAAAGCTATCTTGCAATGTATACCTAAAAAATCAGATTTCCATTTTTTAAACTTTAAGTTCGGGGATACACGTGCTGAATGTGTAGGTTTGTTACCTAGGTATACATGTGCCATGGTGGCTTGCTGCTCCTATCAACCTGTCATCTAGATTTTAAGCCCTGCATACATTAGGTAGGTGTTTGTCCTAATGTTCTCCCTCCTCCTTTTCCCCCACCCCGGTAGGCCCTGGTGTGTGATGTTCCCCTCCCTGTGTCCGTGTTCTCATTGTTCCCAATTCCATTTGGAGACATTTTAAGAAAAGTGAAATTGGCCTCATCTTATTTATCATCCTTATTAGTGAAAATGAAAGCAGCAAGGCATCACATTTAAAATTCTGTTTTACTTATTGCATACATATGAGTAGAGCTTTTTCGTATTTTGATGTTCTTTTAGGTTCAGATTTTACATCTCATTTTGCTTTTTCATTGACCTTCCCAACCAGAGACAACCAAAATTATACCCGAGTCACAATCCAAAGTTGGGTCCTCTTTTCTCAGTAGAGCCAAAGAAAACAGCCACCTGGGAGCCGTGTGGGTGGAAAGGATTTGGGGCAGGGCTGCTCCTGGGTGAACCTGGGCAGGACCCAATGTCTGGCAGCTACGGCCACTCTGCATGGAAGGTGGGCACTAACTGAAGGCCACTTGGTGATTCCGTCTCTCAGTAGCTTCCTGTCCAGGAGCTGGGAATGATGGCGCAGGCCTGCAGTCATACGGGTAAGAAAATACAGATCGCTCAAAATGAACACATTTTGTTTCTGCAGTTGTGCCTCTACCTGTATTCTGATATCTATAATCTGACGAAACACTGCTTCTGTTAAAGAAAAAGAGAAAACGAGAAAGCGAATGCTCTGCCTAGCAAGAGGAGTCAGGCTCTCACAGAGGAGCAAGCAGCGAAGCCTCCCAGCGCAGCTGGCTTTGCGGGCATCAGACACTTTCTCTATTTGGATCTTCCCCTTTGCTCACGTTAGTGATGATTTAGGATGAGTGACTTGGAGTAGGTACTGCATTGGGAAGGCATTTCAGCTGCAATCCACCAGAAACCAACTCAGTTCAATGAAAAAAGAACAGGAGATATTTAAAGAACTTTAAGGAGGTGCTTAGTTTTACTGGAAAATCACATTTTTCCACTCACTTTCCCATTCTACCTGAAGGACAATGTCCTGCCTTCTCCTTGTCAAACTTACAACACTTAATCTAAATTCATAATTTTGTGTCAACCACACAGATACACACACACACACACACACACACACACACACAGGAAAATAAAATTAAAACCATTAGAAAATATGCCACTAGAACATTGGTCCACTGACTTGTAATTCAGTCCAAAGTTTCACTGGAAACTTTAGCTGGCGTAGTGGCAGGCACCTGTAATCCCAGCTACTCTGGAGCTGAGGCAGGAGAATCACTTGAACCTGGGAGGTGGAGGTTGTAGTGAGCCGAGATCACACCACGGCACACCAGCCTGGGTGACAAGAGTGAGACTCGGTTTAAAAAAAAAAGAAGGCTGAAGCGGTTGTTCATGAACATACAAGGCAGAGAAGGGTCTCCACCGTAGATATTCTGACTGCAAATTCGTTATAAAGAATTTGTTACTAAATAGCACACATCTATCTAACATTTCAGTAACAGCGTGTGAGCCTAATTGCATCTGACATCTGAATTCCAAGCGTGCGACTTTTTGTCAGTCATCAAGGTGATCTGGACCCTGTTCAACATAAAGAAGCAGGAATAAGATCCTCAAGTCATTACTAAACTTCACACGATGGCAGGAAGCATTCATTCCCGCCTAATGGCGGGGTCTCCTCTGCTAATTTCTGGACAAGGTTGGCAGTTGCACAATGAAGACAGCAGCTGGGCTTTGGAATTCAGTCATATGTAGGTGCATAAAACCCAATTGCAACGCTTGGACCTACTTACCCATTGCCACAAATGCCTGGATTCATTGCAGGCCCCTGGCTAGGCCTGCAGTATTCTGCTAGAATGAGATATTTTCACCACGGTCAAGCAGAATAATGTTATTCAGGATGAGGATTGAATATACTGTATCAGAATTCCTATTTTTCATGATTGAGGGTAGAGAAAAGCAAGGGACCAAATCAATTTTCTGACCTGGTAAAATGGCTTCATATCCTCCCAGAAATTGAAGACATTATAAATGTAATCTATTTTAAACTTTTTTACGCTAAGGTATAAAGTAGAAAATGTAATTATTTTATTGGGTACTTTACCAAAATCATCGTATTTTCAGTTACTACATTAGCAAAAATTAGCATTTTTAAATAAAATAAAAACTAATTTTAATAAGGGACACTGGTTAGAATAATCTCTTTTCTAACTATAAAATTGAATCTGCTTTAATGCTTGTATTTATGATGCTTTTGATGAAAAATCATGCTGAATTGTGGTCAGGAAAAGAAGTGAGGAATAGAAGTTTAGAATGAACAGTGTTATAAGCATTTAAGCCTCCATTTGGAAACATTGCTTGTCACTTTTATAAAGATTTAAGGCCGGTACTAAGAAGACTGGGTTGTGGACTTTGGGTTCAAGCTAATCACACAAACTCTTCTGAAAAATGAGGGTGATCATTTTACCTTCTATGATAAACACCCATGTATTTTGCAGAGATATTGATACTCTTACTTTAATGATCACTAAATTCGGGGATGTTACATTGGCTTGAAAACTAATAACATATATAATATTTTATAAATATATAGAATATAAAAATCCTGACTTTAATAAATGTTACTATTTAGGACATGTACTCTTGTTGAGAATAAATGGATTAACAAACTTGGCAATCTCCAAATTACCCGAATTGATCACGTGAGTTAGTTATAGGGAGCAGCGTTTCCAGAAAGCGTGACCTTCATATCTACACCAAGCTATTCTGTGAGGCCTAGGTTGCTGGAAATGGCTTTAGTGGTAATTTCTTAAAGCACTTGAGGTGAATCCATTTGTGTGATCAGGAACCCGATGCTGGAAGCACAAATTGCCACACTGTAACGTGAGTCAGGTATCTGCCTTCAGTCAGGACCATGGTCACCTGAAATGTTCTATCAAACTTGGCGGTATTGAATCGCCCCTTTTCTGGGGAGACAGCACATGGCTTTTGTAGGTTCTCAAAGGCCGGGAAACTTCCTTTTTGGATGATGTCCTTTAGCCCCACAAAATCCCTTTCATTTAGCTATATTTTGTTCTTATTTTCTACCATGAACTATAAATGCAGAACTTTTCACGAAATGATCCCCGTGGTAATCACAAAGGTTGTATTTACTGGGGAAATTTTGCCCCTAAAATTGTGTCCATTCTGAGGCCACACAGGAGGATGACATTTGTCCTGCAGTGCCGGGGACACTGCTCCGGCATCTCCATGCCGCTCCCATCACAGTGCGCCTCAGCACACAGGCTGCCCGCCCTGCCCCTCTCTGCCTGGGATCCATCCTAGGCCACACCAACGAAGACCTCCTTCTTCACAGGGCTTCCGTCCTGTGACTTCACCAACTTACACTCCAGTGCTGGCAAATTTTAAATGTATGACTGGTTGCATTTCCTCCCTTGCTTTGTGAATGAGGAAGTTCTCACACCTATTTATAACCACTGACCACTGTTGTACCGGGTTTTGCAGCCTGGATTTCTACAAATCCACTTTTCCTTTATTGCATTTCCTGCCTCCATTTTTCTATTTATAAGTTTTGAAATCACTTTAAGTTCCCTTAAAAATGAAGCAACACACAAAATCTAAAAGGAAAGCAATCTTGGTTAATTATTAACAGACGGTTTAAAGCAGAGTGTGTATTTTTACTTAATAAATACCTCACAATTCACGGTCTCAGACTGATTGGAATACATTTTGCACTTGCTTTATTTCTCTTGGATCTTTGAATTGTCTGGAATAAAGCCCCAAGTGAAACAAAGTACTTCACGAAAATTCTGCAATGTCTGGACAGAATGTGTTTTTAAACAGCCCTACGGCAAACCTAGGTGCATTGACTACAGTCGGTGGGATGCACGATTGGCTACACTGTTTGTGGACCCACAGCAAAATGAAAATGCAGCTTCGCTCACTGAAGACATTAAGAATTTCATGCCCCAACCCCAGGGAGTTCTCTGTGACCTCAGGGCTCCTGTGCCCACCAAGTTGGCCTTGTTCTTGGGAAGGTTCAAGTTGAATTTGTGGTGGAGTTTAATTTTCTTTTTTCAGTACAAGTTACGGAAAGCAAATCTTGAGAGAACTATTTTACACTGTGAGTGTGCGGAAGGGTATGATATTCTTCAGTGGCTGTTTCCCCAGTGTGGAGCTGCAGTTAGCCCACCTCTGTGAGAGTGTGGCCAGTTGAATGCAGAGCGGGTACCATTTCTCTGCTCGTAAAGAGAGTGTGCTGTTGACACAAAGAGCCCGATGCCAGGGTCTTAGAGCATCAGGGAAGCCAGAAGAACACCACACATGGTGAAAACTCGGTGGCATGACATGGATTCCATGTGTGAGTGTAGCACAGTTGTTTAAACTGTGGGGTAGAAATGTCATCATCTGTGAATGGAGGGGAGGGCCAGCCTGCTTACAAAAGTCAGCTCCAAAGGGCTTCTCGGTGGTGCTGGGGAAGGAGAGAAGATGGGAGTGGTGATGGCATGCAGTTTCCCGGAGCCCACAAGGTCCCGGCCCTTCCTCAGGGAGACAGGAAGTGTGAGGAGCCCTGGTCAACATGTAGAGAGTGGACCCAACACGCTGCTTTTGTGTTGAGCCATTGACCCCATCTGTGAGCTCCTTACTCCTGTTTTTGCCCTGCTGTGCTGGACCCTGGGTCTCCTGTGGGGATAGTGAAGCTGCAAGTGGAACCAGTGCTTACACTGCCTAGAGGGAGGTACCCTGGGCAGCTGCCAGACGCCTAGCTGCCTCTGAATGGTGAAACAAACAACCAGAACCTTTCTGAGTTGAGCTGCTGTGGTTTGGAGTTTACTGGGGAGTTACTGGGGAGTTGACTGGGGAGTTACTGGGGAGTTTACTGGGGAGTTACTGGGGATTTCACTGGGGAGTTACTGGGGAGTTTACTGGGGAGTTACTGGGAGTTACTGGGGAGTTGACTGGGGAGTTACTGGGGAGTTTACTGGGGAGTTACTGGGGATTTCACTGGGGAGTTACTGGGAGTTTACTGTGGAGTTGACTGGGGAGTTACTGGGGAGTTGACTGGGAAGTTTACTGGGGAGTTACTGGGGATTTCACTGGGGAGTTACTGGGAGTTTACTGTGGAGTTGACTGGGGAGTTACTGGGGAGTTTACTGGGAAGTTTACTAGGGAGTTACTGGGAGTTACTGGGGAGTTTACTGGGGAGTTACTGGGGAGTTACTGGGGAGTTTACTGGGGAGTTACTGGGGAGTTTACTGGGGAGTTACTGGGAGTTACTGGGGAGTTTACTGGGGAGTTACTGGGGAGTTACTGGGGAGTTTACTGGGGAGTTACTGGGGAGTTTACTGGGGAGTTACTGGGGAGTTTACTGGGGAGTTACTGGGGAGTTACTGGGGAGTTACTGGGGAGTTTACTGGGAGTTACTGGGGAGTTTACTGGGAGTTACTGGGAGTTACTGGGGAGTTTACTGGGGAGTTCACTGGGGAGTTACTGGGGAGTTACTGGGGAGTTACTGGGAGTTACTGGGGAGTTACTGGGGAGTTACTGGGAGTTACTGGGGAGTTACTGGGGAGTTACTGGGAGTTACTGGGGAGTTACTGGGGAGTTACTGGGGAGTTACTGGGAGTTACTGGGGAGTTACTGGGGAGTTTACTGGGGAGTTACTGGGGAGTTTACTGGGAGTTACTGGGGAGTTTACTGGGGAGTTACTGGGGAGTTACTGGGGAGTTACTGGGGAGTTTACTGGGGAGTTTACTGGGAGTTACTGGGGAGTTTACTGGGGAGTTACTGGGGAGTTACTGGGGAGTTACTGGGAGTTACTGGGGGGTTACTGGGAGTTACTGGGGAGTTTACTGGGGAGTTATTGGGGAGTTGACTGGGGAGTTGACTGGGGAGTTACTGGGAGTTACTGGGGAGTTACTGGGGAGTTACTGGGAGTTACTTGGGAGTTACTGGGAGTTACTGGGGAGTTTACTGGGGAGTTACTGGTTTGATGAAACAGTCTGGTGGATTAGTTTCCCAGGGCTGCTGTAACTAATGACCACAAATCGGGTGACTTACGAGAGCATACATTTATTATCTCACAGCTGTTAAGGCCAGAAGTCTCTCCTGGTGTCCAGGACTGGTTCCTTCTTAGGGACTCAGTGGAAGAATCTGTCCCATGTTTTGCTCCCCGCTTCCAGGGGCTGCCAGAAACCGTCGGCATCCTTTGGCTTGTAGACGCAGCCTTCCGACCTCTACCTCCCTCTCCACATGGACTTTCCTCTCTATGCCTCTGTGTCTCCAATCACCCTCTCCTTTCTCCTGTAAAAACACTAGTTATTGCCTTCAGAGTCTATCCCAGTTCTCTAGGATGATCTCATCTTGAGACCCTTCATGTGATGACATCTGCAAAGACTCTATTTCCAAACACCAGGCATTAGTGTGTGAGCATAAGTATTAAGGGGCCGCTCTTCAACCCATGCCCTTAGTTTGTCCTGACTAACTCAGGCCTATCCCCTGAACCGGCTCAGTTATGTCTTCAGCCTTTTCAAACTTGGGATTGACAAAGAAACTCACATCTATGAGGTTGAAAGCCAGTGGGCCCTAAGCTATTCAGGAGATGTATTATTTACAGAATTTGGAGTGAAAAACAGCTAAGTTGGTGTAGGGGCAAGAAGGAGCTGCTCATCTTATGTCCTCCAAGGACAAGATTCTCATTGGCATTTGGCTAATGGCCTGGGTCTAAGGGCCAAGTGGGAGGAGCTGGGTTCTTAAGAGTGTTTTTGAATTCTTATGGTCCTTGGAAAACCCTAGAAAAAGGGACAAAAAAGAGTCAAGTCCTCTACCAGTCCCTCCCGTTCCAGGAATGACTGATGTCTTAACTTCACCTGACATTCTTGGGTGGAGAATTGGGATCATCTTTTTTTATTCCAAAAATCTTTTATTCTAATGAACGTTATGAGTTGGTTAAATACATTTGCCAAAAAGGCATAATAATATCTAAAAGAATCCACAAGAAAAGAAAACTACTGCAAAAATAGGTGATTATAGGAAGACTGTAGAATACAATACTGCAATATACAAAAGTCAGTGGCAAGTTCCTGAGAGCTGCCGCAATCAAGCCAGTGTGATATCGGCTAAAGAAGAGGCAGATGGATCAATGGCACAGAATGGAAAGCCCAGAAAAGGACCCAGACAGATAGAATCGACTGACCTTTGACCAAGAAGCAAAGCCAATACAGTGGAGAAAAGATCGTATTTTCAACAAGCGGTGCTGGAACAACTGGACTTCCACATGCAAAAGAAAAACAAAGAATCTAGACACAGATCTTATGCCCTTTACACATATTAACTCAAATGGATCGGAGACCTAAAGGTAAAATGAAAATCTATAGCATTCCTAGAAGATAACAGAGGAGGAAAGCGGGGTGACCTCAGGTATGGCAATGCTCACGTGTGCAATACCAGCACTGTGGGAGGCTGAGGCACGTGGATCACGAGGCCCGGGAGTTCAAGACCAGCCTGGCTAGCATGGTGAAACATCGTCTCTACTAAAAATACAAAAAAAATTAGCTGGGCCTGGTGGCTTGCGCCTGTAATCCAGCTACTTGGGAGGCTGAGGCAGAGAATTGCTTGAATCCAGGAGGTGGAGGTTGCAGTGAGCCAAGATCGCACTACTGCACTCCAGCCTGGGTGATGGAGTGAGACTCCATTCCCCCCCCACAAAAATATATATATACCACTAAAGGAAAGATTTATTAAAATAAACACCAATAAGCTAGACTTCATTACAATTAAAAACTTCTGCTATGTGGCAGACAATATCAAGGGAATTAGAAGTAACAACCAATTATTTCATTTTGTTTTCTCATTGCTCAGATAGAGAGCTGGTGTCCAAAATATGCAAAGAACTTTTAATGGTGAACAATGAGAAAACGTAATTTATTTTTAAACGTGCATAAGATCCCCTCACTAATAAGGACATGCAGGGGACAAAGCAGTACACGAAAAGATGCTCCACATCACTGCTTCACATCATACGTCCTTGGAGAAGAACACATTGAACAGAGATCAGGTGCCACTACAGACTCATTAGCATGGCCAACATACAGAACACTGACCACGCCAAGCGCTGGTGAGGATGTGGAACACGCAGCAGGGATGCTCAGCCACTGCTGATGGGAGCGCAACATGGCGCAGCCGCTTTGTGAGGCAGTCCGTTTCTCACGAAACCAAACACAGGCTTACCATATGATCCAACAATTGCAGATCTTGGCATTCACCTAAATAAGCAGAAAACTTGTTTCCACACAAAATCCTGAGTGAGCATATTGGAAGCTGCTGTATTCATTATTGCCAAAACTTGGAAGCCACCAAGGTGCCCTTTGGTGGATGAACGGATAAACTGCAGAACATCCAGACAGTGGGATATTCTTCAGGCTGAAGACAAAGGGCTATGGAGCCACGAAAAAGCATGGAGAGAACTTAAATGCGTGTTACTAAGTGAAGATGGCAATCTGAGAAGGCTGCCTACTATCTGATTCCAACTAAAAGACATTCTGGAAAAAGTACAACTATGGAGACAGTGAAAAGATTGGTGGTTTCAGGGATTGGGGGAGGAGAGGGATGACTAGGAGGAGCACGGGGGATTTTTAGGGCATGCTACATGATGTGTTGATGATGGATCCGTATCTTTACACATTTGCCAAACCCACAGAATGAGCAACTCCAAGAGTGAGCCCTCGTGTGAACTGTGGACAGTAGGGTGTGATGCTATGTTATGTTGGTTCATTGATTGTAACAGAGGAACCACCAAGCTGGGGACATTGCTAGTGGTGGACGCTGTACGTGGGCAGGGGGAGGGGCTAAATGGGCCCTCTCTGTGCTTTCTGCTCAATTATTCCGTGAACTTAAAACTAGTCTAAGAATGAACCTATTAAATGTTTAAGAATCAGTAAAAATGTAATGCCCATTCCTCTTAAGATTGTGGTGTTATTGAAATACTGGCTTTTATTGTCAATCATAAGATACACAGGCGAAGAAGGAGACATTGCCTTGCATGGAGGAGCCCCTTCTGGGCGAAGTTTATCTGGATAGGTGCTTCCCAGGATTTCATTTTTAATTCTTGTTTCCCCTAATCATAGGTTTATGCCTCCAGATAAATCTTTTTTCGTTTTCTTCGGTCTTGGCTTAAGTGTTAAATTTGGACCCAAACGTCATTTGCTCCATTTCCCAATTTCCTTTCCTCTCGGAGGTGGATGATGAGCAGGCAGTCTCCCACACGGTCAGGTTTCACGCCAGGAAAGGTTACCCTCATGCTCGGGACTCTTAGACCCTGCATAAATAATAACCTGTAAACAAGTGCTCTGTGGATAATTGCACGAAAGCTCAACCAAGCCCTGGAGAGCCAGGGCTGTCCTTGCAATTTGTGCCCCTGGTTTTTCAATTTGAAAGAGCTCATCAGATTTCCTGACATTCACAGCAATGCCTCCTGGTTTCAACTGTGGATACATTTTCATTACCCTTAATCGGTGTTAAGTAGCAATGCCCTGCCAATGATGCCCGTCACCGCACCGGTCCTGGGTAAGTATCATTAGATGGCCTGTTTACCCTCCCGATGTGGGATAAGTTAGAAGCATTACAGGAAGTGGGCTAAAAGCACTCAAAACATATTTGCATCATGTCAAATTGCCAGGGTTTGCACAAGCTAACAATTTATTTTCTCACCATAACTGTGAATGGTACACATTTTGTGGCTTACACTGCAATTTTTGTTTAAAAGGCATTATCGCCTACAATCTCAGTTCATTTGCTGCTGGTCTGTAAATGGCCATCTTTCGTATCAAAAATTTCAGTGTAAGTACTGATCGGCAGGTTACTGTTACAGAAAGCATGCCCTGGGGGACGATAAAAAGATGGTTGCATTTTAGAACCGAATAAAATCACTCTTTCCTCCAAAATGGGAATAGTTTAATCAACAAAATGACTTCAGCAGAGATGTCCCTTCTCTCTATTTCTGTTTACTTGAGTGATACTTCACCAAACTCTTACAATTTCTCATGGTGTACTTTGTTGTTGACGTTCATTTTAAGTGTTATATGGACCTTCTAGAAACATAATGTGATATTTCCTGACCTGTGAATGAATGAAATAAAACAAACCTGCATATATTTGCAAATAAAAACTCATCGTAGGTTCCCTCGAGTTCACTATGGGGTAGCTCGTGGTGGAAACTCTCAGAATACAGTCTTCCATCGTAGGTTCCCTCGAGTTCACTATGGGGTAGCTCGTGGTGGAAACTCTCAGAATACAGTCTTCCATCGTAGGTTCCCTCGAGTTCACTATGGGGTAGCTCACGGTGGAAACTCTCAGAACACAGTCTTCCATGTACCAAGCCCAGTCCCTTCAGTGGGTTACGATAGCTCCTTTATTATGATTTTGTCAAAAATTTATCTCAAATGTCTGCGTATTATTTCTTGTACGTAGGATTTCCTCACATGCTCATCTTTCAGGTGATCAAAGGGAGACGAGGCTGATGGCTTTTCAGCGACTGCAGACCGGCCACCACCCAGCATGGGGGATGCATTGTGGCAGCCCTGACATAGCTCAGTAGGACAGGCACCTTTATCCCATTCTGCAGTCAGGTGGACTGGGACTCAAAAGGCTGATGGAGGTGCTTGAGACTCTGGAGAAAGGCCTTAATGAATGAGGACCAGTCCCAGGCCTTTCTGGACATGCCCTGTATCCTGCCTTCACAGGCATTTCCCTACCCCTAGTGGTTCTCCCCATCCATTGTAGAAAGAGGAACCCTAAGGTGGGGTGAAGCGGGGTCTGCCTCCCCATGGCGGGCTGTGTGAAGTGGGTGAGCTGTGGCTTAAACACACCCACTGCATTCCTGCCCTGCCCTCTGCCACATCAGCTGAGATCTCAGAGGAGGCATGGAGTCAGTGCAAAAATAAAATAATTTTCAAAAGGGTCCTTGGCAACAAGATCTCTGATAATAATTAGTAACCCTGCACTTGAAAATAAATTCAACATTGTTTCTGGAAAATTTTCAAAATAATTCCGTTTTTTACGTTTTTGTCTGCTTAAACTGCAGGATCCTGGCAAACACACGCATTCACCACACTGGACACACTCACACACACATATGCACAGGCATACACACACGCATACATACACATGCACACACACCCACACACCTCTTAACCGAGATCCCCCCAAATTACGAACCCATGTCTTCTCTTCCCTTTCCAGTAAAACTTTGTGAAAAAGAAAAACTGGCCACAGTTGCTCGTCGCTGATTCCTCTTCTCTCATTCTCTCTCACACTCTCTCCATCTTTTCTTTCTCCCTTTTATCCTCACGTGATCTTTCTCGAAAAAGTAATTAAAGTCTGTTGCTGAATACACACTCCGTCAGGCAAGACATCAACATTTTCACAGGGAGCTCTTCTCTTAATATATCTAATAATATAGATTGGGGATTGCTCTTAATGAATAATAAGAATAACACATACTGAGATGATTCTGAATACCAAAATTTCTAATAATCTTATGTCCCAAATGATACACAGAATGGTTAAGTAACTCTCCTGAAGTCACACAGCTATTTCAGTGCAAGCCAAGACTTAACAAAGTCAAGAAACCCAGCTCCAAATCCAGGGGTTGTCAAAGCTCCTCCAGGCTGTCAGTCTGGTTCTCTCCAAGAGCTGACACTTCTTACAGATGTACTTCGTGACTAAGAAAAAAATATATATAGTTACTACCAGGGATTTTCTGAACCATGTTTGAATTAAAATATAAATAAAAGCAAAACATTATATATGGATCTCCCTTGATGTTTTCTTGGAAATCGTTCATAATAAACTCAAATTATCATTTAGGAGAGAAAAAAGAATTTTTAGAGAACTCAGGGGATTGATGATCTCCTTACTTAAGACTTTGTCAAATTTATTTGAGAAATAATTTTCCAAAATGTATGCACCTCCATCAAACCAGGGCAACTATGTGACTCAACTAAAAGCTATTTTTTGCAAAAGAAAAATGGTGCACGACATTCCATAATTTACATAATCCTATGATCAATTTCTTTGAAAGACGGTATGACCACTAAATATTCCAGTTAAGCTGATACATGCTGTAAAATATATTGTTCTAGTTTGTCTTCAAGGAGTAAAATGTTCCCAATCATGGAAGTTAAACACTAAAGGCATGCCATTTAATATGTCAAAGCTATCCTGAAGTACTTTAAATTATTTCAATGTTTTCCTGCTAGATATGTGAATATACATTCCTGATTATTTGTACTCACAAAAAGTGATCCAATATAGGGAATTAATAAATCCACAGCATGTTGCAGCTAGAAACGTTTTTCTCCTCTGAGGTTATTTTTCTTCATGTGAGGTTTCTGGTGCCTATTGATTGGGCTAAGAAGGTTGATGGGTAATTTAACCTCCCCTGGGCTGCGCTGGGCGTCTGTCCTTCCCCTGCCTCTTCCTTCTCCATCTGAATAGCTGATTGCCTTCCTTTATTATGTGGGCTGAGCCTGACTCGAATATTTCACGTTTGCACTCATTTGCAGCCAAGAGGACCCCAGGAGGAAACCCTGCTCTTGTAATGATCTATTGGCAGGGTAGAGGACAGCGTGCAGATCATTACAAATTAAATATCTGTCTTGGAGACTCGGGGACAAACACAGTGCCATGTTGCATGTTAAATCCAAGAGAAACTTGGGAAGAAAAAAAGTTCATGTTGCAAATTGATTTACCATCACCAGGCCAAGTAAAGGAAGAAGTTCTCGACAGTCCTCACTGCCTTCTTACTGCTCCCTTCCCCTTACTCCTAGTTCTTCTCCTCCTCCTCCTCCTTTTCCTGCTCTTCCTCCTTCTCTTCTGCAATAACCTCTAAGGCATGTTTTAAAAATTTAGTGGGTACACACAGTTGACTCCCCCATCTACACACATACACACACACACACACAGGCACACAGGCAGACACACAGAGGCACATACACACACAGGCACACACACACAGGCATCCACAGGCACACAGGCACACACACACGGGCATACACGCACACACAGGCACACACACAGAGGCACATACACACACAAGCACACAGGCACACACAGGCACACACACAGAGGCACACACAGGCACACACACAGGCACAAACACACAAGCACACACACAGGTGCACACACACACAGGCACACAGGTGCGCGCACACGCACACACAGGCACGTAGGCACACAGGCACACACACAGAGGCACATACACACACAGGCACGTAGGGGCACACAGGCACACACACAGGCACACACACACACATAGGCACACAGGCACACACACGGGCATATACACACACAGGCACACACAGGTGCATGCACACACACAGGCACACACACAGAGGCACATACACAGGCACACAGGCACACACACACAGGCACACACACAGGTGCACGCACACACACAGGCACACTCACAGAGGGACATACATAGGCACACAGGCACACACAGGCACATACACACTCACACATGCATACACAGATCTGTAGAAAGCCCCAGGACAGCGTTTCACCGCCACTGTTGCTCCCATCAGTCAGTGTTCCATCCCTGGTTCTCAGCTTTAGAAACACCCCCAAACTTGCCTCAGGATGTGAAGATGAACAACAGGAATTCCCTGTTCTTCTGGACAAGCCTCTTTCAAACGTGAAAAGAAAGCAGGCACTTGAAAAGCAAGTTCAAAAACTCCATGTAAAAGGCGGTCTCTTCCTCCGCTTCTCCTCCTCCCTTCCTACGGGATGAAGGCAACTGAAGGGTTGGGGCCCACAGTACAGGCCTGTGCAGACCCAGGCGGGGGCATGGCTGGGCCTTGGGAAATCCTGAGGACCAAACAGCCCCTGGAGTCGGCAGGTTCCAGATGTGCAGGGCCTGAGAAGAGCCACTGCAGGCGGGTATGTAAGTGCCTGGGGCTGCTGGGCCGCGTGGCCACCCACTGCCTGCCCTGAACCATGGAAATGTGTGGTGGAGTCCTGGAGGCTGGGAGGTTGAGCTCAGTGTCACCAGCCTGGGACCAAGGCATCCACAGCACTGAGCTCCCAGGACAGCAACCTTCACTCGATTTTCTTCCAGCTTCTAGAGCTATGTTAGCATGTCTTGGCTCAGGGCCCCTCCTTCCGTCTTCACAGAATGAGCAGGGCGTTTTCCATGCTCCTCCTCTGCCGACTGTCTTCTGCAGCCGAATCAAATCTCTGTCTGCCTGGCTTTTATGAGCACACGCAGCCCCTACCAGTATCATACCAGCAAATCTCTCCATATTGAGGTCCTAAATCACACCTGCAAAGCCCCTGTTACCATATGAGGTGGCACTCAGGGGCAAATGCATTTGCACCTGATATTTCTTTTTTCCTTCCTTTCTTCTTTTCCTTCCTTCCTTCCTTCCTTCCTTCCTTCCTTCCTTCCTTCCTTCCTTCTTTCTTTTTTTAGCAGAGTCTTGCTCTGTCACCCAGGCTGGGGTCTAATGGTGTGATCTCGGCTCACTGCAACCTCTGCCTCCAGGGTTCAAGGGGTTCTCCTGCCTCAGCCTCCCAAGTAGCTAGGATTACAAGCATCTGCCACTAAGCCCAGCTAATTTTTATATTTGTAGCAGAGATGGGGGTTTCACCATGCTGGTCAGGCTAGTCTCGAACTCCTGACCTCAGGTAATCCACCTGCTTTGGCCTCCCGAAGTGCTGGTGAGCCACCGTGTCTGGCCTGCACTGGATGTTTCTGGAGGTCGTTACTCTGCTGACCCCAACAGTGTGGAAACACTGGGCACAGGGGAGGTGAGAAGGACCCATGATTAACTAATTTTATTAAATAATCAGTTAATTAATTAAACAGAGATAAGGTGTCCTTATGATCATGGCTTACTACAGCCTCAATCCCCCAGGCTTAAGCAATCCTCCTGCCTCACCACACCTAGCTAATTTTCGTATTTTTTGTAGAGATGGAAATTTTTATATGTTGTCCAAGCTGGTCTCAAACTCCTGAGCTCAAGCGATCCACCCACCTTCGCTTCCCAAAGTGCTGGGATTAAAGGTGTGAGCCATAATTTTATCCTTAAAATTGTAAATGGGCTGGGTCGGTGGTTCACACCTATAATCCCAGCACTTTGGAACTTTGAGGTGGGAAGATCACTTGAGGCCAAGAGTTCAAGAACAGCTTGGGCAACTGAGACCCCTTTTCTACAAATAATAATAATAATAGTAATAAATTAGCCAGGTGTGGTGGTGCAGCCTGTAGTCCAGCTACTTGGGAGGCTGAGGCAGGAGAATTGCTTGCACCCAGGAGGTGGGGGCTGCAGTGAGCTATGATTGCATCACTGCACTACAGCCTGGGAGGCAGAACCAGACCCTTCCTCTGCAAAGAAAAAGATTCTAAATGTCTTGGGATCACAGAACCCTAGGATCTGATTCATTTACTCCCAATAGCCTGGCACACTGGAGCTAAACAAGCAGAGGGAAAACTGGGGTAACCCAGGGAGAGAGGAACCTAGAGAGAGAAGGAAGAAAAATCGGATTTCCATGTAGGAGCCTGTAATTAACCGACGACTCAACGAAGAAAGCACAGGCCCATTTCCCCCTCTCTTCAGGACTCTGCTTCCCACATTAAGGATGAGCAGGAATTTCCGGATTGTACCTCTGTGCCTTCCCAGAGGGCATAAGCACAAAATCTGGGGATTAAAAAAACCTATGTTGTCTGGGCCTTTTGCCACAGTCTTTCAAACACATGCTCTTATTCAATCTGGGGGTTATCGCATGTCTAAGACACACAGGGTACGGCAAGGCTGGGGTTCAAGCCCAGCTTCCATTTCCAGGCACTGACAGTGTAACGCGCTGTGAAAAGCAATACTGCCCTGTGCGGCCATCATTATACACAGGCATATACTTCTGCCAGGAAACCCCGAATTCTTGAATCAGATTTTAAGTAGTATGCAAAGTCACTTCAAGAATAAGTGAAACTCAATTAATTGACTATAATCTGCTTAAGAGGATTAGCATATCAAAAGAAAGAATGTGTCAATAAGAATTAACAGAAGTAAGCGTGCTCATTCAAGTTGTCTGAGTGTCACGTGAGGATGGGACTTTGGCTTTGTGGATTCCATATACAACTACCACCATGGAGGCGGAGATATAGGCCCAGCAGAACCTCACACTATTAAAACGTCGAGCCAAATGATTAACTCCATTTGCTCTAATACCACGCTGAGGAAGAAACCATCCAATAATTTGACTTCATATGTAGCTCTTCTCCAGGGAGATGGTGTTTCCATGAACCTCCAGTCCACAAGACGATTCTGTTTCACATGGAACTTTAACTAATAGTGTGTGTGGTTTCTGTACTCTTTGATTGAGGCCACGAGGACCTATCACATTCTCCAATTGCCTGGCTTCACCCTGCTCCTCAGAGCTGGTCACACCTTTCCAGTGTCTATGCTGGCACCTGAGACTGTAGAAGACCGTTTGTGTTGCAGAAAGATGGGAAATCTCACAGGGAAGGTGAAGTCCGTTTTGACCACTTTGTTTTATGAGATGTAGAGGAGGTTCTTAAAAGCACTGATGACAATAAATTGTTGAAGGTGGTAAAGGCAGATTGTGCTTAGAATTGTTGCAAAAAGGGAAAGAGACGTCCCTATAAGGCAGAGCTCAGTTCCCAAAAAACCTAAGAGGGTGGGTTTACAGCCAGTAAGCAGAGTGCAAGGGCAGGGGATGGAGTCACTAGGTGGAGACCCTCAGGGTAGGGGATTCTCAGGAAACTGACCTAACAGCATTCTTTCTTTCTTTTTTTATTTTGAGACAGAGTCACTCTGTCACCCATGCTGGAGTGCAGTGGTGCGATCATCTCAGCACACTGCAACCTTCACCTCCTGGGTTCAAGAGATTCTCCTGTCTCAGCCTCTCGAGTAGCTGGGACTACAGGCACGCACCACCATGCCAGGCTAACTTTTGTATATTTAGTAGAGATGGGGTTTCACCATGTTGGCCAGGTTGGTCTCTGTCTCTTGACCTTGTGATCTGCCTGCCTCAGCCACCCAAAGTGCTGGGATTACAGGTATGAGCCACCAAGCCTGGCCAACAGGATTCTTTCTAAAGGCAGCCAAGGACTTAGGCACCAAGGGTGGGATATGAGGAACTTGATTTGTTATTGAGGGTGGGAATTCTTGGGAAAGTGACATAACAAGATTTCTGCTAAAACTGGGCTGGGGCAGGCTTACTGGGTCCCAGGAGCCCAGGTCAGCAAGAGGTTCAGAGGAGGCTGTGGGATGTTCGCTCAGGGAGAGTCTCTGTCGGGTCAGAGTCAACTGCAGGCTCTCTTAGTTCAGAATTCCAAGCCTCCGGGGACCCCCAGTGGTTTCCACTAGTTCACACCATTTAACCATTTTGAAATTATTCTTTCACTTCTTTCTCCACCGGTTGATGGCGCTGACTCAGCCATTCCCTCTCAAGATGTACACTGGACCTTGCCCTGTTTCACTGCCCATGTATATACATCTGAGCACACATTTTTACTTCTGTGCTGTTTCTTAAGATCAGTTCCAGGAGAGGAGTTCGTGTGTTCAGCACACATCCATCTTCGTGGTTCCCAGATTATCCAATAGACCTCTACACGAGGATGATGCCGATTTATAGGCAAAATTAAGGCTTGATGAGTGATTCAGCATCCTCTTGACCTTGTCATCCTGTGTGCTGTGGTTTAAAACACTGATGGAGCAATTGCCAACATTTACTGCAGATTTACCTCATCTGTATTTCTTTAATTGCCTTGGATGATTCAGTTTTCCATTTCATCTTGTGTGAATTTTCTGCAGCCTTTTAAAATGGCTTCAGCATTTCTTTCATTAAATTCTAGAGCACTCAGACATAAGTGCATGACCCGACCCATAAATGCTATGGTGGCTGCAAGATGTATCACGGAAGTACAATGACAGCGTAGGTCCAGAACTTTCCAGATACCCGACTGAAAACCCGCTGGCTAAACAATTAAGTATTTTGAAGGTATGTAGATATTTCTCCCATATAATAATTTAAGATTCTTTCTGGAATGTCTTACAAAAATAATCTTCATTCAACATAGACTGAGGCAAATAACCCAAAAAGTAATGAAAGGAATACCAATGATAATGCCTGAATTTTATTAGTATTTTATCATTAATTTAGTTTATTTCTTGTATATTATAAATTATATTTTTCTTAACATCTCTATATATATCTTCATCGAATTCATTTTACCGCGATCTCTGCAAACTAGTAAATTGCACTATTGTTTTTATAATTAGTATCTGGGACTTTAGTCATCTTAATTCACTTTTTTAAGGTCCTACCTCATCTGAAACATGACAAGCTCTGTTTTCTGCAGACACAGGAGAATGACCAGAACTTGGAGCTCTATATGTACAGGGACATAGTGATAGTTTTCAGACATTAGAAAGGAAATGCGTTTCTTCATCTTTTGAAGCATTTTATCCTAACTTCAACTTAAATTACAACTTAGCCCATTCATCTGAGTGGGTGCTAGTGCCTGAGAAGTGGAAGAATTGCATTCCATGTCTTCTGAACCGTGCCTTTCAGAGAGTCACAGTGGGCTCTGCCCTTCCCGGCCTCCATTTGACCTGTGTTGTCTCTGACCTCCTGAAAACAGCCCGCACACTCGCACAGACGCCTTCTTCTGTCTCACTGATAAGGGGCTTCTGTGCAGCGTGGTGAAAAGCCTCTCTCAAGCGCAGATAGATTACATCTATTGTCTCTCCCATCCGAGTGTCCTGCCACTCCATTACAGAGGGAAATTAAAGTGACTTGGCACAGCTGGCCCCTCACTGAGCGGAGGAGCTGATTGTACTCCTCAGCCCTGTCCTCTACCAGGTGATTGCGATTGATTAGTTAACAATGTATTCCCATTTTGAAATTTCAAGCTGACCAGTTAATGATTATGATGATGAAACTTTTCTTTTAATTTCAAAAATGAGCAGTATCATCTATCCTTTCCATGATTTCAAGAGCTGCCTGTGACTTCCATTGGTTAGCTTAGAAATCTGGTGATTACTTGAGAGTGAGTCTGCCTCGAGGGCTCCTGGCCTGGTTTCACTGCCCAGAAGCTTCTGTTGTCCTCTTTCCATATTTCATTTTCATATTACATTTCACAACAATCCGGGAAACCCCCCTACATTCTCCAGATTTCCTCGTCTTTGCTGAATTTATTGATATTCTTACATAAAGATGAATCATATATATTATACATAGAAATGGTGGTTGAAAGAATAAACATCTTTAAAAAATTAAATCGAAGCTGAAATTCTTTAAGGCACTTTTCTGAGTATGTTCACATTTTAAAAGTGCATATTTTTATTTAGTGCTATATAAGGTTTCAGATAACTTTTCAATTATGACACAGGCAGAGACTCAAATCACCAAATAATTAAGTGCAGATTAGAAGAAAAACGCTTTGAGTATTTTATATGATCGGCGATGAGGAGTGATGGTGTGATTTTAGTTGTATGTTAATGTTTATAAAGTAAACAAATGTGCTTCAACATCTTTAGCCAGGTGTTGCTTTTTTCCTTTTGTTTTTACTTGACAGGTAATAATTGCACGTATTTATGGGATAGAGAGTGACATTTTGATACATGTATCTAATGTATAATGATCAAATCAAGGTAATTAGCATTTATATCATCTCAAATATTCATCATTTCTTTGTGTTGTGGACATTCAACATCCTCTCTTCTGTCTAGCTTTTTGAAAATACACAAAAAATTACTGTTAACCATACTTACCCTAGAGTTGGTTAACAACTATAAAATTATAGCTGGGTAGGAGGAATAAGTTCTGTGTCCTGTAGACAGCTACTCCCAGATTTGTAATTAGGAGCCTTGGAACCTGCATTCGTTCTTCCAGGTTCCTGCCATCCAGTGACTGCACCAATCATAATTTTCTAAATGGTACCCTTGTGTCCTGAAAGGAATGAAGCAAATTACCAAAGTACACAGCTACAGAGCTCCCAGGAAGAGCCCGGAGTTCCCAGGAAGAGCTGGGACCTCCTGACACCATCCACAGAAGCACAGGTTGCTCTGTCAGTCTCCGAAGCAGTGTCGCAGTAGACTCTGACTTTCAGAATCTCTGTCCCTGCTGGGTCACAATCTCTTCATGAGAAAAGAAAGGGAGACTGACAAGAAAAAGTTCATCTTATTCAATGCAGGAGCAAGACATTCATATCAGCTCTGAATATGTGCCAGAGAAGGTCACTGGGGCCAGGCAGGCTTCACTCAGCGTCCCTCCTTCCTAGGCACAACACTGTCTGCACACAACAGCTTCACCTAGGAAGACTTGTTTCTACTTTTGCAGCAAATGAATTAGGAGACAGAATCAGGCAGGATGCCACCACAGTCAGCTTTGGGAAAACCACCTAGAAAGCACAAGTGAATCGGTGATTGGCATCACGTGATGCCACTCCATTCCGTCAACTTGTTTGGCTTATATTTTTGAAACACACCCAAAAAAATACTTTGTGTTGCATGTGTTTAGACTGGGTCTTATCTCCTCTTTATCCTGCCCTATCTGCTCATTTGACAGGATTGTCAATGCAGAGTCAGGCTTCGATCTGGAGAAGCAGGAGCGTGGTAGGTTGTGCGGGGCGTCAGGGCTTCCTTGGAAGAGCCCAGCCGGGTGAAGGCACAGTCCTGCTGGGCCTCCTCCAAGCACAGTAGACAGGGCCCTCCAGGCCTACGAAGCCTGTTCAGTCCTGCAGGGAGGAATCGATGCTAGGAGTTGATTTCAAAGTGTGGCCTATTTATTCATGTAATAAATATTTACTGAATGTTTTCTGTGTGCCTGGCAGTATCCTAGACTGAGTTTTCTGATAAGGGTGCAGCGGTTGAGTGGTTGAGATGCAAGCAAGCAGTTAAATGAACTGGGCAAAAATCAGAGTGAGAGGTGTTATGAACACAAACAAGACCGAATCAATACATAAGCAGACCCTCCCCTCTCTCCCACAGAGAGAGAAACCTGGTGCAGGGTGATGCCATGGAGAATGGACAGGGTGTGGAGAACAAGAGGTCATTTACGTCACGTGGTCAAAACTGATTATCAGTAAAGTTCGTGAAGAATGGGATGGTTGAAGACTATGTTTTAGCCTGTTCTTGCATTGCTATAAAGAAATATCTAAGACTGGGTAATTGATAAAGAAAGGCAGTGTCATTAGCTCAGAGTTCTGTAGTCTGCACAGGAAACATGACATCTGCTCAGCTTCTGGGGAGGCCTCAGGAAACTTACAGTCATGGCAGAAGGTGAAGCTGGGACAGGCAGGTGACACGGCAGAGCAGGAGCAAGACAAAGGGAGCGAGGCTCCACATCCTTAAACAGCCAGATCCCGGGAGATCCTGCTCACTATTGAGAGAACAGCACCAAGGGGTGGTGCTAACCCACTCACGAGAATCTGCTACGTGATCCAATCACCTCACACCAGATCCCACTTCCAACACTGGGAATTGCATTTCTTTTATTTATTTATTTATTTATTTATTTATTATTTGTTTTTTTTTTGAGACGGAGTTTAGCTCTTGTTGCCCAGGCTGGAGTGCAATGGTGTGATCTCGGCTCACCTCAATCTCTGTGTCCTGGGCTCAGGCAATTCTCCTGCCTCAGCCTCCTGAGTAGCTGGGATTACAGGCATGCGCCACCATGCCCAGCTAATTTTTTGTATTTTTAGTAGAGATGGGGTTTCACCATGTTGACCAGGATGGTCTCGATCTCTTGACCTTGTGATCCACCTGCCTCGGCCTCCCAAAGTGCTGGGATTACAGGCGTGAGTCACCACGCCCCGCCCGGAATTGCATTTCAACATGAGATTTGGGTGAGGACACAGATCCACACTGTGTCAACCTATAACTATATATTTTATTTTTATTTTTTTTGCATTTTAGGTTTGGGGATACATGTGAAGAACATGCAAGATTGTTGCGTAGGTACACACATGGCAGTGTGATGTGCTGCCTTCCTCCCCATCACCTACATCTGGCATTTCTCCCAGGGCTATCTCTCCCCAGCTCCCCACCCCCCGCTGTCCCTCCCCTATTTCCCCCCGACAGACCCCAGTGTGTGATGCTCCCCTCCCTGTGTCCACTATATTTTTAAGATGATAATAAATCAGATTTGTATTTTTGTAGCTTTTCATAGTATTAAGTGTATATTTTAAAGAGCAAAGATTTTTAATTCTATGAAACCTTGTTTTCTGCCTAGCATGTAGAAAACAATATATATTTATTGCCTAAGTGAATGAGCTGCTATTTCGAATGAACCCCTAACATTGATTTCCCCCATTAACTTATTAACATTTTACCAATTTACACCATGATTTTGTGTTGCATCATAGACAACTTTGCAAAACCCAGGGTCACACACATTTTCTCTTATGTTTTATTTTCAAAGTTTTAAAGCTTTGTTAGCATTTAGGTCTGAATCACTTTGTAAATTTTTTAATATCATAAAAAGTATGTATTAAAATTTAAGTTTTACACATGGATGTATAACTTTCCCACACAAATTGTACAAAATTTGTACACAATTTGTGTGGGAAAATTACACATTCATGTGCAAAAGTTAAAAAATAATCTTAAAAAACTTTTTAAAAATATTCTTTTTTAATTAAGTTACCTTTGCATCTTTGTTGTGAATCAGTTGTCTATATCAGTAAACACACGAATATCGAGACAGCTTCATTTTTGTTGTGAATCAGCTGTCTACATAAGTGAACACATGAATATCGGGACAACTTCATTTTTGTTGTGAATCAGCTGTCTACATAAGTGAACACACGAATATCGGGACAACTTCATTTTTGTTGTGAATCAGCTGTCTACATAAGTGAACACACGAATATCGGGACAGCTTCATTTTTGTTGTGAATCAGCTGTCTACATAAGTGAACACACGAATATCGGGACAGCTTCATTTTTGTTGTGAATCAGCTGTCTACATAAGTGAACACACGAATATCGGGACAGCTTCATTTTTGTTGTGAATCAGCTGTCTACATAAGTGAACACACGAATATCGGGACAGCTTCATTTTTGTTGTGAATCAGCTGTCTACATAAGTGAACACACGAATATCGGGACAGCTTCATTTTTGTTGTGAATCAGCTGTCTACATAAGTGAACACACGAATATCGGGACAGCTTTCTTGCAGTTGTTCTTTGTATCTCTGCTTTTGCCAATATCACACTTTCTTTACTACTGTAGGTTGGACAGTGAATCTTGAAATATAATAATGTCTTGCAAGTCTATCCTTGTTTTCAAAATTCTTATCACAATTCCAATTCTTTTACTTTTTCCATATTACTTTTAAAATCAGCTTCTCAATAACTACCAAATGTCCTGCTGAGATTTTTATCACTATGGCTTTGAAACAATATATCGATCTGGGAAGATTCCACATCTTAACAGTATAGAACCTTCCAATTCATAAATACAGAATATCTACATGTGTTCAGTTGATTATCAACATAGAGCTTATGAATAGGCTTTAGGAAATTGTTACCTAGAGTTCACCTTTTGGATACAATTATAAATGGCACTGTTTCAGTTTTAATTTTTAATTTCCATTGTTCATTGAGTGTACATAGAAAATATATGTTTTTTAAACATTAGATTTGTATCCTAGAACTCAATAAATTTGCTTACTAATTCTACAAGTTCATTTGTAGATTCCTTGGTAAGTTCTGAGTAGTCTATTATGTCCTTTGAAAATAAAAACTCTTTTATTACTTCCTCTCCAATCTATTTGCCTTTAATATTTTTCCTTACTTGTTGCATAGCTGGGACCTCAGGCATGATGTTGAATAGGAGTGATGGGAAGAGAGACTCAATGCTGATTTGTGATGTGTGTATGGTTTTCCTTTTTATTCAACTCAAAATATTTTTGCTTTCCTTATGTAGCTCTCTTTTTCCCATGGGTTATTATAATTGTATACTTTAAATATTTGTGCACTTTTCAGTTACTTTCTTTTTAATGTATTGTTCTCAAAGAAAATAATTAGTATAGTCACAATCATGTTAAATCATGTTTTCTGTCTCAGAATATGGCCTCACACGGTAAGTGTTCTACGTGTCCTTGAAAATAATTTGCATTTGCTGTTGAGGGTTAAGCTTCTTATACGTGTCAGTGAGGTCAAGTTAGCAGATACTGTTGTTCAGATCTAAACAGCCCTGCGGGTCTTTCATCTGCTGTTACTTTCATTCCTTAGGCCGTAGTGTTGAAGACATTGATAAAATTACAGATTTGTCTATTCCCCTTTCAGTTTTATTAGTTTTTGCTTGATGCATCTTAAAGCTCTGTTGTCATCGATGCACAAATACACATTTAGAATTTTTACTAAATTTTGGAGAATTGGTCCCGTTTATCATAATGGAATGTCTTCCCTTATCTCTGATATTATGTATTGTTCTGAAGTCCAGATTGTCTGATATTCGTAGCTCTAATACTTTCTCTTTGCCAATGTTCACGTGGAATTTTGTTTTCATCCTATATCTTCATGCTTACATAAAGATACGTTGCCATTCTACCTCTGTATTTGAAATGAGTTCCTCGTTGGTAGCATATAATTAAGCCTTGCTTTTATATCAACTCTAAATTTCTAAAAACCATTCTGTATATATTTTAATTCGTATTTTTAATGCATGCATTTACTACTGGCTTAGTTTTCATATTTTCTTTCATAAAATGGGTTCCCCACGGTTTATAGTATACACGTTTAATTTATCACAGCGTTCCTTCAAATAGTGTTTTACAGGTTGGTGTAAAAGGACTTCAAAACAATATTCTGCTAATTTCTTCTTTTATGCTAGTGTTATATATTTTCATTTACATCTGCTATAAATCTTCAAAATATTTCTATTTTGCTTTTGTGGACAATAAACCTGGAGAGTAATTCAAATAAGAAAAATATTTTTTCCATTTATCTTAATTTTAATCATTTTGAGAACAATTTATTTATTTGCATAGATCCAATTTCCCTGCCACAAAAAGTCTTCTGATTAAAAAACTTCCTTTTGTGTTTCTTGTATCATGTCTTCTTCTAATATTATTTATTTAGGTTTTATGTTTATATATATATATATGTATATGTATGTATGTATTTTCTCTCTCTCTCTCTCTCCTGTGGTTAGGAGTTCAAGAACAGCCTGGCCAACATGCTGAAACCCCATTTCTACTAAAAATAAAAAATTAGCTGGCCTCTCGGGATTATAAGCACATGACCTCCAGTACGTGCTTGTAATCCCAGCTACCTGGTAGCCTGAGAAGGAGAATTGCTTGAACCTGGGAAGCAGAGGCTGCAGTGAGGCAAGATCTCACCATTGCACTCCGGCGTGGGCATTAGAAGAAGAATCCATCACAAAAAAAAATAAGAAAAAAAAGTAAAGAAGAAGAGGAAGTATGTATGTATGCAGGGAAACAGTATGCTTTTACTACTATGTTCTTAGTGTAGGATTTCAGTCAATCTAGTTAGAAACCGAGCTGGTTGAGATTTTGTTATTCTGGTTCTCTTCAGTGTTCCAGATGCTTAAGTGTGTAGTGTTACCTTGTGCACGAAGTAGGGGCTGGGGTCCTGGAGTGTTTATCTGAATATTCCTTCTCTGCCTGCAACGTTGGGCCAGCCCTGTGCATTGGTGCAATAAAGGGAATCTTTTCAGTCTTGTCCCTTCCCCAGTGGGGGACAGCTATTGCTTGTGATTTTGTGTTTGCCAGAATGGTGATGGTGGTCACAGGATTTTCTCTTGCTCTGGTTTGGCTTCTGTTGTAATCAGGCCCTCCTTCACTAGTGTTGCAAGTGTGGGACTCATTGATCCTGCCCCTCCTCTCTGAAGAGCCTAAATTTGCTTCCCTTGTTGTGTCTTGTTCAAGGACGTTTGGCCTCTCCCAGAGACGGGAGACCTCTGATGGTCTTAGTATTTGATGTTGGAGCCAACGCTGTTTTCTGTCCATCCCTCATGGATACAGTATTCTTTCTTCATACCCTACTTCCAGCCACAGTATTTCTTCCTTTATGTTCTCAGGCAGCAGAGCTCATCATCTTCTCCCAATGGCTCACAGCTTTTGTTCTGCAGTAAAGAAGAATCTGACTGGAGATTTGTGCCTCCTTTTCATCAGCAACTGCATGAGGCTTCCGGGTCTGCGCCATCGTCAGACTCTGTCCAGACTCTCACCCTGTCTCTTATCCTCCTGCAAGTACTTGGTGGAGGTTCATGGAGGAGAGTCTTGAGTACGTGTGAATTCAGCTCATCCACACCCATCATCGGCAATCCGTCACCCTGCTTATCTGAATTCTTCTCCCTGACTTGTAAGGCATCAAAAGAATATGAAGCAAGTTTTATAATATTATCACTCATAAAAATCTGTGATCTTTCATTCCTCCTTATTAAACTTTCACATTTTAGTTTCCTTCTAAACCTGTTTTCTTAACTCATTCAGGCTCCTGTGATAAGATTCTTAACTGGGTGGCTTACAAACAACAGAAGTTTACTTCTTACAGTTCTGGAGGCTCAGAGGTCCAAGATCAAGGTACCGGCAGCTTTCATGTCTGGTGGGGGCCTCTTCCTCGTTGCAGGCAGTGTCTTCTCACTGGGTCCCCACACGCTGGAAGGGGCCAAGGAGATCTCCTTGGGTTTCTTGTACAAGGGTGATAATCCCACTGATCTAATCACCTCCCAAAGCCCCCACCCCCTGATACTAACAAGAGTTAGCATTCCACATAAGAATTTGGGGAGCACAAACTTTCAGATCATAGCACCCCCATCCCTGAATGCCTCCTTTCAGTTCCTGCCCTGTGTCTCCTCCTTAGCTTAAAACATTTAAACTCTTCCTGTTCAGTCACCTTCCTCTTTCTCCTATTTATAATGATATTGATAATCACATGAAGAAAACTGACAATAGCTTTGTTTTATGTGCTATGTACTATGCCAGGTATTCTACAAATCTCATCTTACTTTTTCTTAAGGCAATAAAACTTCAAAACAATACATCATTTCCGGAAGAAGCCAGAGAGATGAAGTAGGAGAGTAAGAAACAGAACGTGTAGTTAAGCTTAGCGTTCTCTAAAACAAGTCATTTTCTAGTGTACAACACTCTAGAAGTTAGGGATTCCCAATCACTGCCATTGCATCACTGCATTTTAGTCATCTTTCATTTAATTCTATAAATTCAGGAGGATATTTTCTCTCTGATTAGAAAAGTATCTTCCTCTTTTTATAATTTATAAATCCCTTAACTCGAAAAACACTGTGGATGAAGCAAAAGTTCTTGCTCCATTAGGCTGAAACTCGGAGGTTTATTCTGGCACCTGTGGGTTAGCCTGGAACCTCAACCTTCTCACCCGTAATGTGAAGCGAACACTACGGAATTCTTGCATATCTGGGATTGTGAAAGGAAACAGCCAATCATATGGGTGGCACGGGGTGAGTGCCTATGACATGCTGATTTGATGTGTGGATTTAGTCACCTCTCCTCCAAGCCCTCTCACTGGAAAACCCTCTTCCACTGGGGTCCTTGGGGCTCCTTCCCCACTGTGTGTTCCTGATACCTGATCCCATTCCGACTACAATATATATTATATACAGGTTATATATGTAAATATCACATATGACATATACACATACCATATATTATATCATATACATATATTAGATATGTATATAATAAAATATATATCCCATACATATATTCTAAAACTGTATATTATAGATACAGCTATCATATCATATATGTGTCATATATTATATCATATGACACATATATGATATGATATAATGCATATATATTATATATGTATATGATATGATGTATGTATAGGATAAATAATACATATAACATATTGATATATTACATATATATACATAATACATACTTATTATTGCCAAATATATATAATATATGGATGTATTGCATATATCATATATTATATACATATGTTATATAGAATATATGAATATATTATACACATTATATTATGTGTATTATATATGTATATATTACATATGTATAATATATATTATGTGCTATTTTTTTATTTGAAACTGAATATCCAATAATAAGGTCATTGAATCTGGTTAGTATTAGATTATTTTCAACAATTAAATAATCAGAACTGCCTTTTTAAGCTGTTTCATCTCACAGAGCAAAACAATCATTTTTATAATTAAAATACCTTTATGAAGGCAACCGAAACCATCTTTTTTTAAGGGTGTCTCAATACATCCGTAGGAGACGACATTTGTTGGACTACAACTGGTTGAAGCCACCTTCTGAGGAAAAGCGTTCTTTGCAGTGCAGAAAGAAGTAGAATCAGGTCGTATGCATACTCCGCCCTCTTTTGATGTTTTACCCTACACTCTGTTTTCACTGTCAATCAGTGGCAGGACTGTTATGCATTTATTATTTTTAGTCTGGTCTATCGATTTGCTCTATAAACAAAACCTCCATCCGTTGCCACATTTTTGTAAGATTCGAAGAATTGAAAGGAGAAAGGGAGGGAACTGATCTCATGTAAACATAATTAAGCAGACACAGATTCTCTTCTGTAATGAAACTGCGTGCCAAGACAATCTCAGGCCACATTTTCACTTAAAAAGCAATATTTCCCTAAATCTGTTTAATCTTCAATTAATCATTAAGAGAGACTTGCAGAGGTTCAATCACTCACTCCTTTATTACCTTCAAGAAGCCTGAAATGCACAGTCCTGGGGATGACATCTCACAGATTATTAATTAATTTAAAACTTTGAAATTAGAGAAAATTTGTCACCATCTTCATCCATGTGGAAACTAAAGTGAATGCTCAGAGTCTCAAAAATATCACTTTTGCCTAAAACATGGGCACACACAGGCACACACAGCAGTCAATGGGTCTTTACCCTTGTGTCTTTGCAGAATGAAATATCTTGTATTCTTCTGAAAATCTGTCCAGATGCTTTAGAAAACAATCTAAACAGTAATTTTGGAGAAGTAAATTCTCTTACAGTTTTAAACTTTTGAAATTCTGAGTAATTACTAAACAGTTTCATTGTGCTTGAAAATACAGTGATCTTCTGTGAAAATTTTGATTTTCTACTTTTGTGACATTCTAGGTTCATAAAAAGTGAACTATCAAGGGCTTCCTTTAGGATAATATATTCCTTTTTGTCCTTTTAAAATGTATTTGACATTATTTTGTTCACAAAGTGTTACCTCTTCCTCTCCATTAATTATTTCCATATTGTTTGGTTACAATAGTCTTGCTTCAGTTGAGTTGCTGGTTTGCCTCTGTCTCATTAATAATGACAATATGTCACCACATTATTTCCTCTTTTACTAAGGCTTAAAGGAAGTTTATCAACATATAGGAAAAAACGCTGATCTTTGTAAATGAACTATTTTTATACACTGGTTCCTCTATCTATACACTTATGAATCTGTATCATGCAAGGCATTTTTTTGTGATAAGCCAACCTTCCATGTTCTCCTTTGCCAAACTCTTTTTCAAGTGTCTGCTAAAGTCAAGGTCATGATAAAACAGCATCCGCACCGTCCCTGATCAGAGACTCTGAGATTAATTTTTACATCCTCAGAGGCAAGGGCAACGAAGGATGTAAAGAAGTGTGCCCAGACCTCAGAGGGCAGAGAAACCCCTGCCCTGATCCGCATCCTTGAATCCCCACAGCACCAGGCCAGAAGTCTTTCCTGAATTCAGACAGGCATAGCAATTGTTTCACAGGCTTTTCAAACTCATGACTTTTAAAACCAAAAGTAGCATCCTATGCCAAAGCCTCGGCTTATGAAGATGAAGTGAAATACTGTCACGCAGCAATTAGCACGAAACGCCATGTAGGCAAATGGACGCTAAAGCAGAAACGGTGATAAGAAGTGGCAGGAATGTAATCGTCATCATCGTTCTAAATCGCAATAGTCGTGAATAATGACGGCAACACCTGGGCGCTGATGGTGTGCCAGACCACCTTGGCGGTGGAAGGAATAGAGTGATGATACAGAAAGAAATCTTAAGAAGAAAGATTTCCAAAAGAAAAATAATTTAACAACCCCTTTTCCCAGAGCTGCAGAAGGCCATTCCTCCCACCCAGACTCCTCTGGCCATCTTGGCACCAGGAGGTGAGCCACACCACCAGAGACACATTTATGAAGGCCACATCTCAGAGTCATAGCCCCACCCACACAGCAAGATTTACTTAAAGGATGATAAAATCCTCTACACCAACTCACACCCTAACATCACACTAACGGGATGTCAATGTAATAATGTGGCTTACAGTGGAAGGACCGAAAAGCACAGACGTCTTTGTGGAGGAGCATGTAGGAAAGCCCAAGACAAAGGACAGAAACGAAGTCAAGGGCACGGGCAGAATTCCAGGCCCCTGCCACCTGCAGCAACAATAAATGCAGCTTAACTCCTAACACGCATTTTCACACTAATAGCCAATTCCTGTTTCATGATACAACGTGTTTGCCTTTGCACAACCAAAAGTTAAAAAAAAAAAAGTCAGCCTTGCCACAAAGCAAGAAAAAAACCCATTCAGAAGAAACAAAACAATGATGAGAACCAGACTCAGATATGACACATTTTTTTGAACTATGAATTAATTTAAAATAAATATGATTTTCTCTGTGGTTTTTTTTTTTTTTTTTTTTTTTTGCAGTTCAAATATTATATGATGAGGTAAAATCTTTTCCTATTTTTTTTGTTTCTTTTTTTTTTTTTGGTCGTTTTAGTGTTCTCTAAGCTTCTTGGAAAGCGATTTGTGTCTGCCATTAATTTGAGAAGTTGCCTGCCATCAGTATTCAAACATGTCTGTCTTTTGCACTCTTCTCTCTTTCTGATAAATCAATTATGTATACGTTAAATGTTTTGAAACTGTTCTACATTTTGGGGATGTTTCTTTCTTTTCCTTTAGTTATAATTATTTTGTTCATCGCACTTCAGCTTGAGAAGTTTCATTTGACCTATCAACAACTTCACTAATTCTTGCCTTAATCGTATTCAGTCTACTGATGGGTGAGTTTAAGGCGTTTGCCGTTTCTGTTACAGAGTTTCCGTTTCTGCAGTTCCTTGTTTCTGTTTCCAGTTCTGTGTTTACATCACCTTTTGTTCCTTGCATGTCATCTACCTTTTCCAGTAGGGTATTTAGATTATTTTGAAGGTATCAATGTTGCATACTTATATGGTCTAATGTTTTTTCCATTTTATTATACACACGGAAATGTACAGTTACCAGCTGTGCTATCACAGTACTGAGCCTTGGAAACAGTGGTGAGTAATAGATGAGGCTCACCCTCACAGCGCATATAGTTGTGGATACATTCACATAACCACTATGTTATCCCAATTATTATATTGCTTATTATGTTTTTATGTATTTTAGGAAAACACAAAATACAGCCAGCACTTCCTCTGAGTGCCTGGTAAGATCAGACTTCTGTGCTGTTTGAGACAGGTGTACTCATACGACTTGTCTCATCTGGGAAAATATGAGGAGTTGGAAAAGGAGGAGCCAATGTACAACTGGGTGTCTAGTCATGTTCCAGATGGTCCCCGTGAGGGACACGTAGAGTAAGTGAAAATAAATCTTTGTGTTTCCCCACAGTGAGACTTTAGTGTATTTATTACAGCCCGTTCAAAGTTATCCTGATGGAGACAGCATTTACATAAGGCTTATGGTTGCACAGATGCATGACATATTTGTAAATATCTTTTATTACCCTATTACTCTACAAATGAAAAAAACACTGACTCAGAAAAAAAGTAAGTAATTTTCTCTAGTTTGAATTGCTTTTTGACACTTAGGATTGTAATTTTATTCTGACTGTCGTCCTGGCTTGCTTACTTCTTGGTGATCCTTCTGTTTTCTACTCTTATATTGGTGGGAAGTTATAACAAGTGATGCAGCCAGGCTGTTCTTCTGATGTCCCATCTCCTTCCATGTATTCTCCAGTGTTGCTGGGGTTAGACGAGGCCATTTGACCGGTTTTATCCAATGGATCTTCAATGTAGTACTATGTGTTCTTTCCAACTTTCCAGCTGTCTTTCCATGTTTTGATGACCAGTTTGCAGCCAAAGAAAGTGGAGTCTCTGTCAGCCTGCGTCCCTGGAAGACTTGTGGAGCAGCCTGTGTGGTGGACACACGTTAGCCATGTCTGTGAGTGAGGTGCACGCACCTTCACCGTGTCCAGCCCTGCACTAATTTCTCACTGTACCTTAACCTAATCTTACCTGAGACATATATTCTCTATGGGTACTTTTCTGTGAGTCTGTGTGTATCTGTGCCCATGCAGGTGTGCCTGTGTGTGTTGGGGGCAGGAGGTAGAGGCAAAACTCTCTAGGTTGAAGGTTGAAGAATTAACCTCTCCACAACCCACCAGACAGACAGAGATTATAACCAAAATGACAGGTTCACTGGAATGGTTCTCACAGAGTTTTGAACACTTGTTACCATGGTCTCTTAACTTAAACGATTTGAATAACATTTATGTTGAAAAGTTCTCTATGAGTTATTTATAAGGCAGAGTGTGGTGTCTCATGCCTGTAATCCCAGCACTCCAAGAGGCTGAGGTGGGCACATTGTTTTGAGCTAAGGAGTTGGAAACCAGCCTGTGCAGCATGGTGAGACCCCTGTCACTACAAAAAAATAAAACAATAAAACAAAACTAGCCAGGTGTGGTGGCTCGTGCCTGTGATCCCAGCTACACAGAAGGCTGAGGTGGGAGGATCGCTTGAGCCTGGGAAACAGAGGTTGCAGTGAGCCAAGATCATGCCACTGCACTCCAGCCTGGGTGACAGAGCAAGACCCTGTCTCAAAAAAAAAGTTATAGGAACAAACATAGACTTTATTACAGCAAATATCTGATTATTTATTTAAATAAACAGAGTTTTAAAACTGTAACTTACTTTCTCAAATTCTCTTTCTCTACAACTAGCAAAATATTGTAGGTGACAGCAGGTGAGCTGAGGTTCAGGTCCCAGTTTTTTTAACGCTTTGAAAGTCAAGGGATATACATGAATTGATAGTTCACAATCCAAGGAAGGGTGTAAAAATACCGTGGGTGGTTAGAGAGGGTCAGAGAAGCCAGGGGAGCACTGAAGGCCAACACCATGGAGGTGTTCACAGAAAAAGTAGGTAATAAATTTCTCATAGCTCTACCCGACCATGATATGATTTGTCTCTCAATAACCAACTTAGTAAAAGCAACAACAAAATCTCAGTCTCAGCACAAGAAGCAGAAAGGAACCTCACAACAGGATGTGTACATAGACTCTATGGATCTCCACAGAGTTCAAATCCATATTTAGGTTTCTCCTAAATCCAGGAAGAGGTCACAGTTCAATGCCCCTGAGTGGTGATTGTCACTGCTGAAGTGACTGCGAGCCGCAGTCTTTGTGGGAAGTTTATAAAGCCGATAGGAATCCGACTGAACTTTATGCTCTTCAGATCATCCCAACACATTGCAGCCGACATGCTGTGGAGACCTAGAGAACAGGTCTCCATGAGCGCAGCTGACAGACAGCTTCAGAATCTTCAGTGGACTTTCCGGTGAAATAAAACCTTGTTTTTTCTTTTGGCTTTCTGTTTGCTTTGAGCCCAACTTGACATATTTCATTCCCAAATGTTTCACTTACATTTTTAGTGACACTTATAATTTAGAAATGATTGTTTCAATTCAAAAGTGTAGAAGCTACATAATAATGTTAACATATTGTACTGTCTATGCAGTTCAGTACGCAGTACAATATTCTAGTTTCACAAATCAGTATTTGTCTTCTTTGGTATTTGCAGATATACATTTTGTTATAAATGCTAATTGGAAATGTCAGGATTTTTCAATCTAATTAGGATAATTGCCTCGACAAGAGGATCAGAAGTATTTATTTTTAATATAAATTCATTTTTAGGATTGCCAAATAGGCTGCTGTTGATTATGTTTCCTAGGTTACCGTGAGCACAGTCATTGTTAGCCCTTTGAATCTCCTGACATGGAAGCATCTGTGAAAACAAAACCCTGAGAAAAATGTCAGGAACTTGTCAAAGAATTTTTTTTTCTTTTTTTGTATCATTGACTCAAAAATTTTTTTGTAAACTTGAACTTAAGATTTTCCCACTATCACTGTAAATTCAGTCATGCTTGAGTTAATTCCTGTTCAAATTGTTCTCTGCTAGATCTTAAGTTTGACTATCGGAAAGATACAGTCAGCACCACTGACGTCCAAGGAGCACGCAGGGGTAGAAAGGATGGACATCACATGCGTGCTTTATTTGGGGTTGATGCGAAAAAATCAGGTGGATAGTACCAAAGATAAGCCATCTTTGGAGAACTATGTTGCAAAATAGCCAATAATGTAACAGAAACTCACTAGGAAATATTTCTGCAAAAATGATGCATTCTGACATTCGAAGCTAGAGTGGCGTTGCCTGATGTATTTGCTCCGTCCCTGTGAGAGGGTTCTACACCCACCACT
This sequence comes from Callithrix jacchus, assembly GCF_049354715.1. Classification (NCBI taxonomy): domain Eukaryota; kingdom Metazoa; phylum Chordata; class Mammalia; order Primates; family Cebidae; genus Callithrix; species Callithrix jacchus. Next base: position 11,040,105 of record NC_133508.1, read on the forward strand.
GTCCTGGGATGTGAAGCTGCCCCTGCTGGGCGGAAGGACTCAGCCTAGTGAGTGACTGACTTGAGTCAATGTGACATTCGCCACATCAGAGCAGAAGCTTTATGTAGAGATGTCTGCTTTGCCTTGACCTTTTGCCTTTGCCTTTTGTCCTGAGAGCAGTGTGCTCTGGAGAAAGGGTGCTCCCAGTAGCCTCTAGAAAGAGACAGTCCCCGGGCCAGAACGGCCACCTGAAGCTGAGCTGTAGGGCCACCGACCTGCAGCCACGGGTGATGTGAGTCAGATGTGTGCGCCACCTGTGGTCAGCCACGAAGAATTGGGGTTGGTTTTTGATCTTGGCGAAGCTGACTGATCCTGTCCAAAAGCCTTCAGAAGTGCCTGCTTCTCTTTTCTGTGGTCCCACCTGCAGGTACAGACCCTGTCACAAGTTTTTCCAAAGGGCTTGCTTTCTGATGACATTAGAAGATCCTCCACTTTGAATCCTTCACACCTCAGCTCAAATCCCATGCTCCCAGGCAAAGTTCTCTGCCTGTTTATGATTTTAAAAAATAACTTTATTACGATTCCAGGGCCAGGGTTGGAGTCTAATTCTCTGTTCTGCCTTAGGACAGTTTCACCAACATCCAGGGTCTTTGTCCCCAAATTGTGCGACGTTAAACAGGATCCTCTGCTTACTTCTCTATGTGAATTTTCCCAGGTCTTACTCATTGCCATTCCTCCAGCTCTTATTTAGTGGTTCTCACCTTTAATACCATAATTAGCAAAATGCAAAAACTAAATGACAGAATTCCATTTTCTATTATTTCAATTGTATTAGGCTCTTTCTCAAGGAGAGATGTACATTGCTTAGCCATGAGGATTTTATTCTTTGTCCTTTCCAAGTGCAGAGCATCTGTTTGATGTCTCATTGTTCCTGGATTAATCGACGGATGAGAACATTGAGTTAAATAAAGCACAAATAGTAAATCAAGACATTGGCTGAGGCAGACCTCTCTGATTATTTTGTAGACCACTTTTGCTACCTTGATGGGAAGAGAACCGTCAGCAGATTTTTCTTAAAAGCTGTAAGATTTAACTGAAGGCAAAGAGGGCAGGAGAGGGAAGACTGCCCAGGGGTCTGTATCACCTCCAACAAGCAAAAACCACTGACTTTATAAAAGAAAGGAAGAGAAAGCAAAAAACAGTAACTTTGGGCTAGAAGGTTGCGTTGGAACCGGCTTCACTACTTTGCTAAAGACCTGCCACAGGTTTGTAATTGCAAAATATTCAGGAATATCTGGCCCTGGTTCCGTTCAACTGTCCTTAGCACAATTCGACGACGGGTCCACACATTCATTAAATAAGGTCCTTTTGCTTGCAGACAGTTATATACAAATTGTGGTTGAGCTCATACCCACTACCATTTTCACTAACAGCTCATCACTTTAGGAATGCTACGTGTTGTCGATTTGGTGCTTATCACAATTTGTGTTGTTTCCATCATTGTCCTTGCAATTTCTTTATATAGCACAATGTTTTGCAACAGACAATATGGAGTAACTCCATGAAGTAGCATCTTTTCCCTGAAGAGCTAATAAACTGGAATCACAGGAACTAGACAATAATGAGCTCCAAAGAGGCCTGCAGGTGGACATTATTTGTGATCTACTATTATACAAAGGTGCGTAAAAATAATGGGAAAAAGAGTTGTACAAATGTCCCACCAACATTCATTTCCATGGAGGACAGGTGGAAAGAAATTAATAGACGTGGAGAGAGGAAGTCCAGGGGCCTGTGGAAGTGCCTGATAATGCAGATGCCTTAAAATATCACTAGGAACTGGATGTCATCAAATGTGCTGTAGAGAGAATACAAACGGTCCCTCTGGGATGTCAGAGTGGGGCCTGAGGGGGCACCTGCTGGCCCCTCAGTGCTAAGCAGGAAGCACAGAGGCAGGAGGTGGGGTCCCCGGGAGATCCACACCCATGGTCCATGAAGAGTTCAGAGGCAATCTTGGGCGGTGAGGATAAAACTGTTTATACTTCCAGATAGAAAGAAGCTACTGGATACATGGTGAATGCAGATGAGAAAAATCCTGATTTCAGCTTCCTGAAATCCAAGTTACTGAGATTTATCTCAAACACTTCATTTTCACTATTGGAGACGAAAGGTTAAAGTTGAGAGGCCACTTGACGTGGTGTGATGTAATATTTGTAATGAGTGGAGTTGATGAAAAAGCAGGAGACCCCAGCCCTGCACTTGGTAGATAAACAGAAAACTCAAGTAAAGCCAGGCAGATTATCATCATGAGTGAGCTCTGGGAGACGCTTTACCTGCAGCCTCCGAAGGAGACCAGTGGAATCTTATCCATAGGGACTTAAGTCAAATGTTGCAATTTCTATAACATTGCTTCTTTACAAGAAATTCAAATAAAAGGACACTCTACACAAAGGATACGTTGATCAGGTTATCCCTCTGTGTGAAATGTCTGCATTGTTAGAAAAGTCGATTATGAGACTAGAGCAGTCCATAGCTATTTAGCATCCACAGGGCCGTGTGCCTGTTTGGGACCCTCTGGAACAAAGGTGGTAAATAAATAGTGTGTTAGGAAAGGAGAGAGACTAGGTAAGGGCCAAAAAAGACACAGTTGCTCTTAGGAAACAAGTAGAAAACCTTAAAAAGGCGATCTTGGTGATAGAAAGACTGAGTTTTTGTCTGTCCAGAAATCCACACACAGGACAAATTCCTAATAAAATAAGCCTCTGGAAGTCAGTGCATGAAATGTCATTTCTATATTATGTGCCCCCGTAAGGCGCTTGGGGATAGGCATGCAATGGGCAAATGTGCTCGTGAGAAAAGGTCTTGGATTGAGCGTTGCATGGGGGTAAGAAATTAGCATTTTTTTTCCAAAGAAGGAGGGAGGCATATTTTTCAGAAAATTCAACTAGCAAAATGAGTTTAAGGAGAAATTAATGTTCCTCTTTCTTTAAAATAGACTTTTTTTCTGATGTTTTGAGACAATGCAAATGAATATGTAAGGTGTACTCATACCAATTACTGTTTCACACTAATTATATTTGCATTAAAAATGTGGGTTACCTTTAAAAATAAAGAAACAAGTCATCCTGGAAATCATACATAGTTAGCAGTGCTCTGGGCAGAAATGTTGGCACATCCAAGCGTGAGAATACAATCTGTCTTTCTTGAGATTCTGCAGAGCAACAGAACAGCCTCTGACAGTGTTAAAAGACCTTTGCTGGAGAACGTTCTTCCACCTTCGTCTTTAAAGAGTTTCTTGGCAGGTTTGAGTTTCTGGCTGAGCGGTTTTGCTACCGTGGCTTCCATTCAGTATTTGTTATCGAGTTCTGCTGTCTCGCACATCAGAACCAGGATATTTTATGAGTCTCATATTTGTCATTTTATGTTTTAGAAGTTCAGAAATGTTAGCAGGTCAATAAATCTTTTTAAAAGGACAGGAATATTAGGGTTTTTTTCTTTGTCTAGCCTGATAAGAGAAACTACTTCTAAGCTTTTTTTTTTTTTTTGGTTAAAAAAAGAAAAGGAGTTGAAAATCAATTTCTCATGCCATTACCTGAAATACCATTCTGAGTTACATGATCACATAGCGTCTAATAAACTATAATGCATATGTAAATAATGTGAGGATATATGGGTCTGAGAAGCATCCGCTTTGAATTTCCTCCGAATTTCTGGCATTGCGCAGTGCATAGGGCTTAAGGCACACTTCTGTATTTCATCCGAGCAGCATTCAAAGTCCCTGCCTTTCCTGGCTCCTCACATTGCCGAGAAATAAAATCCCATTCCACGTTTACCGCATCCGTCATTCCATCAAGTAAGACAAATACCATGGCCTTTGTAACAACTTAAAGCCCAGACATTTATGAACTCTGGGTCATTTCATGTTTTCTGCACCCTCTGATCAGTGCCCCGGCCCTCAGAGACTCAGCTATAATGTGTACTTTGTCCAGCCCCTGGCACCAGTGCCATAGAGGAGACACCCATCATATTTTAGCATTCCCAAAATGTGAAAATGAGGACAAAAAGGGATACGGCTTAAATTATTTAAAATAAAGGATATTTTAGAGCTTTAAAACTCGTCTTCCTGGAATTGCATTAAAAGCAGTAAACATTCAAGAGTTACTGCAAACTACAGTAATCAGTACACTGTGACTTTAGCGAAAGAAAGAACAAAAGGATCAAGGGAACAGAACACAGAGCCAGGACAGACCCACCCACATGCAGGCAGCCGACCTTTGCCAAAGGGGCAAAGGCAACTCAGTGGAGAAAAGATCATCTGTCCACAAACGGTGCTGGAACAACCAGACATTCACAGCAAAAAAAAGTGTGTGTTGGGGGATCTAGGCACAGACCTCACACCCACCACAAAACGTAACTCAAAATGGATCCTAGACGTAACAACAAAATGCAAACTATAAACTGAAAGATAACAGAGGAGAAATTTCAGTGACCTTGGGCACAACCATGATGTTTGAGATACAACACCAAAGGCACAGTCTGTGAAAGGTCTGATTAGCTGAACTTCAAACAAGTTAACAACTTCTGCTCTGTGAAAAACACTGTCAGGACAAGCCACTCACTGGGAGAATATATTTGCAAAACACACATCTGATCAAGGACTGTCATCCAAAATGTAGACAGAGAACTCCTGAAACTCAACAATAAGAAAACAAATAGCCAGATTAAAACGTGGGCCAGGGACTAGAACAGACACCTCATCAAAGAACATCCATGGCTGTCAAATTAGAACATGAGAAGATGCTGCACGTCGTATGTCATCAGGGAAATGGAAGTTCAAAACAATGAGACGCCACTGCACACTCGGCGGAATGCCCAAAACCCTCTGACAGCACCAACAAGCTGGAGAGGATGTGGAGCAACCAGGACTCTCATCTTTTACTGATGGGAATGCGAAACGGAACAGCCACTGTGGAAGACAGCTTGCAACTTCCTACCCGATTAAACACCCGTCGCCATACCATCCAGTAGTTACACTCCTAGGTGTTTATCAGTGTCAAAATATGTCCAGATAGAAACCTATCCACAGATGTTTATAGCAGCTTTAGTCATAACTTCCAAAACTTGGGAGCAATCAAGATGTCCTTTAGTGACATGGATGAATAAACTGCAGAACATCCAGGCAATGGAATATTATACAGTGCTGAAAAAAGAAGTGACCTATCATCAAGCACAAACATGAAGTAACATTCGATGCATATTGCTATATCTGAAAGGTCTTATTGCTAGGTCAATCTGAAAAGGTTATATACTGTGTATATAACCCTGCAACATGTTGGAAAAGGTGAAACTGTAGTATATAACCTTTTCAGTAAAAAGATCAATGGTCACTCTGGGTTGGAGGAAGCCAGTGATGAGCAAGAGGAGCGCAGGAGATTTGAGGGGATTTGGGGGCAGTGAAACCATTCTGTATGATGCTGCAATGGTGGGTCCATGTCACTATACTTCTGTCAAACCCACAAAGTGTACAGCACCCAGAACCAGCCCTCATGTGCACTGTGGACTCTGTGTGACTGTGATATGTCCCTGTGGGTTGATCCATCAGAACAAATGCACCCTCTGGGGGCGGTGCTGATGGTGGGGAGAATGTCCATGTGTGAGAGCTGAGGTATATGAGAACTCTCTGTATCTTTTCTCAGTTTGGCTGTGAATTGAAAACCTTTTTTAAAAAAGGTGACATATGTAGCTCTGATTGCTGAACTCCATCTTGGACAGTAGAGCAAGGCCTCATCCCTAAACAAACAAAAAACAAGCAGAAAACATCAAGTTTACTTTTTTTATCCCTTTCAGTTCTTACTTTCTTCATCATCTTCACTGGACAGGAGACCTCTAGGCAGGCTGGGGCACAGTTTCTCTGGAACAGGCTCTAACAACACCTGCCCCTGAGAACCCGTGTTCTCACTCCCCAGGGAGGTTGCCAACAGCGTGAATTCAATTTTAGAACCGCATGGCACCTGGTTAATAATGGAACAAAAACTGGAGAAACAACTTGAGCTACCAGAACGTGCCGTAAACAACCTGACTTCCCAGTTGTAAATTACTGGCTGAACCGCGTTAGGCCTCTCATGGGAAAACTCAGAAACCTTGTCCTCGCTTCAGTTTCTTCAAGCATGTTTGCCTGAGGTGAGATGCAGACAGAAGCTACACGTGGGTGCGGGTGTTGGGAGTCACACTTGCAAGTCCTCGTTCAATCAGCTAGAACACTACCATGACGTGCTACAGGAATTGTCACCCGGGATACAGTACGTGTTGGCATATCCCCAAACAGCAGGAGGATGAATTTTTCCAACTTTATGACTGTATTTTAGCAATGCCTTTGTGGGAAGAATGATGAGTGAAGACTTAGGTGTGTGGGCACAGACTCTTCACAATTGGGAATAAAAAAGAATTTTTTTTAACCTGAGAACTTGTGACTATGATAAAAGTCAGAGTTTGTAAAACTATTTAAAAATAAAAAGGATTAAAAGATGGATAGCTGGAGACTGTAGACGATTTAGATATTTATTGTCATTCCTTTATTTAGTGTATTTATTTAGTATATTTTATTTTATTTTATTTTATTTTATTTTATTATTTTGGGCATTTCCCACAACAACTATGCTTTTAATAATCAGAAAAATAATTATATATATAATATATAAATTTATACATTATATAGATATAATTATTGTTATATATAATTATATATATTATATAAATATAATTATTGTTATATATAATTATATAATATATAATTATATAATGTATATAATTATATAATGTATTATAATACATTATATATTATATAATATAAAAATATAATGCAATATGATATAATGGTATAACAAGATTATACAATTATATAACAGATCATAATATATATCATATTTAATGTATCATATATATCACATCATAATATATATTGTAATAATATAATAATTATATATGTAATTATTTTCCTGGTTATTAAATCATAGCTATTGTGGGAAATGCCCAAAATAATAAAATAAAATATATTAAATATAAAAGGATGACAATTATTACCAAAATCATCTACAATCTCTGTCTATCCATCTTTTAATCCTTTTAATATTTATATAATTATATAATAATTACATATATAATTATTTTCCCTATTATTCCCTTATATATATATATATATATATACACACACACACACTTTTTTACATATAAAATGTTGTTCTATAATGTTCTCATATAAAATCTTTGAATATAAAATGCTGTTTTATTTCTGTAAAATGTGCATATACATTCATTGTATAAACAACATATAGTTATAAACATGTTGGAATAGTTGTGTTGATGGAAACACATTTATATATAAACATTGAAACTGTGGCCGTAGGATAAGCCTTCAATGCTAAAAGAGCATATCATTTCTCTGTGAATGTAATCTTCCTAAGATGTACAAGATAATTTAGATTATTTTCACTTTAACGTTATATTAATATAGTCAGAATACTCTTTTTTAAAGGACTCAGTATGAGTGAGTTTCTTCAGGTTTTACATTAAGTTTTTCCTCGGAACGCTTTGTATTTCTCACATCATACATGTTTTATAATTTGGGACTCTGGGTATAAAATGGTAAAGTAGGATTATAAACAGGTGTGTTAATTACATGCCAGCATTTATTATTGGAATCTGACTTCTTTATTACCACAGGATAAGCCTCTATAACTTAGAGATATTTATTGGAAATGTCAGAATTGGATGAAATCAAAATGACTTTATTCTACCTGTGGTATTCAGTAGAAAAAGGAGATATTAGGTCAAATAATACACGACTTTTGAAACCTAAGATTTATGAAAAATAATTGACCCAAAAGTCAGGAAGACCACAGGGCAGGAAAGCCCTGGTCCAGGCTGCTTTGTGAGTGAAGCCGGAAACCCCCACACACCAGCGTGGCCTGCTCTGGAAAAGCCTCCAGGAATCCTCCCAGGAATTGTATTTCACACAGTGACTCAGAGAGTTTGGTGAGGATAGGGAGATGCCGGCATAATTTATCGGGAAATAACTGACCCCCCATAAAATCGTAATCCATACTCTTTTCACTCCAAATAATTGCCTCTTTATTTCTCAATGCGTGTATGGGAGAAACGGCTGGCTGGCCACCAAAATTCTACCATTCTTTTCCATCCAGACAAGTCTTGCTGGGATGAGGTTGCCCTGGGGTGGCGTGGCCCCCACCATTCCTGGCTAGGAGCCCTCAGCAGTGCTCTGGAGGGCAGCAAAGGGATGAGAATTTTCTCTAGGTCTGGCTTGTTGGATTCCTCAGTGCTCTCTCTTCCTCCCCTGCCCACTGAATGTGGTTGACCAGATGAGCCTCCACCCTGCAGTAAAGTCACAGAACTGACCTCAGCCTGGGCTTCCCAGTCATTCCATGGAGTGCACGCCCCTTGCCCAAAACCATCAGTAGGACTGTACTAACCAATATTAAGGACTTTAATATGACAAAGCAAGTTAATTAATTCGTATAAAACTGGACCTGGAAGTAGAGCGCTACTGTAAGACAACCCAGGATAAGTGACATTGGTTAGTGCTGGGGACCTGGGCTTTTCAGTAGCTGATAAATTAAGATCTGCCTGACACAATGGCAAGCAAGTTCAGTGAAACAGCACAGCTGGGATAGAATGGAAGGCGACCTAGAGGCTTGCCAGACCTGGAACTCCCAGGAAGGAGGCTGGAGAAGCACGCTTGATTGGGGTGCTGTTGGCGCTAGAGGCATTCAGCATGCTGCTGGAGAAAAGAGGTGCATGCAGACATCAGTCAGCAACTGATCAGCAAAATCAAGGAAACAGGCAAACCAAATTTTGGGTTTTTTTCAGGGTTAGAAAACATGATTGCTTTGAGACCCCAAGCAGCAAAACATGAAATTAAGAAAGGTTTTAAGTGAATGGTGTGGGTGAAGCCAGGCACCTGAGATCAGACAAAAATAGGGGCTCCCGTACCTGCAAGACTTCACTTCCCAGGCTCCTTGCAATTAGGTATGCTGGTGTGATTCAGTTCTTATTAAAAAGTGGTATGCAGAAGGAGGCCAGCCTGGGTCCGGAAAACCTCCCATGTGACTGTGTGAGCTTTAATCCTCCCTCTTGCTGTTACAGTGTCAACACCGGGCCTCTCTCAACCTAGATCCATGAGTGTCTGTGTGGAGCAGAGCCTTGCCCCACACTCCTCCCCAACAACAGAGGTTCTCGAACTTAAAATTAAGTATGAGGATGTTAAGCCACTCATGCCTCAACTGAATAGTAACATTATTAATGTAGACATTTGTAAAGGACTGTAAAATAGCATGAATTGTTTTACAAATACTTTACATTATAAAAATAGGTCATACTATGTAACATATAGTTAAACCATACGTTGTTTAAATTACATATGGCTGGAAGGTTGCCGAAAGCTGTATGCTAGTGTGGCAATAACATTATTTGTAATCATTGGGATGAATGATTTTAATTTTCCTCTTTTTTTTCTGTATTTTCTGAAGCATCATTAATAAAGGTATGTTTCAGAATAATTACCACAATCGTAGTTTGTAATAAGTAAAGAAAATGATATATTTTTATATCATTTATATCAAGTAAAGAAATACAAATACAAATGTATTTATAATTATATATTATATATTTCATATAATTACAAATATATTAAGTAAATACATAGAAATATAAATATAAAGAATATATATATACACACACATGTCATATATATACATGTTCAGAAAATGATATATTACACTGGTGTAATCTGGCCTGTAATGTTGATGTTTTACAAGAAGCGTGGACTCAGTGGCCTCAGCATCTCTCTGGCAACAGATCAGGCAGTGTGGGAATGGGGGGCGGGAAGCCTGTGGGCTCAGCTCCAGGGGGGACGTTGCTTGTGTACTGTGCTCCGTGCTCAGCTGTGGCTGACCTCAGTCTCTTTGCTTCCCTGAGAGCACAGGGGCTTTGGTGGCGTCATCCTGCTCCAAGTGTCACATTGCAACATGGTCTGCCGCCTCCTTGGCCCAGATGGCTTCGGAACATCACAGTTTGCTGTTTGTTCAAGCAAGCAAGAAGCCTGGCTGAGCATGAGAAGCAAGCCTGCACGTGGGAAACAGAGCAGTAACAGAAAGAGCATCCTGGAGAGGAAATCCACGCTCCGTGACTGTGGAGAAACGAGAGCCAGTCAGACCAGGTGCGACGCCATTCACACATGCAGAATGTGGCCTGGTGCGTGTCCTGGACACAATTCCAGGTTTCCAGTTGCTTTGGAATGCCCACTGGCTCATGGTTTGTAGGCAAAAATCAGGGCATATGGTGGGTGTCTACTCTAAAACAGGTGAATCCACCATTGCTAGCCCCAGACTCTAAGCCGAGACACCCTCATCTCCCACCTGGAATATGGCAAAGCCACCTGACCCTGACCCCTGACCCTACCCAGGTCCATGCTCTATGCAGCATCTAGGGTGAGCTTTATGAGAGGCGCCAATGCCACTCTCTCGCTCCAGACGTCTCAGTGGCTTCAAGGCCCAGAGTAAAACAAGCATCCTTTCTTGGAGTCTCCATGGCCTGGCTGCCACACCTCCATTTCCTTTGCTTCCCTCCCTCACTCCTTTGTTCTCACCCACCACTGGCCTCTTTTCTCGGCCTTGGTTAATCTGCCTCACAGACTGTCATTCACTTTTCTATTAATTTTAGCACCTGCCCCTGGAACATCCATGGTGTTTGCTCACATGCTTCTTTAGGGCTGTGGTTAATCCACCATACAGAGGAGAAGGCCCAGCATTTACACAGCACGATGGAAGGCCTGCACCTGCTCTCCAAGGTGGCCTGGCTCTGCTGATTTCCCACGACGGCACTGGGCTGGCCCTCCATGACACGCCCTGTGCACACACTCCCCAGCCTAATGGGACCATTCCCAGCTACACAACTAAAATACAACTCCTGGGAGAGCAAGCACATTTTCCTTCTTTCCTTTTGTAACGACTGTATTCCCAGCACCTAAAACAAAGTGTGGTAAATGATGTTAATCATCCTCTGTCAAAGAATTTCGGAATGAATATGAAGAACTTCCAGTGATTTAAATATGCTGGTGAATTTTTTCTAAAGCATTTAATACATTTAACTGGCCAACAAAATGAAAAGTGACCTTCATGAACTACAATAGCAGATGTAAAATTTACATCCTTTCCATTTAAGACGTCTAGTCTTTGAGGTGTCGGGGAGGCTCAAAGCTGCCTCTCAACATTATTCAGTGAACTTCGAAGTAACGGCTGGCACCACTGGCCTCCTTCTCCCTTTCCGGTCATATATATTTTCTTGCTTTACTAAAGAATGTCAGCTCTCTGTCTGGAGTAATTAAAAGGCAGTGTATTAAAGCATCATATAGAGAGGCTCAGGCTGCTATTAACGTGGGAAATAAAATGAAGAATTCAACATTAAAAAGGGAAGTGAAGGGGAATTCTGCTCAAAGGCATCACAGAAAGGAAATCCACAGGCAAGGTTTTGATGTGCATTTTCCTGATGAGGATTTAGGGGGTGCCACAAATAACCGGGGTGTCAGGTGACTCATGCTGCCACGCAAAGCCCCACAGGCTGGACGGCTTAAATAACAGACCTTTATTCTCAAAACCCTGAAGGCTGGGCGTCCCAGGCCCAGGTGCCTGCTGATTGTTTCCAGCAAGTGCTCCCTTCGCATTGGCAGACTGCAGCCCTCTCACAGTGTCCTCACAGGGCCTTCCCTCTACGTGTGCAGGAAGAGAGTGAGCTCTGGCGTCTTCCTCCTGCTGTAAGGACACTAACCCATCCAGTCAGCATGCCACCCTAATGACCCCACTTCCTTGGAGGCATGGTCTCTAAATGCTGGAACTGTGCGGGTCTGGGCTTCAGCACATGGGTGTTAGAGGGCCACAGCTCCCTCCATGTTAGATTTGCCGTCTCAACGAAACTCTGAAACTTGTCTCAAAAGAAACAAATAGAAGAGAATCTAAAGCCTTGGCCAGAACCTGTAGGAAAGGGCTTTAAGGTTTTGGTTTTTTTTTCAATTCAGATAGTGATAGCATCCCCCCACATCTAGAATGTGTGTCGTTCCTCAGAAACAGCCAGCATAGTTTAATTGTGGACCTTTAAAAAAAAAAACAAGATTGACACAAAAGAGATTACCAAGGTCTCAGCTGACCTTTCACTGTGACCAATAGTCTAAAGAGTCTAACGTATTTCTTTCTCTGACACTCATTTCCTTTATTTTACTTTTGATTTTATTTTCTTCTGATGGCACTTATTGCTATCTTCATATGTGTGTGTGTGTGTGTGTGTGTGTACGCACACGCGTGCACACGCACACACGCATGCACATAAATACATAATAAAATTATATATATTAGATATCTTTTCCAATCATATGTAACATATATATTTACTTGCTTTAATTAAAAAAATGTCAGCTCTCTGAAGTAATTAAAAGGCCGTACATTAATGAATAATATAGAGTGGCTCAGGCTGCTATCAGAAAGTGGGAAATAAAAAAGAATTCAATATTAAAAATGGAAGTGAAGGCTAATTCTGCTCAAATGCATCAGAAAAAGGAAATTATTATATAATAATAATATGTAAACAAAAGTGTTTAGCACAAGTATGCTAATAGCATCATTTATATTTGTGAGAATTTTAAAACAAATAGGCTGCCACACAGTTTTAATTAAGTAAAGGCTCCTGCAGCTACACTGACAGAATGCAGTGTAACCACGAAGAAAGACGTCGATAGAAAGAATTACAACATGAAGCATACTTATTATCTGATGCTTACTATGTGGTACTTAGAAAATTGGCTGTGCTTGTGTTCCCAGGGAGTTAACAAAGAGGCCAAGAGAAAGATCCAGTGTCAGAGGGGGAGAAATGACCCACTGAGCTGAGTGTCCTGGGAACCTGGAGCATCAGGGGCTCCGAGGGACAAGCAAACACCAAAAAGACAGCAGGGAGTTTCACGCATTTTGTGGGAAACTGGAGAATCCTTGGTTAGGAGCCTCTAGGCCTGCCCTGTTCTGGAAGCAGCACTGCTCCCAAGCACTTCCTCACCAGACTTCAGAAGCCTGCAAAGCAATAAAGGTTTTAGAAAAGAATTCAAGATGCCTGTGGAGTCCTAACTGGGGAAAAGGAGTTAAGCTGGTGGGACAGAGGAAAGCGAGAAAAGAAGGCAGGTAAGCTATAAATCTGCCTTTCTTCATGGTTCAGGATACATAGCGCTCCTGCACAAATAACTCAGAATTTTTCTGTGCCCACTTCTCACCAGACACCTTCAAGTGAGCTCACTGCAACTGTGTCCAATTCTCACCAGAAACCTTCAAGTGAGCTCACTGCAACCGTGGCGTTGTTAGTACCGCAGGAAGCCCTCTTAGCACACAGCATAAAAGCCATCCTATAAAATCCCCGGGAAGTCTTTGTCTTCTTTCAGTCAGCTTCTTTTTGCTGATCTACCTGTTACTTTTCTGCAACGTATTTTCATACTTTTTCTGATAAATCTGCCTTTCTTTCTTTTTTTTTTTTTTTTTTTTGAGACCGAATTTTGCTCTTGTCACCCAGGCTGGAGTGCAATGGCGCGATCTCAGCTCACCGCAACCTGCGCCTCCTGGGTTCAGGCAATTCTCCTGCCTCAGCCTCCCGAGTAGCTGGGATTACAGGCACGCGCCACCATGCCCAGCTAATTTTTTGTATTTTTAGTAGAGACGGGGTTTCACCATGTTGACCAGGATGGTCTTGATCTCTTGACCTCGTGATCCACCTGCCTCGGCCTCCCAAAGTGCTGGGATTACAGGCGTGAGCCACCGCGCCTGGCTGCCTTTCTCTACAAAAAAAAAAATGCCGCAAAGCACAATGTATGCCTTTTACTTTCTGCCCGCGGGACACAGCCTTATCAGCTTTATGCTTACCAATGCTTGAAACACTCTTTAACCAGAAACTTTAGGAAAATCCCCAGAAGCTCTGAATATAGTTGGCCATGAACTTTGAAACAGTGTCATCCACATGACGTTGCGGTGATGGAAGTGTCTGAGTTCCTTTGGCTGCTGTAACAAAACACCATATACTGGGCGGCTTGTGCACAACAGGATCTTATTTCTCAAGTTAGGCTGGGAGGCTGGGAGGCTGGGATCCGGCGCAGGCAGGGCCAGGCTCTGACGAAGGCTTTCGTCCCAGCTGCCAAGTGGCCACCTTCTCCCTGTGTCCTCACGTGGCGGAAGGGGTGACGAATCTCTCTGGGGTCTCTCTGTAAGAGACCCACTTTTTAAGAGACCCATTAATCCCACTTTGCCCTCATGACCTCATCTTCTCCCAAAGCCCCACCCCACCTCTTACTGCCAACATCTCATCTGGGTGGTTAGGATTTTAACATAAAATTGGGAGGTGGGAAACCCATCTTATGACCATCTCAGAATCTGAGCCTTTATTCTGTCTTCCTGTGTGGGTGAAGATGTGGCCAGAGGCAGAGGTGCCGTGGGATCCTTTTCAGTGTTAATTAAAACTTATACAGTAGCCTCCACTTCACTCCACTCTGACATTTTCTGTGAAATGCCAAACAATATCTCCCAGGGGTATGGTTAATTAAGTGATGTCAACACAGGATAGAAAAATTAGTTAGAAAAAAATAGACTGCAAGAATAAAATGTCAACAGGTTGACTGTGAGTTTGCTTGAAAGTATATATTTTCTTCTTTAAAAAAATTCTGCATAAACCAGATCAGTTTTACTAACCATGTACCTATTTATATAGGGAAAAAAAACTATTGTTTTTTCTAAACAATGATGTCTAACCATGCCCTGGTTTTTGGGTAAGGTGTACTGTCATACTGGATGCAGATTTTCCTCACTAACTTTCTTTCCTCTGACAGCTACAGAGCTATGAGAGAGGAGAGATGTTTGTATACATTTGAATTACAAATATAAACATCCATTATGTGTATGCCTGGATCCAATGTACTCTGTAAGAAGAGATGAGGATGGATCCCCTGGCCACTCACTCATGCAGAAGGGCATATAATTGGGCACACATGATCCAGGGTTTGCCTAAACGGTAGCCATCTATGAATGCACCATATCTTCTGACTGATTACATGCTTCTAGAAGGCAGACTGATTTAACCTTGCCAGTTGGCATCTATCAGACATATTTGTTGAATAAAGCATCTACGTGGGCCTGATGTTTTAAACTAGGATTCAGTTTCCAAGAGCCTCTCAGTTCATTTACCTGATGTCCAATTAAGGGCCCAAGAGGTTATTTATAAATGCACATGCTCTCTTCATAGTAAAATGGAATACGTTTCATTCAGGGATTTTTAGTCACCCAGGCACAGCCCGAGGACAGCAGACCCTTTCCTAATAATTAGAGTCATCTGTTTATCATGTTGTTGGTGTCTTGTTTGTCTTAACTCATTAGGGTTGAGATATTCTGATCTTGGTATATGAGCAGTTTTCTAATATATCCTGGACATTGTGGGTACTGCGTTTTGAGATGCTGTTTCCTACTGAAACCTATTTTAGCAGGTGGCCATGCTGTTTAGGTTGCTATTGTTTGACCCTGTCCCCACCCAAATCTCATCTTGAACTGTAGTTGCCATAATCCCCACGTGTCACAGGAGAGGCCTGATGGGAGGTAAGTGAACTGGGAGGGGGCTGTTCCCTCATCCTGTTCTTGTGACAGTGAGTGAGTTCTCACGAGATCTGATGGTCGTATAAGCGTCTGGCATTTCCCCTGCTGGCATTCATTCTGTCTCCTGCCGCCCTGTGAAGAGGTGCCTTCCACCATAATTGTAAGTTTCCTGAGGCCTCCCCAGCCATGTGGAACTATGAGTCAATTAAATGTCTTTTCTTTATAAATTACTCAGTCTCGGATATTTCTTCATAGCAGCAGAGAAGGGATTAATACATAGGTCTAGCCCACATGTCCTGGCCGCTTTGCTGACTGTGGTTCAAATGCCAATTTTCAAAGTCTCTGTGGGGTCACCTGGCCAGCCTGCTGGTGCACTTCCAATGGGCCGCTCTGACATCTGGCCAGTACCGGGCACTCTGGTTCAGTTCTCACACCTTTTGCTGAGCTGGTTCTTGTTAGGTCCATACATGAGTCCCTCAGGGGCAGCCTTGGATGTTATACAGCCCTGGAAAGAATCCCACTGTCCAGTTGGTCCAACTGCTTAGCCTCCCCACATACCCCAGCCAGGCAGAGTGCCCACTGCCGGAAGACACGAATTTCATCACATGGTGTTCAGCAGGGCAGGGAGAGTGTTGGGGTTCAGGGGAGCCCTCAGTTCCCCCGAGAGGACATTTCTCCAAGGTGCTTGGTCTCCTGCTCTCTCAAGAATGAGAGAGTGGAGCATAGCAGGTGCACTTGTACAGTAAAATACCAGACCCCAGTTTCCAGAAAGTGATTTTATTTAGGTGGAGAAAGAGAAAAAGGAGAAGAGAGAAAATTTCCATGAAGAGTGTGGAAGGGGACTCCAGAGGGGAAATCCAGCTGGGTGTGGGGAGAAGGACTTTTAACCTGAGAGGAATTCCCTCCTTCTCCAAGCAACCCCCCACCCCCACCCCCGCCAGTGAAGAGTTCCTTAGAACTTTCGCTGCAGTGATTGACTTTTGATTCTTCCCGCAGCAGTGAAATTTAAACGTAAACCATTAAATCTCCCGGATGGAGAGACATGGGAGGGGGGCATGGCGCTGGGAAGTCCTTGCCCTTAAAACTACGCCCCCTTGCAGACCCAGAAAGAGAACACCTTCCCTCAAGAGCATCGTCACAGCATTCTGTTTTGCTGGGCCGCGCCTTTCACGCACCTCCAGCTACACAGAATGAGCTTTTCTTAGCATTTTGTAAAATCGCCATCATTATTTCCAGGCTAAGGGCTTCTCCAAACTGGGCATTTCTGCAGGGGGACAAAAAGAAGTCACCACTACGTCTCTTTCGACAATCTGACTTCTTTTCTCTATATTTAAGAGTTTTCTGATATACGTTTTATATGTCTGAGATTTTTTTTAACAGTAGTCATCTGAATGGCGTAGAATATGTTTACTCCATCGTGTCCAGAACCAGGAGTCAAGCTGCCATAATAAATTATTTAGCATATACAAAGGCATCTTTTTATCTATTTAATTATTTTTATTAGACGGAGTCTCACTCTTGTTGCCCAGGCTGGAGCGCAGTGACGCGATCTCGGCTCACCGCACCGCAACCCCCGCCTCCCAGGTTCAAGCAATTCTCCTGCCTCAAGCCTCCAGAGTAGCTGGAATTACAGGCATGTGCCACCATGCCCAGCTAATTTTTTGTATTTTTAGTAGAAACGGTGTTTCTCCATGTTGCTCAGGCTGGTCTCGAACTCCTGACCTCAGATGATCCACCTGCCTCAACTTCCTAAAGTGCTGGGATTACAGGTGTGAGCCACCACGCCCAGCCTACAAAGACATCTTAAGACAACATTTAATGGGAATCACAAAAGAAAGGATTGAGTGGAGAGACCGTCAATTACACACATTCTAGTTTGAGACATTTATTTCAGTCTTAAGCCTCTCAATCTGCTGAGGGACACTGTCAAGAAAGCAAGACCCTTGGGATAAAGGAATGGTTCTTGAATATTGTCTCATTTTGGTGCTGAGGCAGCTCGGGGACTAGAAATAAAGAAATTCATCAATATGAGATTGGAGCAGAAGCTTTGGCTCAAAAGTGAAATTTCACCCCTCAGCGTAGGAAAGGCAGGGAGTGGAGCCTGGAATCAAGCCGGAGGGGTTTGTGTGTTCAGAGTTTCGTTGTAATTCCTTGACTCTTTGTATCTCCTTCAAGTATTTCAGCAAGTTTGGTTTAACAAAAAAGAACAGGTATGTGATGGTCCCGAGGGTACTCGTTGGAAGCATGTTCATGCAGAATGAGAGTCGTCCATGGTGGGGAAGACAGGACAATGGCTTCCATGAGGCCCAGTCTCACCTTCCCTTCCTCAATGACAGAGGGAAAGAAAAATACCATTAGCAGGAGTGTTACTTTGATTTTAAATAACTGATATGTACTTAGTGTTAGCCACATGTTATCCTTCCTACTTTTTATTTCTTGGACAGCCAAGACTCTGCAATTCTTCTACTTCTGCTAGGGAATGCACTTTGCTGTGCTTACTAGTTCAGGTCTGTAGCTGATTAATTCTTGCAGATTGTATTATATTTGACTATAAACATGTTTATTTGGCCCTCATCACCATCATCATCCTCAGTATAAATATGTTATTCCATTTTCTGTAGATTCCCATCATTTCTGTGTTTGTTGCTTAAAAATAACCTGTACTAATATTTCAGGATGATTTTAGTGATAGCATCTCTGGATGATTTTAAGCTGTTGTTTTTCCTCTGTCTTTGTTGTATAGGAGGCAATCATTATGTCTCAAGGAGTGTTTTCTGTAACATTTATCCAACTTGGGGTGAAATGGCTTCTTGAATCTTTAATTTGATTTTTTCATCAGGTTTGAACAATGTACTGCCTTTCTTCAAATATTGCTTTTGTCCTATTCTCTCTCTATCTCTAAATCTATCTATATATATCCGTAGATATCTGTAGATCTATATATACATAGATCTAGATAGCTCTAGATGTAGAGAGATCTAGAGATAGCTCTAGATACAGTTAGATAGATTTAGATGGAGATAGATCTAGAGATAGATAGGTTTAGAGAGAGAGACTATATAGATAGATAGGTAGATATCTATATATAGATAGATTTAGAGAGAAAGACAGAGAATAAACATTTATACCTCTATATATAGATATTATATATAAATATCTATACATGTATAGATATCTATCTATAGATATAGAAATAGAGAGAGAGATCTCCTTCACCCTTTCTTTCTGCCCTTGTCTTCCTTATCATTTTGGGAATCAAAATTGCATGTATGTTATACCTTTTCACCAAGGGCTACATATATCTTGTAAACCTTTATCTTAGTTTTTCTCATTCTTTCTTCATTTTATGATTTGTCCTAAATACTTCCTCCTGATATATATATTCCAGTTTATTAGTACTCTCTTCTACTATTTCTAATGTCTTAGCAAGCACTTCTACTGAATTAATAAATTTAATAATAGTTAACTGTATATCTATGCTTTCTATCTTATAGATTCTAGTTCTCTGGTAAAATGTTTATCTTATTATCTAATTTATTAAGCATATTGGTCCTAGTTTAGAATTTGAAACTGATAACTAGTATCTGGTTTACTTACATATCTGCTTCTGAAGCATTAAGCGATTTTTATTGAAGATGGCACATTAGGCATTAAAAATAGTAAATGATCTGTCTTGTTATCTCTTTCCAGATCAGACTTCATTTTATTCTGGTCCATAGTTACAATGACAAAAGCTCACTTTGATGCAAGCAGAGACTGAAGTGGCTTTGTGATAGTTTGTTCATTTTTAATGTCACTGTCTACTCTTGAAGTTTGGCTCTTTAAGATTTTCCTATTGGAAACAGAGTGTTTGTCTGTTCAGCTCAGCTTAGGGTTTAGCTTCTTAGAAGCTATTTTCTTTTGATTTCAAGGTTACTCACCCCTTACCAGTTTTGAATTTAACAAGTGTCAGAGAGGAAATTCCGTGCAGAATTCCAGGCTCAGTACTCTGTCATTTCCTTTTCTTCAGAGTTGTTTCTCCTCAAATCCTATCTGCGTTGGTTGCTTTCCAATGACGTCAAGCAGTTCAAGCTTTTGTGCAGTTTATCCAGTGATTTTTCTCTGACTTTAATGAGAGAATAGTACAAGCTATGACAATGTAGATGGAAGCAGAAATGTTTGCTTTTGTTTCCTCAAATATTAATCTCCTTAAGGTCAGAAACCACTGACAAGTTTATATTTATGTCACCAGCAGCTATTTCTGAGCCCACATACGACCTGTCTTCCATGTGTCCATAATTACTCATTTTATAAACTTTATAAGCAGAGCATACTTCTCTATTTCTCTCTTGCTTGCTGTTACTTTATTTCATTTCATTTATTTTATATACATTTTATACATAGACGTATCTTAAAGTATAGCTGAAGTCACATGGTCACAAAGTCTGTCTTTTCTATTCATGCACATCCCGCTCTCTCCTTTCCCCACACGTTTGTTTCCTTATAAAGGAGCGTACCTTCACTTCTGGGTAGTCACTATTGTTTTTTGTGCCCATATTTCTAAATAACATGCTCCTCATACTTGGGCAGAAAAGTAAACATTAGCTAACAGAGATCTGTGCTTGTAAATGAAGATGTAAGACAATATATGTGTTTTATAAAGACACTTGCAGCTCTTACACCCTATGGGAAGGGTTAATCTTTCCCTGCACCTCAGAGATTAACACACAAAACCCAGTGTGACTGCAACATAAATATATCATGCCAAAATGAAGTTGATTTCAGCACAGTAGATATTCCTGTATTACAGGCTGATCTTTGTGAAGTGGGTGAAATCCGTGGGGTAATTACATAAAGTAACCCCTCTACTCTTCAAGCATCTCTACTGTCCTAATTCCCACTCAGCCCCAAACTCCCCCCATCCTACCTGCACCACCACTCTTCCCAACCATCCTGTGCCTTCTTGAAACCTGACTGTTGGCCACCCTGACATAGTCACACCTCACATGCCTCGGGACTGAGACTGCAGTTGAAATTGCCCATGATGGAACCCACCTAGCACCAGATCACGATGCCCACACTCCTTTGGAGGAAAAACATACAAACAAAACAAACTGCTCTTTAAGGCTTTTACTGTGTTGTGTTTTTTAATTACTCAATTTTTATCAAGTCAAGAATGGATGGCATTTCCGGGAATGCGTATGTAATAAAACATAATGCAGCAGGGAAAACAAATTAACTGTGGCTTCAAATGTGAGCTCCTACGATTACTATATACAGGTATACATGCAGTAGTGAGTACTACATTGCTATATAAGTACTAATAAGCTCCTACGATTACTATATACAGGTATACATGCAGTAGTGAGTACTACATTGCTATATAAGTACTAATAAGCTCCTACGATTACTATATACAGGTATACATGCAGTAGTGAGTACTACATTGCTATATAAGTACTAACAAGCTCCTACGATTACTATATACAGCTATACATGCAGTAGTGGGTACTACATTGCTATATAAGTACTAATAAGCTCCTACGATTACTATATACAGTTATACATGCAGTAGTGGGTACTACATTGCTATATAAGTACTAATAAGCTCCTACGATTACTATATACAGGTATACATGCAGTAGTGAGTACTACATTGCTCTATAAGTACTAACTAGCTCCTACGATTACTATATACAGGTATACATGCAGTAGTGGGTACTACATTGCTATATAAGTAGTAATAAGCTCCTATGATTACTATATACAGGTATACATGTAGTAATGAGTACTACATTGCTATATAAGTACTAATAAGCTTATGCATTAATATAGTACTTACATAAGCATATTAGTACTTATATAGTAATAGAGTATATAAATATACTATAGGTATACATAGTCTGTTAAAGTATACATATTACTAATAAATAGTAATAAGCATAGAATATATGAGTACACTATAATATTCATATAGTAATAAGTATATGTGGTATGTATTTAAAAGTACCTACGTAATGACTTTTATTTTAGGTTCGAGGGGTTGCATGTGCTTCTGGGAGACTGATTTTGATTCATGATACGTTTCACCAGAAGCCAAATGTGTTCTTTTTTTTAGCCCAATTAGCCCGCATTTCTTATCTTAAGAACAAATCAAATAGCCAGTCTTTAGCACCCATATTGCATTCTAGCTGCTGCCCTGCAGCTCGGCTCTCTCCCAGATTCCTCTACGTGCCTTGGGAGAAGGTCCCACATTTCCTGAATCCCTCTGGATGCCTTCTGCCTACAGTGTTCCATGCAAATTGATAGATACTTTAAAAATAAAAAAAGTTTTGAATTTATATCTGTAAATTCCTGAAGAATGTGTCTAGGAACAGGTCCTGTGAGAGGGGAATCTTAAGAGAAAAGAGCATGGTGTATATTGAGCTGAAATCATTCAGAGAGAAAGAGTTTCAGGAGATGCTGGATTACATCGAATGACTTAAATCGCTGTGAATGTTTTGATTTTGGCTCAGTCGATTCACTGGAATCTGCACTCGGATTCCTATAGCTAAATTTACCTTCAATACAATGTACTGTTTGCTATAAAGTGCAGAAAATGAACTAAGAACTTATGAATGATTTGCAATGTGCATACCCATCTCCTGTTTCCAAAGGGGCCCAAAATGTAAATCTCTCATGAAAACTTGATAAGTAAATATTTGTTGAGGGGGTTTCATTATCCCTGAGGAATGCTTTGGCTGCTATTCAATGAAGGTACAGGATGCAGGTAGAAAACCTTCCAATTAAAATGGGTTTTCTCACTTAAAAGGGGACACCTACATGCGAGGTTGTATTTAATTATCAGAGGATGGGGCATGTTCACAATTGATGGAAGAAAACTGGCATTAGTGAGTTGACACACAGCAACTCAACGGCATAATTTTTTATATTTGCACCTCAAAATATAAACCCGATAGAGCCCTGGTGAGAGCCAGCTGATGGAAAACTGGTCACTCACGGAACTCCCAAACCTAAGATCAGTAGAAGGCAAAGGGGGAGTGGGCAAGTCCCGTGGTGAAAGCACAAGCAAGGGAGAGGCGAGGCGCCACACATCTTTAAACCACCAGATCTCATGAGAACTCACTCACCAAGCCCCCATGATCCAAACACCTCCCACCACGCCCCACCTCTAGCACTGCGGATTACAATTCAACATGGGATTTCGGTGGGGACACAGATCCAAAACTGAAAATTTCAACTTTCTTATCCAGTACACCAGCAAGTTGTATTTACATCACATCCCTCCATCTACTTACCTCATTCTCTATTTTAACTCATTCTAAGCCAACTCTCAAGCACATCAATACTTACACTCACCTGAAGTCACATATACACCTTTCTGTCACACAAAACAGTCGAAGTGCACTTATTCATGAAGAAAACATAATATTGCATGAATAAGAACAACCTGCCTAAAGCCCTTCTATAGTTTCCTGATGCCCCTAGAGGTGAGTCCAAAGTCCTTACAGTCATTTACACCAAAGACATTTTCGTAATTGTCCTTCAGCAGCCTCAGACTAGCTTGTCTGCCTATTACATGTTCTGATAACACTGCATTAATCCTAATTATCTACTCAATTATTTGCTTTTATGCTTGTTATTATTGCACAATAGCGGTGCTTTCCATTAGACTGTGAATGATGTAACACCTGAACCAAATCTGAGTTTCTCACAGCTAGCATAGTGCAGAGTAGAACTTAACTATTTAATAAATGAATAAGTACATGGGGTAAGTATTGTAAGGCAAAGAACAGTCCAAGTGGACGTTCAAAGGTAAAGCACTTTAATTTTTATAATTCTGCCCAATTTGGTTGTCTAAGTAAATTCATAATTTAATAAAAGTTATCATGAAAATTAAAAGTTAAGAAAGAAATTAAGATATAATTACAATAGTAAAACTAATGATAATTGTATTTTAATTTTTATCTCAATATTTATCCAAGAAAAACAAAAAGGCAGAGGAAATAATCATTGATAATCCTCATACATTGATTATGTTACATTAGATGACATTATTTAATTCTTTGAAATATTTCTGATACCCATTGTACTCACAACTGTCTGTGGCATTTGTTAACCTGGCTAAATAGTCCCATCTACTAGAAGTTGAAACAGACATTTTAATAGCCTTACTCAAGTTTGCACATTTAGTCTTCAATTTTATTATTATTATTATTATTATTATTATTACTTTGAGATGGAGTTTTGCTCGTTACCCAGGCTGGAGTGCAATGGCGTGATCTCGGCTCACTGCAACCTCCGCCTCCTGGGTTCAGGCAATTCTCCTGCCTCAGCCTCCTGAGTAGCTGGGATTACAGGCATGCACCACCATGCCCAGCTAATTTTTTGTATTTTTAGTAGAGACGGGGTTTCACCATGTTGACCAGGATGGTCTCGATCTCTTGACCTCGTGATCCACCCATCTCGGCCTCCCAAAGTGCTGGGGTTACAGGCTTGAGCCACCACGCCCGGCCTAGTTTTCAATTTTTATATTTCCTCCTATGCTAGGGGGAAATGCTGGTTTCTCACTTGTGGAAATGCATGGGTTTGTTCTTATATAGGAGATAATTTTTTTCAAAACTAAATTAATATTTTTCCAAGTCAAAGTGTTTCTCAATTGAAATGCATATTTAGAAAGGATGATAGAAAACATCTTTCTTGAACAATTAAAATGCAGAAGATGGGTGGCCAAGGCAGGTGGATCGCTTGAGCCCACAAGTTCGAGATCAGCCTTGGAAACATGATGAAAACCTGTTTCAGAAAAAAAAAAATTAGCCAGGTATGGTGGCACACACCTATGGTCCCAGTGACTTGGGAGGCTGAGGTAGGAGGATAGCTTGAGCCTGGGAGATCGGGGCTGTAGTGAGCTCAGATCCTTCCACTGCACTCCAGCCTGGGCTACAGAGTGACACTCTGTCTCAAAAGAAAGAGAAAGAAGAAGAAAGAAAGAAAGAAAGAAAGAGAGAGAGAGAGAGAGAGAGAGAAAGAAAGAGAGAGAGAGAGAGGGAAGGAGGGAGGGAGGGAGGGAGGGAAGAAAGAAAGAAAGAGAGAAGGAAAGAAAGAAACGGAAGGAAGGAAAGAAAGAAAGAGAAGGAAAGAGAAAGAGAGAACGAGAGAAAGAAAAGAAAGAAAGAGAGAGAGAGAAGGAAAGAAAGAAAGAAACAGAGAAGGAAAGAAAGAAGAAAGAGAGAAGTTAAATTTAAAATACAACGCAGATGAAGGAGGTACTATGGGTCTACTGCACTGAGTCTTCACACTGACTCTTAAGACGAGATGTATTTAACCTAAACAGGGAAGCTGAGACTCATGATTGTGTGAGTCTTGCCCAGGTGTTCACAGTTAATTTGTGGAAGAGTCTCTACCGATTTCCCGATAATAAAACTCCTCTTCTGTTTAGCCTTGCCAGAGGGAAGAGTTGGCTGACACCATAGAATAGCTTTGAGGCACCTTGCCTCATAATCTGTCAAGCATTTCCTTTGTCCTTGATTTTTTTTTTTTTTTTTTTTTTTTTTTAGTGCAACCCAGATAATCTCACTTTTGTTAAGAAATTTTGCTATTAAGGAATGAGGCTGAAGTTCATCCACTCATAACAGACAGAGGATATGTCCTTCACCACCAGCTCCCAGCCCAATCCTTTCCTGTATTTTGGGACATGAGCTCTGCCCACACCTCCGTGGTGCTTTGCATTACCGCCAGTGGCCTACGGGGAAGTCCTACTCAGAGGTCCTCAGCAACAGATGCTCAAGTGCGGCCAGTTTTTGTGCCATCCCTTGACACAAAAACTGACCTTGACATGATTCACTGTCAAGGTATTCCCTCGACAGTGAATCATGTTATAAAGGGGGTCATAGGAGCTGCAAAGTGCATTTGCACATGGAGATGTCTGTGCCACGTCTCAGCACACTGAATGGTTATATGATTTTTAAAAGGCAATTTCCATCATTTATATTCACCCCCCCCCACAAAATACATGCTATCAAATGTAACACACTTTTATTACAAAGGGAAGAATTGATGGATTTTTCTCACCAGGTTCCGAGGAAGCCTTCTTATCAGTTTCAGCAGTCTCAGCACGGTTGCCTGGATACTCAGTCTCCCTGAGTATTATTCTGATTAAAGGGCAATTTAGAAGGTTTTTTTCCTAAAAAAAAAAAAAACTTATCTGTCATCTAGAAATATTATCAACCCTCCCTTGCACTGATTTGTCAAGTGGCAGATTGAGCATTATTATTTAAAAATGGTTTTTCAAATGGGTAACATAAGAATGTGATTTTTCCATTTTATCAGCCTCCTTTGGATATATATGTGCTAAATTTAGTGAAGCTTCTTTGCGGTAAAATGAGTTCAACGGATTTGGGGAATTGTAGGGGCTGGGGGATGATGAAAGGAAGAACTAAGTCTCTATTTCACAATTTAAAGATAAAACTACCCCTTATTGTGACTCAATGGCCGTCAAAATGGTTCTAGGAAAAATAAAAGGACAAAATGCCTCAAAATCAGCATTTTTGAAGGACTTTTTAAACACCTATCTCTGATTCTGTTATTAGCAGATAAGAAAATCAAAGTCCAATGATCCTAATTCTCAGCGTTTCAGGAAATAAAAATATATACCTGTAATCCACATATTTACGTAATTCATTTGTAATGAGATAAATTTGCATATAATAAGCTGCATCTATTTAAGGGGAGCAATTTGGTGAGCTGTGATTTGTGTATTCGTTCCTGGCACAATCACCTCAGCCCCAAAAGAGAGCTTAGAAAAATGCCCTCAGGTTTCCTTGTGTCCCTGTGAGGCCCTTGCCTCCTGCCACTCCCAGTGAGCCACCCCCAGCACACACCCATCCACCACCTGTTCTGGCAGCTCAGTTTGCACTTTCAAGAGATCTCTGTAAATGAGAAGATAAAGTATGCACTGCTTTTTTCTAACTTTTAACTCCACATATCTCTTTTGAAAGTCACCCATGTTTCTGCAGGTTAGTTTGCTCCTTTCAGTTGCTAAATAATATTCCCTTATAGGGATAGACAAAATGTTGTTTATTCCCTTTACTTCTTGATGGAAGTTTTAGTTATTTTCAGTTCTCGGCTACTGCAAATAAAGCTCTTATAAACATCCATGTCCTTTGTAACGACATATGATAAGTATATATTTCAATTTTAAAGAAATTGCCAAATTGCTTTGCAAACCAGTTGTGCAATAATGCATTCCCAGAAGTCACGTGCAGGAGAACCACTTGCTCCACCTTCACACAGGCCTTTGCTCCGGTCAGACCTTGTAAAAGGTAGCCCTCTTAAAAGACAGGTGTATCCTGGCTTTCAAGTGGGTTTCCTGAATAGTTAATGAATGTGAGCCTATTTTAAATATTCAGGCATATTTGTCATCTCATCTCTGATTAAGTTGATCTTTAAAACTTTTGCAAACTTACTTGTATTATCTGTTTTCTTTTTGAAGTTTGAGAGTTTGTATAGATCTTTATATTTCTTGGATACAAGTTCTGTATCAGATACACATTTTGCAAAGATATTTTCAGGTGGTATTTTTGTCATTCTTCTTACAACATCTTTCAAATAAGAGTTCTTAATATAGGTGAAGCCTGTTTATGATTTCTTAATTTTATGAATCAGGCTTTCCGTGTTATATTAGGAAATCTTTAATTAACCCATAATTTTAAAAAGATATTTTTCTATGTTTTCTATAAATTTTATAATTTCAGGTGTTAAAATGAAAACTTTTGCCCCTTTGTCTTAATTTTTGTTCTATTTGAGTAATTTTATTTCTGTCTTCCAGGTCTTTATCTTTTTAATATATTAATTGCAGTCATAATAATTGCATCAATGACTTTGTCTGCCAATTTAAAGATGGTTTTTCAAATGGGTAACATAATAATGTGATTTTCCATTTTATCAGCCTCCTTTGGATATATATGTGCTAAATTTAGTGAAGCTTCTTTGGGGTAAAATAAGTTCACCTGTGTGCCTGATCTAGTTCAGTGTTGATTCAGTGATCATTTTTCTAAATGTGAGCCTGCTTGTCTGCTTTTGCACTGTGCCTGGTTGTAATCAGCTGCCAGGCATTGTGAAATTTTCTCTTGTTGGGTGCTGGATGTTATTGTTTTATTGAAAATGTGATTTTGCTTTGTGCTAGGACACAGTTAAATTACCTGGCAAGAGTGTGATTCCTTTGAATCTTACTTTAAAGACTTTTAGGCAAAACCAGAGTAAGTGATTTCAGTCTAGGCTGATCGCACAGCAAAATAGAAGCAAGGCTGATCATGACTCTACCCAGGCCCGAGGAATTATAGGCTGTGCTTGTTCGCTGGGAAGGCATAGCCCCGGGCTTCAGTCCTGAGTGAGTTCTGGGCCCATTCTCTCTGGTTATCCTCCCCTGTCCCGGGAAGTGTACTCAGAAGCAGTGACAGGATCCTGTAGAACCTGGGAACCCTAGAGGGGAACTTGTGAAGTTGTCCGGAACCATCTTTCTGAGACAGCCAAGTTAAAAAGGCTCCCTGGCAAAACTCCCACAGCCCTGTGCACAGGGGTGGAGCCTCCAGAAGTTCCCATGGTTTGCAGCAAACAGGAGCCCACCCCACCTCTTCCTGGCATCTGCCCCCACCCCCCTTTTTCTTGGACTTTGGACCCTTTTTCTTTCCTGGGGTCTGGCTCTTCCTGGCGTCTGTACCCCCCCCTCCTTTTTCCTGGACCCTGGAACCCTGGACCCTTCTTCCCGGGGTCTGGCCCCTCCTCTTCCTGGATCCTGGTCCCTCCTCTTCCTGGCCCCTGGCCCCTCCTTTTCCTGTGTTGAAGCTGGTACTCAATCTGTGAGGCCAGAAACCTGCATGAGCTGGAAGTCTGGGCTTGTGGAGAGTCCCTGTTCCCCCTTTTTTCTTTTGCACAGTGAGTCCCATTATTCTGACTTTTCAAATCATCTGTGAACCCTAATTTTGGGGCCGTGTGACGAGGACACTGTCTTGAGCTGAACTAAGGAAAAGTCCCGCAGCACTTGTGTGCGGCCACTTCCCTCCTGCGCTGTGACCTGGAGCCTGCTGTGACCTGGAGCCTGCGCTACCCTGGCTGCTCCTGAGCCACCTCCTCCCTGCCGGGGCTGCCAGCTCCCTCCTGGGTTCCCGCTCCCTCCCTCCCGGGTTCCCGCTCCCTGTGCAGCAGCCGAAGCCCAGTTGTAAGAACCCCCTGAGGTTACCAGGGAGGGAAATCCTGCAGTCCTTCCTTTCCTGCTCCTTCAGCTTTGCTGTGCTTCCTTGCTGAATACCCAGGGTCTTGAAATACGTGGTTTTATATACTTTTTCTGGTTTTGCATATGCATCGTTTCAGGCGAGAGAGTAAACCCAAGGCCTGTGGCTCTGTCTTGGCCGGAAGTGCATGTCCTCCACATTTTTTATTTTTGCTAGAGGGAAATGGCTATAATCAAATCGTAATTATTAAATAACTCCCCACGTTACAATCAGCTAAAACCACCCTAAGTGTTGCCCTCTGCAAATTGCTGCTCGTTTGATTCCAAATCCCTGAATTGGCCACCTCGTGTTGCATATGATGAGCCCGAAGTAGGTCAGTGCTGGGAGAGACATGACGGGTGCCCTGCAATAAGAGCCTTAAATCAGAGGAAGCCCAGGAGGAGAGGCAGGCACTGAGCAGGGTTCGGGCAGAGCCAGGGATGGGTGGGAGGAAGGACAGAAGCAGAAGACAGACGTGGATGTGGAGGAAGAGGGAGACAGAAAGAGATAAAGGGGTCACCTCTGCACCGTGCATGGTCACAGAGACCCCTTTAGTCCAAATTATGAGACATCCGAAGGGTCTGTCATTTCGTATTTCCGACATTTTAAGTTTTGTCTATTATTTTCCCATTTCAATCATTTCTTAAGAACAATATGGTAATAGAAATAACTCGGTGGGGACATTTGATGGATTTTAGACATCCACCGCGAAAAGCTTTTTTAAAAAGTAAAATTTCATATATTTTGATAAGTTCCTAATACACGGCAAAAAAGAAGAAGAAAGAAGAAGCAGCTGTGTTTCACAAACGTGACATTTTTACATACATTTTAAATGTAATTTACACTCTCCGTCCTGCCCGTGTTGTTTAAAGTGTGAACTCGATCGTTCTAAATTAGTATTTAAGAACTAGCTCAAATCAAATCCTTCCGTTTAGTTGTTAAAACAAACACAATTGAAAACATACTCCTAGAGGGTCTGGGCAGATTCAGAACCTGATAAATCATAAAGATTCATATTTATAATGATTACTTTTTCAGTATCCTACCTCCTATGAAGATTCATAGTAAGCTAATTGTTTCAGGAATTTGAGACCAGCCTGGGCAACGTGGCAAAACCCCCCTGTATGAAAAAATAAAAAAAATTAGCTGGGCCTGGTGGTGCACTCCTATAGTCCCAGTTACTAGAGAGGCTGAGATGGGAGGATCACCTGAGCCCGGCAGGTGGAGATTGTAGTGAGCCATGATCACACCACTGCACTCCAGTATGGGTGACAACCGGAAAAACAAAAAGAAGGAAAATTCATAATGATGACACATAAAGGTCTCATGTGAATTATTTATGCTATAATCCTCAATTCCAGGGGCTTCGAGATATTATTATTCACTTGACCTCAACAGTCGATTATTATAAGTTGAAGTATCATTGTCAAAATAATTGCTATTTTTAAATGAGCTGAATTCAATGAAGCAATCATAGAACTGGATAGTTCCATGTGTAGTGGGTAATAGGAAGATGCATCCAGTAAAGGCATCTGGGAAAGGTGGTTTAAAGTCAGGCACTTCTGTTGGCCTCCCTAGCACCTGAATTAAGACAGGATTTATTGCTATCAAGGAAGCAGCATAGGGATCAGATTCAAGAGAGAGAGAGAGAAAAGTATCTGCAAGTGTCTACAATTCCTACATCAAGTTCTCTGTGTTCTGCTTCTGGAGGAATTCAGTTTTCATCCCAAAAGATGGAGTCCATTATCAAATACTATCATTAAATAAAGATATTATAGATCGAGAATGCATGGGTCGGCTTTTTTAAAAAAAAGTTAATAAACTAATGTAAGGGCTTTGAGACACCAGGAACATGGCATGGCAGAGTAGCCCATTGTGATACTGAGAAGAATTTGAAAGTACTTACCAAAAATACTTTGGTCTGAGCTGGTGATTTCTAGGATCACTAAAAGATTCTGTTTGAGAAAGCTTTTCTTTACAGGCGAGGAAATTATTTTCAGCACTTCATTTTATGTGAAATAGGAAAAGCTCTTTCCACTACTGCACATTGTGGGGGTAAAACAGGAGCTGTTGTCCAAAGACTCAGAATTCTCATTTGAAGGAAGGCAGAAATTTCAGGCCATCAGAATAAGTCACCCTCTGGCTTAAATTAACCACAAACATCCAGCTCCTAGAAGGAAACAATTCTAATTGCGGATATCGCTGATTAAAACAGCTACTTGGAGGGAGACTTGAGCTAGTACATAACAAATATTACTGAGAAGCACCTAATTGGGCCAATACAAATTGAAGGAAGAATTGTTTGGGATGTTCAGACAAGGACATCATTATTGAAGCAACTAAAAATAAATAAGTGGAAAGATGAATAAGTAAATAAATAAATGAAACAATTAGAGTAAAAAACAAAAGCAAGACGAAACTACATAAACATCATCTTGCATCAGACCTCCATATTTTGTACAGAAGTAATACAACACAAACAAAAGAAAACACACTTATCTCTAACTCTCAATCTTGAATCCACTCACGTTTATGCTCCACACCAGCACTAAAGTGCTGTGTGTCCCTATAGGCAGACACCAAATCTCTTCAATTCAGAAGCCAGGACAGTGTGGCCTGCAAATGTCACACAGGCAAACAGGTCCCTCCAGACAGCTGGCTTACCAGCCTTCCTTCTCTGCCAGTGCATTCCAAATTTCATGCTCAAAGAATTTCGGTTCTAGAGATAGGAAGTTCAGTTCTGACTTCGCTGCTAACTTGCTGATTAACTTTGAATATCTGAGTTTACCTCATATGCAAGTAAAAGGATCAAAGTTTAATACACCAAAAAGAATATTTGCAGTTCTTAATTTCTAAGCTCACATTGCTGACGATATGTGAAAAGGATGGGAAGGCAGAGGCGGGTTTCACTGTCACTTTGCTGTCATAGCAGTAGACGCGCTTGGGCATGGCTGTAAAGGAGACGTCTGGTGTGAATGTTCTGCTGAGATACGTCCAGCCTCTTACTGCTGGTGAACTGCGGGCTCTCTGCCTTGACACTCGGACATCCTAGGTTGCATCATTTGTTGCAGGGACCATCCTGCACACTGCAGGCTGGTCAGTAGCATCCTCAGATGCTGCCTCCAGGATGCCAGGGACACTCCCCAGTGTGACAATAAAAATTTCATCATATGCCACGAAATGTTTCCTGGAGAGCAAAATGACCCCCAATGCAGAATTGCCAATGTATATGAGGCTGAGTGATACTGTCTGTGAATTATTCAATCCATTGCACCTGCTTTTAGTTCCAGATGTAAGAACCTGATCTCTATCAGAAAGAATAGATGGACAGACTTCCTTGACACTTGAAATAATTCAGAATGACGACAATGTCTGCATCGACACATCTTTATTTAACAGACAATGCCAGAGCTTCTTGTGATTATCATAGTTGAGAAAGTGAAAGATTATGTAACATAGTCACCTCTACCTGTGGTTGAAAGATTAGAAATGGAAGTTGAGATGACATGCATCACTTTAACAATTATAAGAGGGGTTTTGATGCTAACCTCTGGCACTAGCACACACACACACACACACACACACTCACACTTCTCTCCCCTGATAGACACCGAGCACCCCGAAGAGAGGTCCATGGCATATTAACCTTTACAGTTCTGATCTACAGTACATTCACAGCACACTGTCAATGCTCAGTAAAGTTTGTTTGCTAATTAAAATCATACATTTTAAAACTGTTATTGAACAAAACAACAGAGTCCAGATAATTAGACCTTAAACTTAGGACTTGCTATTGTACCACGAAGTGAAAATAAAAGCTCAATACATACAGTATTTCTGTCTAGCCGGATTTAAAATTATAGGCATGGGTAGATTTCAATGTAAGTTTACCAGTGAATAATGCATGGAACAATACAATTTCTTTCAATTTTTTAAATAACAAAACATTTGAAGATGATATACATTAAGTTTATATATTCCTCTGGGAAGGTATAAATACTCCTTCTGATAAGGAAGGAAGATGAAAAGGATAGAGAGGCAACTGTCTCTAGTGCTTTATTTAAGATAGGGCTGAATAAAAACAGTACAAACATCATTAAGAATATGTCTTACACCAGCTGGAGCTTGTAAAAGAAAAACCATAAATAGTAACTTAAGTTATACAAAACACTGTCTTGTGCCTTTGCTGATTACATTTCCAAAACAATTCTAAGAGAGAGTATTATTTTCATGCCTCTTTAATGGGCGAGTAGACAATTTCAGGAAGTCAAAGCCAATCACTGATGATCATAGAGTCCATTTGCAGCAAACTCAGATTTGAATTCTCAAATTCTGACTCTAAATTCTCTGCTCCTTCTATTATACAGGGTTCTACTTGGAAACTTAAATTTTACCCTGGCTGTCACACAGCTAGAAGAGACTCTGATTTATCACCAGGGACTGCAGTTCCCCCACAGGACCATGATTTTAGGAATAGAAGCAAGTTTATCCAGTAACCGAGGCTGGGAGAGAGTCCTTGAGGATGTGAAGTTAAAAATCTCTGTCTAAAGCATCCAGAGATGATGCTTGTGTGGCATCATCTGTTCCTGAGTTTTTTTTCCACAGCATATTGAATTCTGAACATAGT
This sequence comes from Callithrix jacchus, assembly GCF_049354715.1. Classification (NCBI taxonomy): domain Eukaryota; kingdom Metazoa; phylum Chordata; class Mammalia; order Primates; family Cebidae; genus Callithrix; species Callithrix jacchus. The sequence continues at coordinate 11,073,629 of NC_133508.1, forward strand.
ATAAAATGAAATTTAACATGATTACATTTCAAAAAACCTTGTATTTCCTAAATATATGTTATTTTACTTGACAATTCTTACTTATTTTTCAAAAGAACTAGCTTATTTTTCATCCTTTACAAATTCAGCTAGAGATTCTCTTTGTCAGCCTGTCAACAACACACGCATACACATACACATATGCATATCATACATATACATACACACACACATATGTATAAAGTAAATTTGCTAAACCCTAAAAATTCATCTTTTCTTTAGAAATTGTGACAGGAGTTTTGTAATCATGTAATCTTAAATTTAAAAAACTACAGGTATTGTGTATTGGAGATAGATCGTATAATAAAGAAAGCAGGTGTACTTAAAATACAGCATGGGGACAGCATGGGGAGACTAGGACAGAGGATACCAGGTGGCCTGGAGGGCTATGTGTCGTGAGAGGACCACCGATCATACAATTGTACCGTATGGAATTCATGCTGAATAAGTAGATTTTAGCTGGTATTGCCATAAAAAAATACAGCAAAAAACAATAGGTAACTGTGAGATCACAAATGTTAATTTGCTTCATGATAGTAACTGTTTGACTATCTATATACATGTATCCCATAACATCATTTTGTATACCTTAAATATTCACAATACAATTTAATTTTAAAAAAGATACAGCATCAGTGACCACCTAGTTTATATGTATTATCAAAATGAATGAAGTTCTTTAAGGTATCAATGAGATCATGAACAAACATAACGTTTAATGATTTCAGCAGGTGAAAAATGTCTTAAGAGATTAATAACAGAATCTAGTTAAGACAATCCAAAATTAAACAAATACACATTCACAAACTTTAACTATTAAATGACTGAATTATATGTAGAATCATTCTATTAATTATCTTCTATATAGTTAGAAATAATTGTCTGATTTTGAAAATGAGTAACCTGAAAAATTACTGTATTTTATGTACAACATCTTTAGCTTTCACATAGATATATAAATCACATTTTAATCTTATTGTATTCTAGAAAACACAGGCTTTGTGTTCTTCACTGAGACATGCTATGTGTGTTGCTCATACCATACTGAGCATAACATTGAATTAATTGTCCACAGTCATCTAAATAGTTGATGAAAAGGGCCAGGGTTTGATCCGTTTATCTTGCCTACAAAGCTCATGTTTACAACTTCCTGCTATCTAAAACTTATATCAGGATACATTTAGAAATGTTCCAGTGAATGAAAATTCTGTTTCTATAAGGTGACTTAATCAGAATTTTCAAACAGGTTTACAGTTTCTTGTGGTGAGAAACATTTTCCCAGGTGGGAAGGAATTAAGAGGCAGCCTAATGAAAATCATTACTCTGAACATTAAAATGAACCGTTAAGCTTCAGAGATCCTGTGTGTTTCGTGGGCTCATGATTTCCCAGGATGCTTTGTGTCCTAGCTAGAAGAGTCTCCATTCTGTAAAGACGGAAGGGCTGATCACCGTGATTTGGACACTTTGCACTTTTACTTACACACATACTAGATATGGACATAATACACTCCTGTGAATTTCTTTTCACTTGATTATGGTTCACATAACCTTCCTTGATCATAAAATATACATCTGTAGTCTGTCCTATGCTCATAGTGTGAAGTCAGTCTCTCAGCAGTAACTGAACCATTGTAGTTTAGATCTGTTTCTCTTTAAGAACATTTTCATCCATTGGGTCTCATGGTTGATATTCTCTTAACTTCAATATTAACTCCTCACAGCTGGAAAGGTTTTTGTTCTTCTTTGTTTTGTTTTTAACTATATTAGATGAACCAACAAATTTCTATCGGTTGGAATAAATCCAAAATTTGTTCTAAATATTGGATTGCTCTGGATTCAAATTTAGACTCTCTCTTCTCTTTCTGTATTGGTCACATTAGTATGTTTAGTCTCTTCTGAAATACTGCATTAATTACCAAAAATACTTATAATACTTCATTTATTTCAACTTTGTCTTATTCATTTGTTGCAAATTCTACAGCAAAATAATTTTGTGAGTCTGAGGTTGGCCTGGGCTCAATTCGAGTTAGAATTACACAGAGCTTCATTATAATATGTGCCCATTTTTTGAAAAACTGACTATATTTTGATGCAATAAGAGATACATTGGCATTATTACATGAGAGAGACAGGAAGTTGAGGAAAGCTAATTGTGGCTAATGCTCGCACATTGAATATAAATGCATCCTATACATTTGAGCTATGCAAATAAAAGTAAGTTGGAATAAAAGGGAAATTGATGTTAAACTTTTCTATGTAACATGGAATGCATAAGTTGTAAACCATACTTGTCTATTATACGTTCAATTAGAATAGATGTAATGACAAATAGTGTTTTATATGTAATCAATATCAGTGTCAGCTGACTTAATTTGTAGGCTAGGAAAGCGTTTAGAAGCCATTGGGAAAATGTAGTCTTGCTCAGACAAAATCATTCTGTGGCATTTATAAGGCAACAATGCCAATGCCAGCATGTCTTGTTCCAGTGTTGAAACAAGAAAATTGATGAACAAATGTTACAAACTGATGATTTTCCTAAGGGGTTTTTTTTTTCCAACGTGCATGGAAATAACAAGGTGAACAGAGAGATCTAGAGGAAGGAATTCAGCTTCATCATATGGGGAAGCAGTAACAGGGGATTCCAAAATGGAGGGGCACCAAGGGTATATCCATCCAACCCCACGGGCAAGTGCACCCCAGCCCGGGGCTCCTGCACTGCGTCCAGCTGTGCAGGAGGATACTGGAGGCATTTGAAATGCAGGACCAGTGAATGGGCAACTTCAGCTGCTGATGGACATCTCTACCTTCTCTCCTCTGCCTGACGGTCAGCCCTGTCCTCAGCTTCTGAAACATTTGGGTGGTGGGCAGAACACCGTGGGCAAGCATTCTTTCTTCTATCCTGTTTCCCAAGTGCGCCTACAGTAATGAGACAACTGGCAAAACATCTGTAAAATGGCAATGCGCAGAAACAGATGTTGAACATACGCACACACATGGCCAGGAGGCTCCTTAGGAATCTGGCAATCACAGACTAAAGATCCACGCCTGAGAAGCCACTGGCGTTTGTTTAAAATAGGTTCCTATGTTTTATACTTACTGCCCAGTGAACAAGATTATATTGTATTTTCTGTCAATGTTCTTTTAAACAATTAGGTCGTGTTCTTTCTCCTAAGTTAAAAATCTTTTTATTATGCTCATTGGTGACTTATGGAGAATACCTCACAGGTGATTTTAGAAGAGCAGCTCTGATGTATAATGGGTGCAAAATACAACCGCAGGTAAAGTGTCCTCTCTAACAACTGTTACCCTTGTTCCAAGCAAATATTTTACTATCTTATTATCTGTGAGCTCATATAGAACTTGTTTAATATTTCATGTAAGCAGTCAGCTCCTGCAAGGAGAGAAAGTCTCATGTGTGTGTGTTTAAATGTGTGTGTGAGTTTAAATATGTGTATGTGCATATAACGTTTTAAGTTAATAATCTTGAGGATTAGAAAGTCTTTTAATGCATGGTGACACCATGTCCTCAGAAATAAAAGCCCTGAAGTCATTCTGGTGAACAAATCCACTTCATGGTGACTTCTTTGGTTTCTTCAATAAAATTTTGACCATATATAGGTAGACAAAATCAGATTATTAAAAATTCAAAAAAGGCAATGAATATAATTAAATGGTACAAAATTAATTATTATGGTTTTAGTTTAGTAATTATATCAGATACACACTTAAAATTGTATACTTTTTCAAATGTTTTATGAATGTATTGAGATAATTATGTATGTTTCTACCTAATTTACTGCTAATATTATTTATAAGATTCTAATGTGAAGCCATCTTCATATTTCATATTCAGGTATCATTTTAATATACTGCAAGATTAAATTTCTAATAATTTAATTAAACATTTGTCCTCATTTGATAGATAGATGTCTAGTTTTCTTCAGCAAACATAATATCATACCTTTTACTGTGTTGGTATCAGTTATGCAGTGTCTCTAATGAAAACTATGTATATGTAACTATTACCATATATACATGTATCATATGCACACACACACACATGCATATATCTCTCATTTTTATGCTTAAGAAAAAACTTAAATGTCTTAAATATCATAATCAGTTGCATGAAACTTAAATATCACAATCAGTTTCATGGAAAACCTGAGACCATTTGGAATTTATGCTTGGGAAGGGGTTAAGTCAGCCATTTTCCATAATTTTCTATACATTTTATTGGGGTATACATTTTAAGTCTAACGAGCATTAAATTGCCACTCTCACCTGCATTAATTTACAATTGCGTAATCTCTGTAAACATCAGAAAATCCTTTTCAAAAAGCCAGCAGTCCATGTTTATCTTCTCTTTCCGTTCCATGTATGGATTTTTATCTGTGTATTGTGTTGACATGTGTGTTTTTTTATTTTAAAACTTTGACAAATATATTATAATTACCCTAACACCAGGCTTACAGAATCCTTCCTTTCTTCGCTGTTTTACTCTTTATTTTTTTGACTACTTTGATTACTGTATTTTAATAGGATGTTTTCATATTTGGATTTCAAATCCCTTTTATTGTTCTTTTTCAACATTTTCTGGACAAATTTTGTACATATTCTTTCTAATACTAGAGTTTGCATATTAAGTTCCATTACAAATACTGTAGCTGAATTTTTGTATTCTAGATTTTCAAGAAAGGTGAATTAAAATGCCTGTATAACGTTAAGTATTTTCAACCAGGAAGAGGCTCTGTCTTTTCATTTATGCAGGGCTTGCTTGGCATCTTTATTTTCTTCCCCAGATTTTAAGTTTTATGGAGCTAGGGAATGATGACCATTTCCTTATTGCCAGGAACACCACAGGTACTTGTCGAACAGAAACAGAAAGAAGTACGATGTCAGGAAGGTAGCAGTGACCATAGGCAACTGAGGAAGGAGCACACACTCCCTTGAGTAATTGTGCCAAGATCTCAGGCTGGTAATTGACACAGTTCAGATAACACACTTGCCTCTGGGTTCTCCATGAGTGCTCACTACCTTTGTAAATGCATGGGGGCAGGGGCTTGTGGGAAACAATAGAAGACTTCGTTCCTATCATAAACTAATACCTTCCCAACATCGAATTCTTTCCATCACATTTGACGAGACCCGGCTCTTCCTTCAATTGATTTGATACACTGCCACTGCAAGGGCTGATAAGTAACAATCTAGTAAGCTCAGTCTAACAGGCATGTACTATTTTTGAGTAAATGCACAGCCCCTGGGGTTATAGAAGGTCACCAGCTCAATCAGGACGCAGACTGAGGACACTCATTCTCTCCTCATGGCTTTCAGGTGAATGTTTCAGAGGCAGAGGGCAGTGCTCGGCGTGTGGTGGGTGGGTGGGCTGGTTCTCATCTTTGACTTTGCTACATAAAAGAATTTGAGAGTGAGTTCAAGATAAGAAGAGGCACAGAAATGTATTGTAAAGTGAAAGCCCACTCTGAGAGGCAAAGGGGGCTGCCCAGAGGGAGAGGCAGCCCCCGGGGCCTTGAGGGGAATTCCCTTTATGGGAACTGCACCTCCATCTTCATAAAATACTGATGAGGTCCAATGTGCAATGGTAGACCTGTGGTGGGTGCATGTGCTCCGTGTCTGCCAGCTCCAACATGCACCACATGTGTCGTTAGTGTGTAAAATCTCCACTTAGAGGTGTGTTTTTTACTATTAATATGAGGAAAAAGTAGTGACTTTTTCCTCCATAAGCTTTGTCCATGGTACACTAAATCTTAAGCCTAGCTGCACATGCAGGACCCCGGAGAGGCTCCTACCACACCCAAGGCAGAAGTTTGTAGCTAATAGCTTCTTGGGCTTTTGGTGCTGATTGGATATTGGGAAGGGGGTTTCATCAGAAATAAGAGATTCTCGCTGTCTTTCCCAGGCTGTCCCAAGTGTCAGGCAGTTGTAACCATCTGGTGTCTGCTGCTATCCTGGAGCACTGCTCGTCTTGAAAAAGAGCCAGGTGCTCAGTCACGAGCGTGCAAGGCATGGGTGGCCACTATGACGGAAGCCTCAGGGCTTCACACAAGGGAACAAGCCAGTATGCGCTCCCTGCCTCCAGAACAGAGACTGTGGTTGGACCCCGTTGTAACCTCTCGCTGTCTTTGCCCTTAATCTATATTTGGCTGCACCCACAGGGAAAGGAAAGACATAACACAGGGCTGTTGACCCCGAATGATCGTGCAGCCAGTAGAGAAGGCGCCTTTTTGCAGCACGGCAGCACACGCGCACTTTGTCACAGCAGGACCCCGCCCGGCTCAGGTAGCATGCTCACATTCCTAAGTGCCTATGCTAATGGGAAACTCAACACTGGTACCTTAGGTCTTACCACTCAAGTTTTTTCTGCAGGAAGTGTAATATTGACTCATGAGTTATTCACCATCACGCCAAAATTGACAAAAAGTAAGACAGTGCATTAGCAGTGTTTCTTTGCAGAATATCTAGCTTTGCAAAAAAAAAGATAAATTGAATCACTTGATATAGTAATTAGCAGCTTCTGGCACATGCTGCTATATATAATGTACATATATAACTTAAAATATACTTTTAAATGTTTTATCACAGAAATATATGCCCATCATTAAAATAATAAATGACAATTTCTCCCACCCCTTCTGAAATGCCCTTATGCCCATTTCTGTGCCCCCAAAGACAACTACTAAAATCATTTAATTATTTCTGGTATTAAATCACCGTATTCCTAAGTCACAGTTTTATAGTAATATCCCTGTGTACTGAGGACTCAGCTACTCCACATTTTCCCCAGTTCCTCTCCAATATATATAAATGTTACTCTTTTTAGTATTTTCCACATTCATTATTAAGACCACATGTTATTTCTTCTGCCATTATCTGTAGGTACTATTGACTTTTATTTCATAAGATGGTGATATTAATACTCTTTTATTACTAGACAAGCTTATACAGTTATCACTAGATGATACCACAGAGTGTTGCTCAACTTTATGCTCTACTACATCAATTTAACAGGAAATAGCAATGTCTTCACAGATGGGAATTAACAGAATACTTTTTATCATGGGGAGTTTTCAGATTTTTCCAGAGCCAAATCACCAACAAAAATTTCTGATATTTTTTGAAGCTTCCTTGCAAAACAATCATGATTCAGTCACTATTATTATGGTGAAACATCTTCAGCCACCGCTCCCTATCAGAACAATAAATGAGATTTAAATGGAGAGCTGTTCCCAATGATTCCTATTTTCTGTCTCTCTTTCCATGTTTCTGAACAGTTCCACTGAACAGTTCTTTGTATATTAAAAACTAGGCTATCAAAATATAATGCCAATTTAAGGTACAACAATTATTTACATTAGTGTTACTGGGAGAAAAAAATAGGATGTGGCAAATTAATCTTTGTGCAGCAAAGTACTCCTTAAAATAGGTTTTCGGTGTGCATGGTAATGAACTATTGCTATCTCTTCAGAACAGACATCTTGAAATAACTATGTCCAAAGTTGTTTAAAATCCATTCCTGAAAATTTCCGTTTCAGCAAGGCAAGGAAGACTGATTTCTCACTCACAACACCAAACAGCACAAGCCTGTGATTTAGTTTTTCCCCAAATCCTTTGCTCGATGTAGGGAGCTCCTGAATCAGCTGTGACTTTTACATGCTTTGCTGTGACCTTCCACTGATGATCATAATAATGTTTGTCTGCCAAGGACCCTTCAGCTTCATAAAGTCAGCAGCCTTCAGATTCATCTCATAGCATTAACTTTACAAGTTAAAAAGACAAGCAAGACAGACGTGATGGGTTCCAGCATTATTTGCTCCCCTAAAAATATTTCCTATGGACAATAAACAAACAAATCTCCAATTTGGTGAAGCTATACATTTTCAGGCTTCATAAAAATTAATTTAAATGGATGTGGCTGTGGGTTTGGGCTTGTAAAGATTAGGGAGACGTCTGTTGCTGTAATTGCCTGTGCAGTGCCTCTGTCACTCAGGAGTGCCCAGGCTGCATTAGCAATGCTCATCAGAATCTAATTCTCAGATCAAATTCCCGTCTTCAATATATCCTTTAATAAGCCTTCCACTCTCCATCTTTTAGCCTTAATTATTGCTCCCTGTCTCCCTTGACAACCAAATTAAAAGGTACAGCTACAACTCCATAATGACAATCGTCATAATAACACTTCAAAAATCACAAGCTACTCCACGGCAAATCCAGGCTCACCTTGTCAAGGTTGGGTGTCTTCTGATAACTAGATTTTCTATGGATAGCTTCAGCATTGGAAGATAAGAAATACAATTATATAATCTTTTATTGATTTTTTTTCTTTTGCTCCCCCTTAGTATTACGTACAATTACCTGGGCAGTTTTTTAGAGTGTTAAAGCTGGAAGTGGAAAATTTACAAAGATTCACCGAAGCGGAATGTTTTAACTCTTTGTGGAGTACAGGTCATTTCGGTTGGAAATTAAAGCCATGGCAGTTGTTGTAGTGAAAGCCTTCTGCTTTGGACTCTGGGCTGCCTGGGTGTATGCGCTGACTTTAGCTGTTGTGTGACTTTGTGAAGGTCGCATGGTCTGTTGGACAATTGTGTCTTTGTGAATGTGAGCAAACGATCATAGCAAAAACAGACAGATTCTGCTTTTAACGTGTTATTTCCGACCACGGTTATAAACTTTGCCTTATGTTGTTTGTGAAATGACTTTGTCTTCAAGAGATATATCTACATTTGAGGGCGTGGTTAGTGGAGATGGCTCTTGCTGGTGTGTGGTAGTGGTGATGGCTGTTGCTGCTGGGTGTTGATGGCTGTTGCTGTTGGGTGTTGGTGTTTGATGTCTGTTGCTTGGGATGGATGGTAGTGATGATAGCTGTTGCTAGTGGTGGGTGGTGATGGCTGCTGGTGGGTGGTGATGGCTGTTGGTGGTGGTGGGTGGTGATGGCTGCTGCTGGTGGGTGGTGATGGCTGTTGGTGGTGGGTGGCGGTGATGGCTGTTGGTGGTGGGTGGTGATAGCTGTTGGTGGTGGTGGGTGGTGATGGCTGCTGCTGCTGGGTGGTGATGGCTGTTGGTGGTGGTGGGTGGTGATGGCTGTTGCTGCTGGGTGGTGATGGCTGTTGGTGGTGGTGGGTGGTGATGGCTGTTGCTGCTGGGTGGTGATGGCTGCTGCTGGTGGGTGGTGGTGATGGCTGTTGGTGGTGGGTGGCGGTGATGGCTGTTGGTGGTGGGTGGTGATGGCTGTTGGTGGTGGTGGGTGGTGATGGCTGTTGGTGGTTGGTGGTGATGGCTGTTGGTGGTGGTGGGTGGTGATGGCTGTTGGTGGTGGTGGGTGGTGATGGCTGCTGCTGGTGGGTAGTGATGGCTGTTACTGGTGGGTGGTGATGGCTGTTGGTGGTGGTGGGTGGTGATGGCTGCTGCTGGTGGTTGGTGGTGATGGCTGTTGGTGGTGGTGGGTGGTGATGGCTGTTGCTGGTGGTTGGTGGTGATGGCTGTTGGTGGTGGGTGGTGGTGATGGCTGCTGCTGGTGGGTAGTGATGGCTGTTGCTGGTGGGTGGTGATGGCTGTTGCTGGTGGTTGGTGGTGATGGCTGCTGCTGCTGGGTGGTGATGGCTGTTGGTGGTGGTGGGTGGTAATGGCTGCTGCTGGTGGGTAGTGATGGCTGTTGCTGGTGGGTGGTGATGGCTGTTGCTGGTGGTTGGTGGTGATGGCTGTTGCTGCTGGGTGGTGATGGCTGTTGCTGGTGGTGGGTGGTGATGGCTGTTGGTGGTGGTGGGTGGTGATGGCTGCTGCTGGTGGTTGGTGGTGATGGCTGTTGCTGCTGGGTGGTGATGGCTGTTGCTGGTGGTGGGTGGTGATGGCTGTTGGTGGTGGGTGGTGGTGATGGCTGCTGCTGGTGGGTAGTGATGGCTGTTGCTGGTGGGTGGTGATGGCTGTTGCTGGTGGTTGGTGGTGATGGCTGCTGCTGCTGGGTGGTGATGGCTGTTGGTGGTGGTGGGTGGTGATGGCAGTTGCTGGTGTTAGTGGTTAATGTATTTGCTACTGGTGGGTGGTTGTGATGATGGCTGTTGCTAGTGATTGGTGGTGATGGCTGTTGGTAGTAGTGGCTGATGGCTGTTGCTGTGGTGGGTGGTGATGGCTGTTGATGTTGGGTGGTGATGGCTCTTGCTGGTGGTGGGTGGTGATGGCTGTTTCTACTGGAAGTGGTGACAGCTGTTGCTGGTGTTAGTCATGGTGGCTGTTTCTGGTGGTAGATGGTAGTGGCAATGGCTGTTGCTGGTGGTAGGTGGTGATGGCTGTTGGTGGTGGGTGGTAGTGGTGATGGTTGCTGCTGGTGGTGATGGTGATGGTTGTTTATAGTTAGTGGGTATGTTTGTATTTGTTGGCAAGGCTGCTAGGAGCCATCTCACAGACTAGCCTTGACTAAAATCACATTCTCTTTCTTTCTACTCAGCTCTTCTGTTTTTATTCCTTTCCATCATTTTCTCCTTAATGTCTTCTCTTCCTCACATGTTCTGCCTGTGGACTCTCAGTTTTGTAAAAAGGACATCCGGGCTTCTGTAAATCAGTGAAATGTGACTGCCATCTTGCACAATTTATAGAAAACCTTCCAGCCTCAATGAGTGGAGATGTCTGAGGAAAAACATCTGGAGTATTTCTCAGATTCTTAAAATGTTGTATAACATTTGGGGATCTATGTAACATCACATATTCACATCCTTGCAGTCATAGCTGGGCTTAACTGAATTTGTTATTTATTGTGCAAATATTGATCATCAGAAAGGCGGAGTTAGAGAGGGAGCATCTGAGACTGTAAAGGGTGTTTCCTGGAGTCACTTTGTCAGTGAGCTAACGAAGGGTGAGCATAATCCAATGACAATGGATTTACTTATCTAGGAAAGACCCACAGGAGGGGAAGGGATTTTAGTTTGGCACTAAGATAACAGATAGAAACCAATGGGTCTGTCACATATTATCAAGGGGGGCCACAGTAAGGATTGTGTGAGCAAAGATCTTTTAAATAGCTCACCTGACACAGCACTCAATTTGGAATAAAAAATGGCAACGTAATTGTGGATTGCGGCTAGAAAAGTCAAGGACAGTGGAAGCAAATGTGTAAGGCAGTGTTTCTGCAGATAAGGAGAGCCCGCAAGAAGGCAAGAACTCTAAATCTGGACGCCTTTAATTACTCAGATACCAGTATTGATTGGGATAGCAACTGCCAGAAATGAGGGCCAGAGACCGGCTTGTAAAAGAAGGGCAGGGTTGTTTTCTTAAGCAGTTTATTGAACTATCTACATGGTCTCAGGCGATCCTAGCTCTAATCCTACAAAATAAGAGGAGCCTCGGGGGAGCAAAGATGCGATGAGATCTTGACTGATGAGTGGCTTCTCCTGGACAGAGATGATTTATGGTGAGAAAACACAAACAAAGGCAGGGTCAAGAAATGTCAAAGAAGATTAAAAGTTAAAGGAGCGCTCACAAGTTACTGATAGGGAAACAATTCTAAAGTGATGGGGTGTTTAAAAATAGCCCTGTGATGACTTGAGAGCTCCGCGTTAAGTGAAGAAACGCACTGAGTGAATGCTTAGAAGAGCAGTTGTACTGGAGATGCTTGTACAGCAGCCATTTCATCTCCCTGGCCACTTATGAATTATATTCTATAGGCCGCTTGATTTAGAGATGAACTTGCTGATGTCCAGGAGGAAGAGGAAATTTCCTTTAAATCATAGTTAATAGCCAAGACAGGCCAGGCCTGTGTTGATTTGTACAATACAAATTGCCACATGTTCAAAAAGCTGATGTGGTAGGACTACTGGTAAGGCCATTTTAGATGTTGATATACGTTGGTTATTGGATAGTTTAAATGACCATGGTTCAAACAAAGATTTGTTTTCATCTAGATAATTCAAACTCTAGGATTTTCGTTTTCTACAAGGTCTGTGTGTTTGAGAATCAGGTTGTCATAGCACATGATAGAAAATATGGAATTGGAACCCAGAGGTACTGATGTGTACCTAAGCCTCTCTACATTCTGGCTGAATGAGTTTGGGAAGCTGCTTACCGCCCTGTGCTTCAGTTTCCTCATCTGTAATATGGATAATAACAGGGATTCTCTATGGCACTGTGATGAGGAATTAACAGTCAATATTCATAAAGGGCTTAGGATACTGTTTGGAATATGCAAAGGAGCACTGTCTTTTATACCACGGGATAGAATCCGGAACATATTTGTTTGCTTCCCCCCAAAAATAATATGGAAAGTTGATCAGAAACAAAATCTAATGTTTTTTTCAGTATCCATTAGCTATTGTTGATTACTTCACCCATCATTAGTTCTTAAGTGCCAAGTCTGCCTGCATTTATGCTACAAGAAGAGATACAATCCTTTTCTCACAAGGATAGCACTGAAAATTTGGCTAATGGCAGCAAAAGCTAACATTCATTGAATGCTTGTTATGTGTCAGATGCAATTGCAAGTCTTTTTTTCTGCTCTAGTTCATTTAAAAGGACATATTACCAACTTCTTGAGGTCCAGGCTGTAAAGCAGAAATACAATTCTGAGTCCCCCAGCAGACTGCATGGCCCCCTGGTCTTGGCTGAGGGAATTGCGAAGTGAAAACTAGATCAGGCCATGACAGGAAGGGAGAGGCAGACGCGCCTCACTACACCCTTCTCCCGCTGGAATTCGGGCACAACGGACCAGCAGTCGCATTGAAACAGAGATCTCAAGACTGACAAAGCAGGCTCTTTGTAGCAACAAGACACCAAATTCCAACCTGACTCCGCTATAGTATCATGACACATCACAGGCTCTGAAGCACATCCAAGTATTTTAACTCAAAATATACTTATTTGACAATTTTGGAATGGTCCTGCAAAGCCATCTCTTGTGGGGGAAATTTGCAGTCTGTAAAAAGTGCAACTAAATGTGCAAGTGTAAAGGAATACTTCCCTCACTAGGTCTTTACCAGAGAGTCTGACACCTTTTAAGGTCCAAAATAAGGGACAAGTACCTTCTATTCTCTCTGAAGCCGGTTACCTGGAGTCTTCTTCTACATGACAAAAGCCTGGGCTTCTAATCCCCAACCCCCTTATCTTAAGAATTTCTTAGTGGGCGCCAAGGCTCAGGCCTGTAATCCCAGCACTTTGGGAGGCCAAGGTGGGTGGATCACCAGGTCGAGATTGAGACCACCCTGGCCAACATAGTGAAAGCTTGTCTTTACTAAAATACAAAAAAAAAGGTTAGCTGGGAGTGGTGGTGCGCACCTGTAGTCCCAGCTACTTGGGAGGCTGAGGCAGAAGAATCGTCTGAGCCCTGGAGGCAAAGATTGCAGTGAGCTGAGATCATGCCACTGCACTCCAGCCTGCGACAGAGTCAGGCTCTCTCTCTCAAAAAAAAGAATTTCTTCATGATGACTTTAATTCTCCTGGCCGGGCTTAACTCTTTCAACCAATTGGCCATCAGAAAACCTTTGAATCTTACCTAGGTAGGACCTGGAAGCTCCCTGCTTTGAGATGTCCTGCCTTTCCAGACATACTGCAGATTTGAGCCAATGTGTATCTTATGTGTATTGATCTACATCTTTGCCTGTAAGCCAGTCCACTCAAATGTGCAAAACCAACCCAAAACCAACCACCTGGGGCACATGTTCTTGTTCTTTGGGCCTCCTGAAGCTGTGTCCCGGGCCATGTTCCTCTAATGAGGCTCAGAATAAAACTCTTCAAATATTTTACAGAGTTTGGCTTTTTTCATGAACAGGGCTATTTTTATTCCACTTAATAAATATGAAATTCCTAGTAGGAACTGTATATCAGATATTGCCTTGTAAAAATGTAAGTACCGTGTGAATCTTAATCTTTCTAGAAATAAAATCTCATGCCAAGTTTCACAGAAGACTAGGATCTGATCATATGTCATTGAGGCAATTGCATCAATATTAACTTGACCATTTTGGACTCTGATGATTTTTTGCTCTCCGAAGAGTTCATTCAATGTTATCAAAGTTCTATACTAGTGCAAAATGTATTTCCGTTACCAGAAAGGGGTCCTAATTCAGACCCCAAGAGAAGTTTCCTGGATCTCACACAAGAAAGAATTCAGAGGAAGTCCACAGTGCAAAGCAAAAGTAAGTTTATTAAGAAAGTAAAATGGTGAAAGTACAGCTACTCCATAGACATATAGGGTGTTAAGGAATGCGTCCACCCTAGGTACAATACTTGTTTAGATACAGGATTAAGAAAGATCATGGGGAGATGTCCTCTGTTACAAGGGTTTGTGATAAAGGATTAATTTTCTTAATTACTATATTTTACAAGAATCGAGATTACTATCTTTAAAGCAAAATTAGGAATGCTTCTTTTCTAAAGATATTGGGATTATCAGGACATGCCTAAGTCTGGATCTGTTTAGTAAACATTTATCAATTTGTCCCCTTGGCCATATACCTCTAGAGGGTGGGAACACCCAGCTTTCTGGGCATGCAGCCCAGCAAGTGCCAGCCTCACTTTCTTAGCCCTCACTCAAGATGGAGCCACTCTGGTTCAAACCCCTCTGACGTTTCCACAGAAACACTCCAATTTTAATCCCCCAAACACTGCATTTTGTCTCCTAGATTTTGTTTCTTGAGAACGACAGACGATTTTCTTCTCATTCTGATGACTAGGATAGTGACGTGGACCCAGCACCACACTATCAACCCTAACTGAGATTTGAAATAAGCAAGTCCTTGTTGCCTGGGTAAATTGTCCTCCCATGAGTAAGGACAGTGCAGGCACCAGAAGGAGATAGCTTCCCTTCTCTAGAGATTCTTGCAGACAAATGAGGGAGGTTCTGTTCTAACTGAAGCACATTTTTTTTCTTATGTTGTTTCCAAGTGGACTTTGCTCAATTCTGTTCTTGCCACATTCCCAGACTTAGATGGATGACTGTGACTAGACCAGCAGGAAAGGCCCTGGGCCCTGAGTTTCTCCTGGGAGCACGTTATCTGAGGCTCTGATCCATCTGTTATTTATTTATTTTTTTTTTGGAGACAGTTTCACTCTTGTTACCCAGGCTGGAGTGCAATGGCGTGATCTAGGCTCACCGCAACCTCCGCCTCCTGGGTTCAAGCAATTCTCCTGCCTCAGCCTCCTGAGTAGCTGGGATTACAGGCGTGCACCACCATGCCCAGCTAATTTTTGTATTTTTAGTAGAGACGGGTTTTCACCATGTTGACCAGGATGGTCTCGATCTCTTGACCTCATGATCCACCCACCTTGGCCTCCCAAAGTGCTGGGATTACAGGTGTGAGCCACCACACCCAGCCCTCCATCTGGTTTTAAATGACTCAGGCAGTTGGAGGAGAAAAATCCCATGTCCCCAGAGGCCTCTGCAGTGGAGCATATTTTCATGGGTCCTTATTGAATTCCCCTTTCTTCTTATTGTTTTTTGTATCCCTCTTTTCCTCCCTGATGTCATCTAATAAGCCTGCACCCTTCCAAGATTTCTCCTTATCAAATCACTTCCCTATTTCAGGGTAAGTTCATCCTGTATTTTAAAACATGGGAGATCTGTAAATAGTGGTGATATCTGCCTTTTTTATTTAGTTTTATCTTAGATATGAATTATCTTCAATTTAATGAGAAAATCATTATGTTTACATTCAGCTTAAAATGTGGAAATACGTCCCTCTGAACAATGGCACCGTTCAGATGGAAATAGCCTATGGCAAAAGACATGCTTTACGCTGTCGTACTGAAACTGTGTAGACACTTACCTAACGTCTTTCTTTTTTTTTTTTTTTTTTTTTTTTTTTTGAGACGGAGTTTCGCTCTTGTTACCCAGGCTGGAGTGCAATGGCGCGATCTCGGCTCACCGCAACCTCCGCCTCCTGGGTTCAGGCAATTCTCCTGCCTCAGCCTCCCGAGTAGCTGGGATGACAGGCACGCGCCACCACGCCCAGCTAATTTTTTGTATCTTTAGTAGAGACGGGGTTTCACCATGTTGACCAGGATGGTCTCGATCTCTTGATCTCGTGATCCACCCGCCTCGGCCTCCCAAAGTGCTGGGATTACAGGCTTGAGCCACCGCGCCCGGCCCACCTAACGTCTTTCTTAATGTGGGATTATAAATAATTTTTTTTCTGCTATGTCCTTGGATGATACATATATGTGACTTAACCCTTCCAAGCTTTTTCCTGGAAACCGTAGAACAGGAGCTCCCTAAGAGAACCAAGAAGGAAATGTAAGTCAAAGCCCTGTGTAAGCTCTAATGTATTACTCAAAATAAATGTTCATAATTTTATAAGTTATAAAACGTATTTTTGAATAGGAAAAAACTTATTAGGCATGATACACCCTCCCTCCCTTTCTTTTTCCTCTTTCCCTCCCTCCCTCCCTTCCTCCCTCCTTTTCCTTCTTTTCTTCCCTTCTTCCTCCCAACTTATTTCACCCTCCCTCTCTGTTCTCCATCTCTGTCCTTCCTCTGCCTCTACTCCCTCTTTTCCCCTTTCTGTCTCTTTCCACTTTTTCATGAGGGGACCAACATGCCAGTGCTCCGTTTGTAAGTTGGTCCCTTATTTCTCACCTCCTCTACAATGCCACCCTGGCTGTGTGTCAGGCTCCACCTGCACGTGGTCGGGCCTGCTCTTCTGCATTCAACTGCAGGATTAGGCACCATTTATTAATTCTTTTTTTTTTCCTAAGTAATTGATGTTAGTGTTTGGAATTTAAGCAATTTTACATGTTGATGGCATATCCAGACCTACCGTTGATAACTCTTACTGATGATACTGATTTTTTTCTGTAAATGCTCTTGGGGGTATTTTCATCTTTTACTATTCATATGACTCTTGTTTCTGTTTTGCCTTGCTATTCTTGCTACTGGATAATCTTCTGTAAACATCATTAATAATCAGGATTTCTGTGCACTATTCTATTGTTTCTGGTTTCTTATGCTACATGTAACTGTAAAATATAAAGATTATTTTGTTTGACAGATACTGTTTACAATTTGTTAAAATAAGGAAAGACCCTTTTTATTTCTAGTTAGCTAATTGTTGCTTTTAATAAATTGGGGTTAACCTTTACCAAATAGTTTTTCTTTCACTTTATTAACCCTTTTGGTGAACCATAACACATATATAGAGAGACACTCAAAAGCAGAATTCAGAGTCTGGGGGCTGCAGAAGTTGGGAGACGCTATCAAAGTTCACAAAATTTTATTTAGAAGAAATAAGTTCAAAGAATCTATTGCACATCATGGTGACTACTGTGAATGGAGACTAGAGTGTTAAATAATAATATATTGTATACTTGCAAGTGTCTGAGAAAGCTGATCTTAGCTGTTCTCACTATGAAAAAAATGATGAATACGTTAGGTGATACATACATTAAATAGTTGAATTTAGCCATCCACCATATTAACACACATCAAAACGTCATGCTGCACACCATAAATACGTAAGTCTCATCGGTCAATTAAAAAATAAGTAAAGGGCCAGTCACGGTGGCTCATGCCTGTAATCCCAGCACTTTGTGAGGTCAAGGCAAGCATATGGCTTGAGTCTAGGAGTTTGATACCAGTCTGGCAACATGATGAAACCCCATCTCTATTAAACATACACAAATTAGCTGTGTGGTGGTGCACACCTGTAGTTCCAGAGACTTGGGACACTAAGGTGGGAGAATCACCTGAGCCTGGGAGGTCCCAAGCCTGAGGATGTCGAGGCAGCAGTGAGCCAAGTTTGCACCACTGCACTCCAGTCTGGGGGATAGCCAGATCCTTTCTAAAAAATAGATAGATAGATAGACAGATAGATAGACAGACAGATGAACAGATAAACAGAATAAAACCCAGTGCATTATCACAAATAAACACAGCACAACACAAGTCACAAAACCCAACATGCTACCACTCCCCTCTAGAAGTGCTTCAAGGGCTCACTCTCCATCTCTTCTCTCCTGACTTCTATGAAAATCCTGACTTACTTTTCCTTATAATATTACACTCTCATGTGTTCCTTAAAACTGGAGTGCCATTTTTTCCTGTTTTTCTTTTATAAAGGCAGAGTTCTAGGTGTTTTATATTTTATTGAGAATCACCTATTTCGTTGCATGGGTGATATTTTATTCGTTGTGATTTCTGTACTGCACTGAATGAATGCACCACAATATGTTTATCTGTAACACTGCTGATGCAATTTTTCCAGTTCATGACTTCCATGAAAAATACTGCCTTAAGCGTTCTTATACATATATATTCAGGCATATGTGAACATATTTCTGTTGGGAAATATATTTGAAAACAGTATTTCTGAGTTATAGAACATGAATTTATTCACATTTAGTAAACTATGCAAATCTGTTTTCAGAAGTGTTGCAAAGGTTTCATATTCCATGTTTTCTGAATGTAAACGTATTGCTAATTACATATTTTGTAAATACTTTTTTTTTTTAGATGGAATTTCACTCTTGTTGCCCAGACTGGAGTGCAATGGCTGATCTCTGCTCACTACAACTTCAGCCCCCCAGGTTTAAGGGATTCTTCTGCGTCAGCCTCCTCAGTAGCTGAGGTTACAGGTGGCCACCACCACACCTGGCTAATGTTTGGTATTTTTAGTAGAGTTGGGGTTTCATCATGTTGGTCAGGCCGGTCTCAAACTCCCGACCTCAGGTGATCTGCTCGCCTCCGCCTCCCAAAGTGCTGGGATGACAGGTGTGAGCCACCGCGCCCAGCCTATAAATACATGTTATTCCCTGTGGCATGCCTTTTTATCCTACCCATTTGTCCTTTGATAAGTAAAAGTCCTTAATTCTAGTGTCGTTAAATTTATCAGCATTTTCACTCATAGTTAATGCTTTTTAAGTCCGATTCAAGTTGACTTTTCTTATCAAAAGCTTATAAAAATATTTTAGAATCTAAAAGGTGTATTTCTGATCTTTCTTTTATGTATGTGTGGATACAAACACACACGCATAAAAAACATAAATAATGCAAACATGTATGTTGTTTAACATGACTATAAAATTTACCACGTTCTGCTTATTGAAAAGGTCATACTTTTTGCACTGGCTGCAGTGAGAGTTTGGTTTTAAATCTACTGTTTTTATAAATGGGTATGATTCTGGGATTTTCATTCTGTTTATAAATCATTTTACCTTTTCTTTTTTTATCTTAAATCAGGGAGGGATGCTTCCCCTACTTTATTATTAATTTTTCTCTTGACTGCTATCTTTTATAAAGGATCTTATTCATACCCTTTGGGAGTCATTCCTTCAGCTACAAAATATTCAGCTTCCTTGAAGAAAGGAAAATATTTTTTACATTTTTCGGATAGTGATAAAAAGAGCCCTTTATTCATCTGTTCATGATGACTAAAAAATATGGAACACTTTATGAATTTACATGTCATCCTTGCGTCGGGGCCATGCTAATCTTCTCTGTATCGAAACACCACATTATATTAATTGCTAGAACTTTATAAAAATTTTGTTATCCAGTAAAGTGAGTTCTTGCATAATTTGCTTCTTCAGAATTTGTCTATGTTTGACCTTTGTATCTTCGTTGAAATTTTAGAGTGTTCTTATCAAGTTGTATAGCGTAATCTATTGATATTTGTGTTAGAGTTGTAAGTAATCCATTTTGGGGATGATAATATTTTTATATCTTCATTTCTTTAGTTTTCATATGGAGGCAATACTGGTTTCATATAATAAGATGAGTAGTGTTCTTTATTTTAATTTCTGAAAGGGTTTTATAAATCTGAAATTACTGAATATTTTGTAAACTATGTTGAATTATGGGCTGAAGGAATTTCTTCACTGAAATGTTAAATTCCACAATGAATTTTAGACCTTTCAGATTTTCTATTTCTCGGTCAGCTTTGTGGATGTCCCATTTTTCTGGGTATTTGAAGATTCCATTTAAATTTAAAATAATTAGCGTAGAGACAATCACGATTATCATCCTATTTTGATGTTTATCCAGTTTACCTTTATCTTTGTAGTAAGTTTTGAAATAAGAGCTTATAAGTTCTCCAAAATTAATATATTTCAAGTTTTTTCTATTCTGAGTACCTCAATTTTCCATATGAATTTTAGAATCATTTGACACTTAGTGCAAAAACTAAGGTGGGTTTTTGTTAGAAATTGTGTTGAATCTGCAGATCAACTTAGAGCATATTGTCATCTAAACAATATAGAGATTCCAATCAATGAGCATAGAATAGGTTTCATTCAATTCAGTCCTGAATGTATTTTAATGATGCTTTGTAGCCCTCACTGTACATATATATTCATTTCTTTTGTTAAATTTATTTTACAATGTTTTATTTTTGATGCTATTTTAAATAAAGTTACAATTGATTTTTTTAAACTGATCTTGTAGTCTGCAATTCTGCTGGATGTTTTTATTAACTTTAAGAGTTGTTTTTTGTGGATTCATTATGATGTTTTATAAATTAGATTGTCCTCTGCAAATAGACATTGATTTACTTCATTACGTTCAATCTGTATGCTTTACTTGACTACTTGTCCTGGCTAGAAATCAAGTGCAATTGCAGTATAAGTTGTAAGACAGGGCATTCCTGTCTTATCATTGACCAGCGAGAGGAAGCTCTCAGTCTCTCATGACTAGGAGTAACGTTAGATGTGGGTACTTTGAGATACCTTTTGTCAGTTTGAGGGGCTCCATTCTATTCTTAGTTGTTGAGTATTTTAACCATAAATGGGTGTTGGATTTTAAAAGATACTTCTTTTGTGTGTCTATTGATATGATCATGTACTTCTGGGTTTTTGTTTCCTTGATAAATATCTTACTTTAATTGATTTTCTAACAGGAAACCAACCGTGCAGTTTTGGGGAAAGTCTCACTTGGTTGTTTTCTTAGTCTTTTTTCTGATGCTATAACAGGATACCATAGACTGGATAATTTATAGAAAATAGAGATTTATTTGGCTTGTGGAGACTGTGAAGTCCAACAGCATGGTGCCAGCATCTGCCCAGGTGTCCTGTGAGGGCATTCTTGTGGCATCATTGCATGGTGGAAGGTGGAAAGGCAAAAGCAA
This sequence comes from Callithrix jacchus, assembly GCF_049354715.1. Taxonomy (NCBI): domain Eukaryota; kingdom Metazoa; phylum Chordata; class Mammalia; order Primates; family Cebidae; genus Callithrix; species Callithrix jacchus. Next base: position 11,094,721 of record NC_133508.1, read on the forward strand.
GACATGAGACAGAGAGAGCAAGAGGGCACTGCTTTTGTTACAAGCCCACTCTCACAGTCACTAACCCAAGCCCGTGATTGAATCATTCATGAGAGTTTGGCTCTCATGACCTAATCACCTCTTAAAGACCACAATTGTCAATCCTGTTGTATTGGGGATTACGTTTTCAACACATTAACTTCTAGGAAACCTAAAAGATGAAACCACGGCAATCATCCTATATAGTCCTTTAAATATGCTGCCAAATTCTATTTACCAGTGTTTTGTTGAGATTGTTTTTGCTTCTCTTCATAAGGCTCCTTTCCCTTAAATTTCTCCTTATTATTCTCCATAAAAATAATACATATTTTATCTTTTGTACCTCATCAATAGTCTTATAATTATTACTTTATCTAATTGTTTTCAAATCAAATAAGAGAGATAATGTCATTAACAAAATAATACACTTATATTGTCTTTTATACTTAACTATGCAATTCCTTTCATCAGTGCCCTTTGTTTCTTGATGCAGTTTTGAGTTACTGTCTAGGGTCATTTTATTTCTGCCTTAAGAGCTGCCTTTACTATTACTTGCAAGACGAATAAAATGACTAATTATTTCCATTTTGTTTTTTTTTTTTGTTTTTGCTTTTATCTTGCAATGTGTTTTCTCCTTCATTTGTGAAGACGTGGTGTGCACAGAGAATTATCGGTTAATGGCCTCATTCTGCCCTTTGAATCCATCATCCTATTGAGCTCTGGACACCATCGTTTCTGAAGATAAATAAACTGTAACCTCATTGAAGCTTCCTCATATGCAGTGAGTTGCTTGTCTCTTGCTGTTTTCAATACGTTTTCTGTCTTTGGCTTTTGACATGTTTTCATGGTGTGCCTGAGTGTGTGTTTCTTTACGACTCTGCCTCAGCCTTCACTTCATGATTGTGCAGAGCCTGAAGCTTCCACAGAAGTGAGTGCATATGCCCTTCTTGGTCCTGTCCTGAGCATCTGCACAGTCCTGGCCATGTGCAGAGACCCAAGCTTGCACTTGGCGTTTTGGATGCCCAGGAGCCACTGCAGCTTTTGAAAACTCCCAGGGACACCATCTACCCCAGATTTTACTTTCAAGGTTTTACTTAGCTTGTTTTTCCGTCACATGTTCTCCCAGTCTCAGGCAGCTACGTTACTGAACTATAACTTGTTTGTTTGTGTGTGGTTTTCTGTTTTTCTTTGTTTGTTTGTTTGGTTGGTTGGTTGGTTTGTGTTTGTTTGTTTTTTTGAGACAGAATCTTGCTCTGTCACCGGGCTGGAGTGCAGTGCGTGATCTTGGCTCACTGCAACCTCTGCCTCCTGGGTTCAAGCGATTCTCCTGCTTCACCCACCCAAGTAGCTGGGATGACAGGCACCTGCCACCACACCCAGCTAATTTTTGCATTTTTAGTAGAGACCAGGTTTCACTGTATTGGCCAGGATGGTCTTGATCTCTTGACCTCATGATCTGCCCACCTCAGCCTCCCACATGCTAACAAACACCATCTAAGAAAAGCCTGCTCACCCTGGGCAATGTCTGCACTGGGAGTACAGAAGACAAGCCTTACAATGCGACTCTCTACAGAAGCCCAGACAGGTCAGATGATGATGGTCACCTGAGACCAGGATTTTGAAAAAGGCCGAGTCCCATTCTAAGGCTATGAGAGGCGGCTTTGCTGCTTGTTGTGATCACAGCGTTTGATTTTCAAGGCTGTCATGGAGCTGGGAGAGGCTGATGTGAATAGACCGGGTAAAAATATCACAGATTCACTCTTCTACCTGGAGTTAGCTGGATTTCTTCAATATAAGTGCTTCCAGATAAGTATAAACCTTTGGTTATTTTCTGGAGTTTTTAAAAAGTTTATTTTGGTAATTTTGGGAAATGTTTTCATTGATTTTATGAAAGGAAGGGTTTTGGAGATCTTTGCTTCACTTTTCCTAATGATCTCTAATCTAACTTTAAATCAAACACCAAAGTCTAAATCTTGACTATGGCGTATTTTTTAATTTGCATCTTCTGATATAGTTTGCTTTTTATAGTTTCCAATTCTCCATTTAAATTCTAGATTTTACCTTTTATCTCACTGAATAAGTGATTAAAATTAAAGCAAGTATTTCCCAATACTAATCAAGAGTTACTTTACATCTACAGCAGAGGCTGCACGGAGTATCATACCATTTATATGAGACCAAAGGTGCAAGAACCAAACAGTATAATGTGTAAGGATGTGTTCCATGATAAAGCTAAAGAATACCAAAAAGAAGCAAAAAATCCAAGATAGCGCTATCTTCTCCAGCTAGGACAAGAGAACAGGATTTGAAAAGGGGCATGTGGATGGCTTAGTGGTAACACAAATATTTTATTTCTTAATTTGTATGATGAGTTCATGAATACATCTTCCATCATTATGCTTCTTAACTTACAAATAGTTTATATTACCATACATACACTTTCCATATTATACATTTACAAACCAAATCCTGATGTATCAATAATAAAACTGTGACTAATTGTATTATTTACCTTTTTACCACCTGAACATGAAAACTAATTACAAAGAAATAACTTACAAAAAGTAACATGATTTAGAGTATAAAAAGAAGGTGAGAAGTGTTGACAACTGTATATTCATTAAAACATAAAGTCCTGGAACATTAGTCTTGATATAAATGATCTGAAAGGTCAAGATGCTGAGAAATGCTCTCATTATGAAAAGAAAGTCTTCAACGTGAACTAATCAAGGCTTCTCAGATGGTGACAGGGATTGAAACCTTGACACAAATATGTTTTGACAGTAGTTAAGGAATTCAGAATTAGAGTCTACAATGTAATCAGCTAATTCCAGAAGAGGACCCACAACCAGAAAGAGTTTCACATAGCGAGGTACAGAGGTACAAAGAAGGTGGGCCGTAAAAATAAGGCAGATGAAACGCTTTCCAAGCTATATGAGGTTGCTTTGGGGAAGAAAAGGCATGTGAAGTTAATGACAAAGTAGGGTAGCTCTGAAGAGGTGTAGACGATTCTCTCTGGGCTTATGTGAAATGTTTAATTTTATAATTATGCAGCCCACTGTAGAAGCATCATAGCAGGAAGGTAAAACAGGATTTTATCAGTTTCCAGATGTGAAGCACACAACTCAAAATGCTCACCAAAGAACACTATTACCTCACCCAGTCATATTTCAAATGGCAAAACTACGATTTCAGCATTCATGCTGACTACTGTCATATTCAGGTTACAACCAATGTTTAGCAAAAGAACTGAAGGGCTCAAGTACAGTCTGAGGTTTTCAATTTGAGTGGAAAAATACAATATAATATTTCTTCTAAATATATATACGCATTATACTTTGCTTATAACTACTCAAACATACTTATCTTTATAGCATTTTAGCCTTCAGATTCCAAGGGAATGACAATAGGTACACTTACCAACTCATTAAAAGAAAATTATCCCATATATGCATGTATTCAAATGCATTGGTAGTTATAGGTAGATGTAAACACACATAATTTATACATATTTGTGTTAATTAAGGTATGTGCATACACACAAAATTCCATTAATTAAATATCTGTTGAGCACACACAGCAGAGATATAATATTACATCTTAATTTAACCTTTGTACATTGAATAAGCAAGTTATTATTTTCATTAAGTAAAGTCACTTTAGAGTTCAGAAAGTGGAAATAGATGTAATGTGTCTAATAAATGCTTCTTCCAAGCCCTTAGTACCATAACAAAGGCATTTTAAAATAAATACACAAACCCACGAAGAGGTGGCCATCAGGGGAGCAGAAAGCCATTGAACAATATTATATCTGCGAAAGAAAACAGTTGAGTAGAAGTTCGTCTAGCAGATCCAAAGAGGCACCACAAACTCATGGTGAGGAAAGCTGGAACAAAATCTGATTTAAATGTAGATTCTTAAGCCTGGGGACAATGGCTCACACCTGTAATCCAGGGACTTTGGGATGCCAAGGTGGGTGGACTGCTTGAGCCCAGGAGTTCAAGACCAGCCTGGGCAACATGCTGAGATTCAGTCTCTATAAAAATAAAAAAAAAAAAAAAGAAAGAAAGAAAGAAATAGCTGGGCGTGGTGATACATGCCTTTGGTCCCAGCTACTTAGGAGGCTGAAGTGGGAGGATGGCTTGAGCCTGAGAGGTCAAGGCTGCAGTGAGCCATGATTGCACCACTGCAGTCCAGCTGAGACCCTGTCTAAAAACTAAACAAATACACAAATAAATGAATGCATATCCTCATAAGGTGCAGGGACCAGCAGCACCAGTGCCATTAGTGGTTAAAGTTCTCAGGAGAGGGAGAAGCCACCGCTGCTGAGGGCATGGCTGCCATTTTGCAGATGAGAGGCAGACCAACCTCTGCGGAGCAGCCTCTGCGGACCAACCACTGCGGACCAGCCTCTGCATACCAACCTCTGTGGACCAGCCTCTGCGGACCAACCTCTGTGGACCAGCCTCTGCGGACCAACCTCTGCATACCAACCTCTGTGGACCAGCCCCTGCGGACCAGCCTCTGCATACCAACCACTGCGGACCAGCCTCTGCATACCAACCTCTGTGGACCAGCCTCTGCATACCAACTTCTGTGGACCAGCCTCTGCAGACCAGCCTCTGCGGACAAACCTCTGTGGACCAGATGCTGGATGCTAACTGTCTTTCCAGAGCTGGTCTCAGATCACAGTTAGACAAATTTCTACTTTTCAGACAAATATGAAATGACACTTTTATGAAAAATCTCAACTGCCAAGGAGAAAAAATAAAGATATAACTTTGTATGCTCCACAGCAAACAAAGGATCCATCTGCCAGGCCATCTCATGACCAGGCTTAGTGTTCATAAAACCCATCTCTGGCTTAAACTTCCAAATAGCAGCTTATTTCATCTTTTTTATTTACAAATAAAGAATTGTGGATGTCCTGATGCCTGAGGAAAGTCTATGATGTGAAATAGAAAATTTATGCAAATCAGAAAACCAGTAAACAGCTTAAAGGAAGGGAGAAACAACTCCAGGAGCCAGGCATGGTGGTGTGTGCCTGTGGTCCCCGCTACTTGGGAGGCTGAAGGAGGAGGATGGCATAAGCCTGGAGGTCGAGGTGCAGTGATCCATGATCGTGCCACTGCACTCAGCCTGGATAATGAGAGAGAGAGAGAGAGAGAGAGAGAGAGAGAGAGAGAGAGAGAGAGAGAATATCAAGCATATTATTATAAGATTCTCAGAAAGACAAGAGAAGTTATTGTACGCGTGAGGTAAGAATAGTGTCTGATTCATAAGGACATGCTTCTGAGAGTTATAGGGAAACTCAATTAAAAACTTGGAAGGCATAGTTAGGAAACTTTCCCAAAACACAGAGCAAAAACACAAGAACACAGGGAGAGGGAACATGGACTAATCCTAAAGGTCTAACCACAGCAATAACAGGAGTCTCAGAAAGAAAAACATTAAGACAGAAGATGGGGAGGAGGGACTCCATTAAACAGTTCAAAAAGAAGAGGTTCTGACCTCGGGAAATAGGAATGAGAATACCTTTAGGTTCCTCAATAAACACTAGAGGTTAGAAGACATTGAAGGGGTGATTGCATAATACTGAAGAAAAATTATTTCTAACTTAGAAGTCTACACCCAAACTCCTAGTCAAATGAGAAGTTACAATGAAGACACTACCATTATTAATGAATTAAAAATAAAAATCCCTACATCTTCTACCAGAAGTTACCTGAGGATGTGCTCCGCAGAAATAAAGGCATAAATCAAGTGGAAAAAATATATATAGTACAGAGGAAACAGAAGATTCTCACAGGAAGGAGAGGAGAGGAAACCCAAGATGGCCGTGCAGGGGAATTGAAAACGACTGTCATGGGCAACATGCAGAGGGCGCCAGTTCACGCTAAAATGCGTATGGAAATTGTTGGCCTTCAACAGCGCAGAATCCTGTATCCTAACTGTGCTTCCTCCCAAGACAACTGAGGTCACGATAACAGCAAATAGGACTGTGATTTCAATCTCAGAAGTCTTCTGTTGGACCGTGACTATGAATTTCAGTGGTTACCATGAAATTTAAGGTTATTTTTTAATCACAGAAACATTCTGATCTCTGTGGAATGTAGAAGAAACAAAGGAATGTTAAACTCTCTTCTACAGACATATGTGTCTATATATGCATCCAATATTTCTGCCAGGATAGGATAATCTGTTAGCATCCGTTGTATTACAAAGGAAAACTAGGTAGCTGAAGAAATATCTTATGAAAGAGATTTATATTTTCACAATTTCATCTTATTTATTCAGAATTTTTCACCATGTACACATTTTACTTGAATTTAATAAAAAACAAAAGTTTTCTAAAAACATTAATGAAAAATGAAAACATCATTTGACCCAACAACTTGACTTCTATGCATTTGTCTTATATATTTACACATATTTCAATGATCTACATAGAAATATATCATATATAGTTATTATACTTTAAGCTCTGGGCACCCGTGCAGATCCTGTACGATTGTTGCATAGGTATACACATGCCATAGTGGTTTGCTGCCTCCATCTTCCCACCCCCTAATATCCCTCCCCTAGCCCCCCACCCCAGAACAGACCCCAGTGTGTGATGTTCCCCTCCGTCTGTCCATTCTCATTGTTCAACACCCATCTACGAGAACATGCTGTGTTTGGTTTACTGCTCTGATGTCAGTTTGCTGAGAATGATGGTTTCCAGATTTATCCATGTCCCTGCAAAGGACATGAACTCATCCTTTTTCATGACTGTGTAGTATTCCATGGTTTATATGTGCCACATGAATTTTCATTGCAACATTGGACTAGAAAAATATTGGAAATAAACCAAATGCATCCAATTGATGGATGGATAGCTAGATGACTGATACAAATAGGTAGATAAGTGATAGATAGATAGATAGTAGATAGATAGTAGATAGATAGATAGATAAGTAGATAGATAGATAGATAGATAGTAGATAGATAGATAGTAGATAGATGCAGGCAGACAGACACAACATTCTTTAGCAGCAAAAGTATGAAGAAAAAAGTTATCAACATAGAAAGAATATTTTCTTTTTCTTTTCTTTACTTTTTTTTTTTTTTTGAGATAGAGTCTCACTTTGTCACTCAGGCTGGGAAAATCATATCTACAATTAAAAAAATTAAACTCCCAGATTCAAGTGATTCTCCTGCCTCAGGCTTCTGAGTAGTTGGGATTACAGATGCCCTCTACCTTACCAGACCTCAGGTGACCCGCCCACCTCAGCATCCCAAAGTGATGAAATTACGGGCATGAGCCACTGCACTCAGCCAACATAGAACATTTTCTGATGTGCATTATTAAATGAAGCAAAAGCAAAGTTAAAGTGTAATATGCCACCATTTGTGTAAAGAAACAAGAAAAATACTAACTTTCCATGTTTTGTTACATGTGCATAAAATAAAAAGCATGTGGAAGAATAAGAGATAATTTAAAATATAAATTTTATTTGGACAAGAGACTTTCTGGCAGGAGGGCATGTGTTCTCATGAGGATTTTCAGTGCATATACATTTGTATCTTTTATACTTTGAACATGTGGGTATATAACTCATTCAAACACTAATGCTTCACTAGAAAAGGTCAAGGAAAATAGTATATGTGGGAAGCAAATCAGAAACCATATGATGATAGATGACCCAAGAAAGAAGAGATTATATAGGAAATTTTACAAGATAGTTTTATAAAAGAAATTGTTGCAGGGCTGTTTAAGGCAATGTTGAAGGATAAATGCTATTCTGGAAAAATATAGATGAAAATGAAAAAAAAAGAAAGAAAGGCCAGGCCCTGTGGCTCAGGCCTGTAATCACAGCATTTGGGGAGGCTGAGGTGGGCAGATCACGAGTTCAAGAGATCGAGACCATCCTGACCAACATGGTGAAACACCCCTATGGACTATGTTTAGGATGATTGGGGCATGGGAAATATGTAAGCAGGTCATTAAAAATAAGGCTGATATTCCTGTTGCAAGGATGGTGTTGAGTGCAGGAATGGCATAGTGTGGATATTCAGTTAATATCCACAGTGACGAATCCATGGAAAATCATATCTATAATCAAAAGGTGTTAAGCAGAGTGAATGTGTTTATGAATGATGTGAAGTGACCAGTGTGTTTCATCTCTTCCAGAGTGCTTTCTAGGACAATCCCCAACTGAGCAACATTTAATGTGTTGATTATCAGCTACACTGCAAAGTACTGGGCTTAGGAATATATGCATACATACATACATACACAAATGGTTTACACATAAATGAAAAGCTTTTAGAATAAAGGGGAGCCTAATCATTATTTTAGAAATGTAACTGTTCACAAATCATTCACCATTTTGTTTAGTAATATTGAAATTACTACACAAAATTGTTGATTTTACATAAAGTCTTGCTGAAATATTATGGACATCCTTTCCCTTGATTAATCAGTTTCTATTTATTTTACTTTACATTTCTTCGTCATAAAATTATGGTTAATTAGAGTTGGTTGACTTTCTGCGTGAATTGTCATATGTTCATGTTTGTGTGTATGAAATAAAAATTAGAAAACACTATTAAATTTGTGGTCAGGCCTTGGGGAATTGGTGGCAGAAAGTATGTGCGTTCAGTGCTCATTTTCTGCTCCCAGACATCTTCCACTTCCTTGGTCATTGTTTTAAAACATGCAATTAGTCATGGCCTGTGGGCAGTGGGAAAAGCTCACCAAATTGCATAAACAATATTTTTAATAATCAAAATATTTTGAAAATGTTAGAAATTCAGTTAATACCCACAGTGTTGAATCCATGGAAAATCATGTCTACAGTCAAAGCAACGTGTTAAGCAGAGTGAACGTGTTTATTAATGATGTGAAGTGAGCAGTTATTTTATTTCTTCCAGAGTGCTTTTTAAGACAATCCCCAACTGAGCAATGTTTAATGCATTGATTATCAGCTATGTTGCAAGGCGCTGGGCTTAGGCATAAATAAATAAGTAAGAAGTATCCCCTGCTTTAAGGAGGACAGTCCCGTAAGAAAGATAGATAAATAATGATAATGTTTTTTGAAGTATTATAGCTATGCACAAAATTATTGGAATCTGGCATTTACACTTAAAATTACAAAAAAGTTTTAGACTCCTTCGGAATGTGCAGAAGGGCACAATCACAAGCCAAGAGCAAAGTAAAAATCTAGAGTTAATTTGAGGATGTTTATACCACTCCTCCCTGTATTTTCACATCTGTTCATGTAGAAGTCATATTTAAAAAAAAAAAAAAAAGTTCCGGCCGGGCGCGGTGGCTCACGCTTGTAATCCCAGCACTTTGGGAGGCCGAGGCGGGTGGATCACGAGGTCAAGAGATCGAGACCATCCTGGTCAACACTGTGAAACCCCGTCTCTACTAAAAACACAAAAAAATTAGCTGGGCATAGTGGCGTGTGCCTGTAATCCCAGCTACTCAGGAGGCTGAGGCAGGAGAATTGCCTGAACCCTGGAGGCGGAGGTTGCTGTGAGCCGAGATCGCACCATTGCACTGCAGCCTGGGTAACAAGAGCGAAACTCCGCCTCAAAAAAAAAAAAAAAAAGTTCTCCGATGTCAGCATTTCCGAGTGCAACATCATCACACACACTCTGTAAGAGGAGAGTAAGATCGATGCTTCTACTTGTAAATGAAACAGAAAACAAAAACAGGCAAATTCCTTCTAAAGTGTAAGGAACATGAGTAAACAGAGAAATCGCCTCAGCAGGAAACAGGAAGCGAATTTGAAACTGGTCACCGGCGACCCGAGGGAGCGCAGGACCCAGACCACTTGCCAGGGAGGCTAGCAGAGCCCACGCCTGCCCTGGTGGCCTGGTTGGTGAGGTTCTGCTGTGTGTTATTGAGCTCATTCTATCACAAAGCCCCAGCTCTCAATGCCTGCAAAATGAGCCAGCAACAGGATTATTCTCATAGAACATGCATCATTGACGGCTTAGTGATTAAAGCCAATTCAGATGACTCACGTCTTCTTCAAAGTGCACAGTTCTCCCTAATGTGTAACTAATAAATATTTGGAAAATAACTTATTACTGAAAATAAGGTTTTAATAATTTGTAGAGTTAAAAATAAAGTCAGTTTGAACAAATGGAATATCAGACCACAAAAATTCACAGGATGTAAGAAAGAAAATAGCAAGAAAGGCAGATTCTCATAAATATTATTTTGTGATGGTTCTACGCTTACAATTTTGAAAATATGTAAGCAAACATCTTAAAGATCAATTTTACAAAAAGAACATGCCCTTTGAGAGATATTAGAGAACAATCTCAAGGAGAAAAGTATCCTATAGTAGAATATTATTACTATTCAAAAAACAGGGTATCATTAACATACAACCACTATCATTAATATCTATGAATTGTGGGAAAACATGATTAGAAATGGAAAATAAAATGCAATATGAGATTGGTGGGAAATGTATGTGTTACCGCAGGACAAAAAAAGGTGAATGCAAATTATGTCATTATTTTGGGATGTATACTTCTCCCCCTTACGACCAATTAGTGAATGAGGTCCACAGGGACCGTGTGAATCCTGGCCAGGTCCTGAGCTACTCAGCACTGAACAGCCTTCGAGGCTGCTACAATAGAGTCATTTTCATCAGGAACATGCATATTCTCCCAGGGTTTTCTTCCTAATACCAAGCCAGTGGGAATCTTGTCAGCTTGTAGTTTTTCTGCCCTTTCCTGGCAGTTGGGAGATTTGTACTTATGTAGCAGCCAAGAGCACATTACTGTTTCCAAGGAAAGGAAACGACACATCTCTTTGACATTGGAAGATCTGACCCACTGCTTTAATTAGCGTTTTTACAGAAAAGAATCTGAAATGACAGCCAGTCTTTCCTACTTCCTTTCTCCATTTCAGTTTTGAAGCAGTGTTCAAAATCAATTGTGGATCAAGTCAAGGTGAACTCTGAAACATTGCTTTAAATGCCCCTGGATGATTTTGAAGATATTTGTAAGTGAGAATAATTCATTCTGTTTTAAAGCATAAAATTAAGTTTCACCAAATGTAATATATGAGTTAAAAGAATCACACCCTTTTTTTCAAAAACATTGATGGCATCCAGCTACAAACTACCAGCTCATAATTCGGGGAATTCTATATGGCTCATGATTTCACGTTGTGAACTCCATTGGAACACATGGTCAAGACATAGGAGCCGATAAATGCATGTATTTGCCATTGGGCTGGAGTCCTGGTCTTCAAAATGTGGCACAACCATTATTACCCTGCTCTTTGATAGAAGAGACTTGATTTGAGAGACTCGATTCTTTATTTTCTTCAGCCTGCCAAAACAGCAGTGACCTGAAATGGCAGAGGGATTCCTCAATCCTTGTAGACAAAATACGAACAGACTTCTCTCCCTTCCAATTCCAATGAAATGTAAATGGAAGAAAGCAAACCACAGCCGCCTACATTTAGAAGAAGCTTTTATTTATCTCATCATCAAGATCCTTTTAATTTACAAAGAGTTTCTTACGGCAAACAAATACCTCTTACCCCCTACTTCCGAGAATGTAGGAACAGATGAAAGGAAAGTGTAATGGTTTTGATCTCATTAGGACATCGGCATTAGTGGGGCAGCAATTATAAAAGTAATTGACTCTGCTTCAGCCCAAGTCAGGAGGGGGTTATTCTGAAGACCCATCGTGCTCTGGGGTTGGGCTGCCATCATTCATCTTCTGCTGTGTGCCCATGTGTTAGGATTCCAACCCTCAAAGGCATTTCATCTTTCTCTGGGACTCAAAGTGCAGCAGAAGAAATATCTTGGAGTGTTGGTTCCTGCTGCCTGGGATTGACTGTTCAGACAGAGCTCCGTCAGGGAAACCAAGTATGCTGCTCCCACCCTGACCGGTGTTTTTCTACCTGATTGTATAGGACAAGGGAATTTCTTCTCTGTGGTTATCTGTTATGAATTAATGATCCCAGCATGTCCAGTAAAGTTTTTAATGTGCAATATGGATTAATTCATAAGGCATAGTCTGACTCAGGTTTGTTTATACAAAAATGTGCTCTGTCTACTGTGAATTTATATGACCCATGTTTTTCAGCAACCTTTAATTTTAGAATAGTTTTACATTCATAGAAAATGCTTAAGATACTCCAGAGAGTTCCCATGCACTCGGTATCCAGTTTGTGTGATTGATAATGTACCAGCAGGGTATATGTGCCACAAGGGAACGAACATGGATGTGTTAATCTTTACTAAAGTTCATATTGCATTCAGGGTTTCTCATTTTTGTCCCTCACGTTACATCTCTGTCTAGAGATCCCATGAAGGACACTGTGTGACATTGAACTGTCATGTCTCCGAGGCTGTTCTTGGCCGTGTCGGATTCTCAGACTTCCCTTGCTTTCGATGACGTTGACAGTTTTGAGGGAGACTGGTCAGGTGCTTGGTGGATTGTCACTCAAAAGGAGCTTTTCTGATGTCTTTCTCATCATTAGATGGGGCTAAAGACATTTGGGAGGAAGCCCACAGAGGCAAAGCGCTGTTCTCATCACGTCACAGCAAGGGCACACCAAGGCAGCTCTGCGGTGTTGGTGTTGACCTTGATCCAGGCCTCAGGCTGTGTGTGTCACGTTTCTCCACTTAAAGTTGTTCTTGTTTCCTTTTCTCCTTGTCCACCTTTTTCTCTTTAAAACAAAGTCAACGAGAACATCCTCCACTTCAGAAATGGAGAGCTGTCCTGCCTCCACCTCCCGGAGAGTGGAATATCTTTGGGAACTTCCTAGAATTCTTTTGTATGGGAGATCTATATTTTAATCAATAAATAGAGATCTATAAATTGATCCTGTTTCTTTGTTTATTTGGTCAATCGTTTATCTATATCAGTGGAGACTCATGAACATTGATGTTACACTTTGGGTTGTATTCCGATACTGTTTCATTTATTTTCTTCTTCAATTTTTTCCGGATTTGACCATTGAGAGCTTTCATGACTGGGGCCTGTATCCCTTTGATATAATCTTGTTGTAGTTTTGTGTTTGGGGATTTTTTTGTTTTGTTTTTCTGGGGCGTTGGCACTACCAGGTGCTCCAGGCTCATGTGGTTTGTTCCCTGCTCCAGCCCTAGGGTCAGACACTTCTCTAAGGATCCCTGGTTTCTTTTATGAAAGAACAGCATTCAAATCCGTGATCATGGCTGGGGCTGGTGGGGGGTGGCTCGCACCTGTAATCCCAGCACTTTGGGAGGCCAAGGCAAACTAGGAGCTTGAGACCAAGCTGGACAACATGGAAAAACCCTGTCTCTACTAAAAATAAAACAAAAATTAGCCTGGTGTCATGGTGCATGCCTGTGGTCCCAGCTACTTGGGAGACAGAGGTTCCAGTGAACCAAGACTGTTCCACTGCTCTCCAGACTAAGCACCACAGTGAGACCCTGTCTTGAAAACAGAAAAAGAAAAAAAAAGAGAGAAATGTGTTTTAAGAAATCATCATCGGGGTTCCTGGGGCGCTCCTTATTACTGGAGCATTCTCAGACCACAGAGCAAGAACATACATGTGTGTGTTCTAACCCATGTACCAACAAATACCTCCAAATATTTTATACAGATCCATTTGTTTCTATATTAAAGAAAATATGAGCCTCCTGCTGTCCCCACTCCAATCCATTGCCCCGTGAACCACGCAGGTGTCGTGCATTTGTCTGTGAGCTCCCACTCTTCTGTTGGAAGCCTGCTCCCATCACCCGCCGTCCATTGGTTAATTACGTCCCACCCACGCGCACACATTGTGGTTTCAGCGACGTTGGTGGCAGCGCTGTGGGAAGCCACTTAATCATCCAGAGTGCGGTGCTTATATGTGGTTCCCTTTGACTTCAGTCTTCAGAGTCCACTCATTTTCAATGCCTTTAAGTCAGCACCTCCTTACCCTTGCATCGAGTTTATTTGCAATATACATTTGTAGAAGGTTTTGTCCCCATCCACCTTCCAAGCAGGGATTTCTCAACCTCACACATTATTTGCTTTTAATGTTTACTCAATAAGGTTCATTCTTTGCACCATAAGTTTCTCCAGGCTTTGACAAGGGCATAGCATCACAAATCCAATATCACAGTAATGTGCAGAAGAGTATCTCAGCCTACAATTCTAAAACTCTATTTTCTCTGCCATATTAACAATTGTTGTAAATTAATTTTTTTTTTTTTTTTTTTTGGAGAGGGAGGTCCCCCTTAGCCAAAGGGTGTGACTTTAAAATTTCTAATTTTCACTGTGATTCAGAAAGTTTGAGTTGATGAAACGCTTTCATTTTAGTATGGTGTTTTTGCTAAAGGGAACAAAATAAATGCAACGAATCCTCAGAATCAACTCAAAGGCCCAGAAGGGCCGAAAGACAAAGAACTGGTCTCCTACGACATCTCTGAGCACAAGCTCTAAGTGGCTCGTTCCAAACAGAGATCACTTGTGATGCAAGGGGAGACGCTGCCGTCACAGAGCAGCAGGAAGTTTCATAGCTCTGGCCATCGGCTGCACGGACACCGCAGAGTGTAGACAGCATCAATGCACCTAGAACCCAGGGAGCTGCGACACGACATTTACTCTTCATCATTTTGGTTTGTTTTTAAATATAACTAGTGTCAGGAGATCTCCCTTTATTTAACACCCTTTGTTTTCTGTATGTTAAAAATATAACATATGATACACATAACTACTGGGATTTTAGAGTGCATTCTAATTTCGTTTTTTGTAGCTTTCTTTTTTTAGGCAGGGTCTCACTCTGTCACCCAGGCTATGGAGCAGCGGTACAATCATTGCTCACTGCAGCTTCAACCTCCTGGGCTTAAGGGATCCTCCAGCCTTGGCTTCCCAGGTAGCTAGGACCACGGGTGTGTGCCAACACCCACGGCTATTTTTTCTTGCTATTATTTTCGTATAGAGATGGTGTCTTACTTTGCTGTCCACACTAGTCTGGAACTCCTGGTCTCAAGCAATTTTCCTGCCTCAGCCTTCCAAAGTGTTGAGATTGCAGGCATGATCCACTACACTGGGCTGCCATTATGTCTGAGCAAAATTTTCCTTTATAGAAAGTGAACAGACCTCTGCCTACATATGCAACTGAAGGATATTTAAAAGTGTGTTATATTATGTGATGGGGAGGCCAAGTTATAAAATCAGGCCCACATGGAGAAAACCCCACAGGAGCATTTACAGGCAGCGCCTTCCATAGACAGCTCCAATGACTGGGAGACCCAGTGTCTGCACACGAAGCCACCTGAGAAGGAAGAAGTGGGGTGGAAACATTGCTTCTTTAAGCCTGAGCATAGTAAAGACTTAGCCTCCGAGCCATTCACTGACAAACTGAATTCCAGGCAGAGCCATAGGCAGATCACCCACTTTTAGAAAAGAGCTCCTGAGAGTATTTCCGTTACTGTGGCTGGAATCTGCCCTGGAATCTGCTCCACGACTGGGATGGGCATCACATGAAAAGCAGCCTTCAGGGCTCTGGCCATCTGGCTGCATGGACACCGTAGAGTGCAGACAGCATCAGTGCACCTTCGTCTTGGGCTCTGAGACTGACATGCAGAGTGTAGACAGAATCAATGTTCCTTTCTCGTGGGATCTGAGGCTGTGCTGATAGCTGGATCTAAAAAAGTTCTGCTCAGGTTGTCAGTTGCCTGTGTCTAAAAGGTGGCTTTTACCTTATTTATATCAGTGTAGATCTCCTGCAGCCAGAGCCTTCAGGATTTCTAGTCTGCCATGTTGAGGGACAGCCAGAATCCATCTGTTTTTCTATCAAAGGCATCTTATTTTTGTACTCAACATATGTTTACATTTTCCTTAATCCAGTCATTTACTTTAATACAGCTTTGCTGCTTTCCCCAATAATTTCAGTTCCTCTTCATGTTCTTTTTTGTTTTAAATGCCTTTTCTAATATATTCCAATAATTCAGCGATCTGAACTACAGGGCTGCCCTTGTTTCTGCTGATCTTGATTTCTTTATTTTGTCCTGGTGACTGGCTCCCTGCAGTCAGAAGCCTAAGTGGCCTGGAGAAAATCCGTCGTGCTGGGGAGAGTATGAATTGACTTCCACGGTGCCAGCCTAGAGGCATCGTAGACCCAGAGTCAACCTCATGTCTCCGCTTGAGTTTTTCTGAACCAAAAACATCAGTAAAAATTTGAATTTGAAACCCACAAGACAGTTTTTGGGACCTTTTGATTGTAAGTTGTTGAGAAAAAACATTCTTTCACACAGAACCCAGAGATGTTTCTGTTCTGTCCGGGTGGAAGAGGCCCACCTGCCCTTCCCTGCGGAGGTTGTGACCATGGCTGTTTTGGGCCGCACTTTAATTCCACACTTACACCATCTCAGTGTCTTTTCCTGTGTGCTCTTTCTGGAGATTGAAAGCCAGAACTCTAAGACACCAGGGCAGCCAATGCCCGGAGGCCCTGAAGTGCCGGGAAAATTGCGTTCTGTCTTTGCCTCCTGTTAGATTCTTGCCCATGGGAACTTCCCTGTTCAGTCCAAGTGGAGGTTTGTATTTGACGGACTTTAAAAAATCATTTACCTCACACTTTTAAGTGTTTCATAATAGGAACACTTCCAGAGTGTTTTCTTTTTCAGCTGCATTATTTTTGAACACCATTGATTTTATTTTCAAATGAATAACTTAGATTATTGCCCAAAATTCTTTGATAGATAAGAAAGGAGACACGAAGAGTTAAGGGGGGTACTCCAGGTTCTGCATAGATCATTTTTCAACTCCAAACTCCTTCTCAAGGCTCTCAGCTCCTGCTGCCAGTTTCCTTTCCACCACCTCACCGTATGTGCTCAACACGTCAATCCCAGGTGGGCACAGAAGAGGCGGCCCTCGGCTGCTCTAGGGGGGCCCAAAGGCCAAGGTGTGTACCTTGACCGTAGCTTATTGCATCAAAATGACAGGATCAAATTCACACATAACAATATTAGCCTTAAATGTAAATGGGTTAAATGCCCCCATCAAATGACATAGACTGTCAAATTGGATAAAGAGTCAAGACCCATCAGTGTGCTATATTCAGGAGACCCATCTCACATGCAAAGACACACATAGGCTCAAAATAAAAGGATGAAGATTTACCAAGCAAATGGAGAGCAAGAGGAAAAAAAAAACAGGGGTTGTAATCCTGGTCTCTAATAGAACAGACTGTAAACCCAATTTTTTAAAGCAATTATTATAGCCCTTGGCAAATATAGGACCTGTTGGCCAAGGAACCTCATTTCTAAAACTCACACCTTCATTCGATTCCTTCATTTCTAAAACTCACACTCGAACTCAACCAGAATAACCTTGAAGGCACTAGGTTGTGGAATACCAAAACGAAGAAATCAACTTGGCAGAAACAGAGACACATTTGTGGCCAGGGGTGCTAGAATAAAGCAAGATAGCTCTGACTTCCAGGTTCGTTGAGGCCAAAAAGGGGTATCAAGAAGTCTCTCTTATAACTCCATGATCAAAATTGTCCTTGAAAATCAAGGCAACAGCATGAAGACTTCAACCTAGTTCCTTTTTAACACCCAAAATGCAATTCTTGCCTATTGTGCTATTTTCAAGCAGGTGACAAAATATCTGGATACTCAAAACGTTCACATTCCCCAAACTGATTGTCCTCCTGCTTTTTTCCAGGTAATATACAGCTGACATAAATTTCACGTTGGAAATTTCATTCAACAGCATTTCCACGTATTTTACTGATTTGCGTTGTCTTAGGAGAACATGTTACAGTTGTAATCCTTGGTGACCTTGGTATATACCACTTTCATCACTAAGTTAAATTATTTGTAATAACTTTTAAAACATTTCAGAAGCAATGCTCTAAGATACAGTTTAATCTTGGTTGCATTTTACTCATTTTTTGTTTTTTTGCATGTTTGGTTTTTTTTTGAGACAGAGTCTCGCCCTATTGCCCAAGCTGGAGTGCAGTGGCATGATCTCAGCTCACTGCAACCTCTGCCTCCTGGGTTTAAGCAATTTTCCTGCCTTGGCCTCCCAAGTAGCTGGGATTACAAGTATGTATCACCATGCCTAGCTAATTTTTAGTAGAGACAAGTTTTCACCATGTTGGCCAGGCTGGTCTCAAACTCCTGACCTCAAATGATCCACCTGCTTTGGCCTCCCAAAGTGCTGGGATTACAGGCGTGAGCCACTGCGCTTGGTTGCATTTTACTTTTGATTTTGCTGGAAAAAAGTGGTGAAATGTCCAGATTTTTAATCTAAGCAGTTGGCCTATAAATGTAGAGCCTCGTCCTTCAACTGCCTGAAAAGATGGTGTTTTATTTTTTTCCTTTCCATCAGTTCAGCTGTTCTAATCGCTGTGTTTACTATTAACATTTCTGTTTTAAAAGCCAGATCTGGAGGATTTTCATGACTCATTTAGATCTGTCAGTGGAGCCTACATGGAATAGTTGTGCAATCCTTGCAGAGCTGCTACTGGCAGCTGCCTTTGGAACAACGTGCAAATGGAAACTGCTTAAAACAATAGCCTGAAGCAATTACATGCCAATAACCGCTCAGAGACTACCACACCTGCTTTCCATCCATCCTTATTAACAAGCCTAATTCAAAATCACAATTGATAGGAAGCAAACTAACCATTACCAGCTGGTACATGCAGATGTCTAAACATGCAGATGTCACTGAGGTGGGAAACCTGGATTTCCTACAACCTGCAAATATGTGAGTTGAAAGTTCAGAACTTTCTTTGATCCATCATATTGCAGCCAAAATGATTTTATGATCAATGTGGGAGAGTCTACTTTCTTCTGGAATGAGAGAAAGAACATTTACAAAGCAAATCGATCTGTGAAAATCAAGGCTTTTTCTATTTCAGGAACCTCTTTGTATTCCTGATCCAGTCTCTAGAGATAAACAATTTTTAGCATCTCATCTTTGATGGGGGTTCGGGAATATACCAATTTAGTGTGTAAGAACAGCGTTAATGACACCCATGATCTTTCCAGCTGTGAGGAATGGTGCTCATTATCTGCAGAAATAATGGCATATGGGAGTATTAGGGTTGTGTTAAAAATACTCACAAACATATCTATCATTCACGTTTCAATATTTTCTCAACTGAGAACAGCCTTCAAAGAGAGACAGAAAGGCATGGTATCAAATAGTCCTCTTTTGCAGCTCACAATTGGGTTTTTGCCAAGGCAAAGCCCTCGTGCGTTTCTTGAGGTCAGGTGCTCAGCTCAACAGAAGGTGTGCTGAAAAACGTTACGGGCTCTGTTCCCAGGAGACATGGAAGGTGAGAACCACGGAGAGGAAAGGGCAGGGGTCAAATGAGAGTGAATGGGTCAACCACAGACCTTCCATTCTTTATAAATTGGAAATCTTTTAAAAGATACTTCTAATATGTTATACGCTTTTTTATGAGAGGAGTAACTTTGTTCTTACCCCACACATTTTCAGAAATGAAGGGTCAGCGATATTGAAAACTATGTGTGCATTGTGTGGGTGCACTTGCCATTGCATAGTTTTTATTTGGTGTAGAACAAGACACAAAATTTTGCCCCCAAAGCCTTTAAACCCTCAGAATGATGATACTAAATCATAGTTACTCTGTAGATAGCCTACTAAAATTAATTCTTCTTATTATTATTACTTTTTTTTTTTGAGACAGAGTGTCACTTTTGTTCCCCAGGCTGGAGGGCAATAGTATGATCTTGGCTCACCACAACCTCTGCCTCCTGGGTTCCAGCAATTCTCCTGCCTCAGCCTCCTGAGTAGCTGGGATTACAGGCCTGTGCCACCATGCCTGGCTAATTTTGTATTTTTAGTAGAGATGAGGTTTCACCATGTTGGTCAGGCTGGTCTCGAACTCCCTACCTCAGGTGATTGACCCACCTCGGCCTCCCACAGTGCTGGGATTACAGGCGTGAGCCACCGTGCCCATGCTCTTCTCATGATAGTGAATAAATCTCATGAGATCTGATGGTTTTATGAAGGAGTTCCCCTGCACATGCTCTCTCTGGCCTGCTGCCATGCAAGACGTTCCTTGCTCTTCCACCATGATTGTGAGGCCTCCCTTGCCCTGTGGAACTGTGTAAATTCAATATACATTTAATTCTTTAAACATATATTTTACAAGAAAAGTGAAAAAAACCAACAATAATATTTCGAAGTGAAGAAAGTATTGACCAAAATGCTCACTGGAAAAAAGAAAAACAGAAACGTTCACAATGCGAGGACTAAGAGAAGCTGAGAACGTTGGTTTTCTTTTTCATGGCTTATGTTTAAAGAACTGCCTCTTCTGGGAAGCCTTCCCTGGTTACCTCATTTAAAAGCAAACTTCTTTCGTCCCACCATCACTATTTCTCTTGCTCTGCTTAATTGAACTCTCATCTTCTTCACTTTCTGAAGCCAGATGGGTGTTTCTTTGGTTTACAGCTGGTTGGTGACGAGTCTTTCCCACTAGAAGATAAACAAGATGATCAAAAAAAATTCCCGTTCTACCACTACATCCGTAGAGACTAAAGGAAAACCTGAAAACAGTCATTCAGCAAAATTAGGACTAAAAGCTGGCACAACTCAAACGCTGCTGCAGACTCAGCCCTGCCAATCCACGGGTCTGGTTTTGCACATATAAACAAGCAGACGAAAGGCCAGAATCTTTTTTCTGCTAAAATACATTTTTTGCTTTTTGAATGCTGCAAACCTCATGTAAATTAGTTTTTGTGCATGTCATTGATCAAGGGTTAAATTGAAACTGTGGCTTCTCCAGGGTTTTCTGCTACATTTCAGAGAAAAGCAATTTCAACATTCTGATGAGGGCTTTTCCATGTGAATTTGCAAACATTTTAGCAACATTGATTACAGCTTTTTTGCTTAAATCTGGACATGCAATTATTATCATTTAAGCCATTTCAACATAGAGAATTACCACATTGTCAAATTCATTATTTTTATAAACTATGAGTAATTGGTAATTAGTATACCATAACAAAATTATTGATGTATAATTTTTCAAACATCTCAAATATTGCTAAATTTTACTGTAGCTAAACAGAAAATTGTTCGATTCCATACATTTCACAGTAATATCATTTGATTTAGATCGTTAGAACTCTTTAAAACTGAGATCAGTAAGGACATCAGTAACAAATGGTGAAAAGTAGTACAAATGTTAAGTTGACGTTGATGTTATTATTTGATATGGTTTGGCTGTGTCCCTACCCAAATCTCAGTTTAAATCGTAGCTGCCACAATTTCTACAAGCCACGGGAGGGACTTGGTAGGAGGTAATTGGATCGTGGGGGTGGGTCTTTCCTATGATAGTAAAATCTTATGATAGTAAGTCTCGTGAGACCTGGCGGTTTTATGAAGGGGAGTTTCCCTGCACATGCTCTCTCTTGCCTGCTGTGATGTAAGACATCCCTCCCTCTTCCACCACAATTGTGGGGCCTCCCTGTCCTGTGGAACTGTTAGTCAATTAAACCTCTTTCCATTATAAATTACCCAGTCCACAGTACGTCTTTATTAGCAGTGTGAGAACAGACTAGTATCATTGAATTCTTAAAGTGATTCACCTACTTTTTATAGTAATAAAAATGATGATGTGTCAGGGGCTCTTCTGAGCACTACCTGTTGCTGTGTGTTTTTTGACACAACAGTTTACCGTATGCATGTGTTTAGGTGTGCTTGGGTGTGTGCAATTGGTTCAAGATTATTGACGAAGATTAAATCTCTGAGTCGTTTGTTCTAGGGTACCCGGCTTACTAAGGCCTTCCAAAGCACGGTGTTATAGAACATTCTTTAGCATTTTCTTCTACAGTGTCTATGGTATTCAGTAATGATCCTGAAATTTTCTTCGAACAATGTATGTAGTGAGGTCTCCTTACTTTGAACATTGTATGTAGAGAGGTCTCTCATTCTTGCCTAAATGGAGACCCGTGGTCTTTTCTGAATAACCCATCTTATCCCCAGCTGATTAGAAACACCACATTAATAAGTCTCATTTCCGTTTGACATACCAAGGTTGTATCACTAGTCTCTGCTGCAAATATGACCGAAAAATAGAAATAAGAAGAAAGATGAGGATGGTGAAGACAAAAGGGAGGAAGGTGAGAAAGAGAGGGGAGAAAGAGAATGGAAAAGAGGAGGTAAAGGACACAAATTTGATAAGAGTTTAATCTCAGCCAGAATGTTTTCCAAGGGAAACAGAATTTCAAATAGTTAGAGGTCCTCCTCCATTCTAATTGAGATCAGCAATTGAATTAATATGATTTTTCTCTGATTAGATATATGACATATGGCTGTAATAGGGCAGATCTTAGGTTTATAGTCAGAATATCCGAGTTCACATTTTGGCCTTACTCATTTGCAGAGCTTTAGTGAGAGGCAGATGATGGTCAAAACAGCATGAGGCCATTTCTACATGTGAATTAGCAGAAATTTATATTTTAGTTTTAAAGGTGATCAAATATATTGATATTGTTACCCTTTACCAAGTAGCCAAGGACTAATTTTTTTTAAACATAATTGTCGAACAGTATTAATGGGTCAAACGTATCAATTTTAACTTCTGTATGACTGGACCCTCATGGCTCTTGAAAAGGCACTAAGACTGCTCCAATGGGGGATATAATGGTAATTTGAAACAAGATTAAACCAAACTCCACACAAAAGAGAGAAGGTATCACATTAGACTACCTTCCTGGCGCAGTTGAGCAGGTACCTAAAAGCTCCAGGATTTGTGAGGGATTAACCATAAGAGTTATCATCACTCAGTAATGAACAATAAATGTTAAAAACGGAAACCTTAATCCAAAACGTGGGTTCAAATTTACATTTAAACTCATTCTATAATGTAAAATAATCCTATCCTATAACTGACATATATTATGCCATCTAAATTATTTATATTTTGCTCACAAACCGTCATATTCATAAATAGCATGTTTGGATTGATTCATTTTTGTCTTTGTACAGTCTGTTCCTCAAGCTCCCAGGCTTTTAATTAATCTGGATTTGGGGTATAAATTCTTTGTGCCTTGATTAATACCAAACAGGCTTTATTTAATTAAAGAGACAGACTGGTGAAAGACATTTTAATCAAAAATTTCATATGCATACAGTACATCTGTATTTAATACTCAGAAAGGAGAAAAAAACCTGATTGATCGTATTTATTTTTTAAATGTTTGAATAAAGCAATAGTTCTGTTTCCTGTGATGAAACCCTCTATGTTCCTCCTTCATCTTAAAGCCGTCACCGCGCAGAACATAAAGAATCAGCCGAGAGCAGTGCAGGCACCAACGACATTCCTCATTCAGAGCCTCTGCACATCCCAAATAAATAAACACATCAAAATGGAGGAGGATTTTCTTATATTTTCTTAGTTCTGGTCGCCCTGTTTAGGCCTCTGGAGGGTGTTATTTTTTAAAAAAATGTCAGTGAGGAAGTGGAACTCACTCCTAAAATTTAAGGGACTCATCATGGTTTTGAATGTGTGATTTCCGCTGTTGAAATGGGCAACCTGTTAAAATCAGTATTTCATTCATAGACATCCTGATGAAAAGGTTTTCTGTGATTGCACTGAAATCCAATTGTTGTTTTAGAGCATGATTTAAATAATATTTCCTTCATCGAGGTACTGTGCAAAGACACAGGCTTCATTGGGTATGAGTCTGGAGGGCTGGTTGTCTGAGGGTCGTACTGGGACCAGCAGCTTAGAACTCGCTAGAAATGCAGATACTTGAGCTCAATTCCAGGCCCGTACAATCGGAAACTCCAGGGAGGAGACCCAGCACACTGTGTTTTAAGAAACCTTCTGAATGACTCTAATGCAGACCAGCACAAAGGCTTAACAACAGCAGAAAAAGCCCTGATAGGTGTTTTCTTGAAATGCATCCCCAACCATAGCCGACGGGTGCAAACAACAGAAGGTGCGAACCACTGATCTCAGTCGTTTCACAAGGACTGAGCTGTTTCTGAGGACAGGAGGCAGAGTGGGGTGCTGCGGGGGTGAAAGCACAACGCACCAGGGATGGTCCTCAGCCCTCAGGGGGATGCCGCCCGCCTCCACTTTGGTTTTGAAGAACAGATGCAGCACCTACAGCTCACCTCATTTGCTCATCCCAGGATTCATGAGACCCCAGTAATTCTGGAATGTGTCCTCGGAAGAACAAATTGTTGTACACACACACACGTGCCCCGTGGGGCTGGGAAGGGCACAGAGGGAAGGGCACCCGTGGACCTTACGGCACCATTGAAGTCTGCTGCTGTGGGAAGTGCTGGTGGGGGCAGCAGCGTCATGGGAGATAGGGGTTGTTAAGTCATCAGGAGGGTCTCCCTGCCCACAGCTTGGAAACTTCGTATTCCTGTACTTAAAAGCAGTGAGTTCAGTAAGAGCAGGAGCATGTGTTCAAAGCAATGTAGCAGAAGAAAGGTACTGGCTTTTTTTCTTCAGTAGACCCCATTAGAGGATAGTTAGATGTGGGAATCACAGCATTTCCCAATGTGGCTGCATCACTCGGTGTTTCTCCAGTGTCCATGGAAGGAATTGCAAAACAGAGAACAGCCCTAGCTTCTTTTAAAGTGACTTTGAAACACATCAACTCAGAGCAGCTATGGAAACTGTAAGATATCAAAGCAGTGCTACAGTGCTTGGTAAACCTAGACCTAAGGTTGAAATTATCATGCTGATCTTAAAAAATACACTGTCAGTAATTCGCATAGGAATATAGGTTAGTGTTTTAAAGCATGAGATTCTTGTCATAAGATACACTCAGTTTTGTTTTTAAATACTGTTTCAGGTAAATACACTCAAGTAAGTGCTTGTATCAGTCACTCCCTGTTTCTCAGCATATTGGGTTGAGTGTGAGATTGACCTTCACAGAGTGTGGACCCAGGAAGAAGACACTGCAGATATGCCACCCCTGCTGAATACTTGAAACGTGTTACCTGCAACAATCTTTCGGAGCATTGCGTGTTAGTGGAAAAGTTTCTTGCCAAGAGTAGTGGCTCACATCTGTAATCTCAGCACTCTGGGAGGCTGAGATGGGAGGATCACTTGAACCCTGGAGGTGAAGGCTGCAGTGAGCCATGATTGCACCACTGAACTCCAGCCCTAGGTGATGGAGCAAGACCTTGTCTCAAATCAAATCCAAAAAACCAAAGTTTTTAAAAGGCACACTCATTAAGTTAAGAGAGTAAAGGCATGGTTTGGGAAGATAAAATGCCTTTCAGTCACCTCCTCTTCAAGCTGCTTCTCCTGTTAGTCTTTTCTGATCAGTTCACTGGGTGTGTGTGCTTATATTTTGGTGAGTACATCTTCTTTTATTAAATTTTGCATGATATTTTAATACTTATCCCTTTGGTAAAATTAATTCATCCATCCAAAAGATGCGATTATTTCCAAAATCAAAATTACAAGGAAATGTCACCATTCAAAGGAAAACAGACCCTGGCTGTATCTGTCCACAGTTCAAATATGGATAAAGCACCGGAAAGGATGAAACGGTTACATGAAATTGTAAAAATGAAGGCATTTGTGTAAAGTTTCTCTTTCTTTGCGAACTCTGTGTATTCAGAGAATATAGTGTTTGATCCACAGTAACATCAATATGATGTAAAAGAAAAGGAAATACATTTTTGCCATTTATGTAGATTTTACATGTGAAATAACGGGACACAAAACATTCGTGGAATAACAGGACCCAAAAATGTGAAATAACATGACACAAAGCATTAAAGAAATCTCGTTTTCTGTGCAAAAGTTGAAAGACAACACATCTGTATATTTTAAATTTCCAGAGATGTTTTATGCTCCCTGTGTGTCCTCATTTGTCACCTCCTGGCCGAGGACACTGACCTTCCAGGCCCTCATTCTGACCTTACCAGGCAGCATCCCTCCACATGAAGAAAGGCGGTTTCTGGGAGCTGGAGCCTGTAACTTTCCTGTCCAAAGGGCAGGCAGCGTGTTTTTAACGCCCTGTGGATTGATTCTGTCTAACCTTGCCGCAATATGCATCATTCTCACAATCATTTCTGCAGGACCTGGGCCCAGCACTGCTAACCTGGACTCAGCAGCACTCCCACCAACAACTAGGGTCTGAAGAGCCTGCAGCCAGAGTCAAAAGCCATACACAAATGCCTGGCCCCGGGCTCGAGTGTGGATCAATGGGCTGGCGGGGAGCCCCGGGAGAGGGTCTGCGCAGTTTTCGCTGTGAAAACGCTGCGGGTACACACATAATCCTGAAAGGAATGGAAAGGAGAAGAGATTGTGCAGCTGGAGGCAAGAGCTGTGCTGTTCCAGAGACGCCCCAGCGGACATCAGCGCGTGCATGGCTCCAGCCCAAACAAAGAGGCTTAACTTGCTGTTTAACAGAAAGGATTGAGTCCGCTGTTAGCTCAAGCGGTGACCAGGGATAGAACAGCCCAGAAACTGTTGTCCAAACAGCTTACGGGCACTGCCGGCCACACGCGGCTTCCTCCACAAAACCGATTTGGGGAGAGACGCCTCCAGGAGACAGCAGCAGGTGCTTCCAGCTCGTGTGGCGTTTTCTCACAGTCCACGTGGATCCGTGACCAGCACCTCTGAGGCCCGGGATGTCTCATTCCCATCACGGTGCGGGCTGAACTTGAGGCGTCCACGGGAAAACAGCTCTTAAAGTCTTCCCTGCTGTATTCACGTCTCTCCCATAAACACCCTCAACCTTTGCCTTCCATTCTTTTTACATTTTGTAAAAACCGTCGATTTTTCTGGAATTTTAAAAACTTTTAAATTTTATTTTACTTTTTATTTTATAATGCGTACTTTTTAGGGGTTACAACTCAACGTTTTGACCCACGTTTAAATTGTATAATGGTCAAGTCAGCCTATCACCTGAAATGCTTATCATTTCTTTGTGATGAGAACACTCAAAACCCTCTTTTCCAGTTATTTTGAAATATAAAATACGGTACCGTTAACCAGTCGCCCTGCTGTGCAATAGAACACCAGGGCGTGCTCCTCCGCCTCCCTTCTCGTGGTCACTGTGTCCCCTTTGCCCATTTCCTCCCTGTTCTGTCTCTCTCCAACCCTCCTCATGCCTGTAACCACGATTCTACTTCCTACTTGTACGAGATCAAGTTTTCAGATCCCACATACAAGCAGGAGCACGCAGTGTTGGTCTTTCTGTGCCTGGCTTATTTCACGTAATGTTCTCTAGTCTCCCCCCAGAAACTGTTGCTGCAAACAACAGGATTTCATTCTTTCTGTAGTGGAATAATAATATTCCATGGTGTCGACGAAGCACGTGCTCTGTATCCGTTCATCCACTGGCAGACCCACACCTTGGCTGTTGTGAATAGTACCGCAGTAAACAAGGGAGTGCCAAGGCTCTTCGACACACGGATTTTTTTTTTTTCCTTTGGGTACATACATAGTAGTTAGATTGCTGGATCAAATGACAGTTCTAGCTTTTATTTTTGGGAACCTCCATACTCTTTTCCATGATGCCTGTAATAATTCACATGCCACCAGCAGTGTGTAAGGGTTCCCTTTCTTCCACATCCTCGCCAACACTTGTCTTATTTATTTACTTATTTACTTACTTATTTGCAACGGAGTCTTGCTCTGTCACCCAGGCTGGAGTGTAGCGGCATGAGCTGGGCTCACTGCAACCTCCGCCGCCTGGGTTCAAGCAATTCTTCTGCCTCAGCCACCCCAGTAGCTGGGATTACAGGCACATGCCACCACAGCTGGCTAATTTTTAAAATATTTTTGGTGGAGACGGAGTTTCACCATGTTGGCCAGGTTGGTCTCAAACTCCTGATCTCAAATGATCTGACCACTTCGGCCTCCCAAAGTGCTGGGACTGCAGGTGTGAGCCACTGCACCCGGCCTGATTTCGTGACAGTGGCTCTTTTGACGGGAGTGAGATGGTGCCTCCTGGTGGTGCGGGTTTGCATTTCCATGACGGCTGATGACACTGAGGGTGTATCTGATGGACATGTGTATGTTTTGTCTTCTTTTGAGAAATGCCAGTGCAGGTGTTTTGTCTACTTATTAATTTAATCAGATTATTTTGCTGTTGTTGAGTTGCTTGAGCTATTGATATCTTTTACTATATGAACCCATTTTCAGATACAGAGTTTGCAAACCTTCTCTGTAGGTTTTCTCTTTGCTCTGTTTATTGCCTGCACAAAATCATTATTAGACTCAATAAACCAGTTCAGTAAAGTTGTGGAATATAAATCAGCATACAAAAATTAGTGGCATTTCTATATGTCAATAGAAAATCATCCGAACAAGAAATCAAGAAAGCAATGTCTTTTATGATAGCTACAGAAAATAATGAGGCAACACTGGGACATCCTGTGTTTTCAAAAAAAAAAAAAAAAAAAAAAGAGAGAGAGAGAGAAAATCACAACCTCTGGCAATGAGTTTTGGTGTAAAAGCAGAGAAATCAGGCTAAAGCTAAAGAAACTCACGGGATCTGGAGAGGCATTTGCTCCCCAGGGTGTGTGTGTCCTGTGTGGGTGTGTGTCCTGTGTGTCCTGTGTGTCCTGTGTGGGTGTGTGCCCTGTGTGTCCTGTGTGTCCTGTGTGGGTGTGTGTCCTGTGTGTCCTGTGTGGGTGTGTGTCCTGTGTGTCCTGTGTGGGTGTGTGTCCTGTGTGTCCTGTGTGTCCTGTGTGGGTGTGTGCCCTGTGTGTCCTGTGTGGGTGTGTGTATGCTGGAAGAGGCATTTGCTCCCCAGGGTGTGTGTGTCCTGTGTGTCCTGTGTGTCCTGTGTGGGTGTGTGTCCTGTGTGTCCTGTGTGGGTGTGTGTCCTGTGTGTCCTGTGTGGGTGTGTGTATGCTGGAAGAGGCATTTGCTCCCCAGGGTGTGTGTGTCCTGTGTGTCCTGTGTGGGTGTGTGTCCTGTGTGTCCTGTGTGTCCTGTGTGGGTGTGTGTCCTGTGTGTCCTGTGTGGGTGTGTGTCCTGTGTGTCCTGTGTGGGTGTGTGTATGCTGGAAGAGGCATTTGCTCCCCAGGGTGTGTGTGTCCTGTGTGTCCTGTGTGGGTGTGTGTATGCTGGAAGAGGCATTTGCTCCCCAGGGTGTGTGTGTCCTGTGTGTCCTGTGTGGGTGTGTGTATGCTGGAAGAGGCATTTGCTCCCCAGGGTGTGTGTGTCCTGTGTGTCCTGTGTGGGTGTGTGTATGCTGGAAGAGGCATTTGCTCCCCAGGGTGTGTGTGTCCTGTGTGTCCTGTGTGGATGTGTGTATGCTGGAAGAGGCATTTGCTCCCCAGGGTGTGGGTCCTGTGTGTCTTGTGTGTGCGGGTGGTGTGTGCTGGAAGAATTGCAGGCTGTGTACTGATGGCAGTTGTCCAGTGGAGAGAGAAAAGTGAGGAGAGGAGGCACATATCCTTGCCCCAGCAGTATCTGAGATGGTCTAGAGCATGCTTAGGTGGGGTTGGTCTTAGACAAGAACACGTGTTCAGTTTCAGCACAGACAGAAATCTCAGTACACAGATGCAGCTGGTGCTTGGAGAAGTTCACAAAGTTATCTTCTACTGCTTCTAATTTCTAAAGGAACATTTTGGAGATTATTAGCCAAAACTGAGGAAGGAGGAAAACACGTTGAACGTTTAAAAAAGATGGAGAAAGCGTGACACTGGACTCCACTTACAGCTGGCAGTCCTGGGTAGAGGGGACCCTCTATACTGTGTGGATTTTCTTCCAGCCATGAGCAAACAAGCACAGAGAAGGCGGAAAGTTAGATTTAAATTTGGGCTGGGGTTTGGTCAGGTGCTCCAAACAGTGCTAGAGCTCAGGTGCAAATGGATTAAAGTGTAAATGGCTCAATCTGATTGCGAGTGTTGGGATCTCAGCCGGGTAAGGGGCATGAAAAGCATGGTGCAGCATGGAGGTCTGGGCCAGGCAGAGCCCCTGAGCAGCGTGAAATCCTGAGACGTACACGACGGGATGCAGGCGGTGGCTGACCTCTATCCCTTCACTCCACCAGTAGACACTCGTGGGTGACTTCCAGAGACTGCTGATGTCAGAGCAGAGGAAAGGAATACATAAAAGGGCAGATGGCGGCTTGGGAGCATGGACGCCTGGAATAAACGCATGCATTCCTACTTAGACCTGTACACTAGAGGCATGCCTTTAAAAAGCAAACACCTCTGCATGTCAAAATGGTGGATGGCATCTCTCAGTGGGCCCTGGTACCAATGCCACATCTCCAATGCCCTGGCAGAAAACATAAATGTCACCAAAAAGCATAAGCCTAACTTGTGATCTAATTTGTGA